>NC_068940.1:5790000-7040000 GCF_026419915.1 Harpia harpyja
CTGGACAGAGAAATGAACTATGACTCTCTCAAGAAATATCATCTTAAGAAATGCTCAACTAATATCTCTGCATTTCTTCACAGAAGAGAAATCAGAAAAAAATATTCTTCTCTCAACTGATCTGTTTCTTAGGAAACGCCACCTTTCAAAACGCAGTCCCAATACCTTTGAATTCAAAAAGACTGTTATCAACAGATTATCCTTTATTCAACAGAAGAGGAATCATTCTTTAATATTCACTGAACAAGAAAAGAGCTCTTAATAAATCTGATATTTATGTAATATTCAACTCCCACCTGATACCACGAACAAGACTCTATTCATCAGATGTGTTTGGTACTACCTGCATTTCAGCAAGTTTAGCAGGTACTGTCTGAACAGGCAGGGCTCTAGATTATTCTCATTTTCCCCTCTCAGCGTTGCTCCAGCGATCCAGCACACAGAGGTTTCTGTACAGCTATCAAATGCCGACAACTCCTCAGAAGCCCTCTCCTTCCCAGGCTCACTCTGAAGGGGAAAAGGCAGCTTGCAGCAAAGCCATCCATCACTTCCCCAATGAGAATTTTGAATGCAGCCAGTTCTCTCAGGCAGACCCCCAACACAGATAGCCTGGAGTATGCCGTTTACACTCGGAGCCAAGCGCTATGGCAAAAAGGCCCTGAGCTTGTGACTTGCTCTTCCATTTCGACATCAGAGAGGGAAAAAAGAAGAGTAGTTTAAAAAAAAAAAAAAAAAAAAAAAGGCAGCCCAACAAGCATAGGTGAGCTGTTCTTCCAAAATCCATCAACTTAAAACAGAGGCATTTTTCTAGCAACCCAAACCCCAGTGTAACATGAGGCAGAGAGATTTTGCTCCCCTTGCCCAGTCCTGCCCCTTTTTATTTGAGGCTACTGGCCACAGAACAGTGAATAGAAAATGTAGAAACTAAATACCTGTGTGAATGATTCCTGGTACTCCACACATTTCTTTACAAATAAGCCCAGTTTTTCAGCTCACGCCAAATAAACCGCACACATGGGATTTGCAAAGCAGCTGCCGGAGGATGATGCCTGGGGGGGGCATTCCAACCTCACTCACCCAAACTACAGGGTGTCCTACAGAGGACAAAGGGCTTGCCGTTCAAGAACCTGCTTAAAGAAAAGAAATACCAGGCACACTACTCTATTAACACTGCAAAACACAACTAATTCTGAGAAGTCATGCCAAAGTCGGTATAGTTCCCCACGTCAGTCTTCTTAAGCCAAACACAAATACTCAACCATCATCACTCACAGGCAGCTTCCAGTACTTCTAACTAGATAACCAGTGTTTAGTCTTGAGGTGCCCTGTGCAGCAAGCAGACCCCTGCATCTCCTACAAGAGATCAGCATCACTGGTACTACACAACAGGAGTCCACTCGTTCTCTCTATTTCCCTTCCCAATTTGGTAGTTATTCCCCAAGGCCTTCTTGGGCAAAATAGCTGAATCAAGCAAGTGCTCTTTCTCTCCTTCTGTTTTCGGATTTGGATTTGTTTTCCTAAATTGATACACGTGTCTAACAAAATAGTCTGCAAGTTTCCACTTACCGCCAAAGTATCATTTTCATCATGCAGTGGAAACACCTAAGACATGGCTAATACAGATCAATTTGATTCCACATCCTTTTTAATAGGTACTTTCTAATTTTGACACTGATACACCAACCCATTAGATGTGGCTACTGAAGGCTAGTCATTACATCTTTAAATCCAGAGTGCCTGAAACTCAAGTTCCCTGAATTTACAAGACCATTTGTACACATTATCATGAGCTATGCCATCTCTAGAGGGGGAAAAAATATTTTTAGCAACACCAATTTAACTAATTCATGCCTACCTTGCTCAAAGGCTCAGTTTTTCCCTATACCACCAAGATGGGCTCTTTGGCATGATTTGTGTTTTAGTTCTGGGATACGCAAGAAGAATGAATAGCTTCTTCAGCCACCCAATTCCTCTGGGACCAGTTTAGAAGAGCTCTGATCTTCCTCTTACCTCTTTGATCCTAAGTGATATACCCCTTCTTCAAAAAGTTTAACATCTTAAGAATCACAATTCAAATGCCCTTAATCAAAATCCTGCCTAGAACAGAGACAGTTAAATTGGTAATACAGTATAGGAGTACACTGTCTGGCTGTCCTCTGTGTAACTCTTTGAAGTAGCTCTAGTGATTGAATTCCACATTTAACCAAACCCAAGGTGCAATTTTTAGTTTTTCTTTTAAACAAAGTAGAACGTATAACTTGACGGGGTTTGGGGGCGTTTTTTTGTTTTTTAATTTGGTCATGAATCATACAAAACACTAGATATCACCTGGGTCTGTATGCAATTTGCAAATCATACGCTGAAAGCTGACAATAAAAATACTTCCAATATCTGTAATACACAAGGGGATGTTCCCTGTTCTGAATGCCTCTTCTCTCAGCCACTACATCACAGTTCCCGTTAATCCCTGAACCTTTCCTTGTCTGTCGAGTCTGTATCCAGGCACGGTGACAGCAGCCTCCATCTTATGGTGCTGTACCTATACATCTTGCTCAGCTAACAGAGAAGGAATAAGGTATTTTCATTGACTTTGGCACAGCTTTAGGACAGCACTGCTAGCTCTTTCCAAAATGCACTTGAAGCATCTAGTTGCTTGCTTTATTTCTCATGCTCAGGATATATAATCTATATGAAAGAATTAGGTTGATTGTATCATGAGAGTTATTTTGCATTTTTTTTTTGCGAAACTATCAGGAGCCAAAACTAAATCTATGGCTGACAGAGAAATAACTTTAAAAAAAAAAGTAACAGCAAACATGTAAAAAGCCACGTGCTAAGTTGCTGGTACAAATACTTGTCAAAATATTAACAACTCAATAATCAGAAGATTTACTTAAGATCCTCTGTTCCGCCAATATCTCTTTGTAAGCAGTAAACAATACTCCTTTTTATTTAGTTCTACTAGATACAGAAATAAAAAGGAGTTTCTGTATTTTTAGCCTACAGCAAGGACAGACTATCCCTACTCTACTGATTCTTGTACTTGCTCTCTGACTCCCAGAGGAACAAGCCCTTCCAGCTTTTCTTTGGCCTGCACTGTCAGCTGGGACATCTCTGGAAGGGCTACAGCTTTTCAGTATTATTCTGATGAGTGTTTCTTTAACCTCTGAAGAAAAAAAAAGTTTTCAGCATCTTCAGTGACTACAGCATTTAAGTTATATGTGAAATTTAATAAAAAACAATAAAACATATGTGGAGTGGGAGGATGACAGGGAACACCTAGTATTTCCTTTACATAGACAGCCATGAGTCCTACCAGTAAGGAACAAAGTTCTGGGGCAACAATAGATTGCTTTAATAGATAGTGTAATTCTTTGTAGCAGTCCAAAAGGAAGATAAAAAGGAAACAGAAAGCTATCAATTATTATTATTATGGAATACATAAGGAAGAAAACAAAAAAAGCTGTATCACTACATAAACCTGGTTTCTTCTTTCAACAGGACACAATAGAACTAGAAAACACAGAACAAAGGATGAAATAATCAAAGGTAAGAGACAGCTCCTACGTGTGGCTCCTTTAGCCTTATAACCTCTTTAAAGAGGCCACGGAGGGAGACGATGCAGAGTTCTGCAAGATTCTAGCTGGCAGGGGAAGGCAAGCAGGAAACAATTACATCTTCTGTTACAACAGCAGAGGGGCATTGGAGGAACCCGGCTCGTAGCAGGTTCAAACCAAACGAAAGCAGATTTCTTCATGTGAAGTCCATTGTGGAGTTCAGTGCCACTGGGTACGGTGAATACTACCAGTCCCCACTGGTTCAGAAAGTGATGGGAAAAAAAATCCTCAGATGATCATTAACTACAAAGACACTTTCACTCAGACAAGTCCAAGGCTCACAAGCAATAAATCACTGGAAACCGTGAAAGCATAAATACAAACTTGCCCTGTTCTCACGCTCTTCCTGAAGCACCCACAACAGCTCAGTGAGGATCTTGAGCATATCAGCCTTTAATCAGACCACTTATACCCCCTACAATAAAGCTCCTGAGCTACCAATTACATTGTCATTGTCTTTGTGCATACTGTTGCCCTCGGATATGCCACTAAAAAAAGTTCTAATGCATTTGTTATTCCTTTTTTCCCCCAAAAGACAAAACTTTGTTTGACCAAGTATCACCATTCCTGCCCCTGAGCTCTTCCCCCTCCTTACCAATGCTGTATATCCTTCATTTTATAGGTAGACAAAAATATCATTTTCATATTCACACCATCGGAGCAGTTGTAGGTACAAATAAACATGTAAAGATTACTGTAGAGTAGACAATGCAATCCCCAGCCAATGCAGATGTTCACTGAGACTTCCTCTCCCAAAGGACAGGGAAAGGTAGGGAGAATTGATACCTCATTCCTCCCAAGCGCTGACTTTGTGGATTTCATTCACAGCAAACCAGAGACCTTCAAGGATTCCAGTTCCAACAACGATATTACAAAATGGGAAAAAAAAAACCCAAACAAACACACAAAAAAACCCAACACATCAAAACCTAACAAACAAACAAACAAAACCCCTAAACAACACACCACACACAACACCCAGAAATCCTGACCAAAGAGCGCACAAGTTGAGATCTAGACCCTGCCAAAGTACCCAAGCTGAAACTAAAAATCCTGGTATAATGATTAAACAGCTCCCACACAGAAATGATATACAAGAGAGGACTGTCTATAACCTCTTACAGAAAAATGATCAGAACTGAAGGAAGAAATCAAATTCCCACCACACAGATAGGAAAGAAAAACCTCAAAGAGGGATGTAACACTCTGCCCAGATACTCCATAGAGACAGAGCCCCAAATGACATTAACATTCCAATTGACACAACTGGTGTGGAGGGAGGGAGGGTCCTCCCTGCATTTCAGAAACATCTCTTAGTCCGGAGGAAAAAGGATCCAACTACAGAAGCAACACAGGAAAACCTAGGCAGTGCTGAAAGCAAAGCAAATGTTCTTACCACCCCCGCGATGTGCTCAGGGAAAGGATGCCTATTTCCTACAGCCATGAAAAAAAACCAGCTATGTGCACTATAACCTAGCCAGGGATAGGTGCCATCAGTTGAGCATGTTTCAAATAAATTGCAACTTTAATTGTCACAAGGATCACAGTCCCATGGACTGGTGTGTCCAGTTTAACTATTTCCTAACACGGTCCTCCTCTACTGCAGTAATACTTCACTCCTCCAGTGTGCAGCCGAAGTACCATGGCAGAGAGATTCCATGCCAAATCTTTCCCCCCACCACTCCCTTTTTAAGTTGAATAAGTTGGCACTCAAAATTATTAAAATATTTTGGGTTAGATTTATCACATGCAGGCCTGGACAAGGCAACCTCAAGCAACTAATCAAGTCACCTGCAGTATCACAGCACTCAGCAGTGGTATCGCCAGATGCTGAAAAGAGCTTATGATGGGGTTACCTGGGATTATCCCATCAGAGTCCTTAGGAAAATGAGATACACTGACCATCTCTCAATTGGATTAAACTTCTGTGGAGGGGTCTGTTTTTCAAACTGCATTAAGAAAAATCATACTTCTCAACCAAGATCAGAGCAAGAATGCCTGCTCGCCCTGCCCCTCTTCAACATAATCAGAGCCATGGACTGAGAGACGTTAACAAATACTAAAATAGGTCCCACAGAAGAACGACGTTTTATGTGGATGATACCCTGATTCTAGTCTCCAGCCCTCAAAGGTCAATACCCAAATTGTAAGAATTCATTGAAAACCCTGGGCACTCGCCCAGATGTGTGAATTTACTGTAACAAGTCCCAGGCATTAGGATTAATTAAATGCACATAAATCGGGACTTGCTTATTCACTGCAGTTTCTAACGGCAGTCCCTGGTATCAGAACATCTAGGAATCCTAATCCCCAGAGATTACAGGCAAATAGTTAAACTTGGACCCAATCATCTACAAATCATTAATGACTCGGGAAGTGGAAAGTGCATAGACACTCCCCAAACCTTTGGACAAAAACAAACCTGAGAAAAAGTGCACATACTACAGAAATAAATGGTTGTACTCCAGGGACTGCCAGGCCTAATATTCCAATATTATTTTCAGAATGTCAGGTATGGGGTTTTTCATTTAGTTTTTAAAAGAGAAACGGGCGCACAATTACTTTAAGAGTCTTTGACAAGGTCAAGAATAGGAAAAGGGAGCAAGAAAGGCTTAGTAAAGCAGCAACACACTACTTTTATAGTAAGTTAAACCACATAGCATAAACTAGTTGTGAGCAAAATCCATTAAGCAAGAAAGGTATTTCCCCATCTTCTACATACAGTTCTCTGCACTGGATTCTTACCACCAAAAGAAACCAAATCCTACCTCATACACATAGAGAGTTAGATAAATGCCTAACTCTATGCTGAAACAATCCCCTATCTCACCTCAGAGGCCTCAGTATAGTAAAATCCAGTTGTAAATGAACAGAAACAGAGCCAGAGAGAATATGATAACAGAGAAAACCAACTGGAGGGAAACACACCTAAGACATCCAGTTAGGAAACCAAACCCACAGAACCATGTTTACTCCTCATATACAAAAATAACTTATCTGACTACAATACTGACACTTCTCCAATACATTCACTACACTTAACTCACCGTAAACCAAAAAACCACCATTTTTCTCCTAAGCATCAAAACATTTCAAAAATCTAGAGAATACTACAATTTCCTGAGCTAAGTAGCTACTTCGTAATGCAAACTTCTCATTACCTTTCAGATATGTAGAACAAGTGTAATGAAGCAAGAATGCAACAGAGAACTGGCAAAATACCTAACAGCTAAAGCAAAAAGAACAATAATGAAAACTAAGAGAACACCACAGTCTCCAGTTGCATTTCTACCAATAGAAGTTATCTTTAAGGTGCTCAGAGGTCCCAAAGACTTCTTTAGAACATGTAAGCGCTCCCCAATGACCAATGTTAGAGGCAAGAGAAAAGAAAACAAGAGTAGAGGTATTGTTACAGGCTTCTGGGATTATATGAACATCAAAGTTAATGAGATCCTTGTAACTTCAATTGTTCTTTAAGCAAGTAACCTACACTCTTGGATTGTATTTAGCAAGCAGCCACTCTCATTATATTAAAAGGATGTCTATCAGAAGAAGCTTTAGGACATGAAATTTTGCTACACTGGAAATTAAATTCTCATTCTTTTTCACCTACATCCTGCTCTCTTATCTTCACTCCCGTCAAACAAGGCAAAAAAGATGACAAAGCTTTCTATAGTGCACTAGAAAAATCTATGTGCAAATGGAAGAAACCCAGACAATTGACAGAAAAACCCAGAAAGGTAAGTGCCACTGAAACAATTTCCCAAAGCTCACCAATTAAGGATCCCTGCAGGAAATGTGAATAAAAGGTGAAGGATAAACACACTGACTTCCTTTAAGTTCCCCCTTCCCGCAACACATGCATACGCATATAAACGCATACAGTTGCTCTCCCTTTTGCTTGGATTTCCACTTTATTTTGTATTTTGATATATGCCACAAAATCCATATGCTGAAAATAGCATTAGTAATCTAAGCTTTGTCTAAAAATCCATCCTCTCTTAATTCGAATGTATAGCATTTTTTTATGTATTCTACATATTGGCATTAAGAATTTGAGATTTGAAGCATGTAATAAATGTAAAGAAAAAATACATCCAAACTGCTTCAATGTATGACATTCAACCAAACCAAGACACGTACCCTCAAACTTCACCGGGTAAGCAAACAAAAAGGCACTACAAAAAAAAAAAAAAGGAAAAGAAAAAGAAAAGCTTTTTTCTCTTATTTTACACACTTATATTTAATCACATGTAGTTTGGTGTAATCTGTGATGTATTACATAATTTAAGAACTCAGAAACATAAGAATCAGAAGTGTTTCATTTTATTACAGGAGAACATCACTGATCCTCCCACTTCCAAGAAGATTCAAGTGTGACATTAAACTAGCCAACAAAAGTCACACTAAATTTCTTCAGAAACATAGCAAAGATTCACTTCAGTCCGATACATTTTGCTGATATGGACATGACAAACAGCAGTAGTTTAAAGAAGTGCAGCTGTTTATTTGCAGATCTTGGGTCTATTCTGTAGCCCTCAAAACACCTGGTGCTTCACATTATACCACAGAGATAATACTCTGACAGCAGGCTGGTGAATCTGATACACAACATTACTCAAGGTGATCGTAATAACCACCTCTAGTATAGTTTTTCCAACACCAGTTGTAAATCAGAGACATACAGGATCACAGATTTCCACACAGGCACACTCAAGCCATCTCCTGCATCCACATAAGTTGGCCAAACAAATAAAGGGAAACCTTAATTTTCCCCAGACCTGTTCCACTAATTAATATGTTAAAACAAGGAGTAAAAGAAGATATCAAGGTTACTGTATTCCTGCCCCAGTTCTAATGTACTTTACTATTTCAGGAGATGGACCCAATTTAAAAAAAAAAATAATAATAATCACACATTAAATACAATCCATATTGACAGGAATTTGCATATGGATTTCTAGTTAAAGTTGTTAATAATAAGTGCAGTAAGATTACCAGCAAGTGCATTACTACTCTGCATGCATCAAAGATGCATCTTTGTATGCCTTTTTCTTCTGCTTATCTACCCTGTTTGGAATGTTAAACTTCTGTGCTATGTAAATTAAAATATTTAATTATGCAAAGCAAAGGGGAAAGGTTTACATTATTATAATTGAGTTAAATTCTTTCTGCTTTAAGCTCAAATACTGAGAACATAGCTGAGCATCTGTTAAGAATTTCAAAGTCTTAAACTGCTGCTTTATAAATTTTAAGAGCTACACGTGAACAATTTGAAGCCTTTTGATGTTAATAAAATTACTGTAATATATTCAGTTTTCATGCTTAAAATTAAAGGAAGTCTGAAAGCTTAATGCAAATCCGAGGTGAGAAGCAAATTCAGAAAGAAGTCACTCATTTGCTACAATTTTTCAACTCTTGTGGTAACCAGAATTTATAATTGCAAATGAACGAGCAAATGGCTAAGGGAGCTAAAAGTAAAACCATCTCAGGAGAACGGCACCTTAAGAGCACCCTGTTCATAGAAAGAGGTCTCCTTCAGTTAAAGGAAAACCTAATGTTCATACTTACCCACTATTGTGTATGTATCTCATTAGCAGGTCAGTGTGACACATTGAAGATTGTAACCACTTCAAAGGGATAGTTGTCTTATATCACACCTGACTACATTGAGACATTCAACAAATACACCAGAGCTATGAGCAGTAAGGCAGGGTGTCCAGGAAAGGTACATTTTTATGAACAAAACTTCACTGAATCTTCATACCAAAACAAATAATCACCAGCTCCGCTTTTTACTGGGGGACAGAAGTAAAAATAGTCCAAAGGAGCTTAAATGCTCCCACAATTTGAAAGGAAGCAGAAGAACACTCCTGTTCTTCTGCCAGCTCCACCTGCTGCAAAGCAGCCGTTTCTCTGATCTGAAACACTGAATTTAGCAGGATTCTTACAAAGATTAAAGAGGTAACCTACTTTCTTCCAACGTTCAGACTGTGAGATGATAGAACACGTTGGCTGCTTGCTTGCATTTTATTACAACGTGGTAACTCTTCTTTTTCCAGATCAACCTCATCACATTTACCTGGCCACAAAGCTATGGTCTTCTGCTTCACAGGGAAACAAACACACACTTTGCAAGCAAATACATCTGTTTGGTTAGTTTGTGATTTCTGAGATGCACTGGTACGTGCCCTCCAGAGGTTCAGACATTCTCTGCCACATACTGGAGGGACTGCCTTGCTCCTGTGCCATGTAAGTGCTTATGGCCTTTAGCAATGGAGGAGGTTTAAACATTTTCAGATTAACATTTCTGATGCAAAGTCCTTGTCTCTTGACCATGCCTGCCTGTGCTGTTCAAGTGAAACTCCACTGACTCGAGACCTTCCACTCACTCAGGCTTCCTCAGGCAGAGAAAGCAACAGCACACTCAAACACCAATTCAATTGCTCGTTACCATTCAGATGCTGATGGTTTAAATAAATAAATAAATGTGGGCAGCATCTTTTCGTTAAAGGTTTGATCAGACTAACTTGCCTTGCCAGTCCCATACCCTGGAATTCCCATAACAGCCGAACAGGATGCCAGGAATCAGCACAGGCTCACAGCTGTTTTGGCAGCACCACACCATCACCTCCTCTGGGAGGCTGGGGGATTATTTGGAAAAAAAAAAAAAAAAAGGATTAAGGAGTCACACTAACCACTCCACAGTTATGACCGAAATTTGCCTCCCAGTACAGGCCCAGTTCTAATGCTTCTCTCAGGGCAGAGATGGACAAAACTACTAAGCTAATTACAAGCATGCATATTTGTAAATGTTTAGCTGTGGTGTTAATACCAAATTACTTGGGTTCTGAATCTAAGCAGATTTCAACTTTTTTACTACTGCTTATGTATGCTTTCTTTAGGTAAACCAACACCAGACAGATTTTTTTTTTTTTTTAAGGTTAAATCAGTGTTACAGTATCCAGCCCTAACCTCTGCCTGAGCCAGCATTTCTACCAGGTTTCTCACTTGGCACGGGTTACACTATCTACTGCACTGCATAATCTGAAAGCTCTGCCTCACTTGCTTATCCCCCACACAGCCCCCCAAGAAAAAACCTCACACCACTGAAGGCATTAAAATGCATTAAGCTGGATGACTGCAAAATGTCATGAGTCCTTACTGACTCCCACGGTTTAAGTGTGGATTTTAATAGAGGTAATATTTCTTCATTGCTAGCCAGTGCAAGATTTGTTACCTACACAATGACTCAACTATGACATTTTTTAGGAGTGATATGTTAAACTAATTAACATTAACCTAGCAGAAGAATCAAGCATAAATTAGAGACCATTTCAGTTAAAGATACAGAGAGCTTCTATGCTGATAATTCTCCTCAGACAAAAGACTCTGACCCTTGAAGTATGAGATTTCATTTTAAAATTAATATTAACCTATTCAGAATTCTTGTGCTGAATTTTTTCAAATACAATTTCTACTTATTACAATTTCAGCATAATTAATAAGGTATGTGCAGCTAGCATAGCAACTCTAAATCCAAGAATTAGAGAACCAAGACAGGACAAGAACCATACAAAAATTGTAAGAAAAATTAAATATTCTATTATGCTTAATGAATTGTTTGTTCCCCTTCCCACTTGGAAAAACAAAAATAAGACAGCCAGTAATGCCTATACATTTTGCCAGCTCTGCTATACAGCAAGTATGGCCCTACACCCAAATGCAGGCATCAACTGTTCATGGCAATCTTCCTCAGACTCTGCGTTTCTCATCTTTGAGCACCAAGACAAGAGGTAGATTAAGTCAAAATTCATTAAGAATACATACAACAACATTTGTTGTCCAACAGATACACCAATATTCTTCCAATGAGCGCACCCTGGTTCTCTTTATAGAGACAGGCTAAGCGGCTGCATCTCCCTCAAAAGCTAACTACTATCACATATCTTTCTAGCAAGTGGTTATTATACCACATTCAACCCCTGCCTCTCCAGAGAGATTCTCTTTTTGTTTTTTGTAGAAGAAACTGATCTTACCTAAGCAGAACTAGAGATACCCTATTTCCCTTACAGTGTTTTGTGGTGATGGCAGTATATGATCCATAACAAGTTTTTGCCAAGAAGTTAATCCAGGCACTGACCTGAAAGAACAGCTACTTCATAGCTCTCTTCAGCCTGGAAGCATTTGAAATAAAAAAAAAAATAAGAATAAAGACACCCTACTCCTCTTACACAAATATGTGGCCATAAACCACTGCCCACGGTAGAAAACAAGGGAAAACGTTACATGCAAAGTGGCTCCTGGCAATTCCTGGGGCGTTTGCACAGCACTAGTCACACTAAGCAATGAGAAGCCTAGAATACACACTGCTTTAATTTAGCAACAATCACTCGGATACACCATTTCTGATCTAGCAGAGCAACAAACCAGAGAGCTCCCCTCCCCTTCATGTTCAGAAACTATCTACCAGACTATAGGGTGTCTGCAAAAGCTTATTTTTAAGAATGCTGTAGACATTTTTCAATGTCTAGAATATGCTCTCCTACACAGATATTGGACAGCCCAACTATGCTTCGCAGGACTGTACCAACACTTTAAGAAAAGGCTCAAGATACATAACCCTGGGCAACAAATCTCAAACACACAAGAATTCTTATTCTGCTTCTTTTCTGTCCTACTCTTGCTCTGATCCGTCATATCTTAACTTACTGCCTTTTGCAACAGCATTCAGGGTAAAAACTATTTCAACTGCAACACACAACCCAAGGTCAAAGCAGTTGATTGATTTCTTTGCATTTGCAAATGCAAAGAAATCAATCTGCGAATGGTTCTGGTCTTCCTTTGCAAACATCCTTTCACTTGTCTCAAAAGAGAGCCACTAATACATCTACCCTGCATGAAGTCCACAACAAGTAACATTCCACACATAGTTTTGGTGGTACTCACAACAATTCTTACTGATGATGTTAAAACCAGATATAAAAAAAAAAAGTATTACAACTATTACACTGTGCATAAATTAAAGCAATGAATTCCATCAAACCAACATACATGGGTGTGTACATACATATATACAATATACATACACACATTAAAAAGTTAAGCCAGATCGATTACCAGTTGAAAAAACTCATATTTTTTTTTTAGCGCTTGTCATAGCTCCACTTCAGATATGCCCTGCTGCTTTTCAGTGGTGTCTTTTTGGGGGGAAGAGGAGTGAGCAGTATGCCTGAGATTGAGGTAAAGTGTTTTACAACCGATTACAGTGAATTCTTTCAGTATATGCCTGGTCACTACTAATTCAATAGACACTTTTAAATTATACATTTTTTGACCGATCACAATTTACATGCAGGATGTATTTTAAGAAACAAACTGGTAAATTGGAACAGGGAGTGTCTTTCATTTTGAGTCGCTAAAAAACAAAACAAAAAGGGAACACAGCATAGAAGACCACCGACATAAGGCAACAGAAGCAAGGTTTGGGAATGCACGAGACACTGTTTCAAACAGGGGAAAAACCACTTGTCCCCTTCATGAAGCTGCCTCAGGTACCACACCTTTGGTTTTGGACTGTATGGTGTGCATGTGTACATGTCTGTATGTATATATTTGTGTCTAAAACATAAGCATGTAATGTACGTGTATACACACACACACAGAGGCTCTGGTGTCTGACTTGCTTTCCCCCAAAAAACAGTGGTCCATATCATGACTGAAGTCAATAGCAACTATTATTTCACTCTGCTGAAAATTGTCCTGGATGACTGGATTTAGACACAGCAGCTCAAATGTTGGTGGCTAAACAGGAAAAAAGTGCACTGGGTAACTCAAATTGGCTGATGAAAACATTTCAGGTATTAGTTTTAAGCTACTATGCACTAAAATGCATACAAGGAAGGTATGAGTTTAAAGAAAAGATTTAAAATAAACTAGCACCTAATTAATCTCACATCTAGAGGCATCCTGTAGTCCAAAACCAATCTCAACAGACATTAAGAAAATTGTTCATTTCTTTGGGGAGAGGGAGCAACTTTCTCTTATTGTGCCTTTAAAACTTCCTTCTCAGTCCTATTACTAGGTGAACTGCTGTCATGAACATATACCAGGTTAATAGCCCCCTTCCTCCACTGCCCAAGTGCTGGAATTCCCACAGGAGATACACATCAAACCCCCTCTAGCTAACTCCCATAGCTGATGTATGGAGAGTAACTAAGTTGACAATATAGATTTTTACAGGGACAGCTAATTTGTTTTTGCAAGCTGTGCTCCCATTTATGCTCTAAAAGCAATAATCACTCAACTTTTCTCTCAATTTAAACAAAGTTTTTCACAACGCATTGAAATAGTCAACTAAATTAGGCTAGAAATGCTCGTGCATCAAAGTCTCCTGAAGATGGGTGATGAATATTCAAGTACCAGGTGTTGATACCATGGGAAAAGAAGCTATCTGAAAAGAAGAAATCGCAGTTAATCCAAATCTGATAAACCAAGCCATGATCTAGGACACAGATTTTGACCATACAGAGAAGGAAAGCTTTAAACAGATAAAGCTACATAATGCATAGATTTAAGACTATAAAAAATAACATCTACAAATCCTGAAGCTGAAAGATACCTACATGATGAAGAACAAGCTCCTGGGTTTAGAATTATGTTTCTTTCATTCATTCTTTTGCAAGTGCAATGAATTTCAATAAACAAAAAAGCAAGGCACCGAAAACATGAAGTTGTAAACCAGAACCACCCTTCCTTCCAATGTCTGTTTTCCAGCCATGCCTAAACATGCTCCACAGGTCCAGTCCAGGAGCCCGAATGAATACAGCTACAGCCTATATTGCATCATAAAACTCTGAATATGGCAAACTTAAGCCCCAGAGATAGCACACCTTTCATCATCTACCTTATCTTCTGTTTTTTACCACGGCTACACACCTTCTGTAAGGGGAAGAGTGTCTCTTCCAACACCCTCGCAATTTCCAACACTTGAAGCCTAAAGCCTTTAAAAACCAGCCTCTCTACAAAGCACAACTGAGCCCGTGTTCACACCCCACAGGGAGCCCAGGGAAGAGCCCCCTGAACTACCACCAGCCCGGGCGAGCTCCAGCACCAGCAGAGCTGAAGCCACATCGTACGCAAGCTCAGCAGCAACAATTAACAGATCAAGTCCAGTAGCACCATTATACAGTTAAAGTAGCTTACAGGTCTAAATTAACGAACGCCCTGTGTGGCACTACACCAACGTGCACAAAAGCAGTGAGTTGCTTAGATACACCTCAGTGTTTGCTGCGTAATCTAGGGTACCTTCTTAGGTATTCTGGAGCCATCACAACTCTTATTATTTTCAGAGCATATGCACACAGCAACATTGATACCAACCAAAAACCCCATTTGCAAATTCTGAAAGATAACTTAAACGAGCAGCCACACAAAGTGTCACCTCCGAGATAATCTCAAAACAACATATGCAATTCCTGAACCACTTACCTAAATGAATTTTAGCCTCGCACAGTACTGCAAAGCCAAACAGAAGCAGCTAACTTGTATCCTCAACTGAAGGCTGCAGTTATGTTGGCAGCAAGTTTAATTCAAAACATGCAAAGCTAAAGTTAACTTTGTTTCCTTGTACAGCATTAAACAGAAACAATATTGTCATACACCAAAGAGAAGCCAATACTGCCGATCCTGGAGATATTTATAACCTACGCTAGGGCCATTTAAAGATTTCACTGCATTTTCCCATTAGAAATGCTCTGATGGCACAGGCCTCCAGACACATAAATTATGACAAACAGCTGCTCATCCGTTCCCACGAAATCCACCTCTCCTTTCCCTATCGCATCAATCACTAGCAACTAGCCCTCATTTTCAAGATAGCTCACCACTTCCTTTCCTCACCCATCATCGCTGGCTCACAGTCATGTCAGACTCCATCCTTATCAGCCCAGAATACCCGCTCCCATTGCCCACTTACTAAGTTTTATGACAACCCCGTGCCTTCCCCCTGCACGCCCACCCGCCTCCCATGCCTGCGAGGAATCCCATGCAAACATTCGTGGTTCTAATTCACTGCTCTCTTATCTCCGAAGGAGAAGTAATGCCGACATCCAGAGCAACACCACACTCATCTCCCCGTGCAGGACTTAAGGCAACTCATTTCATGTACAAAATGCTTTAGCAGGAGCATGCCCATTCAGATTAGGTACCAGCGTTTTTCTCTTCTTTCTTCTTTGTACAGAATTAAACGCGCTATGTTCTTACTAATCTACAATATTCATAGATACGAATACAGAATCCACACTTGCAGTAGTCTAATAACCCTTCAGGGGAAGTACCATCCCTGTCCTCGCACAAAGACCACAATTCAATTTGTGTTAAAATATTCCTAATCCCCCCAGCTTATCTATTTCCCCCTACCAAACCCAAATACATCTATGCATTTTAATCAAGGAAAGGTCAAGGTATCGTGCACAATAGCACCCTACGTCAGGCTTCACAAATAGTTTGTGATAAAATTCATGTTATGACAATGCAAGTTAAAAAAAAAAAAAAATCAAAATTGAATCCGTTAGTGAGCTGGAAAGCTTGCTACATAAAATAAATCCAATCAAGAGAAAGAACACTGTTCCAGACACCATATGCCTCTGTCCTGACATAACCGATAGCATTTTACAGAAAGCAGCTCACATGTTGGAAGCTTCCTTTTCATTATAAGTTTTCATGCAAGTATTTCTCAATCATAACTGTAATAGAATGGGGGGGTGTAAGCCCCACCACCACCACTCCCAGATTTCAAGTGGCAGCTCTTTCCTTCCAGCCTTGGTCAACTTGCTTTTACCTCTCTCACAAAATTTGCTCACACAAGCTAAAAAGAAACAAACCACACTCCAATGCTTATACTGATTCTGTGAGAGTATTATACCTCAAGTTACCTGATAAGATAACAAATAAGTGAAAGCAGAGAAATAAAAAAAAAGACGTCATATTTGCTATTATGATTTCTACTATATGAAGCTAAATGATTAAGCACATGAGATTCAACCAGCATTGAGCAAAATAAAGTGGAAAAAAACCCAAACCAAACAAACAAAAAACCCCACAGACATGTATCAATACCATTTTCTATGGAACCAAAGCTACAAAGCCAGCTCTGTTCTGGAAGTATGCCCTGTCCTACAGCTTCTACCTCACCTTCCCAGTGAGGAGGGCAAAGTCACTACTTACCACGCCATCCTCCTCATAATTGCACAATACTCTTTGGACTGTTTGGGAGCCCTTTCAGGGACTAACAATCGTATTTCCAAAAGCTTTCTCCCAAAATTCTACTCAAGAGCCAAACTGTATTTCTGCATCCCAAGAGGGATGTTCTGGTAAAGCCTCCAAAGAAGGGAGCTCCTTTGTCCTGCACGGCCAGGAGCGGGGTCTCCCACCGGAGGGGTGAAAGGCAGCAGGCCCTCAGGAAAGCACCCCGGCTCCATTTGGTATCAGGAACCAGCGGGGCACATGCAGGTCTACACAAATATCTACCTCACTTGGGAATTCTGGAATTCATGCCCCGCCAAAAAAAACCACTTCGACTAAAGGGAAGCAACAATAAAAGAAATAAAGTCCTTATGGCATTTTCCTCTCTACCTTCCTAGAAGTTTGTTGATAGGAAGTTACTCCATATACCACCTCTTCCCTCTGCTACCTAAAAATCCACAAGTTGCCAAGCCTGCCCTTTTCTCCTCTGCCCATTCCTCACAAGGTACCACTCCAACACTGCAATTCACTTACCCCCAACATGCTGTAAAAGCACTTCTTGCAGCCCGTTAAATCCCTTCTGCACCTGTGCTCCGTCGGCCTGAGACATGCCCAGCCCAGGGTTACTCTCACCTCAGTTACACGGAGCAAGACGCTTTCTCGTGTGACAAAATACGTTGGCTAGAAGACCTTCTTAACCGCGAGCACAGTTCAAAGGAGGAACCGCTCCCCAGACTGCCTGGATTTGGTTTAGGTGTAAGTTCTGCCAGCTGAACAACCCCACATCCCAGGGTAGGCTTGCGAGGGGGAGCTCAGAGCTCACCCCCAAGCCCGTACTGCCCAGGACACCCACGAGGACTTCCATCACCTTCCAGGACAGTCACAAGCAAAGCAAGCCATAGCCCCAACCGTAACCAGAGACAAACCACAGGAACAACCATTTTCGCACGCTTTAGAGCCACAGCATCAGGGCTCACGTACCTGAAACCTCCCTCTCGAGCAGCAGCTCCCAAACTCCTCACAGCCAGCCCCCACTGAAAGCACCAGGGCTGCTTCCAGCCCCAGTTAAGGTGGGTGCTCCCCATCGCCCCTCCCAGTGCCCAAGTGCTGCTCCTTCCCCACAACCTCCCTCCGTCCCCTGCCGTTTCGGCCCCTTTTTGCTGGGATTGCTCGCAGGAGAAAGGTACGGGGACATCCCAGCCAGGGCCTGCAAAAAAAGCATTCTGCCTGTCTCTCTGCGAACCCCGCGAGGGTCTCGCCTCCGACCGCGCAGCACGCCTACCAGCTGGGAACTGCCGCGCTAAACTTTTCCTAGCTGGCCCTACTTTTCCTCTCGCTGCAGATCTGATCTCCAAACATGCGAATGCTTTTTTTCATTTTATTGGAAATAGTCCAAATAAATTTGAAGACAGATGAATCGCGTTCCCCCTCTAAAGCTTAACAGTTTTGTCACCGAGTTAGTAAGGTTTGAAATGTTCCAGGTATAAACAGACACAAATATATCTATAATTTACATAATATATCCTGAATCCTACGGCAATGATGACACGAGCTCTCAGATTAAGTCAAGGTAAGGAGTTGCTTCTATTTACATTAAGTAAAAATTCACTTCAGTTTTCAGTGTTGATGAAAATGAATGGCTTTCATGCAAATAAATGAAGTGTACCTTTTCTGCCCAGTTTAGTTTTCCTAAAGAGTGGCAAGTGCCTGAGAAGAAACCGAACAAGAAGAAAATCTGCACAGAAAGGGAAAAGGATTGCAGTTTTGGTTTCCTTTAAACGCAGAAACGTAATGACTGGGCTTCTTTTCCAAGATGACACTAGATAGCAGCTCTAAATATTTTTATCCAGCACGATCCATTTATTATTCTTTTTTTCCTCTTTCCACAAACAGCCTAAGACTTTCCTTTTCTGAGACTTCAAAATAAAGACTTTCATATGGCTAACTTAAGTCATGCAAAGTTCAAAAAAGTATAAGTGCAGAACAATACTAAGAATGGAAATTAAATGTACATTAATTGCATTCAGTACGTAACAAAAAGCTTATCCTCAATAATCAAGAAAACTAAGAGTAGCTCTTTATTAAAAAACAGTCAGAACCAGGAAATTAGGACCGTATTGCTTCTTATATCTCTGTTTACAACTTGAAAGGATAACAAGTGATTATTCTTTCAGATTTCTATTTTGCTCTAAAGTAGGCCAGCCAGCTCAGCACTTTTCTTAAGATTATGAATACTTGCCTGCCCTACATATGGTATAGGCTGGAACCAATCAGATGAGCTGAAATATGCAGCAAAACCAACTGTTTTCATGTCATTCATTTTCAGCTACAAATAAGAAGCGCACAAGACAGGTATAAAAGGATCAGATTTTAAATAGTTGTAAAATGTGCTTTGCAATTTTCATAGTTCACTAAGGGGCTCAATGATTTCCTCACCGTTGGATTAACACTTAATCTCGATTCAAGAATAATTTGTTATTCATTAATAACTCTTGAACAGCTTGTTCTCTCCACTAGTTTTCATTTCATTTTTGTACATCGGTTATCTCATACAGTAACAAGAAAACTGAACACTGTCTGCATTCAATAGACTTTCACAGTACTTTGACATTCAGGATGGAAACATGGTCCACAAGAAGCCTTAAATCAAAACTTTAAAAACATATGAAACAAAAGAATCCCTTGAATTTTTAAGTGAAATACTTCTATTTGCTCTCTCCCCCATACAAGCCATCCATAAGATTTTTGTTGCTATGTGGAAGAAGAGAGGTTAAAAAATAGAAGGTTGTTTTCTTGAGTTCAACTCAAAATAGTAACATGTCTTTAAACAAAGTTGGCTATTTGGAAGATCATAATTGTGGAAAATGCTTTCTTTAAATTGTTTTTAACTTATTTTTTGTAAAGTTAACTAGTCTGATTTTCTAGAGCTGGTAAGCACTCCTAGACCCAATGAAGTCATTACCTTGAAAATATCAGTTAACTCTGAAAAGAAAAATATTTTCATGTTCAATTTTTCCTTCTACATTTAAGATATAAACATTGCCAAACCATTAGTAAGGCATTTCTGTCAGATTACACCACTCAAAACTACTGGTAGGCGTCAGCAGCAAGGCAAAGACAAAAACAATAAAAGGTTACAAAGCAAGTTTGTTTAAAACAAAGACGATGCGCTTAGTATTTTGATGTACGAGACACCATATTTTTGCAACAGGGGAGAAGCATACCTTTCACCAGCTGCAAGACCTTGATATCAGATGCTGACATAATCCAAATGGGTCTCAGCAGCATCTTCCACAATATCCTCAAGTTTCGTCAAGAGGCTCTTCCACTTCTTCCAGGAGCCCATTAAGTTATGCATGAATCCAAATGGTTAAGACCTTCAGCAGCTGTACGGTACAGTTTGTACCACATTAACCACCCTTGAAGAATCCCAAGCTGTATTCCACCACTCAAAGAATAATGCAATATGGCACCCATCACAGACCGGCATTTTGGCAACCATCCCATTTTCCCGACGAGCATGTTTTGACCTGTTCGAATAAGAGGAAGAAGTGTTAGTTCAGCACAGTGACGCTGCCACACCACTCAGGGACTAAAATACAAATATAAAGTTACATTCTTCTCAATAATTTCAAACCCATATTTCTTCACAGTTTTAGACACATCCTAAACCCAAAGCCTGGTGATGGCATTTCACTTTAAAAACATCACCAGGCTGGAGTGTAACAGCAGAATCGAGCTGGATGCTGTCACCCTTGTACTTTCAATGCGTTACAAAAAAGGCTTTCATATTTCTCTACATGTTGTACAGTCTTACATTACAGAAAGCACCGAAGCGACAGGAAAAGAAGGTAATATGAAGGCTCTTCAACTGCCCCGGCAGGTATTTCAAAACTCATGAAAAGAGTACGTCAATAAAAAAAGCCCCAAGTAGCAAAAATAAAACTCATCAACCCTTTTGAAGGAAACATACCAGGATGGCGGAGGAGAGCACTTAATGGTGATGTTTTCTCCCGCCTTAGCCACAGCTCAGTGTCCCCCCATGGCACCTTCACCAGCAGACGTGCTACTGCAGCCAGGGCTTGGCCAACGAGCACCAGTGCCGACTCTTGGGCCAGCAAGGAGCAAGCCAAAGCAGCCAAACCCACGCCTGTCTACGCCGGGAGTCCTGCCGTGCCATTCCTTCAGAAGTACCAACAGCAAATTTTTGCTTAGTTTGGGAAGGGGAATATGAGGAATGGAGAGAAAAGTTTGAGTACTCTGCACAGGAGGGAATAATGACGTGAAGAACAGCGTCGGGGCTGCCAAGCTGGAGTGGGGGAAAGGGGAAAGAATGAACTTCCACACCAAGGACAAGGGAGAGGAACTAGAAGCAGCTTTTAGAGACTGGAAGATACATGTGCACAGAGATTAAGACAAGAAGAAAGGAGAAGGTGAATATTGGTGGATGCACAAGAATTTTTGCTAGAAGCTCTGTCTGCATACCTGAGTAACGTGCATGTAGGGCAGACCACAGAAGAGTAATTTTAGAAGAGGGAACGAGAAGAAGTTTTTATGTTTGCTTCACATCAGGAGAAACCTGAGTGTATCTACGCATGCACAAAAAGAAAGATCCTAGTGAAAGAAGCTTTTCATGGGGAATGCAAGCAAGCATATAGGTAGAAGAATAGGTGGAAAGGGACCAGGAAGAAGGGGAATGAGTGACAATAGAAAGTGGAAAAGTAGAGACTTCAGAAATTCTGAAAACGGATAGCTCTAAGGCGGGAGAGGGACAATTGGCAGATTAGGACAAGAAAATAACATGGGAAAGGTAAAGTAGTGGACTGGGACGAAAAAAGAGGAAAAGTGGTGGTTGTTACATAGCGTAGGAAAATGGAAGGGGAAATAACAAGACACTAAATTAGGCAAGATAATTAAGAAAAGTTACAAAAAGCACACGAGTAAGTTTCCTGAAGTTGCGGTGCTTGCTCTAGAAAGCGTGAATACCAGAAAGAATGGAACAAAACCTAAGGCGACTATGGCTTTCTCAAAGGGACGAAGCGGATTGCGCTGCGCTGGGGAAGACCAGCCGAGGAAGGGCCAGCCTGGACTGACCCTTCCCACTCGCCCCCTCCGCTATGATCAACGCATTTGGAAGAACAAAGTCCTCCCTCTGGTCCCTCCCCTCCTAAAATTGTCCCTCGGGCACTTCTGCGCACCTTGCTCCCCTGGGATGGTCCCGCAGCAGCAAAGTGTCACCCTCGGTGGTGTGTTCCCCCCCCCCCAGCGAAGCCCCCACCTTGCCCTTGCTGGGCCCTGCCTTGCCCAGCCCCGCAGCCCCCCCCTCCTTGGCCAGGGCCCCCAGGACTCCCTACAGTCCCAAGAAGTTTTTCCCCGTCTTCAGCTTTCCTCTGTCCCAACTCTTTAAAAACACAGCCCGACCCAGCAAGCTCTCCGAGCCCACTTCCCCCCCCCCCCCGCCAAAGAAATAAATTAAACCGCTAAAACAAAACACAAAGCAGGCACAAGGAGGAAGCAAGACCCCCACACACACCGAGTAGTGCCCCCCCCCAAGCCTGCATTACCGCAGCGAGGGCGGAATGACTGCCTTACCCTCCCCAAAAAATACCTGCATGTGCTCCGAAAAGTACAAAGAAAAAGCTGGCCCGGCCCGCTCCCAGCCCAGAGCGCGGCTTGCGGGGCGGGGGGGGGCAGGGAGCCGAGAAAGAACAATAAACCCCAAGTCCAAACGTACCTTCTCTTTTCTTTAAAACTGTGAAACCCGATTTCCTCCCGAGCCTCCATACAGCGGGGGCTGTTTGCTTTTAAGCGGCGGGAGAGCTCGGAGAAAGTTGTATAAATCTCTCCGGATAAAGTTGCCGAAGATGAGATAACCCGGGAGAAGAGAGGGAGAGATGGAGAGTTCATCCGAGTTTTCTCCTTTTGTTCAAGTTGCCCGAGCAGACAAAGAACCGGCAGCGGCGGCAGGTCCCCCGCTCCCCTGCTCCCCCCGCGGCCCGGGCGCAGCCGGGGTCCCGCACAGCCCCCCCCCCGCGCCTCCTCCCACCGCCGCAACTTTCCGTCTGCTCCATCCCTTCTCGACCCCGGCTCCAGCGCAAAACTTCCCTCGAACTGAACCTCCCAGGGAAAAAAAAAAAAAATAAAAAATTGGGGGAAAAAAAAAATTAATTCAAGGCGGGGGGGGGTGGGTGGGGGGTGGAAAGGGAGAGAAACATCTCTCAAATCATTATTTCCGGTAGATGCACCTCTTTGTTTGGATTCCCCCGACTGTCAGTGAGGACAAGCCTCTGGGTATCTGGTTTCGGTTAGTTTGATCTCCCGGAACGAGACGGGCAAACGCAGGACATAAAGAAAAATAAGTTTAAAAGAAAGAAAAGGAGAGGGGGAAAAAAAAAAAAAGAAAAAAAGAAAAACCTCCGGAGTTGCGAAACGAACCCTTTTTGCGTGGACACGGGAAGTACATAAATAAACAACTGAAGGGGAATTTGGGAAGACTGTTGCTTCTCCTCCCCTTCGCACTTTTCCAGAGACCGTAACAAAACAAAAAAAAAAGCCCCCCGCCCCCCGAAAGCTCCCGGCCACGGCTCCCTGCCACCACCGCTGCGGCCAGCTCCTGGCATCCCTACCTGTTGCGTAAAGCGCAGAGATAGGGCCGACCGCATCCGTCCCAAAGAAACCAAAAGGGAAGGAGGACCGGGGGGGGGGGTGGGGGGTCACCCCCGGCCCCTTCACCTGCCCTCCGGCCACCCCCCACGGGGAACCCCGCCGCCGGCAGCCACGGCGCGGCCCCGGGTGGAAACGGCGGCTGCCCCCGCCCCCCTGTCCGTCCCCCCCCCGGTCCCCCCGGGGCACCGAGGTCCCCACCGAAAGTTTGGCGAGGCGGGGCGGGGGTGCGCGGCGGCCTCGCCCCGAGACAAAAGAAGCGCGGAGCTGAGCTGCGACTCACCTTGGGAGGGAGGGAGGGAGGGAAGGGAGGCTGGAGAGACACCTTCCGCCTCAATCCTCCTCCTCCTCCTCCTTCCCACCCCCTCGGCCCCGTGCGCGACGGTGGGGCCACGGGACGGGACGCGGGTGGGTGAGAGCCCGGCTCGGCCCCGCCGAGGGTCCCCTCCCCGGCGCCGAACAAAGGCGCGGGGGAGCGGCCCCCCCAAAACCCGGGGGCCTAACTTTCTGGTGCCCACCCCGCATCCCAGCGTGGACGGCCCCGCGTTTCGGGAAAGGCAGCGGGAAACGGGGGGATCCGCCCGGGGAGGGACCCCCACGTCGGGGCGCTGCCTCGGGGGGGGGGGGGACGACACGACACGGCTCTGCCGCCCTTTGTGTGTGTGCGTGTGCTGGTTTTTCAAAGTCAGAAAACAGAGCGTGATCCTGAGATGTGCGGGTTTTTTAGCAGAAGGAAAAACAGGATGGGAAGGGCACACTATTTAGCCTTTGGTGTCCTGTTGACACCTCCTACAGCCCCTGCTCACCTCCGTCCCTTCCTATTTCCCTTCAGTTCATGCTGATTTCATGCTAGCAACCCAACTTGTCCTTCTTCCAGCTCCTTTCCCCCCTGCCCATCTTCCCTAGTTTTGAGGCTCATTCAAACCATTCCCTCCTACCCAAGGCTGTCAGCCTCAAAGTCGTCGTCTTCAAAACGTTTTATAACTCCCCGCCCAGGATCAACCTTCTTTATCCTCCTGCCCCAGAGAAACTGCCCCCAGCTCTTCCATCACTGCATGTGATGTATGATGCTCTCAAACATTGTCTTGCTACGTTCTGCTGCGATATACTTTGCTGCTGTTTTTCATTTTAGGTTTCTGAAGTGAAATGCTAATACATAACATAGTGTAACCCCAGGTATGTGAAATGCCTCCTTATGGTCTTTCTTCTTTACCATTCCTTTCACCTTCTTCTGCCCTTCTGCATTGTGTGCTCTGGAGCAGCTATTGTAACACTTTTACAATTTCCTCCTAACTTATTTCCTACAGACTGTTCCTCCTCTCCCTCCATTTCTGACTTTTTCAACAATCCTAGATTTTTATTCTCTCCATCTACACTATTTCCATGGTTGTTTTATCCATCTCTCTTTTTCCACCTCCTCACTTTTGTTTTCTTAATCCTTCAGTTGCAGGGGGGGAAGAGGAACATTGACTGCACCGTAGCCCTTGCATTACTGCCATCCTTATTTTCTCTGCTTTCCACATGCACTCTTTTAGTAATGCACATTGATTTCCAACCAAAATGCACTATTCTGCTAATGTATATGCAGTTTTTCGCCAGGTCTCTTTCCCAGATGGCCCCAAATCCGGTGGAAGGCTGTGCCTTGTGGCACAACCACCAAACATCTTACAAAGTACTACTCTTAGCAGCATTTTCTGGAAAAGCACAAATTGTACGAGTAGCTCCTGGTTTTATGGGATTTTGGGTTTGGGGGACATCCAAGACATGTTGCCTAAAGGTATCGCTTGCTGAGAATTTGTGAGGGTGGTGACTTGCCCCATGGCCTGCTGGCTGAGTTGGAGTTTGTGGGGCAGGTAAATAGGATCACCCACATCCACTTCTCCTCCTGCCCTTGGAATTTTGAGGCCAAGAGTGCCTAAAAAAAAAAAAATCGTATGTTGTAATTCTCTAGTACAAACTGTATTTAAACAAGGTATGCCTCTACCTTATTACTTCATTATGAGTGACAAAGATTAACTAATTGTTGGTCGAGAGGCCACCAGTTGCTTAGGGTCCCATAATCGTGACCTGATTACATTCAACATACACAAACAGAAGACACTCACAGCTGATAATATGTAGCTGAAGAGGTGAGCGAGGATGAGAAAAATTAGAAAAATTGATCAAAAGGGCAAAAATATCAGAAAGAGTTCAACAAAAGTTACTGTGTCTTATAGAAGAGTTTATTTGATGGATTAAAGGCCATCTGCAGTCAAGACAATAAAATTAGGTTAAAATCCCTTTGTGGTTCATTGGCCAGGTAAAGGCAAGCATTAAACAGTAAAAAGGAATACATAAGAAGCAAGAAGGAGGGAGCAATTGATGATAATTAACATGAAATAGAAATCGTATAGTGTAGAAAATTATTTGGAAAAGTCAAAAGCATTACAGAAAAATCCACATCTAGAACGGATGGAATTCACATCATTTTACAGTAAGTGGGGAATGAAGCATCTCCTAACGATGCTCATAGGCCTGTCAGGAGACACAGTAACATTTTTAGTGATACAAAATGTACTAATAACGATACCTGTGTTCTGTAAGTGGAAAGATAAATATTGCACACCGATCATGACCTGCTTTTTGGTCTTTGGGCAACACATACCTCCAATAAACATTAAATCCTTAGCCCCAGATGCCTTGCACCCTAGCAACAGGAAATACTTGGCCCTTCATGTCACAGTGATGTTCAGTTTAATAAATCCTGGAATGTCATCGAAATTATGGGAATCTATTGCCAATGTCGTGCCAATACGAAAAAAGGGCAAACAGAATGACCCAGATTACAATACTCCATTTTGCCTGACATTCGTCCCTTAAAAATAGCGGAAAGCCTGGCACAGGATTAAACTCAAGGAGAACTGAGGATAAGAACAGTGATTCTAACGCAGCGTTCGTTCGTCTTTAATTCTTCTTTTTGCCTTTGTATTCAGGTTTTGCTGTGGCTGTAGGAAGGGTCCAAGTGCGGATCTACCGGCAGCTCCACGTGCTGATGTCTAGTTTGAAGAAAGCCACAACAGCGAAGAAATTGCCCATACAGTACCAACGTTTAAACATTTCCAAATGGCAGTGACCTAGTCTCTTCTGGCTCCCAAATAACAGGAACAAGTAGCCTAAACTACCTGTGTTTAGTTTTTAAATCCTTGATTCCCCCACTGCACAACCACATTCTTCTTAATTCTTTCAGTCTCAGATATCTGATCTCTTTCTGTCTCCATATGACTTTTATTCTGCTTCCCAAGTCTCCTTGAGGAAAGGCTTTGGTGAAATTCACTCTAGACATAATTTCAGGACTTTTAAGCTCAGAAAAGTCATTAAAACATTATATAAAAGGTCAGACTGGACAGAGAATGTAATCTAGTTTCTCCTGCATTTATCGTGGTTGCCCGTATTCTTCTGAAGTCTAACTTCCAGAAAGGTTTTGCCATTCTGCCAAAATATTGTGTGATACACAGCCAACCACTTCCCTTCAGAACTAAGTCAACTATCACCCTTGCTGTTAAAAACAACAACAACAACAAAAGCTGTACTTCATTTTAAATCAAAATTTGTTTGGCTTTAGCTTCTAGTTACTTCTTTTAATTTATTTTATGTCTCACCACCACATTAAATTAGCATACAGCTAATTTTATAAATGGGGGCCTGAAAGCAAGACTGGCTGCACAGGACAGGAAACCTTCCTGCAGAGATAATGCACTTACAGGATTGTTTTAATCTCTTTGAGGGATTACTTACATTAACTTGTTTAGGTTCCATTACATTTACGAAGAAAACATACAATTGCTTGAAGTTGACCAGCTGGGCGGGTTTCGGGGGCTGTGACACTCATTTACCATTTGGTTGCCACACTAATGGCAATGGTCATTTTGAAGCACACATCAGTGCCGTCGCGGCGATGTGAAGACCGGCACCCCCAAAGCCCGGAATTCCACGCAGATGCCGTGAGCACCTACTGTGCAGATCAACGCGAAGGGCAGCCCAGCCTGCAGCGGAGAGCTGGGGTGCTGATTATGTCTCGCTCCCATTACGCACCCTACATGTGCCTTTTTGACTTCCTATATAAGTTTTGTTATGCTGGAAATGGGGAGGTCCAAAAGCACATCACCAGCGGACTTCTCCAGACTAAAGAGCCGGTGGTCATTCACCTCTAGTTTTCAAGAGGTTGGATTTGAAGACCCACATGATCCCTTCTAATCTGTGTTCCTGACTGTGTAGAAGAAATTCAGACTATGCAAAGATCCACTAAACCACTACCACAGAGCACCCCAGAAGAGGAGGACTGGTTTCAGTTCTTTCTATTTTAATAGATGCCAGAGGAGATGACAAACTTCAGGAGGGAACTCACAGGAAAGTTAGCATACACCAGCTACAGTAACTGTCTTTGCTTTTACTGTGAGACAAGACTGCACAAAACGTTATTTGGTGGTGTTTGACCCCGCTTCCCTGAGAAGTGAACTACCACTCACCTTCCAAAAGCACCTGAAGGTTTTGACTTGATTACGAGCTTTTGGATGTTGCCACGTATAGGAAGATGGGCAATACAGCAGCAGATCGGCAAAAGGTGGTCTTTTAGCAGAGAATTCAGGGCGCCTTCTGGGTTTTGCTGTCCTAGCAGTTTTTTGCTTCTCCTTCTGTTTTATTCTTCTATATGCAGAGGCTGATTTCACCAATTACTGTCTTTTGTAGAAGTGTGAATCAAATCATTAGGTCAATCCACTCCTGTGAACTTAAAGACCAAGACAGACAAGCTTGCAAATGAAAGAATTGTTTTGACATGGATATATTCTTGTCTGGAGACACATACTCAGCAAACTCATAGGATGTTTATTTTAGAAATGCATATATTGGAAATGTTTGCTTACTAAAAAAACAAACCAAACCAAAACCCAGTATTATTCCAAAAGGGTAGGAAAACATGAGCTTTCCAGCACTGCATTCTTTTGAACCACCTGAAGGTTGTTCACAACATCCGTACTCTAGAGAAAGACGACACAATTTGTAATTGATTCTCAACTATGTGCATTTTCCTTATCTTCTCCCCTAAGCCAGAAAAAGGGTAGTGAAATCCTCTCTGATCCTCTTTTCTACCAAGTGTCCATCTTGATCAAGCCAAGGAAAGTCTTAGCCCAGAGACCCCGTTAACATAACTACTTTTTTTTTTAAGATATGTACACCAGAGCCTCTTTGTCACCTCCCTTTATATCTTCTTTTTTTTTTTTTTTTGGTCCTATTT
The DNA here is from genome assembly GCF_026419915.1 of Harpia harpyja. Taxonomy (NCBI): domain Eukaryota; kingdom Metazoa; phylum Chordata; class Aves; order Accipitriformes; family Accipitridae; genus Harpia; species Harpia harpyja. The sequence goes on from NC_068940.1 coordinate 5,818,798, forward strand.
AACCCACCCTTTTTATTTGGCAAATCAGTAACTCGACACAGACCTGGTTCTATTTTAACTGTTTCTTCCACTTTTCCCTCCAGAGCCTATGGTTCTTCTAACAGATCTTGGACAAGAAACCCTAGAGAAATAGATACTTCCCAAACAAATTCAAAGAAGGGTTTAGTTCAGCTCTATGTTTGTATATGATGGTTGCTATTGCAGTTGCTATTCCTCTCAAATGAGAATTTTTATTATGAAGAATGAAAGCTCCATTGCAAGCTGAACAAACGAGCAGGCCCATTTTATATTATTCTTAATAGACAGGGGCAAAAAAGATTACGTTTCCATATTCTTGTTCCCATTTACTCTATATACAATTATGAGTACTACTCGAATAGAAGATTATTATAGTCAAAATAAGACTAAGTTTGGGGAGTTCCGGTTTCAGCCTTACTTTCTTCTTCCTTAAAGTGTTGAAACATTAACTTGGGCTTCTTCCTTCCTCAAAATTTTGACCTATTTGAGACATATTAATTCTAAATATAGCTACAAAAATGAGATACTGTATAAAGATTACCTAACGTATGTATACCTTCAAAATTGTTAGAAAAATAGGGCAGTTTGTCTTGAACATTTAAGACTAATGTTCTGACTATATTGTTTGGTAATATCCATTCTTCTCACCTTCAGACAACATTCAAGTTATTTCTAGTTGCTTTTCAACTGAGTTAATTAATTCTCCTCCTCTCTGGCTTATATTGAAAACAACAGCTTTTCTAGTTTATCACTTCTTTTAAGAAATCACCCCACAGTACTGACAAAGGCGCTGGACTAGAATCATAGTCAATATGATCTCTTTGGTTCATAAACCTGTTTGAGCAGTCAGCTGAATATTCATGAAACACGGAGACTGTAAAATCCTTGTCTTAAATTTCCTCATATAGACAATATACAGGACAACACCAGGAAAAGGATTTGAGTCCTACTTACAATCTTGGCCTGGTTTAACAGGGCTTTGTGCACCTTGTTATCATATGAAACACCTGTTTGTACCTTAATAATATATGTTTGTGCCTTCAGAATATGACCGGATAGATAGACGGACAGATAATAGACAGGGGTTTTGCGGCTGGCCCAAAATCTAGTCTGGGACTTCCCCACCTCCGCAGCCATAGGCAGTCCTCCGAAAACATGCACTTCTGCTTCATGTGGCATGGGTGCGGTTACACAGTCTGCAGCCCTCAAAAAAAAAAAAAAAAAAAAAAAAAAAATCAGTCTACGACACAGCACACGCTTCCCCTGCATGCGTGAAGGGACGGGCGAAAGAACCAACGCAGAGAGAGCAGAGCTGCTCCTCTTCTCCTGGCTCTGGGCATCCCCAGGTGCCAGCAAGGACCAGGGCACGGGAGGCTCGCGCACGCAGCCGGCTCGGCTGCTGCTGGGACAGCTGGGAAGCGCCGGATGAAGGAGGGAGCAAGCGAACAGCCGAGGAAAGGGAGGAGGAGGAAGGATGGACTTTTTTCCACCATCCTGTCAGAGGCCACGCAAGCAGGCAAAGCCTCCTCCGAGCACCAGGCTGCCAGGGCCACCACGGGGCTGCCCTGCAAATTCAGCCCACGCCGGCACAACGGGGTGGTTTTTTCACTCTGAGCAATAACACGTTCGCCTGGCCACAGATCTAGCAAGCCGGCCCAGCCTCCGTGCTTTGATTTTGGACTCTGTGAGTATTGACCTCCTGTACCTTTAGGTCTTATGAGTTTGACCCTTTTCACATGGAAATAGGTATGGCAAAAATGCGGACATATACCTGCCATTGTGAAGGACGATGGAATATAATTTGGTTTTGCAAGAAATATCAAGGTCACCCTAAGCACAGAAATACTATAGCAGCTCTGGTAAAACCAGCATAGTAAATAAAGACATGAGATAAACTAACTGTCTGGTTTTCCATTTGCCTGTGACCTCTATTACTGTTCTTTGTTCCTTTGCCTATAACCTCTATAATTGCCTTTTTGGTCCTTTGGGTCAATATGATTATCAGTCTCAACGCTGCCACTGCTCTCAAATTTTTCAAATGAAACCTCGTCTGGAACGTTACAAGCCTATTCTGTTTGCGACTTATTCAAAAAATCCTGCCTTTGACTAATACAGAATGCTTTCTCTCCATAATAGATCCATATTCATAAAAGGGTAGCTACTCAGTCTTACCAATTTATTTTCCCTTTGTCACTGTTTACACAAAATAATTAACCTACCCTGCTAACATTTTTCAAAGCATACCCTTGTTTTAATAAGCACTTCTTAAAATACAAACTGCACACTGAAAACCAGCATCTGAAGGGGTCCCAGTCTTGAATAAGGTTACGTGGCACAGATTAAATACATGTAACAATGATGTCAGTCTGATAAAAGTTGAATTTATCTCTGTATTTAATGAGCAAGAAGATAGAATACATACAGAGTCTCAGTGAGATATTGCTTGTGCTCCCTCAAGAATGTTGAGGTGTATATTGGTCAATATTGGTAAAACAGTAGATCATTTTCCTTAAACCCGTGATTCCTAAGTAGGGATTCGATACAGCTGTCAGTGGAATGACTGAAAAAATGTCATTGACACCAATATTGATAATGCCCTCCCCCATGCAAACCCAAACATAATATGCAATTAGTATATCAAGAAAAGCATGCTTTCTCCAGCCCCACTTTTGCAATCTCCCATGGAAGCAACTTTATGCGTATGTGTCTGACTACTGCATGAACGCTGTATTTTGAGAGCCCCAGTCAAGGCCATGGCAAGTTCCAAAAGCAACAGCTTGAAACATTAAGACTTATCCCCAGCCTCGGGTTTTTTTCCCCATCTTTTCTCTGCCTGGTGTTATTTTTAAGAAAATGCATCAAATTAAAAAATAATAAAGCTCAAATAAGCTTATTCTCTTCAAATTTGGTGCTTCACACAATGCCAGAGGTGTCACGAAAGGAAAATGTCATCCATAATATGTGACTTTGGAATCAGATTAGAGAGACCCATAATCTGTCAGTAACCTCTGCCTGTAAGGTCAAATTACAAATTCTGTATTTATTACACACAAATACACTATGTTTCCAGATTCTGCCTCCACAGGCACTGGGTAAATTATGGGGTCCATCAGTCAACAGCTATTTTATATTAGACTCCAACTATACGTACATAAATATTTTCAATAACACATTCACAGGGACAGCGATCCTTTTTTTTTTTTTTTTTTTTTTTTTTACAAGGTGAAATAAAGCATGGGAGAGGGTAAAGAGAGGCTGCTTCCTCAGTGATGACAGGAAAAGCCTGGAGAAATCACCATATGCATAAAAAAAGGCAAATATTTACTAGATAAAAGCCAGGCAGAGGAGAAATTACTACCTAAAGGCCGCAGCTGGTTGTCTCTGCAGATTTAAAGGATCAGCTACCGAGACTGTAATTCTAAGAAAATCTCCTATTAATGGATAAAACTCAACTGTGCACTGTTCAGTGCAGGCTGGGCAGTGAGAAACAAGATATTCCTTAAGGAAAAGGAAAAACTTTGGTTTCTCTAATTGCAGGCTACTAAATTTCCTTCACTGGTGCGATACGTAGCCACGTCCTGGTGGCAACTGGTGGCTCCCGCCACCAGTTCATTTCATAGGTCACCAACCCGCCATCAGATTGTAATGACTTCTGGCTATTTCTAACTGGGATTTAAATCAGTGACCTGAAGTAAAGACACTCATCCTATTACCAGCCTCCTGAGCCATGTAAATTCCAGCGAAGCATTTTTTTTTTTTAATTCTTAAGCTTACTTCACACAGATATAAAAGTTCACAGAAGATCTCAGTTGAAGAACAGTCAGGCCCTAAATATTGATAGGAAGCCTCATTCCTCTTTTCTTTAGTGAAAACTCTAGGAACCTCTGGTTTGCATTATTCATTCACTAAGGCACCTATGTATGCGATGTGCATGTGAGAGCTGTTTCAGCTATTTATCAGCTTTAGTGATGGCTGAATATGCAGATTTTATATTCTAATACATATATCAGAAACACCTGGATACAGATACCAAAACCACTTAGAATATTTCTTGTGGTGGTTTGTTTCAAGCAGGCATACTGTACTGAAAAGGTCAGTTTAAAGGCACTGGACAGACTTCTGGGAAATTTCCTTTGCTCTTAAATCATCTACCATTACATCAATAACACAGTCCATGAGGTTTGCACTTCTGTTGCCACAGATACTTAAAAAAAAAAAAAAAAAAAAAAAAAGCAGCAATGTAATGCAATTTCTCCCACCTTCATTGAAAAACAGAAATTGAAAGTTCCACTCCAGAACAAAAGTTTCTGCTAATTCAGAATATTAATTGCAGGGAAACCAAGGCATTTAAAAAAAAAAAAGCTCACAGACAACTGCACATGAAAAGTTTAGGTCATCATATTTAATCACATAAAATTAACAAATAGCTGTGAAAAACTGAAATTCTCAGAAATCATGTCCATAGCTAACCACAATCAGAGGCTTCAGAGCAATTATTAACCTACTGTTGCTGAGCTTCCAGCCACCATAGGATCACCAGACTATTTTTTTTGACCTATTTTAGTTACAAAACATGTCTAGTTACATTGTTTGCTTCCTACATTTCTTTCTGAAAATCACACAATCTCTTCTATATACCCAGTATAAATCAAGTTATTATCCTAATAAAGAATTCTAAGAAAAATTAAAAATCTGAAGTTAAAATCAGTGCAGAAGGAGATATTCTTTCCTTCATGATAAAGGAAGGAAAGTATAACAAACGTTCTAATGTCATAACATTTTTAAATATTCAAAAGTAAAAAATATTATTGGTTTAAACTAATAATAAAAATATCTGATGAGGAAAATGTCCTTTGAAGTGGCCACAGACAATATGGCTTTCTAGATAGCAGAAACAGGAGACTTTTAACAGCATGAGACTAAACACCCAGTTAGATGACAGACAGCGAATAAGCTGTAGACAAAGTAGAACCTTAGCCAGGCCTGTGCTGATCTCCGCATATAAACCATTACATACACGCACACCAGATAGTCACAAAACATCAAAATAGTTTTGTATAAAGAGTTATCAGAACTTACAAGACAGAGAAGCATTTAGACATAACTGTAGCCCAAACAATTCAAACTTCTCAAATTATCTCCAAATTCGGAAACAGAACTACTAAGAGAGGACAAAAGAGTAGCATGAAGTGATGTTGTGATTAATTTGCCTTAACCAACTGTTTTTTCCACTGTGAAAAGCTGCTGTTACTTTTAGGGGCCTCGAGGAGGGTCCCCGCTGGGAGAAGCATTCTGAGGACAACAGATGAGAGAAATGGGATGTATTGGCAAACATCTGAAACCCGTCGTGCCCATCCTTTTTGGCAAAGACTGCTTATTCAAGACTTTCTGCGTTAGAGAGGGCTCACACACGACTTTCCTCGCTGTCCCCCCCCATCACGCAGCGCCCATCGTGAAGCCTGTCCAGACCTTCGCAGAAGCAAAACACCAGTCAATCCAGTGCTCCCCAGTAAGCACCTGGCTCTCTGCTCACGCAGCATATGGGCACCCCGAGCTCACACGACTTCTTCGCTCACGAGGAGAAGAGATGACCTTGGAAGAGGAGGAGGAACAACGGTGGCCGGTCACAGCCTGCAGCTGATGCTGTAGGATCTCCCCAGCCTGCAGGCTGGTCCCAGCACCGCTGCCTACCGTCGTGGTCAGCGCTCACGATAATTCGGTGCGTGGGTGCACAGAACCGACCGGCTGGCAGAAACCAGGTATGATTGCAGATTGCTATAATGCTTCATTGTATTTGATTTTAAAAGGTAACGACTAGGATTCTTGGAGTCATGGGACTGTGACCTGCTCCTGCCTGGCAGAGGTACAACCACCTACAGCACTGGCTTAAATTATGCAATAGGATCTATTAAAAAGAAAGAAAAAAAAAAATCAAGATTGCCCTTTCTGAACACTCCTGCACTTCCAAGCTTTAGCATGTACATCACCCTCTTTCCTAGTGACTCACGCAGCCCTAGCTCGAACTGTCAGGTGGCTTATATTACATCCTGCAAGACCTCTGGGAGGCTTTTCTTGTATTAAATTATTCCTCAGTTTTCCAATCATTTGTGGAGAGAATTGTCTCAGCTTTTACTGACAAAAAATTACCTTTAAAATCAGAACATGCATGTATCAACAAGGCCTATTGAACAAAGCAGTGAAGTTCAGAAATGGAAGAGAATTATTTCAGAAGGGGAATACCTGAGTAGAAGTTGTTACTTCAGCTCCCACTATAGGCATATTCCGAAGCAGATTTAAATCGCTGGTGCCTTTTCCGCTTGGGTTCAGTGCACTTTGCATCAAATTTTGTAAAACATTACTTTAGATGTTCTCATTAGAAAAGTATGGAAGATTAAAAACCAAGCTGAAACACCAAGGCATATTTTTACAGTCTTAGGGTGCATTGTGGTTAGTAAGGTAAAGCTGGTTAATTAACACGTGAGCCAGTCTTCATTTTCTCATCTCTGCTGGTGCTATGTAAGTAATTTCAGGGTCTCGTGGTGCCTCGGCTAAAGTGCAGAATATAACAAATAGAGAAAAAAAAAAAAAAAAAAAAAAAAAGGCCTTTAGCTTGTCAGGAAGGACAAGGTAGAGCTGAGACGGGGATCACTCCTCGCTCCTCCTGAGCCTGCACAGCCTTCTTCAGGCAAAGCCGCTCTCTCCGCCAGGAGCAGGGGATTAGGGTTTTTTATTCATAAATTATGCCATTTCGAAAACCACTGTCAACTCAAACCCAGCATAAGACGACAGGGCTAGAATACAAAACTTCATTGCCTTGTGAGGTTTTTGTTGTCTTTCTTTCCCCTGCTGCCTTTGCTATCGAATCCAAAAGGTTTGGTTTGTGTGCGTTTGAGAAATTTGCATTGTTTCACTTATTCAACAAGACTTCTATAACAGAACCAAAAGTAGTCTCTTTTCCTTCTTAATTAAGGGCAGCATGATTTCGTTTACTTTCCATGATAAGCAATCTGAATAGCTAAAACCCCTTTATTTTGGGAATGCAGTTTCTAGGACGTACTTATATTCTACTGATCTATGACAAGCAACTTTTTATCACAGTAAGTAATTTCTGTGATACCATCAGAGACAACATATTATCCAATTTAAAACTTATTACTATAGAATAATATATTAATTTATCCTTTAATCTGAATGGCTACTTTATTAAAAAAAATTCTTTGCACAAAGGATCAAATTAAATCTAATACCTGACATGACATTCAGTAAAATGGACAAGGCCTAAAGCAACTTATATCCTCTTTCATCTCCTATATTATTACCTATGGCAGGAAACCTTAGAGTACAGTTTATCAGCTGTTAATCAGAACTCACCCTACAAGCACGGCGCTTTCAGAATTTTAAACATTTCCTATCTTCTATTTGTGCACGTATTAGAGGAATTTATATTCCACCTATGCAGAAGTTCTTATGAAATCCTATCCTTACAACTCATACACACTGGGTACATTAATTTGTTACAGAAAAATATTTGGGGCCAACTTTGAACTAGAGAGAGTGAGAGGAAAAGAAACACTGTTAGTGCGAGAGCTCTGAGGTGTCACTCAAAGATATGCAGGACTGAAGATAAATCAAGATCTTGAGCAAAAAGGCAAGAAATTCTCTGAGAGTAGCTATTTGAGGATCAGAGGAAAGGGATGTTTTGAAGTAAAAGAGGACTATGTTTATTCCTCTATGAAGTATAAAAATAATGGGCTTTGCTGGAGGAAGGGAGGTAATTTTCCAGCTTTGTAAGGCACGATGGATACATAATGCAATGTCTTTATTAGAACAACCACCCCCTCCATACATTAAGAAATCTTTTAAAAAACTAACCAGTTTAAATTTGGTATTAAGGCCACCAAACATCCAAAGCACAGAATCACCATCCTCAAATTTGAGAGACTTAGTCATGGCTATGACGCATCAAGACAGTCTCATTAACATCATTTTCACCACCATATAAATATCAAGCGGAATTTTGACTTGTTTTCTTGGGTTGTTTTCTATGTGTTTCTTTCTACATTTGCACACTACTATATCCTGCACATGGGTCGGGGCAATCCAAACACAGATACAGGCTGGGGGGTGAGTGGATTGAGAGCAGCCCTGAGAAGGACTTGGGGGTGTTGGTTGATGAGAAGCTCAACATGACCCGGCAATGTGTGCTCACAGCCCAGAAAGCCAACGGCATCCTGGGCTGCATCAAAAGAAGTGTGACCAGCAGGTCGAGGGAGGGGATTCTGCCCCTCTGCTCCCCTCTGGTGAGACCCCACCTGCAGTACTGCGTTCAGCTCTGGGACCCCCAACATCAGAAGGACATGGACCTGTTGGAGTGGGTCCAGAGGAGGGCCATGAAGATGATCGGGGGCTGGAGAACCTCTCCTGTGAGGAAAGGCTGAGAGAGTTGGGGTTGTTCGGCCTGGAGAAGAGAAGGCTCCGGGGAGACCTTATAGCAGCCTTCCAGTACCTAAAGGGAGCCTACAAGAAAGCCGGAGAGGGACTTTTTAGAAGGGTGTGTAGTGATAGGACAGGGGGTAATGGCTTTAAACTGAAAAAGGGTAGATTTAGGTTAGATGTAAGGAAGTTCTTTACTGCGAGGGTGGTGAGGCACTGGAAGAGGTTGCTCAAAGAGGCTGTGGATGCCCCATCCCTGGCAGTGTTCAAGGCCAGGTTGGATGGGGCTTTGAGCAACCCGGTCTAGTGGAAGGTGTCCCTGCCCATGGCAGGGGGGTTAGAACTAGATGACCTTTAAGGTCCCTTCCAACCCAAACCATTCTATGATTCTATGATATTTGAGATTGAAGGGTCAGGCATTAGGTGTCCCTGCCTTTACAGAGATAAGGACCAGACACTTAGAACCACAGTGACAGAAATGCTAACATAAATATGCGAAATTAGTAGCTTGTTCTGCAAGTGCTGAATTAATAGTTCCTTAATTTCAATTTACACAGTTGGTTTTGTTAAATGATTAGTGCCTTTAAACCTGAGAAACTAATTATGAGCATGGATGGCCAGATAAGAGTGAGATTAGATAGGACTTAATTAGTACTTTGTTGCTTTTCCTAGGTTTGACTGTCATACGAAATTTTTAATAAAAAAAAAAAAAAGGCAGACTGACTTAAGCAGAAAGAGGTAGAGTTAAGAGTCTTTTACCAAAAAATAAAAACAAACAAACAAACAAAAACAACAAAAAACCCACCAAAACCCAAACAACAACAAAAAAAAGGTTTTTTGCCAATTTGTTAACTTCTTCATACCTAGAACTACCTTAGCCAAGCAGAATAAGAGGACCAAGAGATTCTAGAAAGATCATTTTAGGGAAAGCTTCGAACAACTATTATTTAAGCTTGTCCTTATAGAATTCAAACTACCTACTCCACATATATCTTACATGTTTTGGAACATATTAGGGCATCTTTGCTGTGTTTAGTTTTATCACACAGAGAGATATATGTGTAACACTGAGGGTCACACAGACCTTCCAAATATTTTCATTCAAAACTCTCTACAGTCACAGTAGCTTCACTACCTAAAGGATCACTCAATGGTGAAACAGTCTACACTCACAGATAGTCTTTTGTCATCAAGATGAAAGGTTAAAAAAAAAAAAAAGTTTCTTGATTGTCTAGTTGATTAAATCAATATGTTCAGGATATCCCAGTTAGCAAAGGAAGAACTACATCTTCCCCATTACTCCATACCCAAGAGACTGTTAAAGACCCTGTAAATGCATTTAAATCTGAAAAAGAAAGTACCACAAATCTTTGCTGCACTTTTGTTGATTAATAAGTATAAATGCCTTCTTCAGTGTCAAAAATGAAATAAATTATACTTCCTGGTACAGAAAATCAAGAACTTTCTCCAACGACTAGGTCTTCCTGGAGACCATCACGGTAGTGACCAGACACACAAAGCAAACAACAGGGATTAAAAGTAGAACGGTCCATTTTTTCCTGTTCAATTAGGCTAAAACGCATTATGGGACACTGAAATCTGTTTCTAAAGTATCGGAAGACACAGCAACAGTACAGCTTACCAACCACAGACCAGCCAGGTAATCTAACAATTAGTTAGGACGCACTCTGCAGAAGCACTTTGGCACTAAACTCCATGACGGAGCAGGGGTAGCAATAACCCACGTCGGTCAAAAGCGCCGATACACGCTGCCTCCAGCAAGCTCTGAACCTTGTCCTTGTCCTGGAGGCTCAGGATGGCCAGTGGCTTCTCCTCTTTGCCATACTCTCCAGTGACACCAGCTTGGACAGAGAAGCCACCATTGACCTTGCAGGAGCTCCTGTCCTTGGCGGCTTCTTCTTCTTTCTCCCAGCCCGGACCTCAGCTTCATCATGCAGTCCTCGGACTCTGAAAGAGGTCTGTGAAGGTTTTAGCAACGTAGCCCTACCTGGTTGGGCAACACAGGCAACCAACGCCCCACTAAAATAACTTACCATAGCTACAAGTCTGAAGTCCATGGCAGATCTAGACCTTGCTTTTTAAAAGAAATGCATTCTAACAAAACTACTTTTTAGCTACCCAGCATATTTTAGCTAACACCTCCTTTCCCTCCAGATTTTATGTATTTTTAATGAAAGTCTAATTACCATCCAAATACAGTTTGAAGCAATGCATAAGGAAAAATAAACATAATTTAGAAATTCAGAAAATATTAATTAATTATTTTTCTGGCATGATAGAAGTGTATAAATTAAGAATCTGTGTAAATATATGTTAAATTACTTAAATATATACAGACATAGTACGTACATAATCCTCATAGTTAGCAAAAGGAAATACTGAATTACACCAGCCAATGAGAATCAACCTTTATTAAGAAAAACACTCAGGAAGCACAAATGCAAAACAAGATGAAAATCAATTATTTAAATCAAGGTTTCCAACTTGACAATTTAAATCATGATTAAAATTGGCAATTTAAATGGCTTTGATCTAAATCAATCCCCCTGATGTGAAACCAGCCCATTTTGTCAGCCTTATTGTTCTCAGAGCACCCTGATGAAAAAATTATTTGTAAATGTGCATATGTGGATATTTCTTTATGAATACACTTTGTTCTACATGTTTGTAATTCATTTATGACATGAAGAGTACTAACTACACCTTAGCATACCTATGACACAACTCTATTTACCAAGAGATATTATTAAATGTGAATTTGATTTTGCAAGCGATAATATTTCCAATTCTTCCATAATATTAGCATTTTTACAGGACAACGTAGAATTAACCAAGTTCCAGATCGCCAACAGACCTGCCAGTCACAAACAGAGCCACAAAAGCTTTAGACCTGCCACTTAGCATCCAGCATCCTTCAGAGAAGACTACAAAAAGCACATCTGAGCTGCAAGGCCACAGGACACCAGGTCCTACGTTGAGTGCTCAGGTCACCCAGAGTAGCACAAGCACAACTCCCAAACACCTCCACAGCCCGTTTCACCAGCTGGAGATGGCTGTAGGCAAAGGGCTCTTTGGACTTGCCTTTTTAACCTGCCTCCCTGAAGATGTGTCATACATGTGTCTTCATCTATTCATCCATCTGTCCAAAATTTGTAAAAAGGGAAGCTCACATCCCCAAAACACTAGATTCCTACAGACTTTGCTAAAGGGAGATGCCCAGGAGAAAGGATGGAAGCCCAGGCATCACCTTAAATGAGCTCCTGAGGGGTTGGTGGGGGGTCCCAGGTGGGGCTGGCCGGGGGAACACAGTTAATGCACTCCAGACCCTGCCAAATAAGTTGCAGCAGGGAGTAATGTACCAATTAGAGATCAGAATCCACCCAATGGATCTCTCCTGAGATAGGGATCTGTAGAAACCAGGTTCTGTTGGCTCACACAACGATTTGCTGACATCCTCACCTCATTAAAACCTCAGCCTTTGTCTCTAATGCTGCCTGTGGATAACGAGCCACCCAGATGGTGTACTCTGCCCAGATTAAACACAGATACAATTCTCCATCTCTACTAGGCTGTTAAAGCCTTCCTCCTACCTCTTTCTCAATTATTGCCATAAGACACCAGTTTCTTGTCAGTAACCAGCAATAATTCTGCTTTACTCTCCAGGCTATGCTTTAATAGTACTGTTTTTTTCCTAAACTTCTCTTCCTGAAGTTCACATCACCTTGGCTCCCAACCGCTGCGGTAGCTTTTCCCCCCTTCTTCCCACACATCCAGACTTTGTGATCCAATGACCATTTTCGTGGCCCATGGGCTTGACCACGATAAAGTGATCTGTGCTCTTGTGCCCTGGCCCTCTTTCACAAACAAGCCCATGTCAGGGTTCCTTTCCAGCACCACCACACACTTATCAAGTATCTTCTTATTCCCATGCAGCAGCAATGAGTCGGCTACGATCACCTCGTGATCCCAGCTTCTTAACTGTTTGCTTGTTATGTTTTGTGTTTTCTCTCATCGTGAGAAATACTTCGGAAGAGGTCCCTGTTCACTGGTGCAAATATATGTGTGTTCTCTTCCAAATCCCTCGTTAATGCCTGCCTTCATCTGCGATACCTGCAAAGAGCAAAAGAGCAGCTAGCTCGGGCTAGATCAGCGGGGCCAAACCGAATGGTAACAATACTTTGTTTTCTGCTCATGTCCATGGCTGCTTTTCTGTCCTACATTCAAACTATAAACAACCTGAAGTGGATCTTCTTTTTTTGTCCTGTACTTACAGTGCACCAAGGACATGAGCTGCTGATCTATGATTAAGGGCATCAACAACTACATAACAACAATAATAATATAATAGAGGAGGAGAAGGCACTATGATTTCATTTCTGTCTAAGCCTGGAACAATTTGTTAATGGAATTAGGAAGCCTCTTCTATGTAATTATCAGTGAGTACTTCAGCCAAGTCTAACTCACAGTGCATAACTTTCACTGTGATAATACGGTATTTTAGAACTACATGAAATACACCATTTAGATAAGCTGAGCTGGAATTTATAACCCTCCATTCGCAACCAGGTCCAGAGGACTAGTGTGCATTTTCAGTTCGAGATAGGGAAGCAAAGGACTGTTTATAAGGCTTCATGTCCGAGTTCTTAAAAGTGAGGAGAGAGCTCAAGCAAAGAATATTTTCACACTTTCCCCCCCTCACCCCCAAAGCTGATCCAAGAGAACAAAACCAAAGATTTCTAAAATACCCAGGTTTCCTCCTTTTTCTGAATGAGAACGTAAGTGTTTGTTCTTATTCTGTTCCATGGCTGTCCTTTCTAGAAACACCATACATATTTATTTTATTAAAAATCCCTCACACATGGTGAAACAACTACATTTCAGTATTCTGCTTTTACCCATAGCTCATCTTTCACAGCATGAGAGACTGATCCAAAGGAAAGCAGCATGACAAGATTTTGCAAATTATGTTGAGTCTTGGTCAAAGTTTGCAGGAAGACCAGGAATTAATCTGAAGATGCCCATTTCCGATCTCCTGTTTTATCCACTGTACCACTCACTTCCCTACAGCTAGAGCTAGAACTATACATGTTCTTTCATTAGAAAATAATAATGTTGCTTCCTTATTACAGAACGAAATTATTTTCTGGAACAACTGAATGTTTACAGAAAATATGTCCCTCCCTGGAAATTAAGCCCTAAAGTTATGTACAATTAGAGCACATAAGTACTTACATGCGAACATGACCTGCCTCACATAACATTAAATCGTTTTGCCTTTCTCGGTACCCTGAGTAAATCTGAATCAACGACATCACAGGAGGAGCCGTACCTCGAGTGCCACAGTTCCGAACCATACCAGTCCCTAGCATAAATTCTGCCGAGTCTGAAGACATCTGAATTTGTTTCTAGAGAAGTAAATTCCAGGTGTTCAACTCTGGAGAAATGCCCAGATTCTCCTTTAAACTGCCATTCCCTTTGCCACGCACCGGGTCCCTCACCGTCCTGCGTAACCCGCTGTCGTCAGCACACGGGTCACTTCGCGTCCGGTCCGTATACCCTCGTTAGCAACCATCCCACTGCCACAGCAATTACAACTTCAGCAGGTCCGGGGTCCCGGAAAGATTCGGATGTTTGCTTCACTTTCTTGAGAGGGGCAAACCGTGAGCTGCATGCAGTCGCAAACTTCAGGCAGGCTGCTAAGGCAAAAAGTCACTCTGTGATGTTTTCCCTGACACATGAAGAATTTGTCCATTTGGAAGAGGTGGGTGGGCTTTAACCTGAGGATACAGGTTTCGGTGCGCTGTGCTGAGATCACGCAGAGAGATCTTGTCTGGCTTCATAGCAATCCCACTTGTTCAAAACAGTCAACCTGAGCAACAGCCTTTTAAATGATTCAGTTAGATACCAGCTGTTTTCATTTAGCTTTCAGACACTCAGTCACAGTATGAACCCAGCTTGGCGCTATTTTTGAGGCAGACAATGTGCAGAGATATACCCTCATCTGAGAGCCTTGGACTAAGCTCAGGATGATAACATAGCATGGGTACATCTTGGATACATTTTAAATTAGATTTCTTTTCATTCTACTGCCACACATTAGGCAATGTGCCTTTTGCAAGGGAAGGCGATGAATGCTGAAACAGAAGAAAAAGGGGGTCTGGGAAGCAGAAAAGACATAATGTTCTGGGTCTACTGAACGGGCGTTTACATCTCTAACATAGTATAAGCAATGCTCATCCTGAAGACGATTAGGAAGACATTCGGGAAGAAGTGAGGTCAGAGAAAGGAATGTAAACTGGAGAGTGGGGAGGGAAGGCCGGGAAGAAACTGAGTGAATTACTGGGAGAGCAAAAGAGTAAAGATAAGAAGGGCAAATGTTTTCCCTTTGCTTCCAGGTCTACGTTACAAGAGCACTGCCAACACAACAAAGCACAACTTTGCCAGTATAACACACATCTTATCTAGTATTTTGCTGGCATAACAGTGCCAAGCAGGACTCAAAGCTCATACCTCTGCCAGGTCTGAGCTTCTACTTCTACCTAATCCCCATCATTTTGAAAGACCCGTATGGGCCCCTTGCAATCGACCTGCCAGTCTTGCTCCTATTTCTGCAAGCCCTTTTCCTCCTCCTGGTCGAGCAAGCTCATGCTGCTTAGGCTAAGGACGGGACACACAGGGATGCGCTGGTCAGCATTTGTTAGCTGTCAACAAGTGGCATCAAGGCCAGGTTACGGACAGCTAACCTCCTCTGTCGCAAACCAACAAACATCACCCCACCAGCAGCCACCGTTACGTTGTCCTTTGCTTCAGATAAACTCACTTAAAAGGGAAGATGTAACAGGAACCACGTGGAGTTTGGGGATGCTCTTCTGCCACGCGGGAGAATTAAGCTTTGCAAAAAAACACGGAGGAGCTAGTACAGGGGGAGAAAGGCTACTAGGAGTTAGTGTATCGGTAGGAAAAAAGGCATAGGAAGTGACTCAGGATAGTATAATCTAGCCAGAGATGTAGTATTAGGAAATGTTGCATAGCTGTGCCTATGAGTTATACCTAAATCACATTCCACGGGATTTAATTCTGTTGGTGGTCTATAAATTGGTTACTATAGGTTCAGTAAATGTTACTCCTTGCCTTGAGATGTTTATGTACAATGCACAAAATGGAGCAGGCGCTGACCGGGTAATTACTAAGTCCTGAATAAGTCACCTTTTGTGCCACGGCATACCTATCTTGGAGACAACCACATTTATTTTCCTCATGTTGGTGACAAAAATCATAGCTGATTTTAGAGCTCGTTCGAGGACCTGGAGAGGAGAGGTTGAAATGGCGGGAGGTGGATAATAATTTTTGAACTCTGGCGTATCAAGACAATCACAACACGTGTAGACGCAGGAGGTCACATTATTATACCTTGTTAAATGTCTTCAAAGCTTTTCAGAGACCTTTATGGAGTTATTCTACATGAAAAATTAACCCTAATATACCTACATTCAAAAACTAGATCCAACACACAGAACAAAGAGCCCTTGGGAGGAGGGTTAAGCTCTAATCTGCTACTTTTTCCACTTTCTTGTGGAAGCAGAGGTGGCAGAGGAGAGGCCGGCCATCGTGAAGGCTCTGATCCTTATGGCTGCTACTGTGTCGTGTATCGTGTCAGCGTATGTCACGACAGCTAACGGGGAGTCTGGGGAGGCCTCTAGCTCAATCCTCTCCTTTCTGCTCAGTCAAGCCGATTCTGCTAGAAGTGTAACACGGGAGTACAAGGCTTGCAAATGTGCTCAGCATTGCAGACTCCTGGGGAGCCCTACTTTGGTGTTGGGAAAGAAAGAAAATACAATACGGTCTGTGCACGCACTCACATCGCCCGCTGCTTTACAAGGAAGGGAAGGAAATGAAATGATACACAGGGGAGGCAGACCTGATTACTGAAAATTATATATACACTCTTGAGGTGAACAGTCTTCATCTAATTTGCAGGTAAATTAATGATTTACAAAGAAGCCCAGTCTATTAAAAATAAATTTTAGCGACAGACATATGTGGTCTGTTATGGTGATTTTTCATTTCAATCTGGTTCAAGTCTTTCCTGTACCTCTGTGCACTATGAGATGAGCTGATGGAGAAATGGCAAAGAGCTATAAAAATGAGAGGTTTAGCAAAAGATGAAGAAAAGACAAAATTGTCACAGTGCAAGAATGGACAAAATTATCTCCACCAAAGTTAAAATAGAAAATAGAAACTTCATTTTTTCACACGGTACACAAACGAATTCACTCAGCATTACCTCAAGATGTTGCGGAGGCCACAAGCAAGAAGGGGATGCCGTGGAGGATAGGATAGAGTGGAGTGGGATTCACTGGTGACAATGACCACGTATGGCTGTAAAAGTCTCTAAAATGCTGATTACCGGAGTGAAGGCACAGCAGGAAAGTAGCAATTTTGCTTTGCCTTGTTTGCTCGAGCATGGTCGCAGCTTCCAGGAGCGGGGTTGGGGCCTCTCACGCCAGCTGGGGCAGCGGGAGAAAACGACAGCTACGGCAATCCTGAGTCAGAGATTTCACCGTGCTGTGGAAATGCACTTCTTTACAGGCACCCGCCACGCTGGCCCACCTCCAGGAGAGGATCCGGTGTTAGGCAAACCTACGGCCAGACACCAGTTGCGATTCCTAAAATCTAGTTTTCTTTTACATAGATCTTCATTATAAAATCTTTGCAATAAATTTGTTAGTTTTCAGATTTGCTAAAGGGCTACTACTTTTCCTGCCAAACCAGTCATATTAGAAATATGGTCTATTTAAAAAAAAAAAAAAAGTGCATTTGGTGATACAGCCTTGTGTGGCTTAGTTCTGGGTACTTCCTCCAGCAAGAGACTTTGCCTTGCTCCATATCGCGGGCAGCAAGGAACACATGAGTATTTCCCATTTATGTACCTATGCACATACGTAACGTTGTGTGAATATATATCTATCTATTTTAGCCTGACTTCCACTTAGCTATCTGGAGGCAACAACTTGCGTGTCACCCAAAGAGCCCCCAGAGAAACAACCCGTTTGGCAACCCTGGACTTTATTATAACCGAGAACAAAAACAACTGGCGCAGGAAACCATAAAACCCCTCGAGTTAACTGTAGCCAACGGCAAAGAGGCCGGGAGCAGCAGCAGCAGCAGCAGCCCGAGCCTGTCGCCTGCCAGCGGCTGCAGTCTGATGTTGTCACCCGTCCCGTCCCCCCCCCCCCAGTTTGACCAGTGCTCGGTCCCAAGAGCACATTTATCGATAAGCACAGCACCTGGGCACCGCGAGGAGGGAGGGTTTGGGTGCACAGGGCTCCCCCCCACACCGCCCGGGGTGTTTCACGGGGGGGGGATGCCCCGACCCCCGGCTGGCGAGTCCCGGGGAGGCGCCGAGCCCGCCGGCACATCCATCTGCTTTGCGAAAGGCCTTGGAAAAGCAAGGAGCGGGACGGCAAAGGGGCTAACGGGGAAACCCCCCGGGGCGAAGGGGGGGGTATGGGGGGCGCGGAGCTGCCGCTGGGGGATTTTTGCATGGCAAATAAAAGGCAGGAATTCGTGGGGATGAGGCAAGGGCGAACATTAACCTCCTGGGCCGGTGGCTTTGGGAAACAGCCGGTGCAACGCCTCTTTTCGTTTGCAGCTCCTTTTTCATGGAAAAGAGTTTCTGGCTGGCAGCCAGCTGTAAATTAACAGCTAAGTGAAACCATTATGTCGGTGGGCTGCTTTAATCGGTTTACAAAAAAAAAAAAACAACAAAAACCACCGTCGAAGGGACGATGCATAGTCGTAGGTAGGAGGAGAACGCAGGCGGGGACCCGGGAAGTCGAAAACCCGGGGGGGGGGTCACCGGCCTTGAGCCCCCCCCGGACTCCAGTGACCGCTAATGTAAACGCTCTGCATTAGAAAGACTTCATTACAGGTGCCCCGGAGAAACTTATTTTGGATGGGGGGCGGTTCGGCCGCCGCTCCCGGCGGGGGGAGGCTGAAGGCACAGCTGCCGGGAGGGCGACAAAAACCCACCCGGAGGGGGCCGGGGGCGAAGCAATGATGACAAGAGCAGCCCAGTGTTAGGGTTCAGTTCCAGCTGATTTTATTTCCTTCCCGAAGAAAAAAAACCAAAACAAAACAAAAAAAAACCCCAAAACAAAACAAAAAAACCAAAACAAAACAAAAAAAAAGAGAGGTTATTTACAGAAGGTATATCAACAATCTGACAGGCAGTGAACTTGACATGGTTAGCTGGCATGATCTTTTTTTTTTTTTTTTTCCTCCTTTCCCAACGTTGCGTTGTGGGTGATCGTTAGACAAAAAAAAAAAAAAAAAAAAAAATTCTACACAGCATATTGCACAGGATGGATGACCAAAAAAATAACAAAAAGAACAAAAAAAGTTAAACCCTTAACGGAACCACCTCATTAGGCAGACGTCCTAGTGCCTGTCATGTTATATTAACATACATAAACACACAATCTTCTTTTTTGCTTATTATAATACAGACTTAAATGTACAAAGATGTTTTCACTTTCTTCATCTTAAACACAACAGCTATAAACCTGAATACATATGCTATCATCATGCCATAAGAGACTAAAACAATTATATTTAGCGACAAGTAGAAAGGATTAAATAGTCAAATACAAGAATGAAAAACGCAGTACATAGTGTCGCGAACTCAAACCGGCATTTAGATAGATCCAGTGGTTTAAACGGCACGTTTTTGCTTCTAAAAAAAGTGCAAAAAGATGTGGTTTACAAGTTAAAGGTACAGGATCCCTTCTGTGTAAATGCACCAGTCGCTTTACTTCATTTCGGGACAGGTTCCTCCCCAAAACGGTAGCATACAGTGTATACGCCTCAGTCTTTCCCTTCCCCTCCGGCTCCCCCCGGCCCCCCCCTCCCCTCCCGCCCCCTCCCCCGGACAGGCGGGGGGCTGCAGAGCGGGCACTGGCGGTGGCGGTGAGGGATGCTGTCACTTTAAGATGCCTGCAGATTGGAGTGTAAACATGGACAAAATAGGGGCTGATTCGTGGGTGGGTGAGAGTGTGAGTGAGCGTGAGAGCGCGCACACGCGTGGGAGATACTAACCAGCGGCCCTGCTGTTAAAATCAGGAAATCCAAACAGCGATTTACACCGATTTACACCCCCTTTATATATTTTTTACAAAAATACACTGAGAAAATAATCAAACGTTTTCATCTCTCTTCTCTTTTTGTTTTTAAAAGTGTCAAAAGTCTACATTTAAATATAAAAAATTAAAAGTTAAAACTCTAGCCCTTCAGTGAAGGAGACATAAAAATGGTGCGGGTAACAACGAGAACTACCAAAAAAGGACAAAGGAATACAAGTCAAAAATGTTTGGCCAGTATAAATACGTCCACTTATAAAATGGCATCCGATTACATTTACAAGGAAAAAAAACCAAAAAAACCCAATACGAGGATGGAGCATCGGTGAGAAAAAACAGTCTTTTCATTTACAGCTATAAGGAACAAACACATACATACTCTGAGAAAAAATTTGGTCCTGAATTTTCTTTTTTTAAAGTCCAGCACAGATTTGAGTTGCGTTTGAATCCTTTAAAGAGTTAAGAATGAAAAAAAGCTGGTGATATTTTTTGTAGGAATCAAACATAGCGCCATCTATCTGCTTTTATATTATCCTAACACTATTTTTTTTAAACTGTTCAACAGTCTTACAGAAATCTTAAAAAGATAGACAGGATAACATGCTATATTAAACCCCACCAGTGAAATAATCCAACACCATCACGATTCTGAGTAAGAAGAAAAAAACTACTTTTTTTTTTTTTTTTTAGTATTTTCGGGTTTTTTTGCAAAAGCCATCGCCCTCCATTTCCCTTGTACCACATCATGACAGAAACTGTTCCCATTCCGTCTCTGTTGCAAAAGAACTTTTCAGTGTTCTTGAAGTTTCGGCCTTATTTTTTTTCTCTACATATGACATAAGGTGACTGAGAAAAGCGCTGCCGCCACCTCATCTGTACGTGCAAATCCGTTTCAGTTTATTATTATCTTCCCCCCACCGTATTTCCAAGACAGCTCTCAAGTGTAAGTCTGGCTCTTCTCCTCTTAACTAGGATCTCAGTCCAGCTCCATCCGCCTCCTCCTCCTCCTCCCATCATCGTCGCCTCCTCTCACCGCAGAAGAAACCGGGATGGGATTCCTCCCCCCAAAACGTGAACCTTGCAAGGGCTTGGGTGGATATTTTTTTTTTCTCCTGTTTGGTTTTTTTCTCCTTTTTTTTTTTTTTTTCCAAGCAGTTCTGATCGCTCTTTCACACGAAAAGGGCGAATGCTCAAGACATCCAGTGCGCGCTCAGCACAAGGCATCGCTCCCCCTCCTCTTGAGTCGTATAAAGTGGGCAATAACAAAGAACCCAGAGGTGTGTGTGCGGTTCCCCCCCCCCCTTCCCCCCTCCCGTCTCTCTTTTCGGGAAAGAAAAAGGGAAAAGGAAAAAGCCAGCGTTTCGCTCCCGCCAGTCTCTGAAAAAGCAAACGTCAGGCTCGTCTCTCGGATGGGGGGGTGGGGGGGTGGTGCGGGTCCGTCTCCAGCCAGAGGAAGGGGGGGCTGCTGGCCCTTCTGCAAGGAGAGGGCGATCCCGCTCCCGCCGCCGCTCTCCCCGAGCGCAAGAAGCAGTCTCACCGGCCCCTTCCCAGCAAAGAAAAAAAACAAACAAACCCAAAACACAAACGAACCCCCCCCTCCCCAAAACCCCAACCCAACCCAAACCCAGAAAGAAAAGCGCCCGGGCGGGGTGGGCGAGTCCAGCCGACAACGCGCGTCTGTGCCTCCTCCAGCGGGGCCCGGCTCTCGCCTCAGTAAGTGAAGACCAGGTTGGAAATGCTGGACTCCAGCCAGTCCCCCGAGATCATCTCACTTACCTCCGGCGTGCAGTAGTCCGGGAACTCAAAGTGCGAGCCCGAGCCGGGCTCGAAGTTAAAATCCAGGTCCCGGTCGAGCACCGAGGAGCTGAAGCTGCCCAGGGACATGCTCTCAAAGCCGGGGCTGGGGTTGAGGTCCAAGAGGTCGTCCTCGAACTCGTCGTCCGACGAAGAGGAGCCGGAGGAGGAAGAGGAGGAGGAGTGGGAGGACGCGGAGGAGGAATGCGCCGTCGAGGGGGCCGGCGAGGAGGCGCGCAGGCTGGTGTAACTGCGGTGATCCGAGGGGGAGCCCGAACCGGAGCCGGAGGGCGAGGGGCAGGCGGCCCCGCCGCAGTCCCCGTCGGGCCGGCCCGCCCCGCCGCCCCCCTCCTCGTACAGGCTCAAGGGGTCGCCGGCCTCCGCCGAGCTGCTCAGCGTGGGGCTGCCGGGCACCGCGCCCCCGCCGCCGGGGGAGGCGGAGGAGGAGGCGGCGGCGGCGGCCGCCGCCGCCTGCCCGCTCCCGAAGATGTAGACCCGCTTCAGCTTCTTCTCGGCCAGCGGCTTGCCGGGACCCGAGGGCGCGCCCGCCGCCCCCCGGGGCTTGTACAGCGCCTGGTGCTCGGGCGGCAGCAGCGCGGCCGGCGGCTCCCCGGGGAAGGGGGCGGCCTTGCCGCCCGCCCCCGCCGCCGCCGCCGCCGCCTTGCCGTGGGGCTTGCCGCCCGCACCGCCGCCGCCGGCCGCGGGGGAGGGCTTGGAGCCGGAGCCGCCGCCGCCGCCCTTCTTCGGGGCGGGCTTGGCGGGGGCCGCGGGGCCGCCGGGGCTGCCCCCGCCCCCGCCGCCCTTGTCCGCCTTGTCGCCGGGCTTGGCGGAGCTGTTGCCCGACTTCACCTTCTTCCTGGGCCGGTACTTGTAGTCGGGGTAGTCCGCCATGTGCTTGAGGCGCAGCCGCTCCGCCTCCCGGATGAAGGGGATCTTGTCGCTGTCCTTGAGCAGCTTCCAGCGCTTGCCCAGGCGCTTGGAGATCTCGGCGTTGTGCATGTCGGGGGACTGCTCCATGATCTTGCGCCGCTCGATCTGCGACCACACCATGAAGGCGTTCATGGGCCGCTTGATGTGCCCGCTGGGCGTCTTGCACCAGCTCGGGTCGTCCGCCTTGCCCCCCGTCGAGGCGGTGGAGCCCGGCGTCGGGGAGGAGGCGATGCCCAGCTCGATGCCGGCCCCGGAGTCGGAGGTCTCGGCGGCCAGCAGCGCCTCCGTGTTCTCCGCCGTGTTGGTCTGCTGCACCATCGCGGCGGCGGCGGCGGCGGCGGCGGCGGCGGGGGGGGGCTCGCCGGGTCTCAGCGCCGCTCCGGCGCGGGGCAGGGCGCGCAACTTCTTCTCACAGCGGCACCGGGGCCGCGCAGCCCCCCGCGGCCGCGCCCCCGCTCCCCGCACCGCTCGTACTTCCACACCGGCGCCTCGTCCCCGGCGGCGCGGTCCTCTCCCCCTCGAGGCGGCGGCGGCAGCGGGGCCGCCGGCGGTCAGACGGAGTTTCTGCAAAAGCAGCGCCGCGAGCCGCCCGTCCAAGTTTGGCTTTTTTTTTTTTTTTTTTTTTGTTTTCCTCTCGGGGCGTTTTGGGCTGGTTTGGTTGTTTTTTTTTTTTTTTCTTTTTTTTTTTTTTGGAGGGGCGGGGGGGTGTCGGTCTGCTTTTTTTCCTCACCACCACCTCGGGTCTCCCCCCTCCCCGAAGCAGCTGGTCCAGTTCACAAGTGCTTTCCGCCTGCCTCCGGCGTTTCAGGAGAGTCTCTCAGCGCTGGGCACGGCCGCGGGGGACGGGGGGGGCAGGCGGCGCGCCCCCCAAACCCCGAAAACCCCGGCTCCAGGACTCGTGGTGGCGGGGTCGGCGGCCAGGAGTTTGTGCAGGTAGGATTTGGCAGTTGCGAGGTACTGAGCGAAAAGAAAACCCCTCGGAGGGGGAGGAAAAAAAAAAAAGAAGGAAAAAAAAGGAAAAAGAAGGAAAAAATAATAATAATGGAAAAAAATCCCCGGGAAAAAAAAAAAAAAAAGAAAAGCGCTCGTGCATGAACGAGTGTGTACGTCCCCGGCAGGAAGAGCGGCGAGCCGGGCGCCCAGCCCCGTCCTCCTCCTCCTCCTCGGCCGCCGGTCCTGCCGCTGCTGCTGCTGCTGCCGCCGCCGCCGCCGCTCCGCGCCCGCGGAGCCCCGCGGAGCGCGCGCCCCCCCCCCCCGCCCCGGCGCCGGGCGCTGCCCCCCGCCCGCCGCGCTCCGCCGGCTGCAGCTGAGAGCGGACCCCGCGCCCGCCCCGCGCCCCTTTTATCCTTTCGCAAGCCCGCCCGGCGGCCAATGGGGCGCTGTATCCAACGCCTCCGCGGGCCAAGCCCCGCCCACCGCCCTGCGATTGGCGGCCGCCTCGGCGCCGGTAATAATCGCCGCGTGCAATGAGAAGCGCCCGCGCTGACCTCATTCCCGGCGGCGGGGCGAACTTTTTTTTTTAAAAGGGGCAGCGAGGGGCAGGCCCCGCGCGCCGCCCCGCGCCCCGCCGCGCACGTGCCCGCGCAGACACCCCCCCCCCCACCCCCGCGCTCCTCCCTCCCTGCCGGGGAAAAATTAGGAAATCAGCAAAAATCATCATAACACAAATAATTTAAAAAAAAAAAAAGAAAAGCGGGGGGGGGGGGGGTCGCGGCGGGGACACCTGCCCGCACAAAAGGGACGGAGTGTTACGGAAAGGGGGGGGGGGGGGTCGTCACCACTCGAGAAGCGGCCGCGAAGCGTTTGCCGTCACGCACGACCCGCGTCCGCCAGGCAGTTGGAGCTGAGCGGCGCCGGGGGGGCACCCCGAGAGAATGCGGGGATTTGCTGTTTCATCTCATTTTCCCCCCTCTCTCCGCCCTGCCGTGAGCGATAGTGAAGAAAAACGGGGTGGCGGTGAAGCAGCCCTGAAGGCCTCCGCGGCATCAACCCCCCCCCCCCCCGGCCTAACCCATAATACTCAGGTAAAGGGGATGGTAAGGCCATTAAAAAAAAAAAAAAAAAAAAAAAAGGCAGTGTTACTGCCCGAAGATTCCTCACCTCATTCAATCAGGCCAGGGACCGAAAAGGCTGTTGGACAAAACAGCTGTGAAAATTTTTGTTCCACACACCACCAGTTAAAAACACTTTTTAAATCAGGAAGAAAAAAAAAATAATGGTTGGAAGCAGCTGAAATGTCTAAGAAAGAGGTCTAAAAATAAGTTACACGTTTTTGCAAGAAAATTTATGGTCGGATCCTTTAGCAAGGTTTGAGAACAAGCTTTGAATATTAAGATCCCACACTGGGCTCAAACTATTACACTGAAGTGCTGAGAAAAAAAACCCCTGGATTCCCAATACCTCTCTAGGCAGGGCACCTCCGTTACTGAGAGTGTTTACAAAGATACAACCTAAATTATTGCTCTGCTTGCAAAAATAATAGATTGTTTCCTCCGGTAAGCTTTGGGATAAAATACTGCTTTCTGCTAGGTTGACGACACCCGGTGACATCAGTGGAGTTTCTCACCTTTCACACTTTGCGAGAAGTAAAACACTCTCTGTTTTTTTTCCCCGCAACCCCAAAGCTAACATCAAATCTGTTCCACCATATACCACCAGCACGGATAGAAATGGAGGCTGGCAGCGGTTTTGGTGTCAGGAGTAAGTACGGGGTTTATTTACACTCTTGGTATTCATGTGCCGCAGTGTGAAAAACCGGGACTGGGAGCAGCCAGTAGCTTCTGGCTGCTCCACCTGTTAGCACGGGATCCAAAAGGATTTCAACCCCCGACTACCATATTTTACATACAACTATCAGTTTGTTTAAACTACAAAGCAAGTAAAATATTCTCATGTTTCTAGACACAGGTTAAAGCGGAACAAATAAAAGCTAAACCGATAGGCAGAGACATAGGAAGAAAAAGCTTTAGGGAAGATTTTCACTCAGTTGTGTTACGGTGCGCAAGGTCTTGACCGCCATGAATAAAAATTAACTCCAGGTGAGTTAAGTGTTATCTTGATGAAAGCAGTCACGTCGATTTAATCTTGGTTCAAAAAGCATGTGTGCGGGATGGACAGAAGAGTATTATTTCCTGAATGAAAACTTCACAAAAGCGCAATTTAGAACTGCTTAATAAAGCAATTGTAAGAGCATGATGTGAAACTCTATAAAAGCATTTTACTACAATTTCTTGGCTGTTTCCTTGAAGTTAATTGCTTCCACCCCTAATCCTCCAGTGCTGGACTGAAAGTGCTTTCCAGCTCCCCAAATTTTTAAGCCTAGGTGTAAAGCGTGAGCATTCAGCTTCCATCTCAAACGCAGTTTTAAGAGCGTTGGCAAGGTTTCTCCACGTTTTACAACTTAAAAAGCCTCGAAACTTCATTCTCTTTCCTGCAGGCTTTGTGAGGCCGGGGGTGCGGAAAGGGACGCGAGGTGGCAGCGCTGAGCCTCGTCTGCCAGACGTGGGAAAACGCGGAGCTCTCGAACCCGGGATTTTTTTTTTTAATTATTATTCTTATTCCCCCCCCCCCCATGGTTTTACTGAGCAGCAAAGCGCTGCAAGTTTCGAACCGAAAGTCAGCAGGTTTGCGTAAAAGACACACTCACCTGTACGCCGCCGAAACACTTTGCCATTGGCCATCAACCTCATCGGGGGGATTTAAGGGCACGGTCATTAATAACACCGTTCTCACACTTACGGCTGCGAACTGGGACCTCCAGTTCGCCTCGCACGTGGGGCAAGAGAGCTCGTCCTGAGACAAAGCTCCTGGACAAGTCTGCAGCAGCACTGGGGGCTACGAGCATCGATTCAGGCTTTTCTGTGTCCATCAGACCGCAGACCGGTTAAAATGTCTTAAGAACACGCAGGTTTAGCACCGCAGCGGGGTTTTTTTGTTTTGGTTTTCCTTTCCCCCTCCCTTCTCCCCCTTAAGCTGAGGATTACCAGCGCTCGGGCTTATTCAGCTGCAGCCCTTGCGGCCGATCTTTTCCACTCCCCCCCAAGCTCTTGAGGCTGTCAGGAACGCTGCTTCGCAGCCGGCTCCGGCTTGACTTTGCGGGAGGCGAACCCATCCCTCCCGCCGAGCGTGTTCCCGCACGCCCGGCTCGGCACGCAGCGCTTCCCCGCCTCGACGGCAGGCTGCCCGGGCACCCACCGCCAGCCCCCGGGGAACCGAGAACCCCGAGAAACCCCCCCACAGCTCCGGGAACCCCCGCAGCTCCACCGGCCGCCTTTTACCCCTGCTCTGGCCAGCGGACCCCGCTCCCCCCCCCCCCAAGACCCCCTTGCAGGGGATGCGCGGGCGCGGAGGCCGTGGCGGAGCGCCTGCCTCCCGCGGCGGAGGGCGCTCCGCGGCCGCGCACCGCCCGCAGCCGGGGGCGGGGGGGGGGAGCGGTGCCTGGCAGCAGCGGGCGCCTCTCCGAGCCGCCCCCCCCCCCTCCGCGGAAAACCCGCTGCCCGCTGCGGGGTCCCCGCGGGACTGAACACGCGTGGGGCGTGTTCGCCTGCAGGTAAAACAAGCGGGCCCCCCCCCCGCCCCGGGGCACGCCAGCGGGTCATTTAGTGACCCGTGAGGAACTAGTGTGGCTAATTAAGGTGATTCCCGGGACATCTTACTTTCCTTAAAAATACCCCCCCCCCCCAAACCTGTATTACTTCAGAGTGTTTTTCTGCCTGCGACCAAACTTCACCTCCGTAACATACATTATGCCTTGACATTCTGCGCCCCATTTTAAATAGGCATATCGGGGCGATTTTAGCCTTCTTGAATTGCCAACGGCAAGGCCACAGCAGAGGGATGCTGCTAAAGAACACCTTCCCCACCATCTTTCTCTTGCCTGTTTTGATCTGAGGAAAACAAAGTTGATGAGATACTTGCCATTACAGGGAAAAAAGCCCTGGCTTTTGAAATAACACGACAATAGCGAACACGCACGATCAAAGAAGAGCGTGCCTCAGGATCAGAGGTGTAAGCCGAGACGTGGAAGTGGGCCCTCCTCCTTCGTCCTGTTCGCAAGAAGAAAACTCCACTGTACAATTGCATCACTCCGATTCACAGAGTACCTTTATTTGCCGTGATTCAAGAACACTTTGAACTCTCTCCGATAGCTTTGTGGAAAAGAACTTTTATTACTGGGAAGTGTTTTATAGAGGATATTATTTACTTAGGAGTGAAAATCTGTTGCCTGAAGTTGTATGGTAGTGTTTCCTTCAAAACAATATATTCCCTTACATTTTACTTGAATACAAGCCTTCGCATAGATACCTAGTGCTCTTGTTACGAGAACGCCGAGACATTTCTAGCTCGTTTACTACAATAAGTAGGTAAGAAGCCATTGGCGTATACATATGTATATTAATTCAGATACTAATCACTTATATGGAAATGTTTGGTTTGGGAAGGCAGAAGCACCTCTCCAGAGATTTTTAATAAGAAAATATGATAATGCCTTCTATGCTTTATCCACTTTGGTGACTTTTTAAGTTCAAACTTGTTCTCTAAGAATAACACAAGTTCAAAAAGCTCTGTTTTAAAAAAATAAAAAAGAAACTTGGAAAACACATTGTTTGCATTTACTTAAAAGGACAATTGCAACCCCTACCCAATCCTGTGAGATTTTGTAAACTTTTTTTTTTTTTTACAGCTTCATACGAGAAAAGCTTTTACTTCATTTTAGAAGCTCTTTTGGCAAGCCTTTTCTGCAAAGTGAAAAGCACCGTAGCCACAAGGTTGAAGAGGAATTACCGGTCTGCTGCATATGTAGCAGCAGATTGCATATTCATGAGCTGCAGCTGCCTTGAAGGCCACCCCACGAAGGGTCGCCCAAGAGGAGAGCCAGCGGAGGGGAGCAGCCGCTGCTGGCAGGGCTGAGCATTCCTCCCCGCAAGAGGATTAGGGAAGGAGTGCCCCGCTCCTCCGGACCACCGCGCTTTTTGAACGTGCTCCTCCGTTCTGCCCCTCGCGCTCCCTCCCAGCCATCTGTACTGGTCCTTCCTGCTTGCTCTCGCCTTCCCGTGCCTTCTCCTACAAGCTCGTCGTTACCGCTCTCCTAACGTTCAGCTCGTCTTTTCCTGCCATCGCTACGAACGAGCACACAGCTGCGAGAAGGCAGTTCAGCAGAAGCCCACATAGTACCAAGCACGAAGTAATATTTCCGCCCGCTTCCACAACATCATGATGTCACCCAGACTTCAGCATCGTTGATAAGATGGAGCTACAAAACCACTCTGCGTTGCATTAAATTTGGGTTGTTTTAAAGATCATTTAGTGCGTGCTATTTAATTCAGCGTACAAATGACTTCTTGTGTTAAGCAAAATGTTGCTCATACCTAGTACTCCTGGGAAAGAGGCATAAGGTAACCCCTGTGCACATAGGAAAAAGAGTTGTTCTAAAATTTAAGTCTTAGCGTTTAACTTGTTTCTTGCGAGACCTTTTCTTGAGTGATATATTCAAGGTAATTAAATAATAATAATAATAATAAAAAAGATCTTGCATACGATTTAGTTGTGATTTTTTTTTTTTTGTAAACTCTGGGTTATTCATGGGCATTTATCCACAGGATCCAACTCTAAGTAAAGAAAATTCCTTTGGCAACCCGCAGCCAGTTGGGGTTATCCACGTGCTCTAAGATGGTTCTGGCAGAGGTAGACAAACTCTGGAGCAGTATCTGGCTTTTGACTCACCAGAAAACTGCCACCCAGGCAGATCCAGGGTTGGCGTGTAAGCTTTCTGGAGGCTTTCTGCAGAGACTCCAGAAAAGCCTGTCATCAAATAATGCTGTTTACTGTTCAGAACAGAACAGTGGAGGTAATAACTGTGATTATTTTAAATGTCTTTCATTTTAGGATCTCCTGAGGCATGGAAATTGCTGTGACTAACACCAGCAACGTCACACCATTAAGACTGGTCTTAAGAGTGGCCTATCATTTTCTGATATTTCAACTTCAGACAACGTTTAGTGTTTTTTATCATAAAATTGCCTTCGTACTCAAAAATTCACACCCTTCATTCAGCCCTGTAGTGTTCAGACTTAACAGATAAATTTCTGTCAAAAACTTTTACCTAACTTAATTTTTCTGATTTGGTGTTTCTGATGCACAGGTCAAAAAAGCAGGTTCTGGTGGGAAGAGGCAAAATACATTTTAATCTAAATCGAATGAGAGAAAAAGGTAGTTTTCTTACCATTTTTTTTTTCTTTTGTGCTCAGGACAAATACAAGTCTGGCTTTCTTCCTGGTTTCCTTCCATATAATTGTTCTTAATGATGGTAGTGGTGTGACAATTAGTAAGGTTGTGTTTTTTTTTTTTTTTGAAACCTTTTCTGAATAGATTGCTCAAGTGATACCATTCTGTACTTGCCAGGGTCTGTTCTACAATTTCTGTCACCTACCTTGCTTATGCTGCTTGTGCAGAATAAGGTTACTGGTTTAATATTAAATATGAATATTTATTTAAAAAAACAAGTATATTTTCAAAAGCTTGTTTTCTCTAAGAATTATAGCTTTTTGAACAGAATGTCAGAAAAAGGTGGTAGAGTTCTACACTAGCCCATGTAATCCTGATCTAGCTGTCACACTCAAGAAGTGTATATATGAGTAATCTCAATGTGCAGGTGTGCTCAAGTGAGGCAGGATGTCTGAATTTGCATTGCTTTATAAAGTCTATATTGAAGCTTGATTAATTGCTATCAGAAGTAACAAACTGTCTGTATGGAACCTCAGGAAGCTAGAATGTTATACGCTGTTTCATAGGATAAGAATCAGGCATTTTCCATGCACTATTCCAAAATTTTAATCCTCAGCTCACGTGTTTCACCAATACACAAAGTCTGGTATCTTCTCTAAGTATCAGAAAATGAATTAAAAAAACCTGAACTGTTGAATTGTGCCTTATAAAACTACTGATTTATCGAATACTGTGTAAGGGGATGCTAGTGTACAGTAATTTTGTGGATTATAAATATAGTAGTTGAAAAATATCACACTCCCGCTAATCAAAGCTCTTCTGTAGAAAGATTATCTGCTAAACGGCCCTTAGTTTGGTTTATCAGGACCGCCTTTGAAATTTGAGGCTTAAATCTTGTTGATATATCAGAGAACATCCCTGTATTCAGGAAAGACTATACACATCCAATTAGTCTATTCTTACTCTCATTTCATTCGAAGAAAAAAATCTTTATTTTAACGCCTGGCTGCGGGATGACTTCCCCAAGTTAATAGCCTGCTCAGAAGTATTAATAAGCAACACTATTAGATACCAAACAGGATGCTTTACGATGGCCTTACAACCCAAGTATCTCCCAGGTAATACAGAAAGTTGGCATTTAGACCAAATTTGCCCAGTCTTCATCGCACCTGTTTCCACCAGGAGCCTGAGATGACCTACTCCTCCATGCACTCGTCCTGGTAACTGGTCTTTGTGGAGACTCCGAGGTGGAAGGTAACGGTACCGAGGGGGTGGGTGGTTGCTGCAACATACCCACAGACCGACTGTTTTAACCTCGGGGCTGGAATAAACACGTGTGCCCCAAGGAGGTGGGGGGGGGGGCTGAGGCACTTACTTTGTCTCAATGCAGATCTTATGGTTTTCCTCATGCTCTCACCCCTGTGACACAAAGTGCCTCCGCCGGCGTGGCACGGAAGTTATGTGGTTCCCCGCGTAGATGTTTTGCGCGGGGTGGAAGTAACCAGGATACAAGACTGCATCTGGTGTATCTTGTACCTGCTGTGTAAGTAATGCTCATTCCGGAGGTGTATGACTGTCAAGGAACGTCTCTGAGGCACCGCTGCGTGTTGCTAATACGAGCACAAGCATATGCACAAGCATTGTGCTGAAGACTTCTGCGTATGATCTTTTCTCCCTGTATATATGAAAGGGGAAAAAAAAAAAATCGCTGGGAGAAACAAATAGTCAGACCACTGGGGAAAAAACAGTGTTTAGACTACAAAGCTAAAAAAGAATATCAAGTTCCTACAGAAACAGACACTGGAGACACTTGCTTTCTAGGATAGGTGTACACTGCAGGCTGTGGCGTAGTGTAAAAATACCTGAGCTAGCTGTCAATGAGCCATCTTAGGCACCAGAAACAATCGCAGGTGCTTTTCGGCTTTCACCCTTGATTTACGCGTCCCATCAGCTGTGATTCAAGGGTGGCTCCAGTTCTCCGAGGTATTTCTACAGCAGCTGGGCATGGGCTGTGGTGCAGGTACGCCTTGCCCTGCTCTCGTCCCGCTGCTCCCCCGTGTGCAGCTCTGCTCCCAGCTCCTTTTGGGGGCGAAGGCTCTGCGAGGCAGGCGCCAGCAGCCTTTTGGCTCCTTTGCATAGTTTCACCAGCCCACAGCTTTTCATGCCTTGAGCTTTCTGCTTCCCTGCTCTCAGCCTCGGCGTTGCTGTAATACAACTTCTGCGCTAATTTGCTTTTAAGCACGTAAAGGCAATTTAAACAGCGTTCACCCAGCACATAACTCACATTCAGTCCAACCTTGCAAAAATTTCCCCATGGGAAGTTTATTGATTTCATCTTCAGAATCACATGGAGCAAGTGAGCAGATAAATTGCCCACCTACTGATGAAGATAAAAATCATCCCTCATTTAAACTATCTCAAGTAATCTATTTTTGTTTTTCCATTTTCTTCTCCTAGAAATATAATACCATCTTTACTGCTATAAATGGAAGAAGCTCTGCTGTTCTTACATAGATATACGCTGATGTATTTTGTAATCTTATATACTTCATATCTATATTCAGTAACTGAGATTTCAAGATGCTTGCTGCTGTACATCCTGGTGTTAAACGGGCTTGAAGCTGCTTCTCAGAAAAGCTCAACATGTAATGCCAGAATTATTGCAAACTAGGGGAGCAGAAGTGGTGTCTGACCGCTCTTTGGATTGTTCACAGATTTCCAAGCAAATCCAGCCATGAAAGGATATCTGACACCCAACTATCTCACAGCCATGCTGAGCCTTCAACTCAGACATTTGATTGTATTTACAATTTTTTGCCTGCAATTGTTCTTCTTTCGGAATGCAGGGCACCAGCACTATATTAAGCGCACACTGACAGGAGCGGTGGAATCTGTTGTTTAACGAGGGCTGTAATATTGCATGCATACATAAACCGGCTGCCTGTGATACAGCATTATTTAAACGAGAGACTTGCGTAGCTGACACGTACTGTCATTTGTAACAAGGACAAATTATAGCACAGGTACATTTTCAGCAAGATGGCAGAGCAGTCTTTCAGGTTTAGTTAATACAGTAGAGGCTAGTACCTAGCTGGAGTAAAAAAATCAAACCCCCGTATTCAGAGCGCTCCTTATTTACCGTTCTGGTTTTCGATTCTTCAAATCGACTTGCGAGTATGCGGTCCGGTTGCGCACTTGGAAAGTCTACCCAGGGCTGGTGATCCTTCAGACGCCTCTCAGGCAGCACTGCTCAGTAGCATCTTCCCACGACAAAGCGGGAAAGGTTCCCGCTGGTTTGGGAAGCGGTACCCCGCTGTCCCGCACCGGGGAACGGCAGCCAGTCGCCCACCAGCTCACGGCACTGCCTTGCCGCAGAGCAGCGGGCCCTTACCGGGTGCTGCCCGCCCCTCAGCGTGCTCCCTCGCCCAAAAACCAGGTTTGCTGCCCGGCAAGATGCTCAGCTGCCCTCCCTGGGGAGACATCAACCCCAGCAGCGATGTGGCGAGCAGGAAAGCAGCTCGAGGAGGGGGGGCTGCTTTTTGGGGGGGGGGGGGTGCCAGAAATTTTGCACGCCTCGGTCCGTGTGACAGCCCCACGCCGCTCTTCGCAGCTGCCCTCTGCTTCCCAGCGTTTTGACGCCCGCTCCTGAGTAGGCAAAGCAGCATCCAAACGCCACGCGTGCAATGAGCCTCCTCTTTTTTGTGTGGTTTTTCTAGCCTGAAAATAAAGGGAGCTGTTACTCAGGAGCTGTTGGTGACTCCCTCAAGGGGAAAAAGGTGACTGCTGTAGCTGTTGGTATGTTAACTTATATTTATATTATATTTTTGTTCAAAACCATAGAAAGTCTCGCAAGGCCTTTGCAGTCCCGAAGGCAATTTCATTACAGAGTGCTTTTCCTTTCTCTCTCTCCATCTGAAAGGAACACATTCAGGTGACTTGTTCTGTCCACGCTGGTGAGATACAGTTTCATTTATTCAACTTACTCCTTCTCTCTTTTAAAGCAGGAAAACACCAGGGCAAACTTTGCACAAACTAGAAAAACAAATCTGCCGCATACAAGTTTTTCCTTATTATTTCCTCTGTTATTTACCAAAGGAAAAAAAACCCACCCCACCACCAGCAGTTACTCTGCATTTATCACAGTGACTAGTAGAAAGCATGTGATTCTTATGGTAAGCAGCAATTTACAGATGGCCAGGTGCAATCAACATATCTAATCTTATCATGCATTTGTTTTATTCGCAGCTGCAACAGTTGGTGTCAGTTAATAGGTTACCAACCATGAAGTATATTTATTTCCTTTTATCCTGCTTCGGGGCTACAGAGTGATTTGTAAACTGTCCTAGCTGTTGAATTTACATTTAATTTTTGTGTGGGTGGCTTTTTTGTTATTTAGTTTGTGCCACTTAGGAAGAAAATGAAAACGTCTTTCAGAGACTCCATTTTGTTTTCATTTGATCCATTTCTTTTTCTAGGGATTTAGAAACTTCGAAACCATGTGTTTGCTCTGTGCGTTTCTAATCTAAAGTAGAACACAAGTTATTTATCAGGTATAAATTTGGGGTGGGGTTTTTTTGGTTGTTTTTTTTTTTTAAGAATGATTTATCATTGATGAGGGCTCAGTTTTACCTTTTTAGTTCCATCAAGTCATGTGGTGGATTCACTATGAGCCCTTCCAAATCAAATAACCAAGCACAATCTGTATAAACTGAATTTTAAACAGTGGTCATAAAAAGTATTAAATTTTCTTCTTAGCTTTACAGCTTACACTGTGGATATGACAGATACATATAGAGAGAGCAGTAAACCAACCACATAACTTCAAAGCTCTCTATATTCCAGTACAAAATTAAAGAGCCTGTTTAAAAGAAATGTATTTAGTTAGTCCTTACCAATGAGTCTTTTCCAGTTTTTGTAATGGAGTGACAGTCTCAGTCATGTCATTTTTTCCCTTTCACTTACATTAAGACCACTCTATGTTAGATAGAGTGATGCAGTAATAATTCCTCTATAACTCACATTCTTATATATATTTTGCTTACATGTATCTTCAAATCTGCTTCCCAACAAAAGGAGTTTTAATAGTAAAGAGTACAGCTATTAGCACATGTCAGTCAAGTATTCTTGAAAGTAATGGAGTTGCACATGTTAGTGACAAAAAAAGAAAAATAAAGAGAAAAGAATCTCAGATTTTGATCCTGGTTATGGTTTTAAAATGCATGACCAGCGGTGTCTTATCATTGGCACAG
The DNA here is from genome assembly GCF_026419915.1 of Harpia harpyja. Lineage (NCBI taxonomy): Eukaryota > Metazoa > Chordata > Aves > Accipitriformes > Accipitridae > Harpia > Harpia harpyja. Next base: position 5,853,605 of record NC_068940.1, read on the forward strand.
AGCAGCATATATGCATAGTAATTGGCAACTGTTAAATGTATGAATTTAATGGACCTGAACAAATAATGGCAGGGAATAATTTGCCTATTCAGATTAGCCCCTTTCTCTGCAAACATTGTTTGAGGTGGATTGCAATTCCCTCTGACTTTTGCTTCTGAATTACGTTGTCACTTTTTAACACATTTTTGTTGGTCTGATAATCCTAGCACTATATTTGCACTGCTGTATAAAACACTGAGAATAAGATCGTTGTTTAAAAAGCCTGTTAGTTCGTCATAGATTGAGAATCTAAGAGGAAGGCTTTAAAACATTTTGTAATTTGATATAAATAATGACTGGACGCATGCCAAGATTTTGCTCAAACTGGCCTTTTTTCTCCACTGGCCTGACTTTGAAGGCTCTGGTGTTCACGCCCCTTCTTATTGCTCATCATATTATCGTAGGTGGGAAGACTTCTCCAGGTAAGGCTAAAATCTTTCCAGATATATCTACATCAGTTACTCTGTCACTGGAGTGGGAGACAGGATTATCCAGATTGCGTAATACATTGTAAAAATGTATGAATTTACAGTTAGGCAAATAAGGCCACAATAGGAATTTTTAAGCTTCCAGCTTAAGGAGCTTTTGTTGTTGGAAAGTGAAGCTTCTGCCTTACCTGATTTACTTGCTAAATCTGAACTTAACTTTCAGAGACTGAATGTTTGAATAGTTGACTGCTTACGCTTGGTTACACATGCTAATTCCAGTCTAAAGCAGAAGTCACTAATGCATGTATGCACGTCTACCTGTTGTAACGTTTCGTACTTCGTCCTAAGTGAGTTCACTCGCTGTCTGCACCGCGGAGTGGGGACGGGGCTGTATTTGGCCTCACGTCACTAGCGTGGGGCTTGACTCCTGGCTGTGCTGCCCTGGGGGCTCTGAACGGGGCACCTTTTGCAGCCTTTCATCCTGTTTTATTCATTCAAAAGGGGAAAAATGGGTGTAGTCCTGATGGTTTTGAAGAAAACTCTCAAAGGCTGGGGGAAAAAGCCTGAATCTTCTCTTTAGCGAAGCCTGCTCTTACCAGCAGCGAGGGCTAGAACGCGCTTTTCTTCTCTCCGGCTCTATCTCCAGTGCCCATCGATGCGATTTCGGTGTTGATACTAAAAACGGTTTTACTGCTGAGCAAAGCAAAGCAGACAGAAGCACAGGAGCAGTGTCCCATTTCGGTGCCGTGGCAGGGGGACGTTTAGGCAAATGCTGCTGTTCCCTGCCCAGGTCAGTCCGTGGAGCGGCAGACCCCAGGGAGAAGCTCGGGGCACCGGCGGTTTCCATCAGCCACGCACCAAAGGGAAACCAACTGCAAGAGTGCAGGAGCACTACGACTCCCAGCCAGGCTGTTCCCCGCTGGAGACTCACCGTTTCTTTGGGGGACAGGGCAATATGTTGGAGTCTCCCAGTTCTTGTGACATCTGCTTGCTGACCGAGGCATGCGTCTCAGCGTTTTTAACACTCGGGTCATGTTTTCACTTTTTTTTTTTTCTTTTTCTCCCAAAGCAAGGAGGGCGAGAACCTTCTGGCTGTTTGCCAAGCGAACGCTGAGCTTCAGGCACCATCACAGTTCTCTCCGCATCAGGATTCTACGCATTTGCTTATTATATTATTATTTATGACTGCAGCGGTCTGAAGACTTAGTAAAAAGTAATCCACTGAAGGAAGATGTAGTCTTAGGAAGTGCAGACTTCATACAATTTTCTTCAGAAACGTAGGTGAGCGCATGGCTGAAACGGGTGCAACGTTGGAGAGACGTGCTGCTCTCTGCCTCCCCACGCTGCTTCTAAGCGCAGGACAAACCACCAGGTACTAAAGTGCTTATCATCCCCTTCGTGTCTGTCTACTCTTTTACTGCTTGAATGTGGGCAACTTTCTTATGTGAGACAATACTTCATAGGTGGGGTGTGGTTTTTTTTTCCTTTGGTAAATAATGGAGGAAATAATAAGGAAACCTAATCTGATGTATTCTCTAGGGAGTGTTCTATTTTGTTTTTACCTTTTGTAGTGCAGAGCGTGGTCTGACTCCTAATATTGTGTAGTCAGTCCTCAAAGCCCATACTCCATTGTAGCAGCAGCGGTGACCTTGAACTCACCTGGCTTTCCTGTGCCACGAGACTTTTGGCTTTTGCCCTTTTACTGTAGGGACACAGGGGTGTTTTGGCCCTGGGAGTTCATCAGTTCAGAACTTACATTACTTATATTCGGTAATCTTCTCGAGTCAATTTGAGGGCTTTCTGCAAATTTGCCAGTTTAGAACTTGAAATGGAATTGGATTAATTTTGCTTTTTAACGACTAAGCACACCATTATTTTAATAATGACAGTTCAGGCACCCAAGTAGTAATTATTCCTGACAGTCTACAGGTGAGCATATCCAGCTCAGAATACGTTACTAAACATGTGTTCTGACAGACTTCAGAGCAAGCAAACACAACTGCCTTTTTTTTACCCTCACAGAGTACGATTTTCTATTAAGGACTATTTAGTTGAAGTACAGCATTTAGATTTGAGAAGCAACCTTCTGCCTCTTGGCTTGGCGGGGAGGTTTATGAGGAGGGGTAAGAAAAGATCTTTCCCTCCTTAATCTATTAAGAGACACCTAGATTTTGAGCCTTAAAAAGAATGTTACCAGTCTCAGATGCTGCCTCTGAAGTACATGGGCATGAACTTAAGCATTAGCCTCAGCTGAGGGAAGCGAGTGCTGTCACTTGAAGGATGCAAGAACTTCACTTCCCATTCACGGCAAACCTGTTCGAGAGAAACCGTTCCTCCTGGACTCCGCACCATTTGTTGCCCAAGGTAGCATCTAAGAGAAAAGCTGGCTCTCGCTGGTCTATAAAATACAACAAACCTCACAGGTATCCCACAGCAGGGACTCTTCCGTTTGTGCTCCGCGCTTCATACCGTCAGCAAAAGTCCTCTGCTGGAAATAGGCAGGGAAAGACAAGATGAGCCACTGGAGCCAGGAAACGACCTTCAGTTTTGGCCCTTGCAGGTCTAAACCCATGACACGCTGAAGGGACCGATCATAACTTTGGTACCTTTGGTACTATTAATAATAACAGAGTTTTCTGAACAAAATTAGATCAGAGTGGTAAAAAGAAATGTCTTTGATCCTCATCGGTTCAGGCAGTATAATGCACAGATGGAAGTAAATGGTAGATGGGACAAATACACTCTTGGCTTTACAAAAGGTGTATTGTGGCCAAGTAACTCAAAAGCTGCACTAGGTAAGATAAAAAATTCTCTAGGAAAACAAAAAGAAGTATTTAGATGTCAGTTAAGTATTTGATATAGTGCCACACAGGAAATTACTAATTAAACTGGAGAAGATGGGGAACTTCATAGTATTTGTGAGGTTAGTGAGGCATGGGGTCAGGGAGATCAGCTCTGAAAATGGGAGGTTTGGGCTGGAGGGAAGCTCGTAGTGAAGTCATCCAAGGATTGGTCTTGGCGTTGTTTTTATTTAGTATTTTCAGTAATGATTTGGAAGCACATTAGGGAAATATGCTCATAACACAAAGAGGCACTGCTAATAGAGAGGAGGATTGGGATAACATACAAGGAGAACTGGACTACCATATGAATGGGGCAGGAGAAATGGGATAAGGAAGTACAAAGTGCAAATCCAAGCTGGTACAGATTACCAGGAATCACTGTTACTGTGGGATAAGTGAGCAGTGGTTATAAATGACAAAGGCAGATGGAGCAGTCTGGATATACAAGTCTGTCACAGCAAGATTATCATCTATCAGGGTTCTGCAGCAGCCACCGAAAGCCATAAATTTAATCATTTCATAAATCATAATGATTCTAAGATCAATTTAAGTTTTTTTCAACAGAGGCTGTGGAAACCATTAATACTGTTCTACAAGGCCCTGGTAAGATACTAGCGAAAAACCTTGGATACTTGTCATCCATTTTCAGGAAAGATGAATTCAGACTTGTATAGGTTTAGAGAATAGTCACTCTCCAGGGGAGTGGAGAAATCTGATGTATGTATGGAGGCTGAAAAAGATTGGCTTCTTTATTTTGGCAGACTAAGGGTGGAGAAGGGCTTGGACTTCTGCCTAATTAAAATAAACAGCAAATAGGGAAAACGGCTTTAAAACAGCTAAGCTAAGAATGGGGTTATCTAAAGATTAAATGGCTATAAACCAGCTATGAGCAAATTGAGAAGTAATTATTAAAACCAAAGTTCCATGTGATGAAATTATGTGGAGAGAGCAGGACTATTTAAAACACAATTTAAAATGTTGGCCCAGAAGTCTTTAGACTATATTAGTAAAGCATTTCTTCTATTTTAACCTTAAGCTTGGCATTCTTTAAAATTCTTTTTGCACATATTTACTTAAAATATACATTTTTAATGTATAAGAAAAAAGATTTTTCTCTTGCCAGACAGTATGACAGCGTTCTTGGTATTGCAGCAGCCTTCAATGGTCAAGAAGTGCACGTACAGGGAAACGCTGTAGCCCCAGGCTGGATTGTGCTTCCTCGGCATGTCACGCACGTACCCGAAGCTGCGAGAGGATGAAACACCATCAGTCACTCCGGAGGTGGAACAAGCAGAGCCTGGTGGGCAGCTCCTAATTTTCCAAAACATTGAATGCCAGACCCTAAACCCCAAACACATGTGAACTTCAGTATTTCAGAAATTCATAACTTGGTCCCATTATGGCAAATTTTCACAGTGATGAAGTTCTTTGGGCTATCAGATTTTCAGTTCAACAAAGCAGCTTCCCAACAGAGCTGCTTGTAAAACGTGGCGGTGCTGCTAATGTGGACAAGACATATTCTTCCTTGGTCACAGTATCAAAACAGACTTAACCAAAACTTTTCAATAAAATGCCAGCCTTAGCTAGATTTGTGCCATGAAACATTTCAGCCTAAGTAGTTTTCAGTTTTGCAACAATAAAATTAAGAAAAACTGTATCTCACAGTAAGAAAAGAGTTGTTCATTCGTACGTATTGGAATTACTTTTACGCAGATTAAGGTTCATTTCATAATACCATTCAGAAGCACTGGTATCACATTTTTATATGGATTATGATTAATTTCACAATATGGTAAATATACACAATTTTGTTTATACTTTCATAGATGCACATTATATTTCAAACCTAGAATTTCGGTCTCTAATCCAGCATATTCAATTGCTTAAACTTATTACCACATAAATAATAACCAGACAGCAAACTCACCGACCAAAAACTTGCTCAAGGCCCATGGAGCTAAGAAGATCAAACTGGAAAACAAAAAGCCCATTCCATTTTCAGATGTTCAAAGTCTTCCATCAGCAGCTCCTGCCTCTCCGGGACCCCCGGGGCCATGAGGATGTGGCAGCCCCTGTGGGACTGGTGCCGCACTTGTAACCGTCGTGTTTCAGTCATTGGGGAATTAGTCCATTGATAGCAGAAACAAGATCGTGTGGTTTATGAATAATAAGATGCAGAAATGTGAATGAACTTTCAGGAAAACGGTTAACAGAGATCAGAGAAACCTCCTTCCAGAAAAGAGTTTTAAGATATATTTTAAGCCTATGTTTAAACATGTTACAATGATTTTTTTTTAAATTTGTGAATTGAGGCTTCTGTTACTTTTGAAGCCATTTAGTTCAGTTTTTAAGCTATTCTGGAAAGGAAAAGGGGATAAATTCAAGATGAATGTTAATTGCATCTAATAGCTCAACTAGAAGAACTGGTTGAGCTTCATTTGCTGATTTTTTAAAAAAATCATTCATTATGTTGTTGTTTAGCATAACAGCTCTTTATAGTTTCAGATAAGATCAGAGATACACTGCATTTTGTGCTGTGTCAAAGACACACAGAAACACGATTCCCATCCTCAGACTGCAGAGAAAAGGCACTACTGCACAGAAAATCCTGGCCCTGTTAAGTCAATGGGAAAAGATAACCACCATCATTCTTTTTAGGTTTCAAGACAGAACGGCACATTTTTAGTTCCCCCCAAAAGAGATTTAAATTCTGTTTTCTTTTTGATTGAGCTATATTTGATTTACAGATAGAAGGAGAAACAAGTAATTTTCAAGAGCCATATAAAACTACAGACATCATTAAATAGAACGATAATGAAAATTCAAAGCAAAGAAGTCTGTAAGCTGTGTGTGACTGCGAAGCACTTTCACATGGCTCGTGAAAGAGCTGTGGATTTAAACGCACATCTGCTAAGCGATGTGTGCTTGCTATGTATTTAACATAATTGTGTTAGAGTTCCTCTGAGTGGGTGAGAGTCCATCAGGCACGGTTTCCTGCTTCCCAACAGCAGATGCCAATGAAAAACAAAGCACGGGAAACTGGGTAAGTCTAGGGTGGTATTTCCAGATACATCCCCCTAGACCTAGCAATGGGCAGTTTGCTTGGCCTACGTGGAGAGTGGTGAGTTGCCTGCTTGCATCTGTGTCTTAATATGAAATGTAAACGTGGTTTACCCCCACCAAAAAAGGCGGAAAGCTCCTGGGTGAAGGATGAAATAGAGACGAAGGCCATCGGGTCCTTATTTGCACAGCAGCCTCCAGTGCTCCGGGCGCTCAAGTCTGAACGTGTTTGCGGGTGTGCACTCTTACCTGTGAACCGCACGTGGGGTGGGCCTATCAAAAATCCACCTACATGTATGGAAGATGGTCCTCTGGATGTTACCTTCTGGTGCACCTGCACAAAAGAAATGCTTATTCCTTTATACAGGAGCTTACGCACACCATCTTCTCTTAAGCATATGCAATTTGAAACTAAATCATAGAGGTTGCCTTCAGCGGCTGTATTGAAACCAGTTTTAATCATCTTATTAACTCTGAGTAATAATACTTTATTCTACAAGTAACTTCGCTTCAATAGAGTGGACTATGCTGTATGTAGTATAAAAGTGGTATACAAGTGCAAGTACTCTTACAGTTCAACAGTAGAACAAGTTACAAATCTGCATGTGAAATGGTTTCCACTAAGCTAGCGAATGAACTGATGATTTGGTTAATTCTAACGAAGCGACTGCATTGTCACAGCTTCATAGATCCCAGCAGACCAAACATGAAACCTGCATTACATTGTGATTTATTGCCCTACTTATTCAAGAATGTCAGAAAGATTATTTGCAGAGAAAGCTTGCTAAAACTCATTAAAAATATGTATTTTGGTGTTTGGAAAGCTAAGCTGACATCCAGGGTATGGGAAGCCCTGCGTCCAGAGAGGAGGATTGTGCAGGAGGCTCTAACAGATTTGCCTGCAGCCAAGACGGGCTCTCAGGACTTTTTTCTTTGACCCTTTGGTCTTTTCCTCAGAGGAGATGCGGATTAGCTCCTTGCTGCCTTGCAGCTAGGTGCTTCTTTTGATGCTCTGCAGGGGAGGCTATTTAGACCCTGAACCTTGCACTGCATGCATGTAGAACTTCAAGCTGGGACTTGCCAAATCAACGCACCTGGATGGGTGGGACACAAGGCTGAGCTCTTGCCCCTCTAGGTAGGAGAGGTCACACCAAGTTGCAGTTGCACCTGAGAACGGGAAAGTGAAACAGGCCATGTGGCTGCCAGAGTTGTGGCACGAGAAAGAGAAAGGTAAGAAATACGCAAGTTAAAATGAGAAGAAATACAATAGCTTTTTAAGTGCTGATTTAGGAACTGAATGGGAACAGAAAAAAATTCAATAACTCTGTTAATTGATTATTTAGTTATGTTACACCAGCCCATGTAATATTATCCAAATACTCCTACCCAGGTTTTTTTTAATTTTATTTTACACGAACCCCCAGATGCTGATATTCTTTTGGGTCTTAGATACAGTATTAAGCAGTTTTGTATCACACGGGGCCTGACTGTGGCCACACTGGATGAGGGCTGGCTTGGGAGTAGAGGTCAGAATGGCAGATCCCCAGCGGCTGTTTGACCGAAATAGTTCAGTTTTACTACTGACCGTAAGATGGGAAGGGAGTCTCTGTCTGTGGCTCTACTATCACTTCAGCTTGGATCAAGAGGGTACTTTTGAAGCACATCTTTCAGTTGTTTCCATTTACACTGCTGATGTTCACACCGCGGAGCCCCTTTGCCGCACGCCCGCTGGCTTCCTTCTGGATTACCCTGACCTGGAAGACGTGCTCCAACAGCGCATCCAACATCCCTCTGCTCCCGTGGGGCCAGACTGGTGCTAGTACCGAGTAAACCCCAGAAATGTATACAGGACCAATACCGGGTGCTTGGCTGTTTTGCTCTATCACTCAGCTGCTAGTGGGCTGCATCACTCGTTAATGCCCTGGAGCCCAGTCTTTGCCTGTCACAGCCTGTATGTCAGACGCTGCCCTCCAGAAGCCTAGCAAGTTCCATCCTGAGGGATAATAGTTTGGTTTTTTTTAGCCCAAGTTCTCCTGACTGCAAGGCTTTTCCAGACTCCCACTGTTCCACTGATTAGGAACACTCCACCACCATTTCAGGAGCCTGCTTCCTTAGGGATAGATTTTGAAACTCGGCGCAGAGAGTGTGGAAAATTAAGTCAATACCTCTGTTTCTTCCCATTTTTAAGTGAGTGAAAATAGAAGTCTGGAATGACTCTAAAGAAAACCACTAGTAACAGCCATGAGTCCGTGACCACCCAGTAGTGGAAAGGGGGGATGTGAGTGTGGGGAGGCTGTTTTAAATCTGGAACTGATTGCATTCACTTTAGCACTTCCCTGCACGTTTTTTTCTATTTGCAATTTTTAATTCCAGTTTTTATTTTTAGCTGGGAGTATTTTAATGGTTTAAATAAACAAATTGATTTATTTTCTAATTGCAAGCAATAGTGATCGTTAAAACTGCATCTATTAGGAGCATGGCAATTTTAAATAAAATCATGACATATCAAACACACAAAAATACACAACCATGTAAACACTGATGAAAGCTTGGGGTTCTGGATGTAGGTGTGAATTGTTTTTACTAGAGGATTAGGGTCCTGAAAGTTTGGGGAGAATTTCAGGTTTCCGGGTGGGCTGTAGCAGATTGATGGCTTTTTATCTGCAGACTGCTGCATTTGGCCAATACATTCAGTACACTCACTCAGTTTTGTCCTTTTATAGAGGTTCCCCTACTTTATGCCATATTTTTCGCTTTTTATTTCTCTCCAGGATTGTTTCCTCATTCATCCCTGGCACTACTGCAGTCTTTCTCAGCAAACAGAAATACCAACTGAAGCACAAACAAAAGCTGAAAAAAGAGGCCCCAAATGGATAATCTCATAGATTATTCCATGATTAATTATCCCAGATTTATCAAATGCCACATCCAAATAAGGTCAAACATGTAATTGTAATCTCCTCAAGACACGCAACCACCCCTTTCACAAGCCTTGGTTTCTATCACAGAAAGTTTAAACTGACTTCCATTAATAACGATAGAAAAAAGAAGTAATGTTGATACATTCTGAGCTATGTACTCAACATGTCAAGTAGATCATTAGTGACTGACACCAATGATGTGCCACAGACAAGAAGATGTCTCTTTTGTGCCTGTCCTTTACTGACATTCCTGTCGCATCCTATTCACCAACCTCGTGCAGTGATCCTCTCGTGCTTTGGATCAAAAAATTTCCATGTTCTTGTTAGTGGTTTATGCATACCGCCATTTTGTTCTATTTTTCACAGTTAGTTTTGTTTGTATTTTAATCACTTGAATGAAAAAGGTTGTTCATAGCAGAATAATCAGCATTGCAGTATATATATATATATATATATTTATCTGTAGCTGGTTGAATATAATCTTTTTAATAGGTTATAAGCCCTAAGTCCCAGAGGGAGACTCACAAATTCACTTCATTTCCCTGATTTCACATTTAGGTCTCCACATTAGCTATAAATGTGTAAAACCACATGGAGGTAGTTCCTATTTACTACATAGCTGAGGAGGCACACAGCTCTTTTTTCTTTCACCATATGGCTGAAGTAACTTGCACACAAGCAATTTGTTCTGATTCAGCTGTTTCAGCAGGAAGGATTTGCAGAAGCAGGATTGGGAAATACACAGGATTCTCTTTCACTTCTGTGACAAGAGTTATATTTTTAATTAGCCTCTGTTAGTCTTCCGAGGGCAGCTTGTAAAAATTTAATTCTCTATCTCAAGTTTGAGTGCCACTTGATAAGGCCATTTTTTATGCGTATTTAGGGACCAATTCTGAAAGCGTTTTCGGGTTTTTGGAAAAGTCAGTTCCTTGGCATATTCTGTTGAAGAAAAGCAAGAGTTTGGGATTTTTTTTCTCCCAGTAGACTTGACTTACATGAAGCTTATTGAAGATATAGGGAGCAGGGGGTGGTGGTCAATATGCTACTTCACTGAAATCTTAAGAGAACCAGCTGTTGGGAATATCTTATACAATACGTATATATTATTTTAAATACCTGAAGGCCCAAGTTTTGTAAATTGGGAAGGAATAAAAAGCTAGGTCAGATAATAATGGACAGGAAAAACCTGTATATCAACGTATTCCCTGTTACTTGGTTACACGATAGTATCATTAAAATCAAAGCAATTGGATTTACTAAAATCTGACAAGTAAAAAGAAAAAACTGAAAAGATCCGTTTGAAATAAATATCAGTCGATTAAAAAAGTAGCATTTAAGTGTATGTGTTGACTAAAAACTATAACCAACGTAAGAAACAGAGAAAAAGCGTAGAACATAAACCAGCCTTATTAATTTGCAGCGATGCTCTCAGATTTTAAAATAACATCAGCTGAATAAACATGGTGTTGCACATGTTTAGGAAGGGGGAACACAACATCCAAAGGACTTGTAAAACGTTTTGAGTTTGTAATTTAACATAATATGTGGGATATATTTGGCGATGCCTTAAAAATTCAGCTCTAATACAGCATCTTGTCAGCAGCGCTACAGTTAAGAGCCAGTGAGAGAGCGTCCCTTTAATGTCATTGGCCCTTCAGCTTTCAGTTTAATATTTAAGCTGTTTCTAATTGTGTTCAGCTAAAACTTGGCATCCAGTTTATGGACTTGGATGCAATTTTCGTTTCAATATAAAAGAAAAGGGGAGAAAAGAGGCAAAATTTTAACCTGTTCTGTTCCTGGAGTTATTAAGTGGTAAACGAGGTAAAAGTTTCAATGTTTCAGCCACTTTTCCCAAATTTGTCCGAGTGTGATTTTTTACCCTTAACATAACGTAACATAATGCAGTGTAATATAGTACGTACACGGATACATAGCCAAGAACTAATCAAAACACTCAACTTTGAACCTTCTGCAACAGACTTTAAGAAAACCAAATTAGGATCTTGTTCGTGGGGAGAGATGTCTGTGTTAATGACTAGAAAAGGAGCTCTGCACACGTTTCAGGAAATTGCATTAGCCTTCATCAACACCAGAAAACTAAAGTGAAAAGTCAATCTTGGAACCAAACCCTACTGTGGGGTTTAGGAGAGCTCCTGAACTGTTGTCAGTGAATATGCCCCATCCTGCGTTTCACACATCATTGACCCCCCCGGGGCACCCCCGTCAGGGCCAGCTGGCTTCCCTCACCCTTTCCTCAGCAAAGGTTGCAAGATACATGCTCCAGCCTTGCAGGGCTTTGGGGGAATAAAACGCCTCTGCCTACCCCCAAAGACACAATGGGATTACAGGGAGAAAAACCTGGGAGAAACTTGCTGTTTGTGATTGTTGCAGCTGTAGCTGGCCCCACAGAGCTGGTGGTTGGGGAAGAGGAGGGAAGTGCTTCCTCCTGCCCTCTCCCCTCCCACGGTTGGCGGAACCGCATCTTCTGCCATCTACAGAGCTTAGGGAGAGCTGCTGCTTGAAAGAGCCCTGTTGGGGGAACAGCCATTCGACGTATCTTGAGGCCAGAAAGTGAGGCCATGGAGAGGACCTCAGCAAAAAAAGAGACTTCGTTAGCACAGGCAAGACAGCGCTGGCCATCCAGCAAATCCTGTAAGGCAGGAAAACTGGCATCCTTGGCTTCCTGGAGTTTGCCTAGACTTCGTGCTTCTTCCTGGCTTCTATCAGAGATCCCAGAATAGCAAATACAAAGACATTCTTGAATATCAAGCGTATGGGGCTGTGGAGGCACAGCCTGTAATCAAGGAGTGTGGCCGGTTCGTCGTGAGGGGGAAGAGGACAGCACAGGCATCTCCCCCCTAGACATCTGCACTGATTTTGCCGATTGCAGAAATAGTGGCCTTTGGGGCATTTAATAAAAAATGATTAAGGAAGAGACAGGACTGTGACTATATTACTCGTCCATTAACCAGCTACGCATGAGAACAGACATTTCTCCCCCTGAAGCAATATAGCGATGGACATACAGTCTTTGCATGGGTGCTCTGTTCTTTGTGTTGTCTCAGAGAACTGCACCTTAAAGATACAGCACCGCTTTTACTGCTTTTATGGCTTTATTACAGTTTGTTTGGGTTTTGGTGCAAATTGTTGTGTTATAACAGAATTCTGTATTATGTCCGCTTTAATGCTGATGTAATTTAGCGTGAGTGGAGTTACTGCAGGGAATAGCAGCTTGGTGTATAATGCATGCTTCCTTACTTGACTGTTGCTAAATTTCACGCTAAGACTTTCTGAATACTTTACAACGAACTTATAATGTGTCTTACTGAAATGCACAGTCTACAGTAGTAACTGTGAGAGCCAATTTAGTTTTGGCCTGAGCAAGTATAGCCTGTCCACTGAGATGAGTGGAAGCTGATCTGTCCTAGGCCAAGGGTAATGCAATATAATATAAATTCAGTAAGTGATCGGCAAGTTGATTTATGGCAATTTCTGATGGAGCTGCTCTAGCTTTAGGTAGAATTTAAGTACGTAGACACATGATGAAGTTTTTCAAGAGCATGCCTCCTGTTCTCCAAGGGAACTTTCAAAGTCCCAGGTAGCGGTGGGGCGCTTGACTCCTGTTGACTCCAAACTTTCATCAGTTCCCATATTTGCCAGCTGTAACTTTAAAGTTCTCCCCTCCAATTTCCCAGAGGCATGAGCGACCAAACGTTCCCAGTCAATTTAGTTGGGAGCTACAGAGAGCCATGAAAATCCGTCTAGGTAGTTAGATGCCTCAATGAGAACTCAGAAACGTGCTCTTGCCAATTAGGACTTGCCTTTCAGGGGTCTTCACCCGATTACTTTCTCTCTCCTGGATCATGTCCATAGTCACGGAGAGGGGGGAAGTTAATCAAACCCCACCAGGTTTTCTTGTAGAAAGGTGGCTTGCAAGCAATACTTTTAAAATAGTTTACCTAACCACTGTTATTAACGGTAACTGTTGTCGTCAGCTATAGATGACTGTATTGACTATTTAATGATATAAGGAAAACTGCTCAAAAACCGACAAGTTCTGTTTTGGAAAGAAGGAAGGGAAAAGAGACCGTTAAAGACCCGCACGCTCCTGACGATAACGCTATACATCACCCCAAAATCACTTGCAGGTGTACACAAGTCTCGCCGCTCCTTCTAGCCCAATTTTTGTATGCAAGGTCATCCTCCTGGTGCTACCTTAGAAACTGGCCTTATTCTATAGAGGACATTGAATGATAACACTGCGAGTCAGCTGACTGCTGTGTCACAGAGCTGCTGCTTTCTACATTATCGCAACTGCCAGAGCTCTTACTGCTGCAGTTTTCTAGTCGCAGTGCGGCAAAGCAGACGCATAGAACCAGGCACAAAGCAGCATAGATTTTTTTTATTCTTGCCTTTTTCATACGAGGGAAATTTTCCTGGTGTTAGCATAGGAACAGACACGCAGCCTGGATGTGTTGGCTTCAGCCTGGCAGCGTTTTCAGCTGAGCAGGGACTGCTCGGAGCTCTGTACCCAAACTGCCTCTGAGGAAGAACACCTGGTTTCCCACTTTGTGTACTAAGAGGGGTTTTTTTATGCCACGCTGATATACCTGCAGCAATAGGACAAAGGAGATGGTACTTGTCACTGTTTGTCTGACTGGGGCCTTTGCAGGCACTCCACTGCCGAAGCCGTGCCAGCGTCCCAGGGTCATATAGATTGGTAATCCAGATTGCCGCAATTTCTTACATCAGTTAGAGCAAAGCTCAAACAAGAAACCAGACTCTCTGACCTAAATCAATCCCAGTCCTTCTGGATACAGGGCAGCAGTCGACTAGCAATGACACAACCAGCCATCAAGTGGAGAGTCTCTGGGATTGCAATCTGTATCAGTTGGAGTCTGAGAGAATGAAACCCTTTCGGTTATCCAGTCGCTTCTCCTTCTTCTAATACTACAATTACTACAACTACTACTACTTCTGTTTTTCTTGCCTGTAAGAAGCTATTAACTGTGCTTGGTCTCTGAGTGTATATTTGCGTGGATTAGTCTGCCTATAATGCAGTCCTTATCTGCTCCTGCTGGAAATCAGGGCACGAAGTCAGCCTGCTTTAACAGTTGTTTCTTTCTGCGTGATGCTATGCAACTAGAATGGGTTACACTGACAACAAAGGAACAAGCACAAAGCACCACTTTCTTTGCTGGACTGTTACAGGAACATAACTCTTCTTCGATATGACGCCCTGGTCTCTTCTCTTTGCTGGTTTGTTGGGTTTGTTTTTTTTTTTTAAAAATTCATCTAATTGAAGAGCCTAGCAGACACCATCGTGGATGTGGTTTTTAATGATTTGGAAAAGACAGCCTGTGGAGACTGCGATTTGAGACAGCAACACATTTAGGTTATTGCCAATTTGAAATACTTGGTTTGTGAAGCACAGCCCTAAGGGACGAGCTCAGTAACTGAGAAAGAGATGGTAGATAAAGAAATAAAAATGACAAGCGTAATGGAGGCTCTGCAAAAGAGACTGTCAGAGAATCAGTTCATGGATGGCAATTTCACCAGTCTGAATCTGAATAATTCATAGATTGAAATTACCCTGCTTTCACCTTTCCATTTAAACCGGCATGATCTGAATCTCTAATAAATTTTCAAGATAAAGTAAAATGCCAATTTGAATCTGAAGAGCTTTTAAAACCAGATGCTACACCCTGAATCTTTCGATACCTTTCACAATTATCCTGTGAGAACCGCACTTCATCACGAAGCACCATTACCAGTGAAAATTACTGTGATTACAATAGCAACAATAGAATACCATCAAATGATCTCTAATTTACCTAATTTACCAAGGCTGACTGTGTGCCCATTGTGTTTCACTACGTCTGGCATTGGATCAATATCACAGTGGAACAAAAATGCCTTAGTGTGTGCTTCCTTTTGGTACCTTTAACTTTGACAGCACAGGAAAAATCTATCTACTGTTAAATGTTTTTACAGCCAATCTACATGCCTGCTGTAGGATCTGATTGATTCTCCATGATTTTCTTTAGTTCTTGGGTATTGGATGTCATTGTGTTACTAATTTGTTTATAACGTATACTCATGCACAAAGGCTGCAGCAAACGAGTACCAGCAGAGAGACCCTGCACTGCTGCTGCAGTAGCAGCGCTCTCGCAGGGGAAGCCAAACCGACTTCGGTGCCTTATGTGAATAATTACTCGTGTCTGAGTTAGAAAGGCTTTCTAGCATCACCGGTCTCGGTTGTACTACGTGAAAAATGTATGCAAAAGCCATGGTCAAGAAAAACGATCGCGTGTAATACTAACAAGATTTTTCCCCTATTCAGCAATTAGCATGTGGTCGTGAGAGACAGGCTGCGGCTCCTTCTGTAGATGTGTGTCTGTAGGTACGCGTGCACATTCATAAATGTAAAGACACTGTGCTTTGTGAATATGTGCCGATCACTGAAAGTAACAACTTTTTCTGACAAGCCAGGCGCAGTGTTTTGCCACAATCTGCTGGGTTGTAACAAATCCCTGGTTTGGAGGTGTAAATTTCCTATAGGATGATGCATGACTTCTGGAACAGTAAGTACCATTTATGCAATATGCTGGTGCCTATAGCTACGCTACAGACTAGTATTTTAAGCATAGTTCGAGTCCTTGTAGCATAACCACAATGTGGAGAAGTGAGAAACACGTACAGAAGGCTAGAAACAGGCATTCTTCATGGAGACGACTGTATCTGCTGCCTGTATGTGTGTGAGTTGTACACTTCAGGCTTGTTTTTCGTTTTATAACCAGATTTACTCAGCCTTCAGGGAATATTTTCTAAGGAAGGAAGGTAAGCAGTATTTCTTCTTATTCATATGACTGTGTTGTATTTCTTTGGGGGAAAATGCATGTTTGTAGCACATAGTTACATAATACAGCATGATCTCATGACATCTAATTAAAGGTTTCAGTATTTGTTCATGTTAAAACTGGACAGGAAAGCAGATTTAAAATATGGCTTTTTATTCAAAATACACTTGTAGAAATGCTACGCTAAAAAGAATTTAACGATTGGGTTTGTATTCAGATTTGACTCTAATGTCATTAAATAAGAGCCTATTCTACCTCAATAATAATGTTCTTGAAACCTTTAGATTTTAGATATTTTGTCTTCTTAAAACACAATTTACTGTACCTCTGCATTTTCTGTATAGGAGTGGAGCCTGTTCTCTAGAGGTAGAAGAGCCAGAAGATTTTACAGCTTGAGCTGTGATAACAAAGGAATTTGAAAGGGCACAAAATATGATTATAGAAAAATCTTGAATTTTAAATTATTCAGTAATGTGATTTAGCAAACTGTTTTTCTTAGACAACATACTCTCAAGTTACTACACTATCTGGATTTAATTAGTCCATTCACTGCTATATTTATATTCTTCATTTTCACACAGTATTCAAAACTTAACAAAGAAAAATCCTTGTGCACAGCAAAGACTGAAACTCTGGTGAAAGTGTAAAACCTACATTGTGTTACTGGGGTAATAAAATCAAGAGATTCAGACTCAACTTTGCGGAAAAGAACTAGGTGTTTTGGTTTAACTGTTTTATGATGAGCATTTCATGTTTTTGTGTATGCAAAAATAACATATACTGATATAACTACCATACTGCAAGGACCATGCAAACAGGAATGTGAATGTTTTGCAAAACACCATACAAACACCTGCTAGCATTTACATTATTGTTATTACTGCCACAATCTACTAGTATCCTATACTCTCTTGAAATGGTGGTCTGTTAACCATTTTGATTCTATGGAGTATTTGCAATCAGCATTTTTTTATCAGTCTTATCTGCTGTGACAGTCTGTAGAGAGTGGCTGGTCATGGGGTGCTAGGTGTCCTCATTAAGAACTGCAGGGCAGATCTAATATAGAGTTTACATGCTGTTGATGGCTTCATTTAAGGCCCCGATCCAAATCGTTTTGGGGATCCACGCTGGAGTCCTCTAACTTACTTTGTGTTTGTATTACCGAATTTTTAATGTGCCATTGGCTTTCTCCCACTGCTCTATACTGGCCTCACCTTTCAAAATATGCAGTGCTGGTCAGGCCTAAGGCTGTTTCTCAGTGTAAGTCGCTGCAGAAGTTGCCAGAGGATGTTATGACAGTGCCCTCACGAGGTGAGGTTATCTGTGAGACTCTGTGATGAAGTACTCTGAAAAAATTTGAAAGCCTCAGGAAGTAAACTCTGCCTTTTAGGCTGGTGTGTGTTTCAAAGAAGGCAGGATTGCAGTCTGCCAGTAGGATAGACTGCACATGCAAATGGGGAAAAAAAGCATTAAAACCTTTTCAGCCACAGGATCATGAAATAATATTAGCAATATTACCTCATAAAAAGCATTAAAATATAGTCAACTGTATCATCCATATATTTTCTGATATGGCTACAGCTAATCAGGTACAGCTACAGCTGAAGTGTTTAAGATGTATAATTGTATGTGTCGAAATAAATGGCAGACTGTGCAATACTAAACTTCTAACATAAAGCCACTAACTTTAGCAATATTGATTCAACAGTAAATCTTCATTACATCACAAGATGTATTAGTCTGGTTTTGTGCTTATGTTTTTCACTGCGTTACACTTGCCTATAAATGAATCTGCAATGGCAAAGTAAGGGCCAAAACACTTCCTTTACATGAGTTCCCAATTAAATGCAAATATTCACTTGAGTAAAATTCCCTCTATGCGTTTGGTGGACCCATGCCCTCATCTGCAGCTAGGCAGCGATCATGATGCAGTGGCACATGTGAAAAACCTACTGGAGCCCATCCTATTACCACTGAATTTAATAGCAAGACTCCCTGTGTCATCTTCATAAAAGATGGATTAATTAATTGCCTTCCATTACAGCCTTCCTGTGAAAGTTGTTGCTGTTTTTTTCTGTCTTGATTGTAAGAGTCCAGTATAGTTGACACAACGTTGAAGAGAAGATGCTTTCTGTTCACCAGGACACGTGACCTGACCTGAGCTAAACGTACACTGAAACCAGCAACTCAGGAATGGTTTATTTGCAAATTGAAGGGGCCTGCTTGCCTGTAGTTTTGTTGATAATATTAGTGCTCACTCACTTGTCAATTCTGCATTCTTATCAGCTGCGACAAAACACACAAGTTCTGATCTGTAATGGTTGTATCTGTTTGGACAAGAGCCCTGAGGATAGGAGGGTCTGTTGTGGGTTTGGGTTTTTTTCACCTTACAGTTGCTTTGAATTAATTGCAACTGCCTGTGGAAATATGATCCCCTAAGAATGTAGAGAAATGCATTATTGATAAGTATGTATAAAATATCTCTAGATTCCTCTGCACTCTGGCTGCTGTGAATTTCACACCATTATTCCCAGTCAAAAGTGTTAGGAGGAAAGTGAGACTGAAGTAACTTGAAAGGATAACAGCAGCATTTCCAAACCAACCATTTCGACATAGGAAATTCAGAGTTAAACAGAAGAAAATCCAAATGGGTTCATAGATACAATTAAAATATCTAAGCAGCTTACTCCCTTTTTGCTGCCATGTGATAACTGCAGGATTTGATAGAGGTAAATAATTTTGCCATTTCAGTTTATATTATATAGATACAATCAAAAACCACCTTTGGCTTTTAAAGTATTTGCATCACGTTTCACAGTATCAGTTCAGTTTCTTTATGGACTATAAACGTATACCTGCTCTGTGCTTTTAGCTACATAACTGTAACGTAACCAAAAGTTCTGAAAATTGAATGATTTCTGACTGACCAAAAGGGGGAAATCAATTCCGAAACGGGAATTGCAGTGGAGGCAATGGGTTTCCCAGGTCTCATGCCAACAGAGCTTCTTGTTGTGGGTTTTCTAGATCAGGTTAAAGTCCTCATTGTGTTAGAATTTGTCCTAATGAACACAAAGTTAAAAATGAGTGGGAATTCAAAATATGTCCCCATTTGTGCCTGAAAAATTGCGCTTTTTTCTCTAACTACATCTGATACTCTTTCTGCCACAGGTCTTGTCTCAAAGTTTACCAGGGAATTGTATCCAAAAGCATATTTGCAATAATATACCTCATTCGTAGCTAGTCATGCATAGCCAAGCACACACAATGAATTAACACCTGTGGAAAATGCTAAATTGGGAAATGCTGTTAAAATGGGAAAAAAAAATTTGATAGATTGTAGAATTGCCATTGTACTGTTCACTTATACTCAGTATTTCACAGAGATTGTGCAGAAGTGAACGTACAGTTAAATTATACGCAGTGAAAGGTTCAGTAGGAAAAAGCCTTTTCTCGTACTCACCCGTTTCTGTTTCTTCTGCCTCCTATGTTCATTCAAAAACCGTCTCCAGTGGCACAACAGTCACAGCAACTGGCCGCCCCTCTGACCTGCAGGCAGTAAGTGATGGTAAGAAGCTTCACCAAGGTGGGAAACGGAGGAGATCCCGCATCCTCTGCTCCTAACGGCAATGCCCGGGTTGGCGGGGCTAGGGGAGAGGAGGTATGCAGAGGGGCCTTCAGGATGGGAGACTCTCTATATGCTACGTACTTCTGAACGCTATAGTACAGCAAAAGTGCAAAAATGTCATTATTAAGTAATTAAAGAGGAGTAGGAACATCTTTAGTTTCTATGTTTTCACAGGCAGCTCTTCTGTAAACTTGTCATATTTATACCTAGCATGAGCATCATGTATTGAAACTCCAAATGACCCAGAAAATTTAACTTGCCAATCAATATTGTGACTGAGGAAAAAGTTTCCATAACCCAATACACTACAATAATGTTTCCTTACATACATATACACAGGCCCAGTGTTACTCTTCAAAAACAGCTTTAAGGCCTTTTTATTTGCATGTTAATGTAGCTAACCATGCCACTGCACCTGTAATATCTATGAGTTGACCATATATTTCATATTAGCTTAAGCAGCTATATCCCATTTAAATTGGCAGTTTTGGCAATGGCATTTTTGCCTTTCCTTTGAGTGATACAGCATGGCCTGTACGATGCATAGAATTAGCATGGATTATTGCAATTCCTTTTCTAAAAAGGAATTATTTTCTTCAAAGCTCGTCTGTACTAAACTTATCCCCTACCTTTTCATGAGGGGCAGTCTCCGTCTTTGGCAAGCTGATGGGCTTGATCTGGTTATGAATTGCTTGCAGTTTCTGCTTTTGTGGTATTCTGTGTTTGTTTTATTATATTTAGGAGTTGGAGTGCATCCTTTCCTCTGCCACAGAACTTGATGCTAGGCAATTACTAAAACCAAACTTTTTAATGATATGCACTTCATATTCCGAATGCCCGACAGTTGTGTGTGACTTGCTGAATTCGTGAGCTCTTACAACAGTATCTGGAGTCCATGGGAGTATGTGTAGGATGGATTCTCTGTAAAGGAATAAAAAACGTAGCTTTCAGGTGCTTCAGATTGTTTGCCCTAATTTAGACAACACTTGTGACCTTAATCTCTGGGTCTTTATTTTTGTAAATAAGTCTCTCTAAACAGAATTCTTTCACCGTATAGGGCACTTTATGAAAACAATTTCATTAACAAATGTGAGTCAGATAACGAATAGGTAAGTGTTAGGGGAAAATCCTGCTGGAAATTAGCACTCCCATCATCAGTGCTGTCTGTGGTAAATTAGCAGCACGCTCTTCAGGAAATGAGGACAAAAAGACTGAATGGCTGCTCATTGAGAGTTTGTCTTGAGCACAGAGTAAGTTTTGTGCCCCTTGCTGTTGGTTCTTCTGTCTATCTCAGCATTTTCCCATTTTGGAAAGCAACCTTCTTGTCACGATCTCTCTGCCCACTTAAGGCACCGTTCCCCGGGCTTCCCACTCCTTTCCTAACAGCTTTGCATCCCCACCACTTCCCACCCTAGGTCCCAGTCTTTGGCTAGTCAATCCTAACCCTCTCCAAATAGACTTTTTTTTTTGCCGTCCCACTTTTCACACGCCTTCCTGCCCTCCAGTTGAGCTTTTGTTTCCAGTTGCTTTGTTCTTTATTGTTCTGGTCTAGCCTTCAAAGTATAGGCAGCACCAAGCACCCAAATGTGGGTGGATTTTCAGGGAGAGAGCAATAGGTACGTCTCCCAGGGAGAACGCCTCCTGCGTTGTTCTCCATCTCTACTGAGTTCTTCAAGGCACACAGGCACAAGAACATTTCCTGTATTTTTAAACAGGAGTAAGGCCAAGAGCTTACAAATAATGGAATAATAACAATAATTAGCAACAACAATAGAAACAAGGAGGGGAAAAAAATCTCCTCATGCAAAGGCCCTGTGTGGAAAATACCAGCTGAGTGGTTAAAATCTGGCAGGATTGTAAGCATCAGAGAACAAGGTGATGCAAATGAAAAGTGCTGAGAAGCTTTAACATATTCAGTTACCTGCATATACTTCCTACGCCTATGCCACATACAGATTTGTAAGTACATACCTTCATAAAACTGGGAAAAGAATGACTTTATTATGTGTATCTTTTCTTTAAGAGCAATAAGAACATCCTAATTCTGTATTTGGGAAATATATATACATAACTTGGGGGAATTTTGATCACTAGCTAATGCACAAAGGTTATAAAATTGACTACCCCAAAGAATTTTAAGTTTCAGTGGTACTTTGGGGATGCGAGGGGCAAAAAATAAAATATAGTTGTCAAGGGGTATCATAAATGTGTGAAAAAGACTGGATACCTAACCGTAATAAAACTTTTTGTATATTTAAAAAGCATTAAAATGCTGTCTTAATTTGGTACTGAAAAATTCCCAACCTTCATACTGTCTTGGATTTGGAGAGTTCCTTTCATCTTCCACTACAGCAGTGGCCCAGGGACTCTCGGTAGGTACATACTTCTGAACAGGTAGTTTATCTTATTTGTAGATGAGTAGTCCACTTTCTTCCACAATTTCTGTGCATTCCTAACAATTGCCTGGAAAATATTTGCATTGCTATATATTTAGCCACAATACCTATCAAGAAAAAACAATGTCATTGTGCAAAGCACTGTATGAAGGGAAAACAAAAGATCTACACTTTGGAGTTGATTTTTATCTGACTGAAGAACAGTCACTAACCATTTGAGAAAGCAATGTGCCATTTTGAGATATTCAGAGAAGATAATTTTTAGAAAACACAGAAAAAAATAAAGCTATAAACTATAAGCTGCAATATTCACATTATACATGTAATCCAGTTTTTGAACAACCTCATTACAATTCTCTTATCTATTTTTATCAAAAATGCAAATGTACTTGTAGTGATGAATTGATGATTGCATTTAAAAGAAAGGGTGACTCCCCCTCCTTCCCCCCAAAATAACTGTGGTTTCAGGCACTGATTAGGTGTTAGAAAAAGTAAAGATTTTAATAATAATAATAATAACAACAACGACCACCACCAATCACTCTTGGAGCATTCATAAATTTATATGTAGCAGAATGTAATTTAATTTGCATATAAGTCTTGAACAGACTCCCATCTGCCAGTGCCAGTTTTTAAAGCT
The DNA here is from genome assembly GCF_026419915.1 of Harpia harpyja. Lineage (NCBI taxonomy): Eukaryota > Metazoa > Chordata > Aves > Accipitriformes > Accipitridae > Harpia > Harpia harpyja. Next base: position 5,876,417 of record NC_068940.1, read on the forward strand.
CCTTGTGTCTTCTACAAAGATTTAAGAACTTATCGGGCCTGGGCTGGAGTGACTTCTAGAAATAAGGTAGCCAATATTCTGTATTGTCAGTGGTCACTTAAGTATAATGCAAACAGGTCTTTCATGCTCATGTAACAACCTACCATGTTGACAGAAAAGTTTCTGGATTTTTATTGAAACAGCTGACACTAAGTTGCTTATTTTCATTACCTACAGACAGAACACTGCACTTTTAAGAGACAGATTCAAAGTAAGAGAATCTAGAAAAGAAACTAATGTATCCTGGAATATCAGAAGCAGAGAAACTTGTTGGTTTAGACAGACATACAGTTTACCCCATAAGAATTCATGGATATTCCTATTATGTGTGCTTGCGTTTTGTAATTATTGTAACAGTAAAAGTTGGGCTGTTTTCTTGTTTTGTTTTTTAAAAAAGGTGATTATGAACTGCATCAGGGCTGGTTTAGTCAATATTGCTGTAAATGCATGAGAAAACTATTTAAATGAGTGGGCTGAAACTGAAGTTAGATGAAGGAACATGGCGGCTTTTGCACAATTAGGAATGTAATTTTCATTGATGATGGACAAATACCTAGTTATTTTAGAAGTGCCTGTCACCAAGTTTCTGAATAGTATGATACCTTTACTTTTTTCCTTATCTTTAAAGGTTTATTGCTGTTTGCAAAGTACTTTCATTTAATATTCTTCCCTACTCCCAAATAGGTTTATTCATTTTTCTGACAATTAATCTATATAGACACTACAGAGACTATTGAAACTGTATTTAATAGCTTCCCAAATATTAAATTTTCCTGTTGGATTAAAACATAGTCTATTGGGAAAACTTACTTCAAAAATCAGCACATCCAAATGGCAGAGACAGAAGAAGGACTTGTAGGAATTCAAACTAGCCTGACACAAAGATAAATCAGAAATCATGGGTTATTGCCTCTTTTTCATGATATTTTCAATATTGATGACCACTAGAGCCTTGCTACTCATTTCATTCTTTGAAGCTCAGTTGGCTAGTTAAATCATTAATCCTTTCAGGGTTGGAAAACTACTTGAAGAATAACTTTGGATCTTGCCTGCCCCTTTGCATCACAGCAGAGACATGAAAAGGCCACAAGTAAAACCTGGAGATTAAAAATTTAGATAAAATCTAACTACAGCAAAGAGAACGCTAGGAGTGGAGCATGGGGTGCAGGATTGAGACATGAGCAGAAGTTAGAAGGGATGGGACTAAAATCTGATCTTCATTGCTTCTTAACAATAATCCTTGGCAGGGTACTCTACCTAGTATAAGCCAAATCATCTCTTTGAATCCCTGCCGATCTTCTAGTGTCTGCTCATGACCTCTTTGCCATCAGCAAAGGTGTAAAACTTAACCAAGAGACACCTTTGCTTTCATCTACCTGAGCTCTACTGAGCACTGATCGTACCCAAGGTGTTAAATTTCCTCCCATATTGTAGCTGCATTTTCATTGTGCACGACCTTCAGAAACACACAATAACCTGGCACTTTTTTCTTTGTTTCTCTGCCCTGGAAATTGTAGTTTCACTTTCAAAAGCTAAATCAAGAGCTATTCATTTACAAGCGATAGCAAAACTTTACCAAGTCCCACCTGCTGACTGGGTGCTACTGGGATGGGCAGACGGAACTTCACAGGGGGGGAACGCATTCCTCAGCAGTCCCTTGTCACTTGTTCAATAAACGAGTCATGGTGCCCTCCTAGGAGCTACTGATGAGGAGAAATAACAATTCCTCATTGGAAATATGTGTCCTTCTAAACCAGACCATAACACTATCAAAAAACTCATTTGTACTGCCCAAGCAGAAGTAAAAATGTAAAGAAAAAAAAAGTGAAAATTGGCAGCTGTCTCATGAGCATCACAGCTAGGAGCTGAGTGGCAACTTCAGACATAAAGAATTTGAAATTGCTTTCTTAATGATGTGAGCTCCTCTTATTCTTAAAAACTTACTGAGGCCTTCAGGCTTGGAGTTTCAGTTAGCTGTTAGTTGCAAAAGCTACTGAATACAGTAGCTAGTAACTATAAGTAAGAAGGGGTTAAAAAGGAAGAAGAACAAAAACAGGTTCATGCAAAGGTGAATTCAAGTGAACCAGAAATAGAGTTTCATACTTTTAACTATTTTGCATTATTTTTACTACATCTTTGCATAACTTGATTTTGGTCAGCATCAAAACTGGCAACATATGGAAATAGCTCCCTTTATCTAAATTTCTCTAATTTGCTTCTGTGGCCATTAGGACTATTTTATTTTTTCAGCAAATGGAGTGAGGTCTGTTACAGCCAGCCCACATATGGTGCTTCTCCTTGAGGAGCAAGGTGGGAGGTTGTATGTGCCCTTTTCCTCTATGTGGTACAGCCAGACTCCTCCAGTATCTGGTCAAATACACTTATCTATGTGATTTCCCATATATTGTTATGTTTTGACATACTTTCATAATATTTGATGAGCAAGTACCAACTGTAAGCTAATAGCTATGCATACTGCAGTTGATAATACATTTTCTTCCGTAATAAATCCTTTGTAAGTGCACTTACAGACAATATAAGTGATAAATAATTTATGATAAAAAATACATTTATAATTATATACATATGTGTACCCATACACTCGCAAACAATAATTTTTAACATGACTTTATGCATATGGAACCATTTAACTTTGTTTTCAACAGGGTTCTGTCCCTTGTTTATATTTTGACACTGATAGGGGAATACCTCTACTTTGCCTTTGCAATGTTTTGTTTTTCTTTCTGCTGCTTGGCTTTGCTGATGCAAGAATGTAGATTAGTTTTTAAATAACTGTAATTCTTCAGATGGCATAGTGGTATACCACAGATCTGAATTTCAAGAGCCACTACAGTGTTGGATGAACCATGTTTATTAGCTATTAATAGTAAAACTATTACAGGCATCAGAGGCTGCACAAGAAAACCTTAAGAAGTGCTTTAATGTTGGATCTCTAGGCTAAACTCCTGACTGCAATCTCAGCAAATTCTTTCTGTGTTTGTGGAAATTAGTTTCATAACATTTTCCTTATTTTCTTTGGACACCCTTCCTGTATTTTAAGTTATTCTTCTAACTCAGATATGTTTGGTTTATGTTTGCTTCTTTCTTTCTGATATTCAGATTCCATCTTTCTGTGGTAATCATCAGGTTTTTTTCTTTTTCCTAATACTCTTTTAGACTAACAGCAAATGCTCATCTGAGGAGCCAAATTTGGCCAGATTGGTATAAATAAATAGGCAGACATTATTTTCCAGCTGTCTCCCATTGCTGTCCACACACGCTGATAAAACTGTTGTCTAGAACTTTAAAGACTAAAAGAAGACAACAAGGCAAAATAAAAGTAGTAGAAAGATACACTATAAAACCCGAGAAAATTAGCATGTGACAAATTGCATCTTTCTGTTAAAAAGAATTAGCTTCCAACCACTGAAGTACAATGTGATACCTATTTATCAAGTTAAATTGTTTTCTTGTTGCAAAGCACAAACTTAATTACAGAGATCATTTACATATGGATGGCATTTGCTTAAGCAATATTTCTAACACTGTATGCATAAGTATGATTTAATTTCAATTTTTTTTAACCCCATGCTTCCAGAAAATAGGCAAACATAATGCTGGAAACAAGCTCCTGGATGATCAAAATGCAGTCCTTTACTTACCCAGGGAACTATGCCCGCAGCATTTTCCATGAACTTAACAATCCTCATCATTAAATAGCTTGAGTTGTTATTTTTTTGTCCCCACTATTTGTATTAAAAAAACTACTCTAGAACCTCACCACTTTTATGGTCAGAAACCTTCTAATTTCCAGCCTAAATTTATTCATGGCCAAATTACACCCATTTGTTCTTGTGCCAACATTGTCTGCTAGAGTAAATAGTTCTTTTCCTTGCCTACTGTTTACCACCCTATTGTGTTTTTAGAGAATAATTATTTCCTGTATCAGCTTTTGTTTCTGCTAGACTAAACAAGCAAAAATTTTGCAGCCTTGCTCTTAAAATGACTTCTCTCTGGTAATCTCTGCAGCTCTTTTCTTTACCTGTTTCATCTTCCATGAGCATGATGTAAAAAATCTCTGTGAGATCTCTCAGGTGCCTTAAACAGTGGCACAGATATTTTTCTTTTTTCTGCTAAGAGATAGTTTAACTGGTTCATCTTTGGATGGCATTTGCTTTTTCATGGTCGTATCCCACTGGTAACTTAATAACCCTGCAGTCAGCTAAGATGTATACCTAGATCCATCTCCTATGTTGTTTACAGCTGATATGCTCCTAGTTTATAGCAGATTTTCTTATTAATCCTCAAGTGTGTGTATCCACTGCCAACACTACATGTTTAAGAGCGCATTTAGCAGCGTGCGTTTTTAATGTGCTTTTTCCAAGGGTAACACCTTTTGGATAAATTGATAATAGATAATAGAAGAAGAATAATGTTGGGAGACAAAGGGAGGTACTCACCACACTGACAGTACCAGGCACTGACAGCACCAGGACTAAGAAATTTTCACAAGTTCTTCAGAGTAATATGGTAGAACATAAAGGTTTGAGTGTGCTATGGTGTGTGCAGTTCCTTAGGAAATTCTTTTTTGGTCTTGTATACTCACAGCTGCTTGAATATTGCATTCTAGTTGGGGAAAAAGGTTGTTGGCTGCATTAGAGCAGGAGCTCCCAAAGGCACCTATGGAATCTTTCAAGATGGCATGAAAGGAGCGTGAGGGAACACGGGGCCCACCACCTCCTCCCAGGGAGCTTGGGGAAAAGGCTTCTGGGTTGCATTTGCTGCCCAAGCAGCCAAATGTCTTTTCTGGTGTGTATCTGAAGCTCAGCACGCAGCTGGCAGCTACGGCGTCTACCACAGTAATAGAAAAGAAAATGATGGTGGTATCTAAAGCAAATTAATTTGGAGAATCTCTGTATTAGAGTGCTCTGTAGAGGTAGTAGTATTCACAAGCCATTTCCTAGAAATCACACCACCGTAGATCTGTCTTTTTACTTGGTTTTGCTTATTTTTTAAAGTTGGCGTAACAATTAAAGACTTGAGACTTTGCAGAGTCTGTATCTTTGAAGTAGCAATGCAATATTTCTTTACATGAGTGTTTCAAAATAATTAGGATTATCACATCAATACTTCTAGAGTTGTTCACAGTAAAAAAGCTTTGATACTACCTGGTTGTAAAGGTTCCATTTAAGAGCCATACATTTTGGAATGAAGAATATATAACTCTTAGGTTTTAGAAGACATTGACATTTTCAGAAGCATGTTAATGATTTTGGACTGCAAGCTCAACTAGCTAGGAGTTGGGAAACTTTCAGTCCTTCGGAAAAGGACCGAAATGTTCTTACTTTGTTGTGGAAGCCAGCAATTTATAAAACACCTTTATAGTTGTACAATCATAGAGAGCAGAAGACTAGTGTATTCCCACACTTACTAGCAAGAGCTTCACCATTTATTAGAAAGATGAACTACGTTTTTGAGGGATTGTTTTTAGAGGGAGAAAGATTATTTAAAAATCATGTGATAGATTTTTTTTTTTTTTTTTGCATAAAAGCACTGGGATGAGAAAATTTATTCAAAAGAGTTATCTGCTAGGGCATGCAGCTTTAGAGAATTCTTGAAATATCTTTTTGTCAGTTTCAAATTTGATGGGAATCTGCTTATTGGGAAGGGAATCTGTATCTATTCAGGATTATTTTATTAAGTTATTAAAAGGTAGTTTTACTTAATGTGCCCTCATTGACTATTGCTATATAATACCTTCTTTGATGTTGAAGTGGTGAACAAATTAACTTTTTGGTGCATTATTAGTAATGTTTAATATGTTGTATTCTGTTTAGGGCATCCCTGTGGAGCTGATAGCTGTGGACTAATGCCTGGTATACTAAGCAGGCAAGCTTTGAACATCTTTCGGTGCTAACATAACGACTTTCACCAAAGGAGGAAGAAGTCTTGATATTTTTCATTTTGTTAAGCTGAGCTTGGAAGGCTTTGATTTTATAAATCCCAGGATCTATGACTTAAGTAAACCTAGCATATGCAAATAGTGGCTTCAAAAAGTAAATGAACTGATATTTCTGTCAGAAGAGTTTATTTCTCTTGACCCATAATTCACTGTCTTTTTAGAAATACTTGAGACATGTTCAGACATCAGAAACTTGCAGGCCTCCGCTGCAGCAGGGTGCAACCAAACGATCATTCTGACTTTACAAGATTAACTTTAAAGCAGTTCTTTCCCCTAACTCGCCTCTTTCTTTTTTTGCTAGTTGTAGTTAGTAAAAGTATTTGGCAAACCAGGACAAAGCTAGTCATTAGTCTCTTCTCTTTAGACAATGATAGACTTACTGTGTTGCTAAAGGAAAGGGATTTGCAAAGTACCTTACAGAAAGAAACATGTAGTGGATGGTAATACTATCCTACCAATTTTAATCTGGTAGAGGTGTTAGGCTAATTAAGAAAGAATTAAACTACACATAATGGATACCAGTCACATTGCTTAATATACTGCTGGAGGAAACAGAACCACAGGGGTGATGAAAGCATTGCAAGAGCATATATAGAAGAGAAATAAAATACAATTGCTGCATGCAAGTATAGTGGGTTTTACAGGTAAACATGGTATACTTGTTTGACAAGATGTTCTTTTACACAGTATAATTTTGCCATTAATACAGATTCTAGATAGAAAATATTTGTTAAGTTTTTTAAAATAGCTTGGGGAGGGGCAGTGAAGAGCAAGGAATCACCCTTCAGCAGTTATTTATACAGGAAATGTTTGCATTATTCTCTTAATATAAAATCATTATTTTTCCTTTTGTGTAGTACCTTCTGGTGCCATTTTAGAATTAAAATCAACAACTTTTTTCCAAGCTAAGAAAATTTATCTTTCTATGAGAAGCTGTCCTCATCAATAAGTTAATATAAAATACTGTTTGGCATCTACATGAAGAAGCATTCAGAAATTATTTTCTATGTAAAATGGAGAGAATTTTTTTTCTCAGTTATTTTCTCTCCATTTCTTGTGTTGGGTTCCTTTCCAATAGATTTCTTGGAGCTCTGACTCAGGGTGAAATAGATCTGTTTTTTCCTAAACAAAGATTTATTAGTACAGAGACATAGAGAAAAAAGTTGTGTTTAGGCATACAAATTTTTGGTTGTCTTCTCCATATTTTTAGACTATTTCCTTTTCTTTATACACTCAAGTCACATAAATCTGTTAGATGACCTAATTAGATACCTCAGTACCGTAACACCAGTGTGAGAAGAGCAGAAGGATATGACAAGTATCAATATCACGCTGTAAGGAGCGCCACGTCGATTCAAGAGCAAAAGCGGTAAAAATTCCACTCTGGGAATTCGGGGCCGCGCATCAGCACGGATGCCGCCGTGCCACGCAGGCTAACACAGACACCCGGCAGCTAGTGGGACGGCCCCCCCGGCGCCTTGCTCCAGCGCTGGCTTCGGCTTCCCCTTCAGTCTGCGGTGGGAGTGGTTTATAATAATAAGAGTTTACACTATAAGGCTTTTGGCAACTTCTTCCTGCTTCCGAGGAGTTTAACACTTAGCGCGACTCTATAGCTGGTGAGGATTTTTCTGTCTTTCAAGTAACTCCTTAAAATCGGGTGTTTCAGGGCATATCTTAACTTGTGTAGGTGACTAGAGTGTCGTATGTGATTAGTTGTTGACTTGTGGATTAAGAGAAGGCTGTATGTGTATCGTGCACAGTACACGTACGTGACTATTGAAAGGATACAGCAGGTCACAAATATGCTCCCATATCCACTGCCCACACATTTCCTGCTGCTTCACACACAGAACTACAACGGGCAGGGCTGATTTAGGAGGCTATTTGGGATCTTAATGGAGCAAGTAGTCCCAGGTGGAGCTGGGAAGTGAAGGAAACTGTACCAGCTGGGAGCCAAACAGCAGTAATGCAGGAACTGTGGGGAGGTGCTGCAGCTCATAAAGGTTTATAATATCATAGGTTACTGTAATTATTACAGAAACAGGAAATAAATAATCAATTCCTCCCTTACAAGCACTTTATATGAGACATCTGCGAAATGGTGGAGTTGAAAGGGAGATAAGGCTGTTCGTACTCTGTGCTCGAGCTGGATGTGGGTTACTCCCTTTCAGGTGGGTGGTCTAAGCTTCAGGTGATGGGAGTGGTTCCACGGTTTTTGAAGTTTTACTTTTTCTTCTTTTTTCATCTTCCTCCTGGCATATTGCTCTGCTTTCTCACGAACGGTGTCACTAGTAGAGCACTAACCAGATGTCTCAGCAGGGCTGTTTTCGTTTTGCTACCATAGTATATACTTACCCTGGGTCACCACGCTTTCTTTTGGATTACATGTTTTCCCCTCTATCTGAGCTTCAGCTGAACAATCTGTTCATTTTAAAAACACTAGCAAAAACAAGAGAGAAGAAAAAACTTACCCTTACAAATCACTTGCAAGTTCACCTCCGAATTGGAAGTTGGTCTTTCTTTTTTCCAATCCTGTGACTTTATTTTCAGCTTTGTTGAGCCTTTGCAGGCTTTGTGTCACTTCCGGAGTCCTGGAAAGTGGATTACTATAAATAAGAATAGAGTCTTAGAGGCTTTCAGTGTGAGTATCCAGGTTGAAAGTCCTTTTAACAAATTTAATCAGTTTAGTTAAAAAAAAAAAGAATCTTCCAAACCATTCTCCCTTTAGTAGCAGCACAAAAAAACAGGTGCTCAAACAAAAAGAAAATAGCAAATCCACTTATTCCTTAAAAGTATAAAATGTTAACAGAAAGGGTACTTTAAAGTAGTATGAGTGAGTACTATACACATGAACGCTGAATACATATTCCTTTAAAATCATCTAGTAAGGAAATAAAATATCCATTTGCATTTTACTCTTGCACATAGGTTTATTAAGATAATATCTGTATCTTTTTGTATGCTGAGCCATTGCTTTGCCTCTGCCTAAGCCTGTCCAAGGTGTATGAATATTGACTGTTTAATGTACACCCCATGGTGTATTATTGCTTACTTAAAGCATGACCTTGTTTTTTCTGTTAATTATATTTTCCCCTTGTAGGAAAGTAAGTTTACTCATTCTGAATCATGCCAAACCGCAAAATCTGGAAAGGAATATTGTGGCTCTACTTGGAAAGTACTAATTGGGCTTCCGCCATCACTGGGAAAGCTGTATAGTCTTTTATTATTTTAACTGGCCAAATGCCCTTTGTTACCACATTAACAGTCTCCCTATGGTGCCTGTAACTTTGATATTATTTTCACTTTTACGCTAAATTTGACCAGATGAAAGACACAAACCCTCCAATTTTGAAATAAAAAAATAGCATGTTTTGTTAATCCTGTATTTCAGAGGGAAAGCCTGTGAAAATGATAACCTATGTCTGCTGGCCAAAGTTTTTGTTCGGTAAACCCATCCTGCCAGCTGTTCTCATTGGCAAGAGGAAAGACAATATTTTGGTATCTTTAATTTTTCCATTTTAAAGCAGAAGTTTTGCTTGTGTCATCATTTAAATCATGCATGTTAACATCAGTCTGGCAAACAATACCGCACTTTATAAAGACCTCAGTTTGGATGGTATCACTGCGATGTTGCAATAAAGCTGTTTTAGACTATTAAATGCAACTTAAGTCACTTACTGACTACGAACTACTGCAGGTGCTCTGGACTGTGCTGCTGAAGAACTGCTTTTAAAGGCCTAAAGAAGACACTGAAGCAGATATATAGGTGCATTTGCATCTGATGTCACTGGGAGTTAAAGACACAAAATACCTCAAAAGACTGGCCTCTCACTCACGTGCCTTTGGTCCTCATCTCATGAGGTAGACTGGACAAGGATCAGCAAATGGTGACTTAGGTCCAGTCCTTAGCAAATGAGGAGGGATGGCCTCTGGCAGGAGACAGGAACACTGGCATTTCTAAGAGACAAAAAGCAGCCACCTAAAGCTCTAGGCTTAGCCAGATACACTTCCCGCACTGAGAATATCCCATTCAAAACGTGTACAGGGAACGTTCTCTCTTCAGCTCTCTCTCTGACTGCAAGCTTTAATTTCTGCTGAAACAGAAGGGGTGTTCTCATCATGCTTAACGTTTAAGAATGTCTTTCTCAATTTCCAGGTAACCTGAAGCCTGAGTGGTTACAGGCGTATTGGATCCCACACCTTGGCAGAGGATTATTTCTGCATGTATTCTGGGACAGCTCAGCACTGAAGACTTACAAGCAAAAAAAAAAAACAAAACTTGATTCTGCAACAGTTTGTTTAGATTCCTTCAAGGTTTCAAGGATTTCTTAAAGTCCTCAAGGGGCAAGACAAGCAAATTGATCAGGATAAAGCCAGGTTTCAAGTCTTTGCTTGTCTAGACGTAAAGCCTCTTTCACTAAAATGGAGCATGGGGGAAGACAAGGAAGTCTTTTAAAACAAGAGTTTCATTCATTTGGGCATTACCGTAATTACGCTACTGTCTTAAATGCTCTGAGGTTGATGGTGCTTGTGACCTTCCCAGTATGTTTCGTAAGGGGGACAGTATAACCTTGCACTGCCCCAAAACAGAACTGAGCCCTTCCATCTATTAAAGCTGTCTTAGGCAATTCAGTGAACACTGTAATGGCTCCTTTATAGGCCTCGACTTGTATTTGATAGTATAGGGCACATTCCAAGGAAAATGGGGATAGTTCCTGTGTTTTGCCTACTTACTGCTGTTGTAGCAGCTTGATGTAAAAACTGGTAACAAAATAGATGGTGCATTTTGTTAGCAGCGCCCAGCCCAACAACCACACTAATGATATTGTAATTATATCAGGGATGCAAGTTTGCTTTTAAATAGATTTCACCTGGCATCTGCAATATGTGAATTTAGAAAAAAAAAAAAAAAAAGTATTTTTTCAAGTTTTAATTTCCTCCAGAAGCATATAATAATTCACTGCCTTCTCCTCTCCTTCAGGTTAGCTCTCATCACCGCAGATACAGCTAGAAGTACGTATCTTTTGGCTGAAGTTTGCTTGCCTGCCGAACTGCCAGAGCCTTTCAGGGTACATTTCAGGTAAGGTAAATCCCTTAATCAAGGGCAAAAGCACTAGGGAAATATATTTTAAAATGAAAAATACATTTTGGTAGCACTCTTACAAGTTACTTCCCTGAATTTGGCTTTTTGCAGTTAGCATGCCTCATGCAACAGCCTGCCCAGTTCCCCTATGCCTCTATGTCATTATTAGAGTTTCACAAAGGAATTCTGGGTGGTACTTGTCCCAGAGAGCTTGGTCAGAGGGAAAATGTAAACCCTGGCTTCTCTGGAAGGCTGGCGTTCCTACGCTCCTGCTCCAAGATACTGCAGTGGGTGGCTGAGCACCCCGTGCAATGTAGTCCCACTGCTGGGGCATCGCCGGGTGATGCACTAGTACCTGCCCTGCGGGTTAAGTTACTGTCGTGGTTTAATCCCAGCCAGCAACTAAGCACCATACAGCCGCTCGCTTACTTGTCCCCCCTCCCGGTGGGGTGGGGAGGAGAATTGGAAAAAAAAATAAACCCCGTGGGTTTAGATAAGAACAGATTAATAACTAAGCTAAAATAAAATATAATAATAACAATAATAATACAACAAATATAATAACAATAATTCTAACGGAAAGTAATATAACAAAAAGAGAGAAATTAGACCCAAGAAAAGACAAGTGATGCACAGTGCAATTGCTCACCACCTGCTGACTGATGCCCGAGCAGCGATCGGTCCCTCCTGGCCAACTCCCCCCAGTTTATATACCAAGCATGACGTCCTATGGTATGGAATATCCCTTTGGCTAGTTCGGGTCAGCTGTCCCGGCTGTGCTCCCTCCCAGCTTCTTGTACACCTGCTTGCTGGCAGAGCATGGGAAACTGAAAAATCCTTAATTTAGGGTAAGCGCTACTTAGCAACAACTAAAACATCAGTGTGTTACCAACATTATTCTCACACTAAATCCAAAACACATCATACCAGCTACTAGGAAGAAAATTAACTCTATGCCAGCCGAAACCAGGACAGTTACTGACACTCGCCAGCTGCTAGTTGTGTGGAAGAACTTGAACACCTTCCTCTTACCTTAAAAAGACAAATATTGTAAATTGTAAGAATTATACCAATAAACAAAGGTAACGCATTAAGAGAAAAAGTCAATTTTTAAACTTTGTTCAGAACAACTCGAAAAACGTAGACAATCACATCATCTTAAATGAAAGGAAAAATAACTGGGAAAAAAACCATCCACAGCCATAGTGTTTGAAGCAGGGCAGGAAAGCCATCTGACCTGTCATTTGAGTCTTTCTGTATCAAACAGCCACGTTAACAGTAACTGTAATTAAATTAGACTTATTATGCATACATGAGCAAAAAAAAGTCAAACATACAAGAAATCCACTATGGTAGTGATCAAGTTTAAGGAAAAGAAAGTGGAAGCTTGTAGAAGACATATCAAAAGTGACAACCCCAAGAGGAAGATACTTCCCAGCAGCTTGAAGTCTCAGGGTAAATACTTTAGAAAAAGCTGCCAGGGTTAAACAGAGGAAGTTTATTAAAAAACGATTACATCCCTCGAGAAGTTGAAGGTGAAAATAGCATGTAAAATATAAACACATCATATGCCCCAAAAGACACTGATGGCCATCAAAAACTTGTAGTTAATTCTTTTCTGTAGCAAGCAGGACGCCTGTGAAAGAGTTAGCAGGAGCAGTAGATTGCTAAGATATAAAAGGAGCACGCAGGTGAGATAAGGCCATGGCAGTGAACTGCATGAATTCTTTGCATCCCTGTTTGCTATAAAGTCAAGGAGGTTCCCTTGTTGGAAGTCATCTTTATATAGCATAAATTGGAGAGCTCAGTGAAAATTATATATCAGTAGGTTTCTAAGAAATAGAGAAACTAAGCAGTAACAATTTCAAAGAACAACCAAATCTAGGATTAGTGTGCATGGAAAAGGGAAGATGAAGAAAGCTCTCTAAAATCATGAGTTGCAAAGACAGGTCAAATAGGGAATGGAAGTTCTTGTATCATGGAGGCACTGAACAAGAATGTATCAAATCATTAGTTGATTCAAAACAAATAAAACCAGAAGTGTTTCCTCATATAGCATGTTGGTAACTTTGAATTTCCTTGCCACAGAATGTTGTGGTTTACAGAACTTGACATGAGTTAAAGATCTCTTGGACAAACTCATCCATCAGGACCTATTAAATAGAAAGACTCTACCTCTGACTTTGGAAGTCATATCACTAGAAGCTGGGAATATAAGGCAGGTAGCTATCACTACATGCTTGTCATTTTATAATAATCTTTAGTAAACATCCTCCACTTTTCACCACTTTTCATCACTTTTGGATGTGATGGCCCAGGATACCGAGCTAGATGGATCTTTTTTAGCCTGAGCTGGGACAGCCCTTCTTGCATCCTGCTTTTAAGTAGCTCATGCAGTTTGTGGAAAGCCTTCTGTGGATTCATTTGAGTCAACCTGAACAACAAGAGTCAGATAAAGGACTCCAAACAGAATTAAGACTGAAAATACTAGGAGGAGGTAACTAATTGAGCAGGATCAGCAACTCATGTAAAGAAAAGATAAAGCAGAAGTACACTTGCATATAGTCTTTAACTCTTGAAGTAAAAAGTGGCACCACACATGAGATGACAGAAAATAATTCTTCATCCCTGTAAAAGAAAAAACCACTCTCTTCTTCCCAGCAGGTGAAATGACAAGAAAATTGCAATGTGTCCTTAAACTGAAAGAAGCTTAATTCTCAGATCAAATCTATATCAACACAATTTTAAAAAGAGCTCTGCAAGAGGATGAATAAGTATGCATAGAAAATGAAGAATATATTAATATACGGAAGTGCAAAAATCAGAGAAACTTACCATTACCCTTCTTCTTTTTTTAACTAACTGAAGTAATCCCATAGCTACATAAGCCATATAAAAGTGGTCTTCGTCATGTCAGTCCTCTGTCGTGAAAAATGATTGAATATAAAATATTATTTCATATTCGTTCTATAAGTGAAATCCTCACATAATATGAATTGCCTAAGGTTCACTGACTTCCATAGAACTATGACAAGTCACGCAGCTGAGGATCTGCCCAGCGTGTACCATGTTGGCTGACACAGCAATGTCATAAATCCAGCCTTGAGGAAATTGCAGTTTTCAACAAGCTCATTGCATGCGAGACTGTTAACTGACCATTTACTGAGATTCTCGTAAACCAACCTCTACAGGCCGAAGGGAAGAAGAGAGAAGCAATGGTACAGAGCCTGCAGTTTCCCTTTCCTGCAGCCCCTTGCTCCGAGGGGGCTGCCTAAGACCTACACAATAAAGCAATAAAGTAAGCCAACGCAGATGTGGGATCTGCAGCTTTCGTCTTCATGGATAGCGGTATGCTGTTCAGCCCCCACTGTCGTGGGGCTGAAGTGACCCAAAGCCTCTCTGAACCCAAGCTAGGAAGGGAGGAGTTTCTCCCACTACCAGCACCTGTGAATGAACACTGTAAAGCCCAGTTGCCAACCCCCTCCTTAAATGCTGGAAGATTTATTCACAGTTAAACCCGGATGTTTTCTAAATTGACTGTCATCATAAAATTATCTCAGCCAACAGCAAAGATAGGACTGAGCTGCTGTCCGGTGACTTTCCCTCTCAAGTACCTTCAGAGGTTCTTCCACCTGACAAACTGCTCCAGTGACAGGATGCTCTCATGAGATTCATCACTTGCTTCGAAGTCACCAAACCTCAGGCCCATCACAATTTTAGAGCCCTCTAAGAAATTAATCCTTTAATTGTCGTTCTCGGTTTATCCAAGAATTTGCAACTTCTGTATGAATTCCTTGGCCAAATTCGGTAATCTTGTTAATCTCAACCCCCGTATTTCTGTTTCTTTCAACTTTGGCTAGCAAAAATTCTCACAGTGCTCCTTCCCAAGAGGGACAGAAACCTTCTGTTCCCTTTTTCCCATACACTCAAGAAAATATCCCTGACCATACATGCTGCTTCTACATTTCTTCCCAGTGAAACCCTTGAGACCTAAATAGCTCACTTCCAGTTGTCCACCTAAATTTTCCTTTACTCTAATTTCTAGGTCAACTAACTGCAGAAAATAATTTAAACTTTATAATTTATAGGAAAAGTTTTGCTTTGAAATAAAACGCAAATATTTTTTGCATTTTCAACCGCTGAAGCAGAATTGTAGTCATTTAGCAGACATTATAACTTGAAGTTAACCAGTATGTTTTTTCAGGACATACAGCTAGAGAGAATTTTTCCATTGTAACGCAATTCCCTAATGAACCATAGTTAACATACTAGGTTGCTTTCTGTGTAACCTTGAAACAAAATACAAAAGGTATTTCATTATTGTATGAAAGCAATATGTAAACATGCAAATGTTTCCTGTTGTTATAAGTTTTAAGGAATGACTTCTGTAAGCATTTATCTATAGTACATCTAAATTAAATAGCCCTGCTAGAAGGAAGATAAAACATTTTGTATTCATTTAGTCATTAAACAGAATCAGGAACAGTTGCTAAAATAATGGATCCTGATTATTCATTACCATTATGCTTTACTTGTTGGAATAGATACCTGATAAGAATCGTACCAGAACTATAGCTGCTAATGAATGATTAAAGGCTAGGGAGCAGATGCAAAGGGAAAGTAGAACAACAATACCTCATTTGTTTTTTTCTGGGGACGCTTATGTGGTTGTCCTTCATTTTCTTCTACTGAGTTTTGCTTTCAGATCTCTACAATATAATGGACTGAACTAGGACTGGATTTGGACTCTTTTCCATCTTGTGGAAAGCTTCTTTCCTGAACCATGACAAAAAATTCAAAACCTTGACAAAGTTTATGAACTAAAAGTACTAATAATGTCAACAATGTCAATAGAAATATTTTATTTAGGTGATTTTTAAAACATTTCAACTGCACTATAATTTGCTTATGTTTTGTAACTGAAAGCCATTTTACAGAAAACCAAAATGTTTGAAGTGTCAAAATCCTGTTTTATCAAATTCAGTTTTTCAGGGCCTTGAAATCTGATTTGACCTATTTCCTACAAAGTTTTGGCTTAGACAAATAAAGGCATTTTTGGATGAAATTCATTTTGTCAAAAAGCTCCAAACTAGCTTTGCTGTCCATGGTAGTCCATACAAATATCACAACAAACTTCTGGTATATGCAACAGCTTAATCAGCTGGAACTTGAGTAACACACAGACACGTATCTAACTGATCCCCAGATGACTAGGAAATCTGTGTCCCATATGCTGCTTAAAAAGGGAGGTCTTAAAATTTAATTAGACAGGAGAAAGAAACAGAGCTTGCTTTTTTTTTTTTTAATCATCATTCCATTTTTTTTCACTTTGTCTATTTAAACCCCATATATTCACCTAATCCACAGATTGCTCTGCAACTGCTTACAAGCTTTGTCGTGTACTACCTAAATTCACCTAGAATTTTGTTTTGTTGGCATCCCAAGAATTCAGGTCACAGAAAAACCAACCTGAGAACACAGGAGATGAGTAAAACCATCATGGACGAACACACATGCTTGCCTGCATGGGAAATTAGCATGCAGTCATTTACAGCACAAACGTATACTTCACCAAATCAGTGTCTTTCAGTCTTTATCAGTCTGAAGGCTCTTACTTTTCTTTTTCTTCCCAGTGGAAGCACAGAGCTTTATGTAGTGAATCAAAGCTCCCTGACTCTTCATAGGTAAATTTTCACAGACCTCTTATAAAAAGCTCACAGACCTCCACGATCCGTGGAGTACGCATGGAAAGCAGCACCAGCACCAGCGCTCCAAACTTGTTCCACATAGAAACTCTTTATAGTGCACAAAGACTGTGAAGTACCTTTACACCACTTTCAAAAGACCCACCTTTTTCAAGTTCAACTAATTTCTAGTTACACACACAGAAATGTGTTTGTATCATCTATCATTAGAGAGCTGATTGATTATATAGTCCCATAGTCCTGTGTTTTCTGGTTCTAATTGAGGGGATTTTACCCAACCAGTTTAAGAAAATTTCCCTCCTGCTCAGTAAAGAATTGTGCCTGGTGGTACGAAATAGAAATGTTACTACATTTCTTGGGCATAATGAAGTGCTCGTGGCATCAGCAGAGACTTTGACTTTATACATAAGGCTTATTAAGACTTAGTTACCTTTTAAGGTGGTCGGAAAGCAAGCATAGAGCATGAAGAGCTCTGCCAGAGCAGCTTTATCAAACCCTACAGTGGCAGTTCAGGGGATTACCAGCTGCAGCTGTCTGCCTTCTGCAGGGGGGCATGCCAGCCCTCAGCTGCTCCTGTTGCTCTGCTGACTGCAGAGCATGTACAAACTCAGTTGGGTGTCCTTATGACACCCGCACATAAAAAGCAAGAGGAAAATCCAGTGCCTGGAAAAGACCATCTCCCTGATCACAAGGCACAGACAGTTAGCTGTCCTCTAGCAAATCCAGCCGCGGTTATCCCTGCATTGAACTGGTTGTGAGAGTGGGTTCGGGTTAAAAATAATCAGAGCTTTTTTGGGGGTGTGGAGGGGCAGGGTTTGGATCCAGGTTGTCGCAAGGCCCCATAAACAATTTTACAAGAACAACTGAAGGAGGTCACAGGCTGGGAATGAGCAGCTGGGGGCTGTTACGATGGCATTGTCAGTGAATGGCACCGCTTCCCTGAATTTTCACTGAAACATAGAGCTTGAGCGTTCAGATAATGAGCCGTGACATCTGAGATATGGGAGCGGTACCAAGCAGATGGGCCAATACCTGCTTAAAGTGCTCTAGCTCGAGTCACTGAAAAGGACATCTGTCTCTGCTCTCAGACTGGGTGCCTTAGTGACCCTGCCGCAGCTGGGCATCAAGAACTCTTCTGTGTGTTTATGAACGGGTGTTTTTCAGAAGCCTGTACTCTGAGTGGTATTTTGAATGAATTTTCACAAGGCAGCCAAAAAATCTCCTGCTGTCAGATGGGCCGAATATCAAGTCCTAGTTGCAACACACGGAGGTACTACAGCTCCTCAGCAAAACAGTTGCAAAAATATTTTTAAGATGCCAAACCCAGCAACCTTTTCCCTTAGCCTTGTTCAGTAAAATGATTTTATCTGAAACTTTTCACTCTGAGGCACACAATAGTTTTGGAGATTTCAGCCCCCAGAATGAAAGTTTAGCGCAGTTAATGGCATCTGAAATTTGAATTCCTGAAGGCAAATGCTGGACACCTGTGGCTACATTATCCTTTAGTCTAAAAAGTTACCCTGTCTCTCCCTTCCTCTCTTCTTGTATCAAACCCCAGACCATCATATTTTTCTCAGTAGCACTTGGGCCAGCCTACAACACTAAAAGCATATAGAAATGACTAATATGAAAGGGCTGAATAAAAGGCATTTAAAAAATAAACCAGAAATAAATCATGACTTAAGAATAACTGTTTTGTTTGCTTGTCACTAGACATCTGTTCATAGACACTGCAAATGTTCCACTTTGTGTCTGGGTTTAATAGTAACAACTTTGCAGGGATGCCTTCTTCTTCCTCATTGTTTTCACTTGGTTTCTAGGGCAAACAAAACAATTTTTTTCAGCCCTTTAATAAATTAAAGCTGTTATAGAGTTAGAAGTTAAAAAACTGCATAGTATGGAAACTTAAATCCAGCAAGCCTCAGAATGCGTCAAAGGTCACTATATGCACAGATTCAAACTCTTTCTTGCTCCCTTCCTCCCTGGTAATCCCCAGGACCTCTCTGTCGTGACTGAGTAGAATGCAGGGCAAAACTTGACCTGAAAAATGTGGAGCTAGCCATCCTCATCCTCCTCTCCCCCTGTCATCTGCTGACAGACAACAAAGTGTACTGAATCCGAACTGTTTATTTTGCTGGGAATGCCATCTGCGTGGTGGCAGCTGGGGCGGGAGGGAGGGCACATAGATGAATGGACAGCGACAAATATAGACAGTAGACAAAATTAGGAGAAGTTCTGCTGCTTTCCAGTGTTCTGGATCTTTGCATGCTTCCATTAAGAGGATACAGCTCTTCTTCAACTGGTGTTTGAACATCTGGATTATTTAGCAAGACAGCAAATTCAGAACATTTGAACAGAGATGTCAGACAAGCCAGTTTGGGCAAAATGCTAAGACTACTGAAAATGCTGAAGTAATTTACGGTTATATTCTATTTTTAACATATTACAGTATACTGGAACTAGCAAGGGGGAAAAAAGAAGATAAGTAAGTATTGTCAAAAGGAATATGTCACAAATCATCCAAAATGAAAAATCAGTGAAGATCTGGAGAGAATGTTTCTTGCAGACCAAAGATAAAATCAATGTCTGCATCATTGACAACTGAACCTGAATTCCACAAAGGAATTTCTGGCATAACATTTTAATTTCCCATTGCTATTCAGAATGATCACTTACATTTGCATTATCCCTTTTCGCTGTGTTACGGAAAAAATAATTCAACAATTAAAACCCCATCTTAACGTATTCAGTTCTGTAAATAAGATGATGTCAGAGGAAATTTGAGAGATTGAAATTTTGCTCGTATCTCTTCACTAGCAGATTGCTAGCAACATCTTGTCTACACAGAATCACAGAAGGCTAAGGTGGGAGGGGACCTCTGGAGACCGTCAGGTCCAACGCCCTGCTCAAAGCAGGCTCTGCAAGGCAGAAGGTTGCTCAGGGCCACGTGCAGTTGCGTTTCAAATTATCTCCACAGACATAGACTCCACAACCTCTCTGGGCAACCTGTTCCAGTGTTTGGCCAACCTCATGGGAAAAAAGTTTCTTCTTCTGTTTAAATGGAATTTCCTTTGTTTCAGTTTGTGCCCATTGCCTCTTATCCCTTCCCTGGATACCAGTGAGAAGAGCCTGGCCCTGTCTTCTTTGCTCCCTCCTATCAGGTATTTATACACATGGATGAGATCCCCCCTAAGCCTTCTCTTCTCAAGGATAATATATTAATAAATATTAGTAAAACATTAATAAAATATTTAAAAATATATGTTTACTTACTTTGGAAGCATTTCAGAAGAATCTTGGCTGATTTGTCCACAGTTTTCACATTGAATACAGCTCCCAAGATCCTTTTTAGGCAAGTGCCACTGTTGTTAGGAGTTTCATCTACTGCAGCAGGAGACCTTACTTCAGCAATGTTGTATACTTTCAAACTATATGTAGGTAAGTCATTCGGTAAGACATTCTCCTCTTCCCTTAAGTGTTTAATTAGAACAGACACACATTTCAACCTTTTTTATCTCACTCTTGGGGTTTTTCTAAAGTTCCTTAAATTTAAGAGCAATCAATAACAAGAAGTAAGCTCAGTCCTTGAGCAAGTCTAAAGCTGCACTACACCTGAAGGAACTAAACCACACAGAAGCTTTTTCATGCACTGTAATTTATGGAAGTTGGATTCACATCCCTAACTTGATTTGCCTTAACCTTCTTGGCTGTCCTTATTTAGAAGTGCCTGGAATTAAAGATTTCATGTTCAGTGCTGCAGTTCTCCATGTGCAAGACTTAAAAGAGAAGGAAAGGACATGTCATACTGGTAAACAAACTTAGCCAATATTGGTCCACTTTAACAAAATCTATGTAATCAAAAGTGTAAAACTATATACACATCAGTTACAATAAGCTTGTCACCCTACCTTCCCTTCAGGTTTTCTAAAATGTAGTTCTATGTTGCCATAATATTTGGCTATAGTGCAAGATAAGACTTCCTCTGTCATGATAATGCAGACATATTTTCATTTAAGCATTAAATCTTTCAAAGCTGATACCCCATGCTGATAAACAGGTTTCTCAACAGACAGCATGAAGTTCACATCACCAGCAGTACATATCTAAGCTGGCTGTGGAAAACCACACAGCGGCTACCCCTACAAGGTTGCAGTTCCATGTCTCCCTTCAGGTGACTTAACTGCTCAGTGACCAGCCAGCTCCCTCCTCCCCGCTGGTAGAGTTGTCCCACCTTCATCATCTTTGCACCACCTTCGACACCCGCTGTCAAGACACTTCTGCACGGTCGCCTACCAGAAAACCACCAGGTCTCTCTCTTCTGGGTCAGATTCCTGCTGGCTTAGCACACCGAAACAGTTCCGTGACCAGGGTCAGCCAGCGCCAAGCCGGGCCACAGTGTCAAGACCTGACTGTCTCTCTAGTCTGGGTGACTCCCCCAGAATATTCCAGGGGTATTGGGAAAGTGAGCAGGAAGTGCCTTGCTTCAAAAATGGGTCCCAAATGCCCGGAGAGCAGCTGAAACAAGAGGATGGCATGCTAACAAATGAGCTAATTGTAAGCATCAGTCAGTTTATAAACACTCCGCAGTGTTCGAATAATTTCAAAGGATCTGTTTATTTGAAATACAAGCCACAGATAGATTTTCATATAAGTTTTGGAGTCTCATTTCTGAAAGCAAATCATACTTCCAGAACGTCCTAAATATAAATTATTATGCATAATTCTCCTCTACAGTGTTCAAGATGGATGGGTAAACAAAGGTGAACTAACATACATTACATAAAAATGAAGAATAACCAACACTGCCAGTTTTCTATGGGACATATATCACAGCCATTCAGCTACTTCATGCGGGCTCAATTTCTGGCCTTGGTGGAGCAATTCTCTTTGTCCTTTGCAGTTTACCATAAAATCTTCCAATCTGATTAATAACTTAGAATTTTTCTTCAGGAAGAACCTGGAACCACAGGTCATCTGCAATAAAAAGGAAAAAGGTTTTCCACCAGCCACAGTGAGTGGTTCACAGAACAGCAAATAAAGCACAAGCAGATTATCATGATACCTTAAAAATATTGAATCACATTGTTTTGCATAAATTTTTACGGAAATTCTTAAGGTCTCAAGTAAGCATCTGAATGCCATTTAAATAAAATTAAGCTTTAAAAACCCAACTGTGTTCTTAGTCTTATAATTTTTCGGATACCTTGAGATTTAAGACCCTGCCCCACTGAAAAGTTCAAATACATTCATAAAAATTTAAAGTTTATTGTCCCATTTAAGGTTATAAAAGAAAATGAAGAAGATAAATGACTCTTGATGTATAACTAAGGGAGAACCATTTGTGTGAACTGGTTCTTATTCTTCAACAGTTCACAGTTCATATACTCCCAATAATGAAAATGGAGTCAACGCAATGCATGAGGATCAGATTTTAATAATCCAAGGCCATTTACATCACATCAGAGATCTTCAGCAGGCACCTACGCAAACTCCACAGTCACCTTCAATACTGCAATTTCAAATTTGCAGCAGAGACCCTATGACAAAGGCAGAGTACTATGTCTATCCTAGTTTTCTTGAACTCTTTTCTGACCCAAAAGCTTTGGTCCTCAGCAAACACTTTCACATATCTTGGTATTTGTGGATTATTTTTTTTTAAAGCAGCAGGTTCTATACATCTATTTTGTTCTTACAGAAATATTTGCCAAATCAGAAATGGAGCAATGGTTCAGCTGGGTAGCTAGTTTAATAAATGAGTGGATTTGGTAACAAAGCAAGTCACTGAAATGGCCACAGGGATTTTCGTGGAGGTCCCAATGGACTTTGGAAGTGCCTCCTCTCCTGGAATAACCTCTGGTGGATGGTCCAGTTTCCACCTCAATCATATAAAGTTACTTACTTCTAACCAAAATGCTGTATGTGGTGGTTACCTGGGAGAATAATAATCTTAAAAAGACGCAAACTGCAATTCTAGTTCTGAAGAACAAGCCTACTTTTGAACATCTTAGGGGAGCAGTATAGCACTGCTTCTTACACAGCATTCCCTCCTCACCAGAATTTTCTGTGCTGGAGGAAAATAAAGCAGCATTCGTTTTGTGTTGTAGACAAAGATCTTTAAAAAAAACCCCCAACACCACCAAACAAAAACCTAACAAAAAACCCAAACCAGCAGCCATTCTTGCCATGAGAAAGATCTTGGTGACACCGTCATTTTCCTAGAAGAAAAATCTGCAGTAGCTCAGGATTTCCATAAGTATCTTGGATTCCTGGGAAAGAAGGAGGAAAGCTGTTGGGTTTATTATGGTTATAAGTACCCCAGAGCAGGAATGCTGATTTCCTAGCACTCTTCCCCAAACACCAAGAGAATATTCCCTCCCATACACTTGCAGGCATGATAGGAAGGAGCAGGAGCAGCCACTGCAGACCTGCAGGAGGAAAACTGAGTATATTACAACTGAATGCCTCAGCCGGGCTCTTCCTGGCCCTCCTGGCTCTGAACTGTGTGTGCAAAGTGCAGCCCTATATGTACTTTCATATAAAGCAGTTTTTCATATTAAGGGAATCCATTAGAGATGGATTTGAACTTTTGTTCATCCTCCTGCCACCGATGTGCACTGTCGTTGCCAAGCACAGACAACATAGTCCACTTTTGTCTCCATTTTCTTCCTTCATGAATTGAAAAGTGCATATAATGTGCTAGTAGTAGTTTAGAAGTGGTCAGATTAGTGAATGAATAAGCTTTTAATGTAATAAGCCATCATTCAAAGACTGACTTTTTAAATATCATTTTCCACTGCTCAGTGGGCCTTGATAAACAGGTATACCAGAAACTAGTTTATACTAGAAATTACTTCCAAGCTGAATTTGCCACTTCATCAGGCGGTCACAGTTTACAGAGAAAGCAGATAAATAAGCTGAAAGAGAAAAGATGCCAGTATGAACAACAACAGTGAAAAAAACCAACAGTGAAACATAAATTCTGTGGTTCCAATGAGTTTCTCTGTTGTTCTCTTGGGAGAACATTCATTGAACCCGGGCAGAGATGCCTTCATTTTGCCTGCTAAATGTCTTCTGAGGTTTCCCCTCTAGCATGTGGAGAGGAACGGAGTCCTCTGAGAGGCAGTGAGAGCAGAAGCCTGGGGTAGGTGTGCTAAACACTGCCTGGAGGAACCTTCCTCTTCATACCCTGCTGAAAATTAGGACGCTGCCTAGCTAAGTAAAGTACTTCATGTTGGGTGTTCCACCTTAGAAAGATTCGTTAGTGTTTTAAAAGGGAAGATAGCGGTATTACCTGAGAATAATTATTACAGAATCCTGCAAATTCAAAATCTTGTTTTTACACATATCCATTCATGCAAATGTGGAACCTGACACGGAATTTTTATTCAGGTGAGTAATCTGCCTTTGACTTCAATGGGATTCTACTATATATGAACAAAGCAATCAAGTCAGGTTTTGCATTTACGCAGTAGCCTCCATTTGTCTTCAAGTGGGACTGTTATGTTGTAAAAACTCCCAAATCATGCCAATTTGTCCAGAAGAGATTTCAAATCTCCTTTTTAATATTCAGCTTCAGCGATATGGAAAGCAACACTGCCAAATACTCCATAACCATTCAACTGTGATTACTCACATTTTGATTAGAAAATTCTCATAAATACCATTTCACACGGGTGTTGTCACCTGCCCTGTGCTAGATACACCATCTCCTCTGTGCAATTAATTAGCAAACATTGAAAAATGAGCTTATCACCCAGAATGGAGTTTTGACAAACTCTTCTGAAGACATACCTGAAACACAGCCCAGGAGAATCCTCAACAGATACGAATGATTTACGCATATACAATAGCGCAGACAGCCT
Organism: Harpia harpyja; assembly: GCF_026419915.1. Taxonomy (NCBI): domain Eukaryota; kingdom Metazoa; phylum Chordata; class Aves; order Accipitriformes; family Accipitridae; genus Harpia; species Harpia harpyja. The sequence continues at coordinate 5,901,068 of NC_068940.1, forward strand.
CCAAACAAGCTAAAGACCTGCCAGGAGCAGCAGTAATTCAATATCTGCTTTGAAACAAAGAACGTAAAAGAGACCATAACTGAGGAATGAGGCATTGAATCCTGCAATGGGGGAAAGGTAAGGAGAACACTAATAATTTGGGGGATTTACAACATCCCTGTACTTCCCGATGGGCAAAAAGGCGAGGAAGGAACACAGAACAAGAACGGTTTGGACAACAGACATGGAAAGCTGCACATCGACAGTGCTCTGCTGTTTCCTTATTTAGGTAAGTCATACTTGGTCTTCTGAGCCACAGGTCCAATTCACGCGCCACGTGAGCTACGCCACTATCACAAGAGCGACCACGACACGCTCCCTTTTGCCTCCTCTTCCGCACAGGCTGTCCGCTGACTGTCCCGCTACCTCGGTTGCACTTGGGTGAGCACTGCCGCCGCGCTCGGATCAACGCGCCGGCTCTCCTGCGGCTGAGGCTGTGTCTCCAAGTTGCAGCAAAGCTGACATAGCAACCAGCTGCCGTGATAAGGGCTGTCCCCGCAGTTCCCCTCTTGCACGTCGTCACCACCTCGCTGGGGCCAGTGGTGGTCCTTGGCTGGCCCCAGGGTGAACTTCTTCAAGGGAGACGGACAGCAAAAAGCCAACCCTCCCCAGAGAGGCAGTTCTCAGAGTGGTGGTGTCTTAGCCAAGTCAGTCATTAACCAGCAGCGAGCACAAGCAATTGCTGAAACCTAGCTGAGTGTTTTTTCACATGTGGGCTAGAAAAGAAAGAGGCTGTGGTATTGCTCTAGGAAGCAAGAGACCCGAAATACCCAGTATGGTGAGCGCCATTCTGAAAACAGTGTATTCTCTTATTCCTTGGAGCAAGTCATTGGGTGCCTCACACTGAAAAAGAAATATACTAAACAAACCAAAACAGTAGGTTAGGAACTGGAAAACAAAACCAGCTAAACATAAATAAATCATGGACGTCTCCTAACATAGTAAAATTCTTGGGCATTGTCATCTGCTGCTTATTACAGTTTCATTTACATTGGAATTTTCTTTGTTTCCCTGCAACTTTTGTGTATCCAAATAATTACAGTTGTATTACTGTATTATTCTAAATCTAGTCAGTAAAGTGAATAGAAAAGCCTATCTCTGCATTATTCTGGCCAATATTACATTCTATTACATAAGAAATGGGAAATAAATCAATTTTAATGCACCACTTTAATAAGACGACAACCACAGTTCTAGATTGCAATTATGGAGATAATTACAATTTCATTGGTACTGCTGAAGACTAAGAATACAAAATTTACCTTGGATGAACAGTTCATTATTTAAGATGAACCCAAGCTATTTTTCTTCTAAATCATATCTTGGCTTGTTTTATTTCTTAACTTGGACTGTTTAATAAAGGCATAAAGAATTTTACAGGTAGAATATATCAAAACAGGCTAGCTGGTTCAATGTCAAATTCCTGTACAGTGATTTGAGAAAAAAACATTAATTTTGAAACAGCTCTGGAGGCTGAGTATAAAGATTATTAAACATAAGTTTTATATATGCAGAAAAATTGCTTTTGCATGAATTCACTTTTAAAATGTTAATATATGCATAAGAAAATTGTGTTTCTTAATCTCTGAAGAAACACTTATCACTAGGAACCGCTTAATTCTTTTCCTGTGCTTGATTTATTAGCTTATGAAATTATGCTAATAGTTTGCATGTTAATGGTTTTGGGGCTCAAATGACCTGATTTTAATAATGAAGTAATTTATGCAGTAAATGTAATCAGCATCTATGAATCTCACTTAAAAGAACATACCATTGATTACCTATGCTAAAAACATGATTGTCGGCATGGTATACACTATATGTTATGACAGGGAACTGGGATGTGTTCAGCTCAGCACACCCTTTAGGCTGGCTGAGTCCCACTTCGAAGAACCCCACTAAAGCCTGCAACTGCAGCTCTAACAACTGTTTACGGACCTTCAGTTGCAGACTGACATCCTCCCATGGTCATCTTCAAAGGAAAAAGACAAGGGTAGGAGGTGGACAGCACCAGAACTGAAGTCTAACCCGGAGCCAGGAGGAATTGCTCCATGAGCAGAAGACCTCTGCGGCACAGAGACCTCACACGCCTGGACGAAGGGGGTTGCAGGAAAAAGGGAAAGCCTTTGCTGGGGGAAAAAGTTGTAAGTTTTACAAGTTACAAGAAAAATGGCACTTTTATTAAGGATTTGACCTGCACGGCATAGAAAAGATGCAACCCCCTGCAACATTTGGGAAGCCTATGTGAAACAGATCCTTCACAAAGATTCTTTCCTAAAATATCGGTATTTACAGGCCTGCTCACTGTAAGGATGTATTTGAACCGTGCCTCTGTTCCCTTGCATCGTTTACCGTGCTCTTCCCCAAGACGAGAAGAAATTCAAGACTGGGCTTTGAAAAGTAAACAGCAATGCTTTCTTTGCAGTAATGTAAGCTTGTGTTTTGATAACCTGCTGAACATCGATATTCATTTTGGTATAAAAAAATTCAAAAATATATTACTAGCTGCCAAAGATGATCTAACTGTTCAAACATCCAGACAGCAGCTGAGGGAGGTCAGATTGGAAATGAGCCAAAATGTATAAAGTCAATGGAAGAAACCCCATTGATTCAGCAGAGCTGGATCATTTCTTCCCCAAAGAAATGCCTAAAGGCCAGAAGTCCTCTCCCCTTCCAAAGACCAAAACTGAACAACTTTATTTTGTAATTAATAAATATTTTGCTTGTAGCATCTCGAGCACATGATACAAAACTGTCTTCAAACACCATTTCCAGAGTTGTTCATTTCACAAAGCAAAAAGGTGATATGTTCTGGAGTGTGGCTCATGCTCTTTATTCCAGAATTCAGACTATTAGCTTGATGCAATTTATTTCGTATCTTAAAGAGGAAAACAAGCAGAGGTACCAGGTACTTTAGCATTTTTAATGTTTCATCCCAGTCATAAACAGACTCCATGTAAGCCCAAGGCATGTATGAATCATGCAAAAATAACTCAACAGAAGCTGTTCAAACCCCGCTCCTTCCATAGACCACAGAAGCCTCCCTGCGCATTCAGGTGCACACAGGGGTAGAGTAAGGCTTCCGAGAACCTCACCAAGGGGGTCGTGGTAGAGAAGGCAACATAAAGCCCAGGCTGCTGCCTGCACAGAGCTTCAGAGGACGGCGATGCTGACCCTCCGCATTAGCCCTGGATAGGGACTGGGCACAGCAAGAAGAAAACCGATGAAGGTGTCCCCGTAGAGGCAGAGACAGGGCTTATTCTGCAAGCTGCAAAGTCCCCAGCTCCCGAGGAGCCCAGGCTGGGCTGAACTCCACTAGTAGAATAAGAGCAAACTTGATCAAAGCCTGCGTGTTTGCTTTCGATGCGGATGCCGTACACACTGTTACCATAGAGCTGTGACAGCTTAATGAGCTATCACCCGTCAGCCGAGTTACTATGTGCACGCTCCTACCCTGCCTCCTCTCTCTAGGGAAATGATCTTGTTCGGTCTCAGGGAAAGTCTCATCGAGGAGTCGTAGCTGCACGGAGCTGCCTGCTGCAGTCCCTCTCGCAGGCCCAGACATCCTTGGCTTGCCAAACAGGATTTCTGGAGGTGGAAATTTCCCTTCTCCATTTCCCTGTGTTGTGCCTGGAGGACATTCCCCTGACAAGAGGGACCTGCTGTCGGCGGAGGCAGACAGGGTCAGGAAGGCAGAAAGTAAAAGGAGAAATTTCAAAGTTCAGACCGTTTACTTGGCAAACTGTAACAGCTCAAAGGGGTAAGTATCTGTCTGCCGTTTACTTGGAAATCTGACAGGAGTAACTTGCCGCTAACAAACTAGGCTCGCAAACGCCACAAGCCCAAAGCCAGAGAGCCCAGAGTGCTGGTGCACGCTTCCCATCAGAAATACACAGAAAACAGCCCACCCGCCTACCAGCAGCCTCTCCTGCCCAGCTTCGGCTCTCTTGCAACGCGAGGGTGCCGTCCCAGCCCCTTCCGCAGAAGGACCGAGGTGGTTGTTGGCGTTCGGAGATGCCTCGGCTGCTGTGGCTTGGGAAGGGAGGCACAAGGAGGAGGCAGGCAACCGTGGCTACTTTGCAGCACAGAGGGCTATCTGCGAGGTTCCATACCGACATTTAAAGTCCCCCAAAAAGCACTGACACACTGAAACACAGCATTTACAAATGGGCTAACCTGCCCTGGGTATAACTCAAACACTGCAACTCCAGAAATTAGCTCGGTAGAAAACATTCTTGTATTTACTCATCTGAATTAAAGCAGAACAGAAACTTATCACAACGCACACAAAACGCTAGATGATTTGAAGCTATCAAATTGTTCATTAGCTGGCTTAAATAACTGCAGACTGTTAGCACAGCCGTCTTCATTTCATGCTACTCTTGTTTCTTACGTTGTATCTTGATTTAATATTAGGCTTTAAAAACTTCTGGGCAAGGATTTGCTTCCCTGTGTACTCATTCCACCCCCAGTAAATAGGCCTATGTTCCAACTAACGCCTGCAGTTTCTAAAACGCAACCAGCAATAATATTTATTGCTTTTTTGTATGCCTATCCAGAAAAAGAAATTGTTACCAGAATAACACTCAGAACAATAACAGGATGCAAATGTGCACCCTATTCTTCCAGCTTGCATGCTTTACTCCAGAATCATGCCAGTTTGCGTGGAAGTCAGCGGGAAACCTGACCAAATGAGGACTTCTGATTTGTGTTCCAGGCATCTTTTTGCTGGATTTATCACAGTTAATGCCCTTTTGTTTGTCTCTCTTCACATGCTAGGAATGTAAGTAGGCCACAATGGCGAATCTGCACATTTGGTCAAAAAAGTTGCTGTGATTTCAAAAACAGGTGTGAAAAACACCATGTTGCAAGCTGGGAAGAAAATAAAAATATGGGATTCAATTTATTCATGATTTTTAGAAACAAAAAAGGAGAAAAAAAGCCCACCATCCAGTAACACCACGGAGCCTTTCCTGAGTCTCATCATTCTTTCTTTATTTTAATTTTGATTCCTGGAATCTCAACACCCCATTATTCCTGGATCAGTTTGCGCTCCCGCAGAACACCCTGATCCTGCCTAGGAGTGGTTAACCATAGGGGTATGGGGTTTTGCACATCTCTCCCTCTTTCTCTCCTCCCTCCCCATTCCCAAATCAAATGTCTCCTGTCTCCTTCAGTGCTGCTTTACGGCTCTCTGACTCCTCTCCTCCGCCTGTGGCCTGCCTCTTAGAGCATCTTTCATGCTCCCCCCTCCCCAGCAGAGCAGCCCCAGGCCAGGGTGACCTCTCCCTCGGGATCTTTTGTCTTGCGGTCCCTGACAGCGTGGAGTGACAGCGAGCAGGACCCCCACCCCAGCGCTTCCCTAATCAAGCAGCGCTCACACAGCTCACACGCCTGCCTGCAGGCATCTCCCTTTAATGTGACATTGATCATCATGACACAAAATGGTCACAGATATCACTTCCTAAAATTCAGGAATGTGACAGCTAGAGACAGAATCGCTAGTCTGTGGCCTGAAGACTATATGGATTATTCAGGTCAGGATAAATCAGGATGGATATTTGCCCTACTTCCATATTCTAGCTATTAATAACCAAAAGCACGCCAGATTGTGGCTTGTTCTGTGCGACTGCACAAGGGAGCAACGCTCCCTCCCCCACGCCTCCACAGACACATGCACAGACTAATATTTTTGGCTAACGTTTGAAAGCCATTCGCAAACCCAGCCTCTGAGCTGGGATTCAAGCCCCAAGCATGTGGAGGCCTTCCTTCATCAGGCAAGAAAGGGAAGCGAAGGCAGGCTGTAAAAAGATACGGGAGACCCCTCCTGGTCTACTGCCCCAGAAACCCTAAAGAATACAAGCTGCTGCTCTCCCCAATTTTCTTCAAGCCACAGCACAGCCCAGGCACTCAGGGCTCACCCCCTTTGCAAACACGCTGCCCCAAAGTGAACGTCCTCCTGGGAAGACCTGCTAGAGAAGCTGCTGAACACCTACCCGGAGAAACACAGCCACACTGCTCCTGGAAAACTTTCTGTCCACTAGACAGGATTTCAGTATGAAGCAGCAGCACTTCCTCCCCAGTGCTGAAACAGAGAGATCATACAGTTACAGAACTGAACAAAGCTACACCTTCCCCAGCTTCAAAACAGCGAGTGAATTATCCTCCATATTGAGTCAGCACTCACCTTTTAGAAGAATGCAAGACAGAAATTGTACTGTTTCTCTGCAGAATACTAGCTTTTATGAGCCATCATTAAAATTTTGGAAGATGAAGCCTCAGAAGCCTGAAGCTTTTCTACTTTTAAAATAGTCTTTCAAAAGCTGGCTTTTGCTTTTTGTTGCAAAGGGAAAAATAGAGATATTTTTCAGTCCGCTGACATGGAAGAACTGCCCTGACAGCTGAGACAGCTTCCCTGAATAGGATCCCTCTGCTCTTGGGAGTTGGAAAGCTATTCTCTGCCATCCCTTTTGGGTCACTTATGCAATCTGCTCTAGCAACTGGTGCCAGTTCAGTTCAGCTACAGACCAGACTCTCTGGACTGTCTAAATGCCATTCCTAGATTTGTCTAGGAATAAAGCCTTTATACTTCCCCTCAACCACCATATTCATAGCCTATTACTGTAAAGCATTACTGCTAGTCCCAGTCCATAAAATGCCACAGGTTCCCATTTTAATTCCAAAAAGATAGCTCTTACGCGGCAACTGCACCACACAGCGGTTAGGCAGTAGTTGAAGTCTCTTCTGTCTGTGTTTCTAGACACTACTCCATATTTTATTTATCAGCTAAAAGCCAAGCAGAGTAACAATAACAAGAGTAGGTCAAGTGCCAAGAGCAGCATATGAGCCTCAACAACACTCGTCTCCCCTCTCCTGCTTCTCCTGCACCGCTCCGTCCACTGTTGACTCTGATCTTACTCAGCTGACATGAGGCCTCTGCGATTGCAGTTCATAATCTCTTCGTCTTTTGTCCTCTGCTGAGCACAGTGCTAGTATTTCTAAGCAGTTTCAAACAGGCTCTTCCTGCTCAGCTCATTTAATAACTAGATTTGCTAGATCTCTAGCCATTATTTGGCAGAGGGCATAATATGTACTTGCCAAGTCCTATCTTGGGTTACTCTTCCAGAGATTCTTTAGGCTGGGGAAATAAAAAGTGTCCTTCACTTTGTTTCAGTAGAGAAAACCTATTTTTTCCTGCTTCCTTTGAGTCTAATGATAATATTGTCTTGGACAGACACATCTTCAAATAAATACTGGTCAAAGGTTTCCTGATGACCTAAACTGAGAGCATGTTAATAAAATAACAGAAAGCTCACTCTAGTCTCCCCCCTGCATTGGATTGTCCAGCTAAAGTAACTGTACTTTTGCTTACGAAGGCACAAGTTGAACCAAATCCTCCACAGCAGTCCAGAAATCTGGATGTGCTGGTAATTGTTCAAAGTCACATTCTGAGTAACATGGGTACCTCCATTTCCAGGAGTACTGCAGCCTCCCCACTGAAAACAAGAAGAAAAATCTCCGGGCTTGTTACATTAAAAGGCTAGTGAGGAAATGACAGGCTGCTTGGGGAAAGAAGAAAAAAAGTATAGCACTCCCACGTTACAAATGTAGTTTTAAATGGACTTTCAAGGAGGTAAGAGAATGAAAAAATGAATATTTCCTTCTCTTTGCATCCCTGCTAACAGGATAAACAACAATCCGAGAGTTGCCGACCTTTCTAAATTCAGGGACTGAAATACATCATTAAGGATGGCCGAGGGAACAGCCCCTCAGAGGAAGTACGGAGAAAAGGCATGGACAGCCCAAGGAAGTACATGGAGTCCAAAGGTTTTGAATAGAGCTAATATACGAGCAGAGATAGAAGGTGAGAGGGAGATTTCTCTCCTTATTACCTGTCCCTATCAGTCAAAATCTGAAGCAGGAGATCTGATGTACCCTTCCAACATCGACCCTCAACATCTCACTAAAATAGACTGTGGCTTAACAGCTATAATAGAGCCTGACACTCCTAATGGGGTAAGTTTCAAACATGAGTTAAGAATGACTGCTGGGCAGACAGCTGGAACTGTAACAGGGAGTCAAAAATTTTGGAGAGAGAATAAAGAAAAACGGGATCATGTCCACCTAGAAGTGAGATTCAAACATGGAAAAAGCTTACTCTTGAGCTACAGTCAGCCTCTATTCACTGTAGATGCTTATTGCTGTATTGGATCCCACATTATAATTAGCAAATGAAGCACCAAATGATGAACATCTGATTTCGTTTGCAAATATATATATACACAAGATGATGTCTTGTCAATGCAAAATACAAAGGCTTAACAAATTGTGTAATTATACGTTTCCTGCAGATTTTCTGCTACTTTCCATATAGTATTTGAACATTGCTCACCATGTTATCAACAGCTTTTCATTATTTAATTATTTAATCAGCTGATTACCATATTTCTGCATTACACAATTATGAGATTTGGTGCTCTCATATAAAAGTTACAAATGTAAAATTGACATTGTATGTGAGGGCCTTTGTTCAAATATAATACTGGCTTTGTGGATAACAAAAACATATATAAAATGTGTTTCTCTATAATCACTACTTATTTTTATTATTCCTTGTATTATACAACATGTGATAATATTTAGGGAGGCCTGCTGGAGCTCTTAAGGGGTTATTTTTTCCTGCCTGATGTTACCAGTGTTATTTTCCTCTATGCATACTTCAGAGAAGCACTAGTCCAATAAAAACCTTACTTCCTAAGGGAAATTCCCTTGCAGAACACCGTCAGCAAGAACCAATACCAGAGAAACGGGAGGAAGACACATTGGAGCCAGCTTCCCAAACAATCTAAACTCACCCTCATGCTCCTCTACTTAATAAGGCAACAGCTCTAAGCTTGAGCGATGTGAACAAGAGATGCAAATGTACTAACCCATTTCCTGGAAGGCTACTTGGAGACAAACAACAATTTTGCAGCAGCATACTACAGACTTACCAAATATATACACGTATTTATTACAGTAGTATTAAAACAACAGACTGCTGCTTTCACGTCTGTGCAGCTTGTGCACAATGGGAGCCTCTTTCTATTCAGTGTCTCTGGGCACTACTCGATCCAAAAAAAAGAAGCAACAGCCTCTCCCTCTTTCTCCCCTCCCATGAGTATTTGAGATTCACATGGTTTTGTTTGCTTCACTGAGAAATGGAAAAAAGACTAAAAGGAGGGTCAGACACAACAGCCTACTTTTTTTTTGTTCTTATGAAAGAGTGATACTTGCCTACCTAAAATCATTTTATTTACTCATATAGCAGAAGGTAGGAAGGACTTTGGCGGCAGAACATAAAGTTAAATCTGGTTGTGCAGAGGTAATCAAGAAAGGCTCTCAGAAGATAATTCTGAGAGATCAAAAGTCACTTTAGCTCTTGGACACAACTTGGGTGTTCCTACTGACAAACATTGTCACCTAATTCCTGAGAGGATTTCATCAGCCTTACAAAGGACAGCAATAATCCCACTTAAAATGCCTTCTACAAAAAGACTTCTTTCACCAAGGAACTGATTCACTAGGGAAGTCTCATTTCTCTTACCAGCACCAAAAATCCAAACTCATGCTCGTCTCTGATATATGTCTCTAAAGATATATATCTGACACGTGCATGCATGCACTTATTAGTTGTAGTTGTCCATACATGCTAATCCAGGAATAATTTATGTTTCTATTGGACCAAACTGGAAATCAAGGACTCTGAGAGAAATCCAGATTGTATAACCATTACTGGGCAGGTCTGGACCCTGCCTAAGACATTATTTATACTTCAACTCTTAAACATGAGCACGTTCAGTGAACAAATTTCTTATAAGAGCAAAAAATTGAGAAGATTCTTCATTAAACATCAGCCACGTCGTGAGAGTTAGTCACACATTTTGACAGTAACTTAACATGCCCAAGTAAAATATTTTATTTAACTACCTCTGCTTTGAAGCTGTAAGCAGTAAAAATATTTTTCTTAAATGGCTGTTGAAGAACCTGTTTTGGTCACAGCATGATGCCAAGCCAGCATGGCAAAATAGCAAGAGCATCAGCTACCATTGTGTACTGGGGTGCCCAAGAAGTTACAACTGGATTTACAAGGTGAGTTAAAAGCATGGGGTATGTTCCATATAGAAATAAAACACACTATCTCCAGGCAGTTGGTGGGATTTTGTTGGGGGCTTTTTTTTCTACCACATCAATCACTAGGAATTCAATCATCAATATCTAGTGACTCAGTCACTAGGGAATATGAAGCAGAAGTAGTAATATATTTTTGGACACCAGAGGAACACACACATGAATCCTGAAGTTCAGAGATGGACTGGGTACAGCAGAGAATTTTACTAAACTTCTTCTCTACAGTTATTTTCCATCAACCCTAAGATGGCTGTATGAGGTTAGAATAACAAAACTAACTATACATCAAACATTAGAGATGAAAAGACTTTCACCTGCATCCTCTCCTCCTCCTCTGCCCCACACGACATGCAGCAGGCTAGGAAAAAAAGCAAATAATAACCAACCCTCCAGGCAAACAACCACAGCCTTCAAGACTGCTGTGGGCTAGAAAAATAATCCTATACTAAGTATGCAGACAGACCTTCCTGAGGTGACATCCTGCATTGGGAAAGAGACCATACCTCATACCATGAAGCCACTTCTTAAATAGCTGATAAAACAATCGTCTGTATATCAGCTGGCCTGTCATCCTGGGAGGCGAACTGGGGAATATGAATGAGAAGTCAGAAAAAAAGAAACTATTCTTGGACCATCATTGCCTTGCAAGTAAGCACACTTGGCCTTTGAACTGGTTAAGCTTTTTAGCCCGGCTACACTCCAATTCAAGGGTTTAATAGAGCTTTGGAGATGCAGTTATAGGCCACCCACCTTACAAACTGTAATGACGTTGTAATGAGCACAGTTCACTCTTAGTTCCAGTGCAGAAAGAGATAGACGGGGACAACACCCCATATATCGATGAGAGAACTAGAGAGCAGTAACAGCAGCATCTTTCCTTAAAAGATGCTTTGGCTGTACTTTTTCTAGTCAGATAAGATTTGGAGGCACATAACTCACCAAGTTGAAAAACCATTAGGACTTCCATGTTAACCCTGGTATGCGGACACTATGCGGTATGCCAGGTGCTAAGGGTGAAAAGCCTCCTTCTGAACAAAACGAGCTTCATTTTCAAAACAGTGGTTTGGAGGCTCACCCATGCAGGAGTGAAATCATCAAACCAAGGTCAGTGATGTCATTTGGGACAGCCCCAGACCACAAAGCACAGGCATGACTAGTTTCCCTTAAAGTTTAGGAGTGCCTGGAAGTGCTTTGTGCCCAAGCTGGTGTTTGGACTTCTAGAGGTAAATTTCAATCACAGATGTGAAAATGATCGAGGGTCAAGTATACAGTGAAATGGATATTCTGGAAAGGGAAGGGAAGAGGGAGGAAAAGACAAAAATATTACTAGCATACTGGAGAGCAGGGAGACAGGACACCAAAGAAAGCACAAAAGGTAGTGCAGAGAGCCTCCATGACTTTAAGTTTTGAAGTTGGGCATCCCAGGGAGGCCTGGATCTCTTGCCTGTGTCTGGTACTCTAAGCTAAAGTCTTTAGCGATGGAAATAAAATGGAAACCCAAACTCTTACTCCTCAGCTGTACTTTCCTGAAGTTTGGCTTAGGATATTTAAAGTGGCAGGAGCCAAACTTTTATAGTTTTAAGCTTTTTTAACCTGGGGCATAAAAGCTGGCCAATGCTCCTGGTGGTTGTACAACAGATTGCACCAACCCATGTGCCACAAATTCATGTGGTGAGCTGCAGTGCAGTTTGCAGCATCTATCCTGCAGACATTCAAGATGATAACAGCGGAGGCTGCTGAACGATGGCAATAGGTGTCTTAGGAATAGCAAAGGAGGTGTAGGTACCATCTGCCTCTTCTTGTGTTAAGTTCAACCCAGTTACTATCAGTTCATCAGGATTATAAAACTTCATTACACCCACCCACAAAACCAAGGAATTAAAAAAGAAGAGGGGAAAAAATTCTCTCTTGTTCAAACACTGAAGGTGGAACAAGAACAAGCCTGGTACAAACATTTCAGTCAAATAAACAGGGGAATTCAGTAGACGCCAAGAAATTTATACTAAAGAGTCTCACTTAGGAGATTGTAACAGCCTGCATAGTAGGCTTCAGCACAGTATTTTCATATGACATATTAACAACAAAAAACTGATGAAACCACATTGTTCACAGTGAAAAGAAAACATTAGTTCTTTTTCCACTCTCTTTGCTTTGGTTTAATCTTGCTCCGGTGTATTTTAACTTAAGCCAATTTGGGATGTTAACAGCATACAAATATGCTTTTCCTGTGAGCTGCCAGGGAAGGGTTTTTTGAGCTGGAATTGTGTTAAGCTGATTACTTCTTTTAATTTCTTCTTAATAGTAGAGCATTTTTAATTGTTTGAATCCTAACAACTGATACAGCTGTTTAGAGAGTCAGGGAATGCAGATGAAGACTGAGAAATTCTTTCAATATAAAATCAGAGTGAACTCTATGCCATGGCAACAGCAATTTTTCATTAAATTATAGATTCCTCAGAGTTGCTCTCTCCATATTGACAAGATCTTTTCATAGGGAGAGGAGGTAAGGGAAAAGAGAGATCTTACTGAAGAAACAGAATTGTTATGATGAGCCATTAACAACATATATCGCAGCATGTCACAGTGGGTCTTCTCCTTTCATTCCATGAAATAGACTGATTATAAAAATGCTTCCCATTTGAGTGCCTCAACCTTAATGCAGTTTGCATCAGGCTGCATTTTCCCTCAGGCTGAAAAATACTGACATCGACAGGAACACTGGATGTGTTGAACCTGCCATCACCAGCCTGAAAAACCTCTGTCCTCACTATTGCTCATACCTTCTAGTGAACTGCCTACTTGCACAGATGGGGCTAACTCAGTTCCACTAAGGAGTCTGCTGTCACATGGATTCACACTTTGCCATTTCCCCCAAATATCTGCATTTTTCATATGCTGTTTTTTAATGTCATCTCTTCCATTTAAAATCCATGCAAACCAGTTACACCAAAACCAGCCCAGAAGCCTGCAGAACCTCCACTGCACAGGCACTTGGTAAATGATCCATAACGAGTGGGAATAATGTCAAAGCACATTCACATGACTGCATTATCTGCATTTGCAGATCACAACAAAGGTGGTATTGACAGAGCTGTGAGAAAACGTGTCTTGGTACGTACGTGACGTTAAGTTTTTGTTGCTATTTTTTCTTATTTTCACTGCTTATAGGAGCTGTTGTGTCTCCCCCTCTGAATATCACTACACAGTTTCTTAACGGAAATGTTTTTTCCCTCTCCTTTTCCAAAATTCCACTGCTGGCCATAAAGAGTTATCCTTTATACCAATTAGTTGGAGAGTGAAGGTGTTTCTCTTTTAATCGCATATCCCAGAGTAAGAAACAATACTGAGCACTAAATCACAGCTCAGTACTATGTTTTCTAAAGGAGTTGTGTCTAAACTGAATGTTAGGCAGTGTAACCCTGGAGTGCTAATGGTGGCCCACGGTCTGGATTTGAGTGACGAATCTGGGTACAGCTACAACTTGTACTACTGGGAGGCTTTAACTGGAGCAAAAAGTTTACACAGACTCTACTGTATTACTGCCTAAGCTGCTGTCTGCACTGAAGTCCTCTCTCTAGACCTCAGTTCCAGAAGGCTTTCCTGTGGGGAAACGGAAAAGATTAACCCACCTAGTTTTCTCTATTTCCAAGCTCCCAGGGTATCTTCCACCTTTGAAATCATGGCTTCTTCATGGCCGCTTAAACAGCTGCATAATGTTTGTACAACAAGCAGAGTGCCGAAAGAAAATCTAACTCAGAATTTTTCTCATTCTTATTTCTCTTCAAATTTTAAAAACATTTAAATGGCACAAACTTGGAGGTGTTATAGAAGGCAGCCATGGAAAGGACAGCATAACCACTTATTTTTTGGACTAGAAAATCAATCCAATTTCCAAAATCAAAACTTTAACAAGACTTCATATTTTATTGGACTTAGTATCTGAACACACTGAAAGAAAACAGGCCATACTCCTGATATTGTTGAGAACATGGTAAAAGGAAATCCCACACATGACAACAATCAGTGATGATTTATACTTTGCATAGCAGGATTCCCCAAAACTAAAGGTGCTTAAGAGAAAGCAGAAAAACAGGATGGAAGGTGCAGTTTGATTTTCTGTTTGCAGTGTTCAGATTCTAGTAATGAGCCTCAGTGATGTGGTGGTACTAAAGGCCTTAAAAAACCAGTGTAGAAACAGTATTTTTGAAGTCCGTAACTGACAGCTAAACTAAGTTTTCCTTCTCTATTTTTCTTAAGATTATCGTAGAAAAAAGGCCCCAGCTTCAAAAGACATTTATCAAAGATTTGCCTATAAAAGCTGTATCTTCAAAAGTCACATTTGCACATACTGAAACAGTACCTCTTCATGCACAGAAAGACACCTGTGAGCAACGGGCGGTCTAGTATAAGCAAGTGCTGGCCTGAGATCACAACATATGCATACACACAGAGACAGCAAGAGATATCAAATCTGATGTTTCCAAATATTTAGACAGGACTAAATGTAGTTTTAACATTAGGCACCCCTTTTTGGTACTACCCTACCCTGGTTTTCCCCACCTTTGAAGCCCCTGCTTACAAAATCTGATCAGGGGTTTTCCTGACACAGTATCTTAAGTCTAGCCCTTATCACAGCACATGGACTCCTTCCTCTCATAATACTTGTGTGGGGTTTGTTTGGGGTTTTTTGTTTGTTTTTTTAAGACTCCCATCAGCCTGACCTGTCCAGAAACCTGGTAAGAATGCCAGAAAATGCTAGCAGAGTGATCTTGCCTCCACATTTGCTAGCTTCACGACACATCTCCTCCGCTCCTGGGAGTACCTGGGAGATGAGTGCCTCCTGCTGCTAGCCAGTCCTCCACGGGCCAGGGCAGAGTGTCAGGGGACAGTACAGAATCACAGTTAGTGGTCAGCAAAACCCAATCTTCTGCTCCAATTTGGGGGAGAAGGGAGGAAGGACAATATACTGCTATAATTTTCCTACAAAATCCTACAAATTACGCATAGCAAGGAAAGTAACATAAACAAACACTTGCAGCATGTTTCTCTCTTCCCTGTACTTTCCAAATGCAGTTCTTCCACATTTTCTAACCAAGCATTCAACTTAAACCAGTTTACTAACGATGGAGGATTTGTTTGGAAAGTATACACTTGTCACAGAATGAATTCCCCTCTGTGTTTTACATCCAGTGAGTCAATTATTTTATTTGAAGGCTTGAATTGACTTCAGGCAGAAGCGCACAAGGGCACAACTTCAGATGAAGTAGTGGCTCTGCCTCATTTTATAGGTCAATTATCCAGTACTTCAGCCTAACACCTACTCAAAACGATGCATCTCGTTTCTGCTTCAGGCTATATTTGCTCTGTTATTTCTACAGAGCCACCTACAAAGTTTCTGGAAGCACCAGGTTTGGTGGCTGTCTACTCTAACAGTATGTATATATGTAAATCAGCTGTTTAGCACATAAACTGTTCTCAGGAAGATTCACTGCCTAGAGAGGTAAGATAAGAGCAATAAAAAATAGCTGTATTTAGACAACAAAAATGGCAGATCTTTGCTACAGGGTCACTTCTAAAAACTGTTTTGTAAGCATCCCACTTACCCAGAGTACAGGGGTTTTGGCTGCCTGTTGGCACTAAAGGTTGTATTTAATGCTTCAGAAAAGTAAGGAAAGGAAAAGCACAAGCCTGTTCCCCTCTATGGATTTATTCATCATGGAGAAAAGCCACTGAAAACGGGGTGTGTTTTTCCCAGACTATTTTACATTCAAAACAACAGCCCTGTCTGCACTGGAAAATTCCACAGTATGTGGAGATCTACAGAGGGACTGAACGAAGGGACTTGGAGAAAAAGGTACATGTTTTAATTAGATTGAATAAGGGTAACTATGCTCACAGTAAACCTCACTCAGACCTTCTGAAGTTCCTCCAGAAAAATAAAAAAAGCCAGATTCTAATTTGTCTGATATTTATAAAATTAATAATATTGCCAACAAGCCAAAAAACCCCACATGCTTCTTCACCTGTCATTTACCTCTTTTCAGACGTTCTTATATAAGAAAAACAAGTTTTACAATGGACAAGTTGCATAGTTTTAAACAATCTTTTGTGGTGGTCAGTGATTTCAGTGAAAGTTGATTGTGCTCAGGTCCCTACAAAAATCAGTGCCTGTGTTGAACAATACGCATACACACACACTTTAACAAAGATACAGATGTATCTTTGCCCTGTTCATCAGGTATTCATAAACTCTTCAGTGCTAGTTCAAGCTGTATTGCTGTGAAATCATAAGCAACCTGGGAAAGGGTTTTATATGAAGTATGTGTGCATTCAGTACTCTAATGCTTTCCATAAAACACATTTAGCATAACACATGCATGTAAACACAGACTGTCCATGCGGGAAATGTCTTTGCTATGGTTACTCAGAAAACTCATTAAAAATTACAAGGCATGTACAACTGTATCTAAATCTTTGGTTTGTTCTTACAATTCAGATTCTAGGAGGGCTGGGAAAAAACTCTGAGAGCTGTAAGAGCATTCTGGGAACTAGACTGAAAGCTAACCAGAGCTTCCACTTTGCTTCTAGAATAGCCATGTTATAAAAATTTTACTCTTGAGTAAAAGAGCCTTTCCAGATGTAGCTAGATAATACTGAACTCTGTTTCCACTAAGAGCTTTAGGAATAGTATTAGCTCACATGGAAATAATTTTTTAACTAGCTGGGAGTGGTTCCCTAACAGTTCCTGAAGCTGTTCCCCCATGCTCATATCCCCACCTCTCTGGCTCATTTTAGGAGCTACACCCAGTGTGCAAAATGACCTCTGCACCTAAAGAGGCACAAACTATTTTATGCATGGAAAGAAAGGAATATCGTGACTGACTGGCTAAAAACACCATAAGAGCCAAAGCAGAGCTTTGTACAGTTTTTACCTGACAAAAGCCAGCAAGATTAATCTGTCTTAATGATGCTGTGATGAAATACAACAACTTTAGCTTTACAGGGTCCTGGAACATTATGACAAACGCAGCTTCCCATATAATGATGTAAGAAGCTGAGAAGCTTGGTAAAACTGGACTTGTATTTTCTTGAAGTCTGTGAATTTGAAAGGTCCTCTTCACATAGTCTGAGGTCAGAAAAATAGAGGATTATATAGAAATCAGTGACAGTGGAAGAAGAGCCAATTGTATTTAGAAGTGACAGCAAAGATTCAGCACTTTAGCCCGTGTATACTGAACCATCAGGATCACTTTTCAATTGCTCTTTCTCTCACCTTGCCTCTTAGCAGATTCCTTGGCCTGTTCACTTGATTTTTTTTCTACCATCCATCTGGGTATATTTCTGAGATATTAGACTCCAAAATGTAACAGCAGTCAGAATAGTTTCTTCTGGGAATAGTTTATAAAAAAATACATACATATGTGCAAGATGGGGAAAGGCGAGATCGAGACCTTCGAACTCAAGTGGAGGACAGCAGGTGGATGACAATCCCAATGCTGCAAAAAAAGGAGAAGCAAGTAAGGGGATCAACCAGAAAGAATAGTTTTCTGCAGAACAGTAAATAGACAGAAATATTTGCCAAGTAAAAGACTACTCAGGTAGATAATACTGATTGGTCAGAAGAACAGAGCGAAGAAAAAAATACAAGAAAGAAAATGAGACCGCATTCTCTCTTCAGTTTAGGAATTTCTTAACCACTGTAAGACATGGATCCTCAGCCTGCCAGTAACACACCAACTCCTTTCACTCATCTGTGAACTCCAGGTTTTATTGCTGCAATGCAGCAGAGCAAGCATCTTTCACCCTGCTTTGCCATGAAGTCCAGAGGGTGTAAGAGGCTTAGTAACTGCTCCTGACTCCTATGTTGGTGTAAGAAGAATAGTTTAATAATTCTGGCAACCTTGTGCTACCAAAATGTTTTATAGACTTCTGTGGATGCTCTGGTTGGTGAACTGAGCGAGCTGAGTGTGCCCTAGTAACAAGCAGGAATGGGCACGCCAAAAGTGGTAGGAAGGCAGTTTTATCCATGCTCTTCTCTACTTAGGATCTGGCTCATTATATGAAGCCATATACCTCGAGGAACCACATCCACTTAGTTTGCGAGCTCCCTTCTCTCTGCTCTCCACCACTATAATGGAATTGGGGTTTCTACACTGGTATTTTGTGCCAGGTCTATATGAAGGACCAACACTGTGTGGCCATGGTCTCCCACAACACCCGTGTTTCACTATAAAAACAAACCCATCATCAAACGTAGGACATGCAGCAGACAGAGCCCACACAGGGCTTGCCTTGTATTATCTATTATCTATTGTATTATCTTGGGCTTGCCTTGTATTTTCTATTATCTATTATCTATTAGTACTGTGACCAACGCCAAGCTGCAGCCACAGCACTGACTGACATGTATTTCTCCAGCTTAGATTCCCTTGAACACGTTTCTATACGCAAATAAAACTGACACAAATGAATGAAGTTATTCCTCCTACAGGCTGGAAGGGAAGAAAATAAGCCAGTTGTTATAACTATTGTTGAATAGTTAGGAGTAAGTCCCCCACTTTCAGGATGAATGAATGGATAGAGATATTCAGCACAATTTTGTTATTAATAATTTACACTATCTTTCAAACTGCATTAAATCTGCCCAATGCATAGCCTCTACTCAGAATTTAAAATATCAAATTAGTTTATTGATTAACTTAATTTTCTGCTGGATACAGCACCTGCTTTGCATTTCAGAATGAGGCTTCATTACATTTGTATCTTTGTTGTTTATCTTCCACCAGGAAACTGACCCCCGAAATGTCATTATTCTGTAATAATATATAGAATTAACACCTATTGTAGTCACAGTCCTCAGAATGCAAATACAGGAGCTGACATGGTGATTTAATTGAATTTTACATGCCAGTTTGGAGTCACTTTCATTTAAATCCAACTTAGACGTGGCTGACAGTTTGAATATCACTATGCTGTAAGCCAAGAAGACAAACCAGTCAACCACGGCACTGCTAACTATACGGATTTCCCATTTTGCTAATGTAATTCCCTCCAGTTAACATGTCTTGGAAGCAGTATCTTTGGAAGTAAACAACTGCAGGAAGAAAAAAACAGATTTAAAGATGGCTTGACTTGTTCCTCTTGGAGGTGGCCACGTGAGATCTGGGGCCATGCTCTGGGGAAAGCAGAGCTGGCAGGCACAAGACTTCTATTATATCTGGACCCACTGCTTGTTTCCCTGTGAGCTGCTAAAGCATACTTAGCTCCAAAGCAAATAAATACAAGCTAGTGCACCCTGCTGCCCTGAAACTGTACAAGCCAATGACAATGTGTATGGTGGATGACACATACACTGCAGTCCCCCCAAATGAGGGAAGTCTTTGCTTCTCCTTGTCAGAGTGATTTAATTCAAATATTGATCATATGCAGCCTGTTGAAAAAAACTAGGCAATTCTTACCACCACACACCAGGGAATTAACTGCCCCTTCAGAGCTACATGTAATGGAACAACCTCCACTCTCAGTCCCTCTTTTTGCCCTCTCTCCCTCCCTTTATGTTCAAAAACTTAATTTTTAAACTTTAGCGTATGGAACAGCTGCTTCATAGTAAGACAAACTTGGCAAGTCTGAGGATCAAAGCCTGACCAAGTTTTGCAAGGTATGATTTATAGTTCCCTTTTTCTTGTACAGTATGCAGGGAAGCCAAGAGTGAATAATCCTTTTGGGTATCAGGAATCCAAAAGCCTTGTACCCTAGTGATAGCCAGCGTGAGGCAAATGGTCTAAACATATTTGTGCTAGATTTTGACAATACTGTTTCTTACCAGGGTTCATCTAAACCTGTAGAGATTATTGTATATTCCTACTTCATATAAGTGGCCTATACCATACAGTAGAATAGGTAGTTCACAAAAATTAGAGAATGCCACCAATGCAACAGATGCAAACCATTTTTTAAAGACAAACCTATTTATTTTTAAAATGAAACCTAAAAATAGCAACTCCCATATACACTTGATTTTAGAAGCAGGGGGAAGCAAACTCATTTGGAGTAGTTTTGCATAGCCACACAGCTTAGATTTTATTAGCTGGTTAGATTTTATTTATACTAAAAAAAAAGGTTGGATTTTATAAAAGCACTACCTTCACAAGTGTGCATTCATGTTGACACACAGGTCCCAACCCAGCTGCCAAACTTTTTGCTTTCTTTTTTTTTTTTTTACAACTATGTCCTTGTTTAGCTCTTTTTTTTTTTTTTGTGCCAGTCAGAAGCAATGGAAAGCAATTCCAGCTGATTTTGGCCAAAGAGACTGAATACATATTGTATTCTATTTCCACATACCAGAAAATGGTTTATTTTAAAACCAAACTAAGCAAAATAAACCAGTAACTCCAGTACAAAAATACATATCAAAGAACCAGAATCTGAAGTTTGAAGCAGTGCTAGTGATTGGTTTTTGGCATCTGGTGACAAATTTATTTCAAAAAGGACTGTAAATCACATGAGTCAGTCTCAGCCTCCACCAGTGCCAAACTTGGTCCTGATGTCAATGGCTCATCATTCCTAGTCTCGTTGCTGAAACACAAACCACCTTGCGGACAATATAGCCAAAGCACAGTTCATGGTGAAAATAAATACATTAAAAGATTTACTGAGCTGAACCCCATTCTGCAAATACCTGAGCATGTATGGCACAGAGAATTCTCCTGTGTCTGTGGTGTCAAGGGCATCCAACCGCTCCGCTGAACTCGCCAAGAAGTGCAGCACACTGCTCAAAGGACTCTTCTTTAGTCTGTCTGCAAATCTGGGAGGGACATATGAGCAAAGTTATTCTCTGCAGACTCCCAATCAGTTCAGTAGGAAATAATTTCTTAAAACTCAGGGTGTTGGGACTGATTTTAATGCCTTGTTTCATTGAACTTTGAAAGGTACACCTATATGCAGTCCTCACCTTTTCACTTGGATCCTTGTGGAGCTCTTGAAAAAGCAACATGATTTTCAATGTGGATAGAAGAAAGGCTTGTGCCATTGAAACAAAAACCTTCATGTTGATCTTTGGTAAGTAGTGACTCCAAAAGTAGGCCTGTATTGCCACCAACAAGGAAAGGGATGGCACATGGAAGTCAAACATTCGGATGTGAACTAAGAGCGAGGGAAAGAGCAGCAAAGGGCTTTCACAGTTGCCAGAGAGAGTGAGCAGAGATTCATGGGAAGAAAAACATAAATTTGGTGTGTCTGTGTGGATATCCATAAACATTCTGTCTTCTCAGTTGAAAAAAAAATAAAATAATAAAAAAAAAAAAATCAGATTTTGGAAGACAGGGGCTCCTGCTTTGTCTCTACAGCAATGAAGTGAAGACCTGGAAGGACAGAGCTGCACCAACCAGGGCAGATACATAAACCTGAGGTGGCTGTGTGGAGACTAAAGCCTGACTTTTTTTTCTGATTTCCAAGTTACCCACTCAGTGCTTGACAATATCAAATTAGAATAAACATTCTTATAAACCAAGCCCCTTATAAGGTGGGAAAACTTAAAAAATTACCATTTTCTCTACAATGAAGTTCTGCTTCTTCAGTAAAATGAATTCTGCTTAGGAACTCAGACTTCATGATGAGATAAAAGCAGTAGGATGGGGAGGAAATGTAAAATCTGGTCACTAGGGGAATTTGCTTTTAGGTCTTGATTTTCACTGTTCATGAATAGGGTTTTACACTTTTCTCTGCCAAACATTTAGCAGGGAAGCTGGCACAACTACAACAGACACAGTCTCTCCATCTGAACCTGCAAGAAGCACCTGATGATAAAGTATATGAAAAAAACAGTGTGCAAGTCCATAAATAAGACATGAGGCACTTGATAGGAAATAAAAGACTCTCCCACTCCCCCCTGCACACACACACACACACACACACTTTGGTTAATAATTGTGAAAATAATCAGTCTTTATATCACAAAACTGAGACAATTTCTTGATCAAAAAAAGGATCATTTCTAGGGGAAAGATGGGTAGAGTATGAAAAAATAAATGAAAGAGAAAAAAAAAGAAAAAGATTTAGTTAATTAAAAAAGAAAACTAGTAAAGACCAGGATCAGGAAACAGCAGTTTGTATCAATCTATTTAACTGATGGATAACAAGCTCCAGAGGGAGGAATTAAACTAGTTGTATGAGCCTTCAAGTCTCAGAAGAGAATTAAAAAGCATAATGTCTTATGTTGGGAAGATTGAACCTTTCATTTGGTTTGGACAAAATAAAATTTATAGCTTTGTTTGGCAGCAATAAGTATTTTTTTAAAGACTAAAATACACATTTAGATTTCATATTTGCAGTTTTCATAAAAGTAAACTTTGTGTTTCAGCTGATGGGAATACTTCAAGAAATAATACTGCCCTTCATCCTACAGGTACACAGACAAACACAACTGCAAGATCAGCAACCGCCTGTTTTTGTCAGACTTCTGAGACCACAGCCATTGAAGCTGCCCCACAAAACCACATAATTGAGAAACTTTTTAAAAAAAACAAAACCCAGACAACCAAGAAAAACAAAACTGCCCCAGAGAAAGATACAGATGTAGAGTATAACCTTTCCCCCTTTATATGGTGGCCTGAGTGTATAAAATGTCACAAATCCACCCTGTCTAAACACAATTAACGACTATATCGATGCTAGGTCTCCTTAGGCCCTGACAGGAGGCAGTAGTGGCAGTAAACAAATTTTGTTCTTAATTTAAGGTCCCTTTTAGCAGAAGAGTGTGAACCAGACTTGGTGCAAATGAGAAGGCCAGTGAAATCAGACACACTTTGCTCCTCCTGAGCCAAATCACTGCTGAGAATTCATCAACAATCCATAATATGTGAAGAATGATGGAAGTGATTCTATACCATCTATGATGTACAGGTGTCTTTAATTATATTTTCCAAGCATGAGAAACAGCAGTCACTGGCTAGATACCATTAAAAATAAGTAAGAAAGGAAAAGGTTAGAACACAAGAACAACTGAAGTTTGGCAACAAAGAACCCCTGTGTTCCCCAAAAAAGAGGCACATTTCTTCTTAGTCAGTACTGCCTGGAGAAGTATGTCCTCTTCCACTTAGCGTAGGGTGGGAGGGAGGGTGAAGGAACTGCTCTTTTGCACAAGCTTTTCCAGATGCCCCTGATTATCCCCCCAGATGTGAGGAATGCATATATCTGATGTGGAGAAAGATGAAAATCAGGAGGTTCTGTAAAACCTCACTGAACTCTGCCACTGGATAAACAGATTTGTGCCTAAGTTTATCATCAAAAAAAATCATCATTTACATCATCATGTAAAAAAAAAGATCTTGATATTTACTAAGTATCTGGATAGCAAATAATGAAAAAGATGCTATTAATAAACAAACACTGTTTACAACATTTTTCCTGCAGTAAACCCCAAAATTAAAAATGCAGCTTACAGAAGGACCAAACATTTTTTGCTGATAAGGGAAAGCAGACTTTTCCTTCAGTGACTTGAATGTATTCCAGCTACAGAAATCAATAGCTTCAGAGGTCAACAAAGCAGAGGTGCTGAGGCTGAATCCTGAAGTGAACAGGCAGCTAATACTGGAAAAATGCCAAAGCTACGTTGAAATTATTGGTGGCACCCTGACCTGACACAGCAAACCGAGGAGGAGATGTTGGTTAAGCTTTCAGTAAAAATGTCTTCAGCACTGGAAAAATGCAGAGCAGTAGCAGGAAAAGCAAGGTATTATCAGCACTTTCAGTTAAAATGGGTTCTGTCAGGGCAACACAACTGCTACAGTTAGAAAGAGTGAGAATTGCTCTTCCTGGCTGATACAATCTGTGAAGAGGAGAACCAAAAAGTACCAGGTAGTAGTTAAGAATTTTTAGCTACAAAACTTACTAAAAACCAGCTGGGTGAAAGAGCAGATAAGCAAACCCCATTTGAAAGGGCGTGTTTATTCAGGAAAATGAAATATTGGGGGACCATGGCAAGATGGGCAGCTGAAAATGAGGAATGGAAGCAACAGAAATTAAAGGGAGAAAAAGTCCTTCCTTTGTTGTGGGACTCCTTAACTAAGTAGACAGCAAGGTGTGTCAGAGCATGGCTGTGTGCCACACCGGTTTTACAGTGCTTTGCAGAAGGGACATTTGGGACCAATTCTTCTGCTAGAAGATTCTCTCAGCAACCTAATTCCTGACTCCAATTATCATGCCAAAACAACTGTCCCTGTAGGATGGTAGCACCAAGCTGTTTAATTCTAGGCAGGTCCCTTACTTCCACCGAGAACATGGAGAAGGACAGTGCCACAGCCCTTCTCCCATGCCATGACAAAACCCTTGCACCTGCGTGCTGTGGCTTTTCTGAACATCCAGCAGGTCACCAGCCTTGGTCGGAAAGCCCAAGCAAGCACATGCGTGTGGAAACTGTGGGGCAGCCAGCTCCTTGCCCAGAAGTTGCCCAAGAACAAGGGGAAGGACTCAGCTGCTGTAAGCAAAAGAGCAATTCGTACTCTTTCTCTTGGCCATCACCTTTGCAGTTGCTCCCGAGACCTACGTGGGGAACACGAACAGCCTCCTTTCAGCTGGGACGTTTCCCAAGCTCACGTCACCCCAGCGTGACTGGCTGAATGTCCCTCAAACAGTCAGGGAAGGAGTCCCCAGGAGGAGGATGGTGGTTAGAGAGAGGTGCTCGCTTTCACTGAAACAATCCACTTAATTAGACTACGGAAAGAAGGGGAGGAATAAATTACCCTAGTAGGCCAGAGTGATCACATAGGACATAAACCAGGCATTCCTGCTGTAGAAGATGTCTTCAATTAAGAATGAAATTCAGGAAAAGATGCTTTTGCCATCTTCGTTAAACTGAGCAATACCTTTGTAGATCCATTGATTTCCCCAGAGGACAGACAATACAAGAAGACAGAAGAGTGGGCTAGGACATCACAGCCATGTGGGTTGCAGTAATATTTATGGACGCCTCACAGATCAAAGCCACATTACACTAGGCATTGAGCAAACAAACCACAAAGCTCACCCAATGAGCTGCTACTTGCACATTTGCAGAAACACTGGTAAATACAGATGCCTGGGTAGGGCATTGGTAGTAACAAATTTGCAGGATAAGCAGCAGCCACAACATGCAATTGTTAGATCATGATCAAATATTTTTGCATTTTAATCATCCCTAATTTCCTTTAAATACATATCGATACAACTCTTTTTGTTGCCTTCAGTTTTCCATTTTCAGCCAGTGCTTAATGCATTCCTCTCCCCAACACACCCTCCCTATCCTGAACCCTCTCTTTTCCAACTCCTCCTCCCCCCACCCCCCTACCCCCAACAAAATATCTCTTTTTTTGAAAATATTGTGCTAATTTTTGACATTTTCTTTCTGGTTCCCCCCACTAATGTGCACAAGGACCTCCTCGGAGTGCAGCTCCATTTCAGAATCTGACATTAATCCCTACCAAATCACAGTCACAATAACTTGGTATTTATTTCATTGCTAAAAATACAAAAATTGTCCTATATAACATGACAAAAGGTTTGCTCTGTTAATAAAAGAGACACTGTTGCTACTGAATAAGCAAAGGCTTATTTTCTGACTTTAAAACTCAATATAATTAAACAGAGACGTTAATATTGGATTCCTAAGTAACATAGCTCTGCTAATGTCAATTATTCTTTGCAAACACAGTATGAGTTTTGATTAATGAAACAAATCAGTTCAACCTGCACCAGTGCATAAGCCCATTGTACTTTATATGACCTTGAGGTGACTGACTGCATGTTCCTTTCCCCAAAGGGTATTTTCAGTTTTTTACTTTCTTGTTCAGTCTTTTCATAACCATGGACTGCAGAGAGTCAGTTGGAACAGTAACACCGAAAAAGAAAAAAAAAAAAAAAAAGCACACAGATGGCTTTTAGCTCATGCATCAGGACTCAAGACTTCACTAAAAAAAATAATCTTCCTGAAGCAAAAGTCCTGAATGTCAAAGAAGAAAATAATGTATCCTCCAGACTAAGGTGCAAAGTGGGAGGCAACACAGCACAGACAACACCTGTTTGCCCTCCTGAAGCCTTCAGACTCTCTGATTATCTTCTCTGATCCTATTTCTGCTTTCCCTAGGGAAGTCAGTTCTTCATGTGTATTAAATTCATCACAGAGCTTTTACTGCACAAATGGGCCTTGCTGCTAAAGTGCCTCTAGCAATAGTTTGAGGTAGGTGGCTGCATCCTGGCAACATTTTCAGTGTTACTCTACTGGGTAGGAAAGGGCAACATTCATTCTTTTTTTCAGAGGCTGTCAGGAGACTATAGCACTATGCTACAGAAATTACATGTATCTTACACATATAGCATATCAGACATAAAAGAGATGTTTTTACTGGGGACATGAGCATTTTCTACATCAAGCTTCCATCAAAGTAATCTCACAAAGAGGTAGAAGATGTCCTTCATTTGATTTCTTCAACAAAGACCAAGAAAAGTCTAAAAGCCTTAAAAAGAGGATTATTTTTTCCCACCAAATAGTCATATTTAATTTGGAGAAAAGAAGCTCACTTGTATGACAGAGTTTACTTAGCACAAAGTTTTAAAACAAGCCAAGTGCCATACCACCCATCTGCTAATCATGGCTACCTGAAGAGCAATATATATTCTGGGACTGACTTGTTATATAGAACACGGGGCTGATAGGATTACCTGGCACTTTTCAAACACATGTAACCTTACTGAACTTTTCCATGTTTCATAAAACTGAATTTATTTGAGTGGTCCAGCCAAAACAGTTCAGCAACCTTTGGAAAAATGCTAAGGAAAACCACTCCAGCCTTGCTGCCTTCCCGTTTCTCTGGGAGAAGGGAGGGGAACACTCACACTGGTACTGCACAGCCAGTGCACTGCCTGACAAATTTAATTCAGCAATACAAATTTAATTCAGTTCAGGAACGGGCCCAGGATCATATTTCCATTTGATTAGCCAAAACACATGGAGTTTATGCTTGCTGCAGGAAGACAGACAACGACTTGATCTGATAGTAAGGCAAGCAGTCGAAATACTAACCCCTCAACATTTTGGAACAGATTTGAAGTGCTAGTGTGAGTTCATACCGTGTCAGCACTCTGCGTTACGTGGCTGAGGCATTTTTGATCTAGAGACCGTGAAATCAGACTTACTGCCAAAACACAGACCCATACTGCACCCCTGCTGCTATTGCTCTTAGCCATCTCTTATCGATTTCTGGCTTGGAAAGCTGGGAAAGGAAGGCTTAGAGAGCCTTTGTTCAGACTTTGTTGTCCATCAGCATGTTTTCATTCTGGGTGCCCAAACATCCCAGCAATTGAGACAGAGAACTGAGCCGTGCAGTTCCTCTCAACCTCAAGAGCTCCTTGTTCAACTGAAACTATGTCTGATAGTGTCCTAAGGACTTCGTTCAGAGGGAAAAATGAATATGCTTCACAATACAAGGTGTGCACAAGAACTACCTCTGTTTTCTTCCACAAAATCCCAGGCAAAAACATTTTCTGGAGCACAGGGAGAGCCAAATTCACCTGTAGGTGAATCTGGCTGAGAGAGTCCACAGATGAACATGGCTCAGTCTGCTGTTCTCTCCTCCCCTCTTCAGGCTCGAATACAGTGCCAGCTGGGCTCAAAATGCTACAGTGATATTTTCTTGGCAAGGCTCTTTATAACATGCTTAAGAAAACTAATTATTAGAAACACAGCCCACCTGCTGCATATGCTCTTCCTCACTCCAAAATTAGTTGGGGTATCAGACAGAAGGGAAATAACAGTAGGATCAACTTTTGACTTGCAGGTAATAACAGCCTCATCAAAACCAAGGCAAATAACACTATCGTGGATAATTATATGAACCTAGCATACCCCAGTAAAAATCACAAGAACACATGAGCTGTAATCTTCCTAAAAATTTGTTTCCCATTGAAATAAAAGCATTAGACCTCTAAATGGTAGTTTAAAATAAAGGCAATAATCTGTTTCCAGCTGGTACAATAATTTAATAAAATGCCTGCTGTGTCTCCAGGAATAATATTCTTCTTTCCTTGGCAACAAACATAATTACACTGGTTTTGGACCACCACTTAAGTCCATTCCGAAAGTGTTCTCACTCTAAATACAAGACATTCAAAAAGAATAATTTGCCATATGGAAGATAAGGAATTAAAAAAAGCAACCCGAAATGTGCAAACGATTTTGGGAAAAAAAATCTAGCAGAAGGTTGAAGTCACTTCCCTATTATAATTATTCATCTAATGTTTTAATAATAAGAAAAAAAAGCAGTCCTGCTCTATTCTCAACCAAATCCAAACTCCATACTTTTTAGGTGTTAAAATTCACACCTTCAAGCTGCAAGGAGGCAAGGAGAAGAGACAGCTTTCAAACAGCAATAGACTGGATGCAAATACTACCTGGAGCTGTACTTAATTATCTTGCTGATGTTAATTGGCCTTGTTTGTCAACAGCTAAAGAAGAATAAGGTGCTAGGTGTTGCTGAAGGGTTAATGTAGCACTGTTTGTAAGGCTGATTTCTTTAAAGATATCATTTACATAACGTATAATAACTATTTCTCTTCTCCAGGCTCCAGAGCAAATATTTGAGTAATAAAAATAAAAGTGATTATATTGTTGCTTTTCTTTTCCTAAAGCACAAATAAGAGAAGAGAGAGGAATAAAACTGTCTATGGCAGAACCGTCCCAGTGGTACAGTACATTTTTCAACATTTTGATGAAGCAGTTAGTTTGGACAAAATAGCTGTGTGTTTATGAAACAATGTTATTTAGCACTTTAAGCCTGGAGCTGACATTTGTTGTTCCCAAGCAGTGTGATCAAATTTGAATAGTAAAAAGAACACACTTTGTTTTCCTTTTCCCTGTGTACTTTTCAAAATGAAACATAAGATAAGGAGAGATCCATCTGTTGGCATTTCTTGGAGAATCAGTCAACAGCAGCTTCATAATAGCCAGCATGCAGCGAGGTGACCATAACTCAAGCACACATGGTGAACAAAGGGAACACGCAAGTATGAGGAGGATGGAACTAGCTGTAGGTACTGCAATTCAACAAGACGAGACCTCATGAGGTTCGACAAGGCATGAGGTTCAACAAGGCCAAGTGCAAGGTCCTGCACCTGGGTGGGGGCAATCCCAAGCACAAATACAGGCTGGGCGATGAGTGGATTGAGAGCAGCCCTGAGGAGAAGGACTTGGGGGTGTTGGTTGATGAGAAGCTCAACATGACCCGGCAATGTGCGCTCACAGCCCAGAAAGCCAACGGCATCCTGGGCTGCATCAAAAAAGGCATAACCAGCAGGTCGAGGGAGGGGATTCTGCCCCTCTGCTCCCCTCTGGTGAGACCCCACCTGCAGTACTGCGTTCAGCTCTGGGACCCCCAACATCAGAAGGACATGGACCTGTTGGAGTGGGTCCAGAGGAGGGCCACAGAGATGATCAGAGGGCTGGAGCACCTCTCCTGTGAATACAGGTTGAGAGAGTTGGGGTTGTTCAGCCTGGAGAAGAGAAGGCTCCAGGGAGACATTATAGCAGCCTGCCAGTACCTAAAGGGGGATGTACAGGAAAGATGGGAACAGACTTCTTAGTAGGGCCTGTTGCAATAGGACAAGGGGTAATGGCTTTAAACTGAAAGAGGGTAGATTTAGACTAGATATAAGAAAGAAATTTTTTATGATGAGGGTGGTGAAACACTGGAAGAAGTTGCCCAGAGAGGCGGTAGATGCCCCATCCCTGGAAACACTCAAGGTCAGGCTGGACGGGGCTCTGAGCAACCTGATCGAGTTGAAGATGTCCCTGCTCGCTGCAGGTGGGTTGGACTAGATGATCTTTGGAGATCCCTTCCAACACAAACTATTCTATGATTCTATGATTGTAAGAAATTCATAGTCCTCAGCAAATGCATTCATCACTCCTCTAGGAGGAATATAGCAGCAATGTAAAAGTGGTGGTAGATAAATACTTCAGGAAATTTTGTTCAGCAACAAACAACTGTACTGTAAAGTCGCATGTATATAACAACACAAAAATATATTCAAAACCCAGCTATTTATTACTGACTACAGCTTTATGGGGAAAAAAAAAAAAGAATGCTGTCCTGCTCACTGTCAACAGTAAAGCTTTTGATTAAATAACTGGTTTGACTTTTCATGCTCCTAGCAGTCTAAGAACAGCAACAACTTAAAAATTTGCATATATTCCCCCAAATGAGTAACACCCAGGTTGTCTCACTAGCCCCATTAGAGACATATGCCTTTGCCAAAGCAGCACTTATTCTCACAGTGTGTTGATGCTGCAGAAAGCAAAGGTCCCCAGGCTGTTCCAAGTCAAGACTCACTGGAGAAAGCTAATGGTGCTTCACCCCTTGCAGTGCTCAACCCCTCAGGTGGTTGCACCGAGGCTGCTCTTGCTGCCTTCTTAAAGGCTAATTACAGAAACACAGAAGGGACCTACCTGAGGTGGCCGCGGGTCCTCTAGCTGGTCCACAGCACTGCTTGCGAGCCACAGCTGAGAACAGCGGTACCCAAGCTAGCTGGAGGCTGTGGCACCTTGGAGCTGCAGGTACATCTGTCCAGCCGAGACACTCAAGGGAAGCTACTCCAACTTCTTGAGCTTCAGCACTGAAAGCAATTTGGAGTACAGAAATTCCCTCAAAACCCTGGGCAAGCTCACTGTGCTCTCAGATGAAGAGGTATTTTCCACAGCATAACCCTTCCCCTCACAATCTCTCCCATTCCTTTTCAACACGAACTTGTCACAGGCCTATGCCACTTACTTTCTTGCCTTTTAACAAGGATCCATGCACAGGCCACCTTTTCCTATATTATTCAAATTCACTCCTCCTTAAAGTGAATAGTATGTAGAAACTCCAACAGACATAACAAAGAATAACCTTTAATTTAAGATAGAAAGGTCAGTAAGAAACATCAGACCCACAGTCCTGCTTGTTCCCAGTGACTTTGTGTTCACCAAGTCTCTTTAGAGTAGAGCTGGCCAAACGGGAAATACTAATTTGGGCACAATTAAAATATTTCATGGGAATGTATCCATTTTGTCTAAATTCAGAGGAAATTATATAAAAATGATTATTCTTATAAAGGCCAAAATGTTTCCTTTTGACATTTAAGCTCTTTAGTATAAGTGACATAGGATTGTGGGGGAATCACAACCAACTATACTTTGTACATACGAAGAGGTCATTATTTTCCAGGGAGCTCCAAGTCTAAATGGACAAGAAAAATAAATGGGGATATAACATCCAAACACAGGACTAGGTTGTAATACTTTCACTCACATTAAAGAATAATTTTTTATAGAAATAATCCCACTAATGTCAGGGCTGCTGATAAAATAAAGGACCTTATTTGCCCAAAAAAGATGATGGTCTGGCTTAACCCAATCAAGCTTAGGAAAGGCAAATATCCCGTGCAACCTGTGATCTGAATGTATTTGATGGCTTTACTTGTTTGCTACTTTTAGTTTCATCACAACCCCTAAAGACTCCACTTTGTATTTACTTTGGCCAACTTCAGCCAAAAGCCTGAGGTTTCATCCCTTCCTAATCTTTCGCAAAGTGATGAGGTACAGCTGTTCAGATCTGTTTTCCAGAGTTTTGCTAGTCCTCGCTCTACAAAGTCTTTTCTGAATGTGATTGAGGAGAAATAATTGGAATTAAATAACTTCAGTGAAACAAACTATTCTGGATAGCTACAAGTCATGATCATCTTACAGAAGGCACAATAAAAAAACAACCACTTGGTGAGAGAGGGATAGTGAAATTTAGCATTTGCAAGTAACTTTTCAGAGACTCTGGCATCCACCAGATCTCTAATTCATCGTAGGTTTAGAGCTGTTCCATAGCTTTTCACAGCTACAGATTTATATGTTCGGCCTTTGATAGGGTTTTCCAGTCCAAGCCAGTGGCCCTTCTGGAGAATGACTGATCTCTTCCAGCAGCCTTTCTCTCTCTCACACTTGTATGGATTTGATGCTCGTGACAGCACCAGACTTACAGTTCTGGAAACCAAGCCTCCCTCTTTATGCACTAAACAGACATAGCTAGCTCCAGCCTGCTCGCCTGCTGGCCTGGAGGCGGGTGAAATCCGTAACAGCAATAATCTAGCTCTTTAAAGCATTCTTTACACTTGCATACAGTAGGAGGAAATACAAGCAAGTGGTGAGGCCACCATTTCACTGTGACAACTCAAATCCTTGGTTCTGCTGGTGAGTGACCAACCAATTTCTAAATGAGTGCTGTTTGGTAAGGAGCTCTGTTCAGTGGGAAGCAGGTATATACATCATCCGTCTACTTCACAGGGGTCAACAGCTCTAACATGGCAGACAAGCTACTGTAGCTGACATCCATCAAATTCAAACCTGGAACATCTACAGCCTTTCACATCTAAATTGCTTTTCCTCTGTTGGCCATGACTTACTATAATCAGCACTCTTTCGGGGTAAGATTCCAGCTTCACTGACATCAGGGGTGAATGGAGCAGAGATTTCACCTTCAGTGCTCACAATCACAGAATTACCGAGCACTCAGGTTTGGGGGACTTGCCAAGGTCAGTGGGCCCAGCTCCCTGCTCAGAGAAGGGCCAGCTTTGAAGTCAGAGCTTGGTCAGCATAAAACCTCGGCTGTACTAGAAGAAGAAAAAGAAGAAAAACTGATTGCTTTGTCTTCCTGGAAGAGGCTTCCAAATTAAGGCAACCATTTATTTATTTATTTATAGATTCTCTGTTATCTACTCTTAGGTATAAAGAACCTTTCACTCCGAAATCACTCATCCTCTCATTGCAGTACAGCCACCTCCTGAAACTAAATATCCACAGCCTGTTTTTGCACACCCTCCTGCCCCCAACAGTGCTTCAGACGCTGCTTTTTGCCTCCAGCCCTCAGCAACCGAGATCCTGCCTCTCCGCCTGCCCACGGCTGATTTCCTTTGCTGTCCCTCCGGCCCAACGCCCAGCTTCTGCCCTTCCTCCCCCTGGGTGCAGCAACATCACCGCAGAGCCTGAACTAACAGCAGATTTATTAGGCTGGCCTCTGCTCCGCTCCAAATTCCACTTTTAATATTAGTATGTCTCATTAGTGTGCACACGTGGCCAGCTGAGAACCAAAGGAAACACAGAAATCACTCAGCACTCCCATTAACAGACATTTTAAAATTTTGCTTTAAGTATAGACATGAGGGGGAGACTAAGGCATTTTATCTGTACCTAAAGAAATCAGTGGCAAAATTTGCCAACTCTAATCTATGCAGCATAAAGGTCTGTTATCTACTGCAAAATGCAAGATAAAACAAACAGCCCCCAGCAGAAACGCTGTGAAGAAACCTTCCAGTCAAATGTGTCATGAGAAATACAGCAAGAAAAGGTTTTCCCCAGATGAGGCAGAGGACAGAAGTGTAGAAAACAGAGGTCACACTTCCTTTTTTGGGAATGGTTCACTGTGGTTTTAAAGAACAAAAAATGTGGTGTGTCAGCCACTGGCAGAGGAAAATGGTAAGTTATACTATTTTCAGCTATAGATCTAAACCTTTGTTTAGTTTGGCTTCTTCCCCAATCAGGTTACTCCTTAACCTCCTGTCCTCAGCAATGCAACTCCCACCTCCTTTATTGCTAGACAGCAAGGCACTTAAAGCAGAAGACATCCTTGGGGGAGGTCACACAGAATTGCTCAGAAAAAACAGTTCATTTAAAAGCTACCCGAAGCTCAGGTTGAGTCCTACC
Organism: Harpia harpyja; assembly: GCF_026419915.1. Lineage (NCBI taxonomy): Eukaryota > Metazoa > Chordata > Aves > Accipitriformes > Accipitridae > Harpia > Harpia harpyja. The sequence goes on from NC_068940.1 coordinate 5,935,029, forward strand.
TGCTGCGTACGCTTGAGGAATCTCTTCTGATAGTGTTAGGCTGCCTGTAAGTATAACACAAAATACTGGGGTTTTCTCATAAGGGCTGCAGGGTATTTACTCTAACTGAATTTTGAATACTGATTCCACTTACACCATCACTACACGTCCCAGAAATTAGCACCTCTGAATTCTTGTATTCACAAGGCTGGCAAGCATATTTTTGGGAAAATATTACTGCTTGTACCACACATGCAAAATTTGCTGTCCATGGAAATTACAGCCAATTTCAGCCTCAAGGCTAAACAAACCAGCCTCTTTGTAGGAAAATAAAAGGGGAAAACTCAACATAGGAAATATTACAGAAAATGACCATTCTCTTGTGCTCTTCCCTGTCATACACGCTCTCCTCTGGCTTTAACCATGTGCTTAGATTCTGATGACACAAAAGGGAAGAATTCCTGCTGCTTCTTCTTGCATGTCAGTAGCATTAGTAACATCACTCTCTCATCACTGTCTATAATCTCGTCTCACTGATGACACGACATGCCAGTTTTATACAAATGTTCAGTTAACATTTTATATACCACGAAGCCCTTAGGTTATTTTTTAATGTAATATACACACACATTCTCTAGAAATTATTTTATCTGCCCTTATGGTTGTTTTGGAGCTATCTGTATCTCACAAGCAAAAAACCTGCTACAAATTAGCCATGTGTAAACACAGTGAAACCCACAAAAGGACTTGAACATTAAAAATGCTTCTATTACCACATTCAACTCCTGGTGTTCAGCTTTCCTGCCATTCTCCTCTCCAAGTTACATGACCTCCTCCAGGCCTTGGCTTTGAAGACGAGTCTCCAACCCTCTGGGAGCGAACCTACACCTCTCAGAGTAATGGGTACCTGGGGGTGACTACACGTGTCTCCACTGTTCCTATGGGAACCTGCTTTGAGAGTTTTAGGGATACCGAAGGGACAGGGCAGTTCTGCACGGCAGGTTTAGCTCTTCCAGTAACAGACCACCACCTAAAGCAGGGGTCCCGCTTCCCCAGCCTAATACTCCAACCTCCCGCTGCTGGGGCTAAGCAAACTTCTTAAAAGACGTAGACCTTCAAACATTGAGTCATTTCCTGCTAGTGTAACTCCCTGCACTGGCTCACTGCAAAAGCAAAGGAAGGTAGCAAGGTAATAGCCTCTTTGAAGGCACTAAGCCTTTAGACTGGTTTAACATTATCCATAAAGTGTACCCTCGACCCTTTGCGGAATTACTGCTTTTCTCCCAGTCAAGGTCTCTGGCCCAGGAGCTTTCTACCTAGCCCAGCCCTGCACTGCAAAGTTAACTATCAGAGGTGGGCAGTGCTAGCAGAGGAGGGGTTTTATGCTTGTTTTTCCCTGCAGTGTAATTCTACGTTTTGAAACAGGGAATACATTTAGTCTTCATATTGAGGCAGAAGAAAAGACAGTTAATAAAAGGAAGGGTAGACCCTTCTTCCTTTTTTTTTTTATTTGTTTGTTTTTTCAATAACCAATGGACAACAGACTTGTTTAGACAGATGCTTACCACTCTCAGTACCTGTGAGCATGCTCTCTTTGCTTATTCACTTCGTCTGCTCAGTTCAGTATCTACATCTCAGTCTGGAGGCTTTGCACATTGACCATTTGCTCCGATCTCTTCTTAATCTGTTGCTTGCTCCTTTTCTTTAACGTAAGCTTCTCCCATGTCATTCTTCTTGCTAGGACTGGTTTCCTCAGCTGATTCTGCAGAGTTCTGTGGTTGCATCCAGGAGACCCAACACCATCTGCCCACAGTGACAAAGACATGAAGGGGCCTCCACTGCTCCATCAACAGATTAAACCTCAGGAGCGTCCTGTGCCCCGTGGGACCTCCGTGAAGGCTCCACATAACTGGCATTCCAGACAACTCACATTTGAGAATGCCTCCCACAGAGCCTGCTGTGAGTCAGCTTTGTGTGGTGAATGCTGGAAACGGGGCAAGGTCTGCATTAACACAGCCATGCAGCGTGCACAGGACTGCAGTTTCAGATAGGCAACTTGCAATGGCCACATCTAAGTATCTGTCTGAGAAATTCCCAACCGGTTCTAGTTTGGTGGTATTTCTCAGGCAGAAATAGCATCTCTTTGGGAGGGAAAAGCTGTCAAAAGAATACATACAGGCTGGATTCCAATGACGGATAAAAAAAGATAGCTTTCACGAGACCAGGAATGGTAATTCTCCAAGCTGGAGGTCATCCTGCCTTCAGAACAAGATGTCTCATGTTGTCTTTGGGAAGGAAGCCATGATGCTGATGGATGTGCATCAAGCTATCACTGAAAAGCAGCAGGGGGGGAACCTCATCACCAGTTGGATGAGGAGAAGGGTGCCTTGAACATCAGAAAGGATGGGGTGAAAACCACCATTAATACCACTACCACCACCATGGGGCTCAACCTTGAGCCACCAAAGCTGAGCCCAGCACAACCTTTACCTCCTTTACCACAAGCCCATCTTGAATACACTAAGGACACGGCTGAACTTTCTGAAGTTACTAGACTATGGCTGCATCCACAATGGGGGGAACAGGGAATACATCTGTTGATCAGGCAGATCGCTACGCCTGTGGTGTAGCAGGGGGTATTGCATAGGAAAAAAGATGCCAGCCAGAAAGGTAGACACTGGAGGGCTGATGATACAGAGCTGGTGCAATCAGCACTAGGGTGTATAAATAATCCATGATGATCAGCAAGACCTTAGAGACTGACAGAAAAAAGTCATAATGGTTATTAATAATTGAGGCCATTCTCAAAGTGCCCTGGCACACTATGTGTATTCCCTCAAGGACCGTGACAAAGTGTGGCAGTGATCCTGTCCTGCACATCTAAGGCAGTGACTAGCCGATAATCTGCAAGAGACCGGCACTGGCGCCGGGGTTATCAAGTCAAGTCCCCAAGATAAGGCGGCCGACTGGCCCTGCAGCAACCACTGCTGCTCGCTGCGGTGTGTTTGCCTTTCTGCCCGTCTCCTGCTTCTCCCCTTTGCCCGGAGCTGCCTCAGCGTGCTGGCAGGGCTGAAGGGTGACAGGCGGGATGTGGGTGCAGCATGCACGGGGTGCAGGCGAGGTACCAGGGAGCGCCGGCATCGCTGCTTGGTGCCAGCGGCACCCCACGCGGCGTACAGCGTGGGTGGCCCCGGGGGCTGCCGGGGTGCCTCGGTAGCTCCTCGGATGGACATACATGGGCAATAAGCAGGGGGTATAACTGGCCTGGTGTGACCTAAAGGGGTAGCGTGGCCACGTCCACACATTTCCCTTAGCCGCGCATCTTCGCTCGGCTCAGTTCAGGAGGAGACACCCATCTCTTCATTCGCTCAGTCAGTCTCCCCACCCAGCCCAGCTCTCTAAGTACGCTTATTCCATAAACACTCACTGATGTATTGCAGTGGGAAGGGCACATCCCAGCCTGCCACAACTAACAGGTAGCACATTACACAAAATAAGGTCTGAAGTCCAGGCTCAGTTGAAATCCGCAGGGCAACTCACATCTTTATATTACACCCAAACGAAGTTTTCCTCTTTTCTGCCACCCTTTATTCATTTTTCTCTGGTTTTGCTGCTTTACGTTGTACATCTTTTCAGGACAGAGACAGTGTTTTTTAACCACAAAGGGCCACTGTTATTTCAACAATCAGTTGTTCCCCGTGTGCCCTAACACCCCCTCACAGCACTGTCATTATCACAACTGCAACAGCATCTCAGGGCCCATGTACAGACAATGTGTACTAACAGATTTAATGGTCTTAACTATCAAAAAGACAAAGGTTTCCCCACCCACCCACCTTTTTTTACTATTTGTTCCATTTGCTATCCAAATGTCAGCGTTCATTGTCTGCAAAATGACTGTTGAACCAATGATTATGGTGTGGCGTATTTCCTCTGAGTGACAGTGCCTGCACAATGACTTTTCTCCAACACACTCAGCAGTCAGCATTAAATATTCTTGGCGTGCAGCCTGAATAACAACACACATACTGAGACCTGCCAGCATTGGAAAGTCCCTAAGTCCCAGGAGCTAAGATTAATTGCCAGCTTTTCTTAAAATTTTCTCACCACTCCACCCAGTTTCTCGGGTCTTCCCACCCACTACAATCTTACAACTGCCTTTGTGGAGTTTCATAAAACTTCCCCAGACAGTTTCAGATGAGTGGAGAGCACTTAAACTCCCCCTTGACTTGACTGGCTTCACAGGCCAACAGTGCTTTCCTTGACTTTACGGAGGGAGACTCGACCAGGTACACTTTTGCCTCTCTTTATTACCACTCAGGACTCTTCCCAAATTTGTTCGTCTCTGAGGCAGGGGTATGGGAAATATGATGTTTAAGAAAAAGACAGCAGAAAGCACTCCTGTAACCTACTTAACCCCTCTTTTAAACCAGGGTATGAAGGCAAGTCCTGTGAGATGCTAAGCATCATTAACTTCCATTAAGTATAGATGAGATGAGGGCACTTGTACTAAAGACTACAGCCTGAGTACTTCTCACTGCTAAGCCCAAGTTTATGCTAGTGGTGGAAAAACACAGAAGGAATAATACTATCACCTATTTCTTAGCACAGATCACCCTTTTGCTCATGTAACATTGCTCTCTAAACAACAAAGAGGTTTCACAATCATGAACCACAATCCCCTTTTCACCAAGGACTCTAAGTATGATGAGAAACTGGGGAAACAACCACACGGGAAATGAGAAAGCCCCTCTTCTGGCATTTCCAACTAAAAGGAAAGCAGGAGGTATGAAAAACCTTCACATATTTTTCACTTTGGCTTTCCACCCACAGTGGTTAGGATCAGCTTTGAAGAACCACCAAAGTTTTTGATCAAAGTTTTCTGGATAAGACAACTTGGCCCATTAATGTAGAATGGCATTTTTTTTAAATGAAAGGTGTGGGTTTTCCTTAAACAGATGCCTGTAAAGGCATCTAACTCCTGAAGGCTTGAGCATCCTGGTTTAACCAGTTTTAGTGAGCGAGTCAGTTCTGATAGAGCTTACTAAGAAAAATGCAGCTCATCTGCTCTTTCTCTCACAAGCTTCTCTCCACTGCTTCCTAGCTCACCTGCTATTATATTTAGGACTGATCTGAGTTAGGAACTCTAACAGACGCTTTATATTAATCACTGAAAAAGACTGTTATGTTGCCCATTTCTATTTTAGACCTTTGGCTCCAACCCCAGGCTTTCAGCTCTTAGAGTGAGCAATGCCAGACTTTTGTTTTTCTGTTAGCTTTTTTTTTCCATAGGTGCCTAAGAAGCACTTGCAAAACATTTCAAGCAGCTGCCCATGCAAAACATATTCCCTAGCTACTCTGTGTGTATAACTTCAACTCCCTGACTGCCATGCTTATAACTGCATTTATATCTGTACATAACTTGAGCATCTACACCTGAAAAAAACTCTCTCAAAATCAAACAAGCGGCCAGACATCATCAGGCTAACCTCCAAGCAACTTTCCAGCAGTTTCCATAATGGCCTATGTACGCAAGCAGATGTAGATCTTTATTGTTTTACTATCTGATTGAAATACAATGCTTTTTAAAAATGACCGCTTGCAGGTAAAGAGACATAGCCACCTAAACCCTCAGTCAGTCTCTGTTTGTACTAGGTGGTGTTTTGAGTATACTGTCAAAAGTACCAGATCTGCTTTCATCCTCCAACACTTTAAGTTAATGGATTATAAATGAAACTTATCTAAAAGGAGTTCCAGTCACAAGATATTATTTCAGCATAAATATCCAAGGAACTGGGTGTTGATTAACATATTTCTTTTAAGGTTCAGTCATTAAGGTTAAGTTAAGGAAACAGATTTCTCTTGCGATCTTCATGAATATGATGGACAACTACCTGTGGAGCTTCTCTGTAAAGTAGTAGTAAGAATCATTTACAAAACAGTCAGGGCTTGGAAGGCAATCAGGTTGAAACACAGCTGTTAAAAAAAAAAAAAAGTCAAAAGCCAATGGTGCAAATTTGAGAAACAAAACACCTCAAATATTAGTGAACTGATGACACCATGGTACCATGCTGATTCAAACTACTGGGCACATTTTGGAAGTGGAACACATTTTTGTAGCAAACTGATCAAACTGATGCTGTACTACCAGGAGTGCAAACTAGTATTTTGTGGAGAGCACTCCCATCAGCTACCTGCTGGCTGGCATGATGTGTGTTTCAACAGCTGTGGATATTTTGGCAGTACCACCTTTGCTCACTGCAGCGATTTCAGTCGTAAGAGGCCTATTCTCTCTTCTCTCCTACCCACTTCGAGATTTCAAGCTAGAAGCAGCACCTTTTTCAACCACAGGCACCCTCTGGCAGGGGTTAAAAACATGGGACATAGGAAGCTTCCAGTACTCCCCTTCCCCATCCTCGCACACACGCGCTGTATACCAACAGCCAGTAATAGGCACCATACGTTTAAACTCGTATTTTGCACTTCCCTAAGGCAGAAATTCCCTCCTTGCTGCCTCGCTCCTCCTCAGCTGATGGAGAGAGCAGCCGAGCCCAGCAGCTCGCCTGGGAGGGCGGTGGATGCGGGCGCTGACTCGCAGGACACTCGCACGCAGGGCTCCACGGGGCGGTGGGCGTCTCGGGGACCCCTCCAAAGTACCTGCCCGTCGCTTACGCTGCAGCACGGCACTTGCAGCATCTCTACAGCTCTCCGTCATCTCACCAAGCGAGGCAAGACTGTCCAAAGCTATTAGAGACAGCCCCCACCCCCCAAAAAAACCCTCTGTCAAATATATTTCCATATTAGTACGAGCAATCGATTTTTAAGTGTAATATTCTTCAACTAAGCCAATTAACATATCACTTCTTCTACAGTGGCATTTTCCTGGGAGAGGTCTCTCTCTGGGGAAGACCTGAGCAGGTTCAATTGACCAGACTTGCTTTCTAGAAAGGACTCTTCCAAACATCTGGCCCTCCAAAAGCAGAGAAGGCTTGCTCAGAGCCAGGACATTATGGACTCACATACTACTGACGTGAAAAAATAGACCTCGTGGCAGTTCACACTAGAGAAATGGCTATTACATGCATTGATGTATTTCAATTTAGTCTTTGAAAAATAAAAGGGCAAAAATGTTCTTTTTTTGCAGTTTTCAGTTTAGTGGCCATAACTGTCCTTTTAATAATCACATTACAGAAGTTTTCAGACCCATAGACAGAGTACAGAAACAGCATCATGAAGTGTGCAACACTAACTTCTCTTGAAATAGCATTATTACTGTAATAAGACACGAGTTCGGGAAACTTGATGACCATTTCTGCAATGGAAGATGGACGCAATCTTCCTTACAGAAGGATGCAATTCTAAAGCAACTCGCTACCCATAACTCTAAGAGTATGTGAATGTAAAGGACAAAAGATTTTTGCTCATATTAAATAAAAAATAAGGAATATTACAATTACAAGCAAGGTCACCTTCTCCCTGTTCAAGTTCTTTGTAAGTAATACAATGTGAAAAGGAAGTATGAGACCTTAGAGTCACTTATCCTCTGGCTCTGTTTTTCTCTAATTAATTAAATGGGTGAAAAGCAGGAGCTCAGGGCCCATAGATCAGCATCAGCACAATGCATTTCGTAACTGCTCTGTGAAGACAACTCCAAAAGCCAATCACAGGGTACTTATTAAAGAGGCCTTCTGATGTAGCCCCTTATAGCAAAAACCTGCTGGATGCCCCAAATTACTCAGTTACACCTCATTAAATTATATCAGTTGTTTGTTGCCAGCATATTGTCCATGCAGCCCAATGGCTTCGTAACCAAAGCTGCTGGAAACCTGTTTAATTGCTCAATTGTTGTATTTTTTTTTTTTAAACTTCTTGGGCAATGGGTGGAATACTGTAATTTGTTAGAAAAAGCAGAGAGGATATATTAAAACAGAAGAAAAGGAAAAAAAAACAACAGAAAAACACAAATCAGAAGATCAATGCTGTTACATTAAGGTTTTTACTAGGTTTCTTTCAGCTACGTTTGCTTTCATGTTCTTGACCAAAGAGCTCTCGGGTAAAGAAATGTTCATAAGTTGCTTCCTGAACAAGTCTCCTCAATTACTTTGCTGCCTCTGCAATTCAAACACTTACAGAATTCTTTCTAAGGGCAGCAGCAGCAGCAGCATTAGCAGAGCAACTGGGGTGGTCTTGTTACTTTAAACCTCTTTGAAAATTCACAGCCTGCAATCATCTCACATGCCAGTGTCCACTCTGGCTTGGAGGCAGAGGAAAAAAAGAAAAAACTTTGGAGAGGCCTGTTAAATAAACCCTGCTTTCACAACAGTAAAATCCCTAATAGTTTTGATTCACTGAAGCAGTGCTCCCAAACAACTCCTTTTGTTTTCAATCACTTTTATAACAGTCTCAAACTAAAATGCCAGACCAGAATACCTGTCTCTGTGTGTACACACATATAAATTACCTCAACAGACTGATTTTTTTAGGACTTCTTGTCAACATGGAGTAATTTTTTATTTTTTATGCTTCAAGAAAATTTGACTCCAAAAATAGATGTGAATCTATTTGCTCCTCCACACTTAACAGCACTCCTTTGTTAGCATTTCTATATTACTCTGAAGACATACATCACTGAATGAAAAACACAGACAATAAGGGCCTTGGAGTTGTGTTGCTGCAGATCCATTATCAGCCAGACACTCCTTCTGTATTTATTCCAGTTGAGAGGGGGAAAAATAATCTCTAGTTCCTCTTCACTGGAAACTCCAAAGATATTTTTTATATAAAAAAAGGAAGTTTAGGGCCAAAAGGAAAATTATTTAAAATGGATGGGCACTGAACACAATGCATTCCATTCAGCTTCTGTTCTCATGCTTACTGATCTCCAGCTGAAACATTAAACACTCAACCCACAAGATGCAGACCCCTCTTCAGGGATGGAAATAATTATCTGCCAAGCTTTAGGTTCCAAGGGCTTAGAAGTGGGACTGTACAAAGAACTAATTAAATTAGAAATGGCACCAGAGCATGGTCTCCTGAAAAGGTGAATTTGTGGGCTGCAGTGCATTGCCAGGAAAGAATATGCACTGCTTGTGCAAAAATAAAAGAGCACACTAGAAAGCGACAGATTTGTGTTCTAAGCCCTCAAAACCAGCAGTCTCAGAAACATTCTTACTGGAGACATAGAAGAAAAATGCTAGTATGAGAAAGCTTAATTTTATGGGGTCAGGTAATCCTGAAGGAATACAGAGTAAACCCCAGGAGACAGCCCTCCCCGAAAGGTTATACAAAGCAGCTGGACAAGAGGGCATCCAGAAAACCTTGCTTTGCTGGGTTACGGCTAGCTCTTCTGAATCTCTCTTTCCCACTCTCCAGGGTCCCATCTTGTAGATTAGCACTAATGAGACATTCAGATAGCTGGGAAAACATTGTTACAAAATTAAAAAGTACATTTTAAACGTAGGGAAAGGGAAAAAAAAGGAAAAATATAGATGTTCAATGGAATGCTTTTTATACCCTCTTTCAACATCAGATAGTACCCATAAAAAATTACGATGGAAAAGACCAGCAACAGCTTCCTTTATATCCTTATATGCATATATGTATGCAACGTATGTGCTTTACTGCAGCACCTATGTAATGAAGTATAAGTGAACAAATTTCATTCTATTTCACAAAATGGGCCAGATCCTTAGTTGAGACAGCACAGGATCATTTCCACAGGGTTCAGTATCAATTCTCTATCTCTGCCATGTTCTTCACATTCACTGCTTTTGTTAAGCTTGACAGGCAGGAGGAAAGAAGCTTCCAGTTCCCTTATCAGCACAATTAATCACCGTGCTGCTTAAGTCAATGAAAGCTAATTAAAAACGGGTCAGGAACTGTTGGCCATAAACTCACTAAAGATCAGTCAGCTATCCTTAGTAAATATCTAATAGGAGGAAGCAGGGAAGGAAATGGAAATTGGAAAGGGACTCAAGACTCCTGTGGACTTCCGTGATAAATTACAGAGATGCATTGCTTAACCAACTTTTCATAGAAAGTGTTCTGACATTTGTGTACAATTAGACTTTTAACTATAAGCCATGTCAAAATTTACAGCATTTAAGTAGAAAGCAATATTAAATTTGCTTGAAAATTCTGGGGGAAAAAACATTGCGGATCGTTAGACATCTATGCAGTGAACTCTATGTTCATGTGATATTTATGCAAGATTTCTAGTTAAAAATAAAGAAAGAATAAGAAAAAGAGCATGTTTGTGCTGGAGACAAAAGCATTTCAAGTATGAATGTACATGGAGCTAGAGGTTAGAAGAAAAGGAGTGTCAGCATCAATTTACTTTCCCGTTAGGTGAAGTCCCAAAGTCAAATTTAACTAGAAGTCGATGAATTTCGCTTCCATTGAAACAGTACGGGCCACAGCAGTTGTGTAAAATCACACACTGGGCACACAACCATAACAGACACAAATAGCAATTTGCTATCAGCTGGAGAGTAGCCATGACTTACAGCCCAAAACATGCAAAACAATTTTATCTTCAAGGTTTTACAGAAAGGCATAGTGTAGCAGGAAAAGCGACGAATACGAACAGGGAGCTAAAGTTACGCAGTCTTGTATATCCTTTTGCAGTGTGGCTCCATTTTTTTCTCTACAGCAAAGCTTTGCCACAGATCGAATGGGAACAAAGTATTGAAATAAATGGTGCTCATCACAGGAACTTGACTTGTTCTCCTTACTGTACCAAAAAAGCCCACCGTCTGAAGACTAACTGGTGTCTGTCATTTGTCTGTACACACCTGCTTTCTGACCAATTTACAGTGAATGACGTTTATATGGTTATTTACCTCATTATCAAAACAGACTTCCAGAATGTCAAGGGTCATCAGGTTTGCAGGAAGTAAGTAAAATTGTTGGACTGAACCAGACTGCCAGCCTCTCCACCCAGTCAAGGTCAAATAGCTGTGGGGTTGTGTGTGGCGCGGTGGTTGTCTTCTTTTCATCTGTGCTTTGGTGAAAATGTTTTCTTTTGCTGGGATAAATCCCACAAACAATGTATTCTGTCCCTATTACCTGATATGATGTTAAAAAAAATTAAGTAAATACAAGTATGTACAAAGGACGGGTGCAAGATCCTGGACATGTAACAAGGTTTCGACAAGGTACCACTAATAGTTCATGATGAGACAAAATTATAACTCTGACCTTTTAGCTGAAACAAAAGGCAAAAGAATCTTTAGGGCAGCGCAACCGCTGACTCCTCTGAAAATGAGAAGCACTGATTATTATCCCAGCCTGGGGGGAAAACTGCAATTCAAAAATTGCTTGTTCTTGTCACAGTAAATCTTGAACGCTTTTAATGAAAGTTTCTCTCCTTCATGAAGTATTTCTTGCTAAAAAAACCAGGACAGCACATTAATACAGGGCTTTAGATATCTTTAAAGTCAGGTTTAATTGGGGCAATTCCCTCCAGTGAATCGAAAGATGACATTCGTCTTCACTGCCTGGTTGGAATGCTAAACTGAAAGCAGGGCTGAAATGTCAAGGTAAAATAATGCTAGTAATTATTCCGAACGTTACATTCCCCTTGACCTTGGAATTTAAGAGGCTGAGATGAAGGCCTTTTGTCAAAAGTCAGGAATTCATCTGGAGACTTCATTGACATTTATGATTAATACAATCTGGAAATATTAGGGGAGGAGATACAAAATATGCTATTAGTTTCCAGCACAAGGGTAATTTCATCTTATATTGTTGTGGGATCTACAGATAAAGACTACAAAACAACACATCATCTGTAATCTTACTGCTAATGTTTTTAGGTAAGAACATGAACAAGCTTAATGCAATAACCATAATCTCTATAAAACAAAATTCATACCACTGCCACAAAAGAGAAGAAAATATTCTCCATTCCGTACAAGTAATGATTTCTCGTAAGACACAAAAAATAGGGCACAAAGCCCCCAATCCAATTGCTTCACTATTATGTCTGGTTATCACAGATGATTTTCCACTTCATTTGCAACTTAACACTAGAATAACTCTGTGGGGTGAAGATTTTATATATTAGTGTCCTGAAGCGACTCTTACAGCCTTTATTTGCACCTCACATGTGACAGAAAATGCCTCCCCCACTGATGGCAAATGCAAGGCAGGGAAAGCCTTAAGTCTTTTATGGTCAATGTCAGAGGAGACTCAGTACACTCAGCTTCGATAAACAGTGGAAGGGGACAGCGCTCCTTTGTACTCCTCTTTTGATCCCATCATACTCCAGGCAAATGAAATGCTGCAATTGTGGACAAAAGGAAGAATGAAGGCAAGTATTTGTTAACATCTTTGCTGGCGTCTGCAGAGTTAACCCTTGCCACGAGTTCAGTTTCCTAAGGTTTCAAGAAGCAGCTAATTTACTGACACCCCAGACTTGACAAGTTACTCTTTTAAAAATCGCTCATGAAATTCGGCCATTTTAAGTTTATATGCATAGGTACATTTGAAGATACAACCCTATTGAAGATGCTGGCAAAAAAAGGTCTCAGAAGAACATGCCCTAAAAATGACATGCAGTGGTGAAAGCATGTCTCATTCTCTGTCCTGATTCAATGGTAGACCTTAACTGTTGGGCTTGGAAATAAAATAAGAGAGGGAAAGTAAGGCAATACAGGTATTCATAGTGAGAATGTAATTTTCTTAAGTTAGTTTGGTACTAAAATGAAGCAGTGGAGATACTTCATTTTGGAGCCTGCCTACTGGGCATGTAAAAACCAACACATTTTCTCCAGCTATGTTTTTAATTTTGGTCCATACAAATCTTAAATAGGTATTTGCATAATGAACTCCTACAGCTCATAAAGCCCATTATAGACTATTGAATAAATGGCAGAACTTTTAAAGATGGTCCAAATAATGATTCCAGTCCCTAGATGGAGTGTTTATAGACTGTAGCTTATTAAATCCTCTATGTGAATATCCTAAGCCACATCTGAAAAATCCCATTAATAAATTTTATTAAAAGGAGTTTGTAATTATTCCAGCATATTGAGGACTTTTCCATCTGATGTATCCTCTCTGTGTTAGACATCTTTATGAACTTCTTTTGCAAAATGCTTTTCTCTCTCAAAATTTATTATTCACATCGTGAATTTTCTATTAAATGCAAACAAGATAAGACCACAGAAATGGTTAAGTGTGCTTCAATTTGTGAAAACTGAAATCATATTTTGCCTTATGAATTCAGTAAATATTGTACAGACGGTCCAAAAAGAATAGTAATATGTTGCCTAAATAAAGCAGGCCAGATTTTTTAAGATGAGGGAAAATATACAGAGTGTTACATGACAGTTCAATGTTAATATTCAGTTACTGTTACACATATGTACATGAAGCAGCTATCCGCATATGCCAATACAGCAGTAGACACTAAAGCAGCCATCTGTATATTCTATACCCTATTTACAGAAGAAATATAGTAATTGCCATTTATTGTCTACGAATATTTGCATGGTTTTCCACATTCTTTTCTAAAACAGTCCTGCGTAAATTCAGCATGTAACTGGATGAGTGTTTTAGTATATACAGGCCAGACTTTATAATTTAAAATTTGCATTGAAATATGAATGCTGTGAGGATTTCTCCAATGGAGGACTGACCTCTCCAAGGACAGGTACTTCTCCAGTCATGGAGCCACTCAAGGATTAGGCATAAGCTGTAGCGTTACCACGTACTCCCCTTTCCAGCACTGGCAGCCTGAGGGTTTGGAGTACAGAAGAGGCCAACTGCACCTTCACACTTCGTTCTCCAGGAAACTGAGGGAGATCACAGGAAGATGAAAGGATGAGATTAACTGGAGCTGCCCAGAATGTGCTGCAAAAGTCATTAAGCATAGAAGAGAAGTTGGCTGGCAACACACATGAACTCCTGAGTGAAACGGTCCACCTGGCCCAGTCTGTCGGACATGAAAGACTCGTGGAAGCCGCTGCCAGACTGTTTTCTAACCTCTCCCAGTTGGAAAATGGCCAAAGCGAGGCTTTACAAGAGATGGCTCTGCCCATAAGAGACTAAAAACCACAGACACATGCATTTTTTCCCTGTGACAGCTCCTGCAGCAGCAGGGACCACCGCTGGGAAGGGAGCACCGATCCCTTCTCCAGGCCAGGTAGCATTCTGAACACACTGGGGTGCCACGAGCAGCCAGCATACCACAGGTTGGAAACACTTGGAGGTTCAACCAAGAGTAAAAGGCAGACATGTGAGTCAATAACCAGTTGCCCGGATCGGAAACGCTCTCGGGAGCTGAGCGGGAAGCTGGGTGAGGAAGGAAGTGCAGGTTTAGTGACAAGTGCTCCGCCAAGGCTCCCGAGCCGGCCTTCCTCAATTACTGCCAGAAGCAGTGGCTAACAATCCCCCTGATCTCTAATTCAAATGTTTTGCAATACTCGCACACGGGCATCTTACAGGGAAACAGCTGCAATACACAGAGAACAGTATCGTGGCTACAGACTTCCGTAAAGCACCTGCAAGTATATTTTGACACAAACCGAACGTGGGCTTAATCAGTGTTTCTGTACAAAAAAATGTTAGCGAAGCGATGTGACTGACAGTTTGCAAGGATGGGAGAGGTAGATGGGAGTACGAGGTTAAGGTCCCCTTATTCGTGTGGGGCAAATACATTGGCTGGGACCCAGTTTTGGGGGGGTGAGGTTATGTAACAAAGAGGGTGAGGGACACCTCTTCATGAACATGCAATTAAGGAAGGAGTCCCTGGGCCAGTCACCCCACGTGGTATCCGTGGCCGCTGCCATCTGTGGATGCTATGGGTACCTCTGGCCACTGCTGGTTGCAGTCATTGAAGAAATTAAGATTGAGGACTCCAGGCTTGAATTTCCCAATTCAACAGCTCCCTAAGTAATTGCTTCACAGGGCTCAAAGCAGTGGCAGAGGGAGGGGGAACAAAAAGCATTGGTACAGCACTTCAGAGCACAGCAAAAGCTGGTCATCACCTCCACAGATGATGATGACTTCTCCACAGCAGTAATATTTTGCTGCATGTGAAGAAATAGTTCATGGATTTCGCTGAGTTCCTTTGGTTAGGGGACAATCTAGATAAAATGAGAACTACAACATTTGTTATAGTCATTCTATTGAGAATTTTTTAAGCACCAACTTTACTACTGAAGGTGTCATTCAGAAATTTCTTTCATTGATGAATCTTACTGAGTTTCTAAATAGCACACTGTTGTAAGAAACTAATGTACTTCTTTTGGAGGCTAAAAACACCTCATATCCTCAGCAAAAGAACACTAAGCAAGCCAGTGAGAAACCCTGGAAGTGGAGCTTGAATTTTCTGCTCACAGTCCTGTGCTCTAATAGATACAGGACACTTCTAAATCCAGGAACACAACCTTTGGGACGCATGGTTAAACATCTGCAAATTCGATACTGACACCAGTCTGAAGATTAGTTAGGAGACAATAGTGTTGAAAAGTACCTGTAGCTAGTTAGCCACATCTTGCTTAAACACTCTGGCTAAAACAGAAAATAGCATTTATACACAAAAAGTCAGGATTACAGAAACAGAAGTTTCTTCAGTGCAACCAGTGCCAGAGCATGCAGACAAGTAGAAAACCCCAAAATATCATTTAATAAAAAAAATCAATGCCAACAAAGGTATTAAACTCTAAAGAAACGTAGGCTGGGGTTTCTGAAAGATGCTGCATGCTTCTACGAGTTCCCTCAACCATATCTATCCTGGAGGCAAAAACCTGAAACCATTAAAAATATATGAAAACGAAAACAATGCCTGGAGGGCTTCCCAAACACCTATGCCCTCCATAGTGTCCTCATTGCATCTCCTCAACTGACAAAACCTGAATCTTCACCAGTTCTCCTGGGAACTTCCAAGCTCTTCTCCGCTTAGGCTCTGGCATGGGTTACAGTGCCCTAGATGTCAACAGGGCTTACCCATGTGGGTCTGACAGGGTTCAGTACTTCTGTTTCTTCCCTCTGTTCTTCAAGCAAGTACGACAGTATTGTCTGTCTGAATTGTAAGAACAGGACAAAACTTCAAAGAAAAAGAGTTTCAGAGCTATAAATGGTCTCTCTACACAATTCTCCTACCTATTCCCTATGAAAAGAGTTTAGGAGGTTCAAGCTCCTCAGACCTTTCAGTAAGGTTTTTACATGAGGAAATAGCTTCTTAGGAACTCCTTTGCCCTGATCTGAAAGACATTTTAAATTCTTTATAGTCCTTCTGCTTTCCAGTAAAAACAAAACAAGCTGTTTAACTTCATTGCAGCCTGACAGTTAATAGCTCCTGTATTGTCTCTTAATCACACTGAAATGTCTGTTGAAGGATGTATCATTGTTTTAACTTCCTGCTAGCTTTTTTCTTACACAGCCTGCCATTAAACTAAATTAACTGTATTCATATTGTAACCATAATTTACAACTTTTTAAAGAGACATGACACAGATCTTTAAAATCATAAGTGGCCCACAAAGAAGGTGAATGAAAGAAGGGTTATTCTATGTCTTTCAAAAAAAGAACTAGGGAGCATCAATAGAAAGGCATTTCACAGCTAAGAGAAAGGGATGCTTCTACACAGTGTGTCGGAGAGGGTTGCTGCACCCTCCTTGCCGCAGAACATTAGAATTTACCTGGCTCACAAAAATCTGGAAAATTCATGGAAAAGAGTTTACACAAAGACTCACTTTAGCTCAGAAAGTCCTTGGACCATGAGTCACAGGGGCCTGGGAAAATATTGTTGTGAAATATTGCTGCATACTTGCCTTGCTTATACACTTTTGTCTCTGCATTCGCTAGTGCTCACCCCTCCCATCACCCAGTCCTGTTCCCGGGGCACTGCATTGCTAGGTGAAGGCAGGGAGCAAGCTCCAAGTCGACCTCCCACTCCCCACACCCATTTAACAGCAAGTCCTCAAATTGAAGATATGTCTGGCATAAAATTGACAAGAATGGATTTTGGCTTGATTTTGGCTAAAAGGCCAAGAAGGGATGTGGAGACAAGACAGCAAGTTAGCCTGACCCAGCATGGCAGTTCCTATGGTCTCATTATGGAGCTAGTCCATGCCCTGTCCGTGTTTCTGTGGAGAAAAGCAAGGACTTCAAAATAAAAAGAAGGCACTGTTCTGTACTAACACCATTACCAGTGTGAGATATGAATGAGTGGAAGAAATATGTCCCTTCATTTTTTTCCCCAAATTTTGAAGTGTATAAGATTGTATTTTATTTTTTGATAATTCCTTTCTTAACTTGCTAAATTTTGTTTCCATC
Organism: Harpia harpyja; assembly: GCF_026419915.1. Lineage (NCBI taxonomy): Eukaryota > Metazoa > Chordata > Aves > Accipitriformes > Accipitridae > Harpia > Harpia harpyja. The sequence continues at coordinate 5,952,294 of NC_068940.1, forward strand.
CTAACCACTCATCCATTTTGCTTCTTTTCCTTAGCTCTACAACATCGCAACACACCCTCCCATTCCCTCAATGAAGCTCTCTTGATTGTTATAAACACAGCTCTTCTAGAGCTCCTTCAATCTTAAGACTCTCCTCAGATGAAAATATGAACGTATTTGGCCTTTTGACATCCCCATGAGATTTGAATTGTATCAATCTGATTTTATAACTAAGAAGCTTTCACCAGAGAAAAAAATTAGTGCCTCATCCAAAGTCTGTGATATTTGTGGAGAAAAAGATAAGCAGGTACCAAACTGCTTGTCCTGTGCTCTATCCGTAACATACTGCTGCATCCTTCAGACTGGAACCCACAGAAAAATCCTTCTGTTCTTTTTAGTCTGAAGGCAGTTTCCTTCATTCCCTTTCTTTATGGAATGATGGTAAATCCAGCAATTCTAGGTTCCTGAACAAAGTGAAGAGGCTCAACCAGCACATCCTTTTTGGAAAAAGGATTTAAAAACCCCTATAAGTTTGAGTAACTGCTCAGTGAAATATTATATGTATCCTAACACCATGGGTCAAAGCAATAAAACGCAGGAAGTCTTTCATTCAAATACTCACAAATGCTCCTATATTCTAGGCTGAAACAAATGGTCAGCAAAGGTGGGATGCAAGAGAGACCTGAGGCGTCTTTACTACACACCAATGATGTTGTGAGCCACAGTTAGCTGAACCTGCAGCCTCCATACACTGCAAGCCACCTTGTAGAAATTATACAATATAGGTCCATGCTCTGTGAAACTTGTGGCTCAAAAAATGTTCCAATAATATTAGTTCACGTCATCTTTTTGGTACCAGACAGTACACATGGCACCAACTTTGTACCAGATTTGCCAGTAAATATCCCCTTGACATTCCTTTTTTGAGATTCTTCTGACCAGACTGAGTAGGAACTATCTGCAGATGGTGGTTGCCTTTAGGTAAATCCTGATAGGTACCAGATATCTCCAGTCACTGTACCATTTTCATTAAATGACGTAAGACAAACCTCCTATTTAAAAGAAAACTAATAACTTTTGAGAAAAAGGGAAGGGCTTGATGAGATGATACCATACTATAAGCTTTTGTTGTGGGCAAACAGAATCCTATAGTTCAAAGTAATTATCTCATCAAGTTCCACCTCATTAGGATTGAAACTAGACATCATAATGAACAGTGGACTAATAATTCACCAATGAGAACTTGGTTTTAGTCCAGCTTGCTATCTTTTTTGTAATATATTTGTTGGTTTCAGCTCATCACCCCCAACTTCACCGGACAAGATGACACACCTCTTCATTTTCTATTCATCATAAGCCTATGGGTGAATTAGTAAATTAGATTAAATTTCCTTTCCCAGTGCCAGAGGGGCACTGGGAAATTTGCATGAACTCCCTTCCCAGGACATGGCACGTGGAGAAAAGGGAGAAGCAGGAATTGTCAGAGCAAGTTCAGTTTTGCCCCCTGGACCTTCTGCATTTTTGTGGAGGAGGGCAGAATGTATCAACACACCCTCTCTTCCACTCCAAAAAGATAGTGCTATGATGATAAGTGGGAGATCACTTCATAAATTACAGGTCGCTACAAAACATTTTGGGACATTAAGTACTATCTGCAGCAGGACAACTCTGTTGTACATGGGAAATGGCAGAGTAGAGATTATGGAGTCATTAGTCATGCTATCACTCAGAGGATTAAATTTTAATACTTTCTTTTCCTTACTATCCTTCTCCCCACTGTGATTTTTTTTTTACCCCTGCACCTGCCCTCTAGATATTAGATAACCTGAACATGAAAGAGAAGAACCTTTTTGACAGTAAAGCCGAAATCCTCCTGTTTTGTCATGCATTCAAATGGGAATCAGACCAACTGAATCCTGACCTACTTATCAGACTGAAACTCCTGCTGGGAACTATCAATAAAAAGGCTCACTGGGAGGTCATTCAGACTGGTCATGGTTATTATGGGAATTGTGAAAGAGAGGGTAGCTATCCTGACAAAAATTCATTTTTATATAGTCTTACTTCTTAAGTATGTACCTATTCAAAGTGTGATAACTTCTCATTGCAGTTTTCCTTTAAAATAAGCTTCCAGGTCAACTTCCAGTGACAATAAATAAGTCTGCTTCATTAATCGGACTAGAGCACTTAATGGACAACTTAACAGAAATTGTTTCTCTGAGGGTGGCCAAGGGTCTTCACTGGCAGTAAACACAAAATGGTTGAAGGTCTGCCCAGTATCCTATCATGTTTACCATACTCCTTAGAGTAAGTAAAGTGATTACAGGCTTTTTTAAAAATTATTTTTAGCCCACATAAGGTAAAGTAAAATAATCTCAGTGGAGCTTTCACTAAAAACTTTTTGAAGCAAAAGAGAAAAGCCTTGCAGCTTCAAGCCAGCACAGATGCAATGGATAGCAAAGCAGGCAGCTCCACGCTTGCTCCTCAGCATGCATGTTTCTACCCAGCCTTTTCCCACAGTAGGCACAGGGAAGGAGTTTTCAACTCCCCTGCAAAGGGCTGAGCTCCTGGCCTGTTTCTGCCTTTTCAAAATGAGCCCCAACTGAGAAGTCTCTGTCCTACATTACATTTTTGGCAATTTCTTCAGGGTGAGGCAAGTTGTTTCTCTCTGCAGGCCTCTAATCCCTCCCTGTGCTGACTTAATATCAAGTATAAACACTTCAACAGAGAGGCCCATGATGAGTTGCATGTGAAGGTCATGCTACCTTCTGCCATCCTTTCCCTCTCCCAATTTTCCTATGAGTCTATGTATCCTTTTAAATCTGAGGTCATCTCTATGGTGGTGCCAACTACTATTACAAATGCAAACCATTTTAAGATGTGTGTCTGCACACACACCTATGTATTTATATATATATATGCATATTCTGAAAACAAAACATATATTAAAATTGCAGTCTCTTCATTTTAACAAAGAGCCAGATTCAGGCAGCTGAACACACTGAGGGATCAAAAGAATAAAAGAAAGGAATAAATCTCTTTCCACTTTTGAAATCTAGCCCAAGGGCAGCAATCACTGAGTTAAATTCTCTGGTCTGGGTTATGTAGAAGGTCAAACTACATGGCTGTAATGGTCCCTCTTGGCCTTAAATGCCTATGAAAAAATATGGCACAGCTTTGCCCTTGCAGCTGATAGTAGGACATTTGCTTTACCCCTCATGTTGGGAACCTGTGCCCGAAATCTGCCAGAGCAACAGATATTTTTATGATAATTTCAGATTAAAAATATTAAGCACAGCAGGCAAGAAATTCATAGAGTCATCCCATGTTGTTTTTAAAGCCCTTGTCTATGATCTCATCGTTGCTACTAAAGCTGATGCTGTTTCCATGGCATTTCTGATTAACCAGTCACCCAGCTTCTAAACCATTTATTTTCTACTAATATAAATAGAAATATATTTGTGATTTACACCCTTTTCACCCATTTATGCTAACTAGAGCTTATTTAGAAGAAGTATCCTTCGGTTTATTAGCTGAGGGCACTGTTCATGCCTCTAAGGCACAATACAGCTTCCACAGCAGGAAGCCCATTCTTCGTACAGCACAGGTAATGTCCTACACATCCCAACTTCTCTGTGTCTCCTGATACGTGTCTCATGTGGGCAAAACAGGCTTAGCTGAAAATGTCCCAAGAGCATCTAATGATATTTATTTTACCTTATAATTAAAATGGTTATTTTATGTTCTGTTCACAGGGCTGTGGGACTGAGAAACAAGGAAGGTTTTGATAGAAAATCCAAATCCAGAGTATTTTCTTCCAACAGGGCTCTGGTGGCGTGAAACAGCACTGCTGGCTTGTCATTTGGCAACACGATTTCTTGATTTTGAGTGATTTTAAATACACATTACATAAAGATTTATCAGCACTTTATCAAAGATTTATAATTTTGCACCTAATTTTAAACATCCTCCTCCACTGCGTTCTGCCCAGAGGCATGAGCATACCACATAAAGGTAGAACTAGTCGAATAGCAAGAGAAAATACCACAAGACCATACATAAACAACAAATATAAAAGATTTTTGTTCTCGGGGGGAAAGGGGGAGAAGTGGAAGTGATAAGACCTGCAAGGGGGCCAATATTTAGTTTAAAACATTTCTGCCTTTCCTTTGGATTTTTAGAAGTGGGAAACAATATCCAAAGCAGGTGGGCATGGGCTGTGTTATTTGGGCAACACTATTTAAATGCTATCACTCTTTCAAGTAATATGTTGCAGCACAAGGTAATGGAAGACATTCCAGTAGTATAGTATCATCTTGAAATTGATGCTCAAACATATTTTTTGCCTGGATCTTGGAAGGTAACATACCAGTGGCTATTAATATATTCATTCTCAGGTCAAAATTCTTTCAGGGAGAGGATACACCACTTTGAGTATCTAATAATGACACTCTTGCATAAGCTTTACTTTTTGGTTATATGTATATTGTCTCCTCACTGTTCTTTGTGAAATAAAGCTGATGATCAGGGCAGATCTTGAAGTGATTTAACACTTCATCTAGCAGTATTGCCAACTTCTGGCATTCAAATATCATGAGTCAGTCTCTCTAAAAATCATAAGATTTTATTAAATGAAAAAGGTAATTACGTTGTGGTTTTGTATTTTTTTTTTTGTTAATTCACTTTAAAAGAAAGGAAAGAACTCTTATGTAGACACTTCAGCAGTGTTTCCAAGTATTTCTTGGCAACCACAAGGCAAAGAAATGTGCTTCAAGAAAATGCAAGCTAAGATCCTCATACATTTAGGTGATAGGTACTGGGACTTGGTGAAAAAGATTCTGAAGTCATCCAAGCTTACAAGGAAATACGATGCAGTTATGGAAGGACATAACTACAGAACTCAGCTTCTCTAACACCCCTCGTCTAGCAAAGAATTCAATTTCTTTCTCTCTTATCCCAGCTAAGCAAACTGCCAAGGTCATCCCACAGGTTATGACACTTCTGTCCCCATACAAACACCAACAGTGCTGAGATTCGAGTAAACAGAGATGTCCCTGATTTGCTGTTCAGAAAGCTCACTCACCTTATTAAAAAATATTTTGTAAAAATTTCTGGGAATAGGGATAAAACCACAAGTGCCCAAACCCTAAACCCAAGAGAAGTGCACTGGCAATGCCAGCCCAAGCTTCCCTGACCACCATGAAGTACTACAACCTTTTTATTGAGCAAAATGATCAGTTGCAAACACAGGTATGCTAAACCAGCCACTTAGACTGAACAGAGCAAGTAAAGAGCCTGTCAGTCTTGCAGCCGATGGGCCCCAACAGCCAAAGGTGAGGACAATACAGTACATTAAAAATGACCACTCAGCACCAGGCTAATCAATGACACCTTTAAACTGCTTATTGAGGATGCCATAGCAGCCTTCCCAAAGGGAAAGTGCAGCACAGCAGTGCACAGAGAGCATCTCCTTTTTATTATTTATTTTAATTTTTGAAAAAAGACTTACTGAATTTTCTAAAGAGCCCTTGTTGAAATACTCATTTTTTTCTACTTCTATTTATTTAAACCAAGTTTCAGTAGTCAAAAAGACAGGATAAAAAGAAAAATTAATTCCTAACAGATAGGAGCAATTATAGACTACAGTTCTGGGATTTTTTTATTGTGGTGTGTTGGTTGGTAGGTTACTTTAACTGTGAGACTGATTGACTTAGAGGTCAGTGAACAGGTTGTTCTCAGGCTGAAGGCTGATACTGCTTTTTTTTATTTTTTTATTTATTTTTTTTTAGAAAAACCGCACAGTGCAGGCGGGACTTCCTTCCCTCACAGATTTGTTCCACAGTCCACCAACAGTAACTGGTTGTTGGTGCAGAAGTTTTCAACATCTCTGGCAGACACTGTGGCTGCAAGCAGGACTTACTCGCTAGTCCTCCTGGGCACGAGGAGGCAGGGTGTGCAAATTCATTTTGAAGACTCTAATATCATCAGCCTGTTAAGAATAATTTTTTATTTCTTTCTGAATTATTAGCTAAGGAAATAGGGGAGGAACTAAGGCTACCCTTTCTTCCTCAGGTAATGGAAGGATCTGGGTAACACCATGCTAAGACTCAGAGGAACAAATCATGGTCTACTCTGCTCTCCTGAGAAGATGACTACAACATTGAGTCACCTTTCTCACAACATGAAGTCATATCTTTTGGATGTCAGAAGAACAGGGAATCTCTGGAGGATCAAATATGCCTTAACTAAGTCTACTGCAGGTGGGCTTCTCCTGGGGAAACATATGACCAGGAGTACGGCCATAAGCACTTCCTCAGTGCCATACCACTTAAGTAAAGAGGTGAAAAAAAGCGTTCTGTAAGAAACCTCGGCATTACCACTGTGAGACTTCCATTTCACAAGGGAGCTCAATGAAATGCAGGGGTGATGACCAGAAAGGCCCTTATAGCATGGGGAAGTCATCTTCACAATGCCATTTGTTAAGTTTTACTGACTACAGTCTAAGAATGATTATGAAAAAAATAGGAAAGTAAATCTTAAGGAAAAAAAGGAAGTCGGCTTTTTTTAACCATTATTTTCAGAAATCTGAAATTGAACCACAAACCACTGTTTCAGGCCAGCTAACAGACTGGCGGGATAGATTGGGAAAGCAGGAAATACTTAACCCAGTTTCACAGTCAGAGAAAGCCTCAGCTTTCACTAACAAGAAAAGAAACATACATCAAATCTAGCACCAGAGATGAGGAGGAAGAAACTGGAAGCACAAATCTTAAATACTCCAAACCCAAATAATGACAAATCAAAAGGAAAAATACTTTTTAAAAATGCTATTTTCTCGTGATTAGCTTAAGAAAGATACTATCGTATCCAAGCAAGTTATTTTTGAACACAGAGCAGTGGCCACCGTGTTGATTTAAAAAATAAAGAGAAAGGAACAAAGGTAAATTTTTCGTAAGGTGATGTGTTGCGTTTCTCCTATATTCAAGACTGCATCTGTTTCCCAGATCAAAATGGGCATTTGGTCTCCACACTAGCTGAATCCCTGATTTGTAGAGTGCGAAAGAAGCCTCAGTGAGGGCCAAATGGATTCCTGCTGGCATCTACCTGAATACCGCCCAAACCCCTCCACTGCTGAACCCTCGTGTCCTCGAGCACAATGATGCCCCACGTACAAGCATCACGTGTACATGTCACTTGCCAGGGACAGGCTCTACAGTCACTTTAACATGGCAGTCCGTGAAGTGTTCCTTTATTCCATTATTACTTAATGAGTATGTATGGCTGTATAAAGCCCACCTTTTTTTCTGGGCCTGCTCCTGTTCCCCACGCCCCCTTCCTCCCTGTTTTTTGATATTTATAACTGCAACACTCATTTACAGTTGCATAAGTGTAAAGCAGGGTGTCTTTCTGGGCTTTCACGATCTGCCCACGTGAAATTACCACATTAGTAATTACCTCATTGCTTAAGACAAAATGCGGCAAACAAAGATTGCTTTTGCAACCTTGTTACTTCAGAATGCCTTAAGACAGTATAAAAGGATGTATACCAGTAAAACGTGTTTTCCAGAAAAGGAAACTGTTTTCCTTGCCTGTTCCTTGCATGAGCTTTATCTCCTCCCCCATTTAGCAAAACTTAACATAGGGTAAGCATTTTGTCACTTACTGTTTTAACTTACATTGAAATATTGCATGGCTCTCACCTTGAGAATTAAAAAAAAAAATTTTGTCAGATAAAAAAAAAAGTTTATCTGTTTTATTTCTCAGAGGCTTTTTAAGATACTGAGAAGCCTGACCTTTTGCTATCACATTTCTGCCCAGTATGGCTGCAAAGAACATACAGGCTCTGATTTCTAACTTGTTTATACATATTTAACAGAGAAGAAAACGGAGGAGGCAGAAGTAAAAAAATGATTTTCCACGGTCACAAAAGCTGGTCTTAGAAGCACAGCTGGGTGTCAGATCAGGATCTCTTGGCAGCCAGCCACAAAAGATGCACAACAGAGAAAAAACATTTCCTGTAAGGAAGCATTTGATTTTCAAAGTTGCGTGAAATGTTCACAAGAAAACCATGTAAATGCCCACTGGATTGGGGGGGGGGGGGGGGGATTTCATTAGAAACTGGGAGCCCTCTCTTGTTTCACCAAAAGATTTGCTCGTCACAAGCATTGCCAGCTAGCCTGAGGTGATTTTCATGTTTTGTATCAAAACCAAGCAGAAATTAAGTCTCTAGCAGTTTCGATGTGAATTTGCTTTGAAGTTCATTTCAATGCGACACTAGTCAAACTCCATGGATAACGAAGGCTTTTAGCTCCTACAGAAAGAAGGCAATATTTTCCTGAGCCTCTGCAAATGGAAAGGATGACTTTTTCTGAAGCACTAGCGAGTACAGTGGTGCTGTAGATACAGGTTTACACTGCACACAGCTGCGAGGGCTGAAAACATTACAGCTGCTCCTCCTCTCCCACCCCAGGGCTGTTTGCCATTACCCCGGTGCCAGGATTTTCTGCCCCAAAGGCACCGCGCGTGCCCCCCAGTCTGCAACACTGCACACCCAGCCCAGCCAGTTTAAGCTACCAGTAAAGTAGTTTGGAGATAATCTGATGAATCTGTGCTGTAATAGACGAAGGAGTGCTCACACCACCCTTCCCATCAGCACAGCAGTGGGGCCAGCTGCCGAGTCCTTAACTGCACTAGTTATATTTGGAAGTGCTGTGTACTCACAGATATCTCTCCCAATACACAGTCTAGCTAGAGGTGTCCTTCAGGTGATACTAAAACTCGCATCCTGAGGTTTCAGCACAAGCTATGTCAGGTAGGAGCAGAAAGAGATATGATCTCTTCTGAGTGCGTATGAGCTGAGCGTGGGTGTAAAGATACCAGCCACTCCACTTTTCTTCTGGACTGCTTATTTCACCAGGGGAGGGTGACAATTTTACTGTGTTATTACCATGTAACTTTGCTTTTACAGGTGCGCTCCTGCTGCATAAGTATTTATTACTGACATGTGTAGGAGCCCTTTCACAGACCACATTCCCCTTGTGCTATGTGCTGTACCTGGGCAGAACAGAGTGACAGTCCCAATCCCAAAGCATTCATGACCTGAATGTAAAATGTTGGGGCAGTATGGCCAGGGAAGGCAGTAAAATAGGACAATTTCAGCCAGCACATTAGCCATACACAAAGTCTTTTAAGAGGCAATGTGGAAAGGAAGAGTCTTAGGAATGGATGCCAAGAGCCAAAAGAAGCTGTTTTGCAGAGCTTCACAGGATGCTCTTCCAACTGTTTAAAAATGGAATGCGTGCTCAGAGGAGGCCAGGACTGTGTGTTATTAGAGGTGGAAGCTAACTCTTCAATACTCAGGAGATGATGATAGGTAGGGAGAAGACAGGCCATGATAAGCCTTGAAGTAAAAACAAGTAGCTTAAGTTTCTAGAGCAAGGCAATGGGAAAGCACAGAGAACAGACAACATGGTTAAACTTAAGCGTTGGGAAAGTTATCTTTGCAGGAGCACTGAGGCTGGGTAGGGTACATCTGTCAGATTTATGACAGGATGAATACAGTGATTGATCCATAAGACAACAAGAGCTGAAGTTGTAACAGCAAAGTTGTAGTTGTCTGGGTAGAGTGAAAAGGATGTATTACATAGATGGCATGCAGAATGAACTAATGAGACTGGGTTATAAATGGGAGGGGATGTCAAAAAGAGTGAAGCTAAAACAGGAGGAGGCAATTCAGATTCACATCTTTCCTAATAAGGAAGGTGCATGGTACTCTTCATGTAAAAATGATAACGTGCCTTGGTTGTGCAGGAGTTGCCGTGGCTGGCCACTGGAACAGAAAAGAGCCAGTGCCAAAGGAGTTCTGTGGCTCTTGGGCTGAACAGCGTTGTCAGTGCCCACAGGGATGAAAGAAGGATAAGGGCAGGGAATATCATGAAATACATGAGTAGAGACAGTGGCACATGGAGAGGCCATGAGGGAAAGCAGGTCAATAACCCTGTTATGGACAGTATGAGGACAGAGTTGTAGAGGAGAGGTGCAGAGGATAAGTAAAGGAAGGGAGGAAGACGGCACATCTGCTCACTTGCCCTTATGAGATATTTGCAGAATCACATGCAGAGGACCTGGTCAAAGGGGCCAGTGTCTAAAAGACTGCCAGTAGCAATAAAAATGCTTTGCCTGTATAATGCGATTGCAGTCCTACACCTGTAAAGTGATCCTAATATAAGCTTACCTTAACCTCTCTGTTTAAGGCTGTATCTATCCCAGCACACCTTTCCTGATACAGAAATACCAATACATAGCACAGTGTACTGTAGGATGAACGCTGCAACAAAGGCAAAGCTGTATCTCTTATCAACTCAGTACTGCCCCTTCTCATGCCAGTCTTCCTTACATACAACTAACACACAACCTGGTAAAACCAGAGTGCTCCTCAAAGTTTTTTCCACATTCTGGGTATTAGTGGTACAGCAGTGTCAGTCAGAAGCGGTACCGTCACAGCCCTGGTCACGTCAGACTTCTAACAACATCACTCCGTCACAGGTTTTGCCTCGGCTTACCTCAGTTGCGCTCATGCCCTTGCCTTCCCACACCTCCTGTCCCACAGCGGTGTGGCCAGGCTATGCACTGAGAGGGGAAACGCAGGCCCTGCCACGTCTCGTGGCCTTCACAGGCATCCTTGGTTCTGGATGCGTTATCGCCAGCTCCACTGTACATGTTCCAGCCGAGCACCTCTGTGCCTGGAGACCTGGCTTGTAGGTCCCTGTGGGCACCATGTACCTTGGGGGTTCATTAGTGCTGTGATTAATCAGGATGCTATGCACATGGTAGTCAGTCACATCAATATTAAGCTGAATTCCAGAGAGCTGGTTCTCTGCTTTAAGAAAAAGGGCTTCCAGCAATTTCTGCTCTTCTGTTGTTCCTGTTTTCCAAAGCTCCCCGCCCCATGCTTACTTCAGCATGATCCCAGCTAGAGAAAACAGAAAAGGGAAAACAACTTCAATGACTAAATAGTTTGGATGCAAAATAAAGAGGTTGCATAAGATTTTACTTACCTCTTGGTTAAAAAAAAAAACAGAGAAAGGACTGGAAAAAAAAAAAAGTCTGAAAACATAAAGTTTTTACCTCTTAGAAGAGTTATCTCCTGATAAACCTGAATCCACACTACTCTTGGATAGAGCACAGCCATACCTGAGTTATCTGCACCTTGGCTCATGTTTCCCCAGCAGCCAGAACCCCATTCCCCCAAGCTCTCCTGCTACCTCCTGCAGCAAAATGGCACCAGATGACACCTGGTTATGCCCAAACTCCCAACTTCTGCCGTGAGGATGAGGGATGGAGTACAGTGCCAAAGGTATTGCGCTTATGTAGGACAAGAGATCTTTCTTTTGATTGCCTTGTATTTTTGCTGGGGTGTGAAACAGAAATCTGTCCATGCCTGTTCTGCTTCCTGCTGTTAGGAGGCTGCTCAATAATTCAGCTATCTTTCCCCGAAGGAAGCTCCACTGGCCTGCTGCTTGCTCAAGCCAGTTACTGCTGCTCAGCAATGAAGTCTGAAGTGCCACAGACTTCCAGGGGCCCCTTTGGCACCAGCTCTTTTGTATTCCAGTGGCCAGCAGCAGCTCCTTAACTCTTCGGCAACCAAAGCTCATTATCATTTTTATATAATTAAACAGTGCTGCTCGTTCTCCTCATTAGATTATCACAGCAAATTGATGGTTATTTGAAGGAACTGCCACAATAGGAGACAAAACACTGGCAACAGATAAAACAAAAGGATGCACACAAAGCTCTTTAATTAAACTCCGTGAAGGGATATGAATTCTAGCAGAGATTTTAGTTACCCTGCTGAGCCTCTTTCTGATTAGCTACAACGCATCTGCTGGCTTTCCTACTATCCATCTGTACTGCTAAAGAGAAATTTATTCTGGCTACAGAAGATGACCTCAAAGACGTCAGTTGTGGATAGTCTAATAGCTTATGTATGTTGACAAAGTGGTTCTGAGTTCTTCTTGATGCGTTGACATGAAGAACCATCCTCTTTGCATATAACAATGTGCTTAATATGCGCACACACACGTACGTATGTATGCACGCACAAATGAGAGGCTAACATGAAAGCCAAAAGAGGTTGGAAAGTTGTGAGGGAAAGGATTCTTTCTCCGAGTTGCTAAAACTCCTTATCACCACAATTACTTTTTCTTTTGGCATGCATCATCTGTTCCCCCCAGCACTCTCTTTCCCTTTAGCATCCAGGTGCAGAACTACAGTGAAGGCTAATGGACGGGACAAGAAAAAAAAGTCATAGGATATATACTGTAAAGTATATTAATCATAAGTTAGGCTGTTACTTTGAAGTTTGATTTTCTTTTAAAAATTAAAAAAAAAAAGAAAAAAGAAAGAAGAGAGAAAGAATAAGAATTGAAAACAGATCTGTCATGGAGCATTTGTAAGAGGCAGTGCCACAAAACCCTTTGGGGCGTTCCATTCAGGTCATAAGGGATCTGGTTAAAATCGCATCGGTCCTTAATCCACAGGTAATTGACAGCACAGCTCTCAACGGCTCACTGTGGTATACTGCTGCAGTGCTCATTACTACTGCAGACCTTTAATGAGTATATTTTTACTCACGTGCACCCTGTTGGCTCCACACAGCCTATTGAGACAATACACAATTTGCACGTTTATCATAATTAATTACCTGCTGACATACTAAAAGCCGTTACCATCTAGCGTCCAATTCAGAGGAATGTATTTGATGGAACGAGGCCAGATTAGATGATGCACACATACAGCCTCAAAACACACATGAGAAACAGTTGTTCCCTGTGCGAAACGTGGTGCAGTTTTTCTTCCTCAGAGCCCCAGGAACTTGGGTGGATGAAAGACCTCTTCCTCATCCCTTATGGAGCTCCAAAAATATCCCAAGTTCTGCCTAATTTATACAACCCAGTCCTTAGGGTCCTCCTCGGTTGCCAATGTCCTACTGTGAAGGCTCCATTAAATCTTTTATTTATTTGTCCATAGAGGCCACTGAAGAATGTCACAAGGTATTTCCTTTTCCAAAGTAGATTAAGCTAAACATGAATGAGGCCCTAACGTTATTGTGGATAAGGGTGTGCACTCACATTTTGCCAGACTACTGACAGTCTGCAGGGAGTAAATATTCCCGGGCCTGATTTCTGACCACCTTACATGCAAGTGGGTGCAGATTTGTTACACTCATGACTTGGCAGTATTTTACATTCATGCTTTGTAATGTCAGATGCAAATGAACACAAAGTTCAAAACACTGGGGAAAAAAGTATCATACTGATTGTCCCTGCATATACCTCAGCCTCTGCTGTCCCACTGAGCAAGCTGAAGCCTAAGGCCAGATTTTTGTTTTTAAATTGTAATTGAATAGTAACTAAAAATGGCGAGTTCCAGCACAGTGCTGGCAGTGTGATTTCATTTTAGCATTAAACAGTAGGTTTACTGGCAACTCAGACAACTGTCCACCTATAAAAATTCTCTTTAACTCAATCATCCCCAAGGATGTCTGTCCTGAACTATGTCCAAAAAACAGCTGAACAAGAGATTCTGGCCAGTAACAAGTTCCACTAGAAAGGACCTGTACTTTCCCATTATGAAAATACAACTCAAGAGGATCTCTCTTCTTTAATAATCACATGCAATTCTTATTACAAAACTAAAGTTGGTTTTGCATTTGACTCAGTCTGGGTAGAAAACGCAGTCCTCGGCTGTAAAGTTGGTAGTGCTCTGCTGACTCAAAAGCTAGCAATTCAGCTCAGGTATTCTGCACAGCCAACAACTCCACCTCACCCCCAAATACCCTAAGTGCATTCAAGGTATGCTTTTAAAGCTTGTCTCCCTTGCAGTTTCTGTCTCCAACTTCTTATCCTTTAAGTTACTTAATTCTTGGCACCTCCTGCCTCATTAGGTATCAAAGTCCAATGTCTGAAGGAGGGATTTAGGCACTATTACTGTAAATACGTGGAAGCCAGTGTGATGACTGGTTACTTGTATTTACTTAAAAGTGTCTGTTGACATGGATTAGCGTTGCATTCTGCAAAATGCTGTAAAAGCAAGCAGGAAAGAAAGTTTCTGTTGCTGACAGCTAATTCTTTTAAACTTGGAAAGTGATAAGCTAAGTGGTAGATCTCCAGGTCACAGCAACCTTCTATAACAGCATGAACTATAAGCGTAATTTTCTCATATCAAGCAGCTTGAGGAAAATGAATCTGCTTCTTTATCTATTTTCAGCATTATGAAACCATCATATAGAAATAAGCCAATAAATGTATGTAGCCCACAAACATGCTTGTAATCTGGAGCAGTTGAAGTACTTGATAAAAGCATCTGATGACTTATGCATAATGTAAGTAATACACTTTCCATTGTAAGCTTTAAAAATCAAGCCATATTGCTGAACCAGATGATGGTGTAGATGACGTACATGACCAGTGGCCCAGGCCTTCCTCTCAGACACATCTCTTACTGCTGTTGAGTATTACAAAATCCTATGAGCTGTGAAGGACATGAATTGTCCCTGGGACCTACGATTCTGTGGGATGCTGTTAACAAGCTAAATACATTAGGTTTTGCAAACTCTGAAAAGTGGGATTGCAGTGTATTAGCCCGAGAGGATTTTCCAGAAGGAGGTTTGAGTGTTGCACTGCAATAGGGCCTGAAGAAAGGGTCAACCCTCTTGTCCTGTCAGGTTACACATCTTTCCAAGACTGAAAGGAAGGGAAAAATGAGTTCAGAAATTGTATGATATGGTTAGTTTCTTCCAGCTATAGCATGTCAGGTCTGAGTAGTTTAGCTAGGTGAAAGACTGTCTGAAAAAGCACTTTTGGGAGGCTTGTTCAGTAAATTGTTTTTCTGTGTCTTTCTGAAGAAGAGTTCCTAGTACTTCTGAAAAATTGGCATGGAAGTCCCCAGGTACATTGGTACATTCAGTATGTACAGCTACGAGAGCTATGGAAGGCTTTTTTCTATAGAAGCTTGAGTACCTGAGGCAACAACTGCTCTCTAGTTTGGAAACTAAGCAGACACTTTTGTCTGTGTTTACTCCTAAGGGAAAGTAATGTGACCATCATAAGGCTGTGAGTTACATCAATTCTAAAATATACTGCTTTGAATTAAGAGAAAAGTGAGTAGGAAAATTCTTCCTTCTGGAAATCTAGTTCTCAGCTGATTATTTATGTGTTGATATTCATTCTTTCCAAGTAAACAAAGCAATAAGCTCTTCTTATGAGCCAAGTGAATCAACATTAGTGGAATGAAAATCATTCTCTTACATAATTGTTTTTCCCCTACCTCCAAGCCCTTAAAAAAGGTCCAGAAAACCCACCTTAGAAAAAAATCTGGCTGCAGTGACCTTATAAATTAAAACAAAAGGAGTGATAAAATAATAGGGAGAGAAGGATTTAGTCTTTCATTTAAAAAACGTATGTACCAGGTTTTGAACATGCCTTAGAAAGAATCCTATACTCCAATGGACATTTGCACAGAAAAATCATGAAAACATGCCCTAACTGTCTGGTGGGCAAAAGAAATATGAAATGAGCAGATGTATCAAAAAATATGGATAAATTAATATTTCAAAAAAAATTAACTTTGCATGCAGTTCTGGTGCTGCCTTCGTACTGCAGGAATGTAGTCAATATAGGAATCTTTGAGTCAGATAAATCCAACTTCAAAATAAGAGGGAAGCAGGCCCTTAAATCACTTTGCTACATTGGAATTAAATGAGCCCACTCGGTCCTGCCTTCAAGATCATCTCATTCTAACAACTATCTCCAGCAGCAACTGCTGTCTATAAAGTCTCACGCTAAGTGCAGACATTGACAAGTCACTAAAACTCATCCAACTGTATTTTAAGTAGGTGCCAAACAACCACCACAACAATGAAGTCTGTTTGTGAGTGATTTTTTATTGTCTGCAATATCAAAGTCAATAACGGTCCCAGATATTGGTAAAGTGCCATTTCTAGCAGACACAACTGAAGCGGGAATTCGCACTGCACAAGATGCACGACAACTAAGTGTTCCTCCTCCTAAAACTAAGAGGCGGTGGAATTGTCCTTCCAAAACCTTATGAGATTAGATGGCATCTTAAGACACCAAACATTTTAGCAGGGTTCTGCTCCAATTCTATGACAGCTAATTATGAAGGACACTCCACAGTGGAAGCCATCTGTGTAATTCAGGAACAGCATAAGGCTTTTTATTTCCTGTACGTGGTCAGAGCAACAGGCAGTGGTATAACATAAATCAGGAAGAATTTTTCTTTTTCATTTTTTATTAGGAACATGAATAATTTAGGACTTTGCCAAAACTCCGTGACTACTGATCTTCCGTGAAGAACTGTTACAGCCTACTGCATTAACAATGCCAATGACAGTCAAAACAAAGTTCACGAGCTCACCAGTACTGTTGTGCTCTTCTATAACATCTGATCAGCCTGCTGGCTACTATATTAGCCCTTATATCTAAGGCAACTCCTGTTTTCAAAAGGGAAATAAATATCAACATCCTCATAGCACTAAAAATTAAAAATCTATATGCCACTCTACAGCTTACCTTCAGCCCCACGTTAGGCCCCAATTCTCCCAAACTCCTGAAGAGTTGTGAAGTCCCCTGGAAAGCCTTCACAGCCCAGCTTCACCCCATCCCACCCCGCGCCTCAGACGTTCGCAGTCTCCCAGCTCGCTATTTCCACACCCGTGTGACATCAGGTCACCTACAACACACGTGCATTGTGTCAGGCAGAGGTACGTAACTGCATTTCCTGTAGAATTTGCTCAAGTAAATGATAGAAAGCTTATGGCAGCATTAGGTTTTTAGGCTGGCTGTGGAGGGAAAAATGATACCTTATCTGGCATAAAGCCTACTGGTAGAAAGTTAACTCCTCGACATATTTTGAACTAGCAGAGTGAGTAAGTTTACACAAACTCAGTGCTTTGTGTTTTTACTGTACCACCAAAACATGGTCAGAGAGTACACAAGTCTTATCATTACTGACTCCTTATCTTCAAAATCTTCTACACGTATTTGATCCAACCTCTTTAAGCACCCACTCAGTGCGTGCAATCCTGACCTCCCAGGACCAGCGATATTTACACACCACAGAAACAATGGAGCCATTTGTCTTGCAAGGAGGCTTGGGCGCAGGGGAGACAGCTCTCTCCCTCACTGGCCCCAACTGGGGTATTTGTTTCAAGAAATTGAAACAACTGAATTTCTGAGCCTTAGAATAAGACACAATATCGCTTCTTTAACCTTGTTTTCCTCTTCCTAAACTCACGCAAGCTTTCTCAAGCCAGTGACTACAGAATGAACAGGAGAAAGACAAAAATATACCAGAATACATATACAAACAGTGTATATACCCTTAAATGACTAAAAGCTAATCTATGGGAAAGACTTACAAAACATGCAGTGTTAGAAGTAGCAGGATGCCGATAATACTTCATTAAGGATACTGATGATAAACTGCTTTTTTTCCTGGTGTTTCACAATTTAAACGTCTAATCACTTGCTTTCTACATATTCTGGGAGCAGTGGACAGAAGGCCAAGCAAAGACCACTTCTATTCTCACACATTTCCATTAAGCTCTCACTAAAAGTCATTGTTTTCCTAAATTGCTCCCAGAAATCAAATTTGCATTTAATATCAATCTGGTGCAAGTACAGTGTTTCCTCCTTTACAGTAATTGGTTTTTTATAGATGTTTTCATCAAATGCACGATAGAAACTTTTGGAATGTACCCCTTGAACTGTCCTGCTGAGTATTTGCTAACATTTGGTAACAAATCTCATGAGAGCCTTTAATGGAAGTTAACATTTTTTGCATGTGTCATAGTGCAAGTCTTCAAAGCAGACGTTTATAACAAAGTCTTAATGTGACTTTAAAGCTCCAAGTCCTTTTCTAGATATCTGCTTTATGTTTGCTGACATTGCTGACTGCCCAGAATTTGGCTGGCTCTGACCAGATCGCACAAAGGCAAACTGAAATGACGCAGAACTTACTTTTTCCTCCTTTGTACTTCCTTAACAAATAGAAATTTAGCAGCATGTGCATAAGGAAAGTAGGCAACAAAAGAAAAGAATCCCCAAAACCACAACCAACCAAAACCACCCACTCACATGCCAGTTGGCTTTTAAAGTGATTTCTACAGCTAACAAAAGGGACGGATTGGGAGTCCTGAAACATGAAGTCTGTTCTACCCACATAAATATCACTTCCTGGGAGGCAACCAGCACGTTGTGCTTCCATAAAAAAAAAAAAAAAAAAAAAAGAAAAGCTGTATTATGTATGTATCTCTAGAGATCAAAAAGAGAGTTACTAGCCTAAGGGAAAGACATGTCGACAGTAACTTTATATGGCCTTTGTGATCAACTAATCCTGAGCTGATCAGAACAGATCACTCAAGTACTGTGAAACCCCATAGTTCAGCAACATCCTGCCTGCCCTGTGGGCCGTGACCTTAGCCCTGCAGTTCCTGAGCACACCTTACCTCTGAAGCTGTGTCGAGGTCTTCAAACAACAACTTTATGGCTCTGCTCTACTGTGCTTGCACAACAGTACTCAGTTTTCAGTCACATATTTGTGTGGCCACAGCATGCTACTGCAACTCTGTAATTGAAATAAAGTGGTAGAATAAGGACCTTTCCAAAGCCGTACCAGCAAGAAGCAGTTCAGCCTGGAAGACTCACGCAATCCTTGTCTTTGGCCCAAAGTGTGGCTCTCTGGCAGCTCAAGCCAATGTAAATCAGCCCTTTCCTTGCAACGATGCTCATGCAACAGCACAGCGAGCCAGTTCAGCAACATGAGCCAGCTCAAAATGAACCCCGTCAAAAAACTGCTTCAATTAGATGAGCTACCTGACCCAGGCAGTCTCACAGCATTACTGATGGTGCAAGCAAGAGCTGTTGATAGAAGCAGGTAGGACAGAAAGGCAGCTGCCTCAGTTTAAATCTGTTTGGGCCACTGTAGCCACTCCCTGAGGCTGCCACAGTGATTCTAATTTCTGGGAAATTAGCTTCAGCCTATAGAAACTACTGTGACTCAAAATTTGTTTTTGTAAGAGGACTAGATGAGCTGCAGCTATTGTATTTTGAAATGAAAATGTTTAATCTGCCAAAAACTGAGGGAAACATAAAAAAAAAAAAAAAAAAAATAGAAAAGTGAGCAAAATACTGTAACTGGCCTTTTCACGGATAAAACTCTTAAAATGTAGCTTACTTTAAAATCATACTGCATCACAGAATATGGTTATTTAAAATTCTTCCTTTGCTTAGGTCTTTGTATTATTTACAGCTTGTCCCGTATTGACAATTACAAGGTATGGGAAGAACCGTCTATAGCCTTCCTTCTTCATAAGGCCAAAAATTCTGCTTTCCAACTAACTCTGAAGTGCCTAAGAAAAGAGGAGAAAAGTTTTATGCTTGATTTGGCCATCACACCAGCTTGCTTCTACTGCCTGAAACATGAATAGCATATCTAGATAACTGAACTCTGACAACTGGAAAATCAGACTAGTTAGTACGCTGTCATTTTTTTTAAGCAAGGAGACCTTGTCAATTCTACCTGTCAAGTGAGTTTGGGCCAGATTGTTAAACATTTCCAGAAAACAGAATAAAATATGTTCCCTCCATGGAGCAGACTTTCATTTACTTTCCTTGCTCACAAGCACACCATTAGACACCACAGTGCAAGACTGTCCACAGGACTAGACTTCATTACTGAAACTATTCCAGGTCTTCTGCTCGAGCTACTGCTGTGAATGGGAATCACTAGAACTTTAGTTTCATGGATTTCCTGGCAGATAAGATAGTACTTACCAGTTGCCTCAGCTTTCCTACATTTGCACCAATATGAAGTACAATTGGCAGTAACCCAATTTCATTATTCTTAGTTAGAGGAGTCAATAAGTGTGGAAAGAGAAATTAAATGGGCAGCTAATCAACACAAAAATCAGATATTCTGAGGCCAAGAAAGTGTTTATATGCTGATGACTCATCTTTTGCAGCAGTGTTTGCAGCAGTGTATGCAGCAAGAACAGGAAATACACTATTGAACTCTCTTATGACAACTTTGATGTGAAAGGCTGAAATAGCTTGTTGTCCCTGCTGTGATTCAGAAAGCTGGAACCATAATCCTGGATTCCTGCAGAACATACAAGTGCTTCCGAGCTCATTAAAGGACATCAGAGAATACAAGGCTTCTGCAGGATACATGGTAAGTAAATGCCTTTCAAAGACTATGAAAAGAAACGCAGGTGACAAAAGGCTGGCCCTGGAAGCCCTGCCGCTGTTTGACATACAATGTGTCTAAGGCTCATCCACCTCTACAGTGGCAAACTGCTGCTGCTACGAGGTAAGGAAAGAGAAATGTTCCTCCATCCTTCTACAGTGGCATGAAAACTTACTATGTTTGATAGCGATTTTACTTCTTGTTTTAAACCTACTAACCCAAACGCAGAGTTCACATTGGAACACAGCTGATAACTATTCTAGAACAAACTTTCTGAACTCAGAAACTGCAATTTACTACAACCTTTCATGAATATTTGTACAGAGGCACAAGACAGCCACTTCTTTACAAAGTCTAGGAACTTCCTCTTATCTGATCTTTATTATGTTTTTCTTCTTGCGTAGCAGAGGTTCCATAGAGGAGGTGGTGACAGCAATGTATAATACTACTGTCCTGCAGTGGTAATTCTTACAGTAGATATATGCGGGGGGAAAGCTATGAAATTATCTGTGTGCCTGATTTTAACGTCACTATAAATTGCTAAAAACTGAAAATTTATCAGTGGATTTAGAGTAGTTAGCTTCAACAATTTTCAGTATGCAATCCTGGTAAATCTGTAGGTAGACACAGTAAATATAGCAAACTGACTGCCAGTTAGGCTTCATTTTCTTGGTCCCCTTAGTAGTGCTCCACAGGCCTACTGAAAACTTCCAGTTCAGATTCAAATCAATATAAAAATTAATCCCGTCCCCCTACAAGTAAGGTGCTGGTTGATTCAGGCTCACAGGTGATTTAACAAAACACAAACAAGCTTCATCTTAAAAATAAAAGTGAATGATTTTGTTCAGTATTATTTCAGAGTCAGATAAAATTGTTTTAGGAACAAGAACATGTGTTTGCAGAAAAAAAAAAAAAACCAAAGAAAACTAAATCAAAACAAGAAGGTCTCTCTTTTTAGAGCTGAATGGGAAGGAGATATGGAAGTGCAGGAGGTTCACATTTGTACCAAATAATCTGTTTCTCACAAAGCCAAAGCTGTTAACTGCTGTTAGGCTCCCTTTTATCCTTCTGCTGGAGACTGTCATTCAGATTGCCCTTTCTGCCTACTAAACAATTCAAGCAGGACAGAAGCAAATTAATGCTGCTGCAGCATAGCCAAGCTGCTATCTGTCTTTTTTTATTTCCTTAATATTACCGTAATACTTGGAGATTACGCTGTCCCTTGAGTGGGAACATCCTTCCCTCCGTTATTGGTTACCTGTGTGGTTGACTCGGTAACTTGCTCACTTGTTTCCTTCTGCTGTCTCATACTAATACTCTGCAGACCATGTCACACATGGGCCTTTATAATCCCTTGTATAGAGATCTTGTAGCTAATGATTGCTAGATGTTGACTTTTACGGCTCATAAAGCCACTAGCGGATATCAAATTTAATACGTTCAACTGACATCGATGTATTTATCTCTTGGTTCGAATTACTACATTTCTGGGGTTTGCAAGGTTAAAAATAATATAGCACAACAGAAGAGGTCTTTTAATACCTCTTACTAGCAAATGGGAGTTTCTGATAAAACCCAAAGGCTACGGCAACCAGACGCTACACAGTTAAAGGAGAGACACTGCAACGCAATGGCTTCCAAACATTGATACCTCTGACAAATCAGCTCCACAGGAGAAGCAGCACTCTTGTTTTCAGGGAAGCAGCCACCATGCTCAGACTAATACTTATCCTTCTGAAGACACATCATCTTCCATAAAACAAGAGGAGGTGCCGAGACCTTGGGCAAAGCAGCTGGAAGAAAGGATAAGAGAGAATGTAGGCTCACAGAGAAGGAATGGAATGGAGGTACTTAAAAAACAAATAGTCGAAGCTTGCAATCATTAAATAGCATGTATTATTTACTGAATGCCATTGGACTGAGGAAGTTTCTTTGCGGGTCACAGTTTACCCATTTTTCCTATGCTGCTATAAGAAATGTAATGTTTTGACAAAACAGGGTGAAAGGTGACAACTAGTTGGGAGTGCCCTGCTCCATAAAACTGTGTGTGCCCAACTTGCCATCAGAGGCCAGGTGAGCTAGACTGCTTTTCTCTGACTGTGATACTAGTGGCAGTAGCTAGCGTGGTGAGACAGACTGCTCTAACACAGCACAGTAACCCCAAGAGTTATGAGCAGTTGGGAAGGGTGTCTGTGCAGCAAAGCCTTCCAAGCACCGTAAAACAGTTTTACTCTTCAGATTATACTATAATGAGATCCTAACTATGCAAAGTCAAATTTCCCATGATGTCACAATTCCATCACATTAACTTCTCTCAGATCCCCAACTCACACTATGTGCCAAACAATCATGGCCCCTTTTTTGGTGTGTTTATCATCTCCAAGCTTCTCCTGTAATCTGTAACCCATTGCCAACTAACCATTTCTACACCAGTCCCCACAAACACCACCCAGGAAGGGAGTAGACACAATATTTTATGCTCAGTTGAGCACAACTAGCCTGTTCTCACACTCAATGACAGATGGGACATTTAAAGCACGCAAGTTGTAGGCACAAATCTGCATCATAATCTAGTCACCAGCATGGAATTTCACTCCATTACCTACAACCAGCATTCAGCAAACCATCCAAGGCAGATTGTTCTCTATAAAATATCATGTTAACAACACTTTTCAAGAGGAACGGCTATCATTGCTAAATAGTTTCCAATAAAATATCGTTGAAAAGATACTCAAATATTATTCTTTCTCCATTCATGGGATATGATTCACACACCCTGCCTCTCCCCCTCAGTGAAAAAAGAGCTAAATCACCACAATCAAAAAGCAGACTTTCCCCCTCTTGATCTGGTTAGCTTTTGCCAGGGGAATCTTCATCCCTCTGGAATGCAGATTAAGTATTTAGGAAAGAAGCAAAAGGTGCAAAGAAGAGATTTTGCATGTCACTGTACAGTATTTAGCTTCCTTCTGAACTGCTAATGCACTTCTCTGGTGATGCAGCTACTAAACAACACCCTCTTGTACTTAAACATATCTAGTCAAGGTTGGGTTTTTTTTCCTTTTCTTTTCCCTCTCCCTTCCCCCTCCTCTCCTCTCCTATTCAATGGTAGCTCTCTGCACATGGGGGGGATTTTCATACCTGGAATTCACATGTTAATAACTAGGACTCCGTGAAAAAGTTCAGCTGTGAATACCAGGTATATGATGTTGCACTGGCTGCTGGTTTTTTTAGTACTGCATATACCTGCACATCTTAGTCTCCATTACTGCTGTACTTCAATCTGCCCTAGTACATGTAATTTAGTCACGCTGGATTTTTCCAGCAGTACATAAGAAATGCAGTTTACTCTGAATGATAATACAAGAGGGAGCAACTAATGATTACAGGTAGAGAAAGACAAGGATGCACAAAGACAGATCTTATGATCTATTTTAGGTGATGATGTAGCTCTCATTGTTGCATAAAAGTTTCTCATGATGTTTGATCATCACACCACCTTCATCAACGGACCACGTATCTTTACCTTCCTCTTTCTTACCTTCCTTTCCTAAGAGGATCACATGGAAACTTAAACACGTTATCTAACTGTTCTTTAAACTCTTGAAATTGATAAAGGAGATTTGAATGAGAAGAAAGTTAGGGAACGGAGAGAAGCCTATGCAGATAGTGAAAAGGTGTAAGAGAGAGGTGTGGAACAGAGAACCAAAGAGATCCAAAGATCTTTTCTGCCATCAGCTTGACTACCTTTTTGACTGGAACACAGGCACTTCCATGACTTTTCAAACAGCCAACTTGTCACAACATAGCACAAGGAGACCTACAGCATAAACGATCCAAATCCATAACCACAGCTTCCCAAGTAGGAGTTAACAGATACCAGCAGGTGCAGGGACATGATTATTTGTTACAATTTTTTTTTTTAATTGGGCTTCTTTAAAATAAAAATAGGACTATTCATAATTCGTCTCCCCTCCACCAGCTACTGAAGCACCTTCATTGAAAGAAAAAAGCATTCACTTCAATGTTAAGTGCATGCATGAATGAAATATGCAACTAAAAGACATTTAATGATATTTGCACAAATGCTTTCCTGCAATCATTCTAATTTTAATTATCTAGTGGATGAACCCTGCCTCTGAACAAATCAAAGGGTGCTTTAAAAACAGTCCCAAACTCCGCGGGCTGGGTCTCCTAGTTCAAACCTGCTTTGCAGCTTTTGCACTAATATTTTCCATTTTGCACCCTAGCTTACAGCCTCTCAATTTCTTCCTCTGTTTTTGATTTCTAAATGCTCTTTGTTTCTATCTATATAATCAAACACAGTGCACTCAAAATAAAACATGGTTTATAAGTATGTGAAAACAGAATTCAGGAAAGTTGCAAGCAATTTTTCCAGCAAAAAATACTACATGTTCAAAAATACATAAATAAAGATTTTAATAAGCCTCACACAAACAAGCACATGCCTACTCATTCCTCCAAATTCTCAGAGCTCTTGCATAAGACTTCTTTTATATTTGTCTTAGTTCCTGAAGTTACACACATCTTAAAGTTAAAAAAGATAGACTTGTTAATAACACACAAATGTTCGTAGACATAACATCTTTACAGATATCCTCTGTGAGCAGATCAAGCCACTCTCCATATGTATTTAAATGTAGTGGAAGGCTGGAGTTTTTAAGTTGTCAGATCTGTGCCTGGGTAAGAGGGGCTCTATTTTCACTTTTTGAGCAGTGAGAGATTAGCAGCTTGAAATCACTTTGACAGTTTCAGTTACTCTATTGCATACCGCAGGGAATGTTAATTCCAACCTGTGAAATTGTAATTGCTTCTCAAGAAGAGCAGAAGGATTCTGGGTAATGGCCACAGCCAAGCTCAATGTCAGAGTTGCCAGTTGCTGCCACTTCAGATATTACTTGCTGTTATTCAAAAACCACTCCAGCTTTCCATAAGGGAAGTTGAACTGGGGAGTGAAACTAAATTAACAGAAGCTGTCAGATGTTCAGAGATGTGCAGGCAATGATGTGATAGAGGTGGATGAACTCTCCTCAAAAGGTACCTTCTTCTTCTTTCTCTCTCCTGCTTTATAGAACGAGCTTTACAGAGACCACGTTTTTTATTTCATATTCTTTTTCTAACAAGTATACCATTAATAGAAAGCTAGAATGAAAAGATTAAATGACAAAGTCCTCCAGCATCCAAACCCACGCACAAGGAGGACATAAAAAGTGTGCACTTAATGTTGTTCAGAAGAGATTTAAGATGTCTTTGCTATTCAAGTCTTGTGGTTTGCAAGATTCCTCACTGAAAACAGCCAAAGAGAACTCAGAGCTACCACAGACATTTCAGAAAAATAGTTGAGGCTTCCTTGGTACCAAAAGGAAATTAGATTCTTTTTTGCTTTGAAAAAAACCAGGCATTGAATGTAGATTGCTTATTAGCAGACACATTCTCTAGTGATGAGTGTGTTCACCCACGTGTAAGAGTGAGATCAATTGACCGTGGGGAAACTTCTCCTGCAATGACCTCATTAACTTGGGAGTGCAGTAGATTTCTCATCCACCCTCGTGGCTTGCAAAGAGACAATACTTGGTGGAAGTAGGCCTCAAACATAATGCTGACGTAAAAATTGAAAACATCACCTGGCATGGCAGTTAGAAGCATTCAGGGAGCCAGACGGGAGCAAAAATCATAGGTCAAATGTGTTCAGGTCAACCCCTTCCATGAAGCAGATACACTTCTACAATTCACTCTATACTCACTGAGGTTTCCCAGCAGCCTTCAACAACAGCCTCAAGCAGCATGCAGTTTGGGTTTTGCCTGAAGGTCCAGATGAGCTGTTTGACCAGAATTGACTTGTTCAGCTCAGTGGCTTTGAAAGCTTTAGTTGTAAATAAACAGGAGCAAATGACAAACACTCCACTGCTCTACAATACAAAGTGTCAAAAAGCCCTCTCAAAATCTAAAGGAAGATAATAAAATACTTGATAAACAACACTTCCTACTCACTGGGTTAAAGCTCAGTTTAAGAATACACTGCATCTGTGGGCAATGACATTTACAGAGTCTTCTTCACCCTCTTTCTGTATATTGCATTATTTCTAAGAAAATAAGCTGGTCCCATTAAAGCCAATGATGCACAGAATCTAAATCACAAGCTTCGTAAATCTCTAACAGCTGATGCAATGAGTCTGTAATTGCTATGATTAGATAAGCTAGAGTGGCTGACAGAGAGAGTGCTAGAGGCACAGAACATATCTGCATAGTTTATTCCCATCAAATGCAAAAATTTGGCTCAGATATAATGATTTTGTCAACTCATAGTTTTCCTGAAAATCTTGTGATATATGGTACTTTCCTGAAAATTTCCGCTCCCAGAGTCAAGTGGGGTTTTTTTGAATATTTCAGATTTGTTAGAAATGTAACTTACTGATTGTTACATATTCCTGGTTGTAAAGAAAAGCCTGAAAAAAAAACCCAAGCAGAAGCTAATCAAGAGCACAGGTTTTTTAAAAAATCTCATGAGTTTTGAGTCTTGGCTCATGACCTTCAGTGGTTGCAATAAGCACTATAATACTCAAGTCATTACACACCTAATTTCCTGAAGACAGTTACATTTGTTGCTATAATTTACAAGCTGTACTGAAAGCATCATGGTGGAACTTCCTGATTAATTGTCTGTAACTACTAGGAATCCTCATTTTATAAAGTACAAAGCATCCTTCCTAGGAAATTATTCATCTGCACTGTAGAGCCACTGTACTGGCTTTGGCTAGGGTAGAGTTAATTTTCTTCATTGTAGCTAGTATGGGGCTATGTTCTGGATTTGTGACCCAACCAGTGGTGATAACACGGGTGTGTTTCAGCTGTTGCTGAGCAGTGCTTGCACAGCGTCAAGGCCTTTTCTGTTTCTCACACTGCCCTGCCAGTGAGGAGGCTGGGGAGGCACAAGGAGTTGGGAGGGGACACAGCTGGGACAGCTGACCCCAACTGACCCAAGGGATGTTCCAGACCATAGGACGTCATGCTCAGCATGTAAAGTTGGGGGAAGGAGGAGGAAGGGGGGGACATTCAGAGTGATGGCTTACCAAGTGACCATTAGGCGTGATGGAGCCCTGCTTTCCTGGAGATGGCTGAACACCTGCCTGCCCATGGGAAGTGGGGAATGAATTCCTTGTTCTGCTTTGCTTGTGCGTGGCTTTTGCTTTGCCTATTAAACTGTCTTTATCTCAACCCGCAAGCTTTCTCCTTTTTACTCTTCCAATTCTCTCCCCCATCCCACCAGGGGGGGAGTGAGCAAGCGGCTCTGTGTTAGCTGCCTACCAGGCTTAAACCACAACAGCCACGTAGGCAGCTCAGCTCCGTCTGTGCTGGGTACAACACAAACATAGTAAAAAACCCCAACAAACAGTTCCTGCTCTTAAGATTTTAAACAGACTTTTTAAAGTTTGGCTGAAGATCCAGAAAGGTGACAAGGCATGAACGAATGAACAATATCATGCAGACAGCTTCTGGCAGAACTGGGCACAGAGTCCAGTCCCTGACTGACCAGCACAATCTCAAGATGTGTGGAGATCCTGTCATGACAAAAATGGCTTGAAGAAATAATTAGAAATTTGCAGTGTGCAAAATGTAACCTCCCCACTAACAAAGCAATATTGTCTTATACACAGTATGATCCAATGCACAGCTAATACGAGATTCACATGTAGGTCTCTGAGCATTATACTAAATCTATAGAGACTGTATTAAATCAATCTTTTAACAGAACTCTACCACCAGAACTCCATCTTCCCATCCAATGATAAAAACCCAATACCTTTAAAACTATTTCTATGTAAAAAATAATTCTTGTATTAACAAAGCCTAGTAACACATTGTGAAGTAGAGAGAGGCAAGATGGAAGGACAAAAATTCTTTCAGACATGACAGCAAAATAAATAGCAACAAATGACAAACTTTAATGGCCCAGCAGTGTTTGATTCTAATGCAGAGAGACACATATCAAACCATCACACTGCATTAAGCAAAATTTTTAAGAAAGCTTTAAATGTTCTGCCTATAAAAGATTACCAACATCACTCAATGGAAAGATCTCTTATAAACCTCATGAGTTTCCTGCATGCAATTTTACCTGCTACAGCAGTTATGAAAAGAGTAAGCAATGCAAACATTGCATCATTTTAGAACAAAGAGGAAAGATGCAACAAACTGTTCTGCCAATCAAGGATCTCAAATTTTGGCAAGATAGATCTCCCTAGAGCTTATTAACATTCCTATGGATGGCAGGAAAGGCATAGGGTGAGTACAAATTATTGCCCAATTTATATTAGCGCTTTTAAAAAAAAAAAAGAAAAAAGAATTTTTGGTAAAAGTATTTCCTTTGAAGATTTTAAACAGCAGTTTTATTGTTTTCATAAAAGCCTCATTCAGTTCACAGTTCTGTTTTCATTCCTCCGTAGTAAAACATAACAAGAACTGCCAGTAGAGCCAGGCTGACAGACAGTATCTTCAGTCCACCTCCTTCTTGTTGCCATGGGAGCTGCAAAGCCATCCAGGAGCTGAGCGGTGTTTTCACTGGGCTTTCAGCAGAAGGGTGGGCTTTCCACTTCGTGCCGTTCTGTGGTGCATGTCTGAACTCCTGTGAAGAAACACACATATTAAGATTGAATCTGTGTTATGTGTTTCTGATTGTACATACCAAATACAGATAAAATCTCCTCTTTATATTGAGGTTCAAATTAATACCCCTTTTCAAGACAATTCAACCTGCACTGCATCGTCATCAGTTTTTCATACAGAAATCTTACCAATGTCATACAAAGTTAATCCTTCTAATGAAATTAACTGCCAAATCAATGAAGCTGTTAGCAACAGAAACAAATCTCCAGACCTCTATGTCATCAAAGAGAGTTTTTTGATGATGATTTTTTAATTTGTTTATTTTGCTGCTATCTCACTACTCTCTCATTTTTGGCTTCTTCAAAAGAAATGTCTAACCAGTGATAAAGGGGACCACAACACAACAATCCTTTGCACAGCAGGGCTCTTCTAAAGTCAATCATCGTCTCCTGGTGTGCCAGCTCAGTGGTGCTTGAAAATCCTCCCACAGGGCTTTTCCTTTCCCCTGACCCTCAGGAGGCAGCTGTGCTAAAACACTCACCTTCTCATTCAGCATATTGAATCCGAGTTCCCTGCTGCGCCTGCCATTACCATTCTCAACCTGACTGCAAGCACCAAGATAGCCCAGAATACGAGGACTTTTAACTGCAGGACAAGTTACAGATGTTGAGTCACTATTTCAGCAGAAAATCCAAGTGGAAAGAATAAGAAACTCTTCTCTTTTGCAACTTTGTTCAGTTCAGCATGCTAGCATTGTAGATACTCAAAAGGAAAAACGTCTATAAAAACTGTAATCTGGTGACATTTGCAAGAGGCAGAAGTGGTAAAGGTGTAATTAAGCAAGGGTGTAATGATCTTGCATCATAAGATTCAATATTTCTGTTCATCATTTCTTTTTTCCTCCCTCTATTTCAATAATCTCTTAGGAACTCGACTGAGCTTAGCTGGATTTTTAATTGGTTTGAAATTTTCCAGTTAAAAAAGGTTTTTGATTAATCCATTTTATTTTTTTTCCCTTCATGTTTCATGTAAAACAAGTCAGGGACCCAGAAAGTACCTATCTGGATAATCTTGTATTTCCAAGCAGCTGAAACAGCGTCACATCAAAATACAGACCAGATGACCGACTCCCTCTTTCACCAAATGTATTTCTGGGCAAACTCGAAGAAGTATCAAAGTTGCAAGAAAGGTGCCTGCCCATGAAAGTGTGACAGCACAATTCAAACTGTCTGTAACTGCCTCCTGTTTTCCATTTCAGGAATCAGATCCATTATAGCAACTGTAGAAGGAAAATAATGATTACTACTGGTTAGGTCAGTAAGCATCAAAGGGGCAAATGACAGCCTGGCTTAAATGCTATTCTAACATCTGAGGTATTGTTGATTTAGGCCACAATTGACACAGGCATAGGGTTACTGAGCAAGTGACCTATGAAATGAGGATGACTTCTTATATATACTGCACCCAGAAGACCATCAACCAGGTAAACAGAGGAAAGGAAACAGGTAAGCAAATTGGGGTATAGTTCTCCACAGTGTAAGGCACAATAACAACACTACTCCAGCCTATACTGTGCAGAATATGTTAGCTTCATCAAAAACTACAAAACTGCTTCACATTGTTAAGTTATTAATTACAATCAATTTGAAATTTTAGTAACTGGCCACAGCTATTTTATCCCCCCAAATCAAAGCTGATTAACCTTTGCCTGCAAAATGAATCAGAAACCATACAGCATTAAGGGTTTTTTTATATATGAATCAAAACTCATGTGTAATTTATTCTTTCTAGACGTTATAAAGCCTTTCTTTTCTTTGCAGGTCTCACAGATCTCTACCAAAATAAGGCACATAATTTATGGTCATGACCTGTTTTTGCATGTATCGTTGGTACGTTAACAGTAAGGCTAAGATGATTTAAACGAATGGATATGGCCGTAAAAATATCAATACAACCAAAGACTGATTTCTTCTTAAATTTAATTTTCACTGATTCATGACTTAAAATTTGGCTGACTACAGTCAGACTCCCAACTCCTTATTAAATATTTTTACACAGCTTGATAGTCAGTAAAGTCCTGAATATTTAGTTGTAGAAGACCAGATGCTACCCCTCAGAAAACAGATAAAAACAGATAAAAAGGGCCAGTACCTCATAAATGACTTTTTTTTGTAACTTTTTCCTCAATGCTCCTCTTGATGCTCAGCCTCAGTTCCTCTCTAACTGTCTCTGCAAGACTGGGGCTAGCCAGCAAAACACCCCAAACACAAGTTACAATTTGTAAAAAGTTTTGAGGGCCTTTTTTTTCGCCTTTACTAACAGTTAAATGCATCAGTGTTTCATGCATTCATTCATGTTCCTGTGCAGTAGTTTTCAGTAGTGATTTCACCGGCACTTCATTTCTGTTTTACAGTTTTTCTGTCTTCCAACATAAAACCAAATAGTCTCATCTTGTTGGTATAATTTTGATCATGAATAGCCTATACTGTTTTTCTGTTACCATATTGTTTTCCTAAACCTCTACTGCAACATGCAATGCATATGCATTAGGTAGTGCTGCATAGTGCTAGTAGGACAGACTGGCAAAAGAGATTTTAGCAAGGTTTACAAAGTTCTGGTGGTGGGGAACACCACTGTCCCCATGGCCAGTTGTCCTAGTGGTATTTCATCTAAGTCAGCCTGTAATGTTGCGAGGCCCATTTTCTTCCCTACTTTATAATATTTCCCATAAATTAGATGATTATACTAATACACTAAACCCATTTTTAATTTTCTTTCATAGATGAAATTTTTCTTTTACAGTATTTTACTAATATTAAAACTTAACTGGGTTGGAGGTACTATTCTCACAATTTCACTATGCTTTTGTTTTCATTCTTGTATTTTGAACTCTGATGCATTTGTTTCTACTGGTAGTCACATTTGCTAAACTGCTCAAAACTTTCAGATTTTCACAGTATCTCAGATCATATAAGATTGTCAAACAATTTAAACCAGAAGTTTTTCTTTCAACAGGTGCATTTGTGAAATACTACTACTATTACTTTGCTAACCTGAATTCTTTACAAATGTAACTGTTCTTTTATGGACAAAAAGATCACAACTTGCAAACTAAAGCGACCCTTTTCTTCAGATGTACTTCACAGGTTATCACTTAAAACACTACTGCATTTCTATTTGATGACGTGTATCTCTTCAGATGATCCTGCCAAGTATTTTCTTTCAAGAAAAGTAATGAATATGTTCATCTGATCCATATTTTCTCAGAACTATTCTCTAGTTTGCCCCAAAATTCTGTTTTGCAATACTGACACACGGGTAATATCACCATCTTCCTTGAAAATTTCCGTCATTATTGTCACAGAAGACGCATTTGTAAAAAAGGGTACATCTGGTTCCCCGCAACTGAAAGGCTCCTTTAGAAAATGGCAGTCTTTTGTCCCCCTCTGCAAATCGTACTGCAGCTTTTAAAACCAGGATAATCTCTCAGAGACACCTGCAGGTAGATGCCTCTTCCTAAGAGTCTGTCATGCAGCTCTGCAAGACACGGCACAAAACTCTCGCTGAGAAGAGGAAGAGCTCTGCTAAGCTGGCCGTGTTTTTGCGCTTTCTTAAGCCTGAGCTAAGGGCTGAGCGGCCCTCACTGAGTCTGGACAACAGTGACATGCCTGCCTGGAATATAATCAGTTCTTACTAACATACAATTATGATATGCTGTCCTAGTGAAAAACACTGTATATATATATATTTTTATTTGGGCAAAATGTTCTTCTGTAGGCTCCGTTTGAGGACCTAGCTTTCAGGTAAAGTATACAGTATATATTGTAGTGTACATTGCATGCACAGAGAAGGAGGGGAGAGGACGAACTTACAGAAACTAAAACTAAAATTAAGCCTTCTAGAGTAGACAAGGCAAATTACAAGAGCTGCTTTGGGCTGTCATATGAGCTTCTGAGTTTGCAATACCGTAGTGCTGTATTCTGAGATCCTCTCATATACGTTCTTTTCCCTAAAGCTTTCCATATACTGTGCCTTGAAGAGCTATCTAAGACACCTTCAGAAAAGATCTTGCATGTTTTGTGGGGAGGGGAGTTCTCCACAGAAAACCAAGTTTATTAGAGCTCTTTCATACACCTTTAGCGTCAAAAAACCTGGTTGGAGGCAAAGATCTCATTTGTTGAACTAGCAGTTACGCTGGTCCAATCCCTGTGTTCTCACTTTATAGAAATATTAATTCGGAAAGGCCCATATTTGTATCTCTAGATAAAATATTTGCAGTGCATTAGCTTTTCAAGAAAATCTTCAAGGCATTTTTGTAATATTCTGAACTGATATAACTGGTGATACTTACTACACACAATCACTAGTCAGAGTGCAAGTTTCTTGGGCTGAGCTCAGAAATCACACTTTTGTAGCTGCAAGACTTGGGAAGATTAGCGTAAGGATTAAGTTTAGTGGAATTTAGAACTAAATCCAAAGCCTCTTTTACCCAAAAATACTTGGAGGCAACCCTAAGGTAAAGAAGTTTCCAGAAATATGTGTTTATACTAATTTAAGTCTTGATAGGCCATAAACTCTTTGGTAGACTTGTTAACAGGGAGCATTGCTCTCACTAAAAAGGACTGCAACGAAGGAAAAGGTACTCTAAGATTTAAACCTATATACTATTAATCAAAATGAGGCAAAAAAGGGAAATTATCAAACTGAAATGCAAAGACAGACACTTTGAGCTAAGCATCTTGTATTTCCATAGAGGCAGCCTTTCATCTTGTTTTGGCAGCCACAAAGTAAACACAAGACTTTGCTAATAAGGTATAATATAAATTATTAAACCATCTAGTCTATGATCAAATGCATTTCTGATTATTTTTTGAATAATTCTGTCTTGACGACTGCCAGGAGTAATATATTTTGTGTACTCTTGCGCAGACCCATTGATTGCTGTCTTTCTGAAGCTCCAGTCCCAGACTTAAAATGCTGTGCATGAAAGAAATATATGATCACATCAAAACCTAAGCTTTGGCATCTGTCGATCACAGCCTAGCTTTTTGTAAGATCTCACTTCATGTTAGTCAACAAAGACATGAGAGCAACTCTTTAGCTCTGAGCTGAGTTTTTAATAGATTCAAAACATTTCTTACATGCAAATTTCTTTTATGGCTCAGGGGCACTGTTAGAGCTTGAAGTGTTAGCTAACTGCTGTGAAAAACTACTTGACTGAGCATATCTCAAGATAAATTAGACTTCTGAATTTTTTAGCCCGACCAAGTACATCTTACACACTTGTACTACTGGGTTTAAAAATATGGACTTTTATATAATCATGCACAAGTCTGTG
This sequence comes from Harpia harpyja, assembly GCF_026419915.1. Lineage (NCBI taxonomy): Eukaryota > Metazoa > Chordata > Aves > Accipitriformes > Accipitridae > Harpia > Harpia harpyja. The sequence continues at coordinate 5,986,501 of NC_068940.1, forward strand.
TGACAAATTAAAAGAAAATATGTTAAAATATGCATTACATATCCTACTGCGCCATTTGAAACTCTGGGCTATTACACTTTGGAGGTATTTTTCATATTTAAAAAACAAACAGTTACTGAAGGTCACATAGATTACACATCCAAAAAATATGTAAATTAAATTTTATTGAATAGTTCCGGAAGACACATTTAATTCTGTAGGTATTAAAAGAGCTCCTTTGATTTATTACTTACAAAATTCTACCAGCCTTCTGCAAATGTGGAATGCTGATCTTAAAGTAGAAAATAAATGGCATACAAAATATTTTTTTCTAATGGAATTAACATGGTAATTCCCATAAGAAGCATCCCTGTGACCATGTATTCCAATGAATGCGCAGTGCTATGTTGTTAAGAGAAAATGCTGTCTACAAGCATGCTTGTGTCAGATGTTATCAGCTGCACACCATTCCAGGAATTCACTGATTCCAAATACACACGGAGTTTACTTACCCATTTTAAGAAATGGGAAACCTTGAAAAAATAAATAAAGCAGCCAGGCACTTTTGCAAAGGAATTTCATATTGCTGCTTCTTTTTGTGTACATATACACATATGTGTGTGATGTATGACTCTATGCTTTAATATATAAGTGAGGGGACAGAACTGAGCTGAAGGACAAATACAGATTTATTATGAATTTCTCAGTAAATGGTCAGAGTCTTAGCAATAATTAGGATTCTTAATCTGTTAACCCCAAATCATTACCACTGAAGTTATAGCAAGAAAATAAATTAATCAAAGCATCTTGTAAATAGCTGCAGTCACTAAAACTGTCTTACTGTCTGTCATAGGACCCTAGGATAATTTGGACTGCATCTGGTCCATCCTCCTGCTCAAAAAAGGGTCAGTTATGGCCTAGTTTGCTCAGGGGTTTAATTAGTTGGGCTGTGAAAACCTCCAAGGATGGAGACTGCACAGCCTCTCTAGGCCTTTGTTCCACTGCTTGACCATCTTCATGGGGAAAATGTTTCTCTTCCTATCCAGTCTGAACCTTTTGTTTCAACTTATGCCCACTATCTCTCATCCTCCCACATGCACCACTGTGAAGCACTTGGCTCGGTCTTCTCAATAACCTCCCCATAGACACTGGGGGAGCTTCTGTTAAGGTCTCCTGAAGCCACCCCTTCTCCAGGCTTGAACAAGCCTGGTCCCTCAGCCTCTCCTCACAGGCCAAGTGCTTCAGCCCCTCACCATCCCTGCGACCCTACGCTGAACTCGTTCCAGTTACCAATTCCTAATTTATATCAAGATCACAAAAAATGACCCAGTCAAGTCAGGTCAGCAATACTCCTAGCAGCTGGACCATGGTCAAATACAAACATAAACCACATTTAATAATGGGAGGATATAGAGATTGATTGGCCTTAAGCTCAGGTGCACCACATCTGACAGTTTCTTCCATGTTTGTCATCCCTTAGGGAGATCATCTTTAACTAGGGCCTACCCCTGACCTGCAGAGCAAGTCCACAACATCTTTTTTCTTTCCTAGTAACACTTGCATGATCTGTCTGATTCCTTTGGTCAGCGTAGAAAAAACACCTTTCCCATTACTCAACTACCTCTCACCTTGATTACTACTACAATCTCCTCCTGTCTGTCCTGTTTTCCTTCTACTTCTCCCCATTTCTCTCTTGCATCATCTGACCATATGGCCTCTCCTAATCAAAAAAAGCAAAGATGCCAATAGGAACACAGATTTGGAATGACATGCCATATCATGACTTTCTGTCCATGTCACAGACCCACCTCTGGAACATCCTCCTCCTACATTAACATTAAATTGAAACTTTAATATTCCCGTGTAAGAGTATAAGAGAAATCAATTCTTTCTCTGTAAGTTACTGTACCAGAACTTCCCACCATTACTGTAAGGCTCCACTGGTATTTTTCTTGGCAGACATCTCGCTGCTCTCTTCCATGTTCTTACTTAAGGGTAGGCCCTTGCCTACCTACTTCTTTTTCCTCCCCCAAATAGTCTTTAAGGATTATTCCCTCAATGAGCCCTCAAAATTCATAATGCAGTTAAAAGCTAGATGGAAGGCTGAGTAACTGGGGCTGATTAAATGACTTCCTTTTTGATGTACACTTTGAGGAGGAGGGAAACAACCAAAAAGATCAACTGACAAAAGAAACAAAAAGAAGAAAAACAAACAACCGAGAAAACACAAGCCAAAAACACCTCCAAAATGTTTAAAACACAGTCTTGTGCTGTTTTCCATTATACACACTTGTTTTAGCCTGTTTCTCTATATTTACCTATAAATGCTTCCAGCCAGGAGTTGACTCTTTTTTTTACATATTTGTATTTTGTGCTGCTATTAAACTTAGTGACTCAGTATCCTGCCACTACACAAATAATGCGTTGTCAAAATAACCTGTCATTCAAGGTCAGAAGCAACATTTTGAAAAATAAGTCAGTGTGATGTCTGGATTCTGAGCTTTTTTTTATTTTGTAATAAGGTGTGGGGTTTGTCAATCACTATGCCGGAAACAAGTGACATGCAAGCCAGCATTCCAGTCATGCACTTGCAACCACAAGAGAACTGACAGATCTTTTAAGCAGAAAAAGTTTGTGATTCAAAAATCACAGTTGTCCAAGTAATGACTTGAAATGAAGAATGAACCTAGCAGCACAATGTAGAAAAATTCAGGATGGGGATCTGTCACTATTTATCTCCCTGTACATAATACAGTTTTATGAAGGAGATGGCAGGTGCTTGCTCTGGGCACTCATCTGGTAATTAGTTGGCTAACAGACAAATCTGTTTCCTAGAGATCACAAGCACAGGCTTCATGGCTTTGAAAATACATTACAGTGAATTACAGGATGTACATTTACTTGTAATAACAGTACATACCATTTTTCAGTGTGCATATCATGGCCTGTCTTAGTAGATATCATTCCATAGGATTCCAGCTTGCTCCTTCTTTAAAGGATCATAGAGATTTTGTTGTTGTTGTTGTTGTTTTTTAAATAAGTATTTTAAGGTTATATTTACAATACAACAATTTTCCCAGTTTATTTTGTTGGATGATGAAAGAATGACAAAGAGCTAGCAGTATGTGAACGTTCAAAGACTGCTCTACAAATGAGATTATTAAATGAAATACGATATACTTTTTTTATAGCACAAGCCTTTAGAGACCATCACCTTTTTGCTTTTCTTTTAAATCTTGGAATAACAATGACAATTATATGGAGGTCAACGGTAGCTACAGGCAAAAGTACAAAAGGTTTCCATCAGAAAGAGTACCCCAGTAAAATGAATAGCTAGATCTGAAAATATATATTCATGCCACAAGAACCACCAATATAACTGAATGATATTCACATATCAACAGCGAAATGAAGAATACTGCTTTTACTTGGAAGTGAACTCTGAGTATATATTAAAACACTATCTTTAAGAGGAATTCTACACTCCCAGATGGTAGAAAGAATAAAATACTAAAAGCCTTTCTAACCATTGTTATTTGCAAAGAACACTCTGATAAATATCCAAGGAATAACTCAGGGGACAGTCTCTCTCAAAATCAGGAAAAGCTTTTAAAGATCTTTCACATCGAGCAAAGTAGAATAAACTGATATATGTACATATTCTTGGCTAAAGCCTTCCCCTTAATCCTAGAATATGTCATAATCCTGAATTTATGGTGTTTTCATTTATTCCTACAGAACCGAGCATTACAAATGGAATGTTCCAAGGAGTCTTCAACGTTGCATTATACAACAATCACAGAGACAAAGGATATGGCCCTTCTTACACTCCAACCTCACGGATAATTAACATGGTACAAAATAAGCATTTTTAATATTTAGGAATGATACTAGTTTCCAAAGTTTCAAATTCCATACCAGTAGGTAGCTGTGGGATCTATATGCCTCCCTCATTTTACAGGTAGAGAAACAAAGAAGATTAAAGTGTCTCCAGTGCCATAACGCAAGCCAGCAATCAGGTTTCTACAATTCCTGTCTCAGATTCCAGTTGTCACCAGAAGCCAACTTAGCCTCTAAAACCTTTTATCTCTGTCAAGTTTAAGTTTTAAATACATTTTCTTAAAGCTAGGCAATGCCTTAATATGTAGTCTCCTGACAATTTCTCTTACATTCATTTTCACAGACTTCTCTGTCCAGTATCAAATACCTCCAGTTCCTGGGACTGTAGATGCTCACGAAGCACAACTGGAATCAGACGTTGGCAAAAAGGAGCATTTCATGCAAGCCTGACATTTAACAGCTAATAAAGAGTGACTGATCTTGACCAACTTTGTGGGTTCAGTGATATCACAAAGGTTTTCTTTTCATATTGTCATGGCCTCTTTCATTTAAGCATCCTTAGTTGTTTTAGGAGGTCTCCCACAGTGCCAGTTAGCATACTTTTGAGCACCTGAGGGAGTGTCTTGAAATCTAAGCCTCCTTTTTAATTTCACACTCAGTCAAGTTCAACTGCAATTAATGGAGGACTCTCTCATGGAAACATCAAACAATGGTTACTTTCAGTGATTAGCAAGCCTAACTGCTCTAACACAATCTCTGTATCCCCAGTCTCTACGAATGATTCGTCAGCCCTTCTCCACAATAAAGATTACATGAGAAAAACCTTTCTTGGCTTGCTGTGTATTTTATGCTAGATAATCATGATAGCACCTTGGCGCTCTGTCTAAGACATCAAAGAACAGTAAGTATCCAATCTACAGGCTGTAACGAATATCTACCCTCAGGAGAGCATTTGTATCGTTCAGAGGGTGGTCTGACTAGACAATCAACTTCTGTCTCTGTAAGGGATTGAAGTGCATAAGCACGAACTTGCGCCCTATCATGCTCAAATACTGGCGATTTGTACCTCGGATGAGAGCCTCCAATGAATCCACTGGACCTCAGTCTTCTCCCACACAGGTTTTACATGGCGTTCGATCAGGTTATATCTGATAATCCCTAGGATTAGCTCATGAGGAGAAAATCGGTTCCCCTGGAATTAACCATGAAGTAACAAGTACTAATTTCCTCTTTTTCTTTGAGACTTCATACCCTGGAGTTAGTTTCTCTTAAATGCTGAACAGTCACTGCTGCAATTTGCTTGAACACATGCTACGAAATTTTAAATAATTTGTAAGTGTCTAGTTCCAAGGATTTTAAACTGACCACCATTAAATTTGTTCACTAGACTAACCTTCTAGTTGACAATTTGAACATCTGCCTCATTTTCATCTGTGAAATGTGAAGACACAAGCTGCATTTCAGGAAGATAATGTAAACATAAACTTATTACTGTTTCTGGAGCACTCAAAAATTTAGTTATGAGGGTCACAGGAAAGGTTAGAAAGAAATTAATAACTCCCTTGAGAGTGAGGTTTAAGCAGCATGTAGCAAATAACACTGCTATTACACAACAAACAATGAAAAGGAAAAACATCTAACAATAGCTTATTAAATGAATAGCCTCAGCTCTGTGCACAGAAGGAAACACATCTGCGTGTGTATGTGTGTGAAAATAGTGCATAAGCACATAATTAAAGTCTGAGACATAATATAGTTGGCATTTACATGGAAAAAAGGAACTGAAACTCTAGAATTTCCTGAGTTCAGAATACATCACTTTACAGTCCAAATAATCTGTGCACATATGTACGTGAGAAATATCGTTCTTGCATATTATAGGTCTTCAGTGTCATTGCAGTGTTAACACTTTCCTTTATTTAGAAAAGGATACTGGTCTGTAGAGCACAACCCATAATATTTTAATACAGCTTGCTTCGGTGTTATGTTGTTGCTTTTGTCTCTAGGTGAATACAAGTATTAACTGGAATTGACTCCCGAGCAAGTGGTGTCCTCGATTCCATTTCATTAACTCTGTCCACCCTAGTAACTTTTGAGCCTACTCACTCGCTTCAACAATGGAAGAGCTATCCAGTAAGCTTCCTGTCAAGGGCTGGTAGAAAAGATCTACATCCGTGCTCCCATTTAGGGAAAGGCCAAAGCCCAGCCTCAACAATCTGTTTTTTGCCATCACCCTGCTGACCAATCTGTATCCCTAAAACTCCAAATCCCATGCAATAGTTAAACAAACCACCACATTTTTGTCCACAGGGCAGTCCGAGAAGATAGGGAAGATGTGGAGAGGAAGCTGCAGTTTTTGCTGTAGAAACACGGAGGGAACGAGAGGACCCAAAGCATGGGAAACCAGGCTTTGTTAGTACAACTACTCACTTGTTCATTCCCTAACTCTGTGAATGCAGCTTTCTTGTACAAAGACTGCCTCTGCTTCATAGCGCTTCAAAACTAAACGCAAGGCCAGATGAAAACTGGACAAAAAATAAATACGAAAGGGAGGGAAGTGGTACTGCTTAGCACGGGGAAGAGTGTTTCAGCAAACTAGCTTGCTCGTAAGTACAAAGAGTCTACACTTCCCACCTGTCCCAACCTTTTCACAGCCGAGGGACCTATCTGATTGGATGCTACCATTGTATAGCAATGCAGGATACGAGAATGATTTTACATAGTAAACTGTTGCAATGATACTTCTTTTACTTTTCAGATTTGCAATGTTAGGCCTAAATTAAAATGGTAATGAGTTTCTTTCAAACACAGTGTCAGTAGTTGTAGGCCATTTCCTTCGAAGTGAGGAAAAGGTGAGCTTCTTATGACAGAGTCACAATCTTTGAAAGGAATTTCACTCACCTCTACTTCTCTGAAACCCATAAGATCTTTCCTAAAATTAGGTAATACTAAAATACACTGCTTTCAGGAAAAGAAATTAAGAAAATCTGAGATAAACAGAAATAAAACAGAAGATGACCTGAAAATGGCAAACATACACAAGGTGTCTATAGGGGTAAGAAACGCAAGCCCACAGGATGATAACTGTGGGGCTTAATCTAGTCTTTAACAAATTGATGGGTCTGGATTTTAAAATGCTCCATGTCTCCATACTAAAGCTTAACAGCACTACAGCAGGTTTTTTTATCACACAAGATACTCTCCCAAGTATAACTCTAATTTATTCCTTTCCAGCTATTAAGAGCTACACATCTGGCTTTCCCCTGTGGTTCTGTGACAAAATCTGATTATGCTACAGAATCTTAAGCACTCCTCACTGAAAAAATAATGAACTAATGTTTCTTTGGACAGAGATACATGTTGAATAGCTGAAAGAGGAAAAGAATTCCTGTCATTCTAAGCACTACTTCCATTATTTTACCAAATTAAAGTTCTTGTATTTAGAAAAAAACTATGTGTGTCAGAAATGGATATTCACAGCCATCCTTTTTGTATGATAATTATGTTATCTGCACTTATCAGAGATTTTGTACGTGAGAATTGCAAAAGAGTTTCCATACGGATAAGATAAAGCACAGTCAGACTGACTGAAATGACTTACAATCACATACGAAATCATGTCAAAACAAGGACGAGATTTAAAAAAAAAAAAATTCTCTAGTACTGATAACAAGACCCTTTCCTGAGGACCAGAAATCCATCTGGTTGATATTATGCATAGGTAGTTTTTGTAGCTATGTGATGTTTTGACAAAAAGAGCTTAAATGTACTGCCTACACATCTTCGTTCCATCAAAAGTATTTTCACAAAAATTTCCAAGCCACCCCAATCCAAAATGGAGCATTTGTTCAAGTTCTGACACAGTATATATCTCTCTCTATCTATGAAGAAGAATCCATCAATTTGAAAGCTAAGACATTTAGTGAATAATTTTCTCATATGATATTATTTCAAGGACCCCATGGTTATACTGAGACTAAAGAAAAATAATATTAATTTCCACAGGGCTTTTACTTTTTATTTTACGTTTGACATCTGGTTCTCCAGCCAGTCAGGTTTCATTCCTTTCACTATTTATCAATCACACATCCATCTCATGTTTTAGTACATGGGTGGTCAATCCTTTTTTTCTGAGAGGCCACGTGAGTCTGCTATGAGCCTTACACTACCATGCCTTGCCAATCACACAACCAGACATAAATTCATCCTGTGATTAACAGATACTAGCTCTCCTTCTCCACATATCACATACGCTGGGACATGTATGATGCTGACCCGGTAGCCACTGGAAAAGAGGGTATTGGATAGTACCTAGTGAGGCAGGTGAACTCTTCTGGTGGCTGCAGGTTGTCCCGTGCCAGAGGCTGGCCATTTCCACACCAGTATAATGACAACATGCTCACCATCTGTGGACAGGGCTTCTTTACAGGCCAAGTCGCACAAAACAGTGTTTCTATTGGTAAGGCCAGGTAAAAAGGCAAAATGAAAAGTGCCATAAAGAAGACATTGATAGCACAGCAACATCAACATACATTATTGCATTTGTTCACTTACGTTGAGCCAGAGAGCTGGGAAATAACTATTTTTTTACGGAATTATGAGCTACATAGGTCAGACACGGTCTGCTTTCAGGCTCTTAATTATTCTGTGTGACTGTCATCACCAAAAACAACTAAAAATGAACATTTCTTTTTAGGAAATGTTTATCACTGAAAATTTTTCAAATTTATGTTTTTATTTTACAAATGATTTGTCAGCCCTTCTCCACAATAAAGAATACATGAGAAAAATCCGTATTATTTCTTGCATACCTTGATGGCTTAGACCGCCATGTAGTTCAACTTTGGTTTTGATTTGACACCAGTGTGTATTAATTAAAAATTACTTCATGCCAGTGCTTGTGACCTCAACAACTAAAAGCTAAAGTACCACTGAAGTACATATATCTTCCTCACCATAATTTCAAAGTCTCAGGTTTTTACAGCATCTAGGATGGAAGAAATATGTCCTAGTTTTCCCAAGATCATAATTTCATTATTACACCAAACCTGGGTTGTGGTCCTGACTCCAGTAAAAGAAATGAAAGTAAATATGCTGAAATTTTAACATCCTGTGGGCTTGAGTTTCAAATACAGGAAAACTGTGCTTGAAGCCCTCTGACACTTCTGGAACCTCAAAACATGAACTGTTTCTGATGCACACCTGTGAATCTGCTCTAGAGCAAACTCCCAGTGAAAAAGATGAACAAGCTTTGGGATCTGTTCTGATGAAAAAGAAAGGCATAATGGTCCTAAAGGACCATGCAAACAGATGGAGTGCTAATTTTAATTTAGTGGTAATGTATATGGCATTTGGGCTATCTACACTAACCGTATCACACCACCACCACCACCTCTCATACTATACTGACTAGATCTTTCAGAGCAATATTCCTCCTTCCCAGTGCTGGATCAGACAATTACAACAAATCCAGTCATACTTTCTGGATTTTAGCTAGTATGAGTGACTTAGCCTGGCATTGGAGTAAATCAGTAGAAAATCTTTCTGCATCTTTAAGAAGGGTTCTAACATCTGAAATAATAAATAAGAGGTGGGGGAATCCTTCAAGTCATTTAAATACACAATGGGAAGTAGCCAGAGGAAGGTTATCAAAATTGGTGTACTATACACTAAACACAGGTAAAGCTGTCTTTGAACAGCTTTAATGAAGTGCTTTAGTAATTAGTTAGTTTTCTAAATGTTTCTTTTACTTAATGGTCTTTGATAAAGCCCACAGGAACAGCTTGCTTTTGAACTTGTTACAAGTAAGAACTGAACCTAAAGTTAAATTTATTTAAGAGTCAGGTCTCATGAAAACCTTCAATATAACAGGCAATGAGACAAGCTTCTTAGAGGTAGAACACAAACTTTTAAAGCGATTATTCCTCTTGTAGTTTGAGAGGACTCAGATTGGGGGAGAGATTGTAGTAAGAGGGCAAGGGTTTATTTCTGTTGTTGTTTGGTCCAGTAAATCTGCAACAACATGCTTTAATGGCTAATGGCATGATCAAGACTTTGATCTGATTACATGCCAAAGGATCCTGAGTGAATGTTAAACTTGATATGGAATACAGCCTGTATAAACACAAAGTTACTGTATGCAGCCTTTGAAGAAGCGCTAGTTTACTAAGCTTGCTGAGATACTACAACTTTCTGTGGACTGTCTTCAAGGATACAGTCATTCTAATATATTCAACAGGGTCATAGTAAGTTCTTTGGATATTCTAGTGTAGTTAGGAGTATATCTTTGGTGGACTAAATTTAGGGCTCTGAATTTCACATCCACTTCACTGAAGTACGGCATTTGGATATTTCAAGATACGTCTTCTTCAGTGTAGTCACCAAATAGAACCTCATGCTTATTACTCAACTGTAATTTAATTTCAGTTAAAGATACAGCCACTCTAAATTCGCCTTTGAATTTTTATATGTAGACATCCCCATACACAAAATATAATTTAATACTGATAAAAGCTTAAAAACCTTGTTTCTTTCTCCTACTGAAAAGCCTTTTCCCCTTTTTATCTTATTACCCTTGACACCACAAAAAATCTCTAATCTAATGTTACTGACAAGTATATTAAAAACACAAATGTAAATCATGATATGCAAATATTATCGAAGTCTGAGTGGGAAACTATGATTATGAATGGATCTTGGTATTCTACTATGAATCACAATTAATCCTAATATTGCTGGATCAGTTCAACATTTGTCAGAATAAAAAAAAAGTTATTTGCAAAATTTATATATATCTTAGTAAATTCTCATTATCATAAAGAGAATCAACAAGAACACAAAGGATGCTTTTTACACTATTACAAAACCATTAATCTACTGAGAATCTAATAGAAATTTTTGAACATGTAATAATATTAAAGGATACAGAACACCCTAATTTACCTTTAACATGGTTTGCTAATTTCTTTGAAATGAGATACACTTTTAAAACAGTTTTAAGTTAAAAAATAGCTTAATCTCATGGCTGTAATTTTTATTTGCCTTCAAAACAATCTCAAAGCTAATGAGCCCTCTTACTTCAATGGTTTTTGCAACAAATATATTTCTAAGAGGCAGAAGTTCAACATTCCAATATCTTGTATGCGTAAAATCAAATCTCCCACTGACCTTTCATTTGGTGATGGGGAAAGCTCTATCACCCTTCTAAACCTCTATTTCCTTTCATGAGCTCCATGTGCCTTTTTCAGGCTGTCCCATTTAAGTATTCATGTAGAATGACTACCACGATTACAGCTTCGATAGATGAGGAACCGGTAGAAAAATCATCCATCCAAGACATAAATATCTCATGCCTCTGTGTGTTTGCTTGCAGGGAAAGGAGAGAGGGGGAAGGAGTGGAGAGCACAATGCTGCCTACGTGAGCTTTTTGGTGATCTAAAGAGTAGTAATAAAAAGAAAAGGGATGACTAAATACTACAAGCAAAGATACAACATATGCAAGGGCTGAATATCCTTCACCTGCCTTTGCATTAAACTCTACTGGAGAGGTATAAAAGTCAAACCTATAATGACTTTTGCTGGCACAGTGAGTTGGAAATAGATGACCTCCAAAACAACAGAAAAATTGAGAAAAGTTGTGGCTGCTACTTTTTTTTCCCCTGAAAGCCAATTAAAACCTGTTACATTAAATAATAAAGCATTACTAAAAACAAATGCCTTTTGATTCTTTCCAAACAGTCTATTTGTTAAAGCTCTGATTGAAGATAAAAAACATTTTAAAAGGAACTCCTAAATATTACAGGCAGTGTCAAGTAGTTAAAATTACCATGGCTACAACACTTCCAATTTGTCCCTATGCCAAGGGAGAGCAGAACCCACCCACTCATCCTGCCGTGCAGCATCAGTAGGTCAAGTACTAGAAATAATACACAAAAATGGCAAAACTATTTTAGCACTTGGAGTTTTACTTCTGAAGGCAGGAGGGGTAGAACATTTCTGTTTAACCTTCTCTCATTCTCCAGAAAATGACTTACAGTTGAATCATCCCAGTCATTACTATTTCTATTTATTGCATGCACTGCACAGGATTAACATAATTATGTAATTTAAAGTGATTAGACAGTGACATTCAGCCAAATAACACTGTCTGTTGAGGAAATGAAAAGTAAATAAACTGAAGTTTAGATCTTTTCACCTGAAATGGACTTAAAAGAGCATTTGTTTGAAAAGGGGCTATGTAATATGCGTTGTTTCAGCTGAGCTTTGATCACTGTAGTTGAAATTCAGCTCTGCCAGAGGGATGGGCAGAAAGACAACATGCCCATTAAATTAAAGACCTCAGGATAAAACTACTTGGTGAAGGTCTTATGCTGGCTCTTGGGTTTGCTGCCTTAAATCATCTCTATGTATTTTAACCCTCTATGCAGTGCAGAGAGATGTTTTGATCAATGAACTACCTTCTATTCCAGTTTGCTAGTCATCAAATGATTGTTGGCTAAATTACAATGTTCATAGAATTACAGAAGATAAGGCTGGAAACAAACTTAAGAGGTCACCTAGCCCATACATATGACTGAAGGTGGATGACCTGCATCTCAAGCGTTTCTCACAGATACTTGCTAAGCATGTTCCTAAAGACCAGCATTGATTAAAATTCCCCAACCACTACAGGCAATCCAATCCAGTACTTATCTAAACCCAGCAAGAAAAATCTATTCTGCCCATAAGAAAGAATTCATCCCAAATTTCAGATTCTAAGCTGAGAAACATTGGGCTTTCAAGCAGAAGAAAAATTCAAATCAACTCAAATCCCCAGATAAACAAAGCCAACATGGCGCACAGATAACGTGTAGATCATGAAAATCAGCATCTAAGGAACAGCACAGTACAAGTTTTTGTCATTTTTTTCAGGGAAAAATGAGACTTTTGAAGGTCCTTTTTAAAAACATCCATAGATGGCATTAAGCTCCACTCTTAGAAAGGAAATTTCTCTTTTCTTATGTTAACTTCATAGTGACTTTAGTGAAATAACTGAAGAAAACATAAGAAAAAAAGATTAATTAAGAAGGATTTAACACCATCTTTTATGACCTCTATTTACAACCAGCAGGGAACAGGAGTAACACATTAAATAAAACAGATTAATACATGCAAAAGCACTAACTATTTGTATGCCTCACACTACAATGAGTTGTTTCAGAGAGAGAGGCAACCGAGCCCACAAGAGGTATGTTCCTAAGAATGCAAGAGCACCAAATAGTGCACCATATTTTCATGAAGTATTACCTGAAAACTATTTTACATAGAAAATGTTCCTTTTTTTTGTCAGTATGTTTATCTTAAATAGAAACTTCCCCACAGATTTCTCAAATTGCCCCCTCTTGGACATTGTGATGCAAAGATCCCTTTGCAAAGTAGCTTTCCAAGAGAGATAAAAGGTGTACTTTATGTTGCTTTATTTTCCTTCTTTAGAAATTCTGATCTTTCATTAGCATTTCTCATACTTTCTATAGTTTCTGTAATTTTATGAAAGATTCCTCTCCTCTCACCTCTATGCTATTTTTTTGATCCAAAATTTGCTTTCTCATTCTCTTTTTTTCCTAAAACTCTAATCTCTAGTTCCTGTTCAGGAACCAAGTTTTCTACCACTTTGAAACTCCAACATATGTAAAAACTGTGCTTAATAATTACTTGAGTTTTATGTACATCTTCCACATTTCCTTCCAAGTCCTTGAAGGAAGTTTCCAATACAGAGATCTCAATTCTGCCATGATTTCTTTCACTTCTGTTCCAGCAGAAGATACTTTCTTCCCCTTTCTCCATTTTATTTTGCCTGCAAGTGAAGCACCCTTTCTACCTGAGATCAGAGAGTTCCCTTTAAGCTATGCTTTGTTGATTCTTCCTTCTGGCAGGCTATAAAGAAGCGTTTGATATATGCATCTTTCCTGTTTCCTAACATCAGAAAAAAGGCTGGGTAATGTTTAGAGTCATCTTTTGCTAATGTAACTAGAAAATACTTGTGGCTAACTGGGAGACCAGGGACATAAAGCTTCTTCAGTAGTATCCAGAAGTACAATGCTACAATAACCTACTGCAAAAAATGAAGGCAGGATGGAGAAAAAAAGGAACAAGCAGACTGACCGAGCAGTTGCTGGCTAACTGCAAATCAGTGGCTCACTCCTCATTTCCTCTGAAGGTCCCAATGACTTGAATAGCTATTAGCTTAATGGGCCAACAATGGATATTACCATGGCCTGGGAGCTGTAGAGATGTGCACCAAGATCCCAGACTCACAAAAGGAGATATTGCAAATGGGGACTGTCAGCAGGAGTTGTTTGCAGGGGAAGTGTTAGACATGGCAAATGTTATCACATAAAACAATGGAAAACAGATTACTGAAAGATGTGCCTGTATTTGTTTGAAAAGTCAGTCAGTCATAGATGCATTATAGAAACAGGAATTATGAACATAAAATAATCATGACTACATAATTAAATAGCCTGTTAAAATTATTTTTTTCTTGCCTTAATTTTCCATCTGATTAAAATTTCCCACCAAAGGCCCTCAGACTTACAGGGCTTTGATTTTGGCAATGTATTACAATTCTGGCAGGTAGCCAGCCTTTTATTTTTATCCCTCAATCCTTTGGTGTCTTCTTCATATATTTCTCATCTTGCAATATTTTTTTTTCCTCTAGTCACAGAACATACGTAAACAACTAGAATTATTTTTGGAGTACAGAAGCATAACATGCTCTATTTCCGTTTCTAACAAGAGATCATATTCTTGCAGATTCTTATTTTTTTCTTCAATGATTAGGTTTGAGCAAACATTTGTCTGTAAACAAGATATATTTACTAGGTATTTTACTTTATGATGCTGAGAAACTGTCAAGATCCCTAAATGCGGCCAAATAAAATTAATAAAAATAAAAATATTAAAATGTTATTTAAAAATTAAGTTACATTCACACAGTTGACACATACTGCTGACTTTTCAAAAATATTTATTATCTAGTGACAATGTACTCAGTACTATGTGCATTGCAAATCCACCTCCAAAATCTCAAAGACTAGTTTACCAGAGTGCTTAAGAACATAGCAGACATGCTAAAGTGCTTTACTGAATCTCAAAAAGCTGAAGTACATCCTTAATGCTTTGTCCTCCAAGCCTACCTCAATGAAAGGATATCATATCTGCAGCATTTACATATTGGTTTTTTCCTGGGAAACTCAGTAGAACTAATTCTTGATCAAAGCTTTGAAATATTTATTCACTGTTATTTGTAATTGCAGTTAGTAACTCATGATATGCTTGTTTTGTCTGAATGATCATTTTTAATGTTACCATCAATATTTTTTAAAACCCAGTCCACATGTATCCTGTTAGATTCACTAGAACGAAATCCAAAAATGCCTTTACGCATGTGTTCATGCTTTATTGATTTCAACTTTCACCTATATATCCTCTGCTATATATCTTCTAAACATTGTTCTCTTACTGAATCAGCAACTGCACATTTTAAACCCAAATAAATCTATAGTAGATTTAAATTTCTGAGTTAATTGAAATTTCCAAATGTATCTGCCCCCTAAAATATCTCTCCTGTAAAATTGTGCAACTTGGAGACATCATTCCCTTTTGAGTGGCTTTTATAAAAAATTAATGCTGAAGTAAAATAAAAATCCTGGCAAACACCTGTGCATTTTAATACTTAATATGTCCACTACAGTCAGTAAGTCTGATCGCATTGACAGTATTTTAACCTGAGCTGCTGACTCCAACACTCTTCTGTCCTTCCTGTCCCAACTTCTGCCACAGAGCCTAATGTTATTGAATGTCAAGACCTTATTCTAAGCCCATTTACATAGTCACAGTTTTTCCTTAGGAAATATAACAACTGCTAAGGCATTCTACATCATTAATACATCAATGGATATACATATTAGGTGTTTTTTATACACTGAAAAAGCATGATAAAAAGATATGCTAGAAATATCCTGAATTAATTCTATCAATATTTGTCGTCGTCTTATTTGGCACATATATATAATGCGGGAATATTTTATGGAGTCTGTAAATTGTCCTTTGTGTGACATTTTGCACTCCGTCTTTTCCAGTCAAATCTGTTGATTCCAGTTGGTGACCTACTTCTTGTATTTCTTTGGACCAATTTGTCATCCCAGTCATGTGGTCAAAAGGGTAAAAAAAAAAAACCAAACAAGGCCTATAACTGTTCCTTCAGACACACCATGCTGCTTGGGGTGCTCCCTCTGAACTCGTCAGAAAAAATTATTGAGGGACATGTAGCAGATGAGAAAGAGAGCACGTAATTGCAGATAAGCTCTGATCCTTTGGAGGTATTCCTCACCACAGCATTTACAGAAGTTTCTTCTTGCTTAGGATGGGTTTGTGGCTTGCTTTGACATCCTCACATTAGGGTGCTCTCCATTTTTATAACTTCATTTTTTTAGCCATATGATTAATTTTCTTAAAAACCGTACAGTTTTGAAAGCTTTCACTCTTTCTGTGAACATTCCTCATTAGAGAGAAGTACAGCTGTGATGTATTTTGAAACATCTTTTATTGTGTCCTATGCAAGCTAACGAAAACACTTAATAATAGCAAGTGATGCCTCGGATAAAAAGATGCTATTTTTGTAGTGTAACTGCTGCACACTGTCTGCAACCATGTTACAGCCCTGACTCAGCAATCTGTCCCTCTTAATCATAGTACCTGTGCAACATGCTGAACTGTAAGGTGTGCACTGCAGCCCTAGTTATATACACGGTCATTAGGAAAGAGCCAAGTGCTTTGTTGAATGGGAACGGTCTGAAGCATGTATTTTACTGCACTACAGCCCATTATCACATTCTTTTGATCTAGATTACCTCAATCTGCATTTAAATTCACGTACTTCTCTGAACTAGCTCTTATCATGGACCAGCAAGCATAAAGGAGTGGAGAGGAAGCCATACCACTGACAGGGTGAGACCAGAGGTCCACTAGAAACTTCCTGGGCACTTCAGATCGCATGCCAGCTGCAGGATGTTGGGTGCTGCCTAAAAGAGCTTCTGCCCAGAGGACATCGGTGCTGAGCAACAGAAATGTGCCTGGTCTTAAAAGAGCCAGCTGGCTCCCCATCCTTTCAAGCCTGGGAATGTAAAGTAGGCCCTAACTCTTGCTCATTTGTGTGCGCAGTGGAAAGGAGAAAGTGAAAGGGCCACAGGTGTTTTCATTTTTTGCTTTTACAACCTATTCTAGGTAACTCATCCTTTTCTCCATTACACAGTTTGATGGCTTGACATAACAAGAAAGTTATCCAAGGTTTTAGTTCTGCATGCTGCCCTTTTGAAAACCTGGCAGACACGCTTGGGATCTTGTTGAAGATCCAAGACCTTTGGCTACTTTCGAGGGAGTATCTGAACACATACACTTTGAGTCGTCTCCTTCTTTCCCCAACCTGTCATTGTGCACATAACAAGCTATATAAAGGGTCATATGATGTAAGTTGCCCCTTTGGTCTTGCTCATAAGTATCTTAAGCTAGAATTACATGTCTTGAGCACACCTAGCAGGAAACGTTTCCCAGCAGTCCAACCATACAGAACAACATAAAGAGCATCTTTCACCCAGCCAAAAACCCATGGTGACTTTTGTGACAAACTCACTTTTTTCCTGGAAACCTAAAGAAAGTTCCTGATTTGCCACTTACATGTGATTTGTCACTTACATGTGATTTGTCAGGAGGAACTTCCCATTAACAATTTCAGTTCATGTTCTATATATTATACATTAGCCAGGCAAGATTAAAAGCTTTCAGCTGTAGCTTCCATGTACAAAAGATGTCCCATTTACTGAAGTACTGAGATTGTAGTTTCTTCCAGAAAGCAAAAGTTCCTAACATTTCCAGTAGACCAAACATAAATAACATACTCCCTTGAAGGAGCACTGGCAGCCACAAAAGTAATGAAAAGCAATTTGCTTCATCATTTGCTTGCTGTAGCCATTTACTTGGGCATTCCAGGTACTTGTTCATACCTACTCAAAGGGCTGGAGCAGATCTACACATCTCAATGAGTTCTTATGGAAATTATCAGTATCCTTGATTTCAATAATTTTATCTCTCATTTTTAAAATACAAAATTTCAGTCAATAGTCTGCTTGCTTATTCCCATGCTACAAGCTTCTGGCAGCATGTACTCAGTTTAATGACAGACTTGGTTCTGTTCCAGCAGATTATTAAAAAAAGTGTTCTGATGAAAAAATCAGCTGTGTTTAAATAGCTACATAGTGCAACAAGACAATTTGAGGGTTTTGGCTGTTTTTTCCTCTTACAGACCCTTATCGGGCCAATATACACATACACACAGACAGTATTCAAAGGAGAGTTTAGCAATGTGTTTGTGCTTAAGTTTCATGATCTGCCAAACACATTACAGTAGGTGCATTATTGTTGCTCCATGTTTCCATAGCCAGGCTTATTCAAGAGACCAAGTAGCTTAGCTTAACACTAGTCACTTAAGGTATGCATGGATTATTTCTTTTAAATATGACTACTTAGAACTTTAACAAGGATGCATATATACTTTAATACTTGTCAACAATTTACTGTAAAAGCAGCAAGGTGGCTGCTAAACTGCCAATTATCCTTCTTCCATGTGCTAAATTATTGCTACATATTTTTGGAGATCCTAACAACAGTGCTGGAGAAAGGACATCAAATGATGCTTAGAAATGTGATACACATTTTCATTTCACACTCCATCAGTTTTTACAACTAGAGCTCCATGAAATGTATGAGAATACTTGGCTAACAGCCATATCTACTGAGGTGTAAAATAAGGATCAGATCTCTTTTTAAAAGAGTTTCATTTTCTTTATATGACTAAATCAGATGTTGACCTTCTTCCAAAATATATTGTAAATATTCTGTATCTCTACCCATCAATTAATTTTGAATCTCTGAATCCAATTTTGACATGTTTTAACAGTCATATAATCAATCAACTTTTTTTTAAAACAGCTTTGTAAAGCAAAATAAACCGATTCATCCTTCCACCAAACTAGAACTGAAATACATTGAATTATATAATCACTGGTGCTAAATCTCTTCAATTCTACTAAGTTCTTTCCTCATCTTGCACCCTGGAACAAGAAACAAGTGTATTATTGCCTTTATAGTCAGCAAAGTAAAGCTATGGGCATCAGCAAAAACACCTTTTAAATTCAGATTTCAATCTGTCAGGAAAGATTAAAGCTTCATGCATATATAAAAAGGGAACTATAAAATGATAACAGATCCATAGCATGGAATCATTATGCTTGAACAGCTGCTGTTTTACCAGTGTAGTAAAGCAGAAAATGTCTTTTACTCACCTCTGTTAAACCAGAAACTTCTCCTTTTGCTAACGGTCTGGTGATGGATGCAGTGTAAACTCTGGCATCTGACACTGGTCGCCCCTTCATATAATGTTTCCCAGCTTCATAAATATTCACTTCTACCATCTTACCCATTAACAGAGGATCCTTTGGCACAAGAACCTTTCAAGTAAAGATAAAGACATAGTTACTAAATACCACAAAGAACATCAGTGTCTCCAGCTTCCACTCAGAAAACAGATTTTTGATAAACATCAGAGCAAATCCTAAAACTTTAAAATTTTAGTCACCAGCATACACTATAGCCCCTGACACACTTGACAAGTAACATCTCCAGCTTGCATTCTTTAAGAGCTTTGCAGTGTTAGCTCAGCTTTTTTCAACTCCAACTGATTCCATGAATCCTGTTTTTTGATTGATGAGAAAGTTGGGCCTGAGTTGCAACATTTGAATCCAGACCCAAACAGTTCCCAAGGGCACTTATACTACACAATTCTAACAGACTGCTGTAAAGCTTCCTATTTTCACATCTATCTCATGACACTTTTTTTTAAATGTTTTTGAGTCTGTAAATGCTTCAGGACAGAAATTATGCCCTTTTTTCTGTTTGCACAAGCCCTTATTTTGATTGCGCAGATCCTTCGCAGCCGAGATGCATGATTGACAATGAATGCTTGTAAAAATGGATGAGTGTGTTTCCTGGGTCAGCACCTACTGCCACCCTTTCCTGAATTTGCACAACCATGATATCAGACAGTCCCATAAGAACTTCACAAAAAAGACACCGCATAACAGATGTTCCTAGGTCATGCATGTTACAAAAGAAAAAGCCCGACATACAGGAGCAACACTTTTTGCTGGAAGAACAAATGGCATAAAAAGGCTCTAAAAATAGAGAAGCAGTTAAAAAGAAAAGCAGAGTCATTTCCTGATTAAACAATGAAAAATTGAATCATGGGGACTTACTTAATCACATTTACTTGAAGCTCACCCACACACAAATGCAAGCTTTTCAAAGGCGATGAGCACATACGTGTATCTTGATTTCTGGATGCTGAAACGCCTTAAAATGGCTTGATTTTTAGACTACATGTACAAAGGATTTTCAGAGGAAAACTCTGTGCCCTTCTTCATTTTCACCTATCACAAGTGTTGGTTGTCTCACTTGGAGGAAATCATCACCAGTAGTTTCCCTTTTTCTCCTGAAGGCTCAAGGTGTTCATGACTGTAGGAGGTTCCAGATCCTAGGATTCTGCTGAGCTTCCTAAGCATCTTCCAAGAAAAGCAGATATCTTTGCCTTTCAGAGATGGGCAAGCTGAGACTGATTGGAACTAAGTGGCAAACACAAAGCCAGGATCCTAATGCTGAGACAGTATTACAATGCAACTAGATCACAGTTCTTCCCAATAGTTCATCTCCAGCAAATTTAAATCAAAGGAAAATTAGGTAACTAAGTATCACTGGGCCTGCGACCTCTGCAAATCCTGGTACCTCCATATGCGAAATGGCAGTAACTAAATATAAATCCTCAATGACAGACATGGGTAAGTGAATACTATTTCAGAAAAAGAAAGAGATTAAATGAACATATCTGGGAGGTACTGTAAACAACCAAGCAGCCAGGCTTGGTGTACACGCCTACATTTTTCTGATACAAGTATCTGTTAGGAAAAAATCCCCAACTCTATTTCTAAGAAACAAAGTTATACCAACAGAAACCCTCATCTTGACTGTTGTTCTGGCAAAGTACCCTTTGGTCTGTTTAGACTACTCTTTTCAATGAACTACCTTAAACTACACCACCAAAGCCTCCACAAATGTAAGTTGCAGTTCTACCAGAACGTCTGTCAGTGTAGCTCTACCGATGTGGCTCTAATAGCAAACTCTTTTAATATAGATGAGCTTAGTGAAGAGAGAATAGGTTTGATAACTATTTGAGTTAACAGAATATTACAACAGGACTCACGAGCTTCAGCTTCCAAAGTATAATATGATATCCAGTGACTCAACAGTGGTTTTCAATTTACTATCATTAAATTTACTGCTAGTGAAGTTAGTCACCAGCACCAAGTCTTGTCCTTACCTGGGCGAACAGTAGGATATTAACCTTGTCAAACATGCCACACAAGATTTTAGGGAAAAGACATACATTTTAATAACAGAAAGTATTTCTTCCATAATAAAATTTAAAATTACTCCCTATGTTACTGCTTGTATTTTGTGTATTCTTTACCAGTCCCAATCAGGACCTGTATTAGGTGCTTTACAAACACCCCATGAAACATCAACACTTTTTTTTTTTTTGCACATACTGCTTTTCCTTTAATGAATGAAACTTTCATAAAACAAGTATTGAACACTAAACAGCCCCAAGCAATTTTTCATCTCCATATGGAAAACCATGTTCCTCAAATCTGACAGATAAGCTACAAAAGCAAGAAACAGTGATATGTAAGACTTAGACAGAGGTGAGAGATATAACAAAAAAAAAAAGAAAGAGATTTATTAAAAAAAATTAAACTGGGGAAAAAATAATTAGTGAACCAGATATCTAATAGAAACATATTTCAAGAGCAGTAATGTTACTTACTCCTAAGCAAAAATAAATAAATAAATGCTGTGACATTACCCGGAACCAGAAGAAAGCACTATTGGTGACTATATAAGCACAGCCATCATCAACAGCCTCGCCAGGTTCAGACAACTCAATAACTAAAGGTAGCAAAAGCAAACTGCGTGCAGCTCAGTGGAAGAAAATGGAGAGCAAGCCAAAGGCAAAACCAGAATGAAATCATGATGATTCAGAAAAGCCAATTTTATTGGTTTTCAGCAAGTCATCTGCTTTTGAGCAAAACCAGTAATTTTGTGAAACAGATGCTGTTACTTCCTTCCTAGCTCAAAGATAATGTTTCTGTGTGGAAAGAATTCATTTATAGAAAGTACATAGAAGGAAATACAACATATCAGGCTGAAGTGTTAATCTAAAGAACTTTCTGACCCCTCCTATTGCTTGAAATTATTTTTTTTGCAAATTGCATTGCCTGAAAGGATTTTCTGAAAGATGAATGGAAATTATTAAAATTCCACAATTCAGAAAACTATGCTTTGGAGACACAGAAATTAAAATTACTGCAGTAATTAAGAGCTTCTTAAACATTCCAAATAATGTTATTTGGATATATAGCATGTATCCTCCTCATGCTGTATACTCAAAGAGCCACTGTGTATTACTTAACATAATTTCAGGTAAATTGTATTTACAACACAGAAACTAAATATCTCATAAACAATTCTTGATGGTCACGCCTCTCCTGGAAAATGTTTCTTATTTCTTACTTGTTTTTTGCACTGTGGCACACTGTGCTGCTGAGATTATCGGAAAGCAAAGATAAAACAAAAAGATGTTATTTTGTTTATTTAACTGTACCTGCTCATAGAAAGGATTGTGAGCAACATAGTAATTGGAATCAAAGGATTCTTCTGTTACCAGAACTCTCTGCCTCTCACCAACCTGGAAAATAAAGACAAGAGAGATGTCTCAGAAAACAAAAATATTGAATTACACTCAGAAGAGAGCTGCAACTACAAACAAACACTCTTAGCAGAAATAATCAAATTCTCTGAGGAAATTTTGTGTCAGCAAGAAAGCACGGCAGAGAAAGCCCTAGTTCAAACTGTCTAAAACTGACAGGGTTAAAAGTCAGAATGGAGGGCTAGAACTGTGGTACTGTGATGGTTTAAAAAGAAAATCCAGTTCAGAAATACAAACTGATTTTTACATATTAACACAGTAACAAATAAAAATGTCAGATGTGCACAGAGTCCGTTACGGCTTCATCCAACTAATGGAAAAACTCCCCTTCAGCATAAAATTCTGCAATCAATCACAAAAAGGTAACACCGTTCCCCCCTGCCAAGAGCCCTCTGACAAACAAAACAATTAGCAGCACCTGAGGGAAACAGGGCACTGTGGCACACTGCACAACTTCTAGATGCCATCAAGCTCATTTGTTTGCCTTCTTTTTTTGAAAAGCTGCACTTGTTATTTATGTTAGGGCATCTCTTTAACCCTTCGTGGTGATTTCACTCAGCTGTACCGATGAGATCACATTGATTTCCATGACAGTGAAGTCAACACTGCATATTACCAAGACTCAATGGAGAAGAGTTTTTAGCAACTCACAGACACAGCGATATTAAAGGCCAAATAAACACTGGGCTAAAAAGCCCAGTGTTTCAATCATACCTCCCAATTTTCAAATGCACTAACACAGTTTAAACGAAGCACCAGTTTTACAATTAGTTAATGGAAGACCAACAAATCAGTTGCAATTTAGGTGCCAAGTATGTATGAAAAAAAATCTGACTTTCCCCAAAGTTCAAAATCCCCCACACAACACCTTTTGATTTTGTCCATTACTGAGTTGTATAATGAAGTTTATCGCCTAATTTCTGCAAACCTTGGAGGACACTTAGGTCACATTTTTAGTCTGAGCCCATGTCTACTTTTTTTCATCTAAATGTGCCCTGGATTATTTCCAAACTATCTGACAAATGCATTCTGCAAACTACAACTGTCTAGCAAGTTAAATTTACTGCTTTTATTGCTATTTTGAGAATCAAAAAGGTTTCACGTTTTACTCCAAACTTTTAATATCTGTGAGCAAGGCTCCATTCAAGATCCTCCTCCCTCCCTGAAAGACTTCTACCATATCCTAGTGGCAGCTGTTATGGAGAAGTTTTAAGGCCTCCAGCATAAGGTCCATGAGAATTAGCAAGAAGATGCAGATCAGATAATAATGTTTTGATTCTTTAAGGTACAAGCAGTAAAAGATAAGATTAGGATTTTCTCTAACAGTCAATGGCAGGAAAAAGAACAAGAAGAAATAAGAACAGCAATATCACATCTACATTACAGTGTGTATATATACTGTATATATGCATATATACACACATATACACGATATGTATATAATTCTCCACTCACCAAACAGAAAGACTTCATGGAATAACTCTTGCCTTCCCTTCCCTGTGCATGTACCTGGAGTATTCCCAAAGTAAACCCTGGAGAGCAGGGGAGACAGAGAGCCCCCAGCTCATCTCCCCAAAGGCAGGTGGAGTTAATTCCCTAGGACCACAACTGTGGGGTACACAGCAGAAGGGGCATAAGCCCTGAGTTACAGACCCAGTAACAGAATCCTAATAGTAGAAAATATGTATATTTTTGCATACTTTTAAAAGGTGTTTAACAGTTGTTTATAGCACATTTGAAATTTCCATTCAGGTTTCTCTGAGAAGTCTGCAATTACAAATAACAACAGATACAACATGAACTCAAATTTTAGTTACCTAAATCCAGTGTAACTATTTACCATTCCCCTAAACGGTAAGGTGTTTTTTTTCTTTCAAGAAAACAGTTAGTCAATTCAAATCTCCAGAGGATTTTTGCAAATACATGTCAAGAAGGCACTGGAGATAACTATGCCAGTAATAAGATTACAGGGAACATTTCCCCTGAATGGAGAGATTTTGTTGTTTCTATAGTATTTGAGACCATATCTTTTAAAATCATAACGCAGTATCTGCTGTAGCACTATAGTACCAAAGTCTCAGATGTTATGCAATATTATGAAAAAGAAGAGGACGAAATGTTAGATAAGCAACATTCACCCTTGGGGAAACATGCTACCACTGAAGAGCACGAAGGCCAATCACCAAGTCATGTCCTCGCATTGTATTCATTATTTACTGATACCATACCATAACTTAGCAAAACCAGCTCAAAGCAATACTGGGTCTGTAACTCATTTCACAATTGTCTTGTGGTTCCCTGGTTCTCTCTGGTCGTAACGTTCTGCCTTCATCATCTCTATGATTCCTGCCTGTCAGGTAGTTTAAGCTACATGTGTTATCTTCATACTCTCAGATGACAGAATGGCAAGCATGAAATGCAAATAATAATAATAAAAAAATCAGGGGAAAGAAGAAAAGAACACCTGTGTTTGATCATTTGATATAAGCAGTGGTTTCTTCAGAGACACACTGCCAGTTTTTCTTATCTTTGCTTCCATGAGCAAAAAGAGCTCAGGTCTCCATGTCTCAGTGGGCCAGACAGAGCTTCTGGGCTCAGAATTTCTTGGGAATGGGAGGAAATCAGGAAGACTAGATTTGTCACATAGCATCAAAACTGCGGCATTAAAATTGACTACCAGAAGTGCAGAGGAGCCAAACAGCCTATACCGATTTACAATACGTATATACATACATACATACACACGCACTCACAAGACTAAGACGGCAAACTGTAAGGAGTACAGGTAAACCCAGTAATTTTTCACTTGCTCTGGATTTGTAGCCTTGGCCAAGGCTGAGCTCACAGAGAAATATGATATTCAGCTATTTGCAGACTCTTTTGCCATAACAACAGAAAAGGAAAATTCCATTTAATGAGTTAGGCCATTGGGTATTCATGATCTACAACACTAATTGGCTACACACATTTGTAAGACAGAAAATGACTATCTATCCTGCATCCAAGTATAATTAAGAAGAAATGTAAGTACGCAGAACGCAGCTTTGGTATTGAAATTTGTTCAAGAAGTGGAATATGTCATCATTTCTGCAATTATTCCCCTGGGATCTGTAAGTGCCTAAGTTTCACCTCTCTCAGAAAGAATTTAAATATGCAGAAACCAGACATGCTATCTAATAACAGTCATAATTTTAATAACCTTTGATGATTTTTTTCAGGCATGTACCAGCAGAAGTAATTCAGTATCTTATTTTTATTCTTATTCTTTCATCTGCTCCCACAGGTATGCACGAGTTCCAGCTCTCAGGGAACTACAATTCTGACAAAGCATCTGGAAGTGAGGAAACTCAGCCCTGGCATCTCAGTTTGGAAAGATTCCTATAGGACCATGATTTTTTTTTTTTTTTTTCCTTTATGGAGGATAGCATGAAAATAATAATGAATGATAGCAAAAAACTTGCCTGGCAACCTCCCCCATCCCAAGGCGGACTGGTCACATCATTTACACAAGGAGAATTTATTTTCACCAAAAATAATGCAACAAGCACTGCTGGTCCTATCACTTCCTACACTGCAACAGTTGCCAGGTAGTTTGTAAATATCAGAATTAGTAATCAAATCACTTATGAACTTTTATTTCACCTTCATTTATCCTACAGGAAATTCTGACATGATAATTCTATAACTCAGTTTTTCCTTTAATGAATAGCACAAAAAGCAGTTTTTCCAGCTGGCTGATTTTCTAAAATGAATGAATGGTAAGAAATGTCAAACATCCTTCTTGGCTTTAGTCAAATTAGGTTTGTTTTTCAAACCAAAACTGACTGAATCACATAAAACCCAAGACTGATTTTTAAATTCTACAATAGTATGGGTGCAAAAGATGGGCCCTGTTTACATGCTTTGATAGAATATTGCTACGTAACATCAGCAATGGCCTGCCGTAATTAGATAACGTTTCCTCCTTTTTTTTTTTTTTTGGTTAATGAAAACTACAATTGTTCCAGTTTGATTCATTACTTATTACAGCCAGAGCATGAGGCACACAATCTTTCTCACCGTTTCCTTATTGTTCTTTTATCTGAATTTTGCTAGTTTTGTTTTTAAGAGTCTGTTTGGCTAAAAAAAAAAAATTAGTAACCACTGTATTTCTATACTTCTCCCACAGAAGGCGGCACGCTGCACATACAGCCATCTCCCTTGATTTAGAGACAGTTGCCAAAGCATCCTTTCAGTCTGAGTTCAATTCATAGTGGAATTGATGAGCATCTCTCCATTTGTGTTGAAGAAGTCAGGCTTGGATTCTGACCCCAAACATTGTGGAGCATACTTAGTACAAGGCTTGGAAGCCACACAAAAAGCTACTTTCCTTTATTTGTTATTTAAATACATCATAAAGGAGGCAATAAAAAATACACACTGTCACAATTTATGTGTGTATGTTTTAGCAGATTATCCTAATGTACAGAATACTTATGGTAAACATGCATATTTTGACCCTTACCAAGTATAACAAAGTTTAAGGAAAAGTAATTTAGAACGTGTTCATTCTACATCAGTTTTGGTATGCTTCTTTCCCAATTTTTCAGTTGTGGTCTAATTATTTTAAATAAGTTTTAATAATTATAGAGATGATGTGTCCTTCCCTATAAGCAGGGAAGAACTGCTGGACCTACTTTTTATGAATCACATTAATCCTTCTGTAATTAGCAGCCAAATTTCTCAAAAATTATAATTAAGCATTCTCTAAGTCTTCTATTTATCCATTGTACGTGTTTTCTCTTCCTGACAGATGAGTCTAAGTTTGCTACAACCTCCCTGTAAAAAAGACCAAGTTTCTACAAACTTATGACATGGTCCCATTTTGATGATACCAGAACACATCTCTTTGCAAACTCTCCTTTGTACTGCTTTTTTCTGCTATTCAGCACTGTTCCTCCAACATTTAGGGTGTATACATATCTCCCTTTCTGAAGGTAGTACTGGAGATAAAGAATGGACTTGTCTCAGAGTTTTTCTACAGAGTTTTCTATTGTTAGGGTTTTAAATGTGGAGATTGGAAAGCAGTAATATAAAAGAGTTCAGCTCCTGAGCATGGCAATTTTTTTGCCAGGATAAAAATACTTTTCTAGCGTGCAGCATAGACAGCTGCCACTTTACTAGGGCTTATGTTACTACTGCTGTCCAATTCCAAATGGGTAGGTGCCTCCTTTTTATTATGTTTTGTTTAGTGCATAGCCCCCTATAGAAATGCAGCAACAAGTGACATTAAATATTTAGAGTCCTGCATCTTTTACATCATACAAGCATCAATCAGATTAATCTTTACAACATGCATCTGGCCCATTTTACACCTGAGGAAAGAAACAGAGAACCTGACCACTCCAGTGGTGCAGAGTAAGCGGCAGATTTCACCACACAGATTTCATGTATTCCTGCTTCCTCCTCCCAAACCTAGACGATGCTACCTCAGTTCTACAATGCCACTAATTAGCAAGGAAAACAAAATTCTCAGTCTCTGACATAGATCACAGAGCTATGTATGAACTACAAACAAATCTGTAAAAAGATAGTGGATATTACTGGTCCCACTATCCGTATCAGACTGTTTTGCACTTAAGTCCAGTGCGGCTAAATTTTAACATTTCACACTTGCTATGAGTCAGTGTTTTTCCCTTACTTACATTGCTCAGGTTTTTTGCAGCCTTGGAAACAGCATTGGGTGGTCGTCTTTGCACATAGGAAAGTACTTAGCTCTCAGCTAGAGAACTCCAGAATCCCAAGTGAAAAGCGGCCAATGCTTATCAAGGTGTCTCATTTCACTGTCAACCAATACAGCTGACTTTGTCAAAGCAGCATTACTAAACTGCCCATATTTAAACAAAGCTGCAGGATTTTTATTTTAAAAGGATTACATAAAGTGTATGATTTATAGAATAGTATCTAAGCAAACTGCCTTTTTTTCCTGTTTTAAGCACACATGCTTCAGCCATACCGCTCTTTCCACAGCGTCATTCAGGAATTCAGAATGGACACAGGCAACAGATGCCCACAGGACAAACTCTTTCAACCATTTTCCAGGCTGGCTTGAGGCTGTGCAAGCAGGAAGGAAGGATTAGGTATAAATTAAAGACAGCCAGCTCTAATAGTACACAATCAGCATAACAAAAAAGTGCCTCAGACTTTCGGCAGCAGGCAATGCAGCTCATTAAAAGCAAGTGAACACCTTCTCTTTGGTCCCCTTATGAATTTGTTGGCATAGCTATGGGGGAGGGAAAAGGTAGGGAGAGAAGGAGGCGAGAGATGGAAGTAGACTGCTTCTGCTTTCTTGGCCCATTGCTCACGCTTCAGGGTAAATAGATCCTTTCTATTACTGTGCACCTGCATCTGACTGCTTCATTTTGATTTGGTCTCCTGCTGTGAAAATGTAGCTTCTTCCAACACATACAAACCCTGCCATGCAGCTCAGATGAAAATTATGTTCAGAGATGTGAGCGGTGACCTAAAAATGACAACTGGTCCTCAAAATATCTGATTCCTTTTAAATTCTGTAAGTTTGCATTTTGCTTGTCTCTCCTTTTCATTGCCTAGAAAAGGGGTAATAAAAGTAGCATGTCGACAACTCTGTCGTATTACCTTTCTCAATTTTATTAACTGTGTATAATATTATAAAAGGCAAATAAGTTTTCTGATATGGGAGATATATATTGCCTTTTAAAGCAGTCTCTCTCACTTGGATTTTTCTGTTGTAAACCTGGACTTAAGCAGTAAAAGGATGAGGTGGCAGAATTGCGTTTTATTCTGGATCCAGCACAACGTTGCTAAGGGACTCTGGCTGTTTCCTTGTGCTTTCTGAAACTCTGTTTCCACACGTGCAAAATCCAATTCTGATTGCTACACAGCTCACAGAGTAGTGTCCACAAAGCTGGGGAAGTTGCTATAGCAATATAAAATACTCTGTGCACAACTGGTATTTCAGACTATCGTGTAGTGTGAGCACTCAAGCAACTGCCTTAATATAATAGTGGCAATAGTCTCTCCCCTCTTTTTTCAGATGATCTACAGAAAAAGTCTAAATGAAAAGATCAGTTCAAAATAGGAACAAGAAACATCTGGGTAGGTAAAGTATGTTTAAGGTCTTCCTTTCATACCCATAACAGTTCAGAAACAAAACAAAAAACTAGACAAACAGTCTGCCCTTAAAGAAACTTGACATTTAAAATATAAGTATAGGAAACAAAACTATTAATGTTGATCTTCTAGAATGGAAGATGGAGTTTAGAGGAATCTTTTAAAAATATTTGTAACTTCCAGCAAATTTGGCAATCACGTGGATTCTGGTGGCATGAGTAAACAAATATTTGGGTTCTTTAAATTTTACTTTGCTGTTTTTTAACAAGCTAAGCCTGTGGCAAAGTGAGACTACCAAGCTTAAAAATATGATGGTCTTTGTTAGGAAAGGCCAACCTTTCAGCTTCTTCAGTGAAATTATTTAAAGTTATTTAAGATTGGCTGTTTTTGTTGGAAGCAATTCCTTAAGATACACTGCATATTTCCAAGTGATTTAAGCACAATATGAAGTGGCAGTTGCTAAGGCAACAATATGCAATTCCTGTTTCAGTGATCTCTTTTAACAGCTGCATAAGCCCAGACAAGTATCAGTTATATGAGAATTTATAAATCATCTCGGTAAATACCCTATCAAATAACTTCTCCAGAAATTACTTCAGGAGCTTGCAATACCAATCTGTTTTCTCAGATTAAAGTCTTGTCTACACTACGGAAAGAAAACTGCTCACCAGTGGCTCTGTCAGAAGGGTGCTGATGTAGCACAGACCGATGTCATACCACGTTCAGCACAGATTCAGCATCACCAGCTGTTGGAGAGAATTGCTGGTAATAATCAAAGGCCCTAACATAAGTGTAACTTCAGTAAATTGCAGGCAGAACTGAATGTTGCTTCCTCGCAGACAGGAAAAAGCAGGAAAAAGTTGGGAGTAGGTGAAAATACTGGATGTAAGCTGATGACAAAGTGAAGATAGCATTGACACTAATCAACAGTCAATACTATCTTCCCTGACATGATACTGGAATCCCCACAGTAAGACTGGATGCTCCTGGAATACATATATAGCCCGATATGTTTTAATCAAATACACCAAAAAGACAGCTCCAAAAGGTTGGGCTTCTCTCCAAAATATCAATATAATTTTTCTGCTTATCCTACTGCTGAAGCCAATGTTCTCTGTTCATCTCATCTGAGAACAAAGGAAGAGCAGATGGGATAAAACAGATAAAACAAAGGTCCACAATGGCCCCATATGCAAAGCCAAACCGAACTCTTCCCCAAAATCCACTAAAAGCTGTATTGATACATTAACACACCAAATACATAACGTAACATTGTCGCAAGTTAATTAACTCAGAATAAAAAAATGGTGGCACTAACTGAAAGAGTTAAAAAAAGGGGTATAAATATGTATCAGCTTTCTTTTCAAAAGAATAATAAAACTCCTTTTGCATACATGAATCACAGGCTGCTAACAAAAGCATCTGAACATCATCAGAAGCTGATAATGTTAATGAGGATAGGAAATGACATTATTTTCTTTTATTTTGAAGGTAGCCAATATATGATCAAAAATGACACACTTCAGGGGATTTCTTCAATCTAAGGCAAGGTAAGACCCTTAGAACTGCTGACACTTCTAGAGGCATAGTGCTGAATGACAAATAACGTCAAGGGCTTACAGAGGGACCAAAGTGAATGATTCATTAAGGAGTGATAAATGTAGTGTGACTTCATGTTGTTTAGAATTTAATAGTCACTACTGTCAAACTAGTTGTGATGCATTTTACTATTTTAAACAGTATGCCAATTATTTGCATATAAAAAGGTAACCAAAAGAAGCACCTCTTCATTAGCATACTAGAACAAAATTCTGACCAATTCTTTATTGTCCTTTAAAGGAAGTTAACAGAGATCAGTTCAAGGAAGTCATAAGTTAAATCACTTCTGTTCTAGAAGAAAAAGAAAAAAATGATTATGAACTAAGTTTTTCTAACATCTTCTTTACAACCTACTCAAGTCTCAAGGCTATGCATAAAGTTGTCACAGAAATCTCAGTTGTGTGCTGTTGTATATGTCTCAGCACACTACCTTTTGCATGACATCAGAAACAAATATGTCAAATTAAAAGCTTCACTACTTTGTAAGTTGTCTTCAACACCTATACTACTGTGTCCAACCTTCTCCTCTTTAAAAAAGTCCTTACTTAGGCCAGATAATAATACTTAAAAATTGGAAGACACAAGGGGTTTCTACAATCTTTCAAACTAAGCAGCAACATCCTATGCTGTAGCTGAATTTTAACAAGACAAAAAGTGAAACAAGCTGTAAAATTTAATTGTGAGTGAAATTAATTATTGAGATGGATCAACAAGAAACACGCTATAATCTCTAACGCAGATGTTAAAACCATATTATAAACCTTTCTACAAACCTAGTTTTTAATAAAAAATTACAGCTGATGTCAATATTTGGGCTGCATTTCTGTGCATATCACATCACTAATCAGACTATTATGTTCTCACCTTGCAAGTTTCAAATTCCAAACCAAGTGTATTGGTTACATTACCAATAAAACCAATACAATGGTTTGGATACATACACTAAACAATACAGGAGCTAGACAGGCCTGAAACTTCTTATGGTACAAAGTCTTTGCTAACAGAAGAGTAACAGAAAAAAGAAGATTCTTCAGCAATTGTGTAACAGATCTTTTTAACCCTCTGTGTGGGTATGGCAAGAGGAACAATTAGTCACTAGATTTAAATGTCTTCAGTGTACATGAAAATGGGGATTCAGAGGAATTTTTACACATTGCTCAACAGTCTTGAATAGTCAAGAAAGGAGTGGGTCTGTTTGTCTTTACAGTCTTTGCTGATCATCCTCAAAGGAGGTTGATAGCTGTGAAACAGGGCCTCAGGAATAAAGGATCTTCCCATGCCTCTGTGACAAAAGCCCACACATACAAATAGAATGTGCCATGTAAATACAACAATTCTCCAAAGAAAAAATATTCTTTCAAATTGCTATTTCTGGTCATTCTTTTTGTAAGTAATCTGCAATTAATCACAGTCAAAACACAACATAAAATCAGAGGCATGGAGAAGAAATCATCATTCATTAAAAGAAATGTATTAATGAATGGGGTACTCTAGGCAGAAATCAGTGTTGTATTCTCATAACTGCTGTCAATCATGTATTCTAATGTTCTCAAAGGATGTGGAAATACTTGTGAGAAAAGTCCATACATTTGTTTTTGCCGTTGTCTTCATTCAGTCTTGGATCGTATCAGAAGGTCAGCAGTATGCAACATTTTATTCTCCTACCCTGCCCTTTTTCCTCTTCTGTGTTTCCTCCTTTCAGAGTACTATTTTCCTCATACCTGACTGGAATGAAAAAGCTGAGTAAGACTAAGCAATACTCCCACTCCTGAGAAAAACTCTTCAGCAAGTTTAGACTGAAAACTCAAGAACAGCAAGATTTCTCCTAGCTTCTTTCCTCCTTCTGCCTACATCTTACTGAAATGCCCAACACATAATTTTATCTTACTTTTCTACCACACCCAGCCTGAGACAATTGTTCTTTTTATTTTCCCTGAAAATAGCTCTGCTCCTCAGGGGACTCTATTAACATGTCTCATACGTGCAAGAGGAAGCACAAACCATTGCTTTAGTTTCATCCACATTGAGATGCTCCTAGCACGGAGGAGAAAAAGTGATGTCCCCATGAAAAAAAATGAGGCTTACCGTTTTCCACGTTCAAAATCTATGCCCCTTTCCCCTTTTACACCAGTAAAGGCAACAACACAAGAAGCAGCTGGTTTTCGAAGGCAAAATGCCAGTAATTAACCCTAAATCGCCTTTTAAACAATTAAGATGGGGCACAAAATGAGCCAGTACTAGGTTGTCTTAGTCACTCTTACACTTTAACAGCTAACTATGAATTCTCCAAAGAGAATTCTGGATCAGAATCAGTCTCTCATCATTTGTGTTTTATCTCTTTATGCCAGAAGCAGCAAGAAGAGCATAAACTAGTTTCTGTGCAGTGATCATGCAAAGCAGGTACATAAGACAGGAGAAGAGAATTATATTTAGATTTTACACTGTTTCGTGCAGTTATGAAGACAAAGTTGCTTGGTGTAATAGCTATAGCTGGGTTCATCACCTATACTGGTGAACAGGCCTGGGCTGATGCATGCTTCATATCGCACAAGCAAAAAAGATTGCCAAGAAAGCCAGCATGGGGTCTAGAGTTTTATTATAGCATACTAAAGAAATGGTTATCAAGCTTACTGTCTGAAAACAAGAAGGCTCCTGTCAAAGCAATTTCAGGACTGTTTCTTTCTCCTAAAGGATGTGATAGAAACAGCATGATTTACCACGTTAAAAAACATCATATCTTCACATAAAGAAATTATTTTGATCAATTCTAGCTAACGTAAAATTTTAGCCAGTATCTCCTGCACCCAACTGACTCTGCACATATTTGCACTGTAGTCTTTCTGTCTTTCGTAGCTATTACGGTAAAAATGGTACAAACACCTCAGGGTCACTCAGGTTTCTCAAGCTCTAGAAACTTGATAGGGATTACAGTAAAGACAGGGATCAGCGATGCAAAACTGTGCACAAATTTAATTGAGAATTACTGGAAATTTTGTTCAATTATTTGTAATTACAGAACTTTGAAACAAAAGAAACAGGCCAATGTAATTGCATCTTACTTTTTTTTTTTTAAGATTCTCTATTCTTCATTAAAGGTTACAAAAAAATGAAAGACATAATTTCTTTTTATTTATGCTTGGACAAAGTTGATATTGTCAGAGCCGAATGTCAAAATTTTAGGACATAGCTCAATTATAAGCATCATATGTTAGCGACTTGATTAGTGGCTGGAACCAGAAAATGGCGATAACAGAACTCCGCAACACAAATGCTTCACACCAGTTTTGTGGAATTAAAGGGCAAACCTCACCACCCTCATCACCACCATCAGTTAGTTGAGCAAATCACGGAACACTGCCAGCTTCAGATGCAACGGCAACACACTTCCATGTTGTTACAGACATGGTAAATTTACTGCTTTGGATACCAAAGATCAGATCTTAAATTTCAGTATTGTCAGAAGCAATCTGATCGACCATGAGCATTTTCACACTGTTTCTACCCCCCAGGGGCACGCTCAGGGACGTTCCCCATCTGATGGGAGAGGAAAGGAGGCTGTGCTGATTCCAGACTGCTTTCAGTGAGCCAGGCTGAGAGCCGACAACAAAAGGCTGTCATAGCAGGGGACAGGATTTCTGTGGCAAGGTGGTGAGAAGAAACCATGCCATGCTTTAGAAGCCACTGTAACAACCCCTTGAACTCAGCAGATGTTGCCTACTACCACATGCTACCAGATAACTTTTTGCAACTTTGATCCATTTTGTGCAGTTAGGGCAGGGTCAACTTTTTCCCTAGCTCTCCTATTTGTTGCATTGTTATTTAAACTACGTAGGCATAGTACATGAATATTTACTACTTAGGCATGCATATTAATGATAAAATGCACATCACAAGTGTTAGAAAAGGCAGTATCAATATGAAAATAGATTATGGCTTGGAAAGCCTACATTTCTAGCACAGCCTTAGAATTCCAGAGAAGTATAAATAATAAAACAGATACCTC
The DNA here is from genome assembly GCF_026419915.1 of Harpia harpyja. Classification (NCBI taxonomy): domain Eukaryota; kingdom Metazoa; phylum Chordata; class Aves; order Accipitriformes; family Accipitridae; genus Harpia; species Harpia harpyja. Next base: position 6,021,966 of record NC_068940.1, read on the forward strand.
CCAACTCTTAATATACTTGGTTCAAAATCTATTACTAAATGAATAGTGCCTTCTCTTTGCCTACAGAAGTCATGGAATAACAATTTTTTTCTGAACAAATAGAAACTCCACCCAGCCTTCAAACCAACACTTTAGCTGTGATTACCAGCATCATCATCATTAAGTCAACATGAAGTTGGGGATATCCTTGTATTGTTTTTTTTTCCCTTTCTTTTTCAAGATCATAGATTAAACCAGCTTACAGACATGCTTGGCAAAAAACCCCTGTCATTTTATATAGTGGATTTTGCTATATTCCATTATGCTTGAATACCAGTAGAGAGAGTAGAGCTTTTGCTATATTTTTAGAGGAATATTAAACTTAATCTCTGCAGAGTGCTTCTGATAAAGGAAATATCTGCCCTTTCATTTGTTATATATAATCAAGGACAGAATTTCTTCAGGTTGTATGAGATAACTGGTCACATTTGTATTTGAAGCACTTCGAAAATACATGTTTTAACTTTTGTCATAAAGATTCTGACCATTTAATAAATTTGTCAAACATTTTTCCAAATTCTTTTAAGCTACAATGCAGTGAGATAAGCCAGAGTATGGGCCACACGTGACCTGAAGGTCCTTCTAAAGGCAGAGAAAATGCTCCCAAACCAAGACCTCAGCCAAGGTTTGTCCCAGGTCTGTTTCCTTTTATCAAGGCCGGATGACAAAGCAAGAGATGTAAAGGCTCATGACTGCTAGTAGATAGCAATCCTCACACAACAGGAGCCGACACTGACTCCTGAAGTCTAGTATTTACAAATGGCGCTAACAAATGGGACTGATGAAAAGAAAACAAGGACTTAATACAGAGGCCAGGAAGGTGAGAGGTCCTGGTAAGTCATGTAGTAATTTCTCTGTCATGTAAAGAGTCCATTGCTAAGAAGGGGCCTTTAGGACTCACAGGTTTACCTTTTTAGGCAGTTGGTACTGGTAATAATTGCTCACAGTTGATATTCCCTCTGCTCCAGGGTTGAAGAAGAGGTAATGCCTCACTTTCTAGGAAATTATTCATGACCCAGCTTCAGTAAAGAAGAGGTTAGCCTCTCAGAGAGGCTGAGTTATGTGATCCAAACTCAAGAGAGCATGAAATAAATGCAGAACCTGGGAGAGAGGATATGCCATTTCATTTACACAAAGAGAAAGGAGATTGAACAAGGAAAGAAGGCGGCAACACAAAATCTGTTTATGAAAGAAGCGGATCAAGTAGAACAGAGTATCTGGAAGGGCTTTTTGCAAAATACAGATCAAATAGCATTATCTGCTCATACTTCAGGCTTCTCATGCATCAAGTATAAATTATTGCATGGAAGAGAACATGCTTTCAGAATCTGTTTATTGAAGAGAGTCAGGCAAAGAGTTAGCTGCATAGCTCTCAGACAGAATCAGCTTTAGGTCTTGTCACATCAATGATTTATAGGGTGACACTAGGGAAATCAATTAAGTTCTCTACGCGCCCCAGTTTTCCCATCTGTAAAATAGGGGCAAGCCGTTATTCAAGCAGAGTGCTTTTTCATTTTATAGCCTTTTTTTTTGTGTTTGGGTGTTCATTAGTTTGCCGGTTTCTACACTAGCAAAAATGTTAGTCAGTCTTATGTGGATATATTTTTTATTTTAGCATTAGAATATACCTGTTCTTGATTCATTTTAACTGTTTTGTTCTTATATAACTTCGTAAGTGCTACTATATTTTTAGCAGCAATATCGAAAACAGGGCACGAAATATGAAGGGAACATGTATTTTTCCTAGAACACAGATACTTGAAGAAGCTATTAAAGAAATCTCATGGTAGGCATAGATAGAAAATCCAAAGATAATGAAGTCAGGGAACTGTGGAAAACTGCTATTCATTTTCCCTTTAAGTTGTTTAACAGTTTTGCTGCATTTTAGCACTTCAACATTTAATGCTTCTTTAAAAAAACTGCACAGAAAATAAATAATTGCCAGAATACAGTCTAATCCTCTAAGGCACTGCGGAAAAAACACATAGTTGTCCTTGGGCTACTTGTTTCATAGATTTTCTTTCTTTGTTCTCTGGTGTCCACAGAGTAAGAAATTTACAAGTCAGCAGGAACATCTAAATAAACACCTTGCTGAGGTTTTAGCATGGAAAAGGAAAATCAGTCTGGGGCAGCGGTACTCTTGCTATTCCTACAGATAGACTTAAAATACACAGGCCATTTGGATATATGCAGACCGCAGTTGCCTTCGTCTTTATACTATAATACACTGCTCAAAAAATGGGATAAAAGTTGAAAAAAAGTAGTTCAGAAGCACAAAGGTCTAATTATTTATGAACGTCTGTCAGGAGGGCTTATATTTATACAATGCTTTTGCCTGTACTAGAAAGTTTACCCTTTTACCTATAGAGGTAATAATACATTCAACTTGTGGGAAGAAAACAGCTACAGAAATGTTTTAAAATATAGTTTCTGTTTCAGTATCAAATGCTGCACTGTCTTCTTAGGAGGAGGCCAGTCCGAATGAGATTGGCAGATACAGTAATACGGATTTTTTCTGTCCCTGCCACCTGAGCCTTCTCTTACACTGTGACTTGCATGAAGGATAATGATATGACTGCAAGACCATCAGAGTCTGACTCCAGCCCTTCCATGGTTTTGAAATTCTCCAGAAGGCAGCAAAATTTCAACAACCAGGTTCTTCAATTATGGGAGGACTGGGAGATTAATTTAATGTGTTTAGATACTTGTCTTGCCACTGCAAATGTAATCTTACTCAGGACACACCAGCTGCCTTGGGCATTAGAAGGAAAATGATTACTCTGCTATGCATGGAATGGTGCACAGGACGTTGGTTGAAAATGAAGAGAAGTGATGGTAAAGCAAACATCAGTTTGTGGTTATGTTGAATCCTTGGCAAATGGCAGATGACTCTGAACTGGCAAATCCTTTTATCGTTGCAGTTTTTACAGTAATCTCAAATCTCTCCTTTATCTGCTTGTTTTTTGGCTTGTTTAACACAGAGACTGATGATCAGTGAAGCAAAAGATTTAGTTTAAAGGTGTCAGCTAATATCTACAACAGCGCTGCCACTGCTCCTCAAACTGGCTTTACAGATAAGAGTTGGCTGCTCACCGGGTGGCCACAACAATATTATTCAAGAAAATATCTTTAAGTGTTCACATTGGCAACTGGGCTACAATATACCATGCATGTGTCCAGAAATGTTATCTAAAGTCAGTGAGAGGTTAACAGTTAATATGTATGCTTTGTATACAACATACTATTCCAGGAGAACACTCTGGTTGGGTGGTCTGATTTAAGCAAACTGAATCCAGTCATGTGTCATGGAGCCGCCTTCTCTCCCCCCCCCCCCTTTTTTTTTTTGTTCTTAAGACAGATAATCCTTTTAGCTTTGTTGAATATAAGGCACTTTCTGTTCGTAATCCCATGGCATTATATTTTAAAAGGGAAATAACAGGTCTCTGATCTTTGTAGACTTCCATTTAGTTGATTTAGTCTCCTTGACTCTAGCCCTTCCACAGGTTGCTCTTTTCACAAACAGCTGTGTCTCCTCCTTGGGCAAAGCATTCTGAAATGTTGCTGCAGCTCATTTGCCCCGTGCAGTTTTATATATAACAGCAGCAGTGTAAATCATAAACAAAGCCAGTCTTGAGTTAATCTGGAGACCCCAAGTATGTAGTCAACTGGGTGACACCACATGGCCCTCAACAGTTCCTGGTTACAGTGACACCATATTGCATTTCCTACTGCTCCAACGGAGTGCTCTCTGCTCGAAGATCCCCACTAAAAGTCACGAATTATCTCTGAGCTCACTGTTAAATGAAATTCTTAAAGTATTGTGTTATTGTTCTTGTGTGTGCTACTGAAATAACAGACCACACAGTAAAACTGAGTTCACATTAGCCATTTAAGTTTCAGTAACATTTTTGTCATTTAGGATAAGATGGGATAAGATATCTCAACTAACAACAGCCAGTGTTTTCACAGAACCAGTCTGAATCAAGATCAAAGCAGCACCTAGCTGTTTTCGCTCCTCTCATCATTTGAAACTGATTTCTATTTTTTGTGCATTTGCTTGAGGCAGTTCAAAATAAATGATCAGTTTATGTAAACAATTTGAAAAGAAAAACAGATAGAAAGATGGACTCAATATTCAGAACTTCAATATATACTGACGAGAATTTCAGTAAATACATAGTAAAACCCCATAATTTAAATTAATTTTAATTTTATGATAGACTGATGAAAAGATCAGCAACCTTCCTGCGAATTATTTTCTTTAAAGATTGTATTTGTTGTAAAGGAGGTGTACGATACACAAGCGAAAATGAATAGTGAGTACAAAATTCTCACCAGGAAATACTAAGATTAGAGTAGGAAGACTGTTGTGTCTTTCAACATTTTACATTGCATACACCTGACATTTGGATTATGTAACAAATACTCATGGTCATGAGTTTACTCAAAAGGAATCTATTTAAAAACAGAAGGACATTCCATACAATTATTTGATTTGAAGAATGTAGGATTTCTTAGTACAAGTGTCCCGGAGCTGCACATAAGCTGTACATATGGATGCAATGGCAATAAATCAGACACAAAAATGTGACCCTTGAAAGCAGACAGATTGCTTCTTTACAAAATGTAATACCACATATTTCCCTGCTTTCCTAGAATTCCATTGACAACTTAAAGCTTTTAGAATAATGGGTTTCACACCTTGAACACATGCCACAGAAGGCTGAGGGAGGCACTGCACACAATTTATTATATAGGCTGGAAACCTAAACATTTGGTTGCATCATATGAAGGAAACACATGTTCAGCAGATCCATCTGACATTTTCACACATATTTCAAAAGATCTCTTCAACTTTCTCATGATTTCAGTCTACATTCAGTTCATTACTCAGTCCCCGCATTTGCAGAACTAAAATTAATCAGAATCCCATTTACTTTCTGAAGAGCACTCAAAAGTCTATGATTTTAAATTAATTTATGCAAAGAGAAAAGCTCTTCTCTTTGTAAGTATAATTCCAAACCATATAAATTGAAAGTAAAGCTTTAAACCCGTAATGACCCCTTTTCCATCCAGTCTTAAATGGAATAATTAAGCAATAACTTCCATTCCATCTAAGTACATGCAGCAGTGATGGGTGTCTGCTTGCTGACTAAACCCTGAAGCATTTAATTGACCTATGGGAGCTGATTATTACAAGTACAGTCATATGGCATAGTAGTATCTACTTTTTGCTAGAAGAAATCTTTCAAATAATTAATAATTTTGGTAATTTAAAAAGATTATGCGTAACTATTCACTATGAAGAGACTTAAGCTGTAGTCAGCAGGCCTGCTACAGATTTTTAAAGGTAATAAAATCTGTAGGTGTACTCATTTGGGATGTAAATTTGACTCTTCAGAGTAATAGAACAAAAATGAGTCATGGGCCGAGGGCTCAGTTCAGAACTCATGAATTATCCCTGGGTTTTCCTGGAGAGAGTGACGATAAGGCATCCCTCACTGACTTTGCTACAATCTGGTATTTGCTATTTATATCCTAGTAGCAGTGTTAAAAAACTTGCTAGGTAAATTGGGTACACAAAATGAAATTCATACCGTTGCAAACAGAATACATTCTGTTTCAGATACCCTTCATAGTTGCATACAAGAATGGACCAGTATTAACAAAAGGCAGTCTTCTTGAAGCATGTGTTCAAAAGCAGTAAGACTGATGAGCATACAGAGAGATTATGGTCTCTATAGATAATGTAATATAAATGTGCTTGCCTTGGCCAACCTCCACTGCAAACTCATAGTGGATATATAATTGCTGGGAAAAAAAGATGAAAAAAACTTTTCTACTAAAAAGTCATGATGTGTGACAAGAATGGATTTAGGAGTTATTTGTTTGGAAGTTCTCTTCTGTTTAAAGGACAGCAAAATAAACTCATTTTAAGTATTGTGTCCATCACTTCTTATTAATAAATACTGCCTCCAGAGTACAGGGATCAAAAGCACCCAAATGTTTTGTTAGCATCTCAGTGCTCAGGTGATACTGAAATCCTCCTCAGCTAGATATTTAAAAACAACTAAGAAAAAGTAAAAAAAAAAGACTGGACTGCTAGGAATAATGGAGACTTTATATAGGTAAGTGCCCTGCAAGAAAAAGTTGAAAAATTACAACATGTAAAAAATTCACAATTAAATATCAAGACACAATCACGGAATGCCTAGCATATTAGAAAAAGAATACCACTTGATTTTCTACCTAATAATGCACCTAAAAAAATTATCAGATCCTGAAACATCTTGGAAGAGAGGAGAAAACTTGGCAGTTATTTTCAAAAGAAAAGCAAGCTGCTCCTACCGAACAGCTTCCTCTAAACAAAACTTTTCTCTTAAAATAGCTGAAAAAAGATCCAAAGCTCATTGAAAATGCAGTTCAGCAGTCCTCAGGGGACTGTCTATCCCTCGTCACTAATGCAGACCTTCAGATGGAAGTTGATCATCACAAGCAGCTACTTAACAGATAATACTAACCATATGGACTTGGTGGAATTCAGGTTATCAGAACTCATGCCTTACAAAAATGAGCATGCTCAATTAGAAAAAGAAAGCTTAACAGCCAATTGTTTACTTTTGACTAAGGAGTGGGATGTGGAAAGGAGGGGTATGGTGGGTTTCTTTGTTTATTGTTGTTTGTTTTTTTTTTTTTTAACAGCTATAAAAACTTAGGGGGTAAGAGAAAAGTAATAAGCAAAATAAATACTTGTTGGTAAAGCACTTTATACAATATTGCATAAATTAGCCTTGAGTAAGATTTTGTATGTATCTTTTTGGGACAAGAATATTGGCATGTCCTGGTAAGGGAAGGAGAATTGTTTATAAGAGACAAGCTGCAGTATCTCAGGTTTGTTGGAAGCGTCAGATGGAAAACTTCAGCTATCAGTTACACATCCATCTTTATTTAATATATTCATGCATGATCTGGAAAAGGGAGTAAGTAATACAGTATTGAAATTCACGGAGGAAATTAAAATGGAGGGGATATGCAAACACTAGTAAGAGAAAACAAATTGAACTATGTACAGAAAAACAAGATCCCCATTCTGAAAACATCAACTAATCTATTTGGAAAAATGTAATCTGAAACACAGATGCTCTCTGGGAAACTTGGAAAGCAACAATGCTGAAAAAGATTGTTGGGAGAACAGAACACTGGACATGAATTTGTAACATGATATGGCAGTGGAAAATAACACAGGCCTACACTATTTCAGCATAAATACGCATAGCATTTATGTCACGAGTATGGCACTGAGCCCTTGAGCCTAAACATTCCTTCAGGGCCCTGCAAAAAAGAATTGTATTTTCTCACTCTCAAAACCAATACTAACACTATCTCCACCACCACCCCCCTTTTTGAAAGTTTACTAATTTAAACCTACACTAAAATAAAAATGTTTGCAATTTTCTAAGACTTATTTTGCCTGTATTGAAAAGAACAAAGTGGATAGAAAAATGGACAATCAGATGTGAGCAATGCTCTGCTTTGTGGTCACTGGACCTGGGCTAATGCTTTCCCTTCTAGATGTAAAATTAAAGAAAGATTTTGGAATTCTGAGAGTAATTAACATTGGAAATCTGGAGATGACAAGTAAAGAGGAGAGATCACAAGACTGACAAAGACAAGTTAAAAAGAATAACAAGAAGTAATGAGGCTGCAGAGCACCTTTGGAAGATAAAGTAGGGCAAAACCACCTGCCAAGCAACCTCAGTGTATGGGTCAGTTAAAACCAGACCAATCAAAATACCAGAAAAAAATTCTGTGCCACGCAAGCCTTCATTATTGCATGATACACCATATAAAAATAATCCTTTTCCATCTGTAGCTTCATTTTAGGATTGTTTAGTTTGAATAGGAGTAACATTTTAAAAATAAAAGTCCTACTCAGCATGCATTTAAAAATTTTCTTGGAATTACTACTACTTTGGTTACCCCCTAATGTGGGTTTCTGCTGCAGCACGTCATGCCTTTAAAGGCCAGGCGGTAACAACGCGCCTGAGAAAGAATGTCCAATTTCATCTTGAAAGTCACAAAATTGCATTGTCCTATTTTAAAGGAAACCCTTTTTTTCGTTCTCTTTTCAGTTCCATCAACTTCAACCATGTTGCTCAGTACCTGAAGCCTGTCTACCATTCTTTCCGCTTGTATTAGCATTCTGCTTGTCTTGTTTTCACTTTATTTTTTAAACAATCAAAGTAACTTTTCTTTCTCACACTTAAGGAACTCTAGATGCAATTGCTTCTGTCCCCGTTTCAGTTTGTGTAATAATGAAGTGAATTTTGCAGAAAATACCAGTTTGTTATCTAATCTGTATGGTGTCTGGCACCACTTAAGTACAAGTGATCAGAAAAAGACCTCGGAATTCTGTCCAAAAGAAAATTGGCCAAGACTATTTTACATAGCACTAAGTTTTTTCACCCTTAACTTGACTTCAAGAGTTCATGTTAAAAAGAATCAAATACACTCAGCACATTTCTCAGAAGTTTGTTTAGGTGAGAAATGGATGCTTAATCCCGACACATTTTAACCTCTCTTGCTTAGCTTCACAATTTATGTGGAGTGGAAAACGTCAAAAAACCTATGCTATTACGTAAAAATAATAAGCAATATCTTTTTCAGCTTAAATACAGGAGGAAGTTTGGCAAGTATAAAGCAGCAATGAGATGGAAAGTCAGTGGCACGTGCTCATCTTTAATGACCGATCCTTTAATGTCAATGCTTCTCTTTTAACCCTATCTTTCAAAGAAATAATCATAAACGAGGCTTCTTCAGAGTTTGCATTACACATACAGTTTTTCAGGCAGTACTGGTTCATATTCTCCGATGTGCTATGAATATACCGCTGGATGACAGGAGCTTTATAAGATGTCAGTCAACCAAACTATTCCAACTTTTAGATCATATATTCATTCAGCTGCTTAGATTATAATAAGAGCAGTAGTGGAAGAAATACATATTCTGGCATTTCTAATGCTAATTTGCTCATGTGCAGCTGCAAAAGTAAACTTTCTGGATTTGGGGGGTAAAGGGAAGATCCAGTCTAGTATTATTTTCCTCTCTGACATTAGCCAGCACCCAGACAATGAAAGGTTCAAGTTCTCTAGCAGCTAGAATTGCACTTCGGATTCACTGAAATGTTACTGGAAAAATTTGCAAGAGTCACCTTCAACACAAAGTATTCTGTCCCAGCTGACAACCTAGCTGTATCCCCAAGATATAAACCTGTATGCTTTAGGGAGTAGCTAACAGTAATCTGTAGTTGGCAAAAGACTGCAGACACTCTTGGAAAGTTATTTAAGCCACAATTGGCTGTGTTTACTCTTGCCAACTCTGCATTCACAAACCATCCTCTAGCCCAGATGACAAATAAACAAAGGAGTATTTTGGAACTTCTGCTTGCTTGCAATTCAAATATCTAAAAAGGCCTTAGCACTAACAAATATCAACACTATGTTGCCATTTTTCTCATTTTAGAGATGGAAAAACTGAGATATAGGCTGAGAACAAATATCTAAGAAAGCAAGCCCACATACAGCCTCCCATGCTTTTGACTCCATAGGTGTGCTAAGCACAGGCAATCTCTGCATTCAAGGACATTTGCTCTGTGGTGAATGTACCTAACAGAATCATACAGTAGTTTGCCATCCTGAAATACTGAACTATTTCTGAGTCTCACTACCCAAAACCTGTGTCCCAACAAGCCTTTTGAAGATAAACAAAGTTCTTTCCTATCTTTTAATATCAGTCCTTTTCGTCTATTTAATCTCAAACTACAATGACTAAAACCATTTTACAATATCTGATATGCGGCTGAAATTGTACTAAAAAAATCCATTTACTTTGAAGGCACTAGAAAAACCCCCACTTTGAAGTAGAAAAAGGGACGAGGTAACCAAAAAAACCCCAAACGTGGAAGTGCTTGATTTCTCTCTTAATTATGTTTCTTAATGATCAAGCCTACACATAACTTCAGGGAGACTATCTGAATGCAAAGATCATTTAGCTATAACAATAAGTCCAACATAAATCTTTCTATATTTCTTGATCCGTACCCACACATTTCAATTCAGTTTGTGTCTAAACAAGACACGTCCCTGTCAGTTTTTGTTCACAGTTGACTCTCATCTTTAACCTTAAAAATCTAACCAGAGCTAATAACCTCTCTTCCAAGTCAACATGTATTTTGTTGGATTGATCCAACCCCTCTGCCTTTAATAGAATTCAGCAGCAGCTGGCTTCAAACTGCTTGAAACCTTGGAGATCAAAGTTTGATGATCCCCTGTCATTCTCCCAAAGAATTAGGGTCTGTGAAGAATGTACCTCCTCAGGCTCAGATTTCAGAAATACAGCAACTGAAATGAACAGAATTTGTTGATTAGAAAACCATGCTGAGCATATTCAGAATGCTAGAGTAGGTATTTTCAATTAAAACAAATAGATACTTTGCTGGAGTCTACAAGGCAACTGGATTCTTCACAGATAATATTGATGGAAATTACTTATTACTAATAGTTTACATACATAGCATGTGGCTGTGCAGAGTAACATGATATCCTGGATTAGATTCAGATTTTATGTATATATGTGAATTGCTCTTTTCCCTTTCTAAATTATCACTCAGTATGTGGAAAACTGACATACTGGCATAAACCACATACAATAATTTGAGGTTTCTCTTGTCAGCCAGATGCTATTTATCATGCTACCTTTCAGCAGTGCTCAATATACCACAGAGTTTTCTTAATAATCACTAGGTTGCCCTTCATCATTCAATAGAAAACACCTACTGCCTATTTTGACTGTAACCTAACTAACCAAAAAGCATGACTGCCAGGACCTGAAACAGTCTGATAAAATAAAGAGTGAAGCAAGCCCCCATCAAAAGCACTTCAAGGAAGAAAAAAATGATAAATTAATCTGTGCAAACAATTCCTGTCTCTCTTATTGGAAGCTTTGTAGGCAGGGTAGACATTTGCATTTATGTGTTCAACTGGCAAAAAAGATGTTTCATATTTGCTTTTGCTTTTAAATGAAAAGATTCCTTCCTTTAACCCTACAGTTAAGACTTCTTCTCCCTCTAAACACACCTTTCGCTAAATGATGACAACAAATGCAGTCCTTAAGAGATCTATTGAAGTCCAAAAAATTCTTCTAAGTGGTATATTACATGATCTAATTAAGATACACAGAAGGTAATGTCATATTTGCATTTTTTTAAATGCCATATTTATAAATAACCATTTTCACAAACAGAAAAACTTTTTGTTTTCAGCTACCTTCTTCTCTGAGTTGACATGTATGTATGTGTGTGTACAACTGATCAGGCGTAATTTGAATTTGCTCTGCCTTATATATATATATACACAATCATGCACATACAGACGTGCACTCTAAATGTAATTCTTCATCATCTCAATTATTTATGATATGGTCCTGGAAGACCAATCTCTCTTCAAGGTAATTCACATACTACATGCAACCTCCAGTGAGCAAAACAACCCCCTAAGAAAACAAACAAAAAAGCCAGAAAAAACACATTAACCTTTAAGGATCACCATGTAGTAGAAAGCCGCAAAAGAGGAAAACAGGTGCATCAGGTTTTTGCGTGCTGAACATTACCCAGGGCCCTACTCCCCCTCCCGCACACTATGCAGATTCAGTCACCTTGATACAAGAATGGAATTGATTCATTAGACTGAATAGCATGTGTGAAATACCAGTTCCCTCTTCCAACGCAGTGGTTTTTTACAAAAAACCTGCACATACATGTTAGTGGACTTCTCCCCCTGAATATTTCTTCTCCATGCGACAATTTAAACACAACTAATGAGTTAGATGTAGCAAATTGAACATCTGCAGGAACATGCATCGTTCATAAACACAGTGCATGATGCATTAGCTGCTCTGTTCACACATCAGGCAATGATCAGTGACAAAATGGACTTTCGGTGGAATTTTTACTCCTCCTATGAATTCCTTCAGTTAAAGGAGGAGAACATATGCTATGGGACACCTAAACTTCTGGTGTTCTTTACATGATAGTGATGAATTACATTGTTTATTTTTGCTTGGCTTATATGCTGGAAAGTATTTTTTTGTGTTGCTAGTGTGCTATGTTTTGACTAAATTTTGGAATCGGCTTCCTTGCTAAGGATCCTTAATAGACAAAAAACAGCAAGAGCAAATCTTACCATATAAACCTTGGCAGGAAACAATTTCTAGCTCAGCATTCTCTACTTAGAGAGATGCAAGCAATGAAATCCTTATTCAGAATATCAAACATTTCTGCATATCAAAAGTTAACACGATAATCACATATACTTTTTTGTCCAATGTTATTTGATATGTCCTAATTTTCACACTATAGGAAGGCAAAATTTAATTTTAATGACTGTAGAAAGAAAAAAGAATTATTAGTATATGCCAAATTTACTTAGCTACAACTTGGTAAATCCTTCAAGCCACAGATTACTGAAGTCTAGAGAAGATAAACAAATCACCTGTTAAATGCCTTTCTGAGATTCAACATATTACAGTATTTCACAAGCAAAAAACCACCTATGAGTTGTTGGGCAGGGATGCAGAGCAGTTTAACACTTACCGTAGGCACAAGCAGTGCTTTGAAGTTCCCACTTTCAGGATGTAAGTTCCCTATATGGCCAGTGGAGGGAGGCTGAGTCAGACTCTGAATGAGTCAGAACATCTGAAGATGATGTAGTGACAAACCTCTGATCTTAGAAGATGCTTGAAGGCATTTGTGTCTTTGTATTTCAGGACATTTTTATAGCAGAAGACATACACAGGGTTATACTGCTAAAACTGGACATGTGCATATAGATGAATTCTGTACAAATGTAAAATAAAGTATTTTTTTAAATGCATACACCCATAGCATTTTAAAGATACAACAATAGAGAAACTGCAACACTGTGGATTTCCACCGCTGAGCCTCAGCTTGAAGCAGAAGACTGGATGACTGAACAGACATTCCAATTAACGCCACCAGAAAAAATAAAAAAGGTAGAATAGGGCAATACAATAAAACTGAACACTTAGAACTGAGAATCCTGTGACAGGATTTCCCCCTTGCCCCCGCCAAGGTTCTCTGTAGCTTTGTTAACACATACAAAAAAGTTTATGTCATCTAGGGGAAACTGCTACGTAAACCTGGAAGCGGAGAAAGAGGAAGCAATATTGGTACACGCCTAGCAAAGCCATAAAGTTTCATGCCATCACACTTTGGAACATTTTAATAAAAGAGAAAAGATGGGCAAGAACAGCCCATCGCATGGGAGGTCAGAAGGTTGAGGAAACCCACCAAAATGGCTGAGTGACTGCGGAGGGTGAAATCTGATCTCTAACAGAAGGCACCACTGCAATGCAGTACCAGAAGTTACCAATGCCTGCAGTTGCCTGGCTTGCTGCCTTAATCACGACTGTTTGACGGTTTCCCCCTGTGTAATGCAGAGGTAGCATATCAGATCCCTGCAGATGCTGGAAGCTGAAGGCAACAGAAAGAAAAAGCTTTGACATTCTGTCATGGAGATGACAGGACAAAATGGCCTGCAATAAACAACAGTTTGAGCAGAATAATTTGATGCATTGAGTTCTTAAGCTTTTCCAGATGCTGAACTCGGCTTGGGATGCGAGATAAGGGGACAGCAATTACTTCATTGTAATACAGTGTGGTTGTGTGAAACCAAGAAAAAGGAACCTCTCTGTGAATACAGAAGAAATAATCCACCTGCTCTTTTTTTTGTTTGTTTAAAAAACCCCCACCTTTTCCCAGCCAACTGCTTTTAAGAGGATTCATGGGCAAGTCCTATGCTCTGCAGACTGAAACAATCTGTGTTTCTAATAAATTTTCAACCATTTCATGTTACATTGTTCCACCGCCACTGCAAAACAAAACAAAAACTTCAAATAAAAACTAGCAAACCTACATGAAAACGTCTTCTCCTTCTGCTGTGTTCCAGTAATCAGATTTACAAAAGTAACTTCTTAACTTCTGTATGTGTTTTTAAATCTGCGTAAAACCCCAGCTGCATACATCATTGTGGCAGTTTAGCATCTCTACGCTCATGAATATATGAGCAGAGTTAGGTTGCTCTGGAAATTGGCCCCTTTTATTGGCACATAGGCAGACTCCCAAGACAACCGCGCTGCTGGATTACTTTCCATAAATAACAACTTGCTAAGCCATGCCTGTTGGGTCCAGTCCATCCTTTCTAAGTAGTTATTTAATGATATTCCACATGCTGGGAAGCTGTGGGTAAACATGCAGGTAAGCTGCCCCTCTGCGATCCCAATGACAGAAAAATTGTGAGCTCCAGATTTACAGCACACTTAAAAACATAATGAGCATCAAGGGTAATTTTAGAGGTGAAAAAATGATTTTTTTAAGCCTGACAGGATTTTCTACACTCCTGCAAATAAATACCCAAGAGGCAAGGATCATCTTACTGAATACCTGGACTGGCCTTTGTATACAGCAGCTGATATCTAAAATATTTACTGATGTTTGATTTTAACTTGTGATACAGAATTTTAAAGACGGTTTCCTTCTGGTTTAACATGCTAATTTTAATAATAATACTTATTTCATAGTGTGAGTTTAATCTCAACGGCTCCTCACATATTTTAAGCAAAAATGAAAAACATGCAGTGCAAACCAATGTTATCACTCCCTAAAAAGACAGCTATCCTTTAAAGAAGCATATCAAACATTTAACCCTATACTGTCATACTGCATAAGAATTTTAGGACAAGAAACAAGCCAGACCACATTCACTTTAATGAATTCAGGGAAATATAAATGATATTAGTTGTTGCCTAAATGGCCAAACTTGGAACACACCAAATTCTTGCAGGAGGTTTCACGGGACTAGGGAAATACAATGATTTAAATTTTCTCTTCCACATTACAACTGCCTAGCAGTACAGTCACAAGAAACAGCTCTGTCTGCAGAATATCATCATTAATACATTGGCTTTCATTAGAGATCATACCAGATAAATACTTGCCTATATCTAGAAAGTCGGAAAT
This sequence comes from Harpia harpyja, assembly GCF_026419915.1. NCBI lineage: Eukaryota > Metazoa > Chordata > Aves > Accipitriformes > Accipitridae > Harpia > Harpia harpyja. The sequence goes on from NC_068940.1 coordinate 6,037,099, forward strand.
TGGTAAAATCAAAATACACAAGAATTCCATCCTGAATGGTGTCAGAATGGACAGAGTCCTAGCTTTCCGACTGCTAAATATGTTGACAATAAACATTAAAACTACTTGACAGCACAAGCACTATATCATAAATTCATTGGCAATACGATTTCCAAAATGTATCAATAATGACTAATGCCCCACAACTACTGGTCACAGTTCTCACCCAAAAAACTTGTTGCCAAAGAAGCTTGCCAGAATGTTCAAATTTCAGCACTTGATTTAAGGTCAAAGCCAGTATCATAAGGGAAAGAAAATATTTCAGAGCACTTTGAACAGAATAGTATTTGAAAATAAATTTTGCATTTCATTTGTCAGGAACATCTTGAGATGTTGTCAACACAAGAATAATAATTTTCTAGAGAAGTTTCTTTCATCACCTCAGTTCAAAATTTCCAGGGATGGAGAAATTACTCATAAGATGAATATTCTAGCTAAGGTTATGTCCTTGCATACAAATTATTGGAGGAGAAGAACAGGGTCTCCTTTCTACATGGGACATACACATTCCCATAACTCCCTCTCAGTAACTGCTCGCAAATAAAAAGGTTTAGTATCATTTTGCAAAATGGTCAACCATTTTTTACGTCTCTCCTATACTTTTTTAAATAGTTAAAAATAAACAAAGTATAACCTTCACGTATACTTCAGGCAGTATATAAATGATAGATTATGAGATAAGCAACATGGCTACATTACCCCCTCAGAGATCTAATATTCTACTTCAGTGGTCCAATGCCAACCTTCAAGATTTATATAGTGCATTCAAACTTAAGATTTGAGAAACATTTTAGAGCTTTCTTAAGTGGCAAATATTCTTAAAAAAATACCAGAAGCTTCTTTAGACAAAGAGTAGCTGGACATAAACAAGTTCAAGGAAATGTCACTTTTATCACCTCACTTCTTAAAACACACAGCACTCACCTCACACAGCTTCCCCTGGAAATGCAACATTGATAGAGACCGCTTGGCATTGCTTAATTATACTAGGGAGACAAAAATCAAATAGTCAAAAGTTACCTAGTCCACACCATGAATAATACTTCAGGACTGAATCAAAATGACAGCGTGATTTAGGAATTTCTGCTGAACTTTCCCTTCCCTAAGTAAAGACAGCAGCAGAGGAAAACGGTGCTGAGTGTCATTAAGATTTTTATTTAGTAAGTATTAAAGACCTTATTCAGATATCACTGAGGTTTAACGGATGACTAACAACCATCTCATTTTCTGCCTACTCAGCAGGCAAAAGTTTTCTCCTTTCTGAATGACTGATTCCCTGCCAAATGCCATTGTGACTCACTTCTATTTCTGTAAGGAAATAATACCATTTATGCACTTATTTTTTAAGAATTCATTCGGGACTAAAGTTTTTTACATTATCTTTCAATTTATAAAATACTATTCCATATACACATGCAAATAAATCTGAAAAAGCAGGCTTTGAACACCTATGAAAGAGTATTCCTGCTCTGAGGCAATGAGCCAAGGTACTTCTGTAAGATTTGGTCATTAGTTCCCTGCACCTCAGATCCCTGGTTTTAGAGCAGCACTTCTCCACTACTTCACAAATAGTTGTGAAAAACTTGTGAATGCAGATTTGGCTGATGTTCATTAGAAATAGGTAGGAGACCACATGCTGAAGAAGGATGATAAACTAATGGACCAATTCCTTGTTCAATGAGTACTGTGCATCCTATGCCGTACGTATGATAGCATGTGATCACATAATCAAAAGACACCATCATAACGCAAATGGACAAGGGAGTAGAATTAAAACTTGCCAGGCAGCCACAAATTGGTCTTGCTGATTCAGGGAATAAGACTTTGTACAACGTACAGAACCCAGCAGAGGAAATGAACTTGCTGCATCAGTGAACACTGGAGTCAGGCATGTGGTCTCAGGGCTCTTTTCACACATCTCCCATAAAATGCAGACTCACTAATCCCTGAAGTCTACCCATTCAAGTAGAAGCTTGGTGAAACAGCGGGAAGTTGGAAAAGCTGGGCAGTCAAGCTAGCCTGAAGAAGAGGAAGTTTGGGGTATTGGACTATACTTAAAAGCAGAAAAAAGCCTACATGCTACAGCTGGATGCTATACCTCAAGGGGCTCAAGAGACTTAGAAAGAATGCATGAGAACTACAAGAAAGAAATGAAGCTTAGGCAAGGGAGAGAAAGAGTGGGTCATACTTTCTTGGCAAAAGTGTCTAATCTAACTGCAGGATCAAATAAATACGAAAGCAACTGGTTAAAATCAGACGAGATAAGGACATACTTCCATGAGAGGAAGAACAACGAATATGCAGGAGAAGAAACTCTGAGTTGAATAACACGATTCTTCACCAAAGTGTGCTAAACAAAATGAAGCTGTGAAATGCAGGCAGCCATTTATTACTTTGTCCAGGCTTGTATACTACTTACATAAAGAGTCTGGCATTTGGAACCTTTACAGTGTCCATGTGCTTGTTAGATTAAAATATTGTCCAGCCCTGTAGAAACAACTTTTAATAAGAAGCGGCCACAAAGTTGTGCAACCTGAGTATTTCTGAGCAATTAATTTAAGGCATGACAAAGGATCAGTGACACAGTTTTAGTAAGAAATGTACGTTTGTGTTTATATATGATGCTTTTGTAGATGCACTGAGGAAGAGAAAGAGAAAAGGCATGTTTGTCTTGGCCAAATTCATTGTACATATAAGTAGTTCCTTGTATTTGGTATTTTTTCCTACAAGATCTCTTGGTACCATTCCCAGGCCTCCATTTTAGGATATTATTTCTGTTACTCCTTCTTACCAGAGATCACACGTAATCTGCTTTTACCTTCACATGCTGAAATCTTTTAATCCATTCTCTGCCAAAAGCTCTGCCATTCCAGGAGCTTTTTGTACACCCCTATCCATATAAATTTTGTTTTCTTCTTTCTCCCAAAGTCATTCTTTTGTTTCTTCTCTTCCAGAGAACGACCATTACAAAAATACTGAAATAATGAGCAGAACTGAGCTGTGGGAGTTACTCTACTAGAAGACATAAACAAGGCATAATCTAGGTGAAAGTGGACCAAATGACACATTGGGAAAAAGACAAGCTTTCCAAGCACTCATCTTCGAGTCATGAAGGTGTTAATAGCTGCTGTCAATCAGGTCTTTCCTCTATAGACAACTACAGAGGTGAGGTGTTTATCTGCTAATTAGGTATCAGTACTTCAATATGTTCTACCTTTTCCCTTTCCAGTTTTGACTGAAATAATATGGTTCTGTCCTCCAAAGCCTAAGAAATCCCTTGATATGATCAGATACCACATTCAAAATTTGTTTGTGATATACAAGAGTCTGAACAGAGAAATGTCATCACATCACACATACAGGATACAGATGCTTGGCCAATTATGACCCCTACCAGTACTACACACATGCTGGCATGACCCTTACTTTAACCATTTCTCTTTCACTAGATTTGTAGCTAGTGTTATTGTAATTACTTGTTGCTCTCCTTTCATTAACCTGCCAGCTTTACATAAATCATTTTTCATAGGATCATGATGCTTTTTTTCACATCCAGTGAGACATTAGCTATGCTGGCACCTGAAGTGTCCCACAATAGACTTAGATGAGAATGGAAGATATATATTGCTAAGAGGTTTACACTGCTCTTTGATCTCTCTGAATAAATCTGGAATGGCTGTAACTCCATGATAAAAACAGCTTGTGAGCAATTAAAATTTCATTTAAATTCATTTCATTTTCACTCAGAAGGAGTATTCACCCAATTTTGTACTATAAGCACTTGGTACAGCTGTATGATAAGATGGGAGAGTTAACCATGGCAAAGCAAACAAAAATATCCTCCCACAGTTGCCTGCTAGGTCTAGATCTACTGTCAGCCACTGTAACACAAACAATTTTTGTCTGCTTATCCTGCTTGCTGCATCTGGTATCTTTCTGCCAGAATATTGTATTCAACAGTGCTGCAGAGGAGAGGAACAATCTACTAGGGAGTAAAGCTTTGAGAAAATTGGGTGATACATTAGCTGGTGAATGGATGGAAGTGAGTATAAATGTGAACTATCTAATTACAAATTGAGACTGATTTATCATGCAAGTTTGCCACTCTCCTTGTTGCTAGCAAACTTTCACACTACTGCAACTCCAAGAGAAGCTTTAGCAGCCCTTGTCCCACCAACCCATATATACCTTTTGGAAATGAAAAATGTTTCATATGACCCTGGCCACAACAGTTTTTGGGGCCTCCTTACTACTACTGTAAATTTTGGAGGAAGAGAACACTACCCAATTACTTCAATGTTTGCCTTGATGAACAAGGAAGAGGGAAAAAACTTTCTTCACAAGATGTCTTTCTCCATAAGTTACAAATAAGGTTCACTTCCACCATGGAATACCGTATTTTTAGTTGCTTTTTTGTTAATAGATTTCTGGGTTTTTTGTCGGTTTTGGTTTGCCTTTTTTTTTTTTAATTTAAAGTACAGAAAACATTACTTTTTGTTAAGTACAAGGCTGTGCTTTTTTTTTTAATTATTATTTTTATTAGTATAATCCACTGTCTTCTGCTAAAACGTCTGCTTGTGCATATTTTCACCAAAAATGTCATCACAGTTTTGGAAGCACTGAAAGAGAATTGTATATTATCTGTGTTACTAAGGACATCACATTTATCCTACCACCAGGTTAATAGTCACTAATCAGTCTTCTGCAATTGAAATGTTAATATTTATTTTAAGTTTAGTTCTCACTAGTCAGAAGATATTTGCTGCTGATAAAGCACTGCAATTTGTACCAATGTTATAGTAATTTCTAATTTAAAAAAACCCAACCAACAAACAAACCAGCTGGTATCTCAAACACTCTATTTCTTCTACAAGCATAGCTTTTCATGCCCAAACTCCTTAATACTATGTGAATGCGTTTTTCCCCATTCACAGTAAGATAAATCACCATGAACTGCTTATTATGATTTAATTGCTTATGCATGTGTTTAATTTATACCACCATTTACCTCCTTGCTGAAATCATACAAGTCTTTCAAATTTGTAGCCACCTGACAACAATCTAATTTTGCCCTAGCTGTCAGAAACCCACTATGAAACCTGCATTGAGTGCTTCAGAGGTGCAGTTATAGAGCATCTGTAACAAAGCACTGCGATATGTCTTTGAACTGAGGCCTGTGGTTGGGATGTCCAAAGGTGCCAAGGGCTGCTCCTATCTGCTTTCACTCAACAGAACCAATGGAGTTTTACCAATTGCAGCCAAGCAAAGCCTTCATAGACAGCTTTAGACTCTGGAGGGAAATTTCCTTATCAGATCACAGTGCATTTATAGTGAGAAATTGTGTATTTTATGATCATTCCTAGTTGCACGTGACAGATTATGAAAACTGCTCAACGAGTGAATGGTGCCCAACTACCTAGCCGTCAGTTTGCTAGAGGAACCAAGACTGCAAACCTGGCATCTGAGCCTTTGAAGTTTTCACACAGAAGGGTCCCTTACAGAACTAAGGAGGGGAATCAGAGTCAGGAATGACTGAAAGGCACACGAGTGCTTCAATTCTTAGCCATGCAAGAATGAGAACTACTGTGCTGCCATGACAAAGGAAGCTTGTAAGAGTGAAGCAACAGAAACGGAGTATTTAAGCCTGCAAGTGAAAAAGAGCATGGTTCATAATTAGAAGCACAGTGGACTGCCTCAAAATATTTACATTAAAACCTTGTTCGTCCATTAAATTGCTGCTGAGGTTAAAAAACAGACAAAAAAGCCTTAGAAGTCCTATCTCCCACTGTCACTAGTAATAAAATAGTTCTAATTATGAATTAACAAAAATGGCCAGAATGTGCAATTTAGTAAGAAGATTCTTAAATTTTTTTCAAGTTTTCCTGAATATCTCAGATTAATCTATTACAAACCCTACTGAATCACTTAGCTTGAAACAATGATCCAAGCTGCTCTATCGGATTTTTGTATTTAAAGGGTTTAAAGATAACAGCCATAATGTCTTATTAGACACAATGGCATAATTTCAAGGCTGTCCTATCAACTTCATCCTGACAGCTTTTCTATTTCCCACAGCTGCCTTGCTCACTTATTCCTCAGCACACAGAAATAAAAGTATAAATCCAAGTAATGAAAACAGTCAAGCTGCTCATAAAATGTCATATTACACTGAGACTGCACATCACTTCCCAAATAGTATCCTGTCAGTCACATGCTCATTCTTGAAGCGACAGAACCACTGGCCTGAAACATGCTTGGAAAAAAAAAAATCCACTCCAAAACAAACAAGCAAAAAGCCATCAGCAGTAAAATTTACAATTTTTCGCCTTAATCCCATACTGTACAAGGCATTCAATACTACTTAAAAATAATTTTTAGAACAGCCATATACAAAATGGAGGGGAGAAAAGGTGACAAGACATCACACCGTGCTTATTGTGTCACTGACAAATCAATAACTGAGACATGAGGATATGGAGATACAGCTTTTTTTTTTTTTAGGACTATGAAGGATGGAGAACGTGACACTTCTAACAAATGTCACTGCATTCCTTCAATAGAAGTTTATGCTGTCAACTGCAGAGATTTAAATGGGGTTTTTTTTGGTTGGGTTTTTTTTTTTTTTTTAATCTTCAGGAAAGAGGAGTTAACAAGTATGTAACTGCTGTGACTGATCTGTAAGCTTGTGATTAACATTCCTATTTAATATCTAAGGTATTCCTAAAAAGATTTAACTTCATCGTACTTATTCAAAACTTGCAGCTTTACTGCTAAATATGGCCTTTAAAAGATTAACTTGTTATCTCTCAGAATGACATAAATCTGGTGGCACAGAAAAGCACTCTGAAAACTTGCAAGATTTATGAACCACCCCTGAAAGCACTAACTGGCCAGTATAACCCACTTTATTTTTTCATTAGAGAAACATACTCACTTTTAAGTAGGTTTGGGGAATGGTGCACCTGCTGGAAGGTAAGTAGCTCAGGAACCTAACAGTCATAGTTTTACGCTGATTGGCACTTTACAGATTTTGCCTTGCTAGTTTATTTTACAAGTTGAACATGTTAATAAACGTAAAAGCACCTCAAAGTGAGGACCAGTTTTCAAACTAACCTCACACAACTGAAATTCACTTTTGCAATTTACAGAACAAGTGCAAGAAAAATGGAAAGACTGAAAAGAATCCAAAGCATCATTTGAGAACACTGAGAAGCTTCAGAGATGTAACTGGAATGATGGTCCCTTGTTTTGTCCAGCCTGTAAATCTGCAAAAATATTCCTGTGGTCACTGTTCTCTATGAAGTTCTGATGTTCACAGGGTACGTACGCAGATCTATTACAGAAGAAATTACCACTGTTCTTCTTAACTTCAAATCTTTCAAAATTGTTGCTTACGTAAGTTATATCATGTATATTAGAAGATACATAATATAGTCTCCTTAATATGGCAACAAAATTTATATTTCTGGAATGTCTTCTTTTGCAGACTCGATTTCTCACCATTAATGTCTCTCACACTTATGCAATTAAAATGAATGCTGTTAAGTCAGCAGACTCTTTTGCAGCACAGTAGCCATGCTGGCTATTCTGGAAATCCATCAGCAAATACTCTAGATTCCACCTCAATGCTCTGACATGACACTATCTCACTACAGGACAATAGGAAATGGTCCATAAAAGCATGCTTATAGCTGAAGAAATGAAACAAGCCATTGCCATTAAAACAAAACAACTTTAATGGCTAATATCAGTATACAGCAAGTTGATAATTGTGATTTTAGTAGCAACAAGAAAACCGAGGCTGAAAGTGTAGCCACAGCATGTGCTGCAATCCTGGAACCAACTGCTTTTTCAGACAGAGCTAGGGAGCTCAACTTGATAGCTAAAGAAAACAGTCAACAATATGACTGCTTAGAAGAATCAAGAAGCAGTCTAAAAAATGAAGAGCTGTTATAGAAAATGTATATAAGTATGTGGTATATTTTATTTATGCATCTTTTATTCATCAAATCCCAACATCAGCATCAACAAAAGGTTCAGCAACACCAAAACACGGACTCAGGAATATATTCCCAAGGATATTTACATGCTCAGCTGCTACTTAAATGCCTCATATTCACTAGAGTTCAGAAAGGATGAAGGAACATAAATATTTTTAGGGCCTTAAAATTCACGTTACAGATACTTCAACACGTCTACTTTCTTTTGAGTTTAATCTATCATTTCCAAGCAGTGCCTATGAACTACCAATGACCTGCAAGGCATCTCTTAGTAGTCATGTGAACAGAAGTATTTAAGAGTCAAGTCTGTATGCATGTGGTACAGAGGAGATCCAAATATGAAAAAAATACTTTTTCCTAAAGGTCTGACTGTTATCAAGAATCCTTACAGTGGGCTTCGTATAGTGTCTTGCACGGGTTTAAGACAACACTTAAATGTTCTGCAGGATTAAAAATAAATGAAAACAGAAATATTGTTCTGAGCAACACATATGACTAAAATTATCATTACGAAATATAATTGAACGGTTTCACAGTAGCTGAGTTACCTAATGGCCACCAAATTCTTTTATTTATGAACATGAAAAATAGGCTTTGGCAGATGACCTTGGGCTGTTTTCCTTCATTAATAAAACCTTATCACTTCTGTTTTAAAGAACAGAGTGGTTTGTCATTCAGCAAGAGTAAAATATATATAAATATACCTTAAGAATGTAATAGGTCTCTGATAATTTTCAAAATTATCTATATTTTAAGATAATTACTGTTACATGAAAGAGTCCTTTGTCCAGCAATGTAAAAAAACCCCCAGAATTAAAATTTACCATCGCAAACAACTTCTCACGATGTTTCTTTTCTCTCTTCTCCCTTTTTTCTACAAAACTTACCATCTACTATAAAATCCACTGGGAGATGCTGGCAAATTATTTTTACTTCTGTTTCAATCTCATTTTCTATTTTAACATCACTACATTCACTGCTTTATCCAGCATCAGTAAAGGCCTGGCAAGCTATCAGCATAATTGCTAGTATTCCCTAGCTAACCTGATTGTAAACTGTGAACATGCTAGTAACTTGGACAAAGCAAAAGACCCTCAAAAAAAAAAAAATCTTGTGGAAGTGTGAACCTCTTACTAAACAAAGAAACTCCACTCTTTCCACTGCAAGATACTTCAGACATCACAGGAAACATCTCAGTACTTCAGAATAACAGTAAGATTACACTGAAACACAGCTTCCCACTAAACTGTGCAGAAAATAGAAATATTAAATACATATAAGCAAATAAAATGAGAAGATGCAAAAGCATAAAGTGGTATCTGTAAAATGAAAACTGAAGTTTGCTAACAACATTCTATGAATGAATAAATTAGGATAGTAAAATATTAATATGCTTAAGTGATCTTAATACCACCTGCTTGTTGGGAATCCATATTCCCTGTGTCACAGAAATTAAATTAAATTCATAGAGCACCCTGAAGAATGCTTAGCTGTTTATTATTACTAGTGTATGATATCTATAATACTGATTACACATACACATGTAAAATTCTCTATACATTGTACGTGCTTTGCACGTAGACTGCAGCATTTTTATTCTAGCCCACACATTTGCACACTAAAAGATTTTTCCTCACCAAAAGCAATCTTTGAACAGTGAGTTTTGCAGGCTACCAGTTAGCCATAACACAACTTACTATGTTATTTTCATTCCCTACCCCAATGCATTATTTATGTAGACTCTATAAGGCAGTAGTCAACACATCAGTGCCTAATGCTACTGCATTAGTGGCTCTGATCCTGCTCGATCCTAAGCTCTAGTAGATGGTTCGAACTGCTAAGTATCTTGTAAATAGAGTGACAGAGCATGGACACACTGCCAGTGGTTTCCTGATACATGCAACAATTTACAGAAGATCAGAGGGCTGGGGAAAAGGCTTCATTTGGGACAGTATTTAAATAAAAGAGTAAGGTGATAGTTGGAAGAAAACCAGGTAGGGATAGGAGTAAACCATTCCCACTGCATTCTCCCTCAATCTACTGTAAATTAAACCAATTAGTTTAAGAATATTTTTCCCTCAATTCAAACATGTCCCTAGATCAAAATAGAAAACATTTATTAACTGATGCTTCCAACTGTGACAGAAATTACAGTCATTTTTGTAGTACAGATGGTGTAAAAATGCAATCTAAAAATATGATTAAAAGCTCAAAAGATGAGTAACCCAAGTTCATCTTAGAAATGGCTGTTTGGATGCTGCTAAAGAAATGTATTTGGAGTTAATTAGCTTGCTTTTTATCTGTTCCTCAATTAAGAACTTCTTACTCTCCCTTAATCATGAAACAGCCATTAAATTTAACAGACCTGTCTAGATGACCTGATATAAGATGAATAAATTAGTTGAACATTTTTTCTTAAAAATATGATAATCCTTTTATGAAAATAATAGTACTAGCAATGTCCTGGTCCTTGTAGACTTTGGATCATAGCAAACCAGTTCCATATATGACATTTTAAATGCTTCTTGTAACTCTCATAAAATGAGTATTTTGGAACACTGTTTATTCACATAATTCCTGACAGTATATTAATTCTTTTCACCCTTTATAAAAAAAATACAAAAACAGCTGCCAACTCCTAACAAGTGAGAGAGCATGCACGGGTAAGAAATGTAGTATTTCAGTCATTAACACTACATTGCAAAGAGTTAGCATGATAGGAAAAAACCTCTGGAAGATGTGATTAGAACATATACCTACATACAAAACAAGGACTCATCCCCTCAGTGTAGTTCCTTTAAATCCCGCTGTGTTGGAATGTTTTATTTTCTTCCACAAAGGTCTTCATGTGTCAGAGCAATCCTTTTAGGACTGTCCCCTTCAGGAAGTAATTTCAAATTCCTGTGCTGCACTTTCTCCATGTATGAATATGGAAATCATGAACTACAGAGAGATGCAAAGCTGTACAGTGATGTTCACAGATACATGCTGCTTTCTGATATATTTTAGAAATATTGCTTCTTTCAAAGGACAGACAAACCATGACAGTTGATCTGCTGTGCCATGTTCATTCACCCCAGAATAAATTCACTTGATTAGCAGTTGAAATACTCTGCTTAAGCTTTAGTATTAAATTGCCAAAATGGCAGCCATTTTTAAATTAAAGAAAGTGATCATATTTCTGAGATCTCAGACCTTTTTAAAAAACACACTGTGTTGCTATGTTCTAGGTTTGCCAAAAATCATGAAAATACATTGTCATAAGCACAGAATCATACTCCCACTTACGCTGTGAGGACGGTGGGAATGGGGAAAAAAAAGCACTGACTTCCTAAAAAAAGTCCAAAGCTACTTTACCCAAGAGGTGGGTAAGCAGAAGCTTAGATGCAGAAGCCCACCCAGGGTAGCTCAAACAGGTTTGGACATACCAGACTGGTGATCTGAGAAAAACTATTTTGCACCTATTTTGTAAACAAAACACAGGCCTTCAGCTGCCTATTAGCCACATCTACCATTTTAAGATTTGCTCAGAATGAAGCTTTGTCCTTCATATAGCAGTAGAAAGGCTAGTTAACACTAATTTAATACAGCAACAAAATTAACTTTCAAGCACACAGCTTAATAAAATGATACTTTGCACCCCAAAGATATAGGTCTTCTAAGAGCATTGGCACCAATTCTGATCACAAACCCAATTCAATAGTGCTGTAAAATAAGATTATCTTTACGTGTGCCCTAGAAGAAACAAGGTATTAAATACAGATGAGAAATGAACTGCCCTTTTAAGATTGAGGTGAAATGATAAAGGAATGTGTCAAGATTTTTAATCTAGATGCCTGACCTCAAGGCTAATTAAGAGTTCCTGCCGTCTGTACTGTCAGCCCCATATTATACAGACAGCAAAAATAACAATGAAAAGACAACAGTAGTAAATAGGCATGTTATACACACTTACAAATTTCACCTATTAAACAAATGCCCCTGTTGATGTTGCAAATAAAAAAGACAATAGTATTCTTCACCTCAGAAAAGATCATGATATCATGCAGCTGCAAATGCAACTGTGCTAGGCATTAGAGTTATGCTGCCTTCACCTGAAGCTTAAGAAAGAACAGCTTCAACAGTTCCTTGACTTGTTTTACAGTAGTTCAGCACTGCTGACTATCAAAATAATTCCTGAAAGTAGATGATAAAAATGAGGTGAGATTTGACTGTCTTATTAAAATCACTTTCTGAACCTAACTGCAGTGCTGGAAGCCTGACTCTGACTGCTCCAGTACCACTTCTCTTACCAATTCAATCAGCCCTTTTTATTTAGAAAAATTATTATTATGATTGTTTCAGTCCCTTGGATTTGATATATCTAACTGCTATAGCGTTCTGCATGTTGACATCTATTCACAAAGAACATGGCTGAACTGATTTAAGACCTTAGGATGATAACTTTCTAGAGTCAGGGCAAGACCTTAAGATACAAAACATGTAAATCTGACTCAGCTCTGATGGTTCATCTTGGACAGCAGAACAGCACTGGGTAACTCAATCATAGACTGAGCTCTAAGCCAATATAGCTAACTTTTAAGAAATATGATTTGAAGGAGATTAATACCATTGCACCACCATACCATTAAAACCACTTTCATTCAAAATCCCACTATGGAGGGTGTTACTGCTATTACTTTAAACAAATGCACAATGCCCTGGAAACACCTGCATCCAAAGGCACTTGCAAGTCCCAACAATTCTATGGAATTTACCTCATTTTATTGCTGTTAGTAGAAATAACTGACCAAGTTAACAGGGATGAGGAGCTGAGGTCACATTTGCTTCCTTCCCGTGCCTTGCAAGAACTGGGTGGATACAAAGTAAGGCCTCCTTTCCTTTTTAGATGGATACAGACAGCAACAAATACAGACTGTTAATACGGAAGCAAAGGTGCAAGAATGGCAAGAAATTCACTCAAGTCTCTAAACAGACCAGTGCTGGGGACACAAGTAAGGCTGCAGACTCCTGAGTTTCAGTCCAGAGATGATTTGCTAACTTGAAGCCCAACGGTACTTTTTTGAAAACAATTTTCCGATGCAGAATTTTGCTTAGTATTCTGGTTCTTTCTTTCCACTTCCCTAACATGTCCATCGCACTTCTTCCTCCTCTTCTCTCTTATCCTCAACTCTAAGAGGGTAAGAGGAAGTTTTTGAGGAGAGGTAGATGAAAGAGATGGGAATCTTAAGGGAAGACTCTCAGCCTCCAGCAGACAGAATCGTGGGACTCTCACTCTCGTTGCTCTCCTGCCAAGAGTGCAGGACACAAAAGATTGAGCTATGTTATCCTGTGCATTATTTGTGGAAACAAGTGGCAAAGGAGTATGTATCACATATTACACATATTCAAGCCCAGGTCCCTCCTCCAACCCTTTTTTAACATTTCTCATGTGATCTGCTTAAAAGTCTCTTTTGAAACCAAACTAAAGTACCGAATGTCCTAAGTAATCATCCTAAACATTCACCTTTACAGCTTCAGAAGTTGGCAAGTATGAGAGAACACACCGAAGATAAAACATATGGTTTCTACTCCAAGAAAAAGGAAAAGTAAATCAGCCAAGTTGTTTCCATATTTTTCAATATGATTTAAATAACAGACCTGTTTTCTAGCCCCGGACATATCCTCCAATGCACATGCTAGTATCATTTCCAAACTGAGGGGGGGGGGGGGGGGGGCAGACTATTTAGAAACTGCGTTCCCTACCACCCAACCCCCTTTTGAGAGTTTCTGTCTTCTTTGACCCAATGCCAACATGATAATTTCACATAAAACAGGGGTGTAGGAGGGTATTATTGGCACTAAAGCATGGGAATAACCTGCGGGAGGAAAAGCATTTTTCTTATTCCTTCCTTAAGCATAACTTCTGCAAATATAATAGGGGGAGTTTGGACAGAAGAAATGTCTTTTTTAGCACAAAAGGCAGAAGATAAAGCAGTCGGATGAGAAATAATAAAGTACGGGAGGAGTAAAAAGTTTAGAAGAGAGTATCTGGAACATTAATTCAAAGTAGGAAATTTATCCTCAATTTAAATAAAGGAGAGTTTAATTTTTTCCTTCCTTACCTGTAACATCGGAATTAGATGGCCCACAGAGAGTTACAAAACGTGCTTTATGTGCACGGTGAAGGGGAGAGAGATGGCTGGCTGCAGTAGGCGTATGGGAATGACAAATATGGAGAATAACCAGAAGCTGCTAGAGCAAAGAGCAGCACTGCAGGGTGCTGCCTCTGCCCGGAAAATGCACATCTTTCCAGACCCTCCAGCCACCAATGTGTGAGCAGTGCCACGAGCTCGGTAACAAGAGCTCAATCCTCCAGCTTCCATCGGCTGATAAAAGACAAGTTGAGCTACAGGGAAGACTTCTTAATTTTGCACCCTTGTTCACACTTCCTTCTACTAATGCCCAAAAATGAAACTAGCAAGGGCAGGATACGGTGATAAAAAAGAACAAGGAAATATGGAAGCTGATTGCTGACTGTGTTCCCATGTAACACTGAGTCCCGCACTTCAGAACCTGTGTGTATCTCCCATCATGTTATATTCTACCTGCACCTATTCCTTCAACAGACACCAAGATGAGGCCACTGCCAGCACAACAGTCAGGATTTTTCCTTGGCACAGTAAAACCCCCCTCCATGGGGGAAGGAGACATTTTTACAGAAGTCTGGAAGGAGGCTGCTAAAACCAAAGCAAGCTTTTTTAGGTACCGCTTAGCTTTCAGAATACCACCTGTGTATGCATACCACCCGTTCTCATTTCAAGTATTTTCCTGGGAGGAAAATTCCCTACACAGAAACATGGGGAGGCTTCCTTGCCCATATTATGAGTTTTTCCATTTAAAGGAGCATCTGGTCTAATGTGTGGGTTTTAATTAAATGCAATCATTTGTACTTCTGAAAAACATACACAAAAGGCCATACTGAATCAACATAACTGCAGTCAGTGACATCTATATTCCACAATAAAACAGTAAATACTCCACAATAGTATAGTTCTAAGATTAAAAAGGGGGGGGGGGAGTCATTTCAATGAGTTATGATCTGTGGTTCCTGCTGCTATTTAAAAAAATTATATATCCTTTGATCTTTGCTATAAAGAACAAACAATACTTGTGTTGCAGTGCAAAGAAAGCCTGGATTTCTACCGAGTTGAGGTTGTATTCATTTACTAAAGAAGGAAAAGGTGACTGCATGGAAATCAGTGCCATGAATGATTCCAATAATTCAGAACTATGCCACCCAGCTGCATGTATCTCTTAGAACCATATGCAAAACACTCATGTACTCAAACAGGCAGATTAGCTCAAATAATGCTCTAGCCTAGCAAGAGAGACCTCTTTTTGTTGGCTTGAATAAGCTCATATGACTTCATGATATGCAAATCTGAGACCAGCTTAATTGTACTTCATTGTAGATGCTATGTATGACATGAGAGAGAGCTGCTTCTGTTCAGGCAAAAAGTGCCAGTTACATCTATAAATCACAATACTATTCAAATAAATATAATCCAAATATCCCTCTGAGAAAATACCAAATTAACATGCTTTCTTTGGTTAGTGTTTCTGTTTCCACTTGCTTCTAAATGTTTTCCCCTGGATATCCCACTTTCTTCTCAGTTGTCTGACCCTCAGCCTTGCACAACTTACGCACTATACTCTCTTTCTCCTTGTCAGCCACAAGTGCAGTAGTTCTTCCTTTCACTACTACAAAAAGAAAAGGAGAGAAAAAAGCTACAAAAAAAAAAATTCTGAAGTTGATTGTATATGCTGTACTTTGATACTTCATAAGAAAGCAGCAAGGTAGGAATCAGAGAATCCTCCTTGTTCCTCTAAAACTCAGTTTTGTCACCTTAAGCTATAGCATAGCTCAGGAAATCCAAGATGGCTCAGAACATCGAAGTAAATAAAATGGGTGGCTATACCCTATCCTGTTGATTTTAAAATAGTGGTGGTGTAGCCACAATGGTCTAAGGATATAAGAAAAGCAAAGTTCATAGGGTAAACCTTTTTTTTTTTTAAATAAAATGAGATTAGCTGATACAGTTGGGAGAAATAGAGGAGCTTTCAACAGAGTTTGTCTGGTTTTTCTAACAGTAGCAATTTGTCTAATAAAAGACATTATCTCTGCATACAGACTGTCTCTATGAACTTTGAAGTCATCTTTATCCAGAGAGCTTTACAGAACAGCACAAGGCACATGGTCTGGCCAGGACGAGGCTTATTTAACACTGGTTCTACAGATATGAACTTCACTGGCTTTGATGGACTTTCCCATATTCTCCATCCAAGATTTTCTTGTAGAAATGCATGGAAATTGTGGGACTACTGCATGTGTCCTTTATAGTGATCTGCAACTCCACAGTGGCATTTAGCTGAGGTTTTCAGACAGCTGTGACCAAACTCAGAACTATTGCTTTGACCTGCATATTTGACATTTGGTACATGACTGTAACAAACTTCCTTCTCCATGACTCTGCGTTTGTGAAAACAATCAGGGCGGTGCTGTGTTCTTATGTTCTCTGCATGAGGTTTATGAAAGGCCAGTGAACTACCTTGGGCTTTTCTGAGGCAGCAGAGGTCTGAATACTCATTAAAATATACAACAGTTAAACTTGGACAAGATGGTGCAGAAGAGGAAAATGGACTTTCATGGAAATTTTATATAAAAAAGACAAAAAAACCAAGCAATGTCTTTAAAGGTGTTCTCATTCAAGAGTGCTTCCTGTTAAAACAAGATTTCATATTATATTAGATCTAATGCAATCTTTCTCTCATTCTGACATAGAAATAAAATCAGTAATTTACTGTGCATCCACAAAAAGAGTTTATGTTTAATTTTACCTTGCAAATATAAAACCAAAACAATTTTACCTTGTGTACTGCAATTAACTGGAAGTGAATTTTACTTCAGAAGATACAAATTACAATGGATTAACTGCCTGATAAAGTAGGAATAAAAAAACCAAAATAAAATTAGTACTGAGATTCACCTGTAACACCAAGCGTACAAAGTTGAAGGCTGTGACAAAAATACTTTAAAAATCCGGAAATCACTGGTATGGCTTTAAGCCAATGAAATACAAGCACAGCAGGAAGCTCCCCTTTAACTACCTAAATGCAGCATGTCAGGGCAGCTTTAACTGTTTTCTATTGCTTTGCAGAGGTTTGGTGCGTGCAAACATGGAGATGATTTGGAACAACCAAAATATGCCTGTAAAAACCAGGTAGACGATGATTCAAATGGCACATAATCTTCTTGGGATTTAGGATTAGGCAGAAGCAGCCAACTAATTACACATTCTGTTTGTTTTAGCTGAAGGAACAATGAAGGTTTTACAGTTGCTACATTCATCACACATTTTTCAGTGTTACATGGCAAAAAATATTTATGTCTTTCCTCCAAGTGAAGCAGACATTGAGTCTGGTAGGACTGTTTCTTCTTTTTTTAAGCCTTTGTTTCTTCACTTGCTGATTTTCTTATATATAAGTCTCTTGAGGTGTATCTGAAGGCACATTCATCTTGCTATTCATAAACAATGTTTATATGAGTTGCACCATTTACAAGGGCATTTCCCCATTCACACCACTTTTTGAGGAGAGGGGCCAGACATTAAAAAAGTCCTATGTGTTTATTAGTGACTATAATGGTTTTGTGGTGTTTTTAAGCTTCTCCCCCCCCCCCTTTTTTTTACTGACTGCATTTGCAACGCTGCTCCTTTCATCACTAGCACTTTTTCTAGGGTTTCCGTACCTGAAATATTTCATTGAGAGCAGAGACAGCATATAACATATATAGGCATGAGTTCTACTTTGTAGAATACTTTAAAGGAAAAGCAGTAAAAGGTGGCAAGACTCTTTTGTGGTTTTTAAAACAGGAGATCTAGGTGTATTAAAGGAATAATTTTTTCTCCTTTCTGGACCCCAGAGGGATCCTCTCCACGGCTGGGATGCGTGCAGCATGCTGTGGGAAAACCCATCTGGGCTCTGTCCGATGCTGCATGAACATGGGGTTCTCAGCATCTGAAGGGACTCACTATCTCTACCCCTCTTTTTATTCTATCTTATTAAAGTGGCTATTTTATTCAGCCAATTGTTGTTGGGCCTTTTTATGGAGATCCAGAAAGAGCCCTGCACTATCTCTACCTCTCTCTCACCCTCCCTGCTCCACTGGGAACAGCACCTATTGTAGATACACAACTGTGCATGAAGAGCAAGAAAATCACATCTGAGAACATATTATCCTTCAAAACAATCTGCTCCCCCAGCAATTCCTGTATGAAATTCTTATAATATTTTTTAAAATTTTCAGGAACAATAAAGGACTTCTTTCACTTGTGTAAGAAAAATACTTTGTTATACTGAACAGACATTTTCAAGATGAAAAAGTATTCACAAAATTTTCAGCAAAAAATTTTAAGTGACTGACAAAGGTAATGAAGGTAATGATGCCGTATCTGGTATATTTGTGCCATTACAAAAGCTTTCTTTTCTTTACGGATAGGGTATCCAATTTCATAAGATAGCTTGTGTTCAGCTCTTAGATACAGGTTGCTGTCATTTGGTACATCAACCCAAGCACCATATAACTGGGATTCACGGCTTTACACGCTGCTTTCATTATGCATGTTCACTGCAAACAGTTTCAGTGTGGGTATCACTTTCTTAAAATAAAGTGTTTAAAAATAATTCTTTTACTTGAGGTCACCTTTTCTCAAGGCACAACGTGATCTTTAATTAATGCTGGAGATCCTGTATCTCTGACAGAAAGACTATGAATGTGTAGACTTTATAAAAATGATAAAATTAAAAAGTGAAGCAGATGCTTCAAGTTTCTGCAGAGACGTGCAGACTTTTGGTTACAATTTTTAAGTGCCTATTCATTAGACTCTTTGTAAGACAAAGCCGTGCACAGAGCCAGCTGGCTTTCAGGTACTTTTGCTGCTGTCCAATGTATTAAACCGTGAAAGTGGTGCAGTATAATGATTCAGAGGCTGAGACTACGAGTACAGTTAAACACTAACAAAACTGAAGATGAGGAAAATGTTTGAAAGGGGAAAAAGCAGCAGTCAGACAGCCAGAAAAATACAACTTCACCAGGCATTCTGGAAAAAGGCAACCTAGCCTAAATGAATTTTGTTTACATGGAAGAAAACAGGAAGGTTGCATTTGAAAAATTATGGAGTAATTTCAAATCTCACCATACTGAAATTAAAATAAAAAAATACCTAAAGACACTGTCCACAACATACCACAAGCAAAGACGAGATCAAAATACTAAACCAAATAAAAGTCTACTTCGGTCCCTCCTCAGCCCCCCAATCAGTAGAATACCTTTAAAGTCTTCAACTGTAGATATGTAAGTTAAAACTAATTACTATATTGTGGATACAAATTACAGTGCTTGTTAAAAAGAGTTTTTGTTGTATACAGACTTGTATTTGTGGCATAGCACAGCACACATAGCAATAAATCTGTAATATTTATATACACACACTTAGGTGTAAGCCCAAATTTACACCCCCAGAGACAAGGGATATCACTACTAACAGAGCCTCACTTGGAATTTATCCAGCTTTTGAACTGTAGATTAAGTACTATTTTTATTTTCTTGAAGAAATAAGGTAAAATCTATCATATTCAGGCACAAACAGAATGGCAGGGTTCACAAGACAGATGGTGCCTGAGTACCACAGCAGTTGTCACTGTTGTTCACTGCTGAGGAAATACAGCAGAACAGTAACTTCTGACTGGTATTTGACTTAGACATACAAATACATGTCAGTCAAGTCTTCTCCATACATTCATTCATCCCCACATGCCTGATATTTTTCCTATGGAATGCAAATCCATTTTTTCTCACAAATAAGCTGCTAGTGATTTTTAATTCTGGATAATTTATAGGCTTCAGCTTGGAAGCCAAAAGCTATCTTACTTACCAGAAGAAAACAGGCTGATACCTTATTCTAAATATTTCAGTGGAACTGGGATTTTGGCAAGATTCTGAAAGAGAAGACTGTTCCTCAAAAATCACAACTGCCACCATAATATGCGCACACAGATATTCATTGGTAATTAACTTTCTCTTCTCATTGGCTCTAGGTTTTTCTTTTTATGGAATTACATTCTCAGAACCACAGTAAGCTGTAGTGAAGGAAAAAGATGCACCAAAGCACAGCATATCTCTTTCTAAAGATAATTTTGAGTATTCTCAACAGAAATGACGTATATGCATGCGATATAATGGCATACTATCTACCACTAAAGACAAAATAGCTTTCTTGGAAATAACATTATCCTATTTCCAATATGAATAATTGTATTACTTTGATTTAGATACGAGGCATTACAAAGGTTTTACAGTAAGTACTTTCACTTTCCCTACTTCCATGAAATGATTTGATGTACAGGCCCAATTTCTTACCAGACACACAGAGCTTGCATCGTGTACACAGTTGCCAACCATTAACAAATGTATGCTACGTACCCACAGAATACAGTGGATAAAGGGCTCCCCCTCCCCTCAAAACTACACACATCACAAGAAAAGGAATTACTCAAAGACAGTATTTATAAAGGAGTTTGAAAGCACCAAAACCGTGTACGTAGTCTCACAGAAGTAAGAATCCTCTGAAAGAATTCTAAAAATCTTCAAGTGTACACTCTCCCAGATTATTATTCATATCAAATCTTGTAGATTTTTAACTACAAACAAGCAGAATTTTAAAAAATAACTACCAATGGTATCTGTTTTCAAAACCCAAACATCCTACAATAAATCAACATTATCCTTTTACACAATGTTACTAATAATCAGTGTAACAGCAAAACCAGATACCAATATATTAAATAGCCCAGGAAAGGAGTTCATTAAAAGGTTTAGTAATCGCATTTGCTGATTTGTTAATTGGAAAGCTTCATAAAGAATGGAATATGCATATAGAAGCTGGTAAACCTTAACAAATTTAAAAGTATTTACTCCTCAGATTTCTTTCAACATAGGGAGTGACAATAAAACTAAAAAGAGAAAGTAACAAAAATTCAACCCCAAAATACAACCCAAAATTCATCTGCCTCTGTTCTCCATATTGAAACAGAATCAAAAAACAGTGGCATTTAATAAGATAACATGCAGCATCACCACAGCAATGCAGGGCATATTTCTACAGAATTAATAGACTGGGATTGACTTCAAGAAGCTAAGTCATTAAACCTGCATGGACTAAGATAAGATTGACTGGAGTTGTTCAGTTGAAAAGCATAGACAGGCCTTGCATTTCAGAAAATATGGTAATATAAAGTTTCTTTATATTGAGCTGCTTACTGAAAGTTGTCAGATGAAAACACCAGTAGTCTGCATCTACTGATGACAAGTTGTTGTGGGCAATTTTCTTAAGCTGGCAGGTACAACTTTGGAAAGGGATGAAAGGAAATCCACAGTATAAATGTTTTACTTTAGGGATTTCTATTAACCATCCTGCAGGCCCTGAACTCACCTTTTGACACTACATCACAGTGTTTAAATGCCAATGTCAATGATTTTTCAGTTCTCAGGAAGAAACTTGCAAATATATTTTACCTTTTTCTCCATGTTTTGAAGTGTAATACAGGAGTGAATATTCTTGCTGCTATCTCACGAAGTTCAGAGGATCATTTGCAGAATGCTACTATAAACAGCTGCTGTTCTCACTCTAGACTTTTGCTACCAACAAGGTATTGGGCTGCTCCAGTTTCCACAAGCCTGTACGGTGATGCTGCTATTCCAGGTTGGAAGCTGGATAATGAGAACACCGGGGAGCAGTATGCATACTGTAAGCTTCTTCCGAGCTTGAGGATCCAGGCTTTTATGAATAGCCAAGAGGGAGCTTAGGAGAAGAAACTGATTATGCCTGTTGGCAAGACTTTAACTTTTTAAATTCCATAATGTCTCTGAGGTAAACTATAATTACAATGATTCAGGCAAAATAAGGTGGGAGATCTACATCTGGGAGGCACAAGGCAAAATTACTCAAGATCAGTTGTTGATTTACTAGAGAACTGTAATTCAACACTGGGCACAGTATGATCAGAAATGTCATCATCAAGATTTTTTTAAAATCCTCTTTGGCACACAAATAAAGACAGTGCTTTTTTAACAATGATTAAGCAGGTTTTGTTTATCCTAATTTTCAGCATCTATACTTAAATTTAACACAGATTATTGGTGAATTATGATTCTCTCAGCCAGAGATGACTTAAGATGACTTTTTAAGATGACAGAGATGACTTTTAAAAAGCTGTGAGACTGTAAACAAATAAACAAGCCTTGTCTTTAAAATAAATGTACAAGAAAACATGAACTCCTTAGACAACAGAAAAGCAGAGTTTTGCAGAGAACTGTGGAAACGAACAGAAGTAAGACAGGGTGTTCTCATCTGCACAGTGCTAGACCTTAAGGAGCTTTACATCTTTATTAAATATAGTGAGTGAATTTTCTAAAATCTTCCTCAAGAACTGTTTCTTGCTGTGGTATGTCAAACAACTTTCTAACACGCCATTAGTTTTGAACTCTAAGTACAGCTTTAAATTATAAAGAATTCATGCCAGATGTCTCGAAATAAACCTCATCTACTCTACAGAGACATCATCAAGCCTGGCAGAAATGAAAGCAGGACAGGAAATTTTGCTTTAGTTGGTGGGGTTATGGACAAACGTTGCTCCACCTTACTTCTAAGTTATACATGGAATTCTTCTGTACCTCATTCTTAAGGTATTTTCACAAGCAAAGCAGAGCGAATAATAAATTAAAAAAAAAAAAGATTCCAAAGTACCTGCAAGCACTACTAATGAGAATATTGAGGAAAAGTAAGAGAAAATGGGGCAAAAAAAAGTAAAAACAAAGCAAGAAACAGAAACCCACCAACCCCCCAACAATAATGCAATTTATAGCTGTCAATGAAAAATTGGTGGCTGTGATACTTCCACACCATTTGATCGGTGAGGAACACCTAAGAAAGCACACCCAGTGTGACCAGTAAATGCTAGACTTGGGGACATAGCAAATGCGCTTACTGGATTTCTTATTAAGAGTATAAAGTATTGCTGTCTGCCCACCATTTCATGGAGTGTTATATCCATAGTAGTATAGGTGGAAGGGAATCCAGGGCAGCTTCTCATCCCAAGGTCTTTGAAAATTTAAATGGTGGAGATTAAGTAGCTTCTGAAAACTAACACCCAGCTCATGGCTTCAATGTGACAAGGTATACCATAGGGCAAATTTTTCCCTTAAGTCATATTGTAAATTATCACAGAATGAAAGCAACCTAATGAGAAGGAATATAGATAACTGCTTACTTGTAAATTAGAAAACCAAATAAAATCTGGAACACTTAACAACTGCATGTTGGCTGATTAATTCCTACATACGTATTGGGAGACTATTAATTTTGCTAATCCAACAATACAATACCTTAGATACGCTATTGTCAAACTCTATAAGAAGCCCTCAATATGGCCAATTACTGACTTTTGTATATTGTATGATTAATTAAGGTTCTTAAATTTTCCTTAAGATGTGAATTTAAATATGACAATTTTAAGATGTTCTACACGTATAGAATTTAAGACCTGATGATGTTCTGTTTCAGAAACCATTATCTCATGCTATGTTTACAAAGAAGCAAGGAACTTCAGCATATCACCAAAGCAGCAGAAAGAGAAATTTTAAGACTTATTTAAAACAGTTGAGATGCAACTCAAATGCACTAGACAAGTCCATTGTTCCTAACAGAAAACAATGTCAACATAAGGCAGTGACTATAAACAGCTGACAGAAAGCAAAATAAAATAAAGTTAAAACAGTAGGAATAAAATTGAAATATGGGCATTCATAAGTAGAGATTTATTTGGAGACCTATTTATCCCAACACAAACTGTACGACAGGACTGTTGCTCTCTTTTGTATGACTGGAACCTATAAGAATTAAATACACAAACACATATATACATGCACTTTTCTTTTCCACGTACATGTACTTATTAAAAAATCCCGTCTAGATTTTCTTAGTTCAGAATATGATTAATGCAGCCTATCAGAAGCCAGATGGTGCAAAACCAGAGCCATCAATCAAAATGAAAAGACCACTGAGTGCTATCCAGAGCGATGTGCTCTCAAATGGAATTTCTGGTCACAGACCCTAACGTGCGATGTGCAGGGGAAGCCATAAACATCGTGGCACTGCCCCTGAGGAAGAGCCAGAAACACATCAGGCTTTGTTGGGCTAAAAACCTCAAGAAGTAGTACTTGCTGCTGTAGGCTCTGACTGAGAAAGGCTCTGCAAGCCAAATATATGTACTTTAAATAAAAAATTAAAAGCAAGCTCTTCAATGAGTCTAATAATGTTTGCACTGATGACAGTATCTGTCAAACTGTGCACTTGCCATTTGATTTAATAT
The DNA here is from genome assembly GCF_026419915.1 of Harpia harpyja. Taxonomy (NCBI): domain Eukaryota; kingdom Metazoa; phylum Chordata; class Aves; order Accipitriformes; family Accipitridae; genus Harpia; species Harpia harpyja. Next base: position 6,061,608 of record NC_068940.1, read on the forward strand.
GGGATTGTGCCATACATTAACAAAGCAGCTGCCACTGTCTGTCTGACACGTAAATTGGTATTTAACGTCTGTTCCCGCACAGGACTTACAAATGGTTCATATTTTTAGCTTTATATTACACATTTTCTCCAAATGTTCTATGGAAAAAAAGGCTGGGGTTTGCAATGTAAAACAGTGATGGCTTATGTCTTGTAAGGTTTTGTACCAAGCAGGCCTTTTATATAAAAAATAAGCCTGTAAAAATAAAAGGCATGAAGAAGCACAATTTGCCATACACATGCCTGATAAATGATTCTAGCAGTATTAGCAGCAGTAAGAACACACAGGTATTTTTCCTGGAAAAAGCATGACAGTGTGAAATAAAGGATTTGTTAGCATAACTGCTTGTATTTGCAACCTGAAGTGTTTTATCCCAACACCTCTCTTATGTGTGCTACATATATCAAATTTCACAGAAAAATATTTTTGAAAAAAAATCTCGTGCTGTGTTTTAAAGACCTTTGTCAACTACTTCCATATTCATCTTTTTTTCTATAAGGCTAGAAGACTAGGTACGACTATCATGATTGTATGAGGAACGGGTGAAAGAAAAATTAAACATGACCTAAAGCACCATTTATATGAACTAAAATGTCATCTTTAAAGATCAACCTCTTAGTTGCTTTCACTGATATTAGAAAATGCCACATTTATCACAAAGAAATTGTAATGCTCCTATTCCTTTAAGGAGATATAACCCTCCCATTTTTATCCTGATAGATCATGAGATACCAAAGCTTAAATTTGCCATTGGCCCCACAAGCCTCTTATACTTCAGATACTGCAAATCAAATAGAGGCAGTCGCTAGAATTACAGAAAGAAGTTACACCTTCATGGAAAGATCTTTTTTTTGACGTTGGAATCTCGCCAAAATTTGAAACGATGAAGTAAATTCCAAAGAAGATGGCTGCCACACAAGCCTCTCAAGCTGGAGCCTTTCCCTCAAAAAATGCATGGAAGGATGAATAATTTATTTTATCCATCTTTGGATGGATACAGTTTTTTGGATGAAAACTATTTTATGTTCATAAAATACCAGAATACAGAGGAAAAATAATACGAAGAACATGTCCTATTTGAGGAATGAAATATGCTTTGTTAATGTGCATTTCTAACAAAATCCAGGTTTGTACCTCTCTTCCTGACAGCACCACTCCTTCCTTCTGATACACTAAAGCTCAAGTACAGCTGAAATCGAATCATGTGTTTTAGATGCGTTCTTCCTCCCTGAACTGGGATGTAAACCTCCATGGTATGTCTACACCGCAGAGTGAACTCAAAGCCTACTGACTCTAAGCCTCCACCCTTGAACTAGGTTTGGAAGTCTTTCAAGTCTACCCTTATTTACACGAGTAGAGTATATGTTCATATCTGGGTAATTTAACTGAACATTGCTAGTTTTACTCTAAGCATGCATACCAAATCACCAGAGCATGGACGTCCTTCAGTGCTCATCCCGCAATTCTCAAAAAGGACACGCATTGGTAAAAACCACAGGATGTTTTTCTAGTTACATCTGAATACAAACACCCCCTCTCCCCTACAACCATGAGCCCTCCCCTCAGACACAGGCAGACTGAGTGCAAGATCACTGAGAGCATGTTTGTAAGAACCCTGAATTTCACAGGCAGCTAAAATAGATGCTTTGCTGCAGGTGACAATCACCCAGATTAACTATGCAAAATCCACATCGTTTGCTAGCAGATTCTGAGACTCCTTCTCCAGCTGCCCTTCAAAGCAGAGCACTTGAGCTCACACTGAAAGTGGCCTAACTGCGCTGTGCCGACAGACAGCAGGAGAACAAGTTTCCTGTGTAGAACAATCTAAAGCCCAAATTCTATCTATAGTTTTACACCATCACTTTACTCAGACTTGTCTTTTCAACTGTATGATAACTAACCTTTCTTCACTCTTTTAAGAGGGATATAGTACAGAGGAGAAATTATAACAAAGTAAAAACTAAAGGAGTGTTTCTAGTTCCAAGAGTATAAATGACAGCAGAAGATGGAATTGTAGCCAGTGCTGACTTGTTACGAGTTGGGAAAAACATGATCCCATCCTTCCCTGACTTACTTGAAATACACCAGATTGTTTGTTGGATTGACACTTGGAATAGAATCTCAAATCAAAGTTTTTGTTGATCATGGGTTTTCGTGTGTGTGTGCGCGTATATGTAAGGCTATGCAGAAGAATATTAAGAGAGGATACGGAGATCAACATTTCCATACTCATTATCAGACACTAAGCCAGAAAATACACACCTGCTTCACAGCTTTATATCAAAGGATTGTTAAAACAAGCTTTTAAACAGGAATAAGGAAGAAGAAAAGTAAATGAAGTATGTTCACTCCACGTAAGAAAGTCAAAATCTTACCCAAGATTTTGGGTACCAGAAGATTACCCAAAATCTTCTGGTAATAAAAGCATTGATGCCAACTTGGTTAACATCTAGAACTTTAAATAGCATCTCAAATTAATTCAAGTACGCAGAAAGACTATAGCAATTTTATAAGCAAAAGCAACTATTGTTCTCCAGTGAGAAGACAGGGAACAGAACGTAAAGCTAGTTATCATATCCATTAGCAAAGTTCCCCAAACTTGCATCTCTAGATACGTAATTAATTAAAAGTAAGCAAGCTCAAGAGCTTGGTCATAGGAACACTTAGGTGACATTGCGCTCAGGCACTGCTACACCTGCTGCACTGATGCCTTCCCCTGTGACAGCAACACTGTTCCCCACAGCCACTTTAATGCCGTAACAAAGTACAGCTGTAGAACTAAGAGGGTCCACAAAGATAAAGAGGAAAAACCCAAGAAAAATGGAAGGGCAGGTGAATTAAAGTAAATGAAAGAGAATACAATGTTAATACCTGAATGAGATATTAAACAAAGAATAGCTAGGTAGGAAGAAACAGAAAAAAGAAGGCAGACTACACAGAGAAGAAATAAACTTTTTTTTTGAGGGGAGAAATGGAAATAGAATAAAGAAAGAGGGAGGGGAAAAAAATGAGAGAAGGTGAAAGATAACTGGGAAATCCAATCCACAAACTGCACAGCCACAGAGAGATACAGGTCAAATGAGATGTTAGGGAATGGGAGAAGGAAAGATACCTGAACTTGATCTGAACTGGAAATGACCATAGAACTATTAGTTATACACCCCGTCGCATTGCCAAAGCAAGGTTAAAGAGAACCTAAAGGAAATTTTAACAGGGCCAGGCCTGTTTAGTTTTTGTGATGTCAGGGTGTTCCAGCAACTAATTTTAGAAAACCTAAAATACCTTTCTTTTACATACTTTTGTGTCAGTACCACAGTAACGATGGACAAGGTACATAAGTGATACAAGACGTAGCAAAAGGTATGCCTTTCTCTGGAAAATAACAAGAGGATTAATGCGCCTCAAACAATTTGTTTTACTTGAGTTCGTATGACAGTTATTTAATGTCACCATAAAACTTGTCTCTCATTTTATATCTCAATATTTTTTTGGAGGTGGAAAATACTTACTTGAGGCAACCTGCTATACCAGGTAGCATTTGCACGCTGTACCAAGGAGAAAAACTGTGAAGTAAATGACCGCTATTTTTGTGATTATTTAACTGAAAAAACGTATAGATGTTTTTACATGGGGGGAGGGTATATGTAGATTACATCAGTTTATTTCTTAAAACTGTTCTCAAGATCATTAATGAAGATATTTCCATAATATATTGGTACCTGTGAAACCTCACTCAACATCTAAGCTCATGCATCATCATATAGCATTACTTTTGTGTATACATGCAAACGTGATTTGACAGGCTACTGTTAATTGTCTTTTAGAAAGATCATTTTAAAAAGATAGAAAGAATACCTGTTTAACCTAAAATAGGAAAAGCCTCCCTTCTGGTTGAATATTGAGCTAACAACCCCAAACAATTCAGTTAGCATCAGACAGGGTTAAATGCTTTAAATATCCAATTATAGCAAGTTACTAGCATTGAATACAGTTTTAACCAAAGTATTAAGCATATATATACACTACCTGTTTGTATATATTTTAGGTTTTGTGTAAAACAAAACCAACAAACAAACCATTGGTTTTACAGCAATAAATTCAGGAATTGTTTTTTTTGCTTTTGTTTTTTTTTTTTAATTTTCTGGATGCAGTATACACTTCAAATAAGATTGGAAGTCTTTTATCCCACCATTTCATCTATAGAATTAAGACAGAGGAGAGACATCTTTTTCTATACAGCATATTCAACAGAGAAGCAAGCCCTTTCGTTGCATTGCTTTCCTTGTTTCTTCTCCTGTTCTCTACAAAACCCTGAAACAATTCCTGGTATTTGAACAGCCATTTCTAAGCTGTCTCCATATTAGCTCGCTCTGTGTTAGAGATGGCATAAACTTCAATGCAGCTAAGAGTTAAGCCAAGAAAAAGCAGGAGCTTTTCAGGCCATTAGATTTTCTTCACTATCATCAAGTAATGTTCAAGTGTGCCATTAGCACAAGGCCACTGCACTGCTCTTCCAAATAGAAATTGCTTTTCTCTTTCAGCAGTCGTCTTTGAAGCCTCACATCATATCAAGAGCACAAAACAGCTTTATGTAACGTCCTCCAAAAAGCAGTTCTGAACACGAGGGAAGGGAAAAGAGAAGAATGGATGTAGGTTACAATAAGAATATTTCCATAAAACGCAGTCATATCTGACATCTGAGCTATTAAATTAAACCCGAAATCTATTTTGAGGCATGAGATAGCAAGGGGCTCTGTCTCTTTTCAGCAATAACCTAGAAATCCTTTTCATCTTACAGAAGAACAATTCAAAGCACCTGCTTTAGGAAATTCAGACTATGGCTTATATCACAGGCATTGCAACCTCACAGTTGCCTTATGATTTAGTACAATGCTGTTCCTGAAATAAATGGAAAGCAGGTTAAAAGGATTTTTGTTAGTTTCCAGAATCCTATACCCAAGTCATTACCCCAAAAATCTGAAGGCTGAGACAGTACCTCAAAACTACTTTCTTTTTTTCTGGCTCAAAAGTAAAACCTACACATTCACAGCACTTCCACTGCACATGCACATCTTACAAAACACAGCTAATATCTGAGAAGCATTACTGTCCTTCGGAAAAATAACAAGAATTGCTTGTGTTTTTCAGCAATTCTGAAATTTCCCATTTCCAGACTTCAAAAAGCATCCAGACCAGGTTTACTTAAATACACTAGCTGCCATGACTCTCATGTAAAACAAACCACTTCCTAATGCTGGTGGTTATGAAAGATGGCCAGCAACAAACACAGAATTAGAAGATGGCAAAGTCTGAGAGTCAGGAACTACTAAAAAGGTACAAGCATAGATTACTGAAAGATGTAAATCTCACCTGCCATACATGTTTAATGTTGCAATTACGTTTTAGTCTTTCACTAGCTTCTTTTAAAGAAACTATTCTCATAGCAACACTTTCAACTCTACAAGTGCCCAACATTGCAATTTACATGCCCTCTCATGCAATCACATCATACCACAGTGCAGACACATCTTCAAAAACAGTTTTCAGGATCTAATTAACAGAGTAGTATGGTGATGACTGCCATTAGAAAGGTAGCCGTTATCAGGCGTTTTAGAGTTGTTTCTTTCAGTAGACATCAGAATCTCTTTTGTTCAGTTTTGCTTATTTGTGAAGGATGCACAGAAGATACAGCTTCCCTGAACGTGAGAGAAAAATGAAAGGAAGCAGCTCACTGGTAGGAAAATTGGTCCCAACAGAAGTGCTTAACTTCCCATCTGCCCCTCTTTCTGCTGTTTAACTAAGCAATCCTCACCACTGTGAAGACAGCTTTGCTGGTTCTCGGTGCCACCACCGCACCCTCCATTGCCCTGCTGTAGCCTGTGGACCCCAGAGGCCACCACCTACAGCACAGGGACTGGAAGGACTGCAGGACTTGACAGGTTTTGCTACCAGAAGCCAACTGACTCCAATCCCTCACCCCTTACCTAGGACCTTCCTCTTGCTTTTGAATACTTCATGTTGCACACAGGTGCCCGTGATGACTTCCAGGCAATGCCACGACCTTGGGCATTGCTATGAATATTTTGTGTTATTGCCAATGAAAACCACTTAGACCACACAGATATGCCTCCATAGGCAGTGCCAAGAGATCCTACATGTTTGACAGTGGCTTCTGTCTGTTTCATTATGAAAATTTTTCTGAATTACAAATGCCTAAAGCTCTCCAGAGGAGCTACAGAACCCAGCAGAAGAAAGAGGTGCCCCACAACCACAGTTTAAGGATGCTGACATCAGATTATGTATTTTCTGTTAAAAATTGGAGCAAAAGTGCACTATTGAAATAATTGGTTAAAAACAATTATCATGGTAAGTCTGTAAGTGACAGCAGCCATTAGCACCTTAACTTCAAGGATAGCCATACATAATCTTGTTATTAACCTTCCTTGAATCAGTTATGCACATATTTACCTTTATCAAAGCCAACAGAATACAGGACACCACCCCCTGCCTCCCGAAATTGCCTACCAGGCTAAGAGCTAGCCAACAAAAAAAGAAAGCTTTTTGTCACTTAGTTGTGTATCTTAATACAACGGTCCAACAACTTGCCAATCACACAGGCATTGTCTATGGGGTTCCAGTTTTCTGAGTGTTTTAACATTTCCAGAACATACTAATAAAGAACATTTTAAAGCATGAGGCTTAAAGATTTTACAATTATTTTAGTAGTATTGCATCAATTAGAGCATATTTTGAAATAGTAATTTATTTTTTTAATCCTGAGGACTTTCAAATTGGAAATCTCTCAAAAACTCTTTTCAAATCACACAAACATTGACTTTATTTCTTACTTGGTTGGACACAGTGTATGCTAAAATAAATCACTAATGCTGTAAGACATGACCTTATTTTTTCACAGATCATGCCCTATTCTTGAGCAAGAGATTCAGGTTGCAAAAGGCAGAAATGAATCCAGAGCTGAGTTTTAAGCACAACTCTCGGAGGATTTCTCGCTGTAACAGTACAATGCTGCCAGAGGCATGCATGGACATGCCCTAAGGTCTCTCTTTCTGGCTATCCTCTCAAGAACGCAGAACAGCAAAATGAATAGTAGTTCCGCTATACTGTGTTTACTATATGTAAAAACATTCTTTTGCAGAGCATAAATTGAGGATTATCATTTTAAACAATTGCTCCAGGGGTAGACTGAATACTTAACTCATCTGACAAAACGAAGAAAAGGAACTAGAGCTCTGTGCTGCTGAATTTGGACACTTGCTGCATATTGGACCCTGAAGCTCATATTAAGATTCTCAAACCTGTTGTTTTGACCAGGTAACCTGCTATCACAACTGCCTTAATAGCTTTCAAAAAACTGGGTCACAAGTTTTAAAGGGCAAACATCATTCGGGAGAAAGATACTGTAGGGAGTTAAACGTCCACTGCAGACAGAATAGAACTCTTGCTGTGTGCAGTGTGGGACCTCACAGCGTACACAGAAAAAAGAGTCAGCAGAAATTACTTGTGTGCAAACATAATCTTTCATTAAATAAGCTAGTAAAAAACTGGCCAGATTACAACTAAGGGTAAAAAAACCCAAACCACTCCTCAATTATCTTGTTTTTAATTTTAAATCACTGAAACCTTTGCTGGTACTGCTTTATGAGGATGTCATTTTTATCTTACTTTTCTGGTGGTCCTAGAAAAAGATAAACTGTACATATAATTGGAAGAGCTGTTCTGTTGCTAACTAGAGAAAAGTTACACAGCAGTCAGAACTTGACTCTCAAGAAAGCCAGACTATACACACTCCTACTCTACATAAACACAGGAAAAAGCAAGTATTTCAGAACAAGGAATGGCTTCGTCTACAAATAGAGCCGTATGTATTTTCACACATGCTAACTGAAATGAGTTTGAACAAATGGCAAACACCCACCTGGAACAGCTTTTCATAACCAAGATATACCTCAGCCTTTCCTAAATTATTTGGGTTTGGAAAGAATGAATTTTAGAAGATATTTATTCATTTTAACAACAACAACAACAACAAAAATCTGAGAAAAGTGAGCTTTTTGTATGTGTCTGACATCAAGAATTCAATATATTTGCCAGGCATTCAAGACTGATGTTATAATGAGCTTTGTCAGTGGCACAGTATCTGAAAGGTTCCATAGTCTGCAAGCACTTCGGTGATACTAGGTGAAAGAGAACAGGATCAAATCCCCCTGGATAGGATAAATATACAGCTAAAGGGCAATTTTTGAGATTTGCTGTTGTATGGTTTCATCTGAACAACGAGAAGGGCAACTATATAGTAAACTATAAATATTTAGGCATTAAAGAACACAGGACCTTAACTACTCCTCCCTTGCTATCAGCAGAGATAGAATATTTCCCACTTTTCCAACCCTTCTGCACAGAAGAATTTGAAAGCTCTGCCCCCTCTGCTGCTGAATTAAGGCCTCACTAGATACCAGACTCCACACCTGGAAGTGGAAGGAAAAGGAAATCCCTGCTTTCCCCCTTCATAAAAGAGCTGGCTTTTCACCTGGGAACGCAGGAGCACAAACATTTAAAATGTCTTCCAGGATGCAGTAACCTACACTAGACAGGCAAACATATATTGAGGTAAAATTTCCAGGAATAGCTGCTATTTCTAATAGCTACTGGTCTCCTGACCAAGCATAAATAGTAGTAAGGTTAGTGTAGTTACTCCATCAAAACATCACTTTCTGATTTAGTGAGTGAAGCACAAACTTGGAAGAATAAACATTTTCTGATTGATTTTTCTCTTTTCTATGTAATATCCCATCAAAACAGGATGAAATACTATCAAATCTCAGTAGACAGTCTTGTTCCAGCCACTGTAGTTCATGAGCTTCCTTTTTACATTTGTTTTAACTACTACCAAGCTCCAACTTATTTAAGGTTACCTCTTTTCTACTTTAGAAAGGTTCTCAGAGAAAAACGTTTTAATCAACCAACTAAGAATCCTGGAAGCCAGTAATTCAAGTAATTCATGCCATGATCCTGCATCACCAACACTTTCACAAAGCCATCATAAAATCTCCTTTTTACGCTTACTGCAAATAATCTACAAAAGAGCAAACACCCCCCCCCCGCCAACCAACCAACCTTTCTGCCACGTAAATCAAACAAAACAGAACTAGAGTAAAACTAATACAGACCTCCCCTTGAAATAACTGTATTTTCAACTAATGGTGATTACTGTTACATTTAATAGAAAAATTAAAAGCCCTCCTCTGGTCTGCAACAATTGTGATATTGGCAGCTGAGGTGGAAAGTAAAAGCACACAGAGCAAGAAATCTGCAGTGAATTTGCTGCAGCCACTACAAACAGGAAGTAGTTAGCAGAAGGAATATGTTCTCTGTCAAAAGGAAAATAAGGAAAGATCATCCTTTTAATCAACTGTCATTTGGACTTTTTTCCCCATTTTACTCTCAGATATACATGTAGAATGTGCTTGGAAGCAGCAGAAGTGTGGAGCTTCAAAAATCACTCATCAAACAATTGTGCTACTTTTAATAATTTATTAAAGGTCTTAAAACAAAGATCAAAAGGGAATATATCTAAGCATTTATATTCAATTCCACTTTGCCTGATGACTAATTTGTAAAGAGTGCACAAGTCTTCACAACTGAAGCCAAAATCATTTGAGGATACTTTGATATAATGCCACAAAGGATATGAGCAGGAAGGCAGCAGGAGTTACAAATGGCCAGGCTCCATTAAAAGTGCTAATAAAAGAATAATGGAATTTCCTTGTACTATGAATAAAAAGTGTTTGGCACAGGAGAATGTAGACACGGAGAGGAATATCAAAAGCTTCTGGTTCATCAGTTGCTTCTCCTTATTAGATCTTAATTGACTTACTATTACATTTACCTTAAAATGCTTCAACTCAAAAAAGCAATGATCCCATTCAAAATCTTGTCACGCTAATTTCCTTTATTCTTCATGTTTCTCAATTTTCACAGGCCCTTAATATCTGCTTTACCAATCCTCGTAAATAATGCAAGTCTATCTATAAAAAAATACTTCGAAGTGATGGATTTAACTTGAAATGATATATAATAGTTAATATTATAGAATATACCTACTGTTTGACAATGGTTTTTTAAAAATTGTAAATCTTCAAGTTGCTGGTAACTATGGAACTCTCATAGCAACAATCTACCTGATAAATTGAATCCATCAGTATTTACACAATGTATTTCTTTCTCATTGACATATGTGTAGTTACACACATACACGCATGTGTTCATACACAGAGATAGGTGCACATACATACACACTTCGGCCACCTTCTTCCCCCACATATAAAACCTAGCTAATTTTCCCAATGTATAGCTATTTGCTACACAGCCAGGAAAAGAAGCAGTACAGTTCAGAACTTTCCTTTGAAATGTCTAAACAAAAAAATGTTTCAAATCTTTCTTTTTTGAAATGGATACTTGCAAAATCACACGTTTTGCAAAACAGAAGCAGCAAAGACAGTCATCTCATACTGCTGACAAATTGTTAAAGGATTTAGTGCACTTGCTTAAAAAAACATGCCCACAGATGCATCCAAGATAGGAGGAACTCCCCCAAAATACTTACAAACCTACTTAACTCTCCTTCAGTCTGCTGCTTAATGCTCTCTTTTGCATAATGTCTACAAAACCCCCATGACATAGTTATAGCACAGAAGTGCTGTGATCTGTGTCTCCTCATTCTCCAATCTTCTTGTAACAGCTTTAATTTTTTATTTCACATTGCAATGTCTTTAGGGAAGTGACCTTCTTTTCTTACCCTATAGTATGGATATAACAAACAAGGGTTTTTTTAACCAGGGTTCCCAGACTTTACAAATAAGGATCAAGTTATAATGATGATGCGTGTTTCTTCTTCCCCCAGACAACCATCAGGCTGTTAAGCAAAGCAGCCTCTTCCAATGATGCTTCCAGAATCAATAGATAATTCATTAGTATCATGTATCTCAGGGCCTAATTGACACAACAGGTTAAGCAACATACTCAAGGGCAACACAGTTTCTAAATAGTGAGGAAAAAAAAGAGGGGAATCTGATACCACATATGGTCATTTTGCAGGATTTAGTGTCAGTCTATAAATTATACTTCTATGAGGTTAATGTGAGTCATTGGTTTCACAAATCAGGAAATGCAGCTTTTCAAGCTTGGCTTGAAGAAACAAAGAAACATTTATATGATAGCATAATTTAAGTAACATGAATACCCTAGCGCTTTCAATTTTATCATTTCCTCTCATTTTTGTATTAAACATGAAATATAGTTATCATGAATGTTTGGAATTACTCTTAACAACAAACATAGGTAGTATATTTTTTCTTACCTTATGATCATATGGATTGTATGAATGAAACAGCTGGGACAGATCCTTTGTTCTCTGTTTTTTCTGAAAAGTAATATTAATAAATAAACCGTATTAGAAAAGTTAAAGCAAAAAGAAAGAGACTACTGATTTAAAAAGCTGTATGCAGGTACAAACACATTCTCTCCCCACTTTGTAAATGGAACTGTAGGTATGAAGAGCAGCGTATGCAGATTAAGGATATTAAATATCACAGGAAATAATTAACATATATATTAACAATGTTAAGAACATATCCGTAGTAAATAATAAACACTAATCTATGCAACATCAGTAGAATGTGTAAACAATTCAGATTTGTTTTAATTTCTGCACAATAAATTATAAATAATGTCTTAGAATACAGATAACAAAACTTGAAGATTAGGCTCCAATCTTGCAAAGACTTGTCTACTATTCTAGCATGTACATGCAGTCTCGCTTTATAGCAGATTAGGTTTAAAGGAAGTCAGTTTAAGAAGAATCATTTATTATTTTTCGATTTCTTTTGATGCTAATACTCTCATTGCCTTGATTGTGGAAAATTAATAGGTGGTATGCCATTTAATGCCAAGGCAAAGGGAAAAAAAACTTCTGTTAAGAGCAAAGTTCAAAGACAAAACGTGCTTAATCCAGCTTCTTCTGAAATCAATGGAAGAGCTTTCAGTGATTTCAGCAGATGTTAAATAGAATCTCTCAGCTGCATCCTATGGAGGGGGGCAGGGAGAGGAGAAAAGCACTTTTCATCTTTAATGCAGGGATGAGTCACAAATAAATTCAAAGTTTTATTATGTCAAAATCGACGCTGACCTATCTCATAGCTTGGGGAGGCAAAGCATTGTGTGTTGGATAATGTGTAAAGGGGAGACAACTACAGAACTCCTTGCTTGTAGTCTGTACCGTTGTCTTATTTTAGCCATCAATTCTGCGAAAGTAGTTTTCCAACTAAACTGGGAGGATATGTTCATGTTTCCAGCATGCTGGGAACCAAATAGGCAGCTGCATGACTGCAGTATTTATTTTAACTTCTGGAAACTGTAGGACAATTTAGTAATTTTTGATTATGCAAAACGAACTACGTATTTTCTTTCTTTACACAATTTTCAGTGAAAAGTTCAGATGCAGCAACTTAGTCATAAAAGCTATAACTTTAGTTACTAGTACAAATTTATGACAGCTGGATATTTCTGAGTCATTAAAGGTATCAGATTAATATTACTATGTCTGTGAGGTCCCTACATATGTTTTAGTTACGACCGCTAAAGAGTCAAGAAAATAATTTTTTAGTCACTGTCCCTCTTCAAAAAGGAACAATAAATTTTGTTTTCAGTATGCGAAGGTTACTTCTGTTATAGACAATTCTGTTCAATTACCAGAAGTAATACCTAACAGGACTTGTTTCTCCGAGTTTACTAAGGGGATTTAAAACTAACAAAATTGGTATTAAAAAAGGCATTTCTGTTAGTATAGGCTTTCTCAGCAATCGAACATGCCTTTGCCAAAGAAAAGATCTCCCTTAGTAGAGCAACCTTCGCCCTCTAACCCCCATTAATACCTCTTTTATTTCCAATGGGAAAAACCCCACTGAAATGAAAGCATCAGGTAGCACAACCCAAATTCCATCACCATCATACAATGACTTCTTTCCTGGTAGTACAGTTATACACAGTGGAAGTGCTTAAAATACTATAAAAAGGATTTGGAGAAATATGATAATAAATTGAAAAGAGATATCAAAATGATTATTTAAAAGGCTGCTTAAAAAAAACTAATTTAATGTAGAATCATGCAAGAAATGGACAAAAGCATTTTAGTTTGGAATCTGGAGACCTCCACTAATCTTTCTAGGAAAGAAAAGCCACAAAATCCAGAAAAAGTCTAATTCTTGCTTTTTCTTACCAAAGACTATTTCTCTTGTATCCATTTTGACTGCACACAAAGTGGTTTTGAGCATTTTTATTGCAATAGCTTTAATAACTCAGTAAAACTATATGACAGAAACTGTCCTATCCTTCACCCTCAGACTCTGGCCAAAATGCTATTTATACACTTAACTACACAAGATGAAGAATGAAGATGGCTTCCCTTGCACAACACACAGACATAGTCTTCCACTTTTTATTATAGGAAATTATGGTTTCTTTCCTATCTTTCCACAAAAGGTAGAAGTTTTGCTTTTTGTACAAAACCAAAATGCTCCTGACTGGGGAAATGCTGGAAATTCATGACACAGAGGAACATGGAATGAAACTTCTGGAGATGCACGTGAAAAAATGCTGCCCCAAAATTCCCAGGATGTCCCGTATACTTAGCTGATCTAAATTGAAACAGCATTTGACTACTTTGTAGGAACTCTGAATATACAGAGACAAAAATGTCTTAAGCACAGAGTTAAGGTTGCTTACTGATAATTTGTGTCTTTCTAGAACACCAAGTTCAACTTAACTCAGATCTCCAAAAAACAGAAATATAAAACATTTCAGAACACAGAGACTAATAAAAGGACAAGGAATCCATGCTGCTATAATGGTAAGCCCTTCAACTCCTACAGCAGGCATTAGCCACACGGTATTAATAATAAGTTTTTTACACGAAGAAAAGGCATGATTCTCAGCTCACCTGTAAAGAGTGTAAAGCACAGAGTAAAGCAGGCCTCCCCATGTCTAGATGTGACAGAGGAAAATAAGGAGCCCAAAAGCTCTTTCTTCTTTATTGCCTCCAGTGGACTATTTCAGTCCCGAAACTGCCTATTTACATGCATCTCCCTAGAACTTCTTTCCCTGACACAGCTTCATACTCTTATTTCTCCTTCCTCAGCTTAGTCCAACATCCCTTTCAAGTACTCTCTTGACCAATATAAAAATATTTTTCTTCCCCCGTCTTCCCGCTCTTCCCTTTTTGTGTTCTGATTCCCCATTGCTTTGTTCTGTACCAATAATGCTGTCAAAATCACATGGTAAAAAGACACTCAAAAACCCCTTCTGAACTTAGGCAAATGTACAGTCCCATCGTGCTGTTCCATGTACAGCAGCAGTATCGCTTTCAAACATCCTCACAGATCTGCACAGGATATATTTAAATTTCTTATCTTTCTGAAAAAAATCAAGTCTTTCCAAAGTCACCATACAAATTAGCACAGGGTATTTCCAAAAATGAAAAGACCTCTTAGAAGTCAGATAGCAACATCAGACTCGTAGCTTATTTCCATCCTTCTCTCAGGCTTGCCCTATATTGATACAGCCTATGTTCAGTGACCACAGAACATTTCCTTAAACCAAGTTACTCTTGGTGGTGGGTTACTTGCAATACTCAGTCTGGCTGTACATAATTTAGGTGCAAGAGCATCTGACATGTAACAAGCCAGAGATACACTATTCCTCTACAAACTTTTCCAGTATTGGTTTGCCAACAGGACAGAGTCATGTATCACTTCAGATAAATATTGTATGACTAACAGGACCAGTAAAACATGAGTCTGAGAACTGCACAATTTCCTACTCGTGCATCAAAGCAAGCAGTGGCATATGAAGTGGGGATTTTTTTAAAGCAGTAGTAGCAGGCCATCTGGGGAACCGCAGAGCAGTACCCTATTAATACAGAAGGAAGGGCTTTCCCTGGGTGGAGGGTGCTGCCTGCATCACTGCTGTGTGCAACTGTTCACATGTTGGAGTCTGTGGGAGCCCAGCAAGATCCTCCTAAATTTACAAGCAAGACTCTGGACAGAAGGTTCCCCAATAGATGTATGTATGTATGTGTGTGTGTGCGCGCACTTTACAGAAGCAGAGATTTTGTTAGGTTACAAAATTCTGATGACTCAGTCATGCACTGATTTAAATTTTAAACCCATAGTACTTAGTTCATCACACTTAAAGAAACAAGTTTAGGGAGATGAGATAAAGACATACATTCAGATAGTATGCTAATGTGGGCCACTAAAAATATATGAATATGACCGTAAAAACAATTAGTCACTTTTCTGTTTCAGTAAGTTTTTAAAATGCTGCATTATATGGGAGACACAATGGAGATACTTTTTATTTCTATCTTTAGCTGGAAAAGTATGTGAAAGATTGAGAAACACTGGATTAAAGTGCTGCTGCAGGACTGAATTAAATACTGTAAAATCATAAATGCATGTACACATAAGTATGCTGGGACGGCAGTGTTTCCCTAGGTAAAGCAATACTTTTGTAAGTGAATTATTTCAAGCTTGTTACTAAAATACACATAAGTTATTAAGTGCTTCTCAAAAGACAGGTAGCGTTCAACACGCAGTTGTAAAAATAAGAACCAGAAACCAACATCAACTAATGATGTTTCTTACGACAACATACACAGACAATGTTAGTAGTGAGAAAACAACACATTACCATAATTTCATTATTTTCCCCCCTGTAAGCATACATGCAAGTAACACATACTTTGCTCTTTTAACTAGTGAGATTTTTTTAAAGGGACATTGGTCATCTGAGACGTATATTATATGCTTAAAGTACAGTAACAATAAAGGATCCTTTTAGAACACATCCAGAATTATATACCAATAAAGCTAAGAGTTAGTGACCTTGGTGTTTTTACTCTTTTTTTCTTGTGCATTGATTTTTAGCCATAATGAAACATTTTCTACTGCTTTAAGTGGACTACACTGTGGAGTATTGTCCTACTTCTGATAGGAAATAATCAGTTAAAGAACGAATAGGTAGAATGTAAAAAAAAAAAAACAAACAAAAAAACCCCCATACAGGATGAATCTCTAAAACTGTTTCAAATATTTTCTGCACAAATTAACCAGCATAAAATTTTGTGTTGACTACGTCAGAAAAATAAAGCTGAACTTAATTTTTTTTTTTTTTTTCAAATAATGGTGTGAAAATAGGGTAAAGGTAAGGGTATCCTAACAATACATTTTTACAAATAGAAAAATACTTTAGAAAAGTAAGTTTAGAAATGAAGTAACTATACCAAATACTAAACATCGTAGGCGCACACGTGTATTGCACTTCTCTGGTGATCCTCTTTTCATACTCAGGTGATAATTACCTGTCTTTCAGATGATATTAATGTAGCCTAAAACTTCTTTGTTTTCCTTTCAAGCCGGTATAGGTCTACAATGTTTATCGTGAAGGAGAATTACAGTATCGATGAGGTATTTTTAATGCAGATTACTTAGAAGCAGCTTAAATGAATTATTCTCAGATTTTCATCTGGGAATAAAAGGGACAAAATTAATCCCCAATATGAAGTTATCACTGGTTTCCTTTAGACTCAACTTTTAGTTTTAAAAAGTCTATTTTCACCTTCAAGGTTCTTAATAATTTCAGCCTAATACCACGACACATCTGCAGATTCTACCAGTTCCACTGAAGGTGTCAGCCTCAATATATCATCAGCAAAGTTCTCCTGCTTTTGTTTTTCTGTTTCCATAATTTAAAAACCCTCCAGTATATGGGGCTGCCGTCAGTAAGAGGGACCCATATCTGTTTCCATTCAAATACTCTTCTTTTCCTTCTTGATCACAGTGAATAGTAACATGTGTCAAGGCAACGAGATGAATGTCTTTATTTCAGTTCTCTTCCCTCACCAACCATCTTCTCCCCCATTTCTCTTTTACATACTGCTGATCAGAATTAAAATACTATTTTATTTTGCCACAGGACCCTTATGTAATTTAGAGCTTATAAAGCATCTCAAACACTTGAGCGTGCTAACAACCAAGAGCAACATTGTTTTTCTTTCCAACAAGTCTGGAAAACCACGTTATTACCTGGTTGTGTAGTATCTAATGGATTACATAATTTAGAGTTAAAACCACATTGAACTTCATGAGCCAAGGTAGAATTTAACTACAACTTTGACAGACTCCGGGAGAAGAATGAAGCAGCTTTGCAAGTATTTTCACCGTTTTCTTCCCCAGTATTACTAAAAGCACAGAGGCTGCAGCATAATAGATGCAAGAGCAAAAACCATGAGATTGGAACTTTTTTTCTGAAACAGCATGTCTAATGCCTTTTGTGTTATGGCATTCTCTAACTTCAGCAACTTGCATTTTCTGAGCAATAATGAAGCTGTGTCTTTCTTTTCCCCCACGTTACATCTGTGATCTCAAAACTACAAAGGCCTTGGGTAGTTCCAAACTCCAAACTTTTATAAAACAGAATGGAGTTGGGAGCACCCTATCTACAGACACCGACTGGCCTAACTTTAATCTCCAAAGAGTTACTTGGCAAAACACCAGAGAGAGATGTAGCAACTACTCCAACCAAAGTACATTTAAAACCCTTGCTTGGAGATTCAATCCATAAAGCCTTAAATCTATGTACCTATAACCACAACACAAATATAAGCCAAGCCACTGAAACTGCCACGTTATCAAAGTTTAGAGATTGCTTTTTGTTCTGCAAAACAATTTTTTTAAAAGTGATCAGAAACCAGTGAACCGTTCTCTTTGACCTTGAGTTATTCAGTGCATCACCCTCTTAGAAATGATCCTGAAAAAAATGTTGTGCCCCAGCCAGATTTCTTGATAAAATCATAACTGGTGTTCATTATGCTCTTGCATTCTGTGCCCTGTAAGGTCTGAAAGGGCAGAAGTGACAATACAGGCTTGACAAGTTTCCTACTTCCTCTAGCTAACTCACTTCTACTGATACTATTCCTGTCTTTCTGATTGCATCTATAATGAAGCATAAAAAATCATTTGGGGATTAGCTAGTCTTTTTGACCTAACCTACCTGGAATTACTATGTTAAAATAGACTCACTGTTCTACTTTAAGTATTGATACATGTGTATTTCATTATTTAGCTTGGTTTAAGAAATTACTTTCTAATAATTTTTGATCCACACATGGAAAATGTCACTTAGTGTACAATGTGTTATATTCAGCAGTTTACCTTAATGTTCCAGGATGGTAGACATTTTTTCCAACTCCAATTAACGTCAGAACTATACATTCATAATTCATATTTTGTATACTCTTCGGTCTTTTGTACACTCAGTGACTCTTTCTAAAAAATTTAGAACAAAGTTTTATGAGCCCATGCAATGTGTTTTTTGACTAAAAGAGGAAAATATATAAAACTTTACGCACCTTTACTAGTCATATTAATCCAGAAAATGATCACAAACATTAGAGTGATCCTGTCTTCAGGATTACGGTAACACAAATAGTCATGGTTTAGTCTATTTTACATTTTAAGTAGAGATTCTTAGTTATTGAAAAATACAAACATTTTCAAAAAACAGCCTAGGATCTTCATAAGGTCGTCTGTCAACCTATTTGAAAATAATTTCTTGAAGGTTCCATTTTCAATTAAACCATGGGCATTGCAATTTCTTCCTTCTTACCTCCCATATAATTTCAGCTATGTAATACAGACTCTCCAAACTCATACATTTCACAAATATTACTGAATTCCATTCCTTCTGCTACACTTCAGTTCTTTAATTTAGTTTAGGATTAATGTTTGTTATTCCTGTCATTCTTCATAATAAAATCTCTCCCTTAGCAGTGGGCAAATTATGCAAAATTTATTCTTTCACAAAGAAATCCTTAATTTCAAAAAAGGCCTTCAACCCTTGTTCATCTTGAGGGTCCTTAAATTGGGCACAGTTTGTAAATGCTCTGTCTCATTTCTGGTAGATTTTTATGTTTAAAATTCATACTGAAATTTCATAATCTATATGAGGTGGGTATTTTCTAAGGATGCCACTGTAACTGATTAGGAAGACTGTTTAGCTCAAAAAGATTTTGTAGAACAAAAGTATCCAACAGAAACTTGGCCTGGGGTATCAGCCATATTTCAAATAGATTGACACTAAATCAGAAATAAAGTGATTGGTCACAAGGGACAGACTGATTTTGAATATATATTAGTTATTGCGCCCAGTCATGCAATAATACAAACCAGAATGAACCGCAAACTACATTTTAGTAATGAAATGTAGTTTTTATATATAAATATATATATATATATATATGTATGTTAAGCCCAGGACATATATATACACAGGACTGACCTGGCTGCAGTGCACTCTTTTACTTTTTATAATCTGGTGAGATGTCTGTGTGCTTTATCGCACAACAGCAGCCTTGAAAGCACCAGGTTTTCCGACATCCCAGAAGGAACAAAAAGAGCAGAAGAGAAACAGTGAGCGGTAAACAGTGCTCAAGTGTTTGCTGTGTGGGAGAGACCACTCATGTACCCACAACACACAAATTCACTAGACACACAAAAATTGCCCTCACTGTTTTACCTTAATGTACTATTCAGTCCTCCACCCTACTTCCAGTTTTTCAGCAATTCCAAGTTCCACATAGATTTTTAGCACAGTGACTGGAGGTGCAGGCGCAGCTATGAAAACAGCGGAAGATCCGAGCTCCAAAGCATTCAGTGACCTGATTGACTGTGATGGCTTTGAAGGAGTGTGCTTGGATTATCAAAGACAGATGAAGTTCAGGAAAGGGTCACCAGGAACCCACCTCAGGATACTTCAATGTCCTTTTCTTCCAAGCACAATTTATGGGCCATCATAAATGTCACATGATTTGCAAATGATGGACAAGCTTAGTCACCTCCATGATACAAAAAAAAATAATGAAATCAAATGCACATTAAAAAACTTTAAAGGCAAAGAGAATGATATTGATAAGTCTGTAGTGATTTTTAAAAAAGAAAGAAATTCTAAACGGGACTTACAGCACTGGCAAATTCTGTTCCTGGAGTCTAAAATAACAGTTACAGATAGCCACAAAACTAACACACTCAACCAGAGCCTATTTATGCTGGGCAACAAAGATAGTAAAGTAGTAAAGCTTAAACAATTTCAGTAACATAATTAATATCAGACCTGGATAGGTTCTTAATTTGCTATCTGTGTTAAGTCACAAACTATTAAATCTAAACCACGTTCTCATCTTAGGAAGTCCGTAAATGCCAAAGCCAAGAGGGGGTTTTCTGAAACCAATATATTTTTCTATTCTGCTGCATACATCCAATTTCAGGGATTAAGTTATGGGCAATACTCCCTTATGTCTATAACTGCTGGCACTGTTTCCAGCTCTGAGCAGACTGGTTCATAAAGTATATTAAAATTCTGAATTAAAAAAGAGAAAAATTTCCAGAATTACAGAAGTTACCTAACTGTAATTCAAGTAAAAGTTAAAAAAAGACACAGTTAAAACTTCTTTCATGATTCTTCCACTTCATTATGAGCCAATAAAGAGAACAGAAGGACAACGAATACATAAACATAACATCCAGTTGCCACAGAGGTCCCTTCTGTAGGAGCTTCTGTGAATGGGTTCTATAGGCATCTATGGATTTGGATGGAGTTGTAACAGAAAACAGCAGGCCAGAGATGGTAACATTACCTGCTGAAAATGCAGTATATGAAAATTTTCCAAGGACTAATAAGCTCTGAAGACTAGTACTCATGCTGAATCTGCAATAACTAACAAACTCAGGACACTAACAGTCTGTTCAACCCACCCAAGGCCAGTATGATCAACAACAGACAAAGTGAGTCGGACCACATCCAAGAGTCCTATATGCAGATGAAGACTGCAGGATTACGTTTATATCGAAAGGAACAAAGATCCCTCCGAGGGACCTTCCAAGCACCCACCTCAAAGCCAAAGGTTGACCCTCCAACATCTGAGCACACAGCTGGGGCTGGCCTCCTAGCTCCTGCTCCACAGGTAACCACAGGTGAGCATGCGAGTCAATGCCAGTGACTAAATGAATGTGTTGTGCAAATAGTTATCTGCTTTTAACAATAATGGCTTGGTTCTACTAATAACAACAGCTTAATGAGTAAAAGGTGTTGGAAGAAATTTTTGTTTCTCTCTCTGCCTCCCCTCAGTTCCCTAACAGGGAAGAGGGAATTTACAAAATAGTCCTTAAACTTCCTGTGACATTCTAACTTGAAGCCCCAGATCAGAATATGTAATTCATAATCACTGGTAAATGAAAAAGATGCACAATTTTCAGCTTTTATTGCTCTCATGACACCTGTCTTACCAATTCAATCCTTTTAATTAATGGGAGAGGCTTCCAATATACTCCATGTATGTGTGTATTCATGCAGTTTGTAGTGTGATTTAAATGTAACAGAAGTAAAATAAATTTATGCATTGAGTTTATCCTGATGCCATTTTATATAAACTTCTTTTAAAGAACAATGTTATAATCTTGAAAATTTCAATGAACTAAGTTTAGGTAGGAAATATGGAAGAATGATATACTCTTCTGCATTTTTCTAAGCGATTGCAATGGATGCTAAACCATATATCCTACAAAAAAGAAAAAAACTCCACAACACCACTAAACTCGTTTCACTAAATTACATTTCCATTTTTTGACTTTTGAATTTTTTTGAGCAAAATATTTCTAGTGAAAGAAGAAATTTACCTGAGATGCTGATCACATATATATTTATATTGGAGGTAAAAATCATTTTCTCCCTTAAAATCCAAGACTATTCCACCTTATCCGTAGAGTACCTTCCTTCCCTTCTATTCAGCGCAGGAGTATGTGGTATACAAAAATCCTGATGCTATTGCAGCTTCCTTGCAACTAAAATGCCAGAATTCCATCAGGGTTTCTAGATGGACTCACAGGGCAAAGAGGATGGGTAATGAATGCTCATGGCCACTACAAATCTTACAGGACTACACTTTCCTGAAAGTAATGTTTTTTATATTGGATGGTCAACCTGTGGACTGTACATTGCTGCAAGTATCAACCCACAAAATTATATGATATTGTTGGTGGTTTCAGAATCCTTGCAAATACTGTAACTATTTCTAGCTTGACAGTGAAGTTTAGAAAGAACTCTGCCTCTTCCTCCACATGTATATTCTCCACATTTTATTTCCCAGTGTCTATTAATTCTTTTTCTTAACAACATGGCCTAGATTGAACCCATAGCTGGACATTTACTTTAAGATGCTCAAATTTTCAAACTGAATTTGTATAAAGTTTATGAGGAAGCTGTAGGTCATTTTCATTCCAATCAGTTTCTGCTGTAAAAACAAAGCAAAATTCAAGAAAGTAGAACACCAACTTGGTTTCCTAAGTGTATTTCCAGTATAGCTTTGAATTTTGACTTGCTTTCTCAACAAAGACAGTCAGGCTCCTTGAAAGCATTAAGACTTCTATTATAAGAATTCTACCATGTGCCTGAAGTACACCAGTGCAAGATTTAAGAGCCACGGCTCCAGGCTGGAGTCAAAATATTGTCCTTTCTCAGGGGTCTGATTCTGCACAGCCCAGACGTGACTATGCAATTTCAATCATTCCCCAGATTCAAGCTATGAAGTGAATTTTCAGCAGCTCCATAGACAGATCATTTATAGCTTTCCAAAAGGGTAAAACCTATTTTAAAACCTACTGGCTGAACTGTCTCCCACAACAACACAAACAGATTTTCATTTCAGCACCTGGTTAAATAACTTGAAGTGGTTTGAACTTGAGCTGAATCTAGCTCTAAAATAAAACTCTCTTTAAACTTTTGTAAAATTCTATTTAGTAGCTTTGTCTAACCACAAAAAAACCTATTCACAGGTTATTACCTTTCTTTGAATTCATTGCACAAACCCGCAGTTCTGGCTGCACACCGAATGGTGAGCACTGTGGTAGATCTAAAGACACGGCATAAAAGGAGTCAAATGTTTTGACCATCTTTAAAAGACGGAAAAAGGAGGAACCAGGCTTTCATAGGTCAGTCAGTTTATACAGTTCCTGGAAAAATAGGGAGGAAAATAAGCAAAACTATTTGTAAGCATCCAGAAAGTAACACGAAGAGCCAATACTGATTTGCCACTAACCAACAGCTATATCAATCAAAATTAATCCCACTGGTGAATAACTGGGCTTGTAGATAAGAGAAATCATAGCTATCTTGATGGTTTGTAAGGCTTTCTGCAGTACCTCACATGTTGTTCTCATAAAAACCATAAGGAAACACGTTGTAAATAAAACTACTAGAAAGCAAGTACAAAACTTGCTGGAAAATGTTAACTTGGAATACTGCAATAGTTCAGTGACAAATATGAAGGATTATATATTGATTTTTCCTTCATGGTCTGTCTCCTGCTCCAGCCTTCACATTTTTAACTCTCTGGTCCCAAACTTGCTGTAAAAGTCTTCACTCAGGTCTTTATTCTGGCAGAGTACCAAGCAGTAAATAAAAGTGTACTGCTGAAAAAATAAAAGTGTAGTACAGAGATTTAGCAAACTCAGACAAGACTCAGTCTTGGCTTCTCTTACACATAAAGTACATTCTGCATGTTACATCATGCATCATTGCATGTGTTGGGGGTGTGTCAGGGGCCAAGCATCTTTCATACACCAGAAGCAGTTATCACAGCTGCATCTAATTCCTGGGACATGTAATGCCATTTAGTCATAGCACTTAACAAGGGAGCTCAAAGGTAGTGATGGTAGACCAGAGTAGCAGTACTGTTGAGTAAGTGGCATTGTTCCTTTTCCTACTCACTTTTCTTTCCTTTTCTTCCACCTCCTGATCTCCTCAGCTCTCTTCCTTAATTTTAGAGTATCCCTACATATTCCCATTGTATGGTCTTTGGATTGGCTGCCATTAAGCTAAGGCAAGAAGTATTACTGATTCTGCTGTGCCTGTATTAGAAACAAGGGAAATGGTCCCTTCCTTTCTGGGCACTTAAATCACATTAACTAATCAACACTACCCAAAGTTGCACTCTCTCACCTGCAAGTGATTAACAGTGCAATTGGTCCTCTTGCATATCACAGAGTACATAAAACTCTATAAAGTTATTTCTAAATCCATCCCAGACAACAGATGAATTCTTCCCTTGCCTGAGCTCCAACCCTGGCTTCCCTAGGCACATTGTGCCACATCACTACCCACTAACACCTGAAGCACATGCTCAAGGGCAAGAGCAGCCCTCAATTGTCATCTCTCCTTACTGTCTGCTCAACAGGGAGCTTACTAGCCTTTTCTTTGATGGTACAACTGCAAGGTTCAGCTGTGCTCCCATTCCTTTAGAGTTGTGAACAGAGCAAAAAGTGTCCCTTGCACAAGCAATGCTATTCCAGTTGCTGTCCTGCTGCTTGGTGTTAAAAAGTGAAGAAGGAGAAGACAGCTAATATTGCCCGATGCAGGAATGTGGTTACTTCTCAATCAGGCAGGGACAGTTTGGCAACACAGACAATTATTGATTTTGAATAGGTAAGAGCACATGAGCTACCACAGAAGGTTCAGCTGTTTGTGTGTGGAGATTCAGAACTACAAAACCTGTACCAATACAGCAAAGGAGGAATTAAACATCATACTGTATCTGCTGGTATCCAAGAATATCTATTTCCAGTGCCTTGCAGAATTTGAATTGGTGAAGAGAGATATGGGGGATCTGCAGCCAGTCAGTCATGAAAGGGTGTCAGGAAACTTCTTGGAGACCTCTTAGAAGGAAGCAAAAGCAAAGCAGTCTATAAAAAATATGTAGCCAACCTAGAATAAAGGCATAAAATACAAGATAGTTGGTTTGCTCCCACAGAAATGGTCAAATACAACTTGTCTGGCAGAAAACACTGAGAAAGTGCATACGGCATTATGCTATCCCTATTGTATAGTAAGGACAGTGCTTGATACAAGTAATATAGAGAGAAAAATTTAAGGAGACACTCTTCAGACGAATTAAAGGAAATGTTCAGTAATTGACTGACAAAATTTTCTAGCTTGGAGCAAGGTAATGATTTGATGATATATAGAAAGAGAGAAGGAAAGAGATTGTAAGGAAAGTGAATATATAGCCTTTTATCTAGACATCACAATGCTTTTTTTTAAAAAAATCTAATAATTTTACCAATAACTGAACCTGAATTGCTCACACTATTGAAAATACATATAGAAAGATTGGAATCCACACTGCAGTTGAGGGCAGTGTAATCATAAAGCTGCAGTCACATTACTGCTCTCAAAACAGCTGCCATCTCCTATTCTCAGTAGAGATGAACCTAACTGTACCTTACTACTACCCCTATTTTCAAAATGGCTACTTCCTCATGTTGTTTCCATGTAATGGAAATCAAGCTGATCTTGAGATGATGATGTCCCCTAATGCTTGCAGAAATCGTGATGGACCAAATCTCAAGGACAAGAGAGAGAAGTCTCCTCGCAAGTCCCCAGACAAGTAATAGCTACCTTGAAAAAAATAAAGCACAGAGAAATTAAATTATCAAGAACATAAGGTGTTACAGATCCTTAATTTTAGAGACAAAGAGTAATTTTTACACTTAGAATTAAAGCATTCTGATCCTTTGCAATGCAGCTAAATATAAAATCCCTACCAGACATGTCTAAATCATGTTCTCTTACATTGCTTATTAAAAAATTTATCTGACTACAATCTGTAATTTGAGTTATGCAACTATCAGCAATATAACTTTTATGATTGAATGCAATTGGGAAATGGAGAAATCCAGATCCATAATAATAATAATCATCATCATCATCTACAAAATAGCATTTCATAGTTAACACACTTCAGAGTGAAAATTTCCTACAGACAGCCCACTGGAGACAACGAGCATCCAGACTCATCTCTGAAACAATGTATTTAGCAGTAGGTGGATAAAATGGGGGTAAAAGCCAAGAAAAACAGAATTTTGGGGTAGCATTTAAGTTCTGAACAACATCTTGACTTGATTTTCATGTACATGACCCAGCATCACTGCAATTGCTTATAAAAAAACCGCAACCAAAATCATGCCTAGTTTTGCTTAACTGTGCTCTAACTTTTCTCTAAACTGGAGACAGCTTTTATGGTAAGCATAATCTAATTGATGGTTATGAAATGATGAGACCATTTAGACAGATGTCTGATTCTCCATGGACACTTTTTCTTCAGGAGAAACAAGAAAGGCCTGCAGCCTTAACTGTCTTTTCTGAATTTATGGTGGCAGAACTGTCCATCTGGATTAGTGTCATCTGCCCTTTTAGAAAAATATCAGTGCTTGTAAGGCTTTCAAAGATAAATTATCTATGTGAAGGGAAGATTCCACGCTGACCTACCAATTTTTTTTTCTATTAAGATAAACTCAAATGAGGGTTTTCTCCAAAAAGGCAATTATATTTATGACTTCCATCAAAACCATCCACTAAAAATTTTAAAGCACTAAATGTTACTAAGCTTAATACTCCACAGACTGTCCCTAGAAGTCATAAGATCTTCCTAGAAAGAGCTAACTTAAATGGAACTGACAAGGCAAATACGTTATTATTGCAGCTGTGATACTTGGGCAGAATCACTGAAGCTGTCTTGAACCAGAGTTGAAGTGGAACTCACTAAAGTGGAGCAGTTTGCAAATAGCAACAGATCCATCCATTGCAGAAGTATTGCAAAGCTGAAATAACATAGCAAATACACCCAGTCTTTAGAAAAAAAGACAACGATAACAACTGTCAGATAACTTGCTCACTGGTTCAGCGTCTGTAGTTAAATAATACAGCCGAAATTCTTTTCATAAAAAGAGATCCTACCAACAGATCCACTGCAGAGGATAATGTTATGAACATTCTGTAAAAGCACTAGCTCACAAGTTCAGGCTGATAATACAATGTACCACCTGTACACTGAGATGCTTGCACATAACAGTTGTATGTCACTTTATGTACTATTTCTTCCCCTATGCAAATGCAATAAAATAAATGCATTAACAGAAAGATGGCACAAATAATATTTTATTAAAGGATGAAGGGGTAAGAGTGCATAACGTAGATGGTAACATGCTACTTCCTTCTCCTAGCAGAGAAACATAAATTACTCTAGGCAAGGAATGACAAATGAAATGCCTGTCCATTCTTGGTAACGCAGGAAAGACCATCAGCTTCTGTCTAGAAGTAATGTGAATATAAAATGTAAGAGATTAGCACAAGCCTTTCCTGCTCTGTCTGACTAGTTACTCTCCATTTCTACAAGGAGATAAAAGAACAAAGGATCTCACAACACAGGATTTTTGAAGGACTGCGGGGGGGGGGGGGAGGGGGCGGGGGGGGCAGGCAGAATAAAAGAGAGAAACAAAATCTGTTAATTACAGATTTTCATCAGTTCTGGATTAGAAGCCCCATCTTCTTTGAAGGTTCTAATTCACTGAAAGCAATAATACTAGTTCTACAAATAGGAAGAAAGAATGTAAAACTGGGTTAAAATGACATTACCATTTTCCAAGTAACACTCCTAACCACAGAAAAGCTAATGTTTTTTTAATAATTTAGCTCTTCACATATTGCCTTCCCAGGGCACCCAGTTAAACAGAAGAGGGTAAATTAACTTAAGCTCTTTGCACCTCCTGTGAAAATAGCACACTGAAAAACTTGTGGATGAAAGAATGCAAACCAGAAACATAAATCAATGTTTTGATTTTTAAGCTTCCTAACTTCCAAAAATTACATTTCTGCATTTTTTTAAATTAAAGAAGTTTTTAAAAAGCATTCAAAACTAATAAAAATAATTCAACAACGTGAGTTGGTTACACTGAGTAGACTACATCAACAGCAGCTATTTATATTTGGAAACTCAGTATTTCCCATTATGAGATAGCCTACAACAAATGAGCAGTCATTACTTAAGCTGTACTTCTCTAAACAATAAACTGAAGAAGCCAAATATAATATCATTTTATGTCCTCAGCAGCTGACATATCCTATGGAATTTGTGGTATATACTGAGAGTAAGCAGAAATTGTTTAGATTTCAGATGTATGAGCAAAGGGATACAAGTACTGATATGTAGTTTTGACTTTGTGTTGGTGTAGCAGGATACATAAATTGAAAGAAATGTTTTTTTATTTAAACTGATTTACATTGTTGGCTGACTTTCATTCTTACACTGAAAGGAAATACGAATGTTATTTATGCCCATAATAATGAGATAATAATGAGTTGAATTATTGTACAGGCATCAGTCTTGTATACTTTCTTGTTTTGATATTTAGATTACAAAAATTACAAATTCAATATTTTTAAAATAAATCAAACCATGCCTTCAGATGTGATTGCTGTTATTATTGCTTATAAATAGCTATTTATATCAAGCAAAATACAGTCAATAGCCATCTACCTTCTACATCAAAACAGGCCATTTTCCTCATGGGAATTTGAGATGAGAATGTTGGTATCAGGAAGGGTTACACTTCTCACTCAAAAATGGAAAGAAAGAAAGAAACCAGCTGAAAACCGAAAGATTAAATGCCAGTTTTATCAATGGCCTTTAACATGCAGGCTGAAGGAAGCAGAGTTTATAAGCAGTGTATAAGGAGAGTCTTGAGAAGAAGTTGCCTGCAGATTTGATATTTGACAAATAAATCAGAGATTATCATTGCTCTATTATTAATACTTTGCATAATTATTTACAATAAGCTTGAGATTGCTGGAGTCACAAAAATCTTAAAATGGAAAAAAAATACGTGTAATCAGCTATCACTCTTTGTACTCATTCAGCCAAAACTTGATAGAAAGAAGACATGACTTTAGTATAACCGCTATTTTACTCTTCCTAACAATCTGAACAGTAATTTATATATGAAAATGCATTCAGTGATCTAGCTAACCTCTAAAGGCAATTCAACAATCATTTCACTTACTGGACTGAAAAAAAACCAAACCCTTTAATTGAATTGTAGCGTAGTTCTGCAGAAAATCTACATTTTCATGTACATGCTTTATGTATTTAAAGACATCTGAGTACACCATGTACACTGGCACAAGAAAATGGATCTTACCACTGTAGCTGGAACTTGATGCATTTTTGCAGCCGGTGTTCCTGGGCGTGGGTAAAATTGATTAATAAACAAGCTCGGAAACCTGTACTGTTCTACAAGTTTCATTGTTTCTTGAAAATCTTCATCTGTCTCTCCTGGAAACCCACAGATGATGTCTGTAGCAATTGTTATTCCAGGCACTCTGTAAAGAAAGTAGAAAAGAACACTGAACTAAGGACATGTAAAATCTTGTTCCCTTAAAAGCTAGTGTACATAGACATATAACTCTTCAACTTTATCTACAGAAATTGAGACCTAAAGTGATCTTCGGGAAAAAAAAAAAAAAAAAAAAAAGAGATTTTAATACCATTGCTTGCTAATGAAAAATGCATTTGGTACTCAGCCAAGAGCACAAGGAATAGAAGAAAAATATTGCAGCAAAAATTGGATTAGGATTGTGACAGAAGAGTGAGAACATCTGGACCAACTCCTTCTTCATTCAAAATTATAGGTGATCAGCAGAGCTTGTAAATTTCTTAAGTTCTGATTGCTTAATCCACAAAATTTATAACTTCTGAGACTTAGTCACTAGAATTTGTAAACTATTTAATGTTTTATAATGCCGCTATCGAAGTAGAACAGGATATCCAAAAGAGGGGACTGGCATGCCATAGAACCTAGCAATTTTGAACAAAATTGGCTTTGGAACCAATAAGACACCTCTTAGTCACAAGTTAATTTCTAACTCAGTACTCCATAAAATCAGCCTATGCCTTGCTTTAAAAGGAAAACAAAATACTGAAGTTTACAAATGCACAGGCACTGAGCTCTCTTGTTATTTAGCAAGGTCAACATTTCCTAACTGTTCCCCTTGGACTAAGTATGCAGAACCATTACACACAGCGGCTTAAGAGAGCGCAGCTAACAGAGGCAGCCAACAGACACAGCAGTTAGCGCAGCAGGGCGCACAGAAGGGGGTGAAGTAAGGGGGCCTCAGTTGAAATTGTGCCACAGTAACAGTCTTAGACACGGTGGTAATATGTCACTGAGCATTTTCCCGAGTAGTTGTTGGAGTAGCCATCCCTGCTAGGGTCGAGGCTTGCTCCCAGACTGAGCTTCAGATGGCGGATGCAGCCCTCCAAGTCCCAGGCTGCAGGGAATTCCTGGGGGCTCTCTCTGGTGCCAGGAGATGGCCCTCTGTCCTGCAGGAGCTGTGCTGTCTTGGAGCAGCTGTGCCTCCAAGTGGAGGAGGGATGGGAGGAAGTGAGCAAGCTGCACAGCATCAGAGAAGATCAAAGGGAGATAGGATCTTCTCTGCAACTCAACAGCTTGAAGAGCCTCAGGCCCCATCTGCAGTAGAGAAGCAGGTAGTGTCAACCCCCACTACCAAGGGAAGTGAAACCTCTGGGGAAGGATGGAAGCTGCTAACTTCTGACACCAAGAGGAAGGATCTTGCCCCACAGGGCTTACAACTGCTAAATAGGTTCATCACCCTCAAAGCCAAAAAGGAGCCAGATGTGCCAACAACAAAAGTATCTGGTTCACCTAATAACTAAACCACGCAAGACTACCAGGAAGAAGCGGCAAGTCATTGTAATGGGTGACTCCCTGCTGTGGGGGACACAGGCACCCGTTTGTCAACCCAAGCAATCATCTAGAGAGGTTTGCTGTCTGCCAGGGGCCAGGATCCGGGATGTTGTGGGGCTTGTCTGGCCCTCTGACTACTACGCCCTGTTGTTATTTCATGTGGGCACAAATGATACTGCGAGACACCTGGACAGTATTAAAAGTGACTACAGAGCTCTGCAGGGCAGTAGTCAAGGGCATGGCGGCTCAGGTGGTGTGCTCCTCATCAGGAAACACTTTTTTAGTGAGGGTGACTGAGCAATGGCACATGTTGCCCAGGGAGGTTGTGGAGTCTCACTTCTTGGAAATATTCAAAAGCCATCTGGACACCACAGTCCTGGCCAACTGGCTCTAGGTGGCCCTGCTTGAGCAGGGGGGCGTTGGACAAAATGACCTCCAGAGATCCCTTCCAACCTCAGCCCTTCTGTGATTCTGTGACATGGCCCAAAAAATGACTCCTACAACCAAGAGATTACTGCATAGTATTTACAGAGCACTCTATGGGACCCAGGAGATATCAGCTCAGTTTTCCAAATCTGACACTAGCCAGCTGGATGACCACTGCCCTATGAGAAACCATGAAACCACAGCACTGTTTTGTATTCAGCCTGCTTATGTAAAGTGGGAATAACGATAAACCCCTTCTGCAGAGAGGCAGTAATGTACAGTGTTCAGAAGTGCTCAGTGCTCCCTACTTACACAGATGAGACTGTTTCTACAACACAGACTTGATTCTACACTATCAGTAACGATGAACTGGAGAAAGTATGATTTATGAGGAAAAGTGAGAACCCTATAAAGATATTGGTGGTATCTGACTTAAAGCTGGCCCTGTTTCAAAGGGGGGGGAATAGATGAGATGACTTCCAGAGGTTCCTTCCAACCTAAATAATTCTACAGTTCTTTACTAGGCTACAGGCAAGGGAACAGCCGAGAGATTCTTTTACGGGTGAATGGCATAGAGACCACTGCCACAAGCAAAGCTCACACGTGAGCTTAAGAAGGGGTCTCCAAGACTGTCTCCAATCTAAAGAAATGTCTGGAGGGCTTCTCTTCCCCTCACCAGGACAAGAGACAGCAGAACTGTAAATACAAACGCATGTAATCCAAATGACATTTATAAAGCATTTGAATGGGCAAAGAGAACTATCATTTCTTATTAGACAGTACATCACTGCAGAAAAAATAATGCTGTGGTTAGAGTGGGTGAAGAAACTTGAGTTTGAATAGCTGAAAGAAAAACTTCCTGCAACAACGAGCTCTACTGGAACATGAGAATCTGTTGGCAAAAGACCCAAGAAAGGGGAAGCAGAGAATATTGTTCTTAGTAATTTGATTAGGTGCAATATTAGAGCATGCGTAGCTTATATTCACCACAGCAGCCTTCAAACAAACAGTATATGGTAGTAAATATCTTTTGTGGGTTTGTTTTTTTTTTTTAAACTTAAATCAGTTTTTTATTTAACTATTAGCAATGAGCTTATATTAAAGCTAATGTCTTGGCCTCCTTTTTGCAGGTGTCTGCATATATAATTAGCTGCACAGGAATTTATTAGACATTATATTATTAGAATCTTCTTTCACGTTTTCCTTATGAAAAATCCCCACAGAAGAAACCAAATTATTTCAATTCCTTTTTGAGTTCAAGAATTCAGACTCCATCATTTGAGACAAAGTTAAAACATGGCATTTGAATGCCAAATCAAAACCAGAATAAAACTGAACACTTTCAAGGACTCGGTCCAATAATCGTAAGTGGAAAACACAAGCTGACTATTGCACAGAACAACAAAAATCCCCAGAGCTGTTGGCTAAACAGCCTCAATTACCATTGCTTTCTTAAGACTGACAAACCGCAAGATATGAAGTTCTGCTTGATATCAGGTAACAATAAAATTCGTTAGCTTTAAGGACTGAGCGAACAGAGGAGCACTGTAATCTGCAACATGATTTTGTTCACATTGCAAATATTTTGTGCAGTAATAGTAAGCTTATGGAAGAAAAAGTACATTACTTTATAAATCAATATCACATAACATCAGCTGCCATTTCTCGGAACATGAATAGAACACTCATTATGTTTGACAAAACCATTATAATGAAGTTATTCTAACCATTTTAATAACACTATTGGCAACAGTCAAAGCATTTATTACAAATGGTAGTAGTAATACCATCCTTTATAAAGGTTTGGTTGTTTCTATAGCAACATGAATTATAAGGTCCAATCAAGCCAGATACAATAAAATATGCTTTTTCTCCGTAACACCAGTTGTCACTCAGTTAAAAGGGAATTACATATTTTAAAAATTCATAAACTCTACAAATGTCTGAACTTCATTTGGTGATAAGGTGTTAATTATCTTAGTAATTAGATTTCTTCCTGGATGGAATTATTACACACAAAGAAAAGCTAGGGTATGAAAAGAGAATAAGGACCACAGTGTATTCAGCAACAGCAATTAATTACAGTTCAATCCAGTATGACTGCCTAAAATATGACATTGCATAGTGCATTTTTATATCACTGTTGATTATATTGTTTAAAAAGTAGTTTTAAAAAGGGAGAAAAGCATGAGATTTCACGCAGAATAAAATTCAGTTACTAACAAAAATCAAGCTCTTAGCCTTTCTCAAAGCATTGATGAAGAAAAATAAGTAAAATTAGTTACACATGAGAAACATCTTTTCTTAATGAAAAAAGGGGGGGGAAGATATAATTGCGGAAAAATATAAAACACATATACACTTGAAAATTATAGTAACCTTTGCTCTGACAGTCTGAAAGAAAGCAGCACAAAATTCCTTATTGCTTAGATTTAGATGGTGTTTAAAAAATTCTCTGCTATGAAATACAATGCAAAATCACACAAGAACAATTTATTGTGCATCAGCCAATATTAAGTTATTTGAAATGAAATGCAGTTTATCTATTCTGAAGTACACAAAGTAGAAACTGCTCCACAACCCCAGTAAGCATTTTGTAACATTTATTACATAAATGCATTTACAGTAAGTCTAAAAATTGCAGCAGATGTTTTCTAGGGTCAGTAGAGAAGCTCCACAACACGTTGTTCAGTGAACCAAGAATACACAGTGGTCATTATGAAAGATAAAACAATTTAAAAAAACCAAGAAGTTGCTTCAAACATACAGAACTCTCGATGCTCCTTATAGCCTAGCTAATGGAGGTGGTCAACCTGTTTCAATACTTCTGAGCATAAAATGACTTATACTTTGCCAGCCATTTTAAACCCTCATAATCCTGACAAACGCCTAGCAAGATTGCGTGCAATCATTTTATCTGGCAATCAGAAATCTTGCAAGATTTCTTCTGTGAAGACATACTATCATCTCCATTCACTCAACTTCAGAAACCAAGAAAAATAAACAGAGTCCTAAGTTGATTCTCAATTCGAACAATTTACAATGAAATTGTGGAATTTCAGAAAAAGATGAATTTGAAGAATAATCAATGCCATGTATAAGATAATACAGCCCTAATACTTAGGGTTCCTCAACATTCTCTCCTTTATGTCCCTCTACATAGATAAATCCCTTCCATCTGCTCAAGCAGATTTATGCTCTGTCATCCTGAAGCAGACCAGCGATACAGTCACCATCATCTTGGGCAGTTCTGACCATCCCCAAAGAAGCAACTACCTCTTCCTCCCAAAGGAGTGGCTGGTGCCTGGAAGTAAAGTCGTGGGTAAGTAAAGAACATGCTGTTGGTAACTGTGGCCCTGAGAATTGCCCCCTCACATCTCACAGGAGCT
The DNA here is from genome assembly GCF_026419915.1 of Harpia harpyja. Classification (NCBI taxonomy): domain Eukaryota; kingdom Metazoa; phylum Chordata; class Aves; order Accipitriformes; family Accipitridae; genus Harpia; species Harpia harpyja. The sequence goes on from NC_068940.1 coordinate 6,096,187, forward strand.
GTTACAGCTACTAGAGCTCCTGGAGCTCCTGTTTGCTCAGGTACCTCTGTTACATATTACTAACCAGCAAGCAGTGCAGGCATACCCTCACAGTGACAAGTTTCCTGCTCTTTTCTGCCCAGGGGACTTAGTTAACAATGTTAGAGAAAACAGAAACTAGACTAGCAGTAACAGGAAAGCATAGCAGATATTACAGCGACAGTTACCAGACAGATTCACCAACAGAGGGAAGTTAGAGAACTCTTGATGGAAGGTAAGTTGGGAGTGAAACGCAAAATCCCATGTTATTTGATTTAGGAAAGAGATGAAGGTGTCAATTTGCCAAAAATTAAACAATAACATCCCCCCCCCCCCCCCATTTTCACAGAGCAAGATGTCTAAGAAAACCAGCAGCAAAAGCATGAAACTTACTAGGATTCAGGTGTTACATGGATCATTTCATGTGGCTTTAGTTACAGAAAACATTTCCTTTAGCAACAACCATTACAAACCAAATCCATGCTCAGGGAAGAAATTATGTAAAGGAGCTAAAATTCATCAGCACATTCACCTATTAATGTGACCACCTGGAATTCTTTTGCATGATCACATATTCTTCCCACTTCCCTTTCAGCAATTAACATTTAAATCAAGCAATGACTTAAAGCCACCAACTCATTCCTAACCAAGATCCCCCACCTCCACTCCTCCCAGTGTAACGAAATATTGGATTAGAATAAATAGATGTATGAATAAATTTAAAACACTATACGTTCTTACAGAAGGGTACAAGAACTGCCTGGGAAATCTAGAGCAATTAAGGTCAAAATAAAAAATGTGATGACCTAGCAACTTCTTGATTCATAAATTAGAAATCCACATTGAAAAAATGTTAGGAAAAAAAAAAGTGGAATTCTTATGAAAATAAAACCAGTCTTCTCTAAAATGTTATTTCAGCCTCATAGGTTATTTTATATTTTAGAACCTTTCTGCAGCATATGTCCGTTTAGGGAACCTGCAAATGAAATGAAGTTAATGGATGAAATAATTTGAAGGTATCTGAGAGTTGGTTTTTCAAGCGTATTTACAGAACCTAACAGGTATCTCAACATGCCATTTTGTGTTGGAGCTGAAGGAGATGTTTGCATCTTCCCCATGACCACACACAGTCCTCTAGAAGCCCTTTTCCCCCCTCTTTCTTTTTTGTCTATAAGGCCTAGTCTTGTGGGATTTTTGACTTAAACTTGAATTGCTCACTGAGGAGTTGCACGAGCTGGAGCTAGCACAAGAGAAACAGACTGCTCAGCTGGAAGCACTGCCTCTTTCAAAGGCTAGTAACAACATGAAACCTCACCCTGCCTCTCTCTTGACTATATGGAGATTAACTTGAGAATGACGCCACGGGAAGATCCCCACACTTTCAGAAAAGGATTCGGCCTACTTCTGATCTGAAACCCTCCTGCACTTCTCTCTCTCTCTCCATGGACTATGAATAGAGCACAGCACAACATATTCCTAAGTTAAGTGTCTGGAGTTAGGGGAGTAAACCTGCACATAATTTCTGAAGCAGGGTGTTTTCCATCTTTTCCAGTTTATGATTTACCCTAAATTATGCAATGGATGTACAGACTTCTAATAAATGGATATCCACTGACAATGTTTTTCTTAGTAATCTTTTCCATATGTGTTTAAAAGTAGTCCAGGATGTACAAGTTCAAAACCTCTGTGGCAGAAAAAAGAGCTCTTTTAAACCCTCGTATCAATTGCTCAACTGATTTACACATGGAGTGAAACTAGAAAGTACCTCGGTTCAATGACAATAGACATTTCATTAACATTTTTGTGTGAAACCTTTTAAATGATAACAGGCCGAGCCTTAGGGCTAGATATTAACTATCATTTGGTAAGACTGCTTATCCAAATGCAGCTATATATATCATGAACATTAATACTTAAGAAACTGATGTAAGGAGTACTATCAAGCTCACCACAGAACTTATGTTATTAATTTTTATATGAAAATCTATTTAATGCTGCCATTTCCTTTTCCAGTGTTCAGTTGCTCTAGACGCATAATGACATCATTGAAATTATCAGGACAAACAGTGGGAGATTTTGCAACTAAATGTAGGATAAGTAGGGAAGATCCAATCATGACTTCTCAGGAAAGACATTTAAAATACTACTATAAAATTTAGCAATAAAAGTATAAATGGTAAGACAGGACAGACATTTCACAGACTGTAATACAATCTAAAGGGACAGAGAGATGGCAAGATACTGGAGCTAACATGGCCACAGAGTCAGACCTCAATAAAATAAATATAAATAATGTAGAAGTAGTATCCATTTCCACTTTTCTATAGTTAGTATTAATATGTTTGACTTCAAGCTCTGTTTAAGTCTGAGGGACCTTACGTTTGCTTCTATCAAACTGTCCATCAGATCAAGCCAACTGAAAAGATGAATTTGCTGCATTTTGATTGAATTTCTGTTAAAGGTGTAATGAATTGTATTGGAAAAAACCTACATGTATACTACATCCAATAGTGTCAGATACAATCACATACTGAGAGAAAAGGGTGAAAGCTGTGGCCTCACTCTCTAAAAAAGAAAGCTGCTAATATTCAGTGCAAGAAAAAAAAATGTATTTAATAAACTATCATGCTTAAACTTAATTATTTTTAAACTGTGTTGCATATTAGTTATTCAGGCCTTCTGTTTTGATTACTTTTAGCAAATTTAGACCTGTTTATGGTGTATATATTCCTATTAAATACAATAGCATGAGATTCCACCCTGGCAGGACACCTGCTAACATCTTTTATTCATGTATGTGTTCCCACTGCAAAGCAATTATATTATTTCAAATATTTTAAAATGTTCTCTATTACTGCCTAACACAACTCTAGATTGTCTCACAAATCAGTTCTCCTTCACCTTGCAGTTTGCCTGCATCAAAGTGAAGATAACTTTATGTTGTTATTGTTTGTAAAATCTATAATGGCTTCATTTATAAGTCAAGTCACTTGTTTACTTTCACTCAACTATTGAAACACTGAATACTAGCAGATGATTAAGTAAAATTTTGTTCATGTGTGTAAAATGCATAATTTTAAGACTTTGGTTTTTTTTTTTTTTAAATTGTTTTCACAGCTTGGGTCCTATCTTTCTGAAACTGGTATCTAAGACACAACAAACCAGACAAAGAAATTGTAATGCCGTATTTTTTATATGTTGGGTTTTTAGAAAAAAATAACAAAACAGACAAACAAAACTCAGACATGACCACAAAGAAACTCTCAGAGGGGGTTTAATTTGGAGGTGGTTCATAGTGAAACACTTCAGATTTCAAGGGTAGCAGAAACTACATACAAGCCTAGCCTGACAGATACAGAGTCACTGTATGAATTCTGCTTTTTGCATTCCATACCTTAGAGAGCACTGAAGGCTGCTCATGGTGGCGATCCCCACAGGGAACACATTACACCTGAGCTTTGTGATCTGCAGCAACTTCCTACTGATTTACAAGTGCATCTTAGGAGGCTGGTTTTGAACTTTGGAGTCATTAGTAGTTTTGATGCAAGTCACCTTAGAAGGGCTGTAGATTATAGTAGCTGTGATCATGATGCACAATCTAACAGCTCTCAGAGTTTAACTGAGAGTAAGAAGGGGTATTTTTTATGAGTGTTCTTTTCCAAGCCCACCTCCTGACCCCAAAAGAGCTCTTTCAGAAACTGGGCTGAATGACACCTGGAGGCAGCTAGGAGACCTGATTTCCAGAACTGAACGTAAGAAAGTATAGGTATGGAGGACTCCGTGTGAGTAGGGACTGGGTCTGTCCTTGTTGTCAGGGAATAGTGACCTAGATAAGAAGTATATTTCATAATTAGCATGGCTCACTGCCTGAGGATGAAAGAGTACACACAGTTTTACTCTCTTTGAACAATTACAGTGAAGGTTGCTTGAGTTCCTACTAGATTTAGCCCAAATGTTTTATAAGAAACATTGTAATACTTCCCATTATCAATTTTCTTAAAGAAGCAAGCAGTTAAGGCTTGGACTAACTTTATTCAAATATAAGGCGTTCTACTCTTCCCATAAAAATGAAACATTTTACAGAACTTCATTACAGATTTATAACTTCAGATCATTATTGTTTTATGATTAAAAAATGAGCGACTTAAGACAAAAAGCTCAACATCCTTAAACTTCATTTCCATTCAATCTCTAATAAATACCATCTGCTGTGTACTTTAGGGATATAATACCCATCAAAAACTCAGCCGTATTATGAGAACCGGCACCAAGTTGATCTGAAATGCATATTTGAACAGATGTGTTTAAATTACATCTCTCCGTCTATCCACACGCATAAATTCAGAATAAGCGTGTGTTGATTTAAAATGCATAAAAAAGGGATTTGGAGATGCATCAAAAGTGAACAGCATCTCAATGGATCAAGGCTCGCATTACTAAAGGTCATCACTAAAAATAAAGTTTGCATTTATTAAGGGTTGCACCAGGGAACTGTTCTTGGGAACTGACTTAATGTTTGCTGCACTAAAGCAGCCATTGAAATTACAATAATTTTGTATGACCCTTCACTGTTTAACATTAGAGCTGTCAGGCATGGTCAGAAATAATAGGATCACAGCCATGAGTAGCTGAGAATATTATATACTTCTTCTCAGTCTGACACAATGCTTATCACCAATACTAAATGTCTTGGGCTCTGAGGACCCATCCATGTCTGTGTCAGTGACAGTCATTTAGCTCTTCACTCTGACAAAGAAATCAGGCATATTAAACAAAATGATTAACATGCCTTTTTGGCATGATGAAACCAAATGAAAAAATTGCAAGCAGTGCTCCATTAACAGATGCTAATTAAAAATAAAAATAAAAATAAAAAAATCTTTCTGAACTTGTTTCCCCCCCCATCCCCCCCGCCCTATAATCTATAGTCCTGTAATGTTTCAGGAACTTTGAACATAAGAGAGATCAGACCAAAGGTCCACCTAAGCCCAGTCATTTACTGCTAGCAATGAGCAGCAGCAGGCGGCCAGGGAAGTGTTTAAGATGTAGAGTCCCCCAGAATCCCTTCCCCCTTCTAACAACTGGATTTTGTCAGAGAGGTGGTTTTGTAACCAGTAGCCTGTGATGGACTTCTCCATTAACTTGTCCAGTTTCCTCTTGAATCTAACCCCCTCCATATCGTAACCACTTGAAAGAAAAAAAAAAAAACCAACAAAAAAACTCTCTCTTCTAAGCCTGCCACTTGCTAATTCCATTTGATGTCCCCTAGTTGTTACACTGGGAGAGACCAGTGACAACTCTGTTCACCTTCTCAGTACTCTCCACGATTTTATTGACCTCTGTTCTAGTCCCTCTCAATTAGCACTTTTCCAGACTGAAAAGTCCTTAATTTCCTTTGTGTGACAGATCTGTCATACCTCTGATAATTTCTGTTAGTCTTCACAGTAACATTTCCCATTGTAACATATCCTTTTTGAGAGGGATGTTGACAGCATTTAACAATACAGGTGCAATGAGATAAAAAACTCTCAAAGTGTTTCTAGAATTTAGATAAATGGTCTGCTTTTTTAATTTTTCTTTCAGGTTTGGGTTCATTTGTTTTCTAGTGAGCAAGTACCAAAAGGTAATGGACCTTACACAAGGTAAGGGATAAGAGAGAAACACCAATGACACTTGTTTATTTGCAAGAAAATGCAAGTATAGCATTGGTAAACATTCCACACCTAGAGAAATGTTACATCCTGAAATCATTGAAATACACTACCTTTAAGTCAGCCGTGTTCTGAAATTTACTTTGAGAGCAGTCTGCAACAGGGACAACAAACTGGTAAAAATCCCTTGTGATCAGTGTTAAAATTCAGGAAAAGAGGACTCATACTACTGCTTTCCCCTGCTATGGGAAAACAGAAACTGCCCAACAAAAGATGGAGAAGAAAATTCTCTCCTCCACAAAGATATAAACACTACATTGAGTCCCACTCTACCTGCTTCATATGAGAAGCCTGGGATTACCACCATATCTAGATCTTCTTCAAATCAATATCAGCCTCTGCCTCTTTCTGAGCTATTACTGAACAGAAAGTCAGAAAAGCATAATTGTCATTAAAAGAGACTGATCAATGAATATGCCATCTGAAAAATAAAGCTGAGCAAAGACGCCACCTGAAAAAGTCAAGGACTGTGCAGCTGACTTCAGCTGGATATTAAATAGTTGGGGAGCAATAGCTCCCTCCTTATTAAATTATTTCCCCTTAAGGTATGAATCTGATGGAAGTGAATAACTTTTTGCAGAAACATACTGGCTAGTTTTAGAAAATAAGCAAGCTAGAACTTGCAACAAAAAGAAGGCCAAGCATGTTTCAAAGACAGGCCAAAGTCAGCAACGTGGGGTAGGGGGGAACAGAAGTTGTCAAAGGAGTAGTAGTATGACAAGTTAGAAGACTTTAACAGAGAATTTAAGATCTCTATCTGAAGCAGAACCATGAATGGATCGAGGAAGAAAATGAAGAACTAAAATTGCCATTGGGCCAGATGTTTTATTCCAAGGTTTTGGTTCAAGATCATTTATATTAAGAACTTCTGTAGCAGAGAGAAAAAGAGGAGAATGGCTCCTGGCAAGACAAACATTAAAGCAAAGCAGGCTTTGAGGAAAACACGCTCAGCTCGAAAGAGTTACCCCAAAACAGCTGACAGATTTAAGAGAAACATAATTCTCTCACATCACAAGCTATACAAACAATTTGGCTGGATTTTTTTTTTGTCCTATTCCTTTGTGAGAAATCATCACATTAAAAGTTTTCCAGTTGCAAACATCTACATGGGAAGGATCGAGGTTGTGAAGGAAACAGCAGTTAACACCACATGCATGATGTGCGCTAAATTTAACATAATCTCCACTCCATTTTCAAATTACCTAATAAAATACAACTTCTAACCACACCAGTTGATCATCCAAAACACAGCAGCTTTATATGCTACATCCTTATTGACACAGTACTTACAAAAAGTGTTGTTATAACTAAATATCAGAACCACAGATTTGAGAGACAGAGAGGCAGGCAGGTCAGCCGGGGCAAGGTTTTAGCAGTTGTAAGCAGCTTTTCTGAATGCTAGCCAGAGACATTTAAAACACAATTAACGTACTCTTACTGTAACTAAAAAGCGTTGCAGCTTTACACCAGACAGTTGTTGCTGTACATTGCTATACATTCCTAAATGTGACTTTTTCACAGGCAGTATCCCTCATGAAATGCAAATGGTCTAATTTTCAGAGATGCTTTCCCCTTACAAGTGTAGGATATTACTACCTCTGAAAACAACAGGCTTTGAATGTCTGAATATGGAAGCAAAGACTAATGGTGTACAAAGTTAATTTGATATTTAAGAGGATGGATTTTGAAATTAAGAACAGAACAGAAAAATATCAGAACAGAACAGCATTTTGGATAGCAATGTTACGCTAGCTCTAAATCTGCATCCTTATTCAGAGAGGTTCATAACTGCAGACTTAATACCTGTGCCCCAGATAGCCTTCAGGACTAACAGCTGCATAGAGGATGTAGGGGACTGGACAGTGTTTCCAGATAGGGTTGAGATTTATGCCTTTATAAAAGGAAGATCTGGTAGGCCAAAAACTTTTACTGTCACTGCTCTAGCACTTTTTTCCTTAAGGAGCAATATTTGTATGTCATCATATGGAAAAAGGTTGTATAGGGAACTATGGCTTCTGTGAGCAGCATAAAAAGAAAATTTGAATAAAAATAATAATAATTTTCTCAGTTCTAAGAGTAAGTGTAGTATTTGGCTCAAAATCCTATGTATACACCCTCCCCACCCCATAAAGATTCAAAGCTCCTATCACATAACTTTAAAGTTTTTCACTTCTACTCCATGCTACACCGTAAAGGTGACAATGCAGTCTTAAAACTTCAGAACAGAGTGTGACACAAGCATCATGATGTGCTCGAAACACAACCTTATATAGCTTCAGAATTAAATTTTCAGAGGTAACATTTCAGACTCACAAGCAATCCTATTTCCTCATTAAGTCAAAACCCATGAGCTTAACTTCAAAGAAATCCAGTGTGCTTTACTAATGAAAGTGTGATAAGGTAATGTAAATTATGTTCCAAATCAACACAATGCAATATAACTTGGATCACTGGGAAACAGAGAATTTACCCTGCAAGAATTAGTTTAAAGAAATTATGAAGCAAATTTTCCAAAGTAAGTGTGTATAAAGAATTATTCATTCATGTAAAAAAATAATGGGAACGATATACAGAAAGAGCTGGGCATGACTGTTAAGTTAATGGGCATCACTGGAGTGATAGCACACAACAAATACTGTCTGTAGATCACTGTCTCATCTGATTCATGGTACATTCTGATAGCAACATGAATTTAAAGAAATCACATTAGAAACAATATCAATCTTCATGAGCAAGCACAGTTCACTCAGCTAACTGGAAGGTAGCAGAACAACTGTGAGAAGTATCTGTTTTGTTCTCAGGTAAACCCAAACAGCAGGTGAGTTCAGAATATAAAAGACTTTCTTAAATACACAGCATCGGTCCATAACAAAAAAATATTAATTTATGTATCAGTTAATAAAACATAATTTAGAGCAAAATATTGTGGCTTCACTTCCAAATGGAGGAATGGGCTTACTCTGCTATGCAGTTGAGGACACTGGGCAGAAAAAGCAAAATCACCAGAGAACAGCTCTAAAATCTCCTAGTTCACCTTCCAGAAAGATGGCGTCAACTAACCAGGTTCTCACTCAATTTTTTTCTCAACACTTTGCAGTTTCCTTTGTCTAGAACCATTAGTAGTTTAAGAACATTTCTTTGTAAAAGGCAAAATCAGTTTAGTACTTTGGGGTCAATGGAAGTAATTAATACACACATTCCTTGAAAAGTTTTGAAGACAAATGTTCAGATGCAAACATACACACAGCAATACATGTACAGGACATCATAAGCAAAATTAGAAAAGATGATATTTTAAATGTAGACTGTTAGTTTGTCAATGACAAAGTTAAAACCATACAAATTCGATAGACACTGTTGCCTCAGGGATGCTTTTACCCATTTCTCTCTATTCAGTTCAGTGAACTATTTCACTTTCGGTATGTCACTAAGTTGCAGATGCCTTAAAAATTACAGTTAGCATGGTTTACAATGTCGTTATCAGAACAACAGTATATTTTGTCATGTTCAAAAACTTTAAATAAAATGAAGGACTGTTAAACATGTATAAGTTCAGATGACTTTTTTTGAAGGACTCCGACTTCAACAGGCTGTACACAGCCACAACTCTCAAAGTCATTTGAGCAGTAGCTTTGCTGCCTAAAGGTAGACTCCCTAAATGGGACAATCCGAAACATCTTGGACAAACTTAAGAGGAGTAGTGCACATCAACATGAGAAGAGTTATCAGCTTACTATCTTTTATCCCACAAAACCCAAAGCTATTCATGAACTCCAAACAAAATTTAGAAGTTTGGAAAAGATAAATCAAGCCACCCCAGCTATTTAAACAGAAGATTGGAAGGTGGACACCTGAAATATTTGGGGCTTGTAAGGGTCAGAAGTCCTCCATTACGCAATAGAGCAGACACAGTGTAAATATGTTACCACATTTTAAAGAAGTAAAAGAGGCAGAAAATGAATTTTTTAAAGTTAGCAGACTCATACTGTGGAGAAATAATTATTAAGGAAATTTGACATTGTGAGCCGTTACCTGCTTTGACCTATCAGTGAACAAATCTACAACCGAAGGTTAAAAGACAATTAGCACAAAATCAACAATATACTGTTATCACTGAAGAAACATCAAAGACAAAGTTAAAAATGTGTTTTATGAAGAACTCAAACATATGACAGCATTCCAATTATGGCAACAAAGCTCTTTGGCATCACTAAACCATTACAACCGGAATAAGTGATGTATGAAAATTGTATCTAGGGAACAAGATTTCAGGTAAATTTAATAGCAGTGGAAGATGAATAAAGATGCAGCTGAGAAAAATAATATATTTTCTCATATATGAATACATGTAATTAGATAAGAAATAAGATCACTACCAATCGGTTTACCAACTTGATTCAAAACACAGGAGTAATATCTGAAGATTAAGGAAAACAGATTTTCTTGTATCTTGAAATGGTAAGACAGAAAGACCTGGCACATGAAGTCACAGAACCCAAACAGAATCTCTGAAGCTCCCAGAATTAGAAGATTAGGCAGGTTGATTACTATTGAAAAGGAAATGAGAATCAGCATGGAACAACGCAACTGCTCAAGAACTGGCATCAGTCTTGTATTGAGGAAAACAATAAACCTTAGGAAATCCCTAAAGAGTTGGTAAAAGTAGAAAAAGCAATACTCATGAAATTTTATACAAGAGAGAGAACAGAATTGAAAACCTCTAAAAACATCATTATAAAAGGACATCAGTGATGTCCTCAGACAAGAATATAAAATGTAATAGTTCTGATAAAGGAAAAAATGGAATACTTTTATTACTAAAGAGCCAATTATAGAAACAAAAAGAGTACTTTGATAGTGAGATTGACAAAGATGAAACAAATGCCATTTTTGTCGTTCCCAGCATGCTAATCAGAGAATCATATTACAATTTGCAGGGGAAAAAAGCCTTCCCAAAACCAGTGTTGACAAACTTCTCACTCACTTGTTACTACTGGAGCAGGCTTAAGCTGCAGAATTAAACTAAACCAATACTGAAAGACCTGAAAAATGTTTCAAATGAATGGAATGAGGTGGTTATACATACTCAATTTTGCAAGCTGAAGATAAGTTTGATTTTAATAGTTACCATGAACTCTCCTCGTTAAAGTCTATTTAAATGTAATGAATGATTTTATAAAATATGCATACTATGATACAGAGGGAGTAGAATACAAAAATGGAATTGAATCAATTCAGTAGAAACTGGAGTGTTTGCATTTGGACCATATCACTGAAATAAATTTTATCAAATCACATAATGTTCCACGATGGCCTTTGGCCATCAGGTAAAGAACCTGGAAAGCCTGCCAAATGCCTGCCAGGCACAATGGTATCCTTTTGGCTCTGCAATACCAACATGAGACATGAAGAATACTTAGGCAGAAAGATGGACTATTCACAACATTGGTGCAAACACTGTAAATTCCCAAGCTGAGATCAAGTGTCTGGGTATAACTTGGTGGGCCTAACGTGGACACTGGCTTTTCAACTTTGAGAAAAACAGAAGATACCATATAAAAGGAGATTTAAAGGAAGTGGCAAATTAGGATCATTGAGGATGAGACAAGCTGTATCTCAGATAATTTAAGTTCATTTATTATGTCGAGAATATTGAGCAACAAATGCAAAGCTGCCATCTATGTATCAGCATTCTGAAAATGCTTATTTCAGGGGGGTGGGAGGTACAGACATGTTTTAAGTAGGTAGAGAAAAACTGAATATCTTTAAAAATTATTTATTGATGTAACTTTTGAATCCATTAATGGAAAATGTTTCATCCTCTGTGATCTATTGTAAGCCTTTATAATTTACAACACCTCCCTTCCCCCAGTTTCAGTGCCAGTACTGAAATTCCAGGCATTTCAGTAGGTTGGGTTTACAGCTGAGTAGAAGACAGAGTAGGTAAGCATCTCACTAAAGGTTTTTAAAAGGTTTTACCTTAGCAGAAAAGAACACCATTTGAAAATACTTATTTCATTTTATAGTGCTCAATTTCTAGGACACTTGTGTTGTCTTGTAGAAGTTACCTCAGTGCTCAGCCTAAAAATACGCTTCAGTGTTAATATTTCACCCTTTAAGGGAAAAGTGAATATTGAAAAAAAAAATTAATGCAATATCTTTGGCATTTAGATTGCTGTTAACAAAAAATAACAAAGCAACCATGTTCTAGGGTGAAGACAAAGATCAGTTATCTATCTATACACCACTTCAGAGGAGTTATCTACATGTAATCACACGGTGGTACATGCAAGCACTCTCAACTATGATGTTTATTATGACAGCAGTATCCAAAGGAACATCTTTCAGGCCTGCCTCTTTCAGCCAGCAGTTCATGCCACGGAGGTGGCTCAGTTCCCCTCAAAGGTGGATCAGTTCCCCTCAAAGACAGAATCCACAAACTAGACTTAACTCTGAGAAACACAGCTAAACTGAAGGGTTAAATGTGTCGATAGCATATCTCAAAGTAAAAACAGTTATGGGTAAGTAAATATTCTCTCTTCTTCAGCTGGACTGCCTGCAGTCACTGTAGATAATCCAAGAACATGGAAAGTCTGAAGAAAGGCACATCAAGTCTCTAAATGAACCAAGACCGAAGGAGAGCTATGGCAAATGCAGCTTTCTCCTAAGCAGCCTCCTCAATAGGGTAGCACTTAGCAAAGATATAAGTGAAGTTTCAAGTGTCCACTTTGCATATAAAAAATACAAAAGTATGATGCAGAGCATAGTTGCATAAGGTCTAACTGAAGGAGCTGTTAAAGGAGCAGGTGATCCCTATTCATGACTTTGTAATATTCCTTTCATCTACTGTGAGACTCTGAGGAGTCTGCTAACCTCTCAAGTCTTCATCACCAGATACAAGGAGTTAACGGATTGCTCTTTAGGGTTCTCCCCTAGCACACAGAAGGTAAAATCCAGGCAGGATACACAATAAGCATCTGTAAAGGAAAGCATGAGGTTTAAGAAAAAAAAGCAAGGCACGCTGACTTTCCTAAAATAATTGAAAGTTGGTAATCACCTTGGAAAAGGAATTCAGAAATGCTACATGGGCTACCTTGCCTTTATGGAAAACAACAACAAATGGAGAATCAACCATTAGAGCACAAATTCCCTTTTTCCTTCCAGCTAAAGTACAAGCTATCTTCACAGACAAGGATGGCAGCGAACGCCCAAAAGATACTGAAAGACCTAAAATCCATTGTACCTGTGGACGTGTGGATAGAAAGGTGCAAGATTTTAGAATCCTATGCACCAGAATCATGGCTAGTAATTCCAGAACAAACTTGTTTTGGTGAAAAAGGTAATTTTGTGTTACCTGTGGAAGCCTGTGGTTTCCAACAATGGGATCTCAGTATAGCCATGGGCTATGAGTATCTATCAAACTCGCAAAGATACCACTTCCCATTGTGAAAACATTTCTTTGGGCCTTCTTCAAGTCTCAGGAACTTGGTAGAAAGCTGCATAAGGAGAACACACACTCTTGCACCATGGGGTTGCGCCTCACCAAAGCCCTCAAGTTTGGCTTTCTGTGGAGCCAATGTAGGTGCTACTGGAGTAATTGGGAACTTGGACTGTGAGTGATTTCCTTGGCAAAAAAATACACTGAATTTAGGAAGTAAATACTCTAAAGATGCCATTGCAAGTTTCTGGCTTAGAGGTCAATTATCAGAAAGATAGGATATTTAGATGCAATGTGTTTTTCTCTCAGAAAGTAAAGGCAGTTTATTTATTTATAAAGGAATGTCCACCAGAAAATGAAAAAAAGCACTTTGAGGCAAATAGGAAATGTCAAATCTATACCAGGTTAGAAATTACATTCTTGTTTCGAGGAGAAAAATCCCAGCATGCCAGAGGACAAACCTCAGGCTAGAACGTTAAAAATGAAAGGCTAAACTAATAAAAAGAATTCATCAAAAGTATTAGAAGAGGATTTAAAGTGAATGTAAAACAAGTTTTTGTGACAGAGTTAACAAGTGAAAGCAACATAGTCTAATTTAACCAGAAGTCAAATTGAAAGAACAATTAATTTCTGTGGAGACTCTATGCAAGGGACAGGAGGCTTGGAGCATATCCCCTAGAGATGCTACATTACAAAAAAGAATAAAAAATCTCCAGCTACTATTGTTGCATAAACATAATCATAGTGTGAATGCACATTTAGTTCCATCAATAGTACAATATTTTGTTCTAAAGAATTAGCTGAACATTTTCCTAGGGAAAAAAAATGTTTATTTCCTTTATTAATGAAAACACAAAAAGATTATCTCACTTAATGTGATAATTACTGTGCTTCACTTTAATACTGTCAAGTAAAAGCTGTATTTTGTGAAAACATATGTTAAAAGACAGACTTCAGCTTCTGCTATTCTTGTAATGATGAAAGCCCTCAAAATACCTCAAATAATTTTGCATTCTGTAGGAAGTATGACTATGTAATCTTAGGTAGCCAACAGCACAAAATCATGTTATGACTTATTACCATGTAACTCCATAGAACATTTAAAACATAAACCAATCAGGAATGTAAATCTTAACACAATCATGTCCGATCTTATATCAAATTTTAAAATTTTTGAAGACAAAAACCAGACAACTCAGACATTCTTTTTGTATACCACTCTGAAATACTCTGGCAAAGAACTAACTATTCTCTTCACCAAAGTCCAAAGTAGGTAATGATAAATGGCAATAAGGACTTTTTTTCTGCAGAAAGATGTACTGAATTTGCATGGCAAGGTTTTGGTAGTGGGGGGGGGGGCTACAGAGGTGGCTTCTGTGAGAAGCTGCTAGAAGCTTCCCCTATGTCTGACAGAGCCAATGCCAGCCGGCTCCAAGACAGACCCACCACTGGCCAAGGCCAAGCCCATCAACAACAATGGTAGTGTCTCTGGGATAATGTATTTAAGAAGGGAAAAAAGTTGCTGGGACACAGAAACTGCAGCTGGAGAGAGGAGTGAGAACATGTAAGAGAAACAACCCTGCAGAGCCCCAGGTCAGTGAAGAAGGAGGAGGAGGAGGTGCTCCAGGCGCCGGAGCAGAGATTCCCCTGCAGCCCGTGGGGAAGACCATGGTGAGGCAGGCTGTCCCCCTGCAGCCCAGGGAGGTCCACGGTGGAGCAGATACCCACCTGCAGCCTGGGGAGGACCCCACGCCGGAGCAGGGGGATGCCCGAAGGAGGCTATGACCCTGTGGGAAGCCCGCGCTGGAGCACGTTCCTGGCAGGACCTGTGGCACCGTGGAGAAAGGAGCCCATGCTGGAGCACTCTGTGCCTGAAGGACTGCAGCCCGTGGCAGGGACCCACGCTGGAGCAGTTCGTGAAGAACTGCAGCCCATGGGAACATGTTGGAGAAGTTCATGGAGGACTGTCTCCTGTGGGAGGGACCCCACGCTGGAACAGGGGAAGAGTGAGGAAGGAGCGGCAGAGACAACATGTGATGAACTGACCCCAACCCCCATTCACTGTCACCCTGCACCGCTGTGGGGGAGGAGGTATGCTATGTCAAAAATCTAGAGTGATCTGGAAAGGAAAATGTATAAAAATTCAGTTGCTAATGGTAAAATTACATCATTAGTTATAACTTTTGTTTACTGTGTCCACTGGATTTTGAATTAAGCCACACATGTAAACTTCTCTTCATTATACGTAACATTTTCCATATATCTGTATTTCTGATTTTTATTGTGAATCCATAGTTCGGGAACTGTTTCAATTTGTATGAAGTTTTTTTATACCCGTAGTTCCAATTTCTTTAATGTCTTATTATTGATATATAGTCACCCTACTTCAAGTTAAAAACCTAAATCTAATATACAGAAAAGTAGATAGAACACTAGTAGGTAGCTGGTAGGTATGACCTGTTACCATTTTTAGAGCAGATGGGCTGAATCAGATATGTACTGAATGGAGGAACAATCCTGTTTCTAAACCAGCTTGTATTCAGATTTAGAACTGTCCTGCTTATTAGGACAGACAAGAAATATTGAAAATGAAACAGTAAAGTTTAAACTATATTCTGTTTAGATGATATGTGCTGAGAGGGGTTAATACAAAGTCACCTATAAAAGGTATGAAAGTAGTTAAATTTCAGCAAAACGCTTCAAAGTTGTTAACATTCATAAAATGCCAACAAATCTCATAATAGTTTTGTTCAGGAGTTTAACAAGTTTTTGATGATTATTTACCATCATAAGGAGGTAAGGAAATAATCCAAACGAGTGGCAGTAACACAGCTTCTCATTTTCTTTCATCTTAAATTTGTGCTAAAAATGATCCTCCAGGGGAAGCACAATTGCTCCCTGCTAATTTCTAATTAATGTTAACTGTCCAGGAATTGCAGGCATACACCCATGAGAGAATACAAGGTTAGAATTAGCTTCTGCTGTGCGAGATATAAACCTTGACTCTCAACAGTCTCCCAGGTACATACATATAGTTGTGCAGGCCCTAACATAAAAAACTAAGGGAAGATGATATCCGCATGCATGGGTACACGTTAAAATGTATAAAGAAAGCAGATATATAAATAAAGTTAAAAAGCCAAATATTTTAAACTTTGTTTCCCTGTTCTATGGCATATGTGAATAACACTGATTAGGAAGTGGAATGACTCACAAAGTTATTTGGCTTCAATTACATGAGGTTGCCAATGCTGAAATAGTGCTCTGTACTATAAAACATTGCTCTGCAAATTAGGGCTAGAAAATGTCTCCTCTTGTTTGAAAGATACAGAAAATAATTTTAGATAATGTCTATTTTAGTGATTTCAATATACTTGAACATTTCAAGCCAGCTTTTAAAGTTTTGTTATAAGAGCTTCTGCATTGAGGATCAGATTTCCAAAACATGTTCCCCTTCTTCTAGTCTTAGAAGAACTTGAGGCACAGTTAATATTACTGCTCAGTTTAAATTCATAATTTGTGACCACAGTCTAATGTTTAGATGTTTAACTAAAATTAAGTGAATCCATAACACTGCATGCATCCAAGTATAATGCTGATAAAAGTCACAAAATCATGCCCAAAATTTAGATTAGTTCCTTACTCTACAGGGTTTCATTTACAAATGATTTTAATCATATTTCTGCTGATAACTATATTGGTTAAAGAAAACTTCTCTCCCACAACATTTAAATTACAATGCACTGCCACACCCACAATGTTCATTTTATACACTGACACACATAAAATTAAGGCGTATCTATTGTACTTACTAAATGCAGCCACAAAAAAAAACCCCAAAACCAAACAAACCCAAATCGAACAAAAAACACACCCTGCATTTTCCACTTTGATGTATTTAAATTCCAACTATCCTTTGCCTATGTCCTCTCACCTATTCTCACACCTATTCTAATTATCACATAAGATCATAATAAACTATGGTGAAAGTAAGCTTCAGACTCAAATTCATATGCAGACGCCAGTAGCTGATACAATGCTGTGGCAAAACTCCCAAGCCATCATTCCCGGCTGACTGTAAAATACATTACACTACACAGTGGTTACGTTTAGTACTACAAGAACTATTTAAAGGAAAGTATCAAGTAGGTAAGGAAACAGGAAGGAAGCAAAGAGTAAAAGGAAATTTTACAGAAACTCTATTTGCTTGCTCTGGTTTTGAAACAAACATTTTAAAGTATCATACCATTAAAAAAAAGAGGAATCTCTACTGCTACGTTTTTTCCCAGCTGTTAGGATTTTACAATCAATGTCAACAATCACACAATTACAAACTGAAATTAACACAACTAAGCAAAGCACATGTATTATTTTCCTCTATTCCAAAGTATGTGGGTACACAATAAGTGACAGACGTAGGTGAAATGAAACAGAAGTCTGCTTCTTCAACTGTTCAGTGTTATAACCCCTTTCTCTAGGTATATGGTCTAACAGAGATGGGGGAGGTCCAAGAGAATATGCTACATGGAAAAATAGTTTGCTGGCCACAGTTCAGAGTTCAGCTGACTGCCTTAGCAATTTTTAGGATTGAGTACGTGAGTCAAGTACTCCCAAGAACTTAAGTCAACAGTGTGGGAGCAGCCATCCCACTACTGCAGAGAAAGCATGCCAGTCTATTGTTCAAATCTGAACCCATAGCTCGTCTGTCTGTCGTACCTCTCTGCAGTCTGGGCAACAGCCCGTCCTTGCTACACAGTAGATCTCTCACCAAGCACTAGGGCTACAAAATAACTGTGACTAGTTACTGTGGGACATAGACACACACACAGATTCAGCAGTAGAGCTACAAGCCACCACACGACCCACTTTTCAGATGTGGTGTTTACCGCTTCTGTAAATAAGTTGAAGGCTTACGCTGAAATTTGACAAAATTTGACAACAAAAATCCTTCAGTGGAGATAAACAGTTCAGAGATCAGTATTTGGTTTTAATATGAAGTTTTTTGTAGGAGACTCAAATCTGCCGGGTTTAGTAATATTCAAAAGTTATTACCCCAAGGCTGACTGCAAGTCTGTATGGAATTGCGTTCTGATCTCAGAAGTCGTCTCTCCTGCTAAGGGTCACAGCTCATTCGAAAGCCAAGCAGGGAGGCATCTGACACAGCAAGCTGGAAGACAATTAATTTCTATGACCTCTGGGTTTTGCCGATAAATATTTTCTCCAGATTTAAGAAGAAATGGGGACACTGGCATTATATTCTCCTATGTGTAAAGTGTTTGGACACATTAACTTATTTTCCAGCTTGAACTTGCATCTGAATCACATTTTCTGGTAAGCGGATTGAGAAGAATTCACATTGCTTGTTGTGCCTTCACATATGACCATATCTGCAATATCGTCTTCCTGTTATGAAGTAATTTAACAGCTATACTGTGGCAATTTCTCCTACTAAACAAAACGAGAGTTCTACATCACGATGAGAAGCAAAATATAAAGACAAAATAATTCCAAGTGCAAGAGAGAAGCGATTCAGTTGTGGAAAATAAACTTTCATCTGCTATAGCCACTACTTTTATGCACAAACCTTTTAAAATGTCAGGTTTGCGATTACTTTGCCATGTAATAAATAAGAAGTTTATGACTATAAATTTCATTCTCATTTTAAAGAGGTGAATCATCAACTCATGAGTACAATTTACAGGCCAGTATAAGATGCACATGAATAGAAAATTGAGCTTCCCTGAAGTAATCTGTATCACAGTCCCCAAATGAATGTATACAGAAAACGTCTGGGTAGCTGAATAATTGTCTGCCTCACACGCAATAGAGTTTTAATTGCATAGCTACACTTTAAGAGGTTTAACAACTTTTGCCTATTTCCACTTCCTAGTTTTCTTCATTTAAGCATTTTAGGGTTAAAGAAAATAACCATTAAAGGTACTGATCAGCTATAGAAGTTTTGCATTTTTTATTTCTTCAGTCATTCTTTCCAACATATTTTCCCTGAAAGCTTGACACAAATGTAACTTCAGTCAGTGCTTATCAGCTGGCAAACTACCACCTTCATCAAAAATTCTTTTGTGCCATATTGTTCTATATGATCAAAATAATATGGCTTACAAAATTCATTTATTACCTAGTGCTACGCCAAAAATTCAGCAAAATGTACACAAGTAAATGAACAAATACTTAATTTTTTTAATGTATCAAATCTGAAAATTTAACACCATCATCAGAATTTTCACATCTGAGCACTATAAGGTGTACACATGATACATCTTGGATTTGTATGGGTACTAATATGCTAACACAATAAATACTTAAGTATCTTAACATATGTTTGGATACACTTAACTCAGGAGCAAATTAAAATTGATAATTACATGTCAAATCAATCTGTTATTAAGCAAAACCCCAAGAATTAAAGTTATTATAGTTTTAAAAACAAATTAGGCTCCCCCCAATTCCATTCTAAGTTCTGACCCAGACATTGAAACACAACAACAATATTTATAGAGAAAAAAACAAAGAAGTGATTTTAGTTATTTTATTTTAAAATACTAGAGTGGTATAGTATCTCAGTAAGTAAAACCAAGCATTTAAAAATCATAAATATTAAATATTTTAAGACAACTAATTTCTAATTCTGCATGATGCTTACAGTTCCTTCCTTTTAACCTTACTACAGATTTTATATCACTTCCAAAAACCACATTCACATGCCCTCAGGGGGTGAAGGAAAAAGAAAAAAGATACCATCTTGCTACACTTCAGAAACTGGGAATTGGATGCACATTACTAATTCCTACTCTACCGTCTAACAATACTCCCATTAGGATTTTGCAGAAGAAAACTGCAGATAAGACTGCCCCGAAAAAGGAGCGCCTAACCATAACTACATACAGAAAGTATCACTCCAAACAACTTTACTAGTTATACTAGTAAAAAAAGCAAGCCAGCTTCTATGACAAGTATAATAATAAGACTAAATAATTTTTACATTTAATAAGGGGGCATATCTTCTCTCTCCAGCAACCATTCAAAAAATTATTTCTCCAAACTTTGGCCAAAGCAGAACATCACAGTGTCGTGACCACAAAGCATCCAAAGTGCAAATGCCCTGTGTACCCAGTAAGCCTGCACTCAGCAAGCTGTGCTCATCCCGGGCACTTTATTGGCCAGGCTTCACCCTCCAGTTTCTACGCATATCTATAGGAGCAGAACAATAGCAGGAGAGCCAGAAAAAAAAAAAAAACCCTCTCATAATGATTCTCTATCTCCAGAAAAATATGTGTATTATTTAGAAGAAAATTCTGTAAAACGGGAGCACCATGCAGATCCTGCTTAAACAGGACAGTATGCAGAACTGAATTGCTCCTGAAGCTGAAGAGACTTCATATAAAAAATCATGGAGCGTATAGAAATTTTGAAATCATAGTTTCCTAAACAGTACCTTCCCCCAAAATAAATAGGTTGAAGTTACACTTAGTGCCATCTAATCTGCAAAGCAGTCTGTAACTTTAGAATTACTTTATGTTAACATCACATCGAATGACTCAATTTGGACTTCAGTATTTGCATGTGTACATCCTCAGGCAAAGTGTGATCAGCACATGAAAAAGAGTCTGACAGATGTACCAGTAACAGAGTAAGCCACAGGAAAATGGGGATTGCAGCCGTACTCTTACTGTGAATTTGGGTAACAGACTGTAGCTGTAGGATATGCATATGCAGAAAACAAATATCCTTTTATTACAAAGGGTACTGTTACCAAATCATGTATTGAAACTCCAAGTCTCCTGCTCAAAAAAGGTATGATCCTCTTTAAGTAAGACAGCTTCTGAAAAACAAGCACTGTGAACTGTTGAAGAGATACCCCCATGGGCTTTTGGCATTATTCTTCCACGCATATCAAAGAGTTGTTTTTTTTTTTAAACCCAGTTCTATATTTCTCATTTTTGTACTACCCCAAATTAGTTATACCCATACTACAACATGTGCTATAGTCCTCCAAGTTGACTCAGTCACATTCCTTATGGAACAGTTCTAGGCCCATGCATTTTATAATCTCATTTAAACCTGAATTCACTTGGCTGGAAGAAACAGTTGGAAGGAAGAGGTAAGCAAGGATGAACATAACAGTGAAATGTCAAATATTTGTTTAAAAAAAAAAAAATCTTATGGAAACAAAAAGCTTGTCTTCAATATTAATTACAGTTACTAAGCACAGAATCCAGTTTAAAAATACTACACAGGTTTTACTCCCAGCTCTTGTGGGTACATGACTAAGTAAAAACTTAAGTAACTACTTTTATGAAAATATCCTCAAAACTTCAGAGAACCCATTACACCATTATCTGTATACTCTTTAGATAAATAACTGGTTGCATAGTAAGACACAAGCCAATATTCCCAGTAGGAAAAAGGCATACTATTTGAAGGTAAATAGTTTTTGTTGCTCTTTAAGATTCTGAAAAAAGAAAACCTGAACTTCTAGAGATCACTGTCATTAAAACTTTTGCTATACTCTGTGTGTTTTCAGAAGACTTTTGTCAAGGTATAATTAACATAGATGAAGCTGAGTTTTTTCAGTCATACAGCCAGAGACTTTAGTAATTTCTTTATCTATACACACATATAAGAAAGTGAAGGTTGTAAAGTGAACTTGACAAACATTCATGTTGTTCAATACAGATGACCCACAGCTAAGTCGTTATTAACAGATTTTTTTTTTTTTTAAGTGCCTATAATATAAAGTTCTACAAATAACAACCACAACTTCAGCTGCAGGTTTTAGTTCACCTTCCAGCAAATGATGTTCTCCCCCAGCACTGTTACAGAAAGAGTTTAATAGTCACACTTTACAAGGCATGGGACCACCAAAAGTAGAAAAAAGCATACACTTCTGGCAGCTGCCATCCTGACGTACAAGCAATAGAATAACTAAGAGCCTACAGCCCAGAAAACTCTAATATCCTTGATGCATCTGGCATGAAAGACTATGCTATAAAATGGTGACTAGTAATTTATAAAGTGGCAACAGATCTAATTATGCGAACCGTGGCAGTAAGAGGTCTCTGCATGAACTAAATGAAATCTGATTCAACAACCTATAGAACAGTGAAGACAGGAGATTAAAAAGATGCAGGTATTTGTAAGCGACCTTCCTTCCCTCCTTCCATTCCCCCTCCAGGAAATCCCCTCAGTATATCTCCTTGCTAGAAAATAAGGGTACAGTAGCATTTGCTGAGAAGAGGGCAAAGAAGTGCTGTACAAGCCAAAATGGAAAGATTGCCCTCCTAAAATGACATTCAGCTTAGTTGGAGTAATGTTAAAGTGAAAAAAAAAAAAAAAAAAAAAAAAAGCTATCCTGGAATCCTGGAATGCCTAACATTTGTCTCTCCCCAGTCAGAACCAAAGAAAAACATACTTTTTAAATTCAGGCAGGTGAACACTAAATATTCAAAATATCCTAATGAAATTAATGGAACTTCAAGCGTTCGGCACCTTTGAAACCTCTCACCTACTTGTATCGCTTTACATGACCTTGCAAATCAAATGCAAGGCAGGAAGACTTATAAATTTAGCAACTGCCTTATGTAAGCCCAAATTTAAATTTCACGACACTTAAAGACAACTAATGCTGTAGTAAAAGGAGCTTGTAGTCCATCAAAGACTACACTACTGATCATTAGAGTAAAGTCTAGACACAAACTTGAATCTACTTTTGTGCTGTGTCTGTTTGGTGAAAACCCCCCACATTTTAGTTTTTGGTGCTAATTCAATACTTTTTACAAACACTCAATTCATTTAAAACACCCTCCAAAAAGAGACACATTTGGTAAAGTGATTAGTTCAGACTCCAAGTGCAGACAAAAGACAGAGTAGAGAGAAGAGTCTAGAGACCGAAGTATAAAATTACAGATAAGTACCAAATACACTCAGCAATTTCTTAGCAGAAAACGTCATAAGGATTTTAAACAGATGACATTTGCATTTGCAGTAGTTAGACTGACAGAACAGATGTACTAAAACCCATTAAAAAAAAGCCTGAATCTGAAAGACTTGTCACGGTTTGTTAGGACCACAATTTGCACATCTGCAAAACGAGCTCAACGATGTCTCTCTCCAAGAAACAAAAGCGCATTTTCAGACAGAAAATGAAACAGATTCATGCTGCAAAAAAGGTGAGGGAGCTGTTATAGTCTACTTCATAATCACCTGCATTTTGAAAGTGAGCAGAAAAATGTATATAAAAATAGTAAATGGTTATTTTAAAATTATTCTATTTACTGCCCTCAAATTCTAGTTTCAATAACTGGCATGATAATGTGATAAAGACACTACTACTGCCACAAGGCCTGGGATAGTTTCAAAACCGCAGGTTGTCTGTAATAGCTGCAAATTTGATGATGACTCATTTAGCCATTTATCTTTCAATGTGGACTTAATAATATTCAGGAGCTTACTATATGGACATCTTTCAGAAGAAACTTATTTACAGTTACAAGTTATTTACAGTGTTTGGAATTTTCTTGATCATCCAAATAGTAGTATTTAGAAACAAGCTTTTGGGAAGATATTTCTTCCCTGTTCATTATTTCAGTCAAAAATTAGCTATTAGAAAATAGAGAAAATTTTCAAGCAGAAGACATCTGGATGGCAAGATACCTCCTTGCACAAGAAATACAGAGACCATGATAAACAGCTGATGGCCCACATAAGCTTTTATGGTATGGCTTACGATGCCCAGAATAAGAACAAGGTCACAACAGAAGACTAGAACCTGGGAAACAAATTACTGCTTGTGACACTGCTCAGAAAGGCAAGAGCAGTCATACAGAAACATACTGGAAAAATTATATTGAGAAAGTGGGCTATGAAAAGTTTCATTCAGACACTTAAAATATTGCTGTAAAAATCCACTAACATGGATATACAGCATTATTGGGAGGAGACAGTAGCTAAGTCCACTTTGCTCCCAGCCACACTATTTTACCCTGAAGCAGCCTGTCTAAACATCCAAGCAGATGCAGCCTGGCTGCCACTGCAACAAGAGACAAAAATCAGGGCAGATCAAAGGAAACACGAGACAGCCACTGCTGAATCCCCCAAAATCCTTAAAAACAGAATTAAGAGGTGGCCTAGGAAGCTGCCGAAGCTACCATTTGTTGTCTTAACTCCTTGTATAGCAACAGGGAAGAAGGGAGCCTCCCTGAAGCCAGCTGTCCCAAAGGACTCTATAACACCTTCTCTCAATTTGGACAAGATCTCCAGTTTCTTCAGATGTTCAGCAGTTGTCTGTAACTGGTGGGCAACTAAGATTCGAGTTTACACCTGAGAGATTAATCTCCTTCCAAGTTTGAGATTTATTTTCCACTGCACTCATTTACTTTTGGTCCTTTAGTGTCTTTTTCCAACTGCATGCATTTATGTATCTACATATGCCAAAAAATTGATACTTGATTATCACTAAAAGTAAGTAAGGGAGGCTAGGACAGGCTTACTAGTACATCTGACTTTAATGGAGAAGAGAGAAATAGTGCAAAAAAGAACAGAACTTTCTGCCTGACAGAGCTGTGGCTCTCCCCCCGGCAGCCCAAATTTGCTGGCTTTCAAATGATATTGGAAAGCTCAGATGTTTCCAGTATGAATTATGAGATAATCTCAAGTGAACAGCAGCAGCCACCCACAATTAATATTACACTATCTCAGTACACAAACACAAACAAACTGTGAAGCAAACCGAGCTTTTCCTCAGCATTATGCTATTTCCCAAAACAGAAAGGTATAGTGTTTCAGCCTAGCTCTAAATTTCCCCACTTTTTTTATTTGTCTAGATTTCAGTGTTACAATTCTCTTATCTTATCAAGTAATAGGGAAAGATTATTATAAACTTTGATGAACGTTCTAATCGCTCCACAAACCAGAAAGGTAAGAGAATATAGTATGGTCAACAACAGCAAACAAGAGATTTGGAAACCACATTACCAGTCTAAGGATTTTTTCGATGGGTATATATTCGCATTGCTGATTATTCAAGCAATTACAGAATATGACATTCAGATCTCAGGATTCTTTAACTAAAGTATATTCCAATTGTTTGCTTTCATCAGCAAAAGTAAATTTCAGGGGATTAAGTTTCAAAACTTTGAGATAATTAAAGCAGTCTTGTTCTTTTTGCAACTACAAACATCACCTTTCAGAAATATAATTTATGCTGATTCTTGAAAGTTGAGATCACTTGAAAAACAACTCACATTTTGATATAATGACACCACAATTAAAAGACTTTCTGATATAAGACTAAATTGGTCTCTGGATTAAATTTACTAAGCAGCAATTTCTAAAGGTCCTGTATTTAATTGCAAACACGTTGAAATTAGTATCTCATCCAGGAATCAGTCTTGCAAATAGTCCCTCCAGACTACTGTGTTAGTCCCTAAAGCCTACAGACCAGGGCACTAGTCCCTAGTCCCTACAGACTATGTACAAATTGTACAGGATCACCTTTTAAATTAATCAGCACATCCTCATTTCCTTTATGCTGTTGCTCTCTAGAATAGTTTACAAATAAATCCTCAGTAAATATATATATACATACATATCTGTAAGATCAGCTACTGACCTATCAAATGCACAACAGTATTTT
This sequence comes from Harpia harpyja, assembly GCF_026419915.1. Lineage (NCBI taxonomy): Eukaryota > Metazoa > Chordata > Aves > Accipitriformes > Accipitridae > Harpia > Harpia harpyja. The sequence continues at coordinate 6,122,006 of NC_068940.1, forward strand.
TCTGAACACTTGAATTTACTGAAATTTCAGTGCAAAAAATGCAAAATATCAAAGAAGGAATTTCTAAAAAAAGTATAAAACAAGACTTCTGTAGTTCAGTTTTTCAGTCTAATGGATTTGTGTTTCTGGCTTTATATTCCATACATTTTGCTATTGATTTTCATAATAAACCAAAAATGTTGTCACCTGACTGGGGACAGTGGCTCTAAAAAACAAACTATTGCATATCAAAAGACTACACTAGAACACCAATATTCATTTTTCAAGTTCATTTCTAGGGTTCCTGCCTGAAAAAAAGAGTCCTCAAAGAGAAGAAAAAAGTGACATGTCTAACTTCAGTCTCAGATGGTCTAGAATGCTCTATTCTTTTAAAAAGTGAGTTTCAACACAAAAAGTAATTGCTTTGGAGAACTCTAGCTTCTCTGTACAGCATTCTGTGCCTGGCAGGATATAAATAAATACCCACTCTTGGAAGGAGATACCTCTGCAGTCACTCCTGGCTCTCCAGAGGAAGGAAAGGCATCTGCTCCTTCTTCTGGGAGAAAAAAGTCCCAGGGTGTTTTGATGGCCCGATTGAGAAAAGATTCAGGAATCACTTGGTATCCAAAACCAGAAAAGATGACATGGCTCATTCTTTTCCTTTTTCCCTTCATTTTTTACTTGCTGTACTTCGTTTTTATTTGCTTATATGTTTGAACTCAAGTTATTAAGCACTTAACTGATAACCATGTAATTTCTTGATGTGTGGGTTTACTTCTTCAGCAGGTCAGCATATATGATTATTGGTTTAATAGAGTTTTACGTGAAGATACTATCAAAGCAGATGTCACATTTTAAAGACTAAGACGCCATTAGGAATCTACTGATAAGACCCTGTACATTTTGCGCAGGAAGCTTCTAGATGTCTTTATGGCCTTAGCAATAGAGAAAGGAGATATAGGGGGCTCTACTTTTATTTTATTTTTCCTTTTTGATAAATGGAAGATGGAAATAATCCCTTTTGGCTATTAAAGTAGTTCAAACACATATTTAATTTTAGCTATTCTGGCTCTAGGCTCTGGAGTTGTCTGCAGCAATGTTAAGTCCTGGCAAACTTTGTGCTGAGATCTTTATGGGAATATCTATATGCGAATGTAATAGCTGGCTGCTGCCATAAGAGGAGAGACTACAAATGAAGGCACTATGCTCTTAAGCGCAAAAGAAAAAAAATATTAATTTTACAGATGTGCACATGTTCAAATATCCAAAACATTTTCTCTGCCTTGCATAGCTTCCTCATCCTGCTGCCATATGGTACAAAGAATTTTCCATCTTAATATTTGGAGACTGTTTTCTAACAGGAACTACTAGATCATTTGGTAGTTTTTTAATAAGCAGGATAAGTAAAGTTTATTATTACTTAAAATTAAGACATCAAACCAATTATTTCTTCCTTGTTAAGTTCTCTACAAAAAAGCCTGTGGAAAAAGACGTATGTCATAGATTACTGTATATTCAATGACCAGCTGTTTTAAATTTGGATATTAAGTAATTCACTCTTTTCTGTGTGCAAGAGCTGAATGATTTAATAAATTCCCATATGCCCCAACATGTGCCAGCTATACTAGGTTATCGAAAATCCAGCTGCTGTTATGATAATAGCTGCCAATGCTAAAACTACTGAAGAGAATAATGAATCAGCTTCAAGTCAACTAAGACAAACTGACACAGTTCCCACTTAAGATACGTGGGAATACAATATATCTGTTAATTAAAAACTAACACTGACCCATAGTCACGTGAAAATTAGGTGCCAAGAATTCATGTGCATTGTTTAGGGTGGAAAATTAATGCCCCATCAACCTGTATGAAGACAAGCAGCTCCATTTCTATCAGTTGTCCTAGATGCATAGGAATATCCTATAAACCACACATACAGTTTGCAAAATAGATTCTATTGTGTCACAGTTTGATTTGCTTTCTTACTTATCATAATGCCCATGCAGCTCTTGCATGACATGTTTTACATAGCTAGACTGCTGGATTTTGCAATGATCATGAAAAATTGATTATGAAAATGATTATGAGAATTAGAGTCTTTTATGTACAAGTATTTTAATGCAATTCAAGACTGAAAAGTACAACTTCACAGCCCTTAATTCATTAAAACAAGCACACAAACAACAAAAAAAGAAGATAGAGTAAGTAGCCAAAAAATGTGACAGAAATTATTCTCCAGCTACCTATTTTTAGGACAATCAGTGCAGAAACATCCATCAATTTATGCCACCATTAAATTTTAAAAGCTAAGAAAAGACTTCCTTGGGCATTGAATTATTACTTGTAGTTACGAAAGTTTTGCAGGTGAATGTAACTTTCATCTTGAGGTCAGCATAAGTAAACACATTACGATACACTCTTATTTCTCACACTTAGTTAGCTCCATTGTTAAGGGAAATAATTTTGAAATTATCCTAGAAATTATGAGCCCCATAAGCAAGATTAGAGTATTACTATATTGATGTAAATGTGTATCAGCTATAGGACATAAAATACTTACTTAAAAAAAAACAACCAACAAACCAATCCATTCACATTTGCTGGAGCTGGATCATCTCCAGTACACAAAGTATACAATGCTCAAAAGCCACATTAAAGAAGACTTCAATAACTTGAACTTCAAGCACTCTATATATAGTAGTTTAAGTATAAAAACATAATTTAAGAATGTATTATTTGAAATAGATTAGGAATATATTGACAAATTAAAAGCATGTCATGCGGAGATTTAAGATGCTTATAAAAGCTCAAGCAAAGGGGCAAACCACATCAAGGGGCTTACAGAAAACTCAAAGACTTTGAAAACTTAAAGAAGCTCATTCTTTTTCATACCTTAATTATGAAGTTGCAAGTAATTGTGTTTTCAGCCACATGTTCTTGAAATTGCAAAAAACCCAATACTGTTATTTTCTCAAATATTAGTAGACTTACTTTTCTTTAAGGAAATCCACTACTTGTTTGAAGTCTGCCACACAGTATTCTCTTTTCATGTCCATGAGCACACTGTCAGAGGCTGACTGGACTGGTATGTGCAGAAAAGCATATACTCTTGGATGATTGAGAATCTTTGCCATTTCCTAAGAGTTATTAAAAAAGAAAGAAAAGCTTTAAAGCATTATGAAAACAATACACAAAACTCCTTTAAATTAATATATGGGTAAGTATCAGTAGTAATACTTCTGAAACCCAAACAATACTGAGTTGCAGTGGCCCAGTTTGAAACAGTAGGGACAGGTGAAAATATTTGGAAGCAATTCTGTTTTTAAAGAAAATAAGAAGCAAGCTATGGGATTGCATTTCCTTTGAGACAGGAATAACGTTTTCTACATAGTATTGGTTATCCAATTAAGAGAAAATTTTAGAGGCAAAGTACTGTGAAAATCGGTGCTTTCGGACAGTGGCTGTTTTCAATTTCAGAAGATGGCAAGGGTTAGCTGCTTTCTTGTCAGAGTCAAATAAGTTCTCAGATACCAATATGACACTGTCTCTAATTGGGGTATCCTTCAAGTTGGCCATTTGCTAATTAAGGTATATCTGGCCATTTGCAAACCTGCTCCAATACTGGTCTGAAGTATGTTACCTGTGTTATTTCAGAGATAAGACTCCAGGAATTAAAAGTGTTTGGCTATAAAATGGATAGAATTAATCAGGGGGCAGCTAAAAGCAGAGTGACAGCTTGAAAAGAGACAGAGGATGTTCTACATTTTGTACAAATACAAAAGGTCAGAAAGAAAACAAAGTAAAGGTAACAGCAAAATGCAAACAAACCCCCAAATCAAAGTCAAACCAAACCCCTGATTGAGGCTTGGCAGGGTGATGGAAGATGAGATGGAGAATAGAATATGGTGGTCACATTTCTTTAATTTTGATTATTTACACAATTAAGGACATACAGTCTAGCAAGAAAGTTTAAATATTTCTAAAACTTGAGACAAAAAAATATCTAGATTGTGTGCAATATGGTACAATACGGCCTGTTAATCTCCACCCTGAAAAAAAATAAGTGAACTTGGACAAAGAACCATATTACGTGTACAACCAGGTTTTCACTTAAGGTCTTCCCTTTCTCCCCACACAGTGAGCATACAGGACGCGGCCTGGGACCAAGCGCTGCACTGCCTGCTCTTCTGCCATGTGCACACTGCGCGCTCCAGTTGGGCTCACTCAGACCATTTCTCCTGTTTTCTTTGACAGCATAGATATTCTGTCTGAAAACACATACTGCTGCCAGATTTAGTTGTTAAGTTGCACCTATTTACAAATTCTTTCCAGATCATTAATCAGCAATATTAGTCACGCATCTAGATTTTCTCTCTGTATTTCTACAAGGTTGACCTAGATTGATCAAAGAGAAGGTAAACACCCTCATGCCTTTTAATTTTCAGGTATCTGTCTTTTAAAAGCACTGATTTTCAGAGCAAGAAGAAAAAACGCTCTCAACACACACCTTTCATCTGACAAACATACGCATACAAAACCTGAACTGCTTCTGAAAGCAGTTGTGAAAGTTTTTGTCTAAGAACCTATTACATAAATGTCTAAGAGAAGTGGTTACATTATTCAGTGGAATATCTACCTCAGCTATGTAAACTAAACATAACAGTAATAACTATACTGATAATGGAGGGCGTACAGATTGATGCACAGAAAGGCTGTGTGCAATGAACCTGGCTCTCAGTGGAAGCTGGAGGTAGCTGGCTTCATGAATAAAAGAGTATAGACAAGGCCACCATGCATCCATACAAATTTTATCTGTCTATTTCAAATGGAACTATTTGCCTATGCCCTTAATAATTTTAGATGTTCAGCTAGAATACATTTTCAAAATGAAACAGCGTAGAATAAGTTCAGTAAAATAGAGTGACAAAAAGCTTCTCTTTTAAGCTTTAGAAAATACTGTAAACATAGTTTATATGAAGCATCCTGTTAGTCATGTTATTTTTTTTGCTTATCAGTAATAAAATATGTTTCTAAAATATGAGAAATGGCAAAAAGGCTAGAACCTAAGCTATGTACCACAAGCCTATTATTCTGCTTATCTCTTAGTTCAAAGCACTTAATTCAATCTTCAAAAACAGATTTATGATATAAGAAACCAATAAAAGTCAAGTTTCATAACATGTTTCTGAATCTGCCAAGTTCTTAAAAATAACTCACCCTACAACAGAGAAAAAAAAATTAATTCTTTCTCACTCCTCTCAAATTTGGCATCTTCTGAATAACAGCCTCTTCAATATGTGATCACTTTGTGAATTCTTTTTGAATGTAATAAACTATTTATTAGAATTTCTAACTACAAAAGTGTTATTTTATTACAGCTTCTGTAAGGCTGAGAATCATTTGATAGAAAAAAACCAAGATTTCTATCCCAAACAAACACAGGGAATATTATGTTTAAAAATTTAAGATTTTGTTCCTTCCCCTTTGAATTCATACTAAACAACACTTACTTTTTAAGGGTTGCTTTTTAACCTTAAAATAGGGATTGATTCTTTCCATGATAGTAGCTACTTTAAAATTGTGTACAAAACTAGACACACATTGCAAGCCAGCAGGAACTAATAAAAAAAAGCATAACTACCTTGTTATTTACCTGTGTTGAAGACACCATCCATAGTAAAGAAGGAGAAACTACCTTGTTTTACCACAAAGTTTTGGGTTTTAACGTCACAAGTGAGGAAATTCTCTAGTTATATGAAAACGTTGGTTTCATTTGTCTTCCTCTCTTTGCCATAAAAAATGAAAATTTTGCTGCAACGTATGAAAAGTGAAAACCAAATCCTAAAATCTAGAAAGTGTTTTCCTATGTAGAGGATCTCAAAAAAACACCCAACCAATCCCAAACCCACTAGTTGCTTATCTTACGGTAACGCGCAGAATCCTGCTGGTCTCACATTTGATCTGCTTCAGTGGAATGTGGCCAAGAGGGACCTTTCAACTACGCTTCCTGTAAGAGGAACTAAACCGACAGTGTTCAGCAGCCATAGTTAAACAAGACTCTAGTCAGAACTGCCTCTTCTAGTTATCCCACATTCAAACAAAAGAAATCATATGGCTTCTGCAATCACAGTTGTCACTATCTTTCAGGATTAAGAACACAACTGTTGTCATTTAAAGTCATTTCCCTTGGTTCTGTACTAATAGGACACAAAATGCCTGGCATTAATTAACTGAACTTTTCAACTGTCACTACAGGTCCCTGTATGCAGTAAGACTAGCTCAAAAACATTATTGACTATTCCACTGCATCATTTTGTTTTAGAAAGATGCGCATTAGTCCCTCAATTTCAAAGATCTTGCATTCTTTAGAAAGGAAACTGCTTGTCATACGTATCAGAAATGCACATGCGACACACACATTAAGTATCTGGAAACCCTAATACAGCCTAGCTACTGTGGTCACAGGCTTCAGGTATGTTCTGGACACTCAAAGCTCCTTCTACAGAGGAGGAGGTTGCAAACAACTCTTTCTACTGTGAAGTCCGTCCTTTGCTTACTTTCTATATCTAAAGCTACACAAAATATGCTGCATGTGATTTAAGCACTGAAGTCCTATTGAGTATATTCCTCTATTTTCAGGTGTAGATCTGAATCAAAGGCCCTACTGATAAACTGATTTCCCACCAAATACTTCAGGATCATAACTATTAACTTGGTGAATTTAGTAGAACAGAAATTATTAACACAAACCAAACACAAGATAGAAATACCTGATGAGCCACTGTTTGTCATTCACTCTTAAGTACCACTGGTGTTCTTAAATTTACCTTTTATAACCAGAAACTTGGAGTGAGCAGTTCAGAAGGAAACAGAATAATGAACTAAACAAAAATTTTGCATTATTACCTCAGAAATCTGGATAAATCAGTCTTCCAAACTTTGTAAGTGTTATATATCTCATGATATATATATCACATTCTAACCCAGAGCTTTAAGGTAAGATTGTTCCAGTCTTACCTTTATCCTTCCTACACCTAAAACTACACTGAAGTACTTTACCACATAGGTTTGATTAAATTACAGCTATGCACTGAACAGTCATACTTAGTCAATGCTGACAGATTTTCCCACACCACAGATTGCGCACAGAATACTAGATTTCATCACTTAATAAAACTATTAGTTAATATCCCAGAGAGAACTTGAAGGACATCATGGGCTAATGCATAATTGTAGTTTACAGTGTCTCAACATTCTAAGCTTAACATCTGTTTCCTGTTCTTTTTTATAATTTTTTTTTTTCAAACTGCTTTGCATTATAGATATAATTACATATTTCAGTTAAAAGGAAAAATGCAACATATAATTTTATTTCCATCTGGAAACAATAAAGGAACAACTTTTTGAAATCATATGACTGTGAAAGAAAATTTCTGTCTTTAATCATGACTGAAACAGCTGATTGCCTTTCCCCCTATCCCCTGGAATCTAATAATATGTCTACGAAGGAAGGGAAGCACTACGCGAAAATGACATTTCATGTAGGAACGAAAAGGTCAAAGAGTAGCACAATTTGTTTTAAGCTGACTTTACAAAAAATAAAAGTTGTCTACCTTTGGAATCTAACCATGTATGTGAAATATCCTTTAGGATACTTATCACATAGGAAATTATTTCTTCCAATTCTTAGCAGCTGGAGTACATCAGAACACAAGGCACATTGCCAGAAAGATTTTTATCTAGTCAGTATATTTTATCCTAGCAATTACAATACACAAATTTAACTACCTAACCAGAAAATCAATCCTTCTGTTTGTAATGACACCATGCGCAACCACAGAGAATCACAGAGACAATAAACATCAATATCTGTGCATCTTTATGTCAGTACCAGCAAGCTGTTCAGACAGTGATTCTTTCCCCTATCCTAAAGTAGGCAAAAATCCAGTATTTGAATTCTGCCTCGTGTTTGAGTCACGATGATCTGAGTAACTTGCTTCTTAGCAAAAGGATTTTTCCCTCTGCCAGCAGTGAAGCCCAAAGAAACCCTCATCCATATGGAAACATGACAAAATGGCACTCCCTCAAAACTTCATCCCCTTGTGGCAGATGTTAGTTTGGGATATGTCACGAGGGGTGTCCGCTGACTGTTCTGTTTCAGAAGCCCAGTGGTGCCGCCACCAGCACAGTCTGGCTAAAAATCAAGTGGCTGCAGTCCATTTTATAAATTCCTCTGCTGCAGTGCAGTTCAAGAACAGATGTGATCTAGTGATGCAGGCATGGCAACGATGACACAGTATGGTCGAGTCTGGAAAGCCCGTAACAGTTTTGTTAAATCTAATGAACAGGGAACCTTCCCCATGCTTCCCACCCGCCATGAGTAATGGGGCTGTAAAAAACCTAAGAACATGTAGGATGTATAATTGCAAATCTCCCCAAGGACACTGGTTGGAAGGCAATGCCTCCCCCTCATCTGTATATGAAGTGGGGGAAATGTAATGAAGCCGTACGATGGCAAGCTTAGCAGCAACCCCTAACCGATGTAATACGACATGCCTTATGCCCATGTCCTTATCCTATCATTAGGATAAAGGGAGATCACACTGGAGCAGTTAGAAGCTCACACAATTCTCACCAATGTAATTTGAACCTTAAAATCAAAACTTTGGGTTGCCAGATGGAGGGCAAAAATCTGTTTTGTCATATGGGAAAAATGCCTTCTACATTACCAAACAAAAAACTGGTATTAGCTCAGGCCACCCTTAGAAGTGGATATAAACCAGACTGCAAGCCGTGATTTGCTCATAGGAAAACTAGACGTGAGAGCCATATGCTCGGCCCTAGCTGTTCCCAGCTGTTCTCCTAGGTATGGGATCTCACTACTGCTTCCAACCTCATAAAATAGACAGCCCTAACTAGCTAAGCAATTTTTTCTCCTTCATGGCTACATATTAAGCCTAATCTCTTAAAAACCAAACCAAGTCATACCAAAAACATTTACATGCCTTCAAAAACTTGCCATATCTTCTTTTATGAAAAACGGGGACAGGCTAACAGAAGTTCTTGCAAAAAAAAGTGATATTCAGATAATACCACAATACAATACTGTATTTCATAGTTCAAAGCTTCCGCTGAGGTTTGTTGCATCTCTTCCCATGAGTCAGTGCACAAACAAGGAAAGACACAGCATCAAATACTAGCTACCTGATTTTTACTTTTAAACACAGAAATATCAAAACCTCTCCTACTCAGTTAACAAGTACATATGTTTCTCTCCAACTTAACTTGGATATACATGAATAGAAAGAATATACAAGAATAGAGAGTCTTTGCAGAGTACCATTTTTTGCATTTTTCTGATAAAAACTAATTCTCCATACAGATAACCTAACCGGGGTTGCCGAAATACTTCACAACAGGAAAACTGGTATCCCTATCACAACCTGCTTCCAATATTAAAGTAGGACTGACTTTACATTGGATAAATTGTAAAGCATCAGCATCTACGTTGGGTAGATGCTGATTGCTTATTACTCCGTCTGTATGGAGCCGTGAGCCCCAGTACAACATCTGAGTCTCTGCAAGTATGTCACCAAAACACAGCTGATGCAGCAACGCATTCAGCATTAATAGTACCACACTGACTTCCTCACGGTATGGTGCACCTTCAGTTCCCACACGAACTGATGGAAGTTGTGCGGTTGGAAACATGCAGTAAATAGTTCAGTGCTTTCAAAGATGAAAACTGTTACTGTTGCTGCTGCAGCCAGCATTACAATCCTAAAGAAACTTTATGGAGCTTCAGGGCGCTGTTTGTCCAGTTTCAATGAACAGATTCACTTTAAGGTAAAATGTACATTTAATTAACAGCTACAGTGATGGCTTAATGACTTAAAGCCAACCAACCAAATAGCTAATGCTAATTCCTTGTGAAATTATTAATTCTGATGTGCAAAAAAATACGCACTTTTTCATTTTCTCCATGGTGCTCTCTAATTTCTCATCATTAAGCTCTCCTCAAATGAAATATTTTTTTCTGGAAGTAAATTAATACTCCTTTTTGCAGTATGTGTTAGAAACATATTAGGAAGTTCCCTAAAAAGATGATTTATTGCAACAGCACACTGCTTCTTTAAATAACTCTGTCTCAATCATACTTTATGCTAATAAAACCTTGAAAATGAATTAAAGCATAGAGAGGCACACACTTAAAATAGGCAAGTAGGACTGCCACACTACCTTTTTGTTTTCAGAAACCCGGATGAGTGAAATGGAATGCTAGTTTCATCCATACTATGCATTTGTTCACCACCTCAAAAATGAGAATCCCACATGATATAAAATAATTGATGGTTTCTGCTCAGAAGAAAGTCATAGAATGAATGGCACACCCCACCAGAGTTCAGCTGCACCAAGATGGAGCAGTGCCAGGAAGCCTGCGTATTGTTTCCCTCTATTTCAAACAAGCTAGTACAATACCTAAAATAGCATCTGCTTTAGCAGGTTACAGTAGAAGGAAAAGAGTGGAAGGATTTAATCAAAACCTAAACCTTTAGGCAAGTGCTATCACTTTCTTTCGTAGATATCCAATTCACTGAGCTGAATTTCATAGCAAAACAGAATAAAAATATTCAAAACCATAATGACAAGATTGATATAATAGAATTTACATTCTTCAGCAGCTCTTGCACGTTTAACATAACTAAACTAATTGAATTCAAAGACTAGGTAGAAGAGATTTTATGTCTTTCCTCAATTCACAATAGTACAGAAACCCACAGACAATATTATTGTGCAGTTTTATTAAAGTTTCTAGAACACATTATATTTCCTTTTCCTCATTTTTAAAGAATAATCACCTCAAAAAAACCCAAACCCAACCCAAACTTTTTTTAAACAAATGCCAAAGCTTAACGAAGCAAGCAGTCCTACTGAAGATTATGTAGATGATGTTGCAAAGCACAGTGAATGTGACAGCTCATCTATCAAAGAAAACAAGAAGGTTTATGCATCTAAACTAAATAGAAGGTTTCAAATGAGCATGGAGAGTAGTTGGTGGAACTTTACTTATTATAATATAAATAACTAGGAAAGTGAGATCTTATTTGTTTTTCATTGCAGGCAGAAGTATTGAGAGAAGATGGCACAGTTTGTTATGCAAGCTATATATTTGATAATAGTTTCTACCCCAATGCCTTGAAGTGCATGGCAACTGCTAAAATTCCCATTTTATTTAGCAAAAATGAAGTTTCCCATATGTGTACTACCCATTCTTTGAAGAAACCGCTCAATTAATGGTGACTTTTATTTTCTGTTAATAATCCACCAACGAAGTAAACCACAGCTCCAAAGGTCTGCTACGATGAGACAGCATTATAAGTGATTGACAGACGACCTGACACTCAACACAAGATTGAGTGTGGATCTGTCTGCATTTAAATACTCTTCATTCTTGTGATATCTAACAAGCAAGAGAAACATTCATATGAGCAAATCATAATTAAGGTACAGTTAGTATGCACAGCTTTAACTGGTCAAGCAATGTGCTATTTAATGTTAACCCCTCTTTGCAGCACCGATTTTTATGCATAGATTATTAAATACAGCAGAGCACTAGATGCATGCATAAAATATTCTGATGGAGAACTGAATCTTGCATAAATAAACACAGTTCTTTCTCTGTGTTTCTCAAAGCATTTTTTCTACTAGTGTTACAAAGAACAGGAGCTTCATTCTTCCAGCACCACAAATATTCCCTTCTACGTTATCTGGAAGCAAACCTTTATTGTTCATCAACGTTCTCAATACAATAACACCTTTAAGGTTTTTGAGAACACCCAAGATTCACAAATATAACATAAAACCTTCGAGAAGATGGGTTCTTACTTTGACATTTATTAAGCCATTTATTCCACCAGTTGGCAGCAAACATGTCACCAAGCATTTACGGACATTAGGCCCTGCTGAGTTTGATACCTTAAAACTCTAGATTAGAGAAAGTAGTGCGACAAAATGCATCTCAAAGCACAGCAGAGATTCATCCCTTTCCTAACCCCATAATACCCAAATATATGTTCACTCTGGGGTGAGTTCACCACTGAAAAAGTTCCCATGACACTATATCTTAAGGATTAATTTCAAGGAAATATGCTGTATTTGGAAACCCCAAAGACAAAGAACACTTTAAGAGGAAGAACAGAAGAGACACAGTATTTTAGTACTAAAAATATAAAAAGCTGGAATACACAGAGTAAGCAAAGATGCACGCACAGCCTCCACAGGATGAATAAGCATTTAACGTAATACCAAAGGAAATGGTAATCATCCCTTCCCACCCTCCTTTTTTTTTTTTCTTTTTCAGAAGCCCAGATGCCCCTCTCCTTCTCCCCTTAGTATCCGAGATTTCTTTCAATTTTACTACTAGCAAGACAAACACAGTTTGCATAGAGACAACTATGTAATTACAGCAAAGGAAAGTTGCATGGTCCACTGACTACAAAACACTACAAAACTCACAGTAATAAGAGGTCAGGGGCTTAACTATTCATTTATTTAAATGTATGCTACAGTTTTCGTTTTTTTCTGGTCAAATCAACAGATTTTAACTGGCACTTTCAAATACATCAGTCTATGAAAATGACAAAAATAATACTAGAAACAAAGCAAATATATGCCCTAAAGGCCTTTTAATTCCTGAAATCATGCTGCCCTTTTATCTGCAGTTAAAGAATGTGTGCATATTATTCCCTTTTTAAACACATTTCGAATCAGCTTACACTCTAGCTTATTCAAAACTTGAACTTATGCACAATGCTCAAAAACGTTTGGTGCACTCAGAAGAAAAGAACAATGTGGAAAAAAGAAAAGTGAGTTAGTAATTTTACTGTAATACGTATCTATGTGCTGCGTCAGGGCACGTTTGAGGAAGCCATCTGTAGGGTATCAGCTTCAATGAGGTTAAGGAACATAAACACCGAGCTGACATGAAAAATCAAAGCAAAAGAGCAAAGAAATACTATTGCAACTCGTGGTACACTTGGCACTCCTTATGCATTTAAAGACACTGCCGCCATGCAGACTCCATCTCAATGGCTGGTGTATCACTCAAGTGTCCTGAATTAATAACGGAGATAAAGCCCACAGATGGCATATGGTATGGTTTGAGACAGACTCATTTTGACAGGTGACAAAGATGACTACTCATCTAGTCATGTGAAATTAAGCACTTACAGGAATGGCAGGTGTGAACTGCCTCCTTTATACAGATTTGGAAGTGTCCCATCACTCACAGAAAGTGCTGTACTAAAATCCCAGACAACTGGAAGTACAGTTAGTGTTAAATCTGCAAGTGAGGTAAGCTAAGGCTGGGATGCGAGCCCCTGCCCTTTTACAGTCTGGATGATCTGTATTCCCTTTTGATTTGGACAGAGCCCCAGATACTGAACAAGAAAATGAAGGTAAAAACCTAAGGAAAAGTGAAATATATTCAAGGCAAAATTAGTCTCTAACACCATGCCGCTAACATTAATTCATTTCAACCTGCTATACATTTGGCCTCATTTTTTTTACTTTTCGGACTAACTCTGTTCACCATTTATCTACTATTACTGTTTTAATGGATTTTTCCCAACCCTTCCTCTCCATCTGTCACTGTAAGTGGATGTAAGACATTGTCTCACTAGAGCACTAGCCAATAACTCTGTAATATGATTGTATGATTGTCTAGAATAAATGCCTGGAGGTTACATCTGAAGCAGGATGTATACCTTCTGTACTTTTGGTACATGTTGATACTATAGGACGATAACATCTTTGCCATCTGGCAGTCTGTGTAATTCGAACAGTAGCTCTGTGCAAAGACATATGCGTAAGTGTACGCAAGGTAACTGTACACATGTGCATTCATTGCAGGCTTTGCTAGGACTATAAAATTGATCCTAATACCAACCTTTTCCTTCACCTTTAACATCTTATAAAATAAGTTCCGAGCTAAAACATTTATCCCTGACCATAGTTCACGTCCATTTACAAAAATTTTCTGCCATGTAGATAAAATCCCAAGTTCTCCTCAATACCACGCAGCATCAACATATTAGGAGAGGACAGACACTGGACAAGGGCACACATCTCAAAATCGCATTTTGAGACCAAACTTCAAACAAGCAAGCTATATGCTTCATAACGTATACATTCAAACAGACTGCAAAGACTGTGAGAGCGCACTCTGGAAAAAGTAATACTATCTCCATTGGTTGCCCAGATTTTCTCTGAGAGGAAAACGGAGGATGTCTCCTGCAGCTAAACTGTGAACTCCAACTTCTTTCTCAGTCTTAGTACCATGATCAAGAGAAACAATGTTAGGGTCTCAGGTCCTTCAGTTTTTTAAAACACACTAAATAACCCTCTCTGTCATACCAAGAAGCCTCATGTAGGAGAAGTAATACTAGCATTGGCTGTGTTCACATTAATGTGGTAGCTGAAAGCAGCAGTGAAATTGTAAAGTGCAATTTCCCATGCTTCCTTCCCGGCCACAGGTTTGTTCAGTCCGCAGGGTGACTTTGGGCTGGGCAAACCAAATTCATTTCCAAGGAAATGAGAGTAGTAGCCATACTCCAGGTTCACAGCAAATGTGTTCCAAGCCCTTGATGGGAACAGAGGGATTCAAACCAATGATCTGCCTTTGAAACAGCTTTGGACCATGGGTAGTGGGAAAGTTTGGTTAAGGGGATTAGATTTATTTTGAAGTAAGGACTCCAAAATGCAGATAATGTAGATATAGTGGCGTCACTACCAAATTCTGCAATTTCCTGATCTGCTCTTGTTGCTTCATACTACTTACTAATGTAAGCACAGACATGATCTGCAGCTGAAGAAAACAGCAGATAAAAAATTGAGTATTTTAGATTATATGCTGAATAATTGTGATAAAGGCTCTTTTTCTAATGACTTAGCTCAGTATGCAGCATATCAAAAAGTGTTTAATATTTTGCATGACTATAAAACACTGCATGGTTCCAAATATTTCTTTCTTTACAAATAAGAAGGCCCAACTGAATGCAGAATTTATCATTTGAAAACATATGGTTGCTTTTCATCCCAAAACTGTTCATGCTACATGCATCCGTAAATACATAAGGCACTACTACAACCATATTTCCTGAAAAAAAACCTAAAAGTACTAAATTGTCAGACTGTACCTCAGAAGTATAATGATGATTTTCATGAGATTAACAGCCTCCCCTGAAATGACAAACATCTTTAAGGACAGAATGGCATTTACCTGACAGTAGTACCTGAAGGCACTGGGAGGCACTTGAGAGCCTCAAGTAGAGTTAGAAGTACCCACAGCTTTCCTTTGCCCCCTCCTCTGCTCTAGTCCCACCACTCCTGACCCAAGGGAAGCTTTCCTCCTCTTCCTCCTCCTCCTCATCCTCCTCCCCTTGTGCTGGCCTCCAGCATCAGCAAAACAGCACAGCTGTTGGCTGGCTCTTCTTAGGGGATACTAAGAGACTGATTCCCAGATACAGAGGCAGATGAAACACTCCCGAGATGAGTGGCATCTTCTGTTCCTCCATTTTTATTTCCAGAGAACCTGTGAGTGTGGGCATTACATTAATGAGTCAAAAGACTCACAGGGCCAAAGCCCAGCCACAGACCTGAGCGTACGGTACAAAGGAAACATTGCCGACAGCTTAAACAGATCTCTGGTCATAATCCCATCCACTGTACACTTTCTAAGCAGACAATATCTCAGAGTATGTTTATGAAATGATTTTTCCGAGGAAAAAATAAGAACCTGTAATCACTTTTTGGCACTTGCAAATAAATTTCAATCTATAAGCAGTTAATCAAGCAGCTTACCAAAAAGTGGGCTAAGTATCTTTTAATGAAGAAGAAAGCTATTCCACCTATATATAGAAAATACATGTAGTATGACAAAGTCATATTATTTTAGTCAGTGGATACAATCTATTTTCCTGAGAACCATCAAGACACAAATTAATATGTAACTGAAGTACCTCATGTATAGCTACATCTTAAAGATCCACCTGAGCAACACAAACGATGTAAGCTGGGCATATTTCAAAGGACTGAGGTGTGGGGCAAGGGCAGCAAAACCCACCACTCAAGATACCTCCCCTCTGTGTATGACTCCATACACTGCTAGAACAGTTTGTGCAAATTAGGCTTCAGTTGTACATGAAATGATACATTTTTAAATTTTTAGTCCTTTATTCAATCATATTATCCATAGGTGCAACTTTTTCCTCATTCATTGAGGACATGAGCATTGTCATTATGGTCTAACAAATTCTTTGCTTCTAATGCAGCTGCGTCACCTACAATTCATGGCATTAATCTGTACATCCTTGTTCTTTTTATTTCCAATCTCTTCCCACTCTGACAATTGAAAGGTGCAGAAACTCCAGCGAAGAGTAAAAGAAACCTGCGAATTCCAAGCACTCAATCATGCCAGTGACCTCACGCTTTGAATGATCAGAGATTAAAATACGTAGCTATTTGAAGGAAAACAGATATTTGTGAAATGTTTTAAAAACTTGTATTTAAGTACAAAACCAGTTCTAATGATAGAGGAGTTCATGCACTACTACAAATCAGTATTTAAAAAATGTACATTAGGTGTTTGGAAACTAGTATTTTTAAAACATTTAACTTACAACTGAGTGTTATTGGAGAAAACAAATCTATTTATATAAACTTTGTTATTAGCTTTGGAGGTTACAAGAACAAGACAGACATAAAAGTGGCCAAACCTTTTACCTGCAGGTAAGCTCCAATAAATATGGCAAAAACTGTAAATTAATCAAAATAATTGCTTTTAGGCTGAGTCTCCAGGGAAGCTCTGTCCAGATCTTAAAATTAATTTATGCTTTTACATGACTGCTGTTGCTCTATGCCACTTATCAGACACGTGTTCATTACCGAAGTGAAATACACCCTTGCCTAGCAGTTGCATATGTACAGTTCTATGCAATTGCTGAAGATTTCTTATTTTTTTAAAAAGATACAGGATTGGAATGTCTTTTTCCTTTTCATTGGATATAAAAAGTGACATACAATTAGTACATTTTCCCATGTAAAATTTTTTTGCAGAAAGGCAAACAACATACTAGTTAGCAACATGACTTCTAACAAAATAAATTCATAAAATGCAGCACCTTTTAAAACAATTAATAAAAGATGTTTGCAACCAATAACACAGCTTCATACTTTTCTTAGGAGATAACAGTATTACATCTGGATTTTATCCTAATCAACTGACATGAAGGTTAACCGACTTCTCATTTCATTTGTTTTGTTTTTTAAACAAATCATAGTTTTGCCCTTTCCTCAACCAGAAAGTTAAAAGCACATTGCCCATAAGAAGTTTATTTTGTCTGGTGAAAATGTATACAGGAGACTGCCAGCATTCCCTAGTGATCTTTCAGATACAAGTCTGGTAAGCTTGGAAGAGGGGACTAGACAAAAACGCAGAAGGTAAAAAAATTTTTAGAAATTTAGTTTGCCAAATCATCAAAATTCTTTCACCGAATTACAAGCTCAGAAATTCTTGGTCATACATGAAACACAGAAATGTGATTAAATAATCCTTAAAAAACATCATACAAACTGGAAATCGTACGAAACACTGAAGAGGACAAGCAACAGCAGATGTTGCTATTGTACAAAAAGGCTGGTGTACACATAACACATGTTTGCACAGCAACATTCAAGACATGCATTTTCAATAGGCTTTCATGAATTCCTCTCATTCTGCCATCACACTTAAAGATGCATCTTTAAAGAGATTAAGAGTACTTTTCCTGAATATGAGTCAGGCCAAAGAGAGTCCTACCTACAGCACTTTCTAGAAAATTCAGAAACAGGAAGATTAGAGATCATAAATCAAAACCATTCACAGATTTGTGACATGCTCACACTCACTAAGATGGCTACTGACTGAAGGAAAACAATATACTTTCCAGCTTGCTCAGATTATATCAAATTAAGACTACTACAGTGCCCCTTAGCTGGGCACAGCAGTTTCTTATTTCCAGCAACTGATTTTTTTTTTTTTTTTAAAAAGCTTCTGAGAGTACTCATAAGATGAGCAGCAGTGACAAATTGGCGGTCTATGCCAAAACACTTTTAATAATAAGACTTAAAAATGAAAGGAAAGACACTAACTGAAAATTGCTAAAAGCTTGATTTGCTTTTTACAAGATGCTAAAAAAAGTTCAAATAAAAAACAGAAGAAAAACTTGTGACAGATATGAGAGTTCAAGACAGAATGCAAAGCTCTAAAAAACACAACCAAACCACTTCCTAAAGATTTCTGGTGTGTTGTTAAGACTCTATCTTAGTGAAGTGTATGTTAAACAAAAGAATAAAATAACAGCCTGTGAAATTTCTTACAGTTTTCTGCAGCTTCTATTCTTTAGCTGCTGAAATGAAAAACTGATTATTCCTATCAAGATTAAATTCCTCTAGCCCATGCACTTCAATGGGGAGAGGTGCAGTTATGGCACTCTGGTGAGAAAATGCTGTCCTTGACATCTTAAGAAAATGTAAGTGCAACTATTAGTTCTATAACATCTTGGGGAAAGCAGCATGGACACCACCTATTAATCTGAACATTGCCGATGCACATGGTTACAGAATTTACCCTAAGCTATATCCTTCCTTGCTGTTTCCTCCTCTTTAAAGTTAGGTTCTTTCTATAAACAGTTCCTATGAATTTCAATAAATTCATCTGGCGACAGAATCCAACCAAATCAACCTATATTTGAGACAAAACTCTCATTTCCTGCTCTGCATACATACAATATTCTTTCAAATTCAAATTGTTGTACACTTTGTTGCTTCTGATCTCATTGAACTACTTTGTTACAATTTTTTTAACACAGATTACACTTAGACTTTCCATTTCTTATCATGGAAGCTCTACACACTCTCAGAATAGCATTTGACATAGGGTAATGAATATGTTGTTGAGTGAGACCAGCATAGTGTTTCTGGAAATATTTGTCTGAGGTGTAGCAGGAAGACAAATTCAATCCCATAGTCCATCGCCTGCTAATGACATTTCTTTTACTTCTTGGAAACACTAGACATACACACAAATGCAACATCACTATAATAAAGCTCCACAGGTCAGAGACCTCAGTAATATTATAATTCCAAAATGATTTGAATATCTTATTATCTCGATAACTTGCTATGTCAGGCAAATGGCTTAACACTATTAGTCTAATTCTATAAATTTACTTGAAGTCCGTAATTTTTTCAAGCCACCGCTTAAAATGAAATGCACTATACACAAGGTTCCATGCTGACTCACTCAATGAAGGTCTATGCCGGCATATAAATGATTCTCTTTTCTTCCTTACCTCCAGATGCTCTAAAATATAGGGAGGGTTTGTCATGCCAAGCCTCAGCATAGCTCCCTCAGGAATAGCTTCAACCAGCTTCCACAGAAGCGTAGGGAGGTCTGTGCCAATATCTCTGCCGTAAGCCCCTGTGTCTTCACTGGTCAGCCATATCTCACAAACACCCTCTGTGAATAAAAGAAAGAGATAATTAACAAATCTGTTTTAGAGCTGTTTATTTTATCATACAGCTGCTCACTCTTTCTAATGCAGTATTTCACAAGGCTATTATGCAGCCAGACTGGGTATTCAATTGCAAGGGGGAGGGAAGGAGAAGGAAGGCTTATCCCATGGGTAGCAGTGGGTTATTAAGTTCATTTTATGAGCACAAGAGTGCTACAACAATGCTGTAAATTATCATTGCTGTGGAGTGATTAACATTCACAGCCGATGACTAATTCTGTGCTGCCTCTACAGCAAGGCAGTCAAGTTTAGTACTTGCTCTATTTTTTTTAGTCTAATTCATTGAACACTGCAAGTTACATTACCCAAGCAAAGAGTTTGCATTAATGGTTGTTACTAGTAGTTAACTTATTAACTGGTAAGCTTCCAATAAGCAAAAATTGCTCTAAAGCACAGTGATTAACAATCCTTCTGGAATAACTATCAAAAACCTGTATTCTTTAAATTATACAATTAGCAATGCAATATTAAGGTTGTCCTGAAAAGGTTAGTGACCACTGCATAATTGAGTGACAGTGTTGGAAAACCTGTTTCTGGACAGTTAATACTTTATTTTCCATCAATCGG
The DNA here is from genome assembly GCF_026419915.1 of Harpia harpyja. Taxonomy (NCBI): domain Eukaryota; kingdom Metazoa; phylum Chordata; class Aves; order Accipitriformes; family Accipitridae; genus Harpia; species Harpia harpyja. Next base: position 6,142,165 of record NC_068940.1, read on the forward strand.
GGCCTTACGAAGTAGTATATTTGATTTATATTTGTCCTGGTTTCAGCTGGGATATAGTTAACTGTCTTCCTAGTAGCTGGTACAGTGCTATGTTTTGAGTTCAGAGCGAAGAATGTTGATAACACTGATGTTTTCAGTTGTTGCTCAGTAGTGTTTAGACTAAAGTCAAGGATTTTTCAGCTTCTCATGCCCAGCCAGTGAGAAAGCTGGAGGGGCACAAGAAGTTGGCACAGGACACAGCCAGGGCACCTGACCCAAACTGGCCAACGGTGTATTCCATACCATGGGACGTCCCATCCAGTACAGAAACGGGGAAGTGGGGGGCAGGGATTCGCCGCTCGGGGGACTGGCTGGGTGTCGGTCGGCGGGTGGTGAGCAATTGCACTGCGTATCATTTGTACATTCCAATCCTTTCATTATTGCTGTTGTCATTTTATTAGTGTTATCATTATCATTATTAGTTTCTTCTTTTCTGTTCTATTAAACCGTTCTTATCTCAACCCACGGGTTTTGCTTCTTTTCCCGATTTTCTCCCCCATCCCACTGGGTGGGGGGGAGTGAGTGAGCGGCTGCGTGGTGTTTAGTTGCTGGCTGGGGTTAAACCACGACAATATTGTAAAAAGCAGTGACCTTGAACACTGATATTTGGTAATACTATCCTCCTGCTCAAAGAGGGGAAAGATTGCACTACCTTTTAATAATAGTTGAAAGCAATGAGGTTTCACACAGCCTCTTTTTATCAGTCTGCCCAGCTTCCATCCTTTTTGCAATGCAATCCCCCTCTCCCTCCTCACCACCCCAAAGCAAGAAATAAGCCATTGAAAACAGGGTGGCTGGGAGGAAGACTCCTGTGATTCCCAGTGAGATAAGATACCATAAACTCAGTGAAGAGTTAAATTCTAATACCAATGATGAACCAGTAAAGAAAACATCCAAACACTACTACAAGACGTGTAATTCATCAAAGCACTCTTTGGACCAGCAGAGAATGTATCGCAAAATGTAAATGTTTATATTACAAATATATACTTAAGATGAGGAAAACAAACACATACCCAGACTTTAATCACATAAAAAGTAATAAACCTAGAAAACCAGAAGCTTTACAAAAATGTGAACTCAAGACTGCCACTTTTAAACTCACACTATAACAATAAAGGCAGACAGCAGGCTATGCTGAGCATCACAGTTAATTTTGTTTGTTCAGAAAAGTTTTCAAGACCATTTATTATTTAGAACTAAGAATACTTAAAAATCAAGGTAAACCAAGAAGCTCATCACTTCGTAAGTTTTGCTTCAAGAATAAGTTAATGAGAGAGATGTATAATTCTGTTCTTGTAAGAAGTCTGGTGGAAAGTATTCTTGAAGTACTGCTCTTTGGTTACGCAGCTTGCAGTCACAACTTTGTAGTCACACTCAAACTGAGCTCCCCTATGCCTGATCAGGTATGCAGAATCTGCTAGCAGTATACAATCACACCTTGGATTCCACTGCAGTTGCTAATGTTTTTGGAATTCATCTCACCACAGGCAGTACCACACCATGAAACACACTCTAGGGTTTGCCACCTGCCCTACATTTTCTTGAGATATGGAAAAAAAGAAGTGATTTACAGGATACGTTTTAAAAATAAGAGAAACAAAGGATCTCGATCGTGCCTAATGTCCTCTTGGGTTTTTTTATATCAGTCTCCAATAGCCAGGAGAACACTGCAAAACAGAGTAATTCTCATTTTTAAGCTTTCAGTCTAAATAGTTGCATGAGTTTTGGGTTTGGTGGGGTTTGTTTTGGTTTGGGGTTTTTTTGTTTGGTTTTTTTGGTTTTTTTTATGAAAATGGCTAATGGAATACTGCCTCACAGTTACCAGATTAACACTGAGGAAAAAAAATAAATCACTGGCTAGGAATGGAAATAATGTTCCAGTGGAAAACAACAGTGAGCTTTTAAAACTGCATAGGTGGGGACCATTAGCCCCCTGGAGGGCTGAAACTTCAAATTAAATCACAAGAAGAGGAAGCAGCTGTAACAGTAAATCAGCAACAACAGGAATAACTGTCTCATCTGCTCTCCGATCAGGGTGTTAAACAACTAGAAATGGGCATAATTCATGCTGAGAGAACCAAGGATGTGGTCTTAACATGGGGGGAATGGACACCTGTATTTTAGGAGAAAGTTCATGTCCCAGTTTCAGGCTGACAAAATGGATCTTCAAACACTGAAAACTGCTCTGAGTGCTAAGTATTTACAAGCAGGGTAAATCGACTTTGTACACAACTGTGTGTGATAGAGGTTTGGTGTTAACTGTTGTCAGGCTGTTTATTCTAGTCCTTTGCGTCCTGAGTTTAGGAGTCTAAGCTTACACCAGGTAAGAGGAGGAAACAACGGACCTCTCAAACAGTATTAATAAAGTGAACCAACACTTCCCACTCTCACTTAACCCCCTTCCCCTCTAAACTCCAGCCCTATGTAGGAACCTATTTAAATCCACTGTCTAACCATGTACAGTATTTTTTTCCTTTCTTTTGCAGTGAACCACACTTGATCATTCACCATTCTGTTACTGGGCAATTTTGGTGCTAATAAAAGCAAGCTGATTTTGTAAACAAGAAAATTGATCCAAACTGCAGAGTTTGCATGTGCAAACTCAGAGCATTTGTTACAGTATTAAGGCCAATTATCATTATATTCAAGTAATTACAAGTCTGCCTTTGGTCACAGCTCATAGTTTATTTCTCACTCTGCCATCACTACACAGCACAAAAGAGTAACCTCAACAGCTGGCTTCTGATCTCTGCTCTGCTGTAATTGGAGATGACTGAGAATGATAAATGTTGGAAAAAGAATAGGTTCCAAGTAAGTTAAGGAGGTTCTGAGCCTATTCCTTCTCCAATGTCTCAATATAAAGAATATTCATTGCAGATTATCTGACAAGGGTTTTAACTTCATTTTTGTGGGGTAGTCTAAACAACCCTTGTCATAAAGAAGACAAGAAATCCAACAGTTGTCACTTTTACAAGATATGTGCATTTCTGTTTTAGAGAGCACTTGAGAAGATTCATTTCTTTAATAAAAATTTTCTAGTGTTTTTTATTTTGCTTTATCCTCATGCCACTATTGTAAACACTGTTTTCAGCAGTAGCAAACATCTTTTAAATTGAAGGGAAATGTACTCCATCTGAAAAATGACTTGACTTCAATCTACAAAAACATCTGAAGGTGTTAAAATATCAGACACTAATCCCGCCGAAATTCTCCTATTTGTTAACCTGCTGTACCTTTATACAAATGAAATTCAATCATAAAATCCCCTTATTTCTTTCTTCTCCTTCCCTTCTTCTTGTTCTTCTCTTTCCTGGGAGATTTTCTAATGTGAACAGGAGTGTCTTCTCCAGCAGCACAATCCTCTACAGGCTGCCTCGGTGGGAGGGCCCCGATTCTGACCTCAGGAGCCCACATATGCTTATCAATAACTGCCTGACCTCCTTACTATTCCTTCTCCAACAGTGAATTCTTAGGGCAGCCTGCAGTGCTGTACAGACCATAGAAATACCTCTCCCACTGCACCACAGAAATCTGAAAGACCATCTGCCAAGGGGAGGTCTGACTTAAATGTTTGTCAAAAACTGCCTACAGACATGAGGACAATCAATCTGACCCTGCCATTCCTGATCACACCCTTAGAATTAAAAAAAAAATCATAGCCAAAGACAGAGAGAAAGGCTTGGAAAAATCCCATTCATTTTAAATGTGCTCATTGTTCAGAATGAGCTTACCCTACACAAATGTATTTTCTCTTCAATTATTTGAGTTTTCCCTTATTTACTCAGCATGGGTTTTACAGGCACTATTTACATACTTGATACAGTGCATGTGCTAGATGACTTTACTGAATCAGTGCCTTAACTGAGAAACTGTGAAAACATCTGTGTACATACCATATCACTATCAACCTGAATATAATGCAAGTTTAAACAGCAACTGAGATTTGAGGGAATCAAATTCCTCCTATACTTCTGAAGTACTTTGCAAGCATGGATTCACCATGTAAGAGTCCAGGCCTCCTCTTAGACAGTCAGTTCAACCACATGGATCACCACCGAAAGTTCCCGTTGCAGGGACTTCCTGAAAAAGTGAAGCGAACTGGGAGCAACTCACTGGTGCTAATGGAGTTGTGGAAGTATTCGTTTCCAGTTCACCCAGAAATCCCTATTTGATCTGTATATACACAGGGATTGTACAGGAGAGCAAGAATGGAGCTACACAAAATGCTGTACAAACACACCCTATCCCAGACTCATAAAGTAACTCACACCTGTCACAACTAGAAACTGCAGCATATCTGGCGAGCAGATGATGAAAAAAGTAGACCGAAGAAAAAAAGAGAGGTGTAGGTACAGAACTGGTGAAAGTAGCCTGTCAGGCTATGATTTAATGGATCAATGTTTCTTCTGTACTTTGGAAAGTGTGGGTCAGCTTATGATTCAGCAATGTATCATTCAGGAGAATGCAGTCCTGCAGATCTGCTCATGACATACTACATCCAAACTGGTCCCATCACAGTCTCACTTTTACCTTGAGGGACAAAGCTCTAGGTAAGTGTATCATAGTCTGACTTTCTAGAGGATCTTTATTATAACCAAACATATTTCCTCTTTTCAAAAGATCTATTTTTTTACCCTTCTGGACAGTCTTATGGAAGTGAAAGATAATTGTACACTCCTGTTTTCTTAATGCTTGCCACAAATAGCAGAACAAGATCAGAATGGCATCATGAACATTGGCTGACCTACTGGAATGCAACGCTTGGAGAAATCACTAGGATCCCCAAAACTCCTGTTAAAAGAGAATGCCTAGCAAAAGGATGACTGGCTTTACCAACCCTTCACAACACAGGAGGAAGCAATGGCTGGTTGAGTGGCCAGGAAAGTCTGTTCAGCATTAGTGCACATCAAAATGAGGACCAGAAAAATATTTCTCTGAATTGTCACTATTAGAGTCATAATCAATAGTTTTTAAATATCTCTTTAATAGTATAAATTGCCTTGAAGTATTGATTAGTATTACATAAAGGCCTGCTACACACAGTGACTTAATTTAAAAGCCTGAACAAATCCCATTTTATGTGGTCATCAGGAAAGCCAAAAGGCAAAGGCAATTCTGTACACACAGTGAAAATTTCTTTTTGTGGGATCACAGAATAGCTTAGGTTGTGAAGGACCTCTGGAGGTCATCTAATCCAATCTCCTGCTCAAATCAGGTCCAATCAGATGAGGTTGCTCAGGCCCTTGTGCAGTTGTGTTTTCAATATTTCCAAGGACAGAAATACCACAGCCACTTTGAGTAATCTGTTCCAATATTTGACCACCCTTAGGGTAAAATATTTTTCCTTGCACTTAATTGCAATTTCCTGTGTTCCAACTTGTCCTGTTACCTCTCATCCTATCTCTGTAAGACCTGTCTAACTACAAGACAGTCCGGCTCTGCCTTCTCTACACCCTCCCATTAGGCAGTCGTAGACAGCAGTAAGATCTCCTCCTAGATTTCTCTTCAAAAGCTCAACAAATCCACTTCTCATGCCTCATGTGCTCCATCCTCCTAATCATTTCAGCAGCCCTCTGCTGAACTACTCCAGTATGTCAGTAAGCCTGGTCCTGGGGTGCCCCAAATTGGACTGAGCACTCTCTCCGTGAGGTCTCATAATTGCCAAATACAAGACACTAGTCACTCCCCTGGGCCTGTGGCTGCACTCTTGCTAATAGCATCTAGGACACAGCTGATAATTGCATAGGGGTTTCTCTGCTGACTCACGTTCATCAGCTTGCCAAGAGGAACTCCATGGTCCGCAAAGCTGCTTTCCAGCCGGTCAGCTTTCCACATCCATACTGCAGCATGGTGTTATTTTGTCCTGGATTCAGGACATTTTACTTGCCTTTGTTGCACTTCCTGAAGCTATTGTCAGTCCATTTCTCCAGACAGTTGAGGTCCCTTGCAATATTAGCCCTACCCTCCAGCCAGTCAACTATTCCCCCCCATTTGGTATAAACTCCCAAATTGCTCAAAAAGCACTCTATCTCACTGTCCATGTTGTTAATAAAGGCACGAAATACTGGCCCCAGTATCAATCCCTGTGAAATGCCATTAGCAACGACCAGCTAGACTTTATACCATGGATCACCACCCTATGAGCCTAGCAGTCCAGCCAATTCTTTCAGCCACCTTACCATCCACTTATCCAGCCCATATCTCACCAATCTAATAATATTATGGGATACTATGCTGAAGACCTAGCTAAATTCAAGGTAAAAAAAACAACCCCAAAAAACCCAACCAAAAAAGAAAAAAAACCCCAAACAAAACAAAAAATCCCCAAACAAAAAAAACCCTCCACCCCAAACCCGGAAAACCAAAAACAAAACAAAAAAACCCAACAATCCCCTACCCCCCCAAAAAACCCCAAACCAACCCACCTCAAAACACCAGAACTCAACAGCTTTCCCCTCCTTCTCAAAGCCAGACATTCTGTCAGAAAAGTCACTCAGGCTAGTCACATGATTTGCCATTGGTAAATCTGTTAGCTGTTCCCAAACATCTTGTCCTTCATGTGCTTAGAAGTGGCTTCCAGGAGGGTTTGCCCCATAGAAAGTGAGGTTCACCTGCCCTGTAGTTCCCTAGATCCCCCTTCTTGCTCTTCCTGAAGGGCAGGGTGACATTTCCCTTTTTCCAGTTATCAAGAATCTCCCCTGATTGTCATGCCCTTTGAATGATGAGAGAGAACAGCCTCATAATGACATCAGCCAGCACTCTCAGCACACTTGGAAGCCTCTCATTGAAAGATTATTTCTGTTACTTCTGGATGTCAGTCTGCAGTTACAAAAACTACAGCTATGTTTTGCAAGTGCTTAGCTCAGTACAACTCTTTAAAGCAGTTGTGGTTTCTACTGCCCACAGGATGACACATATCTTAGAGTGCTTAGGAAATGAACACAGTAACTTTTATGGTCTACATGTTTTTGAGAACAAATGTGTTTGGGAACTAATATGAAGTGACATACAGACCAAGTTACACTGACTCAGATTATTCCACCTATGTAGGATAACATTATTTTAAAAGTAGAACACTCAACAATATCACTTTGGAAGATTCCGTTTGGCAGTGTTGTCTACTACACTTAGTAACGAAATACAAGATACTTTTTCTTTCTCCTTGCCAAGATGCTTAATTTAAGTAAATGTTTGCACACACAAATGATTAAAGTTCTCATGTATTTATATACATGCTATACATTAGTATATATTCATGGTATGAAATTCTTAAACTATATGAAGCCATAACTGGAACTTGATTTAAAGAATCGTTTACCACAGACGTGACGTAGGTACTTACAACAAATTCCTGATCCTGCCAACCAATGGAAAAAAGTTTGGGCTATATCTGCAAACTCCAAAAGAGAAAAATTAATTGTGCCTTGGACCCCCTTAACTCTTCTGGCAATTGCTTTTTCAAAAGTACGAAACATCCCTTGAATTTTGGTTAGATTAAGTTCTCTTTCCAAAAAGTAAAACATGCTATCTCACTTATTTATATAATAAGTTGTAATCAGAGCTTAAATGACCTTTGATGCAAAAGAGCTCAAGAAATAGCTTATGAAGCTCAATGCAAAAGAGCTCAAGAAACAGCTTGATTCTATTTCAATGAAAATGTGTTAATACATCTCAAAAATTTTGTTTTATACATTTTTTCCCCTCAAAGTGCATTCATATTTCTTGTGTTATTTCATGTAACTTACAAAGCCAAATCAGAGCTCGACCATAGTAAAAAAAATATCAAGCATTAGGTCTGCTCAATAAGAACTTTTTTTAATTGCTTTTAAGTTACAATCACAAAACATTCTGGTTTTGCACAAAATTAAAAAAAAACCACAAAAATTCCCCCTCCCCCCCAACAACAAAACATATGCAAACACTTTTACTACTACCTTTCACATTAATTTTTAGGGTTACTTTGGAGATTTTACCAGAACAACCACACACTGAAATGTTCTGGCTCAGCTACCTGTCTACTCTTCAGTAACATCAAGCTAACTTTAATGTAAGGATACTCTACCATCCGCTTCATATTTAGATGTGAAGTCTGATGGAAGAATCTAATAGCCATATGACTAACAGTGGCTTTCCATTTTATCTTCTGTGGTTATGAAAGTGGAAGCTACAAACGGATTTATTCAAGGTTTTCCTTTTCAAAAGTCATGCATCTGAAAAATGAAACTGATTAAACTGTTTAGAACATGGGTCCACTGAATTTGCTTATTTATCTAAATTCATTGTATGAAAGTCTCAAAACCAGAACTGCTCCTTTTGCAGCAAATGCTTCACCATCAAGGCATTTACAAAGGAAGTTGTAACCTGTGACTGTTGTAGGGTTTAGCAGTTTACAATTTGTATCAAATATGTTCCTTTTGTGCACTTCTGTGACTACATTGATAAGCAAAGTATGTCGATACAAGGAGTATTTTGAAATAAGGAATAAGAAAGCTTGTGACAGTAGTAAAAGTTTAGTTAAAATTATTTCTTCTTTGTATGGTATTAACAATAATGAAAAAAAAAATAGTTAGAGAGTTCCCAATAAAAAGCAGGCAGCACATAGGGCCAACTGATCATTAAATACCAAAGAGAGCATAAGAGGTTTCTCTCTCCCACAAAGCAAGCCCTTGTCCTTGCTTATAAAAGAGGTCATTCTACCCCTATAGGGACCTCTGTTCCTAATAGCTTACTGCTAGAGCATAAACTAGCAGCCCTGTCTGCTCATTTTGTATCTATAGTGCGTTAGCAAAGGGGGGAAGGAAAGGGAGCAGTATAATAGGTCACTTGCTGCTGCAAACAGCATGATAGCTAAACTTTTATGGGTCCAGTTTCATTCTGCTAGAACAAGAGAGACTCAAAAGGGCATCAAGACAGTCAGGCTGCAGAAGTTTGCTCAGTGCCAACATTGCAGCACTATGCACCTTGCTTTCAAGGAGGATTAATGACACCATACATCATGATGATAAATTGGGTTTTGTAGCCAGTTTGAAGAGAAAGGGGAGGAAAGGATTTTGAAAAAACTGGAGGGGAAAAAACCGTAGTTGAATTTCATGAGCTGGTCCTATTTCAGGCCGAGGGATGAGGAAGTTGTTCTTTAAGAGAAAAGTCTGTGCTTCTTCTGCTGGCCACCTGCCTATGACCCTCCTATTTCCAGGCATGCGTGTTACCTATACAATAGCCTGTTTTGAACGTTAGCTCTTGCACAAATGAAAAAAAAAAAAAAAAAAAAAAAAAAATTTCCACTTAATCATTACACTTGCCAGCTGAAAAAAGATAAAACTGAAATTTGCCATTCCATATACAGACATCCTACAAGAATCAAGTTGGTTTTCAGAGACGGTGGACATCTACCGCCTAAGTTAACAGAATAGAAGTCGTATGTGTATTAATGATCAGGGACAGAATTACCTGATGTTAATTAGTTCTTTGCTGAACGAAGAACATTATTCAAGAAGCAAGCTCAATGATAGGCAATGGTACATGCATCAAGAGTATAAAGCATAAAGGACTGGGTGACCATAGGGAATGGATTTTGTAAAAAGGGACTTAAACACAAAGGAAATTTATTTCAGAAAACAGACAGGCCTGAGTTTAGAGTTGTTGTTTTGCAGCCCTGTATACAGCATACAGATATGCAGGTCCCTGAAGCGTGGAATTACTGTTCTCAGCTCTATGCCTCACAAATACACTTTGTGAACTATTGATATGCTCATGTTGTTCTTGTACTATAAGCAGAGAAAGAGTACTTGACCCTCCACCAGAAGGGTCGGTCTAGCACCCTGCAGAAATACTCTTTAGTTACTGAAAAGAGAAAGAGCAGAATTTCCATAACTTAAAAACTGAAGAACTAGAATTTATTATTTCTATGCCTATTGTAAAAACACAAATGAGAAACCTGCTTTGAACTCTGAATTCAGAATGAGGCATACGAGAAATCTTGTTTATGACTTAGGAATTCATTGGGAAACGAAGAGTAACGTGCCACTCATTATAACATATGCTTACTGTTTTAAAACCAAAACATAGGCTATCAGCCTGCTGTAGATGAAGTATCAGATGCAAAGGGTCACACACTGCACAAATTCAAGGAAATGGTCATGAGCTGTAGGCATATTACAGGATGCAGTGCTAATTAATGGACGCTTTTTACTGAGTATCCATCTCTGTAATGCTAATGATTTTGGATTAATTTAAACAACATGTTTTCATGGAAACTAATTCTTGGGAAGTAACATGGCATACCAAGTTTCAATCATTAAAAAAGTTTGTAGCCAAGCTAAATAACTCTCTTAATCTGAGTTCAGAAAGAGAATAACTTACAAATTTTACAACAGCAGCTTGCACACAAGCTACCAGGGCACATTAGAGATATTTGACATAGAAATTCATCCTCCAGAAAGCATTCTCCTGCCCAAATTTCTTGCATTTTTGAGAGCTGAATCATATAGTCTTGTTTCATTCAATGTTTCTGACTTTTTTTTGTTTAATAGGTTAACAGCAAGAGTAGAAAGAAACCACATTTTGGCTATTTACAGATGACATTTTAAAGATTACCTGAAAATTAGTTGGAAATAATTGGGGTTATAATAAAATGTTGAAATTTTAAAATGTAATCAAAGAAAGAAGATAGCTTATGTCTGCCTTTGACTGAAAAGCTAACAAGAATGAATAAATAATCTCTGCTCTGCTACATATCCTAGGATTAGGGGAGACATCCTTTAGAATGTTACATGTTCTGATCACAAGAAAACCCCCAGAGTTAAGAATAAAGCACTATCATAAGTGATAAATATAAAAGTGTCAAATGCTTTGTTTCACACTAAGTTATGAGCCAAGATATAATAATGTAAACTTCAAATGGCAATACAGACTACAAAAATACTTTAATAAAAACTGTTTGTTTTGCTTTGTTTTTCAGTAATTTTTCTATATACCACAGTCATCTTAAGTTGTATTGAATTCTAAGTAAAAGACTGATTTTAATTACTATTATTCTTTGCACAAAGTGAGAAAATAGCTGAAGAATCTGGCAAACTGCTATATCATAGAATAAAAGAAAGCAGGGAAAACAGTCAGCATGTGCAAGGGCAAGGCGGTCAGCTATACACAGAATGCACTCAGGGGACCCCAATTCCATAAGCCAGCAATACAGAGGGGTAACGTGTAAATACTGTTTCTGAGGATGATAATCCTTATCTAACGTTACATCCTCATGGTACTGTAGATAACACCATTCATTCATTAAGAATAATGTGGCCTGTATCTGCAAGTATGTCAACCTGTTGCTGCACCTGACTATAAGCTAAAACAGTTCAGTAGCAAGTCACTAAGTAACCTCAAAACTAAAGTGGTGTCTGGTTTTTTTTTTTTTTTAAGAGAAAAACCATTTGTCTTCATTTAAAATTTTCTGTAATGTGTTCCTTATACCTATTATCAACACTTCTACATCCTATATTTAGCTCTGAAAGACGCAACCCAGCAATGTCATTTGAGGAAAAAATTTATAAAGGTATTGAACTTCACAAATCTTACAACAGCTGCTCAGCTGCATTAACTGCTAGAAAGCCATCATTAGGAAAATCATGATAAAAAATAATACACTTGCCTTAAAGACTTCTTTAATGAGTTATCATTAGACCACATTTCCCTTCAAACCAGGTAACTGCATTTCAAGTACTACTTCTATGCACAGCAGTTTTAATGTTTGAGGAACAGTGCTGTTATTACTTGTTCTTTTGTTTCTCGAGATGGCTTTTCCATCAGGAGTACTTTTCATCATTTCACAAAGAGTTCAGTTTTAGGAGACTCATCCAACCCACAATGGGCATGTCAAAGCACCAGTTTATAGGTGATTAAGGAGAGGATGTGTATTTGATTTTAGAAGGGAAAGGAGCATGGAGGGAAGGCTGGAACGGCAGTGTGTGCACATGTGCTCCAGCAACACATCACTGGGACAGTAACACAGAAAACACCACAGCAGTTAGGGTGAGTGGTGCGATTTGTCTGGTATGGTACTCTTGCCAATGACCGCTGCTTACCAGATGTTTCAAGGGGCAGGGGAAAATCAGTTTGGAGAAAAATTCTTCCAGGCAGCAGCAGTTCAGTCAGTCTTACATAAAATCTTCACCAGTCAAAAATAAAAAGATAAATTCTCTGAATAGCTTACCAACCAGGTATGTCTTTTCTGAACAAGCACAAAAATCTTGTGAATTCTCTTACTGCTAAGTGCTACTCACATTATATGATTTTGTTCAATTTGATTATAGAAGCCGCAATGGGCAGTGATACTAGGAAAACAACTCCTTGTAAATAAGTTGCAGGCCAAAGAGTCAGAAGTATTGAGTGAGGTTTTTCTGTTGTTGTCACTACTAAAATATTCAGCTTTCCAGCACTTACAATAATATTAGCACAGCATATCGATGACTAATCCACTTAATAGTAGCATTGCAATCAAGTCATAGAAATCTACGACTGATACGTGGCTTCAGAATTCCACAAATAAATTATCTTTACAGGAACTCAAGGAATCATTTTCTTTCAGGACCCTATGAGCCCTGAAGATGAATTCCAAAATATACTTTCTGAAGGCATCACAAATCAAACACAAATGCTATTCAGAAATGTTCCTCCTTCTTCTGAAAGAAATATGATCCAATAGTTAAAGGAGTATTTTTTTTGCATATATTGGTATTTTCTGATTATGATAAATGGGATATTTTGTAGAGCAGTTTTACTAAAAATGCCAAAATGCATATCACTAAGTTGCATAAAGAAATAAAAATACATACAATGCACTACAAAGTCATCAAATATCTAACCCAAAGCACGACTGAAAAAATAAAAATGTATACTATCGTATACTCTGCACTGCTGCAGAGGAAACATGCTGCATATACATATGCCATTTGTCACTTCTACATATGGAAACAAGCTTTAGCAATGCTAGAGACAAGAAGAAACCCAATGAAAGGTCTGTTCTTCCTCTGTTTTAGAAATGGGAGAAATGTCATTTCTTACATAGCATGTTTTGACCGCCAATAATTCCTTTTTAACAACATGAGCTTTAGCCTGGCGTCATGTGCTCTAATTTCCAAATAATCTAATAAAGGTTTACAGTGACTCTTAAGTCATAGCATAACACGTCTTTGTGTCCCTACACAACAATAACAACAATTTGGCTGCAACTTAGAACATGTTGAACACCTTTTCATTTTTTTCTAGGAAGGGAAACAGTTGGTTAATAGAGATGGGAATAAAGTGCCTTTTTGAGTTTACCATACCTTCAGAAAGATTCTTTTCTAGCATTTTCCTCTCTCCTACCTCCACCCTCTAGTGAAATATAGAAAACAATTACCTGTTTCAAAATATTGCCTCAAAACAAAATTAAAATGATACCGTAAATTCGAAATAAGGATCACAGAATGCAGTGAAACATGTAAGCGTAAAACAAAAAATTATGCACAAGATGAAAACACTTCCCTGAGACCTACAGAGAACGTCTAGATATACGTGCAGTATCTCAGCTCAGATACTGTTTGAGGCTCAGCCACGGGAAAGAAGCGTTTTAAGAATGAGTGGGAACACACGAACACAAACAGAAATCAGAGAAACGAGCAAAACTGACTGTGTTAACACCACACACAGTATTAACTACAGACTGGCACAGAAAAATAAACTGAAACCTCTTAAAAGAAAATTTTCAAAAGAAATACATTCCTCCAGTTGAACAAAATATCAAGTCATCTTGGGATTACAATGAATTTGCCCTCATTTATTTAGGTTTAGAGTTACTATTCCAACAAGGGTTTTGATGCCACTCTTACTTACGAAATATTAGTTTAAATCAATCACATTGGTCTGTAGGAATACAGAAGAATGGACAAGTTTGAGCTTCTATTTCTTAAAACAACTTATGTTTTGCATTTACTAAGAATTGAGTTCCCAGATCCCAATACTGTTATCCTGAATCCTCCTATTCAAGTCTCCAATATGGACTCAGATTCCTTAAGCTTGTATTTAAGAAATATATCTTTAATCAGAATACCTAAGAAAACAAGGCTTGCATGATCATGCTGTGCATGTATCATTCTATCCCAGTAACTTTTGAAGTCATTGGCCATTTTCTATCAAATTTGACAGAAAACTAGAAATCTCAACAGTAAGTTCCCACAAGTTTCATGAATACTAGTAACCAGCTGGAGAAGCATGGCCCAAATGGGTGTCCCACTTAGGGGAAGTCAGGCAGGACTCTGTCACTACTCAGCTTATTTGGCTGCAGCCACCAGGCTGGATTAGCTACAAGTCCTCCATGTCAGGGACATCACAGATTCCATGAGGAAGGAAGTGGGGTTCATACTGGTGGAAAAGAATATCAGCATCATAGGGCACCAAATTTTAAGAAAGCCCACTTTATCACATCATGAGAGTTGGTCTTCAAATAAATACTGCAAACATTGCATAACTACAAGTACAGACTCACAAGAATTTGCAACTTGTAATTACAGTTACTTGTCCAACTACTTTAGTTTACCTCTACTTACACCTAAAGAATAGTATGTGACAATAATCAATAGTATGGGACAGTTAAATGATTCTCTGTCTTCAAGTTGTTAATATTCTTTATTACTACGGCTTCAAGCAATTCATCATACCATATGCTTGAATGCAAGCCACTGGAGCAATAGTTTTTCTGCATATTCTCTCTGTGTACGTTTATATGCATGACAGAACAAATATTGAGACTCTCTGACAGTCTCCATTTTATTTTGCACGTCTGTTCCAACACATTTAACTACAATGCATATCTCCTCTCTTTCCTCCCCTTCAACCTGCCCTGTCAATGACCTTAAACACAATTTAAATGAACCACCCTCTGCTAGTAATGAGAAATAATTCAGCCTCAATGATGGTTTGTTAAAGCCTCTCTCATAAAAGAAAGCATATGCAACTTTTCAATCATTTTGAATCATAGAAGGAGTTTTTAGCTTAAAAAAAACAATCATTCACTAGTGACATTAGGGAGGCTGGACGTAAGTCAAAGTTCAAAGTAAAATAATTTATTTGTTCCAGCCCTTAATTATAAATTTAACATAAGGGAATCATAGCCTGAGCAATTTCTGTGCTGCAGTTTGAGAATGACTAGGTTTTGCTGCTCTCCCAGATTGAGAGGAAGGATTTAATAATTCTCCCCACTGCACATTAATGCCTTTTTTTTTTCCTCTATAGAACAGCACACAAAATACATGAAATTTACACAAAAGAACTGATGAAATTCACTTTTAAGCAAGTCCAATAAGGACATTTAATATCAAATGCATACTCTGAAATGATTATAGACAGATCTACAAATGGATTCAGGTTCCCAGCTCCCATTGATAGCCTAGAACACTGATCTTTTCTTTACAAAGGTATTTAAACACCTCTGAGCTTATTTTCAGGATATATGAACAGGGAACCTGGTTAGCACATTTTCTATAGAGCCTGTAATTCTTCTTCAACTTCACATGAGAGTACCTTTCTGGTACCTTTTGTGTTTATTCCAATCACTGAAACAGAATGATATAATAAAACTGAAATTCTGGATAAGAAGCAAAAACTTGCAAAAATGGACTCCACTTCAGCCCAGATAAACAACTGAACATGTAACAATCACAATGTAGAAGTGTAATTGATTTAGAGAAGGACGATTCATATGAAAGTGTCTGCATCGTTAAAAACAGGATCATAAACCAAAAAGCTCTGTGCTGCTAGACACAAACTGTATTGTGTCTTGCAAGAGTGTCAAGTCTTGGCAAACATCCAGTTGTTGAAACATTGCCAGGCACATCAGATATATATTAATGCAGGATAATCTGTAAGAAAAGCATTCTTTCATAAACATTTTTTCTTTGTAAAACCATCAATCAACTTCCTAGCTGAGCACCATGTGGCTCAGCTTAAGAGATCCTCAGGAATGCTTCAGTGTCTATAAACCACTGACTTCACAGACCTGGTGCTTTTCAGTGCCCATTGTCCTAGGTATTTGCTGAAGTTATTTGGCCGGCTGTCAGCAGCTAATTCTCATTTGTAACTTGGGAAACCAGCAGCAGGAGGTCACTCAGACCTGACTAGTGACATCCTCAGCACCAATTAGCCAAGGTGCAGACTGCCAGTAAAGAATTTTTTGCAGTTCAAATTATTTTATAGGAAGAACAGGAACATAGAGGACCACCTAAATATCTGTCATAAAAAGGACTAACACAAGCATCTTGTTATTTAGCCCACTTGAAACCGCAAAGAGAAGCAAAATGATACATGTTTTTGTTCACAAGTTGTATCTCCTAACAAAGATATGTTCTAACAAATACAAGCATATTGGCATTCCAAGAGGCAGGTATTGTAAAACTAAAACGAAGCACAAAGTTTCCAGAGAAATCTTACTACAAAACAGTAATTTTACATGAGTTATAAGGATTGAACTGGACTATCCAGGAAAACAAATACACTGAAAGAATGTTTGAAACTATTTCTACACCTAAAAGAACTCTACTGACATTCTGTGGAACTTGCAGAGTCCATCTCAAAGTGTCAATTTCTGCCTCTCTATTCCATAGGAAAATGGTAATTTACTTAAGCATCTGATCTTCAGAAGGGCAGAGGCCACTCGCTAGTTTCTAATCCAAAGCATTCCAATGTCACTACTTAAAATGTATGTTCCAATTTCATAACATATATTAAAGCACTGTTATTTCTACATAATTTCACAAGAGTCAGGATGAAGAAATTGGCATTGTTTAAGTCAGTGGGAGAAAATATAAACAACCTCACTATAGCTGTAACTACTGGATGAATATCTTCCACTCATATTTATGAAACATGAGGGACTGGATGACTCCATGTAACAGCAATAATGCATTTCATCTCAGACTCAGGAGTAACGTGAATACAACCCAATTTAGAGGTGACTAAAAACCTGAAAGATTTTAGATGGCCTATTGTGATGGGTTAACCCTGGCTGGACGCCAGGTGCCCACCAAAGCCATTCTATCACTCCCCCTCCTCAGCTGGACAGGGGAGAGAAAATATAACAAAGAGCTTGTGGGTCGAGATAAGGACAGGAGAGATCACTCACCAATTACCATCATGGGCAAAACAGACTCAGCTTGGGGAAAATTAACTCAATTTATTACAAATCAACCAGAGTAGGGTAATGAGAAATAAAACCAAATCTCAGAACACCTTCCCTCCACCCCTCCCTTCTTCCCGGGCACAACTTCACTCCCGGATTCTCTACCAAGCCCCCCCAGCGGCACAGGGGGACGGGGATGGGGTTTACGGTCAGTTCATCACACGTTATTTTCTGCCGCTTCATCCTCCTCAGGGGGAGGACTCATCACACTCTTCCCCTGCTCCAGCGTGGGGTCCCACCCACGGGAGACAGTCCTCCATGAACTTGTCCAACGTGGGTCCTTCCCACGGGCTGCAGTTCTTCACCAACTGCTCCAACATGGGTCCTTTCCACGGTGTGCAGTCCTTCAGGCACAGACTGCTCCAGCGTGGGTCCCCCACGGGGTCACAAGTCCTGCCAGAAAACCTGCTCCGTGGGCTCCTCTCTCCGCAGATCCACAGGTCCTGCCAGGAGCCTGCTCCAGCACAGGGTTCCCACGGGGTCACAGCCTCCTTCGGGAACCCACCTGCTCCGGCGTGGGGTCCTCCACGGGCTGCAGGTGGAGATCTGCTCCACCATGGACCTCCATGGACTGCAGGGGGAGAGCCTGCCTCACCATGGTCTTCCCCACGGGCTGCAGGGGAATCTCTGCTCCGGCGCCTGGAGCATCTCCTCCCCCTCCTTCTTCACTGACCTTGGTGTCCGCAGGGTTGTTTCTCTTACATGTTCTCACTCCTCTCTCCGGCTGCCGTTTTCCTCCGTCCCAACTTTTTTTTTCCTTCTTAAAAATGTTATCACAGAGGCGTTACCACTATCGCTGATTGGCTTGGCCTTGGCCAGCGGCGGGTCTGTCTTAGAGCCGGCTGGTATGGGCTCTCTCGAACACAGGGGAAGCTTCCAGCAGCTTCTTACAGAAGCCACCCCTGTAACCCCCCCTGCTACCAAAACCTTGCCACACAAAGCCAATACACCTATATATCACCAGTTTGCTGCCTGTATCACGTTCTAAACAACGTGTTAATTTAAAGAAATAATACAAACTAGGGCATATGTCATGCATTACTGCTTTTGCTTGGACATGTCCCCATAAGCTGGCTTGAATCAGCTATCCCAGCCACTTATTTATAGAAAGAGAATACTAATGGCACAGAACTCAGCAGAAACCTGCTAGAGAACCTTGACAAATATTCTGGTGACCTGAAGTTATAGTACTACTGATAAAAAGAGTGGCTTATTTCAAGCTAGATTGTATATGCTTACATGAGCTACAAGCACAGCTGTGCCTGTAGTCTGGTCATACTTAATTTCTTTAAAATTGGTTCTTTATAAAGAGTCACATAACACTGTGTAATATTAACATTATTTGTTGATGCCTAAGTGATCTCAGTAAATAAATAACATTCATCTTATGCTACGAGGAGCACTTAATTAGCTCTCTTCTAAATTGCAAACACTCCATGGCTATGTCACCCATTGGAGATACGCTTTTTCTTTCAAATAATGAATGCATTTTAGAAACAAGAAAATAAAGTGTTTTTTGAAAGAGGGCACTTCATCTTTTTTCTGTTTCTATAACTAAAAAGTCAGCAGATAAGTTTTTTTTCTTCTTACCATGATTAGTTCTAATATGGTAGGAATGAATATGAGCTACACAGTGCCAGGTACTCTATAAACATCAACCCAATACATCCTTTCTAAAAATCGCACTCTTACGTCATCAGTTTGGATATTGGAAATGAAAAGCATATACATGATAGCTCTCAACAGATGCATTCATCTGAAGTAGTTATTTCATGAGAGGTTTCTCTTTCACTCCTTCCTTTATAGATTGAATTTACAACACAACTTTCAGTACTGCTTCAGCCTAAAGGCATGTCTCGGTAGACACCTCTTCATCAACCACAAACAATCCTTTGCAGACAAAGCCTGACAATCAAGTCTACTTGCATTGCCAAGTCTGTTCTGCTTCTTTCAAGCCCTTGTTTTGCTTCTAAGGGTCTGGTCCTACAAGAAGCTTAACAAGATCTATATTGGATCCACAATGGTCCCACTCTCCTGTCTGCTGCATGTTTATGTCCCCTACCTTACCATTGCACAAAACCAAACAGCAGGCTGAGGAGTGAAACTTTTTTTTTTTTAGCTTTCTGTTGAAAAACAAGATTTTGAAGAGGCCTTCTGTTTGGCTGCTCAATGAGCAATGGAATCAGAAAAGCTAGTTGGAAGGAAGAGCATGTGACAGTGCACAGCCCTGACACTAACCAACGTAAACTGCTGCAGATAAGCACCCCTTAGAAAGAACCAAAAGATGTATTCAGGGAAAAAAAAAAAAAAACAATGACAAAAACAAAACAAAAAAGGATGGTATCTTAAATAGTCATAACTTTTCTCCAGCCACCTATTTCTCTTCCCTTCCATTCTGCAGTGAAAAGGAAAAAGAAACTCATTGATTAACAGTGACTAAACCTTACCTCTCCCCATCCTCATAAGGCTACTTTTAATCTGAACTAGCTCTCCAGATGTTCACAGAGCAGCCACAGAGTGTATCATCTTAGGGCAGAGGGCAGTATAGGAGCCAGTACAAAGGGCCAGGAGTGGGAGGAAATTGAAGCTGTCTGCCTGAGCTCACTGCTGGCTTCTGTTAGCTTTGAAAATAAAACTTCACATTTTGCCTGTTCATTTTAGGGCTTCTTTCCCCTTAAATCAACTTCAGTTTTTCCTAGACCAGGTCAGTAGCTGTTCAGCAAAGAAGTAGCTACCGTGTTCCACTTACAGGCTCCAAAATTTCAGCTTTTGCAAGTGTTGCAAAGTGTTTTTCTTTATACTTACAAAGTTGATAAAGAGGATCTAGGAAAAGTTCTGTAGTAGCTACAATTCCAAGTTCAAACCTAGGATGGCGCAAATCAAATCAGTCCTGTATTATGCCAAAGGATGTGAATAATATTTAACTTCTCCATTTCTGATGTAAGAGCATGAGCCCTACTGAGCTTCAGTGTGGTTTGTTTTAATAATTGATATGCTGCAAAAACATTCTGCATAAAGAATGCATCTATTAAGTATTTAAACTAAGTATTTAAAATTAAGTATTAAAAATACTATGAAGAATTTAAAACATAAGAGATTAAATACCTTTGAGCCCAAAATTGCATGTTATATGTAGGTGAGTTATATTTTATTCTGGTACAATCATACCCACATTCTTAATGAAACGCCCTGCCACATTTAGGACAACTTGTATTTATGTCAATGTTAATTACACCTCCTTACGCCTATGTGAATTCACACATTTATTACATTTTTTTTTCAAAATTCAGTCAACATACAGACAAAACAGTGCACATGGATTTCCAAACAGTTCTCAAATGTCCTTCACCAATAACTTTTAGAGAAAGTAGCATCTCATAAGACAGAGGGTCTGATGCCTCTTGTGGATTGCCTTGCTACAGATAGGAGGCAACCGTTAGGAACAATTTGCCAGTTTTTACAATATAGAGAAGTTACCAGATTTACACTAGGACTGGTGTATCCAACAGACAAACAATCTGAAAAAAGTGTGGAATAGGAACGCGAGAAAAATTTGTGATGACATAAAATTGTCTATAGGAAGTCAGAACTAAATTCACTGTAACAACTTGCAGAAAGTATACTGAATTAACAGGTGATAATAATACAGCCAATGAAACCCTATGCAGATAAACACAAAATAACACACCATATAAAAAACCCAACCCAAACCAAAAATAAAACAAACAAACAAACAAAAAACTGAGAAGGATGGGCTCAGAATTATTTACTATAGCCTGGATAAGGGAGATAATTTTTTCTCTAGAGATTTTTTGAAAGCATTATCTGACTAATTAGCACCAATCAAAGAAAGCTGGCAGAATGTTAACACTGAATAAAGAAAGAATACAGAACTAAGGGGAAGCCAACGCTATGCCTCTTCACACATCCTTGGTATTCCAAAATTCTGAATTCCATCATGACATTCTGTCATAAAAGTTATCATAAAGAAGACTGTAATAAAGTTGACACAAGAAAATGAACTAAATAATCCACAACACAGTTTGAGAAGGACAGATGTGAAGGAGAATACAACAAAGATCTACAAAATCATGAACCTGTGGAAAAGATGATCAGGAAAATGACTATGCACTTATTTTCACTATTCAGGAATCCGAAACATAATTCAACCAGCAAGTGACTCAGGCAGACACTTCTTAAGTAAAAAGAAATTTTTTCACACAGTACATGGTTATTCATTAGAGAAACTATGAAACTCACTGCTATAGGCTGCTGCAGAGATTGGAACTGTAAGAGTATTGGCAAATTCATGGAAGAAGAGGCTATTAAACGTGATTTTCAGACTGCAACCTCTGGCATGGGAAGGCCCTACAAGCTGGGAGGCTATGCAAGGTTTAAGCTAAGCCTCACCTTGAGTTGCCTCACTTCTTTCACTGCTCCCAAAGCATCCAGTACTGACCATCACCAGAGAAAAGTAGAACAAGCTTACTGCATATTCATGGCAGTTCCCTGGCACAATAGAGCAATACTTATTTACGTTACCCGCTTCAGTCATTTGTCAAGGTGTAAACAAGGCAGGAGAAAATGTCAAGTTAACTGATTACACATGAATCCAGGATTTTATAATAAAAGACAGTGTACTGAATAGCAATTCCAAAGATGGCCACAATTTTTGTATCCTAGCTATTCCATGCTTTTGTCTTGATTCAAGGAAAATCTGGGCTCAGGTGAGACATACTGGGGAATCCTGTATTCTAAGGCAAAATCAAGTATAGATACGGAGTTACATTTTCCTCAAACACCTTGTCAAGCTGAAAACATAAACCAACTTAAAGTCAAACTGAAGTGTCACATTAGGAAAAAACTAAACTGAGTAGGCGAGCTCTATCTAAGCACATACTAACAAAGCCTTATCTAAACTATATCACTCTTCCTAACAAAAGGAAATCTTTCTATTTCAAGCATTAAAATATTTGCACTTGAAAAGCTGAGCCATACAAAGACATGCAATTAAGATGCTTAAGTGTTGGTGTTTGAATTCAGTCTAGTGACATGTATCAGAATGTCAATAGGCATCTAAAGAGAGTACGAACATGCAAAACCAGTGAGAATAACATGTCACAGAGCATGACATGATGCAAGCATGGCAGAGAGCATCAATGGTAAATGCAGACAGCTGTGCCGCCTGGATTCAGGCGATAAGATGACCACCACTTTGTTTGTTTTATTCCAAGAAAAAAGAACTGTCAAAAATTAAGAGGTCTGGGCTTGCTTAAAAATACTCATCCAACTGGGATGATTTTAGATGAAAGAAAATGGGAACTGTGTAATTATATACACTTACCTTGACAAATAGAAAGCAATCTGTGATTAGAACGTAGTAATTAGTTACAAAATGCTTCCCATGGATTTAATTACCCATCAGTCTACATGTTTCTTAATTACTTTTACCTCATTGCATCAGTAAAAATTTCTGCCTGGGGCAACTGCCACTCACTTATTTACACAGCTTCTAGTTTTTACAGTGAATATATTATAGCAACATGGCCAAACAATGCTAGAATTACAGTTGAAATTTCATGCATAAGGATTTTCTCCCTCAATTTTCTAAATTTTCTATGGAAATTATTTTGTTAGGTTTGATTTCAGACCTAACTTTATTATCTGTGTGTTCAGGAAGTTTTAAAACACCCAGTATATAATTTAAAGAAATTCAAAGAAAACCCACAAATTCTTAAGTTTAAAAAAAAAAGTAATAAAAATTTAGTCACATAACTGAAAAAATGGTTGAAAGACAAAACTGTAAATCTAGTATATACATAACTTTTCAGAGAAATGTATGAGATTTCTAAATTTGAATCAAATCCTGAGATATAAGAACTTCTGAGGGAGTAAAACCAACTCCAAAACTGCCCTGTTATCAGTAACAGACTCCATCATAAACGTGTCGTCTTTGGCGTCACCGTTAGTTAAGGTCAAGAGATATGATTAAGCCACCCAACCTGCACAGAGTAGACAGCTGTTGTGATGATTCACATGGACAGAGAATGACAGAAAAAAATTTTAAAAAATTAAACCAAATTTACACTTGCAGAAGTAATAATTCATTTGTTTGCATTCCAAGGCATTTTGGCTATAGTTATTTTTGTTGTGGTTGCATGCTTTTTGCTCTGACAACAGACTCTTTGCAGCAAGGACTTTTTATCAACCCATGAAGTGATGGGTACAATAGTCCCAATAGGTAGTAAATAACTATTACACAGCGTATACATTTTTATAAGGTAATGCATAATGACAACACTAATTTTTTCATACTTGAATATAGCAAAAGCATAAATACAGTTTAAGTGGAAAATGTCAAAAAGTCCAAATGACAAAAATAAACACACTTTGCAATGGGAAAACACTAGAGTTATTCTAGCAAAGAACAAAAGCAAAAGGTAGGCTCCTTCAGATAGTAACACATTACTTACTATATTTTTCCCAAAGAAACTTGCCTAAATGGCATGCTACCGTAATGAAGCTCGATTAAAACAATGCCTTATCTAATGAAGCTGGGTTTTGGGGGTTTGTTGTTGGTTTTGGGTTTTTTTTTTGAATGTGATGAATATATCCTCGTAGACTTGGTCTGACTCTCAATATACCAGTATTTCTGTAATTTCTCTTCCACCTTATTATTTCAGAAACCATCAATTTCGTATCACATATGCATATGTTTATGTATTAATGAACAGAATAAAAAGATTAAAAATTGGTCATCAGATGCTATCTTGATGCATACTTTCCTAAAAGTTTCTCTATAATTTTAAATATTTTTTTGAAAATGTGAAATTATCAAAAAAAGACAATGCCAAATATGACTTTAGTCATATAAATTCAACTGTGTGTAAAAGACTGCATTTCTTACACTATATTTTTTTTCTAAAAACCACATCATCTTAGATTTATTTTCTCATGTATATGGGTATTGAAAATGTTTCCATAAGAGTAAAGGAAAAGGGGTTGGGGTACAAGCTTTTAGCAAGAAAAAAAGCTAGGTTCTTCTGCTGACTGCAGTCATCAATGGAAGTAGCTCATGATCAAAGACAATAAAAAACAAGGAAAAATATATACAAATGTTATTTTGACATCAAGTCATATGAATTAAAATAATCAGCTACTGTACTTGATAAACCAGTGAAATTCACAAGTATTAAAAATGAAATATGTTTGCAAATCAGGCTTTGCATATCAGCAGAGATGCTCATGGCATCTTTTTGAGAAATAGCAATATGAAGCAGTAAGATCAGCTAGCTGAGGCAAGGCAGTACCCACCATGATCTGCTCTCTCCTTTGAGGACCTGGGACACCTCACCTGCCTGACATAACAACATCCCTTCTTTCTGGCTCCTTTTAGACCTGTCTAGAAAAAATCCCAGGTTACTGGTGTGAGTCTGAATGTATGTGTCTCAATTGCACTGTCATCAAAAGCCAGATTTTCTACTTAGCTTTAGTAGTTAAAAATCAATGAGTAAAGTAATCTTAATGTGCAAAAGTTGCAGGTCTGTTGAATTATTAATAAGCAATACAACTGTAAATGCTTTTGTTCACCATTCTTCAGTGCACTTGCAAATGATTTCAAAATGAAAGGTGCTGAAGCATGAAGATTGTAGGCAGCCATTCCTTTTTGAAATCACAGTGCAGGGAATTGGTGGAATTCTTGCCTGCCTGGGTTATAATCAGACATTGTGAACTTTCCTTGAAAGCAGACTTCAAATTCACAGGGGTCCCCAGCCTTCAATCAAGAAAATGCTTGAAACGACCTCCATCTGCCATTTTAATGTATTCTTCTCAAAGACTTCCATAAATATTTAATATAAGAAATGCACTGTTTAAATACAATGAATAGCTTGTGAAATTAAAGTTGGCTGACGGATTACACGATATAATACACAGTAAACAATGGTTGAGAAACCATAGGCAGAGCCACACACTTTTCTTCTGTTCTTCAGCTAAATGAATCAGAAAGGAATGTGAAGGCAAATTTCATGATACTCTTATTAAAGATATAGCAAGCTTGTACAACAGCCTTAATACAGAGCATGTTCCTAATCTTATGTGCATGGGCAGTCAACAGACACTCATCTGTCAGCTGTAGAGAAGGCATATTACAGAATCTTTTCTTTTTTCTGAATCGTTTCTTTGCAAGCCAGTACAGCCTTCCTCCCCAGCCTCTTCAAAGAGTTACAATGATAAAGCTGGGAAGATAAAGCTCTGCCTAAGATTTTAAGTTGGGGCTTAAAAGGGTACATAATTAAATGACCTAATTTTGAAAAACACTAGACATGATATAAGACTAAAACCATAGCAAATGCTTTGCAGGCTGCCCAATGTACAGCCTCAACCAATACACACTTGAGACAACTGCATTAGCAAATCTGTCAACAAAGCACATCGTAGCATTTTTTTCACAAATTTGCACTACATACAGCTGTGGCTTTCTGGAAAAGCAGTTGTATGTAATTTACGAAATTCCCAAATTCAAACATTCACAATGAGCTTAGCAATGTATGCTGCCTGCTCTGTGTACCTGCTTTTGATATTAATATACAGATATATATACACACATATACAGGAAAATATATAAGTTTATGTTTACAGTACCATATTCACTATTTTGACCCCTTATAATATCTGAAACACCTAAATATAAAAGCCCAAATATTACAAATATTTGTATCTTTTCACCCCCAAATTACACCTTTTAATTTTTTTGAAATACATCTCTGGTATGTAACATCAGAATGTACTTTTCCGCTCCAACATAAAAGAGAATGTTGGTTTATCAGTAAATAACAAGTATTTGCTTCTGTTAAAAACCGGTTCTTTTGCAGAAAACATCATGCCCTTGGTAGAAGACAAAAAAAAGCCCCAGGACATGTATGAAAACAATTCTTAATTCTAAACGGAAATGTAAATCTAGATAATGCTTACCTCTGTGAAGACACAAATACTGGTATTCACTGAAGAAACCAACCCTAACGTTACTTTTATATATGTTCGTGTGACACGTATATACAGTAATCGTTTTGAAAATGACTCAAATCAGCACCTTATAATTCTGTGAAAATACCAATAAAAATATACATACAGTAGTAAAACACTGTAATTACAGTCCTAATTTTTATAGTAACCTTATATACTTGTTTTTTAAATGAACCAAAACTGAATTTTAAAGCATATGAATTTTAAGATACCAAATTGTTCTATCAGATGTCAAATTTTTTTTTTTTTACTATTTTGATTCCTGCTTGCCTACAATATCAGAAGAGTCTCCTTTTCTTGTTTTTAAAACTCAAAACATTAATGCTCCATAAACAAGTAACTGAATTTAAAAAAAAAGTTACAGATCAAACTGATGCCTAAGCATTACCAAGCTCAAGTCTCCCCAACCCAACTGTCAAGATCTTTAAACTACAATTCATTATAAAATTTAGACACACTTGTAAACCTCAGTACATTTCATGTTCTCAAATATTCACAAAATTTCACAAAAAATTACTTTACTCTTCCCCACTCTCTTTCTGGACACATACATACCTGCTTCTAAAAAAAAGTTCACTTACTGAGATTATTACACCAAATGTATTTTCTGTACAGTATGTAAAACAGAGTCTTGGAAACTAGGTGGATCATCTAAATAAGGTTTATAATCACTCTTGGTTCAAGGACACAAACACACAAAAAAATCCTATTAAACATACTTTGCAAATGATTCCTGGTTCCCTTACACATACATCTCTATATACAACATATATGTATGCACGTACACATATGTGTTACAGTACATATCTTTAATAGATAGCAGTTGCTGGGACACAGATGAATGTGACAGGACCCAAGATGATAATCAAGACAGCACTTCAAATCTCTTTCCAAATTTCAGTTCAGCCAGAAGCAGCAGTAGATTCTTATACAATACAGAGCAGTATGGAATGATTGGAAATGTCTGTTCTTCCCAGTTTCACTCACAAGTACATATTGATGGGCTCTTGGTCAAAAAAGGGAGAAGGGAGAGAGGCAGGGAATCATATTAATCTTTGGAAGGAGAATAAAAAGAGTAACTCTGAACATGAAGAGAATTTCAGAGAAGACAGAGCTGGAGGAATGCAAAAGTCACAGAATAACAAAAGTTACGATTCTGGTGTGTCAGAGTGGCTCAGAGTATTAAATCTAAATTTACTGTTGACCTTGGAGAGCAAAAATGTTCTCCAGTTGTTCAGACACATCAAGCAGATCATAAAAATTAAGATCTATAGAGATGCTCCTACTTATAAGGGCAACTGCTCCTTATCATCTTCACTGCAATTAATTCAAAATATTTAAAGAAGTCCATGAACTAGGAAATTACTGCTTTCAAGAACAGATTACAATATTAGATAGCAGTGGTTTAATTTGCATTGCTGACAAGAAAATCCAGAAAACTCATTAATTTTACAACAGATACAACTCCTTATTTCATTACCTTGTTAATGTTTTTTTTCTGCTTAATGTCTTCTTTTTGGAAGAGGAGCCTTGCTTTTCTCTTATCTAAACCTAACTATCTGGTCCAACAAAACTATCTAGCTACAGTCATTTGGGATGAGCTTCCTACAAACTGATAAGCAAGTATCTAGCTACAACTACCAACATATTGACGTTCAAAAAATACACAAGTTTTTAATATCAAAGAATACCACTTATGTTATTTCCTTTTCAAGATATTTGTAAAACAGTTAATAGTTTTAAGTACCAGAAATTATCAAATTAAGTTTTTAAAAAAAAAGTTACATTGCCTAAATACTTATTAACTTTTCCTTCCTTGCAATGGACATATATACAGATAATTTTGGAGAATTAAGCAATTATATTATTTACAAAAATTAATAGAGAACCCAAACAAAGCTCCCAAATGACTGACTTGCATTAAACTGAAAAGTAGGTTGGTTCTCTTGCTGGTAGAAATCTTCCACTTTGAGGGAGATTAAGACTGACAGTGGAAGCACAAAGTTTAACATCCTCACAGCTGGCAGCATAGGCCAGTTAAAGAAGTGCTCAATAATCACCGCTTTAAATAAGTCGTGCCTGTAGACAACAATTTACAGAAAAAGTAATGCTTAAACACTAAGTTGCAGTTAATTTTATGCCAAGTTAGAGGAAAACAACAGCTGGACATTATTTCTGTTAGAAGGACACAGCCATCATAACTGAGTATATACCATGACTGCACCCTTACGCAATTCTGCCAGTCCCAAGAACTTGCAAACATTACGTTCTAGATCATAAAGTGTGAATTCTCCCTTTTGTAAGAATTTAGAAAAAACAGATTCAGTGGTGAATCTGGGGACAGAAAGCACCTAGATGTGTAGTGCTATGCTGAAGATGGTGCACCTGTCTTCCAAGAAGCCAAAAACTCAAAAAAAAAAAAAAGTCAACAAATCTCAAATAAATGCTGATTTATGAAAAATCACCAATACTAATGAAAATTAAAAATGGTACTGAAGAACAAGACAGTAAAATACCAAGAATATCAAAGGCAAAGGCATTTCTTGGTATTCTCGACATCTGAAATGTATTACATCTATCTCAGAGCAACTGGAAAACCACATATATTCTGAAACCATTTCTGGCCTGAATAATGTAAGGTGTCTATTAAATTTTGCTGACTTATGAATCAAAGTCCATCTTTTCCCTTCAGGTCAATACCCAGTACAGAAATGTTTTATCTGATTTGTGGAGCAGTGGACCTCCTCAGACGACCTATAAATTCACAATATTTAGTACTATGAAATTATATATTCTGTAAACAAAAGTGATGTTAATAAAATAAATTTCCTAAGAGACTTGGGAATAATCATCAATAAACGCAATTGAAACACACTAACTTCAGAAAAACAATAAAATTCTTTATTAATAAAGTTGGCACTGAATAACTTGTTGGTTTCTCTCTGACAAATTTTAAACTAGTTCTCAGCAGTCTCCCCCCCCCCCCCCCCTTTTTAATTACTGTTTTCAATTTACCACTCACTTGGAAAAGTGACCTTACTTTTACCCTGCATCTCCCTCTGGTGGTTTCCTTTTCTGTTTATTTAGAAGCAATTGTAGTAAGTAGATTCTTCTTGCCTTGTTCTAAAGCAAAACAGAGTCTTAAGTTTCAATTATTTTCATCTCCTCCTTTCACTACAGCTAAACTAACACAACTAAACTAAAGCTGTCTAACACAACTCTCCTTCCCCCTTGCCCCCGCCAAGCTTTCTTTGTTGTTTCTCTGCCTCTTCTGTCTGGCCATTTCATCCTTCAGCCATATTCATGAAAATCCATCAGCTTTCTGAGATAGGGAATTAGCAGAACTACAGAAACCCTCTTCAGACGTACACAGTGCAAACATTCATGCTCCCTAAAACACTGTAACTATTTCCTTAAATATCAACGTTACTACAGTTGCCCTCCAATGAATTTGCATTACTGGGATTTACAAACCTGAATTGCTAGAACACTCATAAGTCGGGGAGTATGGACACTTACAGAAAGAGAAAAAAACGTTACAGATCTACAACAAAATGTGTAGTTTTTACTAATGCAGATAGAAGGAGATATGTTGGAGGAAATGGCTCGCAAAAGACTGAATGAGCCAATAGCAGCTCTCAGATGTCTAAAGGATGTCAACCTGTTTGCCCATCTAATATACAATCCTGTAATGCAAAATGGAAATCTCAATTAGTATTGAAAATCTGTTCCTACAACAAATAAAATCGCATGTATGACTATCAAATTTGCTACATTTCATGTTTCTGTATCTTGACTGTTTATGTTTTTTGTCCTTGTACTGGTCATTTTTCCATCACTGTTTTTTATATGCAGAGTATTCGCAACAATGTCTGATGCTTTTTGAACTTTAGAGGAATAAAGCCAAAGTTTTGAAGGACACAGGGTAACATTTTGAGAGGTTCTCTAGTACTTAACGCACTTTTTAATTATTAATGGTGTAAGTTGGTGAGCCATTACAGATGGTTCTGAAACTTTTATCCAATACCTCATTTTCCTTAACTTTGTCAGACTAAAATCATTTGCTTTTCATAACACATACAAATAGCTTCTAGCACTGAAGAGTCACTTTAGATATGTTAAATGATTCCTCAGAGGCCTACATGGCAGTAGGGAGCAGAAACTGCTGCTATAGCAAAAAAGAAATATTTTAGAATGATAGATGAGGAACTAACTAGACAAGTTGTTTCAACTCAATGAGAAACATGCAGGGAAAATATTCACCCAGTGGAACACGAGAGCTTTCCAAGCTTCAGAAAAATACGGTAAACAATGGACACAAAAATAAAACGTGTTGAAATGACTACACAATGTCCTTTCAAATGATATGTAATATTAGCACCATCCTCCCCTCACTTTTATACTCCTGAGACGCACGTCAGTGTGCCAGAGAAGCATCAATCATCAAGCAAGAGAAAAACATAAAACCTATCAAACCGTAGGGTGGTCTTTTCTCAGGAAAATGTCAGAGCATTTCACTTTGATCTTTTTTTTTTTTTTCTTCTCTTTCAGAAACAGACCAGGAAAACTTCTCCACCCTATAAAAATAATAAAGCACAAAGCCACACAACTTTCCAGTCCAGAAAATTATCTCCAATGAAAATTGTTTCTTTCCAGTGGCACCGAGTAACAAATTAACATAAAAAATGCTGGATCACAAATGTTATGAACATAACTACATTTGAAAGCAAAAATTTCTGCTTTTAGTATTGATCAGTAAGGAAAAGGAAATACTGTTTTAATAACGACACTAATTGACTAATTATACATCTCATTTTCAGTGTCTAAAAACCCTACAGTCTTCATTTTGTCATGTCCAGAAGCCTGTAAATTGAATATAATCAATACTATAATTAAGATTTCAAAATAGCTTCTATTGTAATAGTTGGTCTTTGGTAATTAATTACTTTCCAGGAAAAATTATCTTCTGGTATTAAATGTCCATTTCACTCAAGAAGAAAACCCAACACACACACACATACAAACTATATAGTTTTAAGAAAGTCTGTATGTTCTAAAGAGAAAACGGATTTCTTCTAAAAGTTATTTTTCTAAGCTAAAAATCAGAATATGGCCCAGTAATTTCTTAGTAGTACGAGAATACGACTGTTACCTTTTACTAAGAAACTGGCCACAGCTTGCTGGAGAGAGGACACTCTGCTGAGCAAAACCATGGAATGTCAGCAGGCACTTCTGGAAAGCACAACTAAGCTTAAAAAAAACCCCAGTAACTGATTGGAAATACATGTCAGAATGCACATTTTCAACAAAGCGCATACGCTTGGGTATGACAAGCAATCACATCCAGTTTTATTGGTTTTCCACTCTTCCTTTCAGATGGAGGGAACACAGGTCCACACAGCTGAGGACGTATGTTCAGGTTCAGTGGTGAGAGAGGAATCCCCTATACAATCAATATAGTAGCCTCATTAGGGTTTTTTGTTTGTTTGTTTTTTTTACAGAGTCCTTTGAAACTGCTGAACAAACATGGCAAGAGCATATTGGGTTTAATAGCTAAACTCTGATTAGAGGAAGTCTGTGCAACATAAGCAATAGGAACAATATGAAAAGCATCGTGTCAATATCCAGTCTTAAAGAAGGTTCTTACTGAATGAGATTGAAGTCTGACATACTTCACATACAAATATGGCAGAATAATAAAGATACTTATTTCAGAAAATCTAACAGCTCAGTAGTTCTGCATGAGGAAGCCTTTTAAACTCAAGAATATTTAATTTTAGCAGGGTGAATAATTATCAGATCCAGATAAGACATTTTACATAGGTGGAAACAGAAAACTGCAAAAAAAGGAGTGATTTCAAGAAGTCTTTTATGCTTGAAAGAGAACCCCACAAAATTACTCAGAGCGCTTTACAGCCAGCAGTACAATCGCATGAGCTCTCGATTATTTTCTTGAAACTTTAAAAACAACCTCTAGAACTGAGAAGGGGCAGGAGATCTACTCCTGAGCCAGGGAATCCTCAAGCAGACTCATAGCAGAAAGCCGCCTTCTGTTACTCAGAAAGAGAGAAGAAAATTTGCCTGAAAAGGAAAATTTAGAATGGAAAATGCTTGTGAAAATTGCAATTTAAAGTGCAAAAACAATAAGCTGGACAGCAGTACAACTACCATGCATTAAGCACAGCTGCAGAAAGTCCTGGAAGACTGCACAAAAACAAGGAAAGAAAGAGGTGGGCTTATGAAATTGTAGCCTACTAAGCAGAATCTGGGACATACGAAAATAAACACTCCTGCAAAAAGCAGCCATAGAACCCTGTTTGAGCTGTTCATTGCCATAAAAGACATAATGCTTCTGTCACCAGTTCCATATATTCTTATCAAAAGATAAATTGTATCAAAATCAAAACTGTAGTTATATCCCAAACCCCAAGATTTTACTATTTTGAACCAGTAGGGAAGGTTACACCATATAAAGCTTTTTGGAAAGTTCTTGTGTGTTAACTGGAAAAGTACTAAATGCTATTAGTATCTGCAATTCTAAGAGTTTACAAATTATCAATACACACTTTCGATAGAAATGATACTAATCAAAATGCACAAGGAACAAAAAAAAAGCAAGGAAAGTCATTTAACTATGCAGTATATATGTAAACACAATCAAAAATTTATGTGCTCTGCCAGGACTTGGACAAATATCAGAGTTACCTCATCAGCTGTAATGTTCATTTGTGAGAAGTCAGTCCAAGGCAGACACAAGTTAATTCAATTTAGATTTATCTGCAACAGGAGAGTCTGAATCCTGTGTCTGCCTATACTAGAGTGAAGTTCTAGTCTATTCACGGATGTAAAATTAATACATTTATGAAGAACCACCAAGAAAATTGCTATATGTGTATCAACAACTTAGTTATAGCTGTAAAAACCCCTTCTCCTGGAAATAGAAATGTTAGATCAATACATTTAATATTAACACCTAAAATACAAATTTTATGAAGTTTATAATAAGGGAAAACCGCAAGAGCTATATATTACATACGCTGTGCTTTTCTTATAAGGTCTTATATTAGCTGCAATTAAATATTTCAAGGTAATGATGATAAAATTATGATTTACTCTAATAACTACACTAGTGTAAGACACACCTAAGAGAATCATGCAGGACTGAAGTCTTCAACAGTTATCAGTGGTTTATACTGAAGCTGAAGCTTTTTATCGCTGTTTCTATTAAAATTACATTTGTATGTTTGTATCAACAGGTTTGGAGTTTTTTGGTGCAGCTAAAGATGTGTAATTTTGTTTATTTGTTTGTTTTTAACCACATAAACATGGGACTGACAAGGACTTATAACATCAGTTCTAATGACACAATAAAACCTTTAAAACTAAAAGGCAGGTAAAGACAGACTGTCTCTGGAGATTCAAAATAGTACACTGAAAAACTATTAGCCATTACAAAGTCTACTCTATGATAGACAACAGACAACGAATAGAAGTCCTACGCACTCTACTTTCTTCTATGGTTTCTATATTCTCTTCTTGAAAAGCATTAGTTGCAAGTAAACAGTATTAATAAATACCTTCTCACATGAAAACTTGGGAAAAAAATTATTGGATAGACATTATTTTAGATCTAAATGTTTTCAAAATATTTTTAACATGAAGCTCACTGTACAAAATCTAAACGCTTCAATTTGGTGCTAAGACTTTTAAAGCAAGGTAAGCAGTGATGTCTTTTGCTAAAGAAGTACTATGTTTCTGCAAATCACAACTGTTTTTACTACATTCATCAGTCACTATGAAAAGTTATATGGTAAAGAAGCTTCCCATTGGCATACCAATGCCACTAGAATAAACAGGTCTGTATCGTACCACCTGTAACGGTAGCAAATAATAATACTGCCAATACTGGGGGAAAAACTAAACAAAACCAAACCCCACAAACTTCCAGTGAAACCATATTCTTAAACCCAGGGTTCAAGGATAGCAAAAAAAGCTTCCTGGACAAGAAAACAAAACAAAACAAAAAAAACCCCAAACCATCAAAAAACTTTGCAGCACCCTGAACCTCAGCAATTTAAATTCCGTCACACTATAAACCAAACAAGTAAATATTTTGCCACCTGACCTACACCGGAGTTATTCACAACTTACCTTATGAGCAGTAAAACCTATTCACATGACTGCTGTCTAAGACAAAAAGGAAGAGCTGACTTCCCATATATTTTCCAGCAGTTACAGAATTCAACTATAGATCATTTCCCCTTCTTTCTACCAGGGGGCTTGCTTTTTTTTTTAGGTTTTAGGATGTATGGATACAATGGAACTTCAGTATATATTTGAACAATTCCCCGTGTTTTACATTAGACAGTGTGCATGATCCTTGGGTAGCTTAATACATTTTAAAGTTTGGGTAAAATAAATTTGCACCTACAAATGGACTGTTTTAGATGCTAAGCCCTGCAGCTACCCCCAACAAACACCTCACAATGAGTTTTAGCATTTGCACAGGGAGATTATCACAGTATGCTCCTTGACACAGCAGAGCACACAGTGATGAAAAACAAAACGTGCCTTCCCCTTCTCCCTGGGGGTGTGCTGGATTCTGAACCATTAGCAAATACAACTCCATTATACAGGAAGGAAGTGGGAAATGGTTGTGCTCTGCAGGTGTTCAAAAATACATTTTCAGTAAGGGAGCAGATGCTTGAAAAGAAACAATTCAAGTAAGCACATGGCACCATAATCAGTCTTACTACTGTATTTGAAAGCAACTGTCTTCCTCTCAAATATACAAGTTACTTGGTTTTGGCATCACATGTATTTATTGCACCTGCAAGTGCTTGAATATATTACACTTCCACATTTCAATGTACATTTTTTTTTAAAGCAACAGGACACAACAGATCACAAGCAATGATGAACAAATTACTATCCTGGTCACAATAAACCTTGACAATTCATGTGGCACAGGGAGTTGCCTAGAACTCATTTTAATTTTCAACCTTTAAGGCCATTTATGTATATAGAATGAGATATAATAAAATGTCATTACCTTCATTTCAGATGTTTCAGCTACCTTATATTGCCAGACAACGTTTGCTTGTTACTATACTCTGAATATGTGAAACATCCATTGTTACAGAACATCTCATTTCAGTTCATCTTGAGGAACCAACAAACCCAGAGGCAAAGTGTATTTCTTTGTAAACAAGTCTAAGGAAAATGAAGGTCCTTCACTGCAAGTGGAAACCCAACAAAACAGCATCATTCAAAAGGTGTTGAGTGAAACATACATCCCTTAAGCAGAAAATCTGAAATGAAATCACAACTTAAATGGCTGAATTTTCTCACTAGCTTCACTTATCCGTGCACTTTTCTTTTACACATAGACAAGGCTGAAAGTTTACAGGAGAGCACTATGCATGGCTACTGCCTTTTAATAGAGTTTCTTTTTCTTCTGAATACTAGAACTTGAGGATTTCTCAATAAGGCACCAACTGAGAACCTGTGACCAAATCCTCAGTTAGTGTTAAAGGCATCTAAAGGGCATCTAAAACTGTTTATTTATGATTTAATGATCTAGCACAGGGCCAGTTCCAGCCAATGCACTAAGAACTGAACAGATCAGGAGACTGATCTATTCCCAGGTGGCCTTTGCTGGTGAAGTGTCGTGGTTTAACCCCAGCCAGCAACTAAGCACCACGCAGCCACTCACTCCCTCCCCCCCCCCCCCCCCCCAGTGGGATGGGGGAGAAAATCAGGAAGAAAAGAAGTAAAACTAGTGGGTTGAGATAAGAACGGTTTAATAGAATATAAAAAGAAGAAACTAATAACAATAGTGATAAGACTAATAAAGTGACAGAAGTACTGATAAAAGGATTGGAATATACAAATGATGCACAGTGCAATTGCTCACCACCCACAGATCGACACCCAGTTAGTCCCCGAGCGGCGATTCCCCCGCCCCCACTCCCCCCAGTTTATATACTGGGCGTGACGTCACATGGTATGGAATATCCCTTTGGCCACTTTGGGTCAGCTGCCCTGGCTGTGTCTTGTGCCAACTTCTTATGCCCCTCCAGCTTTCTCGCTAGCTGGGCATGAGAAGCTGAAAAATCCTTGACTTTAGACTAAACACTACTGAGCAACAACTGAAACCATCAGTGTGTTATCAACATTCTTCTCATACTGGACTCAAACCACAGCACTGCACCAGCTACTAGGAAGACAATTAACTCTATCCCAGCTGAAACCAGGACATGAAGAGAGAAGGATATGATCAGGCCAGAAGCAGTCTGCCTCTTATCATACTGAATCCAACACTTCAGGAGAGACACCAGTCTCCAACTGCTATTCTGATACCTCTCATCCCTCATGAATATCAGATCATTGTTTTTTGTTTTATTTTGCTTTTTTAAACCGCTTAATGATGTTCATAAGGAGCAGTTTTTAAGTACCTTAAAATCTGCTTAATATTTTACTCTTTGTAAATGAAACATTTTCTGTGCCTGCATATATGTAGCTTCTTTGCATAAAACCCCCACATTTCCCGCCCCCCCCCCCCCCCCCCCGATAGTACATCCTATGTGGGCATGCATGTGCCTTTATGCTAATAAAAATCAATTTTAACTTGAACCAGTTCCTCCTTCTTTTTCTCCTTAGAGTGACAAAATAATCCCAAATTGAAAGTTTAACTTCTTTATTCTTCCCTTTCTATTTTTTTTCCAGGTCCTCTAGGGACTCTCTCTCCATCATGACTGTTTCCGAGAGTAAAAAATCAATGTAAGAGCAGCTGTTCCTTTCATCTATTTGAATATCTCAAACATCCTAAAACATTTTTACTATACACTGACTGTTCAGATCTATTTCCAATAGGCCTACAAATAAGACTATGAACTTTGAGAGTAACTGCAGCACTCTTTTCCAACCTGTTAAGCTATTAAATGGATATTGTGAGACCAAATCCAATTTTCAGAAAATTCCAACCTTATTTCAGCAGTGACAACATTTTGATAGGTCCATACTCTAATTTCAAGAACTTCTGTTTCAAAATTCAAGATAGCTGTTGGATTTTCCAGATTACTGTTCTGATCTGTCTAGGTTCTTTACCTCCATCTGCCACTAGCATTTACTCTACCCAGAATCATAGTCTCCCTCAGATTTTATGCATATTCTGAAGGAGATCTTAACAAAGACACCACACAGGTTTAATAATCTAGGCCATTCACTGCTGGTTGCTTTAAAAGTCTCCATTTACAGTGCTCTCAGAAGTTCAAGGAAGCTCAAGAAAGAGACAGTCTGTTTGACTTACATTTATTCTCACTGTAGATAATTACAGTTATAGCTCCTTTATGGTATTAATGATGCACAAAAACCTACGGAGTCCCAATAATAAAGAAATGAAAATTAGAAAGCTGAAGCATAATGAGTTCTCCTGTGATTTATCTGCTCTCTTCCCTTGACTATTCCTGAAACAGTACTATTGATATATAAACACTTTGCACACAACTATGTCTTAAAAAAAAAAAAAAGTTGCAAAAAGCGGGTGCCCTTTAAAAGTAAATGTTTACTATGCCATGGTACTGACCTACAGTGGTATTTCCTATGCTTAGTACACATAGTACAGTGATATATTTGTATCTTAAATTTTCCACTGTAAACGTTTATCATTAGAGTACTTCTGTTTCATAAAGGAAGGTAACAGCAAGAAAGTCTCTTTCTGTAATTCAGTATTGATAACACAGTGATCACAGTCCTTTAAAAAAACAGTAAAGCAGTATTACTTTCTATTCTATTGTCTTTACCCTTCAACTCATTGCTACACTGCTGCAAGCCACACAAAGAAGTTAATGTTTTCTAAGTTAAACAACGGGCTGTCTGCTTATCTGAAAACTTAAATGTGGTGCAACTTCCAGCTACCTTAGAGCAAGCACAATGCCTAGCAACCCTGCAAAATGCAAGGGCTCCAGGTTTAAATCCTGTCGCACGTGTTAGCGTGAACATTTCCAGTCTGAGCAGACATCGCCAGCACGCTTCCCCCCCACTGCCTACTTGCACTGTAAACTGTGGTTCAAAACAGCTAATAAAGCCAAGCTGCACAAGGAAGGGAAAAAAAAAAAAAAAAAAAAAAAGGCACACATATTTGGGCCAGGGCCAGGCCCACCTACCGGATAATCCCAGTTTACATCCAGCAGCTGTTTATACTTACCTGATGTACAGCAGGTGCGGGACAAAAGGCTCACCCAGCCCTGCACCTGCCGCCTCCGCCCCTGCTCAGGCCACAGGGCAGCACCCAGCACCTCAGCCGACTCTTGGCAGCAGGCCCCGGGAGCACGGCCTGCCACCCTCACCCCCGTGCTGCCCGGCTCTGCCCCTCGGAGTCGGGGAGGCCACACGGAGAGCACCTGCCACGCTGTCCTTGGCTCACCAGGTGCGGCAGACCAGTTGGGGAAGCAGCCTGTGGCAGCCGGCTGAAGGAGGTCAGTCAGCTTCACTGGTTCCTGCCACCAGATTTGGGATGGGGCACAAGCCCCTGATCAGAAGGCTTCCTCCACCCCACACACCGGCTGGGGCAGCTCCCCACACTCTTCACTAGCCATCGGCACGTAGGAATTACCAGTGCACCACGGCCCCTCAGTGCCTCCTCTGAAACACACTTAGAGAATCACTCTGTTTGGGGGAGGACGGGGGACGACACACCAAACAAAAAACAACAGAAGAAAACCCCAAACCAATGGGAAAAGCCAGCTGCCGGTGCTCATGCATTTCCTTTGGCTCCATCTTAAAAAGCACAGAAGGTTTTTGGCTTTACTGTGCCCAAAGTGAACAGAGAGCACAATTTTTGGAACAAGTACTCAAGGAAAAAGAATAATTTAGATGCAACAGTCAGAGAGCTGGAGATGCCACCATTCCTGGTTCAAAGCCATCCATTTAATCATCATTATGTTGTGGTCACTTTGGTGCCCCTTTAATGCACTGTCTGCCCAAACATTTCTTTTTACATGAAGTATTACTGGTAATGTTATGTTAGAGCCAATGATACTTTCAAACATTTTCCGCAGAGCCATGATTAAGAGTCCTTGATGTACACAGCTGACAGTCTTTTTTCCCCTTTCACAGGTAAAACAGAAATGTGCAGGAAGGGGAAAAAATAGGGAGATGAATGACCAGGCCCAAACACTACAAAATGCAGGACTAAGGCAATACACAGGCCTAGGAAGGAGGGATGGAGGCGGTGGGGAAAACAAAAAACCCCAAACACACATTATGGCCACAGGTGCTACTTCTATATAGCTCCATGGGATGATGTTTTCATGTACGTCACTTAATGAACTGAACTGATTTCTGAACATTTTTGTTTGCCTGAAAGTCCATGAGCTTATTTCTCGTGCAGGTAACTGAACAAAGCCCTCTGTTTTTCTACAAGGGAATCACAGAACAAGTTTCTCCAGATTAAGAACAGAACCCAAGGTCTTTTGATCTAGTATCTCACACTTCTATCATCAGAGCTTGAAAAAGAAAGGGAGAAAGAGGAAAAAAAAAGAAAAAAGCTGCTGGTTTTAAACCAAAAAACACCCTAAAAATGAAGCTCCTAAAAATCCCCTCTGCCCTCAGAACTATCTATGAGGTTTACAGAATAAGAGGTAGCAATAACTGCTTACATGTGGAGGCTGGGCAGCACACCTCATCTGAAAAACAGTTGGGCAAAGTGGTAAAGAGAGAGATGCTAAACCCAGCCCACCCTGCAGTGCATTCAACCAACTTGTCAGGTATGTTAACTATAAAATGTACCCATTCCATAATTAGTCCCCAACCCAAAAAACACAAGTAAATCATTCCATAATTGATATTCCAGAGGGGGGAAAAAAAAAAACACCTACAAAAAGAAAGAAGAGAAAAACCTGTGGAAGCACAAGAACACTGTGGAAAAATTAAATAGTATATAAACCTCACTTAAGCACACTGAAAGACTTTTACTGTTTAGAAGAATGCTATTAATCAAACCCCATACAAAACCACTCAGAATCCAAGGAGAGACAGCTTTTACAACATGGTGTGAAAAACACGACACCTACCCAGTTCAAGAACATGCCCTAGTCCAAACAGTGTAATCAGTAATAATACAAAATTAACAAACCAGCTAATTTAAGTATTGCATATAAGATTCAGCACATATATATTAGATGCAGCATGATCAGAACAATTACATGAACAATTCTGAATGACTAAGTAACCAAAAGCAGCTGATAGGGCACAGTCTAATCAAACTAAAAACAGATTACATTTGCCACAGAGTGCTTTAAATTGCAAACTGAAATTTATCCATTACTACAGCAAGAACAGGAAAAGATGGTCAAAATGTCCAGCAATAATTCATATGGAAACTATGAACACAGGATATACAGTATTTGAAAAGAAATCCAAAAGTATCTTGCAATTAAACCTGAATATTGCATTCAGTAACCCAACTAGAAAAAGGAGGTTTCTAGAAATCAGATTATGTAAGTTTGGTTTATATTTATGCATTTTACATAGTAGTAACATACACTCTTTTCTTAAAACCATATCATAATATAGAGAAAGTCCTTCCACTTAATAATATCAAATTAACTGTAATTCATGTATTTCTAGCAGTAAGTTGGCCAGGGTTGTGGGGAGGTATATCCTACCAGGTACCTCTTATGGTGAAGAAGTTAACGTGCTTTGTAGCCTGCAGTGAAGGTAAAAAGCTAGGACACCTGTTGGATTAGACCAATGAACAACAAAAAAAATCCTTTCACAAACCTGGCCCCACCTGAGCAGGGGGGTGGGACCAGAGGAACTCCAGAGGTGCCATCCAGCCTGAACCCTTGTGTGACTCTGGGAAACAAAATTCCCCCAGCTTCTACGTAAGAAAATATGACATCAGCTCAGGTGTTATTTGAGAATTTTGGTAGGATGCTACAAAGGTAGTATTAAGTATGCTTTCATCTATAAACTATGCTAGGGAATTTTCTGACTACTTTGGGGAAAACAGATGTATTCACATTGATTTTGAGTATCTCATTCAGGTATCTAAATGAGGAGATTATTTCCCTATATAGTCAAGGAAGATTGGACTTCAGTTCTCAATTCCTGCACATCTTGGGTAGGTAACCGAAGTGCATAGTATACTAAGGGAAGTTAGGAAGCAATTCTCTTCTTTCCTGGAAAAACCTTACCTCTTTTTAAAGAATGAAACTATAGAAAACAACTTCCAAGGTGCTTGAAATCCTGTTTTCTTGTGCCATATTCTGTCAGTTTGGCAAAAAGCTTAAAAAACTCTGCAAGATACAGACTTACACACGTCAAGCCAAGGCTGCTCAATTACACACCTAAAGTCAAATAAATGCATCTTTAAAACTGAAGCACACAGAATCAGATCAAGCCTACCGACATTATCTTGCATTTCCAGATTCATTTAATGGCAAGAATTCCAACTTGCACCTCTGTGTTCAGAATAAAAAAAACCAAACCACTATTTTCAGTGGAAGAGCAAGATTCAGAGAACAGCAGAAATGCTTAAGTCTTGCTGGGATTTTGCAGGATTTAATTAAAAGCTGCGAGACATACTTATGGATATGTCTTTTTAAAAGAATTCACGCCTTTGGCATGTAGTAATATATGAGACTTCAGCCACTCAATAGTTCCTTGTATTAGTGCCCAGTTTGTCTTACTGTGTATATATCATGGTTAATATTAAATGATTTCATTTTTAGTGGGTAGCTGGGTTGGGGGGGGGCTGCCCACTGGGAGGAGCTTTTGTGCCATACTAGCACATATTTCTTCCTTCTACAGCCTTGTCTGCACCAGAAATCCGGGACCAGAAATTCCCCATAAGTAATCATGAGAACAGCCGTGACATAAGTAACACAGCTCAGGTACTCTGAAACAATGCTGTCATCTTAACATCTTCAAAGATTTCTTGGTTTCTAAATTTCCCCTTAGTCATGTCTTAGTCAAGATTGACACAGGACTAAGACATGTCTAGCCAGGAAGAAGCATAGATAATTATACGTACCCAAACAATAGAAGGCTAAGTTTCTACTTCTTTTTCCAGTGGGCATACCCAATAGCAACCTGGATGTATGGTGCTATTTAACAATGGCATGTTAGCATGTACTGTGCACCACATTCAGGAAACTATTAAGGATACTAATCAGCACACAGACTAGTTTAAAATTAACATATTAGGAGAAGCCCTCTAGTGTGTTCAGACAGTGAGTCAGCTTCTAAAACCAGAGCAGAAGCAGCTAATACAAATGAAATGCTAATTTTTCCCCAGATGGTGAAGCAACACCCTCTGTGTATTCCAGTTCTTTTGTAGCATGTGAACATTTGGGTTTGTTCTCGCAGACTACAGAACAGTGTGGACCCTTGAACAGTTTCTGGCTATTGCTTTCCTGTCTGAATCAGCACTGGGAAAAAAGAACATTCAAACCTTATATTTCCACAAATGTAATTGTACACAACATGTACATTTCCACAACTATTAGTACCCACACATTGCTAATGCCATATAAATAGCTGCAGTTATTCTTCAGATGTTCTCTCAGCACCAAAATAAGCAATGCTTGTCTATCTCCTCTTCCCACTCACTTGCAGAACTATATCAGCACTTTTGAGTGCTGAGGAGTAGCTCTGTTCTATAATAAGAATAAGTGGGACATCACCTTCCTCAACAGACCTATTTTCCTCTATGTATGGAAAATGCATTGAAACTATTCCTCCCCCATTCCACTACCTCTTAGAACATACTCCAAAAAGAAGACACCACTTTTTTCCTACAACTGATGCATCATCAGAAAGAATCAACTAAATTTTAGTCCTGCATATCTAGGGACTACCTCACATTTAATAGGGTCCCCACTCCAGTTTACACACAAGTATTTAATACTGCTTTACATTATGTACTCTGGTACATTTGTGCAATACACTACTGTTTCTACAGTCACTTTCTGAGGACAGTAAAGTTGTTAAAATACAATACAATACATTTGGCCAGCATGGCTTATTGCTTCCAACATGTAAATTAAAAAGTACCCAGCTTGATATTCAATACCCTAAAATGAATATGATTGTGACAACTAGGAAATTAAATATTTTATTCTGAATCATCTAAGGACAGACACACTAAAACCAGAAATCACCACAACATCATAAAAATTAATTTTCATAGTAGAAATATATGTTAAAGAAAAAAGTCAACAGGTCCTCTACATGTATTTCTTCAAGTTAATACCTTTTGGCAGGAAGAAGCTGTTCAAAGAAATATAACTGAAATAATAACCACTGCAATGGTATTAACAGACTTTTTTCATGCTACTTATCTTAAAGTCTGTCCAAGACATTAGCAGTGCACATACATGTGACTTACTGGCAAAACAGAAAAAGGCAGATAATTGAGCCAAAATTATTTTTTTATAGCATTGCTGCCCTCTTCTGGTTTGAAATTTCTCATCCTCCATACTTCGTATATTAACTAATCCATCTCAACTAATTACATTACATTCACATAGAACATGTTCAGAATTAATAAACTAATTTAGTCTAATCCACAAGCAATTCTGGCATGCTAAGAGTCACACACACCTTTAAGTGTTGTAATTTGAGAGTTGTGGATTAAAATATATTATTAGTATCATTTTTAAAAATGAACTGTTGATCTAAAGTACAGGAGTCAGCTTTGACATTATGACAGGTGTCAAATTAAGGATATCAAGAAAACAGAAAACCAACAGAAGAATTTGAAAGTGCTTATTCAAAAAGTCATAGGGATAAGATGGAATCAAATTTTATATCTATTCAGGCACAGAGTTTTTACCTGTCCTGTTACAGAAATATATTCAACAAATAGAATTCAATATAAACACAGTGATTCACAAGTATAAGATCACTGTTTTATTGTGAACTAAGCACTTTTCGTATTGCCAAGATCCAGAAAACCAGGCAGACAAATAAGATCTGTCCTTCTTTCCTGCCAAAATATCAAACATCTCAGTACAGAATTCCAAAATAAAAACAGTGAGTACAAGTTCATGTACTGTTCAAGGGCTCAAGCAATTCAGAATATTCTGTCTTCATGATGCACTTAGCATTGACCATTCCCTCCCCTGTTCTCACACCCATCTTGCCTCCCACTAACTTGGCAACTGCATCATAACCTCTCACTTTTTGCTGAAGACTATGCTCCTAAGAGTAGGCGTAAAGAAAAACATATCACAACAGTTCATATTGGTTTTGTGTCTAGCTACAAACTCAAGAGCGCCCTACATTTCAGATTTAACATCACCTTTGTAGTACTTCTTTCTCCTCTAAAGCAGATGACAATGGTTTCTCTTCTTATTGTCAGATCATTTCATGAACTTTATCTGTACTATTCATATAATTATTCTACTGAAGACAGAAAACTGTAAATGTATTATCGCACAAATATAAATAAATTTATAACTTTTTTACTAGCACCACCAAGTATTTATAGCAATCAAGCCATTACTCACACAGAGAAGT
The DNA here is from genome assembly GCF_026419915.1 of Harpia harpyja. NCBI lineage: Eukaryota > Metazoa > Chordata > Aves > Accipitriformes > Accipitridae > Harpia > Harpia harpyja. Next base: position 6,186,965 of record NC_068940.1, read on the forward strand.
TGCCCAGTACCATGGGTATTTCACTTGTGATGACCTACAGATTCTAGGCAAAAGTAAATCTCCTTTCTTGTGCTGTATGCAAGTTAAATGTTGAAAGTTTTCAATATAACAGCTGGTTTTGTCCTAAGAATACAAATGATATGAGTGAAAGCCACTACAGTTCAAACTAGAATTTTGCCTAGAATCAACTGTCTTTTGAAGCTATGCTTTTGTTTCAGTTTGGTGTTTTTGTTGACTCTTTCATCAGCTGTTATAGAATTAAAGGATTCATCTTGATCTTTAAAAACGTAGTGTGTGTATGGAGAAGGGGATGAGAGATCCCTGGAGTTTGAGAGCTGCTGCTTCTGTTTAACTTGGAAATGCCATTGCTACTGACAGTTGCCACCTCATATCACAAGCAAAGAGAAGGCCAACAGAAACAGTAACAGAGGCTTATGCCTGCAAGGCCAAAAAAAGCTCTTTTTCTCAAGAGAGAGACATGTCCATCTAGGCAAGTATGTCAGAGAGGATTGAGGTAGAGGCAGAAACTGTGTTTAAAAGACAAACAAAACACATACTAAAATCTTGCAAACTAAGGTCTTGTGTAAGACAAATGTGCTGCTATTTTTCCCCCATCTGTCCAAAACTGGTAGAATAAAACTGAACTGCCCATGATTTAGGACAGAAACACTTAACATATTTCTTGCCTAGTAGTAAGCACTTTCTACCAAAAGCATATTGTAAGCATATGTGGTACGCACTTGTACATTACACTACCACCAGCTCCAATGCCCATTTAAAAGACTAATTCATAGAAACAGGGCATCTGTCTTTTCATTGCTGTCAGAGAAAGAAACGTGATCAAAAAAAAAATATATAAAATCAGACATTTATTGCTTTCCTTGAGTGTTAAGAGATGTTCCACCTTAGTAAGATAACTAAGTTGTGGGATAAACGCAATAATACTCCAGTATTCTGATCAAAAGAATGATTTCAAGTATATTAAGAGCATCACGTCCAAGCATTGTACAGCTTCTCGGGCCACAGGCTGCAGAGGTAATTTATCCACCAGGCCAAGAGGTGTTGATGCATTCCTCTGATAAAGGATTGTCACCAAATTAATTCTAAAAAATGGATCATTCATGCTTTCATTCTGCAAGGGTTCCCAGAAGTAAGGTCTTAATAAAAGGTCTTAGTAAAGGTCTTAATAATGTTCAGAATTGACTGGCTTTTGTCAAGCTGATAAAGCTGAATGGCCTTGCTGCCCATAAATATGTTTTTCATTCAAAGTTTACAGTGATTAAACTTTTATGTTCTCCATATATGCAGCACAGGTTATCACCCTACTTGCACACACATCTATTTTTAAAATTTCCATCATTTCTCTCACTAAAGTAATCAGTTTAAAATGTGATGGTTTCTAATGTTTACCTCTGTAAATCAGCATTAGCTTCTGTAAATCAGCATTAACTTCCAAAAATCTGGGTTTGTTTGGTAACTTATGCTAAATAGCTACCAGGAGCCACCTCAGACATATAGAATTGTATTTATACCTAGACAGATCTCACATAATTTTTTAAATTTTTTTTTAATACTGTAACAGGGCAGGCTCCAGTTAAAACTTGAATGCTTTAGTAAAAGTTGGGTGAAATTTAGCCAAGGTATTACTCCACTGACTTCCCTGCAGTTACATCAAGTAGTATTAGCCTGACCCTGGCACACGCTATTAAAAAAAAAAAAAAAAAAAAAAAGTCACATTCAGCAACGTTCTTTTTTTATTAGTGAACAAACAGTGCAAATTATATAATGACCTATATTCAGCGGGGAAAAACTGAGATTAATAAAAATGTCAAAGATGTATAAAAGATGCATTATAACAGAAAAGCTAGATAAATTACAAAACATTTCACAATAATACAATCTGACTGTGGCCATCAGTCCAGAAACTTCTTTGAAAACACTGCTTTTTGTAGCATACTCCCAGACAAGTAAATGCACATAACACAGATCAGCTATCAACAAGTGCAGATGAATACAAGGCATCTGAGATACATTAAACCTACTCTACATGACATGTGCAACCAAACTGCAAGTGTGGTCTATCTACCACATTTGAGACATTTGGTGTGCTTGTGTCAGTAGTGTCCTTGGGGGCACCAGGCTCTTCTTCCCTTTTTAAATTTGAAAATATACATTCCCATTTCCCATAGTAATTACCACAAATGAATGACAATATGCAGTTCTCATTTTTTAGTTTGCACAGTGATTCCAACGAGCAAAAGATACTTGTAGTGTTTTTAACTACCAACCATTTATTCCCATTACTTACTTCGAAGAAATGCAAGTAGCTTAAGGTTTACAGATTTCCACTGAAATAAACAGAAAATACAGATGCCTGTCTGGAGGAATTCTTAGTATTTTTCATTACCCATTTAAGAAATAGACACATAAGAATACACAACCAATACATACAGAAAACTTTAAAATATTAGTTACTGCCTTAAAATATAACAAGAACAGATTTTACTACAAGCCATCTTGAGAGAAGATTAAAGAGGAGAAGTATGCAACATATGTCTCAGAGAGCTCTAGAAGGGTGTACTAATATATTCTACTCACAAGAGCTGCTGTTTTGCATCACATCAACTCCAGTGTTTGGGGCTATACCAACTAGAAGGGGAGGAGATACTGAACAGTCCAAGTGCTGTTCAAAGTCTGTGCAGTCCAGGCTTGGGGGATAGAAGAATTAATGAGGAAATGAGAAAAAAGCAGATGGTGCTGCAGTACTTCTTCCTGCATATCCGCCACCTCAAGCAGTTTCTATACATGTAAAGCCCCAGGGCCCCACCTGGTAGCAATATAATTACCCTAAATGTGCACTTATGTTTCATTACACCTTAACCATCACTATGCACACTGATTACAAGTACCAATCCATTTCATTTTCATACACCTCTGCAGTTGTACAGCATTCAACTGTGAAAATTCAGCACTCTCGTCACTTCTAAAACAAGGCCCATGCTGATAAACAGCAGCAGGCAAATTATTTGTCACTCTGTAGGGTGCCAGTAGGGTTTGATAAGGATGACATCACTCCCATTTTACCAATAACAATGACACTAACAAGAACATGTAATCAGCAAGCCTCAGTGCTTGGTCTAGCCGTGGCAGGTGCAACTCTTTTTATGCTAGAAGTAAGCCAGCCAGCATTAGCTTCCAGCACAAGTACAAAACTATTTCTTTTATCAGAATGTTAAGCAGAAGTTGGCTTCCATAAGGCACTGCAGCTGCTGTCGCTGCTTCTACAGATGCTTTCATTAATTTTATCAAGGACATACTGAAGTAAGTGCTTGATCAGCACAATGGCTATTTAGGAACAGCTGGAGAAATGAAACAATTAACTTAAGGAGACTATGCAAGCCCAATATGCAAATTAAAATAATCAAATACCAAAAAATACATTAAATGCATGTAAGAATCAAGCACAAATCTTTATAAAGCAAGAGTTGCATTGGGGGAAGGGGCTGAGAAAGAAAAGATAAGCTTCACAGCTCTAACTTTATTATGTCTAAATAAAATTCCTGTAACCTGTAAAATTATCCATGTCACAGAAATTTTAACATTATAATACCTGCTCTATCCTCAGATACTTTCAAAATCAAATTACAGTGAAGGATATTGCAGTTTATAATAACCAAACATGAAAGCAACTTTAAAATCCTTATAGAACTTTTATTTTATTATTTGCTGTGAAGATATTTTTTGCCACAGAATACTAGAAATGTAAAAATGTTACTTCTTTTATGACAACTTTACTACTTGGAATATTTAAAGGACCAAACACTGTACTTAATACACAAGATATAAATTATGTTTCAATTATCCATCTTCAAAAAAGAACTTAATATTGTGCTCTAACAAAGTGTTAAAAAAATAATTCCATGTGCTTACTCCTCCTTATTCAAACTCTTGTGGATAAGGAAACACTGATATTTAGTTGATTAAACCTCAAAGAAAATTTCTATCCCTATGTTTGCAAAGAACTTCCCACCTAACAGTGGAAGCTGAGTAGTTGAAGTTTCATCTCCTTGCATCTTCAGGTCCATCCAGCTACCACTCCTCACAGATTTTTGGAAGAGCAGCAACAGAGAAATTAATGCTAGTTTTATTAGCTTCTCTGCTTCTTCTCAGGATACTAAGGGTTTTCTGCAACACTATTATTCTTTCTCGTTGCTGCAGCCTGGGAAAAATATAAGCAGACACAGGTACTAGCATATTTACAAAGAGGGAAAAAGATACGGTCCTGGGGAACAGTAAAATAATAGAGAGTATCCTTCCCCTCTTCACAGTTAGCGGAAGATCTGGAGCAGGACAACAATAATTACTTTTACAAAAGTGCTCTGGGTAATCTTACTGAAGTCAGCTTAGACAGATGCAGTCTGCCCACCGCAGATGTTGTATGCTGCCTTCAGTATGGGGTATGGTGGTGGGATGCTGCAGCAGACATGCCCAAAGAAATCACTCTGACGATATTGTGAGTAAATTTTGTCTGGGCATGCCATTTAAATCTCTCTTCTTTCTACACCCAAGAACGGTAAGAAGTTTCTCTGTGTACAGAAGGCAGAAAAATCTACTCTACTTGCAAAAAATGGAAAGTACTAAAGGAGGAAGAAAATATAAGTGTGCTACACCCTTCCAGTAGTTCAAGGCACCTGACATTTACAAGGTTTAGCAGAAAATGTATTTCTTTTCAGTAATTAACTAAAGTAGTCTGCAAGTACATGTGTTTCCAGAGAACATGAAATATACCTTCATAGGTTAACCAGAAGGTCTTTTAAAAACCCAGAGTTTCTGAGCAAGAATGTCTTCTCTACTGGTCATGCAAACTGAACTTTCTTGAACTCTCCATTAACCCTTTCTCTTTCATATCCTCCAACCAGAAGCTCTACTTATTAAGCTTTGCTATAATAAAATGGGTTCTACACAAAATTCTCTTCATGTCATCAGTGCTTAAAAAACAGTACTCACCACAGCTGAAGAAGAATCACATCATAATACAACATTAGCTTGTATGAATAATGCAGTCCACACAAATTTTAGTTCAAATACATGAAGGTAAGCTTTATGCATAAGAAGCACTGTTTGAAGAGTATTACATACTACTTGGCATTAGATAGATCTCTGTTAAATGAATGCTACAAGTATCTTATTTATTCCAGTGAGACTCTGCAGGTTTCATGGTTTAACACCAGCTGGCAACTAAGCACCACGAAGCCGCTCGCTCACTGACCCCCTTACCCAGTGCATGGGGGAGAGAAACAGAAAAAAGTAAAACTCGTGGGCTGAGATAAAGACAGTTTAATAGGAGAGAAAGGAAGAAAAAACAACAACAAAATAATTAGAAGATACGAAACAAGTGATGCGCAATGCAATTGCTCACCAATCGCCGACCGATGCCCAGTTAGTTCCTGAGCAGCAATCCACCCCAGGCCTACTGCCCCCCAGTTTATATACTGGGCATGACATCACATGGCATGGAATATCCCTTTGGCCACTTTGGGTCAGCTGCCTTGGCTGTGTCCCCTCCCAACTTCTTATGCCCCTCCAGCCTTCTCGCTGGCTGGGCAATGAGAAGCTGAAAAATCCTTGACTTGGTCTAAACACTACTTAGCAACAACTGAAACCATCAGTATGTTATCAATGTTATTCTCACACTAAATCAAATATCCAGAACACAACACTATACCAGCTACTAGAAAGAAAATTAACTCTATCCCAGCTGAAATCAGGACAGCAGGTTAAAAATTATTTTTTTTTTTAAAAGTGTTACTACTAATGTTCAATTTTGTTCAGAAAGTATGTCATCTTATTGTTTATCCAAAACTAATGAAAAGACCTACTCTGTAATGAGTACGATTCCTACAGTGCAACCAAAAAGGGTTTTGGAAAAAAAAAAAAAAAAAAGGCGGCTAGAGAAACTGGATTTTCCTGCTCTGCACAGTATTCATACAGATCAAAAATCATATATGTTTTATCTATATATGGCAAATTCTATTTTGATATACACATAACTATCAAGCCTTCCAAATAGCTTCCTTTCCTTCACCATTACCTACTCCTTTCCTTAAATAATTTGGAAAGTTATGGTGTTTTTACCACATACAGAAGGTTAAGCAGTCTAGATTCTGGTGAGCTAACTGCATAGCAAGCCTTCAAAAGATCTAGTTAAGAGAGAACAGCTTGTTCCACTCCCAGAAGGAGGAAAATCCAAATCAGATGCCCCTCCTGCTCCTAGCTGGGCAGTATTACTTAGGCAGACGAGAAGTGCTTACTCCAACCACATGGACTTTTCAAGGGTGACACAGACGACTCAGATTTCATGTTTAAAATTTACAAAAAATGTCTCAGATTTCTGAGGTCTGGTTTACATGGCACAACTATAAAATTTCACTTAAAATACATACAACAGTACACATTAGTGTCCTAAAGTGACTCAGGTGTTGCACCCTGTGCAGCACAGCATTATAATCCTGAAACAATAAAAATGTAACTATCATGACATCCATTTAGGAAATAAGGCAACAGGGATGCTTAACTAAAGATGACCGAAAGCACGTTGGGCCATGGCAGCTACAATCATTTCCATATCCAACACTGTGCTAACTCCCAAATCAATGCCCAGTGACATACAAAGCCTCCATGTTAAGGAAACCAGTATAGAATTTGCTGTCTCCTTTGATATTTCAGGAAACTATACTGTTATGCAATAGTGTATTGAAAAGTAACATCTGCCATTACATGGAAAGATAAAACTGCAAAAAAGAGGCAACCTTTCAGGCTTGGAATGTCTTCAGGCTTGGCGAGGTCCCATCTCTTCCCATTTTTTCATCATCACTGCACTTCTTACCATAATTTGATAAGAAGTGGATCTGGCAGATTTTGCTAAAACTTACTTTGAGGAAACCACTAAGCCATTTCCATAACAATAAAGATGTGCAAAGGTTAAGGGAAGAGATGCTTTCAGATTTCTTCTTCCTCTTCATTGAGTCATCAGCATACACTTAATTTAGGAATTCCTTCAAAAGCTCAAGACACCAAATATAAAACTGACACTATTTAGACTATTCTCCATGACAGATTCAGACAGCTGAGCTCATACCCATTTCACAGTGAACTTCAGTGCTAAAGGACAGGAGTTTATGCACAAGCAAGACAGCAATCGATGTAACTGTAACACATGGGTTTCCTGCAGCGTTTCAGTGAAAATATGCTTGTTACATGTACTCCACATTTGCTTACCGCTCAAACACAGGACCTGAATTTATTTCTAAGACAAGCTGGATTAGTATTTTAGCATCATTTTTTCTCATTCATTTTTGAAAGGGAAAAAAAACATTGCAAGAGGGAAGAAAGCAATATCCATGCACAACAAACACATGATTTCTATTATACATTTTTCTCATGTCCTTTGCACTTGGTCTATCTCTGGTATATAAGGGATCAGGTTGTTTGGGTTTTTTGTTTTGGGGTTTTTTTTGCGGGGGGGGAGGGGGGAGTAGGGGAGAGAGGGATTCGCCAGCATGACAGCTTCTGAGAAACTACCTTCACAGTGAAGCACAAAAATAAAGCGTCTGCTAAAATGTTTGCAGTCAACTGACATACATTAAACTCGGAACTGAAAATTGATATAAAAATACTTTCTAGACAACCTGGAAAAAAAATCTGTGCACAGAAGCACATGAAGTCCATAGCTTACTACGTATATACAATTTTTCAAGTTTCATACAAAATCAATGCAACAATCATACACCTTGATCACTATCATCCACCAATACAGAAGACTGAAAGAGTCATAAAAATAAGTAATGTATTTTTTTATGACCATAAACTCTCATCACTTTTTTTTATTAGGAATCAAGACTAAAGAAATTATTTCAAGTGTGGAAATAATTGAATGTATAAAACAATTCGATTTTCACCTACAAAGCAAATAAGCATTTGTGTATTTTAATGTAGAAAAAAGTACAACTTTTTTTGAATATTTTACATTAGATCCACTGTCCCCTTTTGATCTGCTAAATGTTTTATGAAAAATTTGAGAAAAAAAATCCCTGTCCAGAATGCTTAGCAGCATGGCCATAGGGTATAAACCCTTTCCACTTTTGAGTACCTCTGATATTTGACAGCTATACGAGCACTTGAACATCATTTATCATGTTTATTTTTAATAGCTCTCCCTGGGCACAGCTGCCTTGGATGCCAATCTTCTTTTCTTTTGCCTCCTGTAAATATTTGAAATAGCTATTCATTAACAGTTGCAGATTTATTCAGCACTGTTGTACTGCTTGTGAACTGGAAATAGCTTTTATTTTTTTCTCCTTATCTTTCGGCCGATCTGAAAAAAGCCTGCTGTTTAGGTTCAATTTGGCAGGATTTAAATTATGCTCCAGCTGAGAGCTAATCAAGGGTATCTGACCTGGTTTACAAATAAACTAGGAACAAGAGTGTTATTTTTCCTTTTTTCTTTGGGGCATTGGGCCCATACGTGAAAACAAACCATGAACAGGTCACAAATACAGTTACCCTAAAGTAAAGCAGAATCAAATGGTCTTCACAGGTAAACCAGGTATCCTCCTAAAGGTTCTGGAGTATCCTGAACCCTCACTGACAGCTCTTAGACCTAGCTTACGTGAAATATTTGAATTTCAGATTTCAGTATTTTAACACATCGTACACAGCATTAAAAAAGGCATATATTTAAGCTACCAAGACACCCTGGTGTGCACATCAGGAGTCCCACGTATCTGTAAAAATCACAGCTCTTATTTTCATAGGGCGATACTGCAGAAACAATTTTTCTGCGTCATTCAACATGATTACTCCTAATCTATTTCCACAAACAACCAAACTGTGTATAAAAGCCATCTCTTTAACATCTGAACTTAGCAAGTTGTACATAACTCCTACAATATGCATTTTAAGACCTATTTGCTTTGGATTTAGAACAGAGAGGCCACGGAGCTCTCTAAAATGTACAGGTGCAAATTATATCCAAATTATCACTTCTGTAACACTTTAATAACAAGATTAAACTTTTGAACATCAGATACTTGTTCACGTGAGAGGGTTTTAAGACCAGAAAAACTGCAGCCATGCCTTGTCCAATGAAAAGAGCCACTAATGCATCCATACAATACAACTAGGTTCTCTCGGAAGGCTGCTAAAAGCTACATAATATATTTTGTTTAAAAAAAGTGTTGACTGACCAGTCTGACTTTGTATTAAATGCTATGAATAATTCCAGAGCAGCATGAAAGTAATGTTTTCTTCTACCTAGTCCTGACCTGTTATTTCCCGAGCAATCACAATTCACTGTAGCATTATGTCTAAAGCCGATTTCAAAATACTTTAACTCGTATTGACTTTTTTCTTACCATAGTAGGAAATACTCAAGGGAAGGCAAAAAAAAAAGAAGGGACAACAGCTAACCATGAGAGAGATCAATCAAATCTCTGGGACCGAGCATTTAAACTTATTTTTTCATAAGACATATTTAGTATTCTTTCAGCATTTTCTCACTGTCACAGCTGGGCTCGTCACCACCCAGAGTTTTGCTCTCACTATGACTTCAGTGAAGCATGAAAGATTAGACAATTTCTTTTTGTAAGTTACAGATTGTTTACACGTGACATATGCTGTGAGTTGAGTTGTTTGATGTTGAAGTCTCTTGCTTCTGTAAACCATACCTTTTTCATTTAATCACTTAGCACTTTTAAAGGACTTTGGAAGAAAGCTAACTCAGACTTGATCAGATCAGCTCTTAGTTTCCTATTAAAAGAATTTTAGAAGTTTCAATCTTATAGTAGCATTAGATATGGAGATGACATGGACTTGAGTCACAATGGTATTGCATAACATAACAGGAGCATCAACACCACAAAACCCAACCTAAACACGGAAGGAAAGCCCTCATTACAAAGGTGGTAGAGAGCAATACTAAAAGGCTAATGCACACTTTAGATAAAGCAAAATGGGGGAAATTACATATTTGCTAAAATACACCTTAAGAATAGCCATGAGTAAGACCACTAGTCAGTTTAGCCTAGTGTCCTCTCTCAAAGGATGCTTAATGGGGAGTACAAATACAGGCAGCATAAAGTATTTGCTGAGTAGTCAGCAAATCACAACACTCCCTGTAAGATTTGTTCCCATTTAAAGAAAATGGATTCCTCTTCCACGTATCTGTCTTATCCCAAACATGTAAACTTTCACTATGTCCCATACTGGGAAGTTTCTCAGCTTTAACCACATTATGAGATTAAGAATCCCATTCTAATTTGTTCTGAACCTAGCCTTTGCTAGTTCACTTAATGCCTTGAAACCTTGTACAGGATGAGGTATCTACCATTACTCTTCATTTTAAGAATTACTTGGCACACCCGTCACCTTGCAGTGATCAGCACAAGTAAGTAGGAGACTACTTACCAAATGATAGAACAAATAATTGCTGTATTCTGATAAACTACCTTTGGACGTAATAATGATGACCTATACTATGACCACTTGGTATGTGGCTGGTGCAACACAGTGCATCTGATCTGTTAAATTAACAATTTGGATTCTGGTTACCATATCTCTTTTATAGTAAGAATTGCTTGTGATACTGTCACAGGAGCAATGGAAAGCTCCAAGTAGCTGATGCTGCATAATGTGCGAAGTTGGCTGTGATAATACTCTTACAACATTTTGAAAATATTTCTAGTCCAGGTTTTACAAAACCAGCAGTAAATACATGAGCAAAACAAGTATTACCAACAAAGAAACACAAGTTCCCATAGCTGAACAAATACTTACAAGGAGTGAAAAAACTAGTGAAAAAAACTCCAATACCCCTGTGGCTAAGAAGCCACATAAACCCAAACTTTTATTTTCAAACAAAATTAAAGTTATAAATTCTTTCCTGAAAGCAAGATCAATTAAAAAGATACACTGTGCTTTAATTTGAACTGCTTCTGAATTCAACACAATTGAATTGTGAATTGAAAAATACACACAAAACCAACTTAATCTGTCTGGTAAAGACTTCAACTACTGGCTGTAGCATTACTATACCTCATGTCTTACATTCCATTTCAAATAATGCAAACTTAACAAAAATATATTTATAAATAAAACTAACAAACAAGCAATGCTATCCAGCTTTCTTCTGCTGCTGTTCCACTAAGCATGGAAAGAATATAACACACACTACTTTGGTATAAAACAAGTTTTTTAAAAAAAAAGATTTTAAAGCAAACATCAGATTGAATAGCTCTTCTGAGGAAGCCCTAAGCCAGCCAAACATTCTATTAAAAAGCATGAAGAATCTTCATCTATTTCATTGCCAAACATACACAGTACAAGCTTTTTAGTCCTTTCCTCAGCAGGTCTAAACAGCGAATTAAATTTTCAAGGCATTACAATTCACAAAAAAAAGTGAAAGTGACACAAAACTGGCTGACAACACTTTAAAAGAAGTAAAAACTCTACTGTCTATAATCTAAGGATAAGCTCAAAGTGAAAAACTACATGGGGAATATATTGGCAATAGGGTGAGTTCAAACAAAACCACGATAAGTACCCACCAATTTGCATCTGTGAGATTTTTAACACAACAGCAGCCTTAGCGGCTACCTTTTGTTCTAAAAGGATACAGCTATGGATAGTAATTACATGTCCTCTAAGAACTTATATTCTTAAAATACAATATTTAATAACATGATTCAAAAGTAACTTTAAGGTACTGTTTATAATGGTAAAATTACTAACAGTATTAAACAGCAAGATGACAACCACAGCTAGAGTGTATACTCCTACCTCTGCCAGAACAACTCGCACCTGGCCATTACTGTCTTGCTATGGTATACATGAGGTGTATGAGCTTTCCTTTGCACAGGGAATGTGGACATGATGCCTTTGTGTTTCCAACAAGTTTTTCAGAAAGACACAGGTGGCTTGCATTTGAACTTCCCTTTTGTTTGCAGTATTCTACTACCACAGCATTTACAGGTACCAATCAGGAACCAAAAGTTCCTTTTATTTTTTAATAATTAGAGATCAGCAGCTCTTTTCCGTGAAAATTTAGCAGCAACTTTAACCAATTCCTTTCTGGATGAAAACACTGAAACAGTGTGATTTTTAAGTCTTCCTAAAAATGTAGTGAAAATACACACTGAAAGAAAAAACTGTATTTCTAAGGAAGTCTGTTTCAAGAAGGATGAACAAAAATGTATAGATAAAAGCAAATTATCTTGGTACTTGAAAAGCACTTGATATAATTTTCAAAGGCTTACAAGATCATATTGCTTAGCAGACGGACACCTAATTCAGTAACTGACGAAGAAAACAGCAAATTGTTTTAAAATGTCCATAAATTACTTTGGCTTCTAAAAGTTATGTATTTTTGTAATGTTAAGCAAGCACAGTGAAAAAGTAATAGTTTTAGATAGTTTTTGATCAATAATTAGAAGAGGTCAAGTAAAATATGCAGCCCAAAGCCACCAGTAAGATGGTTTGCTGCAGCAAAGCCTCTTTCAGAACATCAGCTTTGAGAAGTCCCACTGTCAGAGCCTGTAAGTCTGGAGCTGTAGTCGGGCTCTATGTACCTCCCAGTTCTTTCTACAACCTGATAGCTGAAAAACTTGAACGAGGATTCCAGACGTGCTATTTAGGGACATCTTGACATGAAGAGTGTTTCCCACCGAGTCTCCTATGCTAAGCAGCTCTTCAGGCTGCCCAGTTGCTGCTTCCACGAGGAGACATCTGCCTCAAGAACATCTAACTTTTGAGGCCAGCTTGGGGAACTCTGAAGTGTTACCATTCTGGAATCTGGAGGTTCCCAAAATCCAGTCCCATTCACTGTCTGGGACCATGTAAGAGCACTCTTATCTTTAGCAAACAGTTTAAGCTCACAATAGGAATCACGTCAATCTTTCTCAGAGCCATCAAGCAGTTATCAACAATTAACTACTATCATGGTATAACTGTAGGTCTAATATATGCAATATAAAATAATATCCAAATGATTAAACTACTCCTAAACAGTAGTCTTGTGCCCTGCCTTCCTTTGCCTTGAGCAATCCAATCTAGTCTTGCTAAGTGTGTTGTAAGTCTCTCTTCTCCCCTTCCCACGGTATCTGAAAATCTCTGCTTTAGAGTTTGAAAAGGTTGGAGGTGAACTCTGCTTCTCCCCTCTTTAGTGATCACCCCTTCTCTTGTCTCCTCACTAAAATGCCAGAAGACACCAGTGTCACAGTGCATACGGGGCTCATGGAAATCTGTGGATCTCCCAGTAAGTTGTTGAAGGAAAGAGTTAAGATGGAACAGGTATCTTATGCCCTCAGAACATGAAAGACGACACCCCAGTGTGTCTAGTATTAGGTGAAGTTTTGTAGGGCCATTTTCTACCCCACAAGCTAGATAACCTTGGGTAGGATGCAGCTTCAGTGATAAGAGATAATAAATAGTCTCCTTCCAGCTTTCTCTTTTGCACGACATTTCATTTTAAAACACTACAAAATTATATTCTGAAGAACCAAAATTTCATGGAAACTAGAATGACAGATTTCACCATCTCTAATCACAAAGGTATGTGCAGGAATGTAAGACTCACAGGAGAATACATGCACAACTCTGCAGCCTTTCCCAGAAAGCAAAATCTGATCATTCTTTCAGCCCAGTTTCTCTCACACTTTTCAAGCAGCACAAGGCAACACTGCTGATGAGAGAATCAATCCCACCTTCCATTGTCCTCAGTTGCTTATTCCCTACACTACAAGTGTCCTGAAGTAAACCAGACTGGAGAACCAATCCAAGTTAAAATGGGGGGGAGGGGGCTGGTTTTGGTTAGGGAGGCAGGAAGGAGAGAAGTGGGGAGAACGACCGACATTCAGTTTTACCCTAGATCAGTTCCCCAGCCTGCTTCATACAAGGAACTCACTCCCAGCAAGAAAGCAGGTGGCCTGAGGAAAGCATGGGGGGGAGGGAGGGGGAAGGGGAGGCAAGGGGGAAGACAGCAAAGAAGTGCTTCTTCTAGTTGCAGTATTTGCTTAAAAGTACAGCTGAAACTATAGCCTAAGGCTGAAGATCAAGTAGTATTTTTAATTGCACACATCTCTGTTTTGGCTCTTTTGTATTAAACTTTTATTTAAAAAAAAAAAACAAAACACACCTTTTTCAAAAAAATGCGAAATTAAACTGATTGATTGTCATTCAAGGATTTAAACAGCATAAATGCAAATATTTGAGTAGGAAAATAAAAAGGGATGAGAAGACTGAATTATACCGGGCAAATGTGACCAAAAATTGCTTTTTTTTCTGTTAAAGAAAAAAAATACGACCTTTGTTAAACAGACTTCTCTGGTTCTTCAAACTGCCAAAGCTAAGAGATTAGTGGAGTCTTGCTGTCTGTAGGAGTCTTAGGCAGGCATGCAAAATAAGCATTCACATACATTTTATATTGTTTTTTCCAACACTGTAAGCTACAACAACACATGCACAGTCAGAAACACTTTATAAAAAAGCAACATTACTAGACTAGGTATGATGGAGACAAAAAGGTAATGTGGTCATGCTATGAGAAATTTTGGCAACAGTGTCAATACATCTGGCAAGTTATCCTCAGAACAATGCCTATGTACCTCTGACAACAACTTACAGAGAGGACAGCATCCTAAACCAACAATTGTCTGGATTTTCAGAAAATACGCATTTTATTTCATCTTACAGCATTAATGGGCTTTATATTTTGGAACAGACAACCATGACATGAACAACATTCCAAAGCATCCAAGGAATCCATTTAAAGCTATTCAAACTTATTATAATAATCCCCATAGAGAAGAAATTACTACTTTCAGAAACACAAGCCAGCACATAGAGACTTTGACTCCCGATGAAAATCTTTAGGGGAACATAAATTTTTGCAAATTTTAGAGGGATAGCTCCTCCCCAAATGAATGACCATTCCTTGTTACTGCACTGTCTTTCTTCCAATCTTTCCCAAATAACAATCTTTCCTCTGTCATCCCACATAAGACCCTGGACAACGTCTTGGTAGTAACTACAGTGACTAATTGCTTACTACCCTGAATGCAAGCATATCTTATTCTACTGTATTTCTCTTCAATTGTTTACATCACAACATTATAAGCTCTTTAGGGCCACCTCCTTTTTTTTTTTTTTTTTTTTTGTAAAGGTACACAGTACTTCAATAGTAGAATCCCAATTATACAAACAGTAAACGGTGCCTAAGTGGTTTTCCTTGCAAGGGAAGAGCCCAGTTACAGTTCTGCACATTACACTGCATATTTGCAAAATCTAGTGTGATTCATTTGTGTCCTAAATGTGGCCTGGACATGTTTTTTGGCAAACTAACTGTTATGGCATGTTTGTTACATTAGACTGCAACATGGACAATTAAACAGATTGACTAGACTAAACCCTTTATCAACACCAGAAGAAGGCATTAACACATGGAGCAAAAGAGAAGGAGGTTCCCCTTCCCCATTTCTGATGCCTAGTATCACAGCAGACCTTGCAATAAGGAAAAAAACCATAATGCATGAAATCAGCCGAAGGTATGGAGCATGCCTACAAAATCTAACAGTCAAAATCTACTGAGTCTCCACAAAACCCATTTGAACCAAGCATAATTTTTTTTTTTTTTTAAAAAAAAGGTGACCTGAGGCAAAGTATCTACCACAGTAAGGCATGAAGGACTCCATAACTTTTCAGTAAGACAAGTTTTTCTTATTTCTAAACTTGTCTAGAATAACATTTTTTCCCTAACATAATTCTTGCAAATAGTTAGATGATTTTAACTAGATGTATCAATTAAAGTTTGACAGTTATAAGGAAATGGAAGCAAGATTATATTACTGAAAGCTCTTGGCAACTATAAAATTAGAAGATGCCATGATCTACACCCTTAATGAAAATATTAACAACATTTTAAACTAAATCTGAGCCTTCTGCTGATTCTTAGCGTTTCTGTGAAAAACAGTGGCATGTTGTGAATTCCAGAATCCTTTGTGGCCACAGGGCACAGAGATGATCAGTATGTTTAATATTTTGATGACAACATCAAACATACCGCAAGTGCCCTGCAGAGTGATCAGCCTTTGGCAAGAGATCTCAAAAACACCAAATTTATTCTGCATGCGTCTATCACCTAGCACGTGCAATAGGTTTGAAGCATTCTGACAGCAGTGGACTGACTACATATATAACACACTACAAATGCACAAGAATGGCTACATGGTTTTTAGATCAAAGTCAGCTCACATCTGGCCATCTCAGAAGGAGACTTCAACTCTAACTGCAAAGACCAAGTAAAAACATGCAAAACAAAGTAAAAATATGCAGAGAAACAATTATTTTTTAAAATGCAATTATTTTTAATAAAATAAAGGAGTGGCATAAGAAACACATAGATACAATTTAAGACTAATCAAAGGTCATAAAGAAATTAATGGAGGAAATTATCTCTTCACTAAAGCTAGGTGCAGGGATACATGGAACTGGAAACTCAGTCACTGTATAGCAAACAGGAATGTAAATATACTGTCATCTTTCAGGACTAATGAGCAAATACAAAAGAGAAACTTTAAAAAAAGGTATAAATGAAAGGTGCATTGTTGTGAAAATATGTCTGAAATGGAGGGAAACTCACCGCTGTAATGCAGTTTTGACAAATTCCGGAGGGGACAAGAGGAGGAACAACTTTGGTCAGACCAGACAACACAGTTCAGCTCAATCATCCAATGGCATATATATGACTTTTTGTCTTGAACCAAACTTGCCTAAAAATTTCTGTAACTATGCAGTAACATGGATGTGTTTTCACATGTAAAAGGAACTAGCACAGATCTCTGCTCAGGTATTCTAATGCGTACGTTCAGAATGCAGCAAAATAGAATAGAACAGTTGAGTTGGAAGGGACCTACAACAATGATCATCAAATCCAACTGCCTGACCACTTCAGGGCTGACCAAAAGCTAAAGCATGTTATTAAGCACATTGTCCGAATGCCTCTTCAACACTGACCAGCACAGAGCATCGCCCACCTCTCTAGGAAGCCTGTTCCAGGGTTTGAGCACCTTCTCGGTAAAGAAATGCTTCCTCCTGTCAAGTCCAAACCCTCCCTGACGGACGCAGCTTTGAGCCATTCCCGTGCGTCCTGGCAGTGGATCCCAGGGAGAAGAGATCAGCACCTCCCGCTCCACTTCCCTTCCGATGGATGCTGGGCGGAGGGGCGGCAGGAGGAGCTACGCATGGAAGGCCCGGTCACCCCAGTGTCACACTGCCACCACCCAGCAACGTGGCAGTCACAATGCCCCGGGGCAGGATAAAAGGGAACATCCTCCTATGTCCCATTGCCAGAGCTGGACCAGGGGCAGCCTGCAGACATCCGAGAGGAAGTCCTTGAAGAGCTGGTGGAATTACTTGGAGGGGGCTGAGGGAGGAAGACTGGAGGCGGGATGAGGCTGCTGGAGATGAAAAAACCAACATCTGGAGGTGCCCGAGGCTATCAGGCCTTTTCAGCCGGAGAGCAGTGGCAAGAGCAAGGGAATGCCTCCTTGAGGAGGGCTGCAGAGCTCGCCATCCTCATCCCCTGTGGAGCCAATGGCAGCAGCCATAAGAATCGGGATGCAGAGATGTTGCCAGGGGTCCCAGTGCTTTGGAGCAGCCACTGGTGTCCTGCCAGGGGTGGGAAGGATTCTTGCCCCCAAGGTCGATCAGGCCAACGGCATTTGGCCACTCTTGGGAGCCCTGGAGATGGCTCCAGGTTGAGGGAGAATAGGGCTTGGGTTTCTCCTGGGAGGCGTGACCAGCCTGTGGGACGAGGAGGCAGGTCTTGCTCACATGCTCAGGGAATAGCTGCTCGCCAACTCTGGGGTCAGGAAGGAATTTTCCCCTGGGGCAGATTGGCACTGGTCCCCAGGGGTTTTTTCTCTTCCTCTGCAGCATTGAGCATGACCACCTGTCAGGGCAGGGCTCCTCTGGTCCATTTTGGCTAGGTTACTGCCTGCTGCTCACGCACCACAAAGATGGCCTCTCATGCCCTGCAGGTGGCAGGAGGAAGGCTTTTTTTCCCCCAAAGGCAGACTAGCAAGTATCCCTGGGGGTTTTTTGCCTTCCTCTGCAGCATCGAGCATGGCCCCTTGCCAGGGTTCCTTTGGACCACTTAGGCCAGGTGCCTGCTGCTCTTGCTCCACAAAGGTGGCCCTCGTGCCCCACATCTGTGGGGAGGAAGCTTTCTAGACTCCCAGGGTGGCCCCTGGGGGTTGCTTCTTTTCCTCTGCAGCATTAAGCATGGTCCCTTGTCAGGGCTCCTCTGGGCCATTTTGGCAAGGTTCCTGCCTGCTACTCTTGCACCTCCAAGGTGCTACTTGTGCCCTGGCTCTCTCAGGCTCTCTTTCCTAGTGCGAGTTTGTAGTGCAAGTGAGCTCTGCTCTTCCCTTGGCTCCATTTCCACAGGGGTTCTTGCTTGTGCAAAACAGCCCGTGCTTGGAAGAGCTCTAGGCTTGCTGCCCCATCAGGAGCTGCCACTTTCCAGATCTCCCTGCACGCAATACAAGTGCAGGGCAGGCACGAGAGTGCTTTCATGCATTACTGGCCAAGAAGCAGAGCGGAGCAAGTTTTGGAAGGCAAAAAGGATGCTTGCCATTGATACGTGTCCTAATTCGGAAAATACCCTGCAGTACCACACACCGCTTCTTCTTTTGTGCATGGTTGGTTCTGATCCTCATTTATCAAGCTCTCAGTCTTCAGGAAACAGGGACTGCTTAGTCTGTATTCCTGCTGCTACTTTCTGTAGCTCTGTGACTTGCCTTTGCCAGACTGCAAGGGATGTTTTTCAAGCTAAACTGGAGAATGCATCAGCCTGCTCCTGGCTACACATGCACATTGTGTTAATGCTTGTGAGCATTGGCTCTGAAACAAATTCAGAAAAATAACATAAAAATAAAATCCTGCTTCCACTTCTAACTTTTGTGATGTGTCCTGAACGTGTTTTTGGAGCTGAAAGTACCCTGGCATTTCAGGCAAATAATAGTCTCATTGGTATTCGACTCATGGTGAGCGGAGGCAATAGAGTATAATAGTTATGATATGTGATGCATATAGTTCTGCATGACAAGCTCTGACCTAGGTCTGAGGGCTCCCTCCAGGAGATCAGCTCTCTGCAGTGCAGGTCCCAGGCCCATCCAGCAGAGAGGGGCAGAGACAGGCACACCTACGACATGGCTCAGGCTGGGACTGAAGGCCCCAGGCAGAGCCGAGACCCCCTCGTCCCCTGGGCCCTTGGCAGGAGACGGTGAGGGTGGGGGTCCCAGGGGAGGCCGGTCCCAGCCATTGAGGCCTATGAGCACCCCAGGACCCTGGCAGAAGTAGACCTGCAGTGCTCATATACTCTCCTTCAGACGTTTATGGTTGCCCACTTTGGAGACAGAGTATTGGGCCACATGGACTTTCACTCTGGTGGCACACTTGTTCTCTGGCTCTTCTGTATTAGCATGTTTTTCCAAGGGACACAGCTCAGGCATTTCTAAAAACGAGTACAAGGAAGAGGAAAAAAATAAATCCACAGGAAAATGAACAGGTATTGCTCACCTCAAAAAGGTTTGCAACCATTTAGTTCCAGAGCACTTCCTGCTTCAGACAGGGCTGGCTTGATCTTTGAGCCTCACTAGTGTCACAGATGTGGGGTTTTGCCATCCTGTGGAAATCCAACTAACTAGATAAACATAGAAAACTTTCAAAAACCAAAGTTCACACACGCTTTTGGCAAATTTGTTCAGGTGGTCAAATGATCTGGAGATGACCCACAGCTCTCACCCCCGTCAGAAGGTACATGACTCCTTCCCACAAAGTGACAGAGCCAATGTCTATGCTAGGACATGATTACCCATTCAATCCCTTCTGCTAGTGCAGGGCTGGGGAGACATGCCATCAATGATTTCCTCAGCATGTACTGGTAGGGAAAGAAGGAGGGAGGAAGAAGAATTGAATTGAACAGTTGAGTTGGAAGGGACCTACAACAATGATCATCAAATCCAACTGCCTGACCACTTCAGGGCTGACCAAAAGCTAAAGCATGTTATTAAGCACATTGTCCGAATGCCTCTTCAACACTGACCGGCACAGGGCATCGCCCACCTCTCTAGGAAGCCTGTTTCAGGGTTTGAGCACCCTCTCGGTAAAGAAATGCTTCCTCCTGTCAAGTCTGAACCTTCCCCGATGGATGCAGCTTTGAGCCATTCCCACGTGTCTTGGCAGTGGATCCCAGGAAGAAGAGATCAGCACCTCCCTCTCCACTTCCCCTCCTCAGAAAGCTGGAGAGAGCAATAAGGGGAAAAGCTAGACATCAATAATTTAATGTAATTGCCACTGCGTTTCTCAAGTAAAATTAAAAAAAAAGTGCAAAGGAACTTTTTATGCAACAAGAAACGCTGAAGACAACAGAAACAACTGTAACATTGGTAAACTTGACTGTATAAAGGAAACACATATCAAAAACACAATGGGGAATTTTTTTTCTAAGCCAAGAGGAAAGCTCACTAAACTTCTAATTTTCTTACTCAAATGAAGTTTGAAAATATCTACAATATTGTAATTTACTACTGAAAAGATATCTTTTTATCCTTTTAAATATCTCTTTGCTATATGGTGTTGGTTATGTGTGTTTAAATATCTGTTACACAGCAGGTTTTATATACCTGAAAACTTTGCTTCTAATCACTACTGATGGAATGTAATTATATCTTTTTCTTTCAGGATCATTAGAAAAGATTACATGGGGCCATGAAAAGCTAATTCATTATGCTGTCCCATATAACTCTAAGAAATGACAGGCTGGTACCAAAATATTTATCTTGGCTTAAGTATTCTGTGCATTAGCAAAGTCAGCAGGAAAAACTTAAAACATTCATAAGACACAAAAGACAATACAGAAAGAATTTTAATAAACTTAACAACAGCAACAAAAACCTAGCTCTTTAGCTATAGCCAAAAAGCACAGAAGAACAAAGAGAAGCTGTTTATCAAAGTGTCTCAAATACAGCAGCCCAAGCTCCCTGGAATGCCACTTCAAGTTATACTTCAGGAACAATATTAGAATAAAGCCTGCTTTTTCTAGAAGTCAGTAAAAAGGCTGACAGAAGAGGTTTATCTTAGAAAAAACACTGTCACCATTCTCCTCCTTCCGCCCAAAATAAAAACCCAAACCCAAATAAAAACAACATAAGGAAACATTACGCATAGCAAAGCTGGGTATGAACCAAGATTATCTGTGATATGGAAAATTTTGCACTCCCGAAAAATTCAAATGGAAAGGATTTGAAAAATGGTATGGGGTTTGAGTTCGGTTTTTTTAACGGTAAAGAGTGTTTGTCAGAAAAGATTTCCACATAAAATTTTCCTGTCTTATATATGTTATAATATCTGCATCAGAAAATTTTGATTCTATAAATCAGAAAATACAGAGGCAAAAGCATTTTGGAAAAGAAGAGTCAAGCATTACATTATACAATGCCAAATGGAACACATTCAGCTTTTTCTATAGAACTTTGTTGTTGAATTCAATATATTCCTGTCAAAAATTAAGCATTTTGAAAATTTGTCTATTCTGATAGAAAAGCATTCCATAAGACAGTTTAAAACCAACTATAATGGGCATGAATTTCATACTCTTACAAGGTTATTCTTGCTGCTAAAAGAGAGCAAGTAGAAGCCAATACATGCTACACCTTCAACATACTATTTTATATCAGATATTAAGGACGGGCTTTTTTCCTTCTGAGGTTTTATGGGGTCATGCATATTGTGACTTAAGTATGGGAGAACTCAAGAAACACCGAACCAGCACCGAAGTTCCATGTTCCTTCATTACACTCACCTTACAGGAAAATTGTGCTTGACTTTTGCAACCCCTTTTGGAGGTGTTTAAAGTGTACTAACATTGGCTTTTTCACCCTCAAGCTTTCTTTAGTGTGCCTAAAGCAGCAAAAAAAGAATAACATATACTCTGCATTTACAGGTAAAACCTGCGTTTATCTTTGCTTCCTTTTTTGCTGTAAAGGACACAGCATGAAAAAGTGCCTTGAGCTTAACTTTCTTAATTTTATACGCAACTTTTTGTTATGCTGCCTTCAGCAATGACTGGTAAATAATACTCAAAATTTTGCTTTTCTAAAGCTGTTTTTGCTGAACAGAAACAGACATCTGTTAAAGTTTAGCTTACAGCTTTCTGGGAACAGGCATCATTTCCGTATTGAAATCATCAAATTTTCAAAAGGAAAGAAAATTTTAAAAATTTAACACAATTTCAAAATGGTAAAATATTTCACGTGGAATGAAAGTGACATGTTTCAGTGTAACCATTTTCCACAGTAAACCATTCCTTAAAAAAAAAAAAAAAAAAAAAATCACCCCACTCACAAATGTTTGGTTTCAGAGTTGACCTGTATTTTGAAAGCCAAGGGGTACTCTGAAAACCAAATAAAACATTCAGGTCAATCTAAATATTTAATTCAATCCAAAATGAAACAAAACCTTTTATTCTGAGAACAACCAAGCAAACATATTTCAGTTCTATATAAAGCAGATTTCCCAATCTTTCCAAAAGACAACTGAATTAAAAACAACCCAACAACACTTCCAAAAGACATGTCCATCTAATTCAACTAATTGATTAGTTGTCTGCCATTAACATGATATAGTTTTTCTTGGTATTTAACAATATACATATAATGACAAGTTTTTCTTTCCCTTTCTTTCTCACACAAAGCACACCCCAATCTATCCTTACAACAGAGTCATAGACTTTGACTGAGTTTGAACCATACAGCGCAGACTCAATTTCAGGGAGTTTCCAAGCATTTTCAAGCATAACTCCAACAGAAATTAATTGACAGCCACGAAATCAACATCAACTACCAGTTTGCACATTGTCAGGACTTTAGTTTATATGGAAACTCAGTTCCCAGACATCAATGGGTAACACCAGCGCACTTTTTTTGTACTGAATTTGTTATCCAACAGGTTTCTCAACAGTCTCTTCATCACATGGCTAGTATGGAAGAAGAGTTAGCTTTCTTTCAGGACTGTTGCAGAAATTGCTGAATAAAATCTAGGACAAAGAAGCACAAGAAAATGCTCAACTTCTGATAATGCTGCTAGGCTACAGAAGACAGACATCGGTGTGGGTATGATAGATACATATACTTATTTGACAGAACATTGAACTAGGAGGGCAAAAATAACAGTGAGCAAAAATTAAAATCAGTTAAGAAAGCTTTCCTGGGACGTGCTTAGGATCATTAACAAAGGCTGTGTTGAAACCACTAAGACAGCTTATTCACTCCTGGATCTGTGTCCAGGCTCCGAGTAAGTGTTTATCTCACACCAAGGTGAGACCTGCATATACAACAACTGCTCCCTCTACACTCTTAGTTTCGCCCCTAGAAAGACCCTGAACACACAGCCCAGGTCTCCATCTGGGTGACTGGGCACTCAGTCCCTCTCAGTGTGTGCAAAGACCAAATCCACTACTGAGAAGACGTAGCCTAAGCATCTTAATTTGGTACTCCTTCTGCCAATTAATGGGAAACTAAAAACATTGCTGATACTTAATATTTGTCCTTTCATGAATGGCAGCTGTTCTGAAAACATACAGAGAGCTTACTGGTAGTTGTGCAGGAAGAGACAGTTACCAATTAATAAAGCAGAATGTCTTGACAGCACCTCATCAGAACTATTAAAACCAAAGTTTCTTAGCAAAGCTCACAGTCATCTGAAAAGCTCTGGAAACCAGTCACATTATATAAAATCAATCCTTATCATTACGCATAAACATCTGTTTACAGTAATACTTGTAGAGACAGAAATATTTAACATTAATCTCCTTTAAACTCTCAACACTTCAAAATCTACCAGATTAGGAATAATTGTTAAAGACGACTAATGAAAGTCAAGACTCAGAATCTTCGTTTAGATAGCTCCTCTGCTTTGTAGTGCTACTTTTTGTCCAAGATTTCATAAACAGAAGTGTTATTCAGAATTCAACACCATGCATGCCAGTGAACCATCATGCAAATAATGGAATAAAAATAAATGATATTTTGCCACTGCAATTATTCAACCAGAAGCAATTGTTCCACATAGCTTGAGGATACGAGAACAATGTTTCCCAACAGGACTTGACTTTCATTTGAGCTCCCTGGTTGCTACCATAAAATAAGCTAATATAGTAGTAATTATACAGTGTATATTTTAATAGCAGTATATTCCATGCCATCTGCAACAGGCATGCAATGCTAAAGTGTAATTTTGTACTGGTACATGCAGAAAATTATCATTCTATACTGGAATGAAATAACAGCTAATTCCATAGAACTACTTATATTTTTAACTTAGTTTGCTGAACCAGCAAAAATCGCTTGCAAGATAAAGTACTATCTTTGCCCGGAAAGTCTCTCACAATGTGTAGGGTTTACAAATCACCACGTAGCATTATCAGTTATATACCTTTTTATGGTCACTAAAATTCCACTGAAAAAATATATATATAATCAATTTAAAGTCTTGCAATTTAGCCAAAGCTATCCCAGGACGCCACTCCACATCACATTCAAAGCTGAGGCTTGTTTAACTTTTGTGTCTCCTTGGAACACTGTTCACCAATGGCTGCTACCCCAGCCTTCCACTTCATATACTAAGCAAAACCACATTGTTACACATAAAGTAGCTTTGGGAAGGAAAGAAAGAGCTCTCTCATAACTGCAAATACAGTTCCCTAAAATACAGCACTGAATATGATATAGCAAGTTTTGAAAAAAACGTACTACTAAATTGATGACACAAAGAAAGTGCTGTACTATCAGCTGTAGAAAATCTCTTTGCATAAACAACCTTACAGTAGACATTTGTTCTCTACTCAAAGACCACTTTACTATATTTCGCAATACTTTCTTTTACTAGCTGTCTTATAGACGTCTACTATACAATGTGATTTGACAAGGCTGTCCATGTAAAAAAATGATACTACTTACTAAAATTTGAAATTTACAGAAAAAACATAAAAGTTAAAAAAGTGAAAACCTCAGCAGTCTACTCTCAACTTAAGATAGATTATTTTGTTGAAGAAATTCTATCAGTTATTAAGGTTGATGTCAGTCGTAACTTCAAAACTACTATGGAGGTCAGACAGGAGACATAAACCCATACAAAGTATGCAAACGAACTCAATTTCAGTGCACCTTAACACTTAGTCCAACGCATTATGAAAGTATGCAGCATGTACTAGAAACCTGCAACACACTTATGTTTTGTGCACATTATATTGCATTTAAGATACTAAAATAAAATCCAAAAAGAAAAAAAGAAAAACTATTTCAGATGTTGGAAAAGATATAGGCTGATATCTGTTCAGTCATGATTATTTCAGCCATCTTTTTTTCATCAGTTGATTTAAATCAAGTTTATGCTTATACAAATAATCTGAACACCCATGTAAATTATTACAGCTTTATCATCTGCTGTCATCTAGTTACCACTGTCAGCAGAGCATTAAATTTCATTTTTACAAAACTGACCAACAAGATAAAGGTTTGGACCCTAAAATACACTGAAATAAATACCTACTTACCTAGACAAAGTATGCAAAACTCTCAAAAAACAGCAGCTAAATAAAATCACAGAGCTAAATTTTGACTAAAAAGCCTAAGAGTTACAAAAATCTTTAGAAGTCATCTTGGAGACAAACATCAGCATGATGACTGTCAGGCACCACCTTACAGCAGCTGTCACACAGATACCTTATTATTATGTACCATATTATTAGCAGTCCAAGACTGGTCCACTGACTACCTGAAATGGCTTGCAGCCGAGAAATGCAGCATATACTACAGCTTGGAAATACTTCCTACATAGCGAAATCCTACCCAGAGGGTGCAGTACAGAAGTGACTGAAGGAAAATTGGGATTATCCGATCGCAACACTAAAGCCTGTTCTGGCAACATACTGCTACTAGAAATAACTGTTTCTAGACGTCAGCTGCAATCTTATCAAAGTATGATCACCTGAATAAAGCATTTTAGAGAGCTTTTTTGTGCTGAGTTTTAAGGACCTGTTACAAAACGTCTTTAAATACAGCTCTTCTAATCAATTTTCAGTGTGTTCCACAATTGAAACATCACACCTTTGGGGCCTATGAAGTTGTGTACTGTAAGAATATTTATGTACAAAACACTGCAAACAACATCATTTTCTCTTTTCTTACATGACTTCATCATGCAGATATAGAAAATCATCACATACTGGTTTGCTGCTGTTCCTGTAAAACACCTCAGTGCTCCCAAGAGTAATTCCACAGTGGAAAAACTTTTCATCACACATCTGTACCTCTCTATTTTTCACTAGAGCTTCAGCAACACATCTTCTGAGAAAACAGAAGTGATTGCTGAAGAGATTGTAGCTCAGTAACTCAACAAGAACTTTAATGATGACTTCGAATTGCTTAAGTCTTTCATGGGATTGATGAAGTTTCTGCAGCCCAGATGCAGCAAGCTGGCAGGAATAAATTCTCCATACACTGCAAACTAAGTATCTGACTATTTCATGCCTCTTTCTAAGTATGTGAAAGCTGGAGGCAAAGCCTGTCACCTGACAACTCAGTACTTGCTTCTTTCCTTATGTTCTGTAACAAAGGTACTAGTGTAAGGCCAAATAAGAATAGAACTCCCTGGAGATGCCTGCTGTGAGACATGTCATAGCATTTCTTCAAGAAATTTCATAACAATAGCTTAAGGGCAAATTTTTCCATTAGAAATCAGGTTATTTTGAAAGAGTCAATATTTATAATAAAGGCCAGAGTACAACAGATGAATTGAATTACTGAATTTTCAATCCAAATGTACAATACTTGAAGTTTAAAATACTTTCCAAAATTTCACATTTATTGTCTGCAAAGACAAAACTTGAGTTTTCTTTCTTGTTATATCAAGCAAATACATCCTTATGTTAATTTAATGCGGACTTTATGGCATGTATACACAACTATAACAGGACAGACAAGTCTGAATTTTTCTTTCTATACATACAATAAATCTAAATAAAATTTAAATAGTTAACCTAAGTAAGACCACAATCCTGACTGTATTACCCATATCTTGTCTTCTGTCATATTCCCTTGCTGAATTGTTCCAAGTTTCTTTAGAACAATTCAACAGCTATATAGTGCTATCAGCATAATACTATTCTTATGGTACACGTAATATAAAGTACTTCAGAGTTATACCTGGATGAAGGGAAAAGAATGTAGTGTTCCTTTTCTACCTACATGTGTTGCTATCACCAGGCATTTACTTGTGTCTGGTAATTACTGCATAAAAACAACCATAACCATCAAATGGCAGATTTTCTCTTGCACAGTGACTACTTACCAATTTTAAAATCACCTGTTTTGTACGACTGAAAACTTCTAGCTTTCTGAAAAGTTTCCTGAACTGCTTCTCTACTAAAATAAGTGTATTTACACATCTTGTATTTCAGTTACTGACCATTTCATAATAGGCATACAGGTTTTAGAAGCTTGTCCTACTAAAACAAGAAATCTGAGACATGACAGGATTCCTGTCTATCATAACAGACAATCCAATTCACAGCAACAACAGCATTAACTGTACAAACCTAAGCAATAGGAGAAATTTTGTGCCAAATACAGATAAGCCTCATGGAAGAAAAGAGAGGAGCTTGGCTTTTAACAAAAGCAAAAGAAAAAGGCATTTACAATCTTAAGTGAGAACTTTCTATGTAGATAATGTAGAACTTAGAATTTGTGAACGTGGGCTTTGATTAGGAGGACTCTTCCATGCGTAGTACTGATAGAAATAGCCAGAAGTTCATCACTGACCTAAATACGGTTCATTATGGATCCCTAAATAAGGATGGATTTAAAAACACGTTAAATCATTGGAGACCTATTTTTTACTAAAACAGATACAACACTCAAGAGCCATAAGTGAAACCCAATGCATGTACTGTTTGTTCATGCACAGAAGATGTGACATCACATGTCGTATTTATTGCTCTGCTTTTGATTCAAAGTATTTGATACAAAGATGGCAGGAGATGCTACACCTGAATTACCTCTGTCTTTTTTTTAATATACATTTAATCCTTTAACATGGCACAAACACAAACACAAAAAACACCACCTGTGCCTTCACAGAGATTGCATCAGAAATGAATACTGGCATTATTTGGAAATCTGTATTTTTGAAACACAGGCAAAATTTAGATATAAAGAACAAATATTAAGGTACAATAAAGCTATCATAACTACGAGACATAAAAGAGTTTTAGATAGATACTGGCACAGAGTACTGTACTGCAGGAAAAACTTCTGATGCTTGGTTGGATCCATGTGATGTTACAAATATCCTATTGAACTTAAAAGCTGATAAGCTTTGCATGGCTCTCGGAAAGATCCCGGAACTCCTCCAGGAAATCCATTACCAGAAAAAGCAATGTATCCTTAAAACAGGGTTTTAAGAATCCTAGGGAGGGTCATGAAATTGGCTTTTATTGTTGAGTGAAAAAAAGTTACCGTCTTCCCCTTTAAGAAACCAGAGATAGAGTAAAACATCCATATATTACAGTTACCCCATCATCATGAAAAAATGCTTGCACGGAACTTCATTTCAGCAAGCCTAAAATCAAAATTAAATACTCCTTATGGTAGGACTACATTTTGCAAACAGTGGTGCACAACATAATGAAAGCATGGCTTTCTACTGCAAAGGCACCACGAGACACAGTTATGGCTATTAAGAACATCAATACCGTAACAGAGCCACATTGTATCACGATCATTACGTGTGAAAATAAGAGCTGGTACACTTCAGAGGCTGACTTTTATTGTAGGGATAAAACTGCTTACCTTGAAAAGACTGTTTGGCTCTGTCCACTAGTTCTTCAATCAGATAACTTGCTAGATCCCCTCTGGCATGCTTAGTTTTGCAGTAGGTACATGCATTGAGACACCTGTTTAGAAAACAAAAATACTCAGTTTCTAGCCAAGAAAGCCTTTATATGCACAGCTATATTTAAGTACATCAGGAAAAATAAGCTTTTGTATCTATGACCAGAAAATAGTATTCTGTTTTAAAATCAATAAAGTAGTTTGAAAAATTTTGTCCTCCTACCTTCTTAAAGCACCTTTCACATCTATATAAAGGGTTGAAAAAATGATCAGTGGAAATCACATACAAAAATCTAGGAGTGGAAATTTACATATTTTTAGAAAGCTATGATAGGGTTAATAATTTTTCATTACTAAAGATGAATCTCCAGGCTTCCGATCCCAATATTACATAAAAAAATCCAACCTGAACAAGGAAATAAAGGAAAAAAGTCCTGAAAGACTAAAAGTAGATTTTAAAAATAGTGCATATTCTTGAAAACACATTTGAGTTACTTTTTTCTTCTTTCATTTGGCTTGTATAAACAGAACAAATAACATAATGAAGACAGAATCACCAACTAGAAGGACGGCTTAGCACAAAAGATTGGGGAGCTAATGAAAAACTCTCATAAGAAACTAAAGGAATAATGTGAATGCTTTTAATTTACTTGACAATGTAGTAAAGGCAGACTAATTCAAAGTAAAAGGATGGAAAGATCAAAACAAACAAAAACTACCACTCATATGTTTTTCCTGGACCAGCCTTTGGATCCTGGTAGTGACATGAATGTAATAAGCAGAATGTTATGAGGAGTTCGTTGCACTTTTTTCCCCCTTCCCTGCTTTTTAAAGCTGATATTGCCCTACAGCTTTTTATAGGTTAAAGTGTTTAAACCTCTAAAAACCCCACAAAACCAAAAAACCCAATTATAAACATTTCTCTTGTTCATGGTTACTAGAACACCTTAAATTCTGTCCATTTTCACAATAAAAAAAGCCACAGCTTCAATATCATAAAGCATTTGGGTGCCAGAAAAGGCTAACTACAGGAGAATTACTACAGAACTTTCAAAACAATAATGAAAAGGCAAAGATAGCACCAGGTGGGTTCTGATGAAGTCACCAGCTACAAAATTGTAGCTACTCGGATATACTTTGTCTTCTATTATGATGTCTAGCAGCTCCACGACTAGGTAATTACTGCTTTGCAAACTCTAAAGGTTTTCATTCACAGAGATTCCCCTCACACATTAGTTAGGCCTTGTTTGCACAAGCAGTGGATCAGGAAGTGCAGCACACTGCACAGAACATTTTCTCAAGTGCCCTCCTGCCCCTGCACATCACCTTGGCCCTGAGACCTTCTCCACCAACAGAATCTTACTTTCTGCCAGAGGACATCTAGACAGTTTGTGATTCTCTCTGCTAGACTGGATTATGTAAATTGTACATCGTCTTATTTATGTATATTATTTTTCCTGCCTATCACACCCAAACTTCAGATTTTAGTGTCCATTTTAGATCAGAAAACTAAAAGATACGGCTTAACTGCAGCAATGAGACTCTTCTATTAAGAACTAAAAACTTATATGAAATAAGCTGCCATTCAGTAAAATACACAATCATCTATTAAAAATAGAAAAAAAAAAGACCTAAATCTGAACCTTTACAACCTGCTCCAAATAAGTGATTTATTCCCACCCAAAGACAACTTAATCATCAGACGTGAAACAATTTTTATGTATCTCACCTTCCTTCTGCAAATCAAAGCCTTTCATCGTGCAAGATTAAAGCATGTCTAAAAGAGTGGCATTTGAAATCAAGAAAAGTATAAGCAGATAATTGGTTTATACTTCCCCTGTGTAACCTATTTAGCAAACTAAAACATTTTCTCCTAGGTCACTCGCCATCTAAAGTGTGCCACAAAGGGCTTTCCCTCACAGCCCAGGGAGTGCTCATTTCTCTCCCTGTTTTCCATCTGTGACTCTTTCGAACCCCTTCAATTCTTCCAGGGTTGCAAAGCACGTCTCCCTCTTTTTGTTCTCTTTCTTTTCTTTTTTTTTTTTTTTGTTTTGTTTGTTTTTAAAGCACAACTCTCCATTCAACACAACACTTCATTTCTAAGCAGGCTCCCATCCAGTCATCCCACTGTCACACTCCTTCCCCCCTACATCGTTCACTAAGCTAAACTAGCTTTCTTCCACAGAGCTACGCAAAAACAGCATTATGGATCGGTGATGCATCGTGTCCTGTCCTAAAGAGCAATACTAAACTTACCTTCGGTAGCCTGGCGTGGTGTGTCGGTGGGGGCTAACAGCCAGACTCCCTCCGCCTCGGCGGGACAGGGGCAGCGAGAAGGGGAACAAGGGAGTTCACGAGTCCGGACAGAGATGGGGAGATCACGTACCAGCTAGTGTCCCGGGCAAAACAGGCTCAACTCAGGGAAAACTAACTAATCGCCAGCCAAAATAAGAACTGAATTACAAATTCAGGTAGTGGGAAACAGAGACCAACACTTAACCAAAGCCTTTCCTCCCCTCTTTCCCAGGCTTAGCTTCACTCCTTCGCTCTAGAGTCTTCTACACACATCCCGCCCCCAGCCTGAGGGAACCGGCTGGAACCGGCCGTGACCGGCCCCAGGCAGCCCCGGCCTCTCCTCACAGGGACCCCCCTGCAGCTCCCCGCTGCCAGCGCCCCATACGCGGGCCTGCAAAGCGCTAAAAGAAAACGCTGGGATGGCAAAATACTGCAGCAGGCAAACTCCTACACCTTTCCAAGGGCACCTCACAGGCAAAGGCGGTCGAAGCCCGCGTTACAGTTACCGGCCGGCTCGTACGACGACGAAGGCCAGATGCTGGTTCCTGCAGCGCAGCTGCTGAGGGAGCCAGCGGGAGCACGGAACGCCAGCACTCGTCACAGCAATTCCAGCCGCGCAGGCGGAAAC
Organism: Harpia harpyja; assembly: GCF_026419915.1. Taxonomy (NCBI): domain Eukaryota; kingdom Metazoa; phylum Chordata; class Aves; order Accipitriformes; family Accipitridae; genus Harpia; species Harpia harpyja. The sequence goes on from NC_068940.1 coordinate 6,218,891, forward strand.
CCTCCAGCATTTCGGTAGCCACGTTCGTGAGGAGAGAGTAAAGTGAGTAAAGAAAAACAATTACTTGTCATATATGGGCTGACCCACAGGTTTTGGGTTGGGGTTGGGGGGGGGGGGGGGGTTGTTCTGAGGTTATTTTTCTTCAATTTTGCTTTCATTTCAAGGAAACAAAATCTGTTTCATAGTGGACGTGTCTGGTCTTTTATAACCAACACACAAAGGTGTGGTTTACATTGACAATATTTGTACTAATCTTTGTTTTCTCCAAAGAAAATAACATTACCAGCTATTTTGTCAGCCTTCTCAGGTCATCAAGAAGAGATTTAACTTGCAACAATCCTGCCCCATGACCCCAAGGTTACTTTAACACCGGCCCTTTTACCCACAAAAGGAAATTTTGTCAGCCATCAGTAACAAAGGGATGCACTGAGATTTTATTTCTTGGGATGAAGTAAATTTATTTAAGCTCAAATTTAAGCTAGGACTTGGGAAGAAAAAAACAACACACCAACACCACTAACTTTTAGCATTTACTACAATTTGCAAAGTCTGACTTATTACAAATTTGGCATAAAAGCGAGTTTCAATGAAAAGTTTATTACCAATTTTTTGTCATCTTGAACTGTAACCTTGCATGAAAACAATGCTTTTGTAGACCTTCTTCAAGATGTGTTACTTCATCACAGGATTGATAAAAACTATAATTTTAGTAAGTCATTTAGAACAAATTCTAAATTTATTCCTGTGTAAAAGATATAAATAGAGCCAAAATCTAAACTGGTACCGAGGTACAGTAAAAAGATTATTTATTCTATTTACATAGAAATTTTCTGTTTTCTTATCATAAAAGTCCATGTATAGAGTATTTATAAAAAAAAAAGCACGTTACCTCTTCCTCTCTTCTCCTTATAATTTATGCATAAATCATATATATTTCTCACTATGTATTTTGCTCTGTATTTGGGTAGTAGTATTTGAAAAGCTCTACAGCAAGAGTACTAAATACTAAGAGTACCAAGTACTAAGCAACAGTACTAAATACTGAAATTATTAATCTCCAAACCTTGAGGATAAGTTTCATGTCTCCAATCAATGTTCCTTTCCCACAAGGCCTGGTTTCTAGTAAACTAGTTTCTCCTGCATCTTCAGAGTTGCTTTCTGGGCAAATAGTCTTTAAACTAAGTCCTGGGCTACTTGAAAAAATACAGTAACAGCAGTTTTTCTCTGGTACTGCAATAAACTTGGTCAGAAAGACAGAATGGAAATGTGCAGCAAGAAGTACAAAGAAAGAAGGGGAAGTTTTTCTCCAAATACTCACAGCATTATGTGGGATCATTTCTAAGAGCTTTATTACTATGGTCTTTAAGTACAACTTCAGGGGGGGTTGTTGATTTATTTTGGGGTAGGACCTAAAAGTTGGGATTTGGAGGCAGACTTTTTTTTCAAGTTTTACCGCACCAATTAACTTATTCCTACTATAAAATAAAAATATTGTGGAATGCCTAAATAGTTTAGGGGGTTTTTTTGGTACTTAAAGAGATTATATAACAAAACCAAAATGAGACAGACTTCGATGTAACACAGAAAATGATCAATTTTAGAAAGCAAAACAAAAAAGACAAAACTTTTAAATCCTATTTGTACCATATTTGTTAATTCCAACTTGGGAAAAAAATAATATTTTGGGCTGCAGCTGACCAACAAAAGGGTGCAGATTTCAAATACTTGTAAAAATGATGAACTAACCACTTTTCACAGATTTGATAATAATCTGTTCTTGAAAATATAATTTTAAACCAAACCATAAGTATAATAAAGTATCTGTAGAATTTTTTTCCCCTAGTAAGCCAGCCTCTCCTCCAAGTTCCCAGCATAACAAATTATTCATACGTCCATGCTGCCACATACTCAGACCACAGACAATCAAGTGGAAAAAAGCTGTTGGGAACTCTGAGAATCTGAGCATTGCCTCTTACCAAGTGGCATTCACCAGCAAGTGGATCATTTAAAACCAACCCCGTAGGTAAAGCTCTCCTTAAAAATCAGCCTTTATCACAGCTAAAGCTCAAACATATGGGACTAAAAAGCCAACATGCTAGTAGTTGCAAAAGAGTATTTTGCTTTGCGTTATACTGGAAGCCTTCTTCAAGCATTTAAAGTTGGTTTGTAAATGTTAGTTTATATTAATACAGGTCAAAGGTTTTTTTGCACAAAGAAATAACAGACGTTTACAGAAACAATTATTAATCGTCATTGTGTTTGTAATTATCAACATGTTTTGAATAAATTTTGTATTGATTCCAGAACAAAAACCACGAAGTCCTGGTTTTCCAACATACTAAACTGATGGAGGTACTTTGAATTATTAACCTTTTGCTTTGAATTATTAACCTTTAATCAGATATGTGCCCAATACACAGAACTATTTCACAGCAAGGTAAAATATTATCCACAGATAAATTACTACCATGTGGCTAATTAAAAACTTTTTGAACACGTTACCAAACTGAACGTCATCAACATTTTGGTCAAGTGCCTGAAATTTTGTTGTAGACATAGGAAACAGTGGTCTTCACATTGTTTAGCTAGTATGTGCTTATGTTGTGCGTTAGATTAAGCAGACTCTTCATTTTCGAAATAGTAATATTCCTCATAAAACACACACTTAACATGAAAGGCTAACCCTTACAGATGGAACTAATTAGGAGTAAGAATACTTATGACACAGCAGACACATAAAGACTTTCCTTCAGTGGGACTAATCAGTGGATTTCAGCAGCAGATGAGAATGAGAGTACAGACAGGAGGGGCAAAATGCTGGTTCCTCTTAATGGGACTTGTGCCACCAAGTTTAGTGAAGACAGGATTCCACCCTCAGATATGAAAAGTATAAAACATCTTTCATTCAAGGATTAGAAAACAGCTCAATTACAGACTGCTATGTGCCATTAGTGTGCTAGTCACTCACATTTAATGTGATTGACCAAGACCAGACATCTGTGAGCAAGATGGGAGAGCTGAATAGCTGCAACAGTGTCATATGACAGAAGATCCTTGCTGCTCTGCAGGTGGTTAATTTTGGGGGAGGGAGGTGGTATTGCTCCCTTAATTTCCTGAATAACCCAATAAATTCTTGCTTGGTATCAACCTAATGAGCTGGTAAAAAAAAAAAAAACCAAAACCAAAACCAAAAAACAAAAAGCAAAAAACAACCCCAAACCACCCAAACAAAAAAACCCAACCAAAACCCAGTCCTAAGGTGGTCTTCTCCCAAATTAAAAACCTGCAGAAATAAAGTAAAATATCATTAATCACAGTTCAGTCTAAATACTAATATCTGCCTTTATGAGATCTGACTAGTTATACAAATTCAAGATCTTATGAAGTTTGCCCTATTAAAAAAAATAAAAATTCTAACAGTAATGCAGTGCCCCTAACAACACTGCAACATCACATCAGTACAAATATAGAAAGATTGCTCACCACAGTCACCCACACCATCTCTCTGCACCTACCAGCACGCTTCCTTAGAAGGCCTCAATAATTCCAGCCCAAGAATATTTTGTATTAGTAAACTGTGGTTTTCCTGAAAGGGGAGCATGATTTGCTTGTTTCAAAATACAGTTTAGAGAAAAGATTTAGGCTTTTGTAAGATACTTTTAGAGTTTCTACCAAATGTAATTTTGATAAAAATGCTCTGTAGTGTGAGTAAAGAGAAAACTCCCTTTGCAGGCTTGACTGAGCAAAAGAAATACCAGAAATATATACTCCCAGCAGATGAAAAGGAGATGGATACTAGTCAAAACTTACTAAACAAGAGCTAGTAGAAGTCTACAAATATTTTTCTCCTTAGTATAACCTAACAACAGCATTTATACTGTATTTATAGTTAAATATCATACTATCGAGTTAATGAATATTTCTTAGCATTTTTCCGCTATAAATGCTACTTTGTACTTGCAAAATTTCTAAATTCCACCAAACTTAACTGCAATGGATCACAAAAAAAGTAGTTTACAGAAAAAAAAAATCCCATGCCTAATACACTTGACTTGTTTTCAGGAAACTTCTTTTGCTTGAAGTTTGCACATTTTACAATAAAGCTTTTCAACCCACTATGACAGGGAAGATAATTTCCTGTAAAAATTTGGGGCATGGGAGGTTGCTTTCACTTTAAAAAAATTCAGGACTTAAAATACTTTTGAAACAGTGGCAAACTAGTTCTCATCAAGGCTAATTAGTCTAAGCAGCAAACCACATTATTGCAGAAATACTGTTTCTAGTATCCCAGCTTGTTCAGACTGAGCTTGGACATGAGCCACAGGGGCTATGCTACACAGATGCACTCGATGTTACAACATTTTCTATATGATAAAAGCACGACTTCTCTGAAATGATCTTTGTAGCCAACTATTTTAGAAACTGCTCTGAAAGTACAATGCCGACTTAAAAAGAAAAAGCCAGCCTCTCAAGGAAGTTTTAGCAGAAAATAGGAAGACCCTTCAACAAACACTGTACAGTGTATGGGATTGCACACACATTTTTCTCAAAGTAGGACACAACTACAGGATGCTATTTTTTAATTCTGCAACCCATTCCATGCTCAGCAAAATGGGAACAAAGTGCATTATAATTTTGTTCTTCCGAAGACCTTTGAAGCCAGCATTTTATTCGGTAATGCCTCACTAGTTACTAATCAAAAGGAATTTCGAGAGAAGGCAGCTCAGTTAGTTTGATAAGCTATAATAAGATTTAATTTTGTACTTTAAATATTTGCGTTTTGTGAAACTGAATTCCTACAGTCAAGTGCAGGTGATTCAAAGGTCACAGCTATGCAGTTATATCATCATACATTCAACTTGCTAACTTTAAGGCCCATGATTTAACATCAGCAAAATCAAGTGCATCAGTGGCACTTTTTTAGTGTTTGTCTAAAGAACTTCTTGATTAATTATTCTGCCTACACAGTTCTGCAATTGTTTGCATTAATTCAGGCATTCTAAATGGATATTACAAGGTAAAACGTTCCATTGCTAGGTAAAACATTCCAAGCTGCATAGATCTGTGTTCCCCACCCTGACCCAAAATGGTGCATTGCTAGATGCTTACTGGAAACTGCAATGATTTTTTTCTCTGCAATTCAAACTAAACCTCTATGATTCACAGAGACATAAATTACTTTAGAAGCATTTCCAAATAGCTGCTTGGCTACACAGACCACAACTTTGGGACAGATCACGACAGTCATTAATATCAAGAAAGTGACTCAGCTGAAATAGCACAGGTAGATAAATTAGGTTCTGTGGTTGCACAGAGCAGAAAATGCCACGGCATTTTAACTACAAGTAATCAATTCTTTCAACACTTCATAAAGAGCAACAATATTTGGAAGATGATGACTCCTGGTCTCAGTCAAACAGCAGTAATGAAGGTGGTAGAAATAAAGAGTTACAACAGAAAAACCTTAGATACAAAAGACACTTCCTTAGAAATCTGCTCACAGCTAATCCCAGATATACAGTGGCAGAATACAGCAACATCACAATTTCAGCATGCATAAGCAACTATTATTCTTAGATCCCTCCTAATGAACAGCAATGATTGGAAAATGACCTCTGAGGACAGGATTCTCAGAGGCTTGCTTTAATTTATAAAGTTTTAGAGAGCTGTGACTTGACAAATGCCATAGTATTTAAAGCATCAAATAGTATCATTTTATTAAAAAAACCTACCAGGGACAGATGACTTAGCATAACTTATACAGAATGTGCTGCAAAACCTAATTGGGTCAGTAATAAACAATTTCATAAGCTTTAAAAATTCAGCTTTCAAAGTTTTTTGACAAAATACTAAGGATTACATTAAAACTGTGATTTCTACATAGCGGGGGGGAGACAATGAGCACATTTAAAGTTCTGTTCCAGGAATGCAGGATCTCAGCAGATCTCAGCAGATCTCAGCAGATCTCAGCAGATCTCAGCAGATCTCAGCAGATCTCAGCAGATCTCCGTGAGTGGTGGAAGGGTAAGGGGAGTCAAGTGTCTTTCTATAAGCAAACCACTTCACTTACCATGCATCCTCACAACATTAGCAGCTCCTGAATCACCCACACAGAAAACATGGCTGAAAAGTAGACCACTGCCTGTGATAAGAGCTATTGTTTTTACTTCCTGAATGGCTTTTGGGACAGACCCTTTTAGAGTAGTGAAATCTCACAGGAAACATTAGGCTGCAGTTAATTCTGTAACATACAGCAGGTACCACACAGATTCTTGGGATAAAAGGTATTGTTTTTGTACTGGTCAAAACATCCTGGGGGGGGGGGGGGGGAAGTTACATTTCAGCAGCACTGAAACTACCAGGCTTAATTTAGAATTTATCTGAGATTGCCATCAGACCAATTTCAAAAAAAGTATTTGTAAAATGTCTGTGGGAAAGTGGATCTGAATTGTCTGGGTAAAATAATGGAAATAAGTGCAGAATAAAAACAAACTCACCATTTATAATCTAGAAAGAATCCCTTCCCAATGATTGTGTCTACACAAAGCTTTCTGCCCCAAAAGGTCCTACTGGTTGTGGCAGCAGTAGAAATGTTAAAAGCTCGGATCTAAGCATTATCTACCATTAATACTATGTTGTTGCTCATAAACATCATCTCTGTCTTGTGATAAATTGGTTAGTCTTGCTGAAAAAAAAGTGTATGTGCAGCAGTACAGACATACATGCTTCAAGTACATACTCTTCATCATGTATTACTTTGTCAACTTAAAATCAAAGACGACCACACATTTCAACATAATTGCCCAATCCTAAATCTGTCTGAGATTTTCCAAGCAATTTAATGGACTGATTTACACAGTTATTCTTATAAGACTCTAATGACCGATTTCTTTCAAAAATAGAAATTTAAACCAGGGGCCTTATGTTTGCCTTTAAGAGTCTCCAAGGGGATTTTCAAAAGCAAATTAATCCCCTTTAAACAGTTATAGAGCTGAGTCAGTCAGATTATCTTCATGGACATATCTTCCTTACTGCCCATGTACCTCTTACAGAAAATGCAAGTTAAAGTACTTACCTTTGAATAATTAGGGAAACTAATTTGAATAATTAGGCAAACTAACATTTATAAATTATTTTCATTGTTTTACAATGTTATGGTTTTAATATATCCAAATATATTTTGCAGAATTTAAAAGCATAGTAACAGTGCAGAAAACAGGAAACAGTAGCCTTTCATTACTAAACTAGTTATCCTCAACTTCTCCATCTGCTTTACTTCTCTAAAATTCTCCCCTTCTAATGATTCCTCAGCTCTTTTCTTCTATTTTCTTTTTTTTTTTCCCTGCCATTTTCTTAACTTATTCCTGTTGTCTTGCATTCAGTGACCATTATGCTTGTAACTCTCCCGTGGTGTCCTCATGTCCCAGTGACTGGAATGGTCTGACTTTCTTCCAAGCTATTTGGCCGGTGTTTGTATGCTTTGATTTCCTCTTTAACCACTCAAGTCTGTGGTGAGTCTGAAACTTTTCCAGTTCAACTGCTGCCAGCTCTGACAGAAAGCATAAACTTCCTAGTTTTGGTGGGGGTTTTTTTTTGTTTTTGTTTTTGTTTTTTTTTTTTAAGCACAAAGACAACTAGTTTTTATCTGGTTAGACTTAAGTTGATGAAAATTCTTTCTTTTTTTTTGTCATCTCCATTGCAACTCAGATAGTTATGGTCAATCATTTAAAAGAAAATCAGAAAGACCATGACTAAAGCACTTAATGCACAAATCAGAGAATTAAAAACAGGCCACAGAACCCCTTGGGAATTCAGGATCTAAACAGCCTTCTAGACATTACAGGCTGGAAAAGACATGAGAGGCAGCTCTAGTCATAAAAAGCAAGACTTAACAATAAAAAGGAATGGACAGACAAAACACAAAGTAGCTCAGCAATTCAGTTGTTTACAGGCCTTAGTCAACACTTAAATGGAAGTTTTCTTTGTATTTCCACAGCCACATCTGGCTACAACATTATCTTTGCAAGGGCTGACTTGAAACAGTTTTTCAGCTTTAACAATGTTCTTAAAAAGACCCAACCTTTTGGAGGATGAGGGTTTGCACCGGCTGCACATGGGCTGTTGAACAGACCAACAAGCCAAGGTAGCAAGGTACGTTACCATTTCGTTCAGTAAGCACCACCCAACAACCTCCCTGCAGAAATGCTTTCACAAATAAGGTTGATGACATCATACTACAAGATGTTTGTTTGCTCTTATCAACACCAGTTAAAATGACATTTTCCTTGTGAGGCTGAGTTGTCTGAAGAAAAAGACATAACCCGACCTTGCCTTCTACAAAGAGGTGACTGACCCTGTGGAAAGGGGAGGTCTGGGGATGTCATATACCTTGATTTTAGGCAGGCCTTTGCAACAGTCTCCCACAGAATCCTTAAAGACAAATTGCTGCGATACGGATTGAATAAGTGGACAACAAGGTGGGTTAAAACCTGGCTGGACTGCTGGGTTGTGGTCAGCAGTGCAAAGTCTAACTGGTGGGTGGTTAGTATCAGTGTTCCTCAGGGATTAGATGCTGGGGCTACTATTATTTCCTGACTTTATTAACGACATAGGTGAAGGGATGTAATGCATCTGCAGCAAATCCCAAGCTGGCAGTGAGGAGAGCAGCCGGAGGGCAGGACTGCTATTCAGAGAGGTATCAACAGCCTGGAGAAACGGGCTAACAGGAACCTCACGAATTTCAACAATGGCAAGTAGAAAGCCCCACATCCAGAATAGAGTAACCCCAGGCAAACGTGTAGGTGGGGAGGGAATTGACTGGCTAGAAAGCAGTTTTGTGGATAAGGACTTTGGGGTCCAGGTGGGCAATGAACTGAATGCGAGTCAGCAGTATGCCCTTTATATTTAAGAAGGTCAAACGCACTGTCCTGTGCAACTGGACTGTGCTCTCAAGAATGAAACCTACAGTTTGAAATTGTTATTGCCCTCTGTTTGGCACTTGTGAGACTGCATCTGTAGTGCTGTGTCCAGTTTTGAGCTCCGTGGAGCAAGGCAGACAGTGACATAAAGTAACAAACAAGTAGACAGGAAAGACACCAAGGTGATTAGGGGGCTCAGGCACATGGCACACAAGAAGAGGCTGAGAGAACTGGCTTACTCATCGTTAGGATGAGGAGATATTACTGCTGTCTACAAACAGCTGATGGGAGCATACAGTGAAGACACAGCCAGACTGTTCTTGGGGGTTCAAGGTCATAAAATTAGGAGCAATGGGCACAAGTTGTAATACACGAAACTGCAATTAGACCGAAGAAAATACTTTACCATGACAGTGGTCAAGTACTGAACAGGCTGCACTACTGCTGATCTCATCTCTTTGAGATGCTGGAACCCAACAAGAACGTTATTCCTTTCTAGAGCCCAAAGGCTTGCTCTGCTCCAGGATTACATGTGTGTACATGGATGAGTACACACACACTTATGTGTAAGACACACACACACATGAGAAGCATAGCATGCTTCCAAACCACAGGAAGCTTAGATTCAACTACAGGGGTAAGAAAAGCTAGAAGATGAGAAATCAATGCAGAGAAGGACCATGTCTGGCCTGTACAAGGAGAACCAGAGAAGAAGATTAAATGAAAGATACCACAAACAGTGTCAACATTTACAATTTTCCTTCCATTTGTTATCAAATACATTTAGAGTGTGACACTAACGTGATATTCACATGCTGTCCATAAGTACACCACGGCACTTTGAGGGCTAACATTAACAGAGAAACAAGTATGGCAGATTTTTTGGAGCAGATCGCTAGTAGCCAGTCAAGAACAAAACATTCCCAAGCATGCTACTGGAGCTACAGCCAGCCGAGAGTTCACAGAAAAAAAAATAATATTAGAACACTCTGATTTTAGATATGACAACAGATAATCAGTTCTGTGCAAATTAGGTTTCCACTTTCATCATGTTCCTCCACAGCATAAAAGAATACAGGGAAGGGGCACTGTATCCATAACACTGGACATTGAGAAAGCGGGTGTACGGGCATTCTTCCATGTCCATGGAGATGTTAACTGCCATTTAAAATTGCACTTTGTTTCCTGCCATCCTTCACGTTTGTGCTATGTTAATCAATATGCCTTTAAGCTTTATGTAGAGTCATACAGAGAGTAACTGTGCAAAGGCCATAATTTAGTCCCCTGAGCGGAATATATTTGTGCTTCTCCATATCCCTTTGAAATGTTCAAGTCAACCCAAATTGTGAACAAGTCTTACCAAAAAAGGTGAAATTTGTCAGTTTTGTTATGAGTTATAACTGGCCCCATTTAAACTTGTGAATTCACTTAACTTGAAATCACTTAAGAATCCTAAACTCTATTCTGCAAACACACCTGCATCACATGTAAAAGAAATTGATCAGGCAAAAAACCTGAATGTACTGTATAAACAGCAAAGAAAAGTCCCTCAGTGAACAGATGTGCAATAAGCTGTTACATGTGCTCACGTCTAAGACAGTTTACACAAACTATAGAATCCAAGTTTCTAGTCTCACTAGACTCGATGGACATCAGTCTCTATGCTTCGCTTTTCAGAAAAGCATTACCCCTTCAGAAAATAAAGCCATTCAGCTGATCCAGACTAACATAAAAAAGCCACTGTGTTTATTGAGTATTTATGGTATTACTTTCACAATTTCATTTCAAAGGGGACCATGACTTTTATCCACATATTGATTGCATAAGAAAATAATTCAACATATAATATTCAACAATATTCATAAAATATTCAGCATAGACCTAAGATAAACCCTAGATACTCCTAAAGAAAGGAGAGAGAGAAGACAGAAGATACCGGAGTTCTAAGTGGACTCAGGTAGAGCAATATTACCTTTATGAGACATAACATACATAAATCAGGTACCTATCACTTTGCCAAGAATATCTTCCCATATAAGTCTTGTAAGCGTTATGTATTAAATTCATTTTATTAAAATCATGAAGAATACCAAGTCTTATTCTTTCTTATTTTGCAGAAGGTATCACAAACTGGACCAACCTATGCAGCTGAATATCCTAAAAGCAAAATGGCTTTGTAATAAACACAAACACCCAGTACATCTGAAATAAAGCTAAAGAAACAAAAACAGTTAACACTGAAAAATCTCATTCCTAGTATTTTAATAGTTGTCAGACAGATCAAGTCTTATTCTCTCATAAAGATGCATTTCTCCTTACACAAATACATAGCAAACACACAGATCTGCTTTGCTGGTTGTGTTTCAGCACTGTTCTCATACAACGTACCAGAGAGCACTGCAGCCTATGTGCCATTTCACAGCAAAAATATCCTTATTTTTGTAGAATTTGAAATTCAGTTGGCAGGTTGAGGGCATTTTTCCAACCACAAACATTTTTGGAACTTTTTTTGAACAATGTGTGTTCAAACAAAAGTTTTCAGCTACAAGTCCTCAGGAAAAAAATCTACTTAAAATGTGCTTGTTTTACCTGCATTCCTTCATTTAGAACGAACTGGTAATATAGGAATGGGGCCTAGTTTAAGTTTAATGATTAAAATTCCTATTCTAGTCTCTGCCATAAGTTCAGCAGATGTCTGAATCAAAAAGAACGTGAATGTTAGATACTAGGTGGTTATAAAGTGTCTGCACTAGCTTTGCTTTCAGTATGGATGCAAGGGATATATACCTAGTGCATGAGTAGAACATTTATATGAGAAGGGAACCTACACAAACAAGGATAGGAACTAAACGGCATTTAGTATAACTTACATATTTGGTGCTTTCACATACATATATTTCTAAACTTGGCATACAGGGCCCTGTTTCCACAAAAAATTGCTAGATTAAGATTTGAACATGTCCAAGAAACACTTCTGAGATCAGCTGCAGATACAGCAAGACTCCCTTGCAAACCTACTATCTCCCTACAAACTGCAGATACAAGCCAATAAGCACAACATCAGCTTATGCCTTCTGCTCAAGCAAAATGGATTAGCCTAGTGGAGACATGACTACTAACCCTTTAGCCAGAATTCAAAGGTTATTTAAATGTTTATAGTGTGCTTGGTGAACAGACATCACTATATTATTGTGAATTACAGAACTGTAAGTTAATACATTAAACATTGCTGAACTATACAGCTGAACTTTCCTAAAGATGTTGATACTTACATAGTTTAACCTGTAATAACTTTTTCCCTCTATCACTTAAAACTTTCATTTAGACTATTCCTCATTTAAGTGCTAAATTAAAAACAAAATCTCAAAAGTCATCACATTTTACTTTATTAAAGAATTATTCCTAAAACAAAAGACAAAAGTTTCAATATGTATTTGACTATTTATATTAAATCAGTATACTATTTTACCCATACCTGCTACTTAGAAAAGTAACTGATGTATAGTTTTGGAAGGGGGGGACGGGGAATCAATTAAAAAAACCTAACTTGCAGGGAAAAAAAAAAATCTACACCAAAAGTAAAGGGAGTTCTTCTTTAAGCTCTTTAACAAATGATCTAAAACAAACTGTTGGAACACAGGAATGTGAATGACTAAACAAACCCTTCAGTAAACATTCCCCAGCTGTAGTTTTCAGCCTAATACCACGTTAAAATGTGGAGACTCCATCTACCTTCTGCAAAATGAATAAGCTTCAGAAGCAAAGCAACATTATATGATATACATGACTCACAAACATACTCACTGAAAACAAAAACCACTAGACATTTATCCCTTAAAAACAGAAAAGACACCAAGTCTGGCACCAGTCTGCAATACAAGAAAGACCATGTGATACTTAGACACTTGTGTATTAGTTTAAAAATAAGCTAGATAAGCATGTGATGAGTGACAATTTTGTACTTGACCTTTTCTTAAATAGCTCCTTTTCACAGTCCACACATGTATCAGAAAAATTCCTAAAAAAAAAAGAAGCTAAAACCCTACTTGTCATCCAATGTCTTGAAGATAAACTCTAAAAACAAAATTCTACATGGTTACTTTAGGAAAAAATTTTTTAAAAGTATGTTTTGCAGGAGGAATACAGAAAAAGAAATTAAAAAAAAAAAGCACTGAAGTGTTCTTGTAAATTAAGCTGATGAAATTCAACATGCTAAATTACAGAGACAGAAGCTTGGGGTGTATATTTCCAGTGGGAATATTTCACTCTGCCTAGCAGGCAAGAAATTTGGAAATAGAGTTCCTCTTTCCTGAGGCTGAGTAGGCCTACAGGATTGCACAGGAAATGCTTTTAAGTCAGGAAATGGGGATGCATTCTGCATGGGATGGGGAACCCTTAGTTTAGAGTATTACTTTTTAAAGTGTCAAACCACAACAATTACCTCTGGAGTGAAGGTCTCCACTACTATTAAGCAACTGCACTAACATCCATAGTGCCTGTATCTAAATCCTTGTGGGTTTTTCTGTTGCTGTTTATGTTCATTTAAATATCACAGAATCACAGTGGCTGAGTTGGGAAGGGACCTCTGGAGATCATCTAGTCCAAGCCCTCACTCCTCAAAGCAGGAGCAACTAGAACAGGTTGCTCAGTACCATGTCCAGATCGCTTCTGAGTACCACAAGGATGAAGACTCCACACCCTCTCTGGGCAACCTGCTCCAGTGTTCAATCAGCTCTACTGTAAAGAAGTTTTTTCTTATGTTTAAATAAAATTTCTTGTATTTCAATTTGTGCCCATCACCTCGTCCTGTCCCTGGGCTCACTGAGAAAAGCCTGGCTCTGTCCTCTTTACTCCACACCAGGTATTTATACACATTGAGAAGATCCCCCTGAGCCTGCTCTTCTCTAGGCTGAACGGTCCCAGCTCTCAGTCTTTCCTCATATGCCAGATGCTCCAAGCCATTAGTCACCTTCATGGCCCTTCATTGGACCTGCTCCAGTGTCTCTATGCCTCTCTCGTACTGGGGAGCCAGCACTGGACCCAGCACTCCAGGATGTGTCTCACCGGGGCTGAGCAGAGGGGAAGGATCACCTCCTTCCACCTGCTGCAGACACTGTGCTGAGTGCAGCCCAGGAGGCTGTTGGCCACCTTTGCTGCAAGGGCACATTGCTGGCTCATGTTTACCATGTACTTTTGTTTGTGAAAACAAGCTTTAAAAATGTGTTTTGCACACTTTAAACAGAAAGTAATGAGATGTATGCGATAGTGTTTCCTGTTTTGGGCTAATCTCACAGTAAGTTTTGTGCTTTACCTAAACATGTATGATCATGTCAGTCAGTGATACAGGTTTCAGGGGCAAAGCTGTTAACCATATTTCTAGTAGCACAAAGCATTCTTTTAGGCATCTTCCTCCACTGCATTCACTGTATTCAAGACACAGAATAAAGACTTGAGGTCCCCAAACATTCCTGATGTATGAACTGAAAATCTCCATAAAAAGGGGCAACCAACAGTGATTCTGAAGAGAGTAATAAATCATTGTAATTAATCATGACCAAAAGAGGTTAAAAAAGAAAAAATTGAATTTTCACTTCTTACCACCACTCCTCCAAGAGTAACCATTTTTTTTTCCTGAAATCAAAACCAAATAGCAGAGAAAATTTCTCTCTCCCTCAAAAAAGTCAGACAACTAAAATCCATTTGTAAGGATTAATCCTGTTTTAAGCTACACTAACATAGTCCCACCAACAGGACAGCCTGGTTTCTCGACTCCTTGGCAATGATATGCAAACAGAAAAGCACCAGCTTTCTGACTTGCAGTTGTGTCTGCAAGAAAGGAAATTAACAGGAATCACACACACTCAGTTCCACTTTTCATCACATAAGCACATGCTGCCAGGGGTATTTCATCTGGATTCATATTCTTGCTATACATGACAACAAGATGAGTCCTTGAAGATGGAAATAAAGCCAAAGGAAAAAGAACAGATTAAATGGAGGTCTAAGGACCTGCCTCCTTGACATGCCAATATACATGAGCTAATACTACACTGTTGACTATAACTGTCATATTTAGGCTCGATTCATATAGATGTTTCATGTTTGTAAAGATGTTTTATGTAAGGATGAGTCAGGAGTCCATCAGACTTATGAAATACTTTCCTCAGGAACAGTACTTGAGATACTGATGGCAGCTTTTACTTTCAGGAGGTTTCTAGACTATCGACACAATTCATAGGGATACAGAGAAATACCTGATCTTAATTTTCTAGACACAGTACTCAGTGCTCATTTGACTGAAGCTTTCTGTGCATCTTACACTACTACTGTGCATCAGAGCAGAAAGGAATACAGAACATTTGTACAAATCCCACTCCACACTCCTCAATAGAACATAGCAGGTACTAGCATGCTGAAAAAAGTTATACAACTATTTTTTGTTATAGTCTAAATATGGATCCAAGATCTTATTTTACAACTTCTTTTCTCTTCCTCTCAATTGAGTCTGGAGTTAAGAAAAACAAGGATGACAACACAAAAAAGGGACCTAATGGGTGATCTCTGTAAAGAGAGAGGGAACATGTGAAAGATCTTCTCTAGTCAGTGAATGAATCTAGTTCACTTAATCCCAAATACAACTGTGAATCAGTCAGGGTGGGCCTGGCTCCAGGCACTTCTCAAATCTTCACTTCTGTATTTGTATTCTTCTACTCGAAAAGAAACCATCTTCTAGATAAAACCCCCAAACAGACATGGTTCTCCATGCCATCACACAATTCGTATCCAGTTGATAGAGGAAGGAATTACCTTTTGTTTGTCGTGACTTTTTTTTTTTTCCTCCTCTCCCCATTTAGTGAAGTAGTACTGCATGGTACTCTGCAGCATAGGAGTGCAGGAACACCACAGCATTTTGGGGGATCTATTGAGTATCCTCAGTTCCGAAACCAGCAACTTGCAGAGAAATATGTTGATCCTGAAGGGACCAGAAACTCAGGAGTTCCATCTTATTTGTACTAGCAAATACTTAGTAAAAACATACATTTCATTTCTTGGGTAAGACTGGTCTTGGTACAATGGAAAAGCTAAAACAACTAGTCAAAAGAAAATTTAAAGCAACTATTTCAACAGCTTTTTATTAAGCCACCCTAATGGAGAAAAAGTTGTGTGTCCACAAAAATTTAAGACTTTATTGCCTAAATTCCACAACTGGGGGTAGGGGAGCCTTCAAGTGCCTCTTTTAAACTTTTTTATTCTTGGTATAAATACTAATTCTTCTAGCATGCATCTTGTAGTAAAAGCAAAAGGAGGAGGAGCGCAGAAATCTGCTCTAAGCATTTTATTTTTTTTTTTTTTTAGACTATTTGAAGCACAAATAAAACTATTACTCAATTCAGTGTAACTTGTTTTAGCAGTTAGGAACCTAATTTTTTAAAAAATTGTATCACATTTCAAGAATGACAGTCAAGAATAATAATGCTGAAATATATGTGAATTGTGAGACTTTTCAATAACATTAACGCAACATTTTTCAATTTTCAATGAGAAAAATTTCAACTCACGCCAAACATCCAAATTTCAAAATGTATTTGTGTATTGGGTTTGTGTGGCCAGCTTTTGGTAGCAGGGGGGGCTACAGGGGTGGCTTTTGTGAGAAGCTGCTAGAAGCTTCCCCTGTGTCCAACAGAGCCAATGCCAGCTGGCTCCAAGAGGGACCCACCGCTGGCCAAGGCCAAGCCCATCAGCGATAGTGGTAGTGCCTCTGGGATAATGTATTTAAGAAGGGAAAAGAAAGTTGCTGGGGCACAGAAACTGCAGCCAGAGAGAGGAGTGAGAACATGTAAGAGAAACAACCCTGCAGACCCCCAGGTCAGTGCAGAAGGAGGGGGAGGAGATGCTCCAGGTGCCGGAGCAGAGATTCCCCTGCAGCCCGTGGGGAAGACCACGGTGAGGCAGGTTGTCCTCCCGCAGTCCATGGAGGTCCACGGTGGAGCAGATATCAACCTGCAGCCTGGGGAGGACCCCACGCTGGAGCAAGTGGGTGCCCAAAGGAGGCTGTGACCCTGTGGGAAGCCTGCGCTGGAGCAGGCTCCTGGCAGGACCTGTGGACCCATGGAGAGAGGAGCCCATGCTGGAGCAGGTTTTCTGGCAGGACTTGTGACCCCGTGGGGGACCCACGCTGGAGCAGTCTGTGCCTGAAGGACTGCAGCCCATGGAAGGGACCCATGTTGGAGCAGTTCGTGAAGAACTGCAGCCGGTGGGAAGGACCCACGTTGGAGAAGTTCATGGAGAACTGTCTCCTGTGGGAGAGACCCCATGCTGGAGCAGGGGAAGAGTGTGAGGAGTCCCCCCCCGAGGAGGAAGGAGCAGCAGAGACAACATGTGATGAACTGACCCCAACCGCCGTTCCCCATCCCCCTGCACCGCTGAGGGTGAGGAGGTAGAGAATTCAGGAGTGAAGCTGTGCCCGGGAAGAAGGGAGGGGTGGGAGGAAGGTGTTTTAAGATTTGTTTTTTATTTCTCATTACCCTGCTGTTATTAGATTGGTAATAAATTACGTTAATTTTCCCCAAGTCAAGTCTGTTTTGCCCGTGATGGTAATTGGTTGAGAGATCTCTCCCTGTCCTTATCTCGACCCATGAGCCTTTTGTCGTATTTTCTCTCCCCTGTCCAGCTGAGGAGGAGGGAGTGATAGAGCGGCTTTGGTGGACACCTGGCATCCAGTCAGGGTCAACCCACCACAATTTGCTATACAAACAGATAAAGGAATACACAGTGCAATTATAACAGAGATCATGTAAATTATCTTAAAAATAAGGACCTTGTAAGCTAACAGGTTAAAAACTCACAGCTTATTTGAGCTTCAGCATAAATAGCAGAATTAAAGAATGTTAAGTTTCAAGTTTTTTCTTCCCCACATAAAGAAGCCATATAAAGAAAGATACTATCACATACAAAACACTTGAAGTAATATTAATAATCTTGGAATATGTTACAATGGATTTTGTGCCACCTTGTCTGCCAAGGACAATCTTAATATTCAACTTTTCAGTTATTTTTTGCTTGGGTTTTTTTTAAAGTACCTTTACTTCAGTGATTTTGCTCTTCTGCCACATACTGATGATCACAGTTAAAATGCCCTACTCCTCCCTACTTTTCAAATCTTATAAATTCACACAAGTCAATGAGAATACCACAAAAACATGCCTCATGTACTTTGATAGATAACGCAAAATATAAATTTTTGGGCCCCCCCCCATCTTATTCAGGGAAAACTATTTTTTCCATTAAAATTATCTCTAGGTCAAGTCTAAGAACAAATTCAAGCACAAGATGTTTCCCAATTCTAATTCTTTTTACACAGCCCTTAACACATTTCCCTGTCAGGTCTCCAAAAAAAAATTCCACCTTAACCAAAAAGGGCACAAGAGACATTTCAATCAGACCCTTTGACAAGTTGTTCTCATTTTTAGTCGCATTTAAGAAGTCACACCAAGACTAGCAAAAGAGGTTATTATTATTACGCAATTGAAAGTTATCCGATTCTGCTGATGAGCAGTAAAGAGATGGGCACTTAGCCTTAAACACTTAAGTTGTATAACATTTTAAAATAGGCCATTAAAACCCCCAGAATTATGAATATGTAAAAGCACAGACATTTCTCACACTAACATTCAGCAAGATAGTATTTTTTCAAAACAATGACTTCTCTAGTGATCGTCTTGTTTTTCTAGTTTGGGGGTTTTTTATGTGAAAAGCTGGGACTAAAGGCAACACAATATCAATTATGACACATGAGGTTATTTCTCAGTATTTACTGTAATCTGAGAAATGAATAAAATGTTTCTCAGGATTCTGTCCAGATTTCCCTTAGGAAATACGTATGTGGGTGTTAAGAAAAGGGACGCAAATGAATGCTCTTCTCAACAAGGAGGAATTTATCTCCAACCTCAGAAAGCATATTGATGTCAGAATTACGGATATATGAAACTGCAAACAACTTCAAAATGATCTCTCTTCATTCAAAAAGACTAGAACACGTAGCTTGTTGTGTGATCCAAAACCACTTCTGTATGTAAGCATCTGCCAAAAAGGCAGGCAGGAAGTGGCCTTACAATATTGTGTGCTAACCTGTAATCAGGTTCCAGTATGTTAAAGCTGTCTCATTTTCTGCATCAATCTTCAAAATACTCAGGAATGTAGCATCGAAAGGAATAAGCTGAAACTGCAGGGAACTACATATCATAGTTACATAAAATGAAATCAAGCTTATTTCCCCCCCAACCTTTTCCCCATCTAGTTTAACTTGAAAATTGGGGATTGTGTTAAATACTGGTGATCTTCCTCTTGGGTTAACAGAGTTACAGAACTGTGCAGTGTGGGAAGCCACCTAGTGACGAAGGAGCACAAACATGCCTGAAGCTGCCCAAAGTTTTAATAAGATGACGCAGTTGGAGCATGTGATTACTGCTGTTTTTCTCACCGACTTGCAAGTTGTGTGGTGTACTGGAGTTTAGAGAATTGCACAGTGATTCCTGGCAACTTTTATGAGTCCTCCTAATCTTCTAAGTGAACTGTGAAATAGCAAATTTTCTGAAGATGAGAAATAGAAGAGCAAAAGGAAATGTATCAAGATGTATAAGGAGAAGGTATGATGCAAATTTTAAACCCATGATGGCACTGTGTGCAGAAAAAGTTAAGATTTGTGAAGCTGGGAGGAAATAACCTAAGGGAAGCAAATGTGCAAAAATGGGAACAATCAAAACAAACTATTTTCTTCTAACTCAATGCAGAAGTCATTCAGCAGACTTAAAAGAGGAAGAAGCTCTCATGACCTAGAAAAAATAGTTTTAGAATTTATGTGTATTTAAACAGCATTTCTCATTTCTCAAACTGAGAGCCCAAGAAATAGCATGAACACAAAACATTGCACAGCAAGAATTCAAGGCCAGTAATGCTTGGTGTGTACAAACAATGTGTCATAATGATTTTTGCCTGTGGCAAAGAACTTTACCAACATGTACCTTCTGACTCCAATGAAAAAACCTCACTGCATGTCAACAGCATAAGACAGGACTAAGTAAGGAGCCAAGTGGATGATGCAGATTAGACGCCTATTTACTTTGACATGTCATCAAACTGCACCATTGAAGAAACAGGAGCAAAATCCATCATCATAAGAACAGGGGAATGAAAAATATGTGTTACAGTACAGTTGGCAGTACTAGCAGATAATATGGAATTGCCATTGTATGTCATTTTGAATAGCAGAATAATGCCAAAGAAACAATTACTTAGTGGAATAATTCTTAGGCGTCATATGTCAGTAAACTTAATGAAGGATTGGCTGAACATCTCTTGGAATGGGACAAAACGTATGCTGTTCATTAAAAACATGCTTGTCCTAAATCCATTCAAACAGCTTTTAACAACAGCAATGAAAAATACAGTCCAACAAATGAATACTAGTCTTCAAGTCATACCACAAATGATGTCACAACTGCAGGTGTTTGATGTACTAGTGAAAAAGTTGTTTAAAGACCCTTTGAACTTTTAAAGTTTTTTTCTCTCAAAATTACTCTTGGCAGGGATCATGCTCTAATCCCTATAGGGAAAGTAAAGAAGCCAGTTCAGGATTACTTTGTCATTGAATTAAGACAGCATGACATCAGAGAAATTCAGATGTTGTAGCTAAAGGGTTTCACAAGTTCTGTACTTAAAATCCCATGGATAGAAGTTCAAAGAAGTGAGTTCAAGCAGTGCAGACTAAAAATGAGAAAAGTAGTATCGTAAAGAGAGTAACAGTGGCAGAAATCATAAAGACAAGTACAAAGCTGAAAGACAACAGTCAAAGCATAAGAGAAAAAAATACCTTCTTTCAGGCAAATACTTAGTGAAAAGTTTTTACCCAAATTATATACTGAATACAGGCATGTAATGAAGTTTTTGTGTATAAATAACCTTTCTTTTTGTGAGGGATCATCCTGAATTCAAGGTCCTCTTCCTTTCAGGCTAGCACAGTAGCAGACTTCACTCCAGAAGAATCTGCAAAACATCTATATCATATTCACTACTCAAAGCAGTCTTGTATAATACAGATGGCAGAACTACCACGTGCAACAGTAAGAGAAATGGAAGACATCAACAGCTTCCACCTTCCCAGCAGCAGAAGGGAATTTATCATACTAAACTCCAGATAGTCCAACAAAGTTGACCAGGCCTAATACTACTGTGGAATGAAGAGGACCATAGCCGCATCCACCAATATAGCCAAAGGGGTAACCCCTCCTGCCCTCAACTGTTGATTTCAATGAGCAATTCCCATGAATTGACACTACTGGCTGGTTTTTTTTGGCATTGAAGGAAATACAAGTCTACCCTACAGAATCAGCTGTAGCAAGCTTTGAGGTTTGGGGAAAGACAGAAATCAAGCTGCTCAGGAGGGAGGAAACAGTTCTTTCCTGGCTCCAATCCATGTACTTTATTTTCTGCTTGCTTAAATTACCTTTCTACATAAGCTGCTCAAGGAAACTAACCACTAAAATGCAATACTTCTCACTTATTCTGCACGAGGAAGCATAGGTGAGCAGGCACGTTCTTAGCAATGGGGACACAGAACAAGACACATAGAGAACAGAAGTGACTACAACCACAACAGTTGGTAAGATGAGAATGTGAGCCACACCGCTGTATTGACTCTTTATGATAAATAATAACATTTTTTCCATGTTCTCAGTGAAATTAGTACCATGTAGCACCTAGAGATTCTGTAGCAGACTGTTATAAAAAATTTTATATTCCATTCTTCAAATGTGAATTATTATAATTGCAAGAAATTAGTGATAACTGAAAAAAAAAGCAATCTTTCAGAGAGTGTCATCAATATGCTATTTAAATATCTAATTAGGAAATAATGACCTTGGATGTAAGTTACAGTAAGTTGCAGTGGAAAGAGACCTTAGGCAAAAAAAGACCGTTAAAACTGTTATAAACAATTGTTTTTCCTTTTCCCTCTGTTACAGCAGTGTGGTTTCTGCAAGCTCTGGAATACTAGCCTTTCAGATTTTATGATTAAAATTAAAATGCCTTCCATATAGATACACACAACTGTGCCATCTATCATCTTCATTATGTAAATTATTATGTGAAGTGTGCAAAAGCAGAACAGATTGATATCTGGTACATGCAAGGTTGAATGAAATACATGCTTAGTATATAGTATAGCTAGAATCTAAACAGATATACATGCAAATATTGATTAAAATATAAACAAAAAAGCCTAATGCAGAGGCTTCCTTTCAAAAGCACATACACTATCTTTCTAGACTTTCTACCTTCTCTGTTTTCTGAGGGTAACTGACATGATAGGCTCTGGCATGTCATAGATGTTTGAGCTAAATAGTTACAAAGCCTGTCTATTTAAATATTATAAGCTAAGGTAGGGCTAAAGTAATTGTATCACTTCATATTTCCTGGGGAGTTCACTCTAAGCATTTATCTTGAATTCAAGTAAAAGGAAATACAATATGTGGTAATATAATATGTAATTATATAATAACTATATTATTATAATCAGAAGAAATACTATTTTGCCTCTGCAAGCATAATATTGAATGCGAATCAAAACACGTATTGATCTCCTATTCTAAAATCAAAATCCTTCAGCTGCAGTGTCACTTACATGAGTATCTTGAAAAGTTAAACATTAAAATATAGAAAATCTGTATGTTATTAATGAACAAACTAAATCAAATAAATTGAAGACATGGAATTTACCTTGTACATATTCAGTCAGATTTTTACAAAATATGAACATATTTGTAATTTATACTCACTATTCATTCAAGATAGGGACAGCAATATTTTAGAAGATGGAAATGTTGAAAACATTGTGGCATAGTTGGATAGACAAAAGTATATAAGCAGTTGCCAAAAAACCCAAGTCTATCACCGTCAAACAGTAGGTAATCCAATTTTTCACTTACCAGAACGATTTCCTTTTTCCATCTCTGTATTTTTATCTAGAGATAACATTGCACTAGGGAATAGATTTCAGTTCACATCAGTAAACAGAGAAAGCCACAGAAATAGTGGTGGTTCTGCTGAACTGATGAGATTATTACTGAAATAGCCCACTAATTTCAGCACAGGAGGGGAATGGCTTCACAAGCTCTCAGACTTAAGCCACAACATCCTTTCCTGAGCAATGAAAGATATTTTGATATGGTTTCAAGGCGGTGCCTCCAGAAAACTCATCCCAGTTATAAAGGAGTCAGAGATTATGTGAATGCACAAAGTGTTTTCAAAGGCGGAACCACAGGTACAGATGATGTTTGCTGAATGCCACAAAAAGGCAGAAATCCAGCTCAGCCAGTTCAATTAGCCAAAAATCTGGACAGGCAACACAGGCCACTGCAAGAGCTCAGGGACTGAAGAGTCACAATTAGGGCCTCTTTTTATGGCCTTACAAAATAGCAGTTTGCTACCGTAATTAGAAAAATTGTAGTGCATCCTAGTTGATCTCTATACTTGCTAAATATCCATTTTAAATCACTCTTCAGGCAGGCTAGACCATGGTAAATATGCAGTTAATCACCACAGAGTGCTTGCTGCTTTATAATCCACATCCACCTTGTTTATGACTAAATCTCCCTTTCTTACAGGGAGCTCCCCAGTGCCAAATAATAGCGCGGGCCTGCAGTCACTCTGTGGTACACGGGTCTCATATGGAAGTGGAAAGTAATATTGTAACATGAGGGGAAGAGCAGACCTGACTTCTGGAGAAAAGACACTCTGAAATGGTACAGCAGGAGCAGGATATTGCAGGATCAGCACTGCAAGGCCAAGCCACCGAAGCCATTCAGCATCTCGGTGATATAGCTGGACAAGAGCCAACCAGGTAAAACAAAACTAAAACAAGACAGACCCTAAACTTTATCAGACCAGTCTCCCAACCCTGTGTTCAACGTGGTTCAGTCCTACGCCACGTGCCCCTGGGCCGCTGCTTCTGCACCTCAGCTTGGTTAACACTTGACTCACTGCAGTACTGTCAGATTAATAACTAGATGCATATTTCACTGATAAAAACTATAGCAGCATCCTCAAGTGCTCCCAAGGACCGCAATATTTTTCACTGGAGTATCTTAAGTTGGCAAAGGAATAAATCCTGTTCTGACTGGACCCCACATCTGCCAGTGTACTGGTATCAAATGATTCCAAAGCAATAATTATCCCTCCATCAGAGGAGGCAAATAGAGCCATGTGGTTCTCTTCCTGATCTTTCTGTTTGTAAACCCTCATTTCTGAGATGATGCCACTGCCTCCTTATGTACTGCCATATGGCAAAAGCCACTGATATTTCTTGTTCACGAGACATCTCAACCAACTGCAGCAAAGAGGTGGAATATGATCTGCTTTTAATACTGAAAGCAGCCTGAAATATGTGCTGATTCAATGAAGACCACCTATAGCAAAATGAATCCATGCATACCACCAAAGACTTTACAGACCTCTTAACAGCATTATTTTACTTTTTTTTTGTAACCTAACACCTTACAGGTACCTAGTTATTAACCACCAAGAGTAAGTAAAGGGGAAAACCATCTAGTGCTGCTAAGTTTTAGAATGTGACAAAAGTTAACTAAATCAAATATTTCAGATATCCACATTAAAAAAAAATTATGGAGTTGAAAGCATTTAAGTTTGTTCTCTTTTTTTTGGCACAATTTAAAAAAAATAAACAAAACAACAAACTAATTACCTACACTTTCATGGACATACAACTCCAGGGTATTTTATATTCTTGATCCTAAACAAATGCTGAAATACAATATATAGGAAGACTATTATGTGACCTCACATAAAATTAAAATGCAACTCTTGGAGAAAATTCAATCTTCCTACTCCCCAGTTCATCATAAAACTGCAAAAGCTGCTTACAACAAAAAATGATGAAAGAATAGAATTTTAACCTTTCACAGTTCATAACCAGGGAAATATTCCTGCCTGGGAACATCAGAACCAACAACAGTAACTCTACAGCTTATTTTTTTATGATGAATTTTTGCTTACTTGATTCATAAAACAAATCAAGCACTGTATGTAGAACTACTTTTTTTTTTAATCCTTCTGCTAGATTCAGATCCATCAGCAGCTTAGAAACATTCTCAATGGCCACCACTACAGAACTTCAAAGCATGGCCTTAAAAAACCCCTACAGAATTAGCAAGAAGCATTGAGGACTTCTAAAGAAATTCCTAAGCACTACTATGTATGTTCAATCTCAACAGAAAGTTTGCTAGCAAGGACTGTCCCATGAGAAAAAAGTTTGCATTTCTTCAACATTGAGAGTACTAAGTTTGAAGTGTTATGCCTTAATTAGTATTTAAGACTCAGAAGTAGATCTGAAAATCTTTCTGAGATAGAGTAACATGCTGATCTTCTGTAAGATGTTCTAGCACTACAGGAATAATCTGTCAGGCTTGGTTGGATAAGTAATTTTAACTTACTTTTCCTTTTAATAATGCTTTTAAAAGCCCCTCTCCCAAAAGAAAACAGACACAGACATGCAGATCGAGAAGGGGACAGTGCTTCTACTGAATTACTCAGTCCTCTCGGTACGACTGTGGTTCTGTACTCCCTCAGAACTACACTCAAATACAGATGCTCAGTTTGCTGGGCTGAATCTTAAACATCTCCCTGTCCTCTGAGTAGCTTAATAGGAGAATGTATAAAAGTAACAAGAGAATGAAACTATATGGGATTCATGCAGTGTCTTCAGATGAGGGAGAACAACAGAAAAACTTGGACAGAGACTTGGCCCTTTGGGTATGTTCATACGGCAAATTTAACATGAGTTGCAGCAGATCTTAGCTCTCAAGATCTTAATCAGGTCTAATGCATGCATGCACACTGCCATGTTCCTTTTGGTTCTGAATCCCCTGTATAACACATGTTTATTCTTCCCTAGTCAGCCACATCAGCAGTACAACAACTTGCCTGCTCCAGAAGGAAAAAGAGAGGCAGAAACTTCAGAAACAGTACAGAAAGCACTTCAGTGAACCTATGTGTAAACCCACCCAACAGTAAATTCTACTGTGGGCTCATATTCTACACTCCTCTCCTGCTTCCCAAGGCATCCAGGCGAAGCACAAACAAAATCATATTTGAAATGTCTGTGAGTGGTAGCAGCTTGAATATAAAGGAGCTCAGGCCATGCCAACAACACAGACACGTCAGTAAGTAATAGTCCAAGCTACAAAGTGGAGAGTTCAGGATACAGAATTACTTCAAAGGTGGAAGACAAAGTCTTGATCCCGTTAAAGAGAGCTAAGTGGCTACATAGGTTACGAGACTAGCACTAATGAAGATTAGATCACAAGGATAAAAGATTTTTCCCTAGACCAAAATGAAGCTGTAATGCAAAATGGATTTGAGAACAGTTCTCTTTCCTACTTCAGACTAACAGATGAAATAATCATATTAGGAGATTAGTGAATAACTTTATGCCTTTTCTCCAAACAGCATTTAACATGCTATTCTACTACTATTACCTGGCTTGTTCCAGTAAGATGACCTGTACAATACATGCTTAGGACATAAATAAAAGTGAAAGAGATTGAACCAAATGCCCTTAATTCAAAGCAGAAAATGATTTTGGAGGACAGGAACAAATCACTGTTTCTAGGTTCAGATCCACTAACATCACTGCAGAACTTACTAGATACTAAAAGACCTAACCAAGATCTGCTGGAATCACTGATTTTTATCAACTGCCTAGAAAAAAATTGAATAATTGATTTGAAAAATATTGACAAATGTTTTCTAAGTGATAACAGAGAAAGCAAACAATACAGGGAAAAAGGGTCACTTACTCCTTAAGGGAAAATCACAAAGGTCAATCTACAGCTTGTATGGCATACTGGGGTGGCAAGAATTCCTTATGTATTTGGCACATGGAAAAATTAAGATTCACTAACGTATCTTTGTGTGTCAGAGAAGTCTGATAAGTCTCTTGTGCCCCCATTCTGGTACTCACCATAGCCTCTGCAAACATACGTGGAAACTCTGAAACATATTGCTCCTGGGATGGAAGGTTTCCTCTAGAGTCACGGTCTGTTGACAGAAACCACTAACTGCCATGGTAAAATAAACAGATAAAGATACCTTGGATTTCTAAATGAGAAAACAGCAAACCTCAGAGCAACCAAAATTAACAGTAGAAAAAAAAGTGTCCATTACTTCCGAAAAAGCACCAAACATTGAACAAGATCCAGGTCCCTCTATGGGCACTGCAACACCTTTTTAGGGACAGATGTGCCACTAAGTGAAAACGCTGAGCTGGCTCACCACAGACAGAAGCAGCACTTTTCTTCAGATATTCTGTACCTAATGGGGTTTTGTTTTGGTTTGTTTTAAATTATTATTATTACAGACTGCATACTGTAGTGGAGACACAATATGTTTGTCCCTTGATAGGACTGACTTGATTCATGCAAAGGAACAGCTGAGGAGACTGATATACAGCAGCAGTCTGGGGAAAACAAACAGGGAGGAACATGTGCATATGCAGGCATGCATTCGTGCATGGGCAAGGAAGGAAAAAGTTCACAGTTATACAAGGGCAGAACCCTTCAGGACAGGAAATTTTTTCCCCTCCATGTTTGAGAGAAGAAGGAATCAATACAAGAAGCCTCAACTCAAAATTACTGAAGAGAATTTGACACCGTCTTGAGTTAAGAAACAAAACTTATTCTACAGTGTTGCATTTCAGTTGCACCCCCATTCTCAAACACAGTTGTACGAGAACGAGAGACTTCTTAACAATCAGCATGTTTGAAGACTCTCAAAAATAAACTGGTCCTACAGAATTCTCAGAAGAATAGCTCCAGCTGGCAGGTGACCACGTACATAAAGGTATTGGTACTACTGGAGAGGAAAAGGGGTTAGAGTGTGAGCCATCAAACACTGCAGTGCTTTGGGATACACGTGCTCCAACAAGCCTTTTCTTCCCCCACAGAATTACAGAAAGGGCCAAGAATTCATTAAGACCCCACGTGTAAATGGTAAAACACCACCACCTGTCACAGCCCTGCGGGCACCATCAGGCCCTGGGTGGACCTCAGACCTGCATCGTGGGTAGCCTTCTCCACCGTCCTGTCTCCAGCCCATCTCCTTTTGATCCTGACCGGAGCCCCCAGACAGACCCAGGCCCTGGTTGATTATTTGCCATTTCTGGGACTGCTGATGGGTCCTACTACCAGGCCCCAGCTTTGCCCACCGTGCTGAGGCCCCGTGGCACCGGGTGTCCCGTTGGTGCGGGCACTGCCTGTGCTGGTGGCACCCTCGGGTCCCTTCTTGTCCTCCCTCACGGAACAGCTCTGCTCGTGCTGCTCCCGGACACTGTCGCTCAACAGCATCAGACAAATGTATTTCCAAAGAGGAAATCACTATTTTTAATGTATTTCTTACTATTTTAAGACCTTCTAGTCTGATCCAAACTCACCTCTCAATAAATTGCACTGTACCAAAAACTAATCTTCAAAGTTTTCTGCAGTCTTTACACAGAGAAAACAGCTCAGATCAAATGTGGTGTTGGTACTAAAAATTGCCATAGCCAGACTACTAAGGCAAAGCTGATAAAATGAACACAGTCAAGTCACAGTAACACGTACTGTGTCTTGTTTTTCACTGGTTATATTTTTATATTTTCAGAAACTGCTGAGCACTGCTGCCTTTCTAAAGCTACAATTTAATTTTCAAACCCAGAGTAGTAACCAAAAAAAGTCACCTGCAATGCACAGGTGGAGAGACTGGGGAGGGGGAAGGGGAAAAGAAGGACAGGAAAACACAATAACCTGTATTTCAAGAGAGACAGGATTCCTTGAACATGTGATGTAACATAGAATGGGACATTAGTTAATTTAGGTGTCTTATACAACTGACTTGTTTGTTTGAGGTTTTCAGAATACTCTGGTCTTATCAAGTCATATTTGACATTATTCTCCATGAAATAAATATATTTTTGTGGTTTCTAGTATTTTTTTAGATTACCCTATGGTATAAAATACATATTCTATTGACCTGAGAACTTCAATAACTACTAAGCAAAGTAGTGTTTGTAAACTATCAGGTTCTAAATAAAAGGTTTTCCAAAGGTAACGTCTTAGGGAGATGTTAATTGTCTGCAGTTCGATCAACTTGGGAAATAATTTTTTTTAAAATCCAGTATGAAAACACATATATTCAAAATATATTAAAAATTTTTTTTTTAAAGGGTTGATGCTCTCATCAGCCACCTAGTATCAAGTGTATATACCCTATAGTACCCTTCTTGTATTAACCTCTGTAATTAGGCTAGCAATAACCTGGTGTTAGAAATAGCAATACATTTTACCATCTTAAACGCACTACTACAAAACAAAAGACATGTAAACAAGACCATGGCTCTATTAGTTTACATCCTTGACAACATTTACAACTAGAAAGATATTATAAGATTAGATTCTGATAAATATTAATGGAAAAGAAAAATTTATACTATCCGAGACACAACCAAACATAAAAGAATGCTTTGCTTATTTTTAATCATGAAAAGGAATTCAATCACATGGGCACAAACAAGATGTTGACAGTAAAGACAATAAGGAAAAAAATTTAGATCCTTTCAAGTAACTGCACCAGAAGAGCTCATATCCAGACTTTATAAAAAAAAAAAAAAAAAAATCAATGCATGAAACTGCAGTTTAAAAAGGTATTATAATTCAGCAATATGACAAAATATCACCCCTATGTTTACCATAAGTCAGAGGAAGAAAAAGTAACCACACTAAGCCTTGAACTGGTATTCTGACCTAAATACCACACTAGGTTTTACAGCAAATTATGAAGGCAAGGTTACTTAAAAACAAGGAAGTAAGAGAGAAAGAGGATAGTAGCAAAACTCTTTTATGAAATGCTTATGAAAGTACTAGACTAAACTCAAACCAAAGACAGCTAAGAGCTACCACATTTTTTTTCTCTAGGCAGTAAGTTCACACCTACCTGGGATGCCTAGAACAACGCATTTTGCATTTTACCACCTGGGAAATTACTACATAATTTGGAGAAGATGGGAAAATCAGAAGAGGACTTGTGTGGGGTTTTTTTGTTTGGTTTGGGTTGGGTTTTTTAGGAAACTGACCAAATAGGAGATGACCAAGTGGAGTTGAGAAAAGGAAAGCATCAAGGGAAGGAATATTAAAATAGATTTCTTCAAAGCAGAAATACAGAACAGAAAAACGCTTATAGCCTTATGGAGAAATGAGCATTCAGAGTTGCTTGATAGGCAGAGGGTAGCTTATTCAAACAAAAGAAAAGGCTGAAATACAAGCATGATAACTCTTTACAAACATATTAGAGGGGCAAGAAGCAAATAACTACATATAATTTAGCCATTAATACATGTGGGCTGACAATCAGGTGTTTAGAGATCTTAACGAGTTACTAATGATATTCCAGAACTGCCTTCATAGAAATCAAAAGAGCACACGAAAAAACTCTAAATGCTTTTTTCTTCTCCAATTTTCTTAGGACTTTTTCTTTTGAGAAAGAGTTAGATGAACTTACAAAGAGGACTGCATGATTGTATGGAGCCTTAGAGCAGCAGAAGTCTTGTGCCGAAATAAACAGGGATTTATTTTCCAGAGAGAATGCCATTTAAAATCTTTTACTATATAAAAGTGGTCATCCTGCCCCCTGCTATGTAACTTAGGAGTAATACACCAGCCCTACAGAAAGAGATAAATTGAATTCCTCAGCAGTACTGAATGTTTTATAAATTTGGAACATTCTTACCCTGTATTGATGGAAATGATTTCTATCAGTGGATTCTTCCTAATCTTTGGCAAATCCAGTCGTGCTCCCCCCAAACGTTTTCCATTATCCTTTTTCTGACCCAGCAGTCTCACAGAATGACCTTCAAATGAAGCACAAAAATGCAGTCAATACAAAGCACAAGTGCCATCATATTTGTTTTGATTTGCTCTTCTTCAGAAGTAGTGTTTATACTTCAAAGACTGAAAATGAGAATGAGGTGTAATAATGTATTCCCACCAGCTGGAGCATTTAAAAAGAGACACTGACAGGTAAAATAAATCATGTTAAAAGAACAAATTATTTCATCCAATTACCTTTTCACACTTGTATTTTCTGGTTTATTCAATTAAAATGATCTAAGCAGTTTCATTTTCAGATTCTCAAGCAAATAACAACATAGCAATATTTAAATAAGTTGCATGGCAGGATTAAAATATTTTTCCCCAAAATTTCATTCAAACCTAAATTAGTAGGTAATAAACAACTAAATATTTTTTAGCTTATTTTATGGAGAACCGACACATTTCAGTCAAAGTTACCTGACTGAGTAAGTCTGAGGGAAGTGCTGTGAAGCATATCCTGATAACATGTTCATGGCTAAGCTGACTACCAAGATTTACGCATATTCCTCCCACACCAAGGAGACTGCAGGTCAGAAAACTGCCTCACAATTCCTTTCCTGAAGCCAGTATTATTCAGAGAGTAAACTACAAGTACTGTCACCAACTACCTACAACAGTACAGTCATCCCACGTCAAGTCCTATATTTAAAGTGCACAAATGACAGTGTTCACTAATATTCAGAAGCAAGATCTAACAATGAAGAATAAAAACAATTAAATGTACATTATTGCAACAGGTGGTGTAAAATGTGCCCAAGTTATAAACATAAGACTTGCATCATTTATTCCACAAAGTCTAGAATAGGCAGATAAGAGAAAGCAAGGGAAAGCTAATTCTAGATACCTGAAAAGAGCTGGAAAGTAACCACTACTTGGAGTAGAGGAAAGAGAGAAAGCATGTATCCAATGTTGAAGTTGGAAAACTCTTTTGATAGTACATGAAACTACAGCTACCATCTGTCAAATATTTCAGAAAAGAAAAAAAATATCTTAACCTAAAAAGGGAGCAGGGTGAAAGGAAAGCATGAAACTATGAATTACTAGCTGAGCTACATCCAGCACAGCAAAGTAGGTAATCAATTCAGATCAATTAAAAACCATGTTCAACCAAATCTCCTAACTTACACTACCAACAGCTGTTTACAAAACCAATTCATCCGTCAGATAAAACTCCACTACCTGTTTTGAGGAGTCATTAACTAATTTTTGAATAATGTGGCATTCATACTCTGAATTTATTTCTGTGATATGGCAATAACAGCCCAGAAATAAACAACTACTTCTGGCATACCATCTTTCTTGGGTTTTTTAAGATACATAAAAATTCTTGATCAAAAATGTGATCTAATGAAGAAGTGAGCAGGACTGGCCTGATATCATAATGGTTAATACTAAAAGGAGACATCATGACATCAACAGGAAATAAAAGGCAATATTTTTGCAGTTGCATTTGACAAAATTTTCATTACATCCTGCTGTGAATTTAGTAATATGGTCCTTGTGCTATTAACATTTGCTAAATTATTCACTTCTACCTTTTCATGACAATAACAGCAATATCTTTGGCTCATAATACAATCAGTTATTTTCCAATCTAATGCTTCATTAAGAAGCCGCAAGCATGGCGCCATTTTATTTATGTGTATAACAGAAGTGATTGCATTATGGTAGGCATAAAAAGTAAAATACAAGCAGAGAACATCCCTTTTTGTATTTCCTAATACTGTGGTTTATTTGGAATAAACAGATTTATCAATTTTTTAAATATTCAATAGCATTACCATATTAAAACTGTATTTAGATTTATGGCTGAAAATACAGTGGAACAATTCACAGTATTCTTAAACAATCAGGCTTAACAACATAACAACAAGCTACCCAAAATTTAAAATTCATACATTTAGAATTGGGGTCAAACCTCCGTTCTGAAGTTTAAAAAACAAAACAAAATCAACAAACCACATAAACAACCTGCTCCCCCAACAAGTAATATCTCAGAGCACAGAATCAATGCAGCTTCATCTCCTCTGAATGCACACCCTCAAAACGAACAGCCATGTGAATTACTGCTCTAGCAAGAATTTAGCTCATGCTCTCCCTTTCTCATACTGGGAGCACTAATCAAAGAGGCAAACATTTTCATGGAACTTCTGGAAAAAGAGTATCCTTTAGACTACAAAACTTGGCACAAATCTGTTTGAAATTTGTCAAAGGACTAAAAACTAGTAAGGAGGGAGGAAAACAGAAATAATGACAGACCTGTGCAGGATGCACAACTTTGTAATCCATGTTTTCTTAGGAAAACAGGGGAAAAAAAAAAGAAAATAAACACTATGGTAGACTAGAAAATCTTGTTAACCAAAAGTACTACTTCTACCTTCTTACAGATCTTTGTCTTTCAGATGCTAGGCAGGTTAGCATATACATTAGGAAAAAAAAAAAACCCAAACTTAGGACACTTGCACATAGAATATAACTCACAGAGAGCCTAAGACCTAGCCTCTCTAACCTTCAGAAATCTTCTTAATTCAGGGAAGAAGCCCCAGCCCTGTGACAACCTCCCACGTGATCCACTGAATGGCAACACCCACCCCGACCCTGTGCCAGAGCTCAGGAAATCTACGGCCTGGCAATCAAATATGGCAGCTTATTTTCACGTGAAAGATGGCCACAGTTTTTCCCGTATTCCTACTGAATGACACTAACATTCAAGTTAATATGAGGCTTGCAAAACCTGTGTGGCACTCGAAAATGATAACAACCCTGCACTTTCCACTCTAGACACCAGAGGATAAAAAAAAGCAGTACTGGGAGATGAGTTTTAACAGATAGTTCAATGCTTCCAGAAAGCAAGCAGTACATGCATATCCAACTACAGTGATCTGTGCTGCAGGCACACTTAAATTTTTTTTTTTTTTTTAAAAGAAAAAACCCTCAGTTACAGTATTCATGACCTTAAATCCTTTTTCCCCTACTCCATACAAGGACTATTTTGTTTCATTTTAAGTAATCACTAAAGCATCTGTTTACAGCATTGTTGCTATTAATAAAATGTAACTTGATAAACACTGAATCATACTTTTTCACATGCTGTAGATCTTTTTTTCCCCACGCTTATTTCAAGAAAACTTAAAAATAAATATTTTGTCATCTTCAATAAGGAAAAAGCTAAGCAACATTTGTTTTTTTAAACTGTCTAACCAGCATTATTAAGCCCACACCAACATCAAGCATAACAGAAAAAGCAGTAATTTTAAATCTCATTTATGACCTCCTTTCAAAGCTTAGAATGGGGCAAAACATTGCAATCAAGTTTTACTTCTCAAGCATTTTGTCTGATTAAGCTACCTTCTCTCTGACTTTACAGGTTGGATAACAACTTAACTAAGCAAAACAGGGGTCCTAAACTTAAAAGCAGTCCTTTTTTATTTCTTTTCTTTTTTTAAGTTTGGTACAACGTTTTTGAAAACAGAGTTAATCACACTTCCACTTCCATAACGATGAGTGCTCCATCTCAGATACCAAACAAAACCCACTCCTTTTTTGATGGCTCACTGGAAGTTGCAAGCTTTGAAACACAGCTTAATGACAAAGAGATCTAGTTGGGTTATATTTGAGAGCCTAAACATTCTAGTCCTATAAACCTCTCCTGCCATAAAGATAACTTTTCTACTTCCACATAGTCTACCAGCAGATAAATTTCTATTAAAAAAACTGAAAAGGTTAATTAGCAGTTTAGGTCATGCTTCAGAGCAGTTTTTCACTAATTAATGGATAATTAATGCAGATGACAACATAACAGTAGTACTAACCAAGTCCAGTGAGGAAGCTTACGGAGC
Organism: Harpia harpyja; assembly: GCF_026419915.1. Lineage (NCBI taxonomy): Eukaryota > Metazoa > Chordata > Aves > Accipitriformes > Accipitridae > Harpia > Harpia harpyja. The sequence continues at coordinate 6,253,622 of NC_068940.1, forward strand.
AGAATCGCTCACAGCAAGTGTAAATGAAATGAAGCTAGAAACAAATTGAAATGTATCAGAGCTCTCTAGTTTTCAGAACTGACTGTTTAAAATCAAACTCATCTTTACATACAAGTCAGTAGATGCAATTCACGTTACAAGGCATTGTGCTCAGAGAGGATGAGGTTGGAATAAATTAATCAGGATATTAAATCCGATTGTTAGTTTAAAAAAGGGCTTTTAAATGTGTCAGTTTGATAAACCAGTGTGCAGAATGAAAATATTTTCAAGGCATTTATTTTCACTTGTTAAAAAGGATACAAAAAAGTGACATAATATTAATGGCATGTACCTATACCTTTAATCATAGATATACGTGCTTCAGGACTGGGATAGAGAATGCATGATCCTGAAATACAAATATACGAAGGGAACAGGTAATGGAATTTCTTTGCCGTAAGATTACAAACAACATTAAAGTGCTGTGAACCTCAGGCTATTGTCAGACGCCCGGGACCCAGACCCACAGAAGCATGTTAACGATATTAGAGCAAACAGATTCAAATTGGACTGGTATTTTGCTAGTTCGATACAAAGATAAGTGAGGGGGAAGTGGCCTGGCTTAGTCATCTTAAAGTTAACTAACAACTGCCTATCAGTGTTGCGGTTATCTATCAGATATTAATAGACCTACTGTATTTAAAAAAAATAGTCAGCTTCATTCAGTCCATAGGCTGGCATCCTTCAGTAGCTGCTGAGAAATACTATCTGCTTGAATGATGGGAGAGGGCACCCACTGAGGGTCCCTCCCCATCCCTGCACACCCCGCTGGAGCTACACAGGGTGCCGCTGAAACACAACTCCCAGCCAGACACAGAGCGGTGTTTCTTAGCTGTTAGCTTCAAAGTTCCGTGCAGATATCTCAAGCAGCTCAAAAACATGAGTTTAAAGAAAATCCTCAAAGATGCAGGAAACCCCAGCCTTGGCAGCAACAATTCCTATTGTCTTCAGCTTCTTCTGTTACCCATTCTTTCCCTTTCCCAGTTACATCATTATACTTAGAGGTTATTCACCATTTCCTGAAAGACACTTTTTTTCAACAAGGCTGCCAAGGTACTGTTCTATACTTCCCAGCTGTCTCTCACCAACCTGTCTGATCTTCTCCAGCATCTTCAGGGAAAAGGATTAAACACCATTTCATGTACTCTTGCACACATTTCCTTCCACCATTATTCACTTCTTAATGAATACAGAGCTTCCTTTCCTTAAGGCTAACACTGGAAAAAATGGCACATGGGAGCAGCGTAGCTAAGGAAGGCAAAGCCATATGAAGGGAAAACAAAGTAGTAAATTTCTCCTAAGAAAAACAAAAGGAAGAAGTGTAAAGAAGAACCAAAAGCAGTGATAAAGACTGAAAGGAGCATCATGTAAATATAAAAGGTGAAAAGAATTAGAAAACTTTCATTTAAGTTAACAAAAAAAGTCAAGAACATATTAAAGAGCAAAGAGAGCCTAAGAAGATGAAACAAAAAATATGTGTAAAGGCAGAAGAGGCAAATCAGGAGCTGTTACAAAACTTTAATATTGGATTTATTTCCAGTTATGTTCTTCTAACTCTCTAACTACTGGGTAAAAACAACCTTCTAAACAAGTTATTTTGGATCTTCTGGCAGGACTAACAGAAAAAATAGCATCTGAAATAGAAGGATGGAACACAAATTGCCTAACACACTCTACATCTAACCTGGACTGTTACTCATATTGGAGTCCAACCCTCTTCAGTCTGGAGATGCTTTAAACCCAGACTTGGTGAGCTGGCAGTGGAGAGGCAGGCTCAGAGCCCGAGGCCTCGTCCACCTCTGATGGAAGCAGCCCACGCGTAGCAAGGGCAGACCCTAAGCTCCTCTCCCATACAATCATAGAATCATTTAGGTTGGAAAAGACCTTCAAGATCTTTTCTCCCTGCCCTGCGGCACAAACAAGCTGTCCCACAGCAGACATGACTGATTGCAAAGGAATCCCCAGGCTCCCCAGAGCAATCACATGCTGCCAGACGCACACAAGTGCAGAAACAACAAGGATACTAATCAGCGTAGGACTTTGCTGTGTGAATGCTCCCACCCAAACCAACCCCAGCTGGCCAGCAGCACATTAGCTACACAGTGAAGGCATCCCTGAGTGTCACCTGTGGGATTTCCTGGCTCACGTAGATACAGGGAGCAGAGAGAAGCCAAACCTAACTGGAAGATACATGCCCTGCTCCTGGCCAAGCAACTAATACAAATTATTCCTCCTCTAGCTCAGTGAAGGTGGGAATGTTGTGTAACAGTCAAACTCTTCCTTCAACTGGTGTAGGCAGGAACTGGGTCCAGTATGAGACAAGGAATAACTCAGACTAATGCTGGCAGAATTACTGATCTTTCCCTGTGTTTCCAGCACCACCAGGTTGCTAATAGCAGGTGGTACACGTGACCCAGTCTCCGCAATTCAGAACTCTTTCATAAAAACATTGCCTTCCACCCTATACCAACTCAAAAAAGCTTCAGAGAAACGTGCAGGTATTACTAAGCATACAGCACATATGTTACTAGCTTGAAATATATACACCTACTAAGCCTTGCACTTGGAAATAGCATCCAACAACAATTCTGTTCCAGAAGACTCCAGAATGTGAGTGTCACATGCGAGGACAGGGGTTTCCTAAAATTCATTTTATGTAATTTCAAAAACAAGATATTAAGTATAGTGAGGCAGTTCACAAACTTCAGAAAAAAAGCTCTGCAGGTGGCCTGGATTGCTAAAATTCATACATCACTTTCTCTTCATTAAACACAAAATACTTCTTTACTCTTGGTATTTCTCCAATGTGTCATTCAATCATAACAATATCTGTAAGCCCTAAAAAGAGTAGGGTGCAACAAGTAAAACAGAAAAGGAGACAACTATTGACAAGGAATTAGTGTTCATATATAAATTTCATAGAGTTAAATTAAGAATATACATATTCAAGAACATTTTTTACATATCCACAGCACTTTACTCTCACAACAAAAGCACATGAAATGCCCTATTAAGGCACTTTTTTTTTCTTCAGGATTCAATAGCTTCACCCTACTTATTTTGAGATCATGTGGTGTTATTGTCTTTCTGAAAAAGTGACTAAACGTTAAATCTGCTGTGAAGTCTAAATGCTGGCTACAGTTTGACAGCTCAGAAGGACAATACTAAGCATCCACTACAGGAGAAGTTCCCCTGACCCTCTGTCCTCATCTCTCTAAAGAAATGCGTTTGATTAGGCTCAAGGATGCTGCTCAAAAATCTCAGGAGATTTTGGATAGAAACTTTCAAGGAAAAGAAATCTTGAATCAGATGAAACGGGTTATGTTCCAAGGAAGAGAAATGCCGAAGGGTGGATTGTCAGAGCCAGCTGCAGCAGTACAAATAACTTGCCTAATGTTTTGGGGTGTGCAGGTTAAACAGAACAAACTTAGCCTTAGAGTGAAACGCTGAGCTGAACCTATCGCTGTATGCAAAAGCAAGCTTTTACTTTCATCTCTACTGCTTCACTATCTATTTGTACTCTTCCTATGGATAACTAAATTGCACTGGTTTAACAAGGTGCTCTTTGCATTTACCAGCCATGATGGGTCGAACTGATGCAAATAGGACAGAAAAATAGGGATCCTGTAAGATGGTCATTCACTGAAGATGTGGAAAAGTGCACAATATGGGTCTGGAAGAAAAGGCATCTTTTCCATGCACATCACAGGCTGATTTACAATCACAATTTTGCTACTAAGATTTTCAATCTGTTTCCCCCCCCATTGCTTGTTTTCTTCTTCTGCAGCACTATTTATCTCGCATTCAGTTTCTGTGAACTACTTACAAAATAAAGTTGTAACAATGACAGTCATAACAGGGATAGTCATTCCTAAACAGTTTTCTAAACCAAACCAATGAAATAATTCTAAACCAAATCAATGAAATAACTGCACTGAGAAAAAGAATTACAAAACCTACTTAAAATCCTGGATCATCTCACACACCTAATAGTCACTGCATGCCCAAAAGTATTTGAACAGGCACAGCAAAAATGGCAATAAACTTTGGTGTAAGAACAGAAACCAATTGATGGCAATGGAAATCTCTTGTCCCAGCAGACGAGATTAAGTTGAGCCACACAATTACTGATGTTTTACAAAAGCAATTAAAATCTGGCTTTGCAGAATAAGATTCTCCATAATTACCATATATTCCTCATCGTGCTCTACTGTTTTCTTTAAATTACAGTCTACAAAGCTAAACTCGCAGAATTGATACTGGCTCAGATAACTGTATTACTATTTTGAACTCATGCCTTCAGTACATCACAATTCCCCGAAGCAGTCAGAAACGGGCAATCAAAATGCAACCCAGTGCTCTCACTGAAGTGTTCGGCTGAATGACAACCCCTTCATTTAAAAACTGTAAGGTGGGATACCTCTGAGTCAGGTCCTTCATAAGTCAATGCTTATTGTCAAAGTAGTTCTCAAATTAACAGAAGGAAAAAAACCGCTACTGTTTCGATAATGACACTCTTTCCACACAAAGCCATTTTCTTAGATGACAACAAAAATCTGTAGTTATTTTTGTCTAAACAGGAACAGCGCCAAAATTTCCAATCCGGGGGCACAAGAAAGGGGCAGGGCGTGACATTTACCACATTATACTGTTAACCTCAGCCATTAATACAAATGGGTGATGCCGAATCTTTTAACCACGGTCATTTCACCAAGTTACTGACAAGCTGTAGTTCTGTATATCGCCTATTGAAAACCTGATTTCACACACACACCCCTCCCCCCACTTTTTCTTAGCCTGTCAAATACAGATAGCCCCTTGCATCATTTTCACCGGTAGTACCTTTACTATTCAATAATGTCAGTTTAAAAGGCAATTTTACTCCCTAGAAATACCGTTACGGACATAGTAGTGTTCACGGGGTGTCCGTGGTGAGGGGCTGCAGGGCAGGCGCTGTGAGGAGGGCTGCGTCGTGCCGAACGCGGCCCGCTCCGGCCAGCTCCAGCAGCCCCACCGCAGGGCACGGCTGAGCCCTGCAGCCCCGGTGGGCGCCTCGGGGAAAACCTGGGTAAGAAAGGGCAAAACGCTGCCCGGCAGCGAGGAAAAAAGTGTGAGAAACAGCCCTGTGAGCACCGAGGTGAGAGAAGGAGGAAGGGGAGAAGGTGTTCCAGGCACTCCAGCAGAGATTCCCCTGCAGCCCCTGGAGAAGACCAGGGTGAAGCAGGTCATCCCCCTGCGGCCTGTGGAGGACCACGCCAGAGCAAGCGGATACACCCCGAGGAAGCTGCAGCCCACCGAGAGCCCACGCGGGAGCAGGGCTTCTGGCAGTACCTGCACGTAGCCCACGGGGGACCCGCGCTGGAGCAGCCTGTTCCTGAAGGACTGCAGCCCGTGGAGAGGACCCACGGTGGAGAGGTTCTCGGAGGACTGCAGCCCGGGGGGGTGGCCCCAGGCCGGAGTAGGGGAGCAGCGTGGAGAGGCAGGAGCGGCAAAGAGGAGCTGTGATGGGCTGACCACAACCCCTGCTCCCCGTCCTCCTGCCCCACTCGGGGCGAGGAGGTAGAGGAGTCTGGGATGAAAGAGTGAAGCTGAGCCTGGGAAGAAGGGGCAGGGGGGGCGGGGAGGAAGGTAGTTTTAGTTTTCTCTTTGTTTCTCACCACCCTACTCTATTTTTAATTGGCAATAAATTAAATTAATTTTCCCCAAGTCGAGTCTGTTTTGCCCATGACAGTAATTGGTAAGTGATCTCCCTGTCCTTATCGTGACCCATGAGCTATTCCATCCTATTTTCTCCCCTGTCCTGTGGAGGAGGGGGAGCAAGAGAGGGGCTGGGCGGGGGTCTGGCAGCCAGCCAAGGTCAACCCACCACACAGTGAAATAAATAAAACAACCCATGCAAAACCGTCCCCCCCTCCCGCCTTCTATCTCCTTTTAAAGGACGTAGAAACAGAAACAGGGACTCAATGAGGCCACTACCCTCCCTCTGACCCTCCTCAAGCTGCACTTTGGCACAAACAGTCAGTTTCCTGACTGGGAGCCAAATGCTACTTTTCCTTAAAAAAGGAACTCCTGACTCCTCCAATTTTTATTCTTCATTTGGCTTGTCATCAGCTTCTTAAGTCAAGTCGACTCTTCCCACAATCACAGAAACTGAGAGTATTTTATCTACTGTTATCAGCAGATTATAGTGAAATCAAACAGCCCATATAAATACTATTTAGTATGCTGGCATTCATATACATACATATATATACACACACACTCGCTCTAAGGTAAGCAATCTAGTATAAATTCTACACTTTAGCCTATATAGAATATAGGCACCATTTATCTGCTCATTTTCATACAAACTGACACTGCAACTATCAGCAGTCCATAATTACTAACCACATGAGGACAATCTAACAGGTTAGTAAATATTGGTTAATATTTAAACTGGGACTGGATGGGCAACTTCACCAGACAGGTCAACGTGACTGAAATCAAGAAAGGTTAACTATAGAAGGCTCAACCCTGAAGTAATTTCCTTTGGTTGTTTTTTACAATCAAGTCTAATGACCCATTGTAAAACTATGTTTTGTGAAAGCATTAGACGGACACAATATGGACTAAACTCAATTCAACCTGTGTCCCTCATCTCCCCAAGGCCTAAGCTAAAAGCAGACTGTACACAAATACCCTGGTTCCACGCCTCCCACCCCCAGAAAGCTTTAATAACATGGGATTTGAGAGCTAGCATGTCTAGAAAGGGGGGAAAGACCCAAATCTCTGAAGACCTAAATTCAAAACCAAGAAAAGAAGAATTTCTACATTAGCAGTTAAAATTTCTCTTTTAAATTACACAATAAATGTATTATCTTGCCTATTGCTTATACCCAAGCTTTTATACACACGGTATGGTTTTTTTTAAAGACAGCTTTTAAAGTGGTTCATAAAACGGTGACTTGAGCAATCACCATAAAGACATTCGGTGGTTCCCATCACAGACAGATCTTCATCTTACTGGGACATGCTATATAGACTGATCAGCCCAAACAGCTTTTAAATTCTGTACAGAATTTTTACTTAATGATGGAACATACATCAGTTGTAACCCTGTTTTCTCCTACCTCACAGACACTGCAACTCCTTAGCAATACTTCCCTAACATACTATGCCATCATAACATGTTACTGGGAAACTAAGCACACGAGTGGAAATGGGTGCCCCAGTGATCTAAGAATTGCTGTAATCCAGTATTATAATTTGGGTAATGTGCAGATGAAGCAAGGTTACTAAAAGCAAGGTTAAATCAGAGCCTTGCATGATGAAATTGTTCTGTGTACCAGCAAGACTGACACACGCTGGCTACACAATTGTGGCTGTCACTGTGAGAAACCTAACTCTGAGGCTGAGATCGAATTAACTTGTCTAGCTCCTAGCAGGCAGTATAGACCTTTCAGATTATAAATTACAATATCATAGTAAAAATGCCTGAAGATGCCTCTAGTTAAAATACATTTTGGGACACAGTATAAATATTAATCAGGCATGACCTGTGTACAAATACTGCACAGTTACTAAAGATCACTTCCAGAAATGACAGTTTGCCTGACAATTTACCTGATAATTGGGAAATTTCAAAGTTTCACAAGACTCGTGATAAAAGTCAGGGTGATATAAAAATGAGAAATCACAGTTTCTCAAAAATTCTGTCTCTCCTTTGGCTGTTAGTGCAATAATAAACATGAACATCCTTCTTTTCCATTTTCTGATGAAGAAGGATTAAAAAGATAAAGTCATATAAAAAGTATTTGAGAATTATCTCAATGGAGAGTTGGGAACCAGCAATTACACTGTTTTTAGACAGTTGAAGTGAAGACCACCATAAAGATGTACTTCTCGAAACCATCTCTTGAACCAGCAGAATGACACTGTTCTGAAGAAGGTTTCCTGACAATGCCTTGAAGACTGAGAAATAAAGCCAGAAGAAACCCCTTCATATTTTATACAAAGAGTTCTAAATAATTCCAAGAACCTAATTTTCTTTGGGAGTACAGTAACCTTTCAAGCAAATCCAACAGGGGAGCCATTTTCTTGGGAAACTAGAAAGATGACTATTAGGAAAAAAAAAAAAAAAGGCAGGGGGAGGAGGCAAATTGTTTTTACAAAGTTTCCCTTTTTATTAACTGCGCACTACAAAATTCAAGCATCCAAGAAAAATCTAAGGTACCCCTTAAGAAAGCAGAACCCAAGGAAAGCTAGACTTTTAGACTTAAAACTGGCAACTACGATAACCACCTTGGAATCTGGACAGAAAATGCGGACAACTCAGGCCAACCAATCTACAGAGACAGCTGCCCTACAGAGTGCAGATGCTATGCAGTTTAAAAACTTACTCAATTTTAACATTCAGTTGAAACTTTTTTTAACTTTCAATATATAATATTTTTTAAACTTTCATTACATACATAGCCACGCTATGAGAGTACACCACCCATGCAACCTTTTGATTTTTATTTTAAAAAATAGGTGAAGAAAATTGTATCATACACCCATGACAGATAACCAACTTAAAACTTACTAATATAAGCTGTCTCTGATGTCAGAATTTGTATTTAATCCCCTGTCCCACACCAACTCCATCTCCTGAACCCATTTGCGGCTTCAGAAGTTGTTACTAACGATGCAGACTTATGAAGACAGTGTGTTATAATTCATTTAGTTTTACATAAATGAATTTAAGTTTCTACCATGTATCTGTTTTACAAATATATAAAATATTCTTAACCAACAGTCCTGTTATCTACAGTATTTTACTTCACTTGGATAATGAAAGTTCATGGTTAGACTCATAAAGCACACTGAAAAAGAGCTTCACATTCTTCTCCAGTAGTGGAAAATGATTCCCAAAATACATGAATCGATGCATTATCTTTACACAAATTGAATGAAAGAAATATAAGTTAAAACTCCTATTCTTACAGTGGGCTTTTGCAAAAGTAAACTGCTATCATATGCTATGACCCCTGTCAATTTGTCGATTCTCTTGGCAATGGCAATTCCATTTTTCACAGAAGGGCTGAGGTTGGCAGGGACCTCTGGAGGTCATCTTGTGCAACCCCCCTGCTCACGCAGGGCCACCTAGAGCCAGTTGGCCAGGACTGTGCCTGGATAGTTTCTGAATATCTCTAAAGAGGGAGATTCCACAACCTCTCTGGGCAAGCATCACAGTGAAAAAGCATTTCCTGATGTTCAGAGGGAACCTCCTGTGTTCCAGTTTGTGCAGTTGCCTCTGGTCCTGTCACCGGGCACCACTGAAAAGAGCCTGGCTCTGTCCTCTTTGCACCCTCCCTTCAGGTATTTATATACATTGATGTGATCCCCCCTGAGCCTTCTCTTCTCCAGGCGGAACAGCCCCCGCTCTCTCAGGCTCTCCTATGAGGATGGATGCTCCAGTCTCAGTCTCTTAACCATCTTCACAACCCTTCGTTGGACTCTCTCCAGTATGTCCATGTCTCTCTCGCACTGGGGAGCCATTTTTGTTCCTTTTTTCCAATAAAACTTCAGAAATGCTGTGTTCCATTACCTTTTGAGAAATCCCTGAAGGAATTGGCACTACGTATGGAATTCAGCAGCCCACTTACTCCATTTTATTCAAATCACTTCTAGTAAGCTAGAAACGAACCAAAATCTTTCCCAAAATTCACACTTTTTGACGTTTAAATGTTAACACGTCTACGAACATTATTTTCCAGAATTGTATCAATATGTAAAATGCAATCTTAAAATCAATTCAGTGAAAAACATGATTTTAACAACTGCTACTAGGTTGTTTGTCTTTCTAGTCATATAATGTTCTGTCAGAATAACCTGAGTAACTATGTTATTGAAAAACCAGTGATGTCTGGAGTCAGTATAAATATTACAAAGCCCATTTTTGTAAAGGGAGGCCATGCTGACCCAGGTTATCATCTTACTCCCTCAAGAATAAATAAAATTCAGGAAAATCAGATAGGGATCTGAAATACTGTGCTGTTGCAAAAATCATGAAGCATACCCATTTCCAACACATTGTCATAAACACCATGATGTTTCTGGAAAAACAGTTTGGCTTATTTAATAACAAATATGAAGACACTGAATATATTTCTTCTTTGTCTCTGTGGTACAGTAGGTTGTACCTCCAAAAAATAGATGCCATAGGGTAAAGACAAACTGGGAAAAGTTTTAGTTGGGAGTACGTAAGAGTACAGGTTTCATTTTTGAAAGCAGTCAAAGCAACATGAAATCTTAAGGCCTTCAAACCACAAACTCTAGAAGCCTTACACCACACCACACAATTTCTTCGTAGAAGCTTTTCCATTCCTTTTAAAATTTTGCACTGTTTCTACATTTTTATGCTGTACTTCAGAAACATCATACTCCAGGATTAAAGTTACAGGCAATGTCTTGTGGACTAGACAGTTGTTTATATTGAAAGTACAGCCAATTAAACTAAACCTTGTAATTTAAAGCTTCAGGGAATAGTAATTTTTATGGCCTGATAAGTAATGGAGACAAACTTAGGTAACCCAGAAAGACCCAGACAAATATATTTATTTAATAGCAAATGTTTACTAGTCAGGCTGCAGAAACAATACTGTCTTTTCCCCCCTTCACTACAAAGTACTGAGTGTACACGCACAAACACAGCCAGAGAGAACAAGGAACACAGTTAGAAAAGAACATTAAACCAGCAGATAATTTATCTGTCCTGCTGAGGAAAGCTCAGGGAAGTGAGCCAAAAACATCTGAAAAGAAGAAAACACGAGAGGACTAAACATAAGAAAGCAGAGATACAGCACTGAATTAAGATAGCGCAGAAACTTTAGACAATACTCCACACCCACCTACATTGATGCAACCTAAATGATTTCTTGAAGTCTCCCCTGGATCATTTACCCCTGAACCCAACAGGCCACAGAGGTCCTTGCAGAAAAGATCTCTCCAAAATCACCACTTACACAAAGCATACATGGCAAAGTACAGCACTGCCCAAACATTTAGCTAGAGGAGAAAGCAAGCATTAGGTTGATAACATAACAGCAGCACTTCTGCTAGCTAATGCTTACATCTTTCAGACTAGCTGCGATTATTCCAAGTGTGATGCTTACCTTTAATAGTTTCCTCCACAACTTCTACTACACGATCTATCTGCTGAACCTAAAAAAAGTCAGAAGGTCAATATCTAAGTAGTCAACAACTGGACATACTTTATATAAACTCTTCTTTCAAAACTGTGTTCTTCTGGATTAAGGGGGAGTAAAGAGTTTGGGGCTATGTTTTTAGCCATTTTTTTCTGCGCATCTTGGTTCATCTGCCAAAAGTAACTTTACAACCCACCACCTAACTTAAACAAAATTTTGTCCCCAAAAATAGCAAGTTCTTGTAAATTTGGCAAAAAAAATTATTACCAAATGGCTAGAAAAGATGGACACAAAAAAAGAGTTCAGGCCTGAACTGCTGCTCGTGATCTGTGAAAGGCAGTGGTCACCCGGGCACTGGGCGGCTCAAACAGCCCCTACCTGGTCCTCGGCACCAAAAGAGTGGATGGTAGAGAACATAATAAGAAGCTGACAATATTGTGAGGGCAGACTATAGGGGAGAAAATTAAGGAAGTATTGCTGGGAAAAGACACTCGAATATGAGAAGAAATTAAAAATACTGTGGCCAAGTTTAAGTGAACAAGACATTGTCCTAGACTTACTGCAGGCAGTGTTTGGAAATGGAAGGAAAAGCCCTCACGCTTTTCACAAGACAGAATAACATTTAATGACCGTGACGGCATCTCCAGCAAAGACAACAAATTCACGTTTTAGTGTTACACTTGCCAAAATTCACCCATAACATGAAAAATCGTTCCATATTTCTTATTAGATACATTATTCTTTATTTAAAGTTAATGGCCAATATACTATAGAGAGTTTGGTATATTAGGTAGAAGGAATCAGCATTAACACTGCGAAATTAAACACTCAAATTCTTGGAGTTGAGATTCTTCCTACAACTGTCATCCAAACTGCCTATTCTATGTAATGTCTACTACATATGCGCATAGATGTTTACATACAATACAGGAAAGCCTACTTTGCACATTTAAATTAGTTTATAATTTTCCCACAATATTCCTTGTTAAACACTGCTTCTCTAAGCTGTTCATTATATGAACTAGACTTAGTATGTTTTTTGCAGTCATTTCCTTGGAGTTTCTTTTCCAGTTCGTTTCAAGAACAAGCAGAAAAGCACAAGCTGCAGAGGTTTCAAGAGCAGAACGTGGTCTGCAACAAGGATCCTGGAACTTGGATCCCTTGCATCAAAGCCATTAAGTCTCTGGGCCCTTAAACCACCGAGTTTGTCATTTCCTGTAAACACATGTCTGCACAACCACCTCTATTTCACATTCATTTCCCAATTGGTCTAATAGCAGCTTAAAAAAAAAACCCAAAAAAACCTCATGGGTAGCTGGTGTCTGATCTAGAGTTCCCAGCTGAAGTCAGTGGGAGTCTGTTCCTCTCGTTGTCTGGGTGTTGGATCAAGTCCACGTAAAACTATTTGGGTTTTAATTTTTTTTTTTTTAAAACCTTTTGAAATACAGCCTTTTCAGAACACAATTTTCTGCCACTTCAGGTTTCTGAATACAGTATATTAGTTACGAATTCTAGAAATTAAGTAAGTTATTTAAAGTATCACTAATGTTGGCATTTTAATAATCTTATTAAAAGATATATATTTCAATCCTTTTCTGGATTACAAGCATTCATATTATAGACATATGGCAATATTTAACAATCTAAAGAAAGCACACATAAGCAGTTGTGTTGAACGCATGTGTATTTACATACTTGTGTACATATCCCCTTTAGGTATAAGTTAAAAAATTATGGCCTAAGATACTTACATATAGACATGCTACTTAATTTTTTAAAAATAAATAAAAATATGTAACTTGAAAACAAAAGTGTACACATTTACACCTATAAATATAGACAGAGAACACAGTCTGTGCCAAATACATTGCCCAAAATAACATCACTACATATCTCGATACTAAACTGTTTAAGTTCATAATCATTTTAAAACAAGAAAATCCTGGTTGGTTCATAACCTGAACCACCTATGATTACTTTCTGTATTGTACATCTGAGGAATTTTTGCATAGCTCCAAACAAACCCCCTGTTAAATAAAGATACAGAAACAAAACAACCAGTATATTGTATTTTCATTTTATTAGATAAATTAAATTATTCTTAACATGTCTGTCAAGAAGAAGGTTCATGTAAGTAATTAAAATTTTAGGCCTGAGAGATAATGAGTTCTGTGACTAGAAATGGGTGTTTATTCTGCCTTATGTGTTATTTCCCACATTAAGTATTTTTCATTTGAAATTATTGGAAATTGTTTGGCTAACGCCCCAAGTGCTCAAGAAGAAAATATGGAATGCTTCCAATCTGCATTTATGAAGATAAAAGTATTTTAGTAAAACTGAGGTGAATCTGGAGTGAGATGAGGGAAGGGTTTAGAGGAGTCTTGTTTGGAAAAAAAGGGAAAAAAAAAAAAATCACAAAGTCATGGTAATTCAATTTTCTTGGGCATTAAAAGGCCTGCAGGATTCTTTTCCCCACATCTCACTAACCTTACAGATAATTCTGTTCTGGAGTGCTATCAAAGGCATCTGTAAATCTTCTTGAGCAGAGACCCAATAATGTCTCCAACAGGCATCGGGAAGCCCATGAAGCACAGAGACTTAAAAGTTCTTAGTGGTGTACGAAGGGAAAAGACACCATTCCTCAACATTTCTTTGCAGTGAGTCTCAATAAACCAAACCCTCAGGACTGACAGCAGGTACATTACTGCTGGATGTAGTTAGTGCGCCGTACTTGGCTCCACACATCTTGTGAGATCTTGTTTCTAGTATAAGCATGTATATGGTGGACTTTTTTTTCCATTACAAGTGGTTCTCCATTAGGACTTGGATAGAACAAAAGCTAATGGCAGACTGGAGCAGGCAGCTGAGGAGGACTACACAAGAAAAAAAAAAAAAAAAAAGCAAAACACCCAACCACCATGAATCAGGGCTAATGAAGAAATCTGGGCTGAGATGGATATAGGACAAGAGCAGAGGCAAGGCCCACAGGATGAAGGAGAAGCCAAGGCAGGAAACTGGCTGATCAAAAAGCAAAGAAGTTTTACCAAAGTGTGAAGCCTGAGCTGAAACAAAGACCAGGAAAAAGTCTTTGAGCCTTCCTGGTGGGATCAGAGCTAGGCGTAAGTGCAGCTCAGCAATCCTATGTATCCAGCCCGTGTACGCGCACAAGGAAGACGTGAGGCAGTCCATGCTGGGGCAGAAGCTGGAGGTCACTCCTCAACATGCAGTTCCGAGCCAGTCACATTTCAAACCATGCACCTCCCAGGACACCCCAGCGCTCCGCGGAGAGACAGAAGCCCTGAGCTCTCCAACTAAGCACCAGTTAATTAGCAAAAGGAGTATAGAAATGCACACACGTTCCATTTGTCATCAAAGAAATTCCCCCAGTTCCCTTTGTACTGTCACAATCGCAGATGTAATCATTCAACAGATGACTGCTGGGCATAAACAGCCCAAAGACATGCTTGTGATGTGCTATGTCTGCAGTCTCACACCAGGCGATCTGCGAGTGCAGACAGACATGCATGTTGAGGATGGTCACGCAAATTCTTCCAAGCTCCCAGACATGATCCAAGTTGTCTCAGAACCAGTATTAACATCCTGAAACTGTTTTGCAGGAGATGGACTGTGGAAAAAACGTAACCTCTAAGATAGCTCCTACAAACTCTGAATGCTCTTAATGGGCAGTTGAGTGAGAGGTTGCAAATTTACCCTGACATTTTGTACTCTGTAGAAGTCAGTGAGCCTCACACCAAAGAACGCTACCTAGAAAAGTGCATCCATGAACCTATCATGAAAGTAAGAGAAACTTTCTGACATTCTCTTCAGGAAAGCATCAAGACCTCTGCAAAGACCCTGCACTATCATCTGGGAAGACAAAACCTCATACAAGATTTACAGTGAAATAAATATACTTTCAGTATAATGCACCCACCGAAATACAGACAGAAGCATTTTGTGGGTAAAGATGTTTGGACCAATCCCTTTCTGAAGTGATAGGACCAACACAAAACAGGAGAGATGGTCTTCAAATGTCCCTTACAACCAAAGCCAGGTAAAAAGTGCTATAGTCAGCTCTTTTTAGTGAAGATATCTGATGTCTTAATGGTCTTTTCTGAGAGAGAAGCCTCAGCATGCTTCTCTCTGTGGCTGCAGCCATGACAAGAAAGTAGAGGATTGTTGTGAAAACAAAGAATTTATGACTGTCCAATATTTTCTGGAGGACACAAACTGCCTTTTAATGGAGTCCGCTCCGTGGGCATCTAAGGCACCACAGAAAAGCTGGTTGGTTCAAGCTGCACCCCTGAAGCAGCTGAGGAATGATCTGGCCCAACTATGTATTGTAAAAAAGGTGGGAATGCATAAGGCTTCCTGGGCACTCTATGTGATAAAAGGTACTAATTTTCTTTCCTCTTAATACATCCCAGAGATTATTTCAGATGAAGTCAGCTGCAGGAAGCTTATTTACACCAGAGGCACACTGCCTTTTGCCAACTGTCACGGTGCTCGTGCTTTCTGGAGTCATGCCGCTGCCTGTTAGATAATGGCTACCCTGGTCCCATCTGAAGAGGATGAAATCCTACAAAGCAAGCATTTCAATTCCTTCAGAAAATATGTCCTTATACCGTGACTTGAACTTTCTCTATCTCAGAAGAACATGCCCACCAAGTGATGAAAAAAATCACTGTAGTGGTTGGGAAGCATCTTGGCAGTCAAATCAGCAGTTTCCCTCAAATTATCTTTTGATTCTTAGTGCAGTGATACCTCAACACGTGTGAGTGTAGCTTACATTACACTTTGTTGTCTCCAAATCATAAGATCACAGAATTATTCCTGTGCCTGACACGCCATTTCTTGTAAGCGGTCACAAGGTGTCCACATCACTTGGCTGACGACTGCTGTTTCTGCTGGGGGACTAGGATTAACCTGGTAGAATCAGCAGCAAATAAAAATGAACCAGTGACAAAGCATGAGACCTCTGACGCTTGCCACCAGTGACTCTTTTGGCCAAGGAGTCCGTGGTTTCACCCTCTGATGAGTCTCGGCTCTCTCAGCTACTGACCGAGCTACCACCGCTGGTGAGAAATGGCAGCTAGGTCCTCCTCGCAGCCAGCCTTCTCGGGGACCTTCCCCCAGAGCGAACGCAGTTGCTCCCCACAGCCTGCTTCCTTTCAGTGTGGAAGGAAAAGTCTTCCCACCACAGCAGGTCTGAAGGTTAAAGCTTCTCTGATGTTGACAGGAAAGTGGCAATTCTCAAGAAGTTACTCCCGGAGCGTCCCCCGACTGCCCTTCTCTTGGCACGGTGACTGAGTTTCCCAGAGAGAGAAATTTCTCGGAGGTAACACAAGCCATGCCTAGGCGCATCAAGTATCAGAAAGTGACTATCAAAAAAAAGATCTTGAAGCCAGTGGAGGAGGGACAAAAACCAGAAATATTTAAGACTAGAAATGTTTCTTGAAAATAAAACACTGCAAAACAAAACAAAAAAACCTTAGCCAATGGTTGAGGGAAACTGAGGACAGGGTACCCACGATATAGGAAGGGGCAGCAGCTCGCTTAGACAGCACAAGGCTACTGCTGAAGCAAACATCATTGGCACTCGGCTGCTTATGAACACCCTGGGAGTGAGCATACATACATATACATAACTACTTGAAGTAAAACAATCTTTCTTTCTCATCTAGGAAAAACCCTACACATCTTTGATCTTCATTCACATAGATAAGAAACAAATTGGTTAGTACACAGATAAAATAATCTTAGGGAATTACAGCCCACTACTCATAAACCTAAAGATTTTAACTCCAGTTCACCAACTCTCAGCTTCATCTCACCTTGTTTAGGCAGCTCTGTCAGATATCGGATGTTAAAAGCCTACTCAGCCTATCCCCTCTCTAAAGCCAGTAAAAGGGAAATACATGCCTTCAAAAGTCACTTCAGATCTTCTAAAAATCTAAATTATCTTAGAGATAATTATCTTCTTTGACCATAAAGGGAGCTGAGCAAAACAGACTCTCAAATTACAGCACTTAGGCAGCATAAATCCAGGCCTTAATACATAACTTCAAAAGGCAACCTGACTAGCCACTTTGGCTTCAGAGGGATAACATCTGTGTTTAAAACCTTTGCTGACAACACTGACCGTAGTAATGGGCAACATTCTAGTTTAGGAAGGTATACTGAGAGCAGGCTCTACACAAACCTTAAAGGGAAGGCAACTACCCCAGAGAAGCACGTAAACAACTGATTTTCATTGCTAAACACTGACACAGCTGAAGTATAATTCATATCTAAATTAATTCCTCTACCTTTTGATTCATAGGACAGTAACTGCCATGGAAATGTATAGTTTCTATTTGCATGTCCAATTTTCAGTTTAAAAGCAGGTGCTTAACTGCAATTCTTTCCTGACTTCCCAGGTTCTAGTGTCATATCTGAATATCAGCATGGCAATTCAAAAGCCAAAGCCGACCAGCTGAGAGGTACTAACTGAGTTTGAATTTTGCATTAAATCATTATTGGCTGTAAGTTACAGAAAACCAGTGTGCACCTCTTCCCAGGCTTTCAGCACACTTTCCAAGAAGTTCTGCTAATTCAAATCATTCAAAATAAAATTCCATCAAATTTGTCTTTCCTGAGGTACACACTGGATATTTGCATTTATGCAAGGCTCCAGTTTAAGGGCAGCAGAGAGGCTTGCCATCTTTAATTCAGTCTGACCTTACAAACACTGCAAGGTAGGGAAGTATCATTATCTCTGTTTTGCAAACATCAGTGAAACTTGTATGAACTGAACATCAGAAATATCATACAACATACCATCCTCATTTAGGACACCAAAGCAGTAGGGATGTACAGGCATTTAGCATCTTAGTAAGGTTACACTAATTTTCTTTCACAATGGTACTGTTAAAGCTCTGCGCACTGAAGAGGTTTATAAATGGAGACCTAAGGCATATTAAATTTAGAAGTGTATACCCGTTATAGATGTACAACTTGAGAAGTGTCTATTTTTCACAATGTACTTAGCATTTTTTGTACTGAACCATCTACTTTGTAGCAGCGGTCCTAGTGTTATGTGCTGCTACTGGGAGTGTTCAGCACTTCCACTAATCACACTCCACAGTTTCAAACTGGATATTAAAAAAAATTACCTAAAGCTTGCCTTATAGAGTAGAACAGCCACAGAAGAGGGTTATTTGGTGGTCAGGGGAATGCAGGGAGCCCCTGCAGAGAGGTTTTGACAGCTATATGTTTCTCCTGGAAGCAGTAGCTTCAGACTCAACTTGGCCAAAGAGCCTGCAGTAACTCTGCCATGCACAGGACCTGCACCTTCTGAGTCGGAGCGTAGCAGCAGGGGGAGGATTACAACCTTCCTGACACTGGATATATTTTCTGCAGACGAAAGAATGAGCTGAAATTCTTCCCTTGGGAAATGGGTGTACAGCAGAAGGCAACAGACCTTTGATGCTAGATATTACATTGGGAAAAATGGGGAAGGAAGAAGAATTGGGGTTGACATTCTCATTCAGGAAGAGAAGAGATTCACTCATCTGCAGAGCTGTTGTACGCCTTTAACGGGATACATATGTGCATTAGGCCCCATGCTTTCAGTACGTCCAGTAAGTCTGGTGATTTCAAAGTAGAAATACATGGGGCTTGTAAAGCATCTTAAAACCTATGAACCCTCAGCCAACTGGTCAGGGGTTCCAACATGTAGCATCATTTGGACACCAAATACCTTAAAACTCCAGACAAGTGTCAAAGAAACAAAACACCTCATCCCATTCCAACGGTTCAACTTATCACTGGGAACAAGAGGTCGGTATGCCCTTGAATGCAACTTGGGAAGCGAGGAAACACTACACCTACCTACAGCCATTCATGAGTCCCGGAACATAACCTGTCCACTAAATCTTTCATTCCCCCTTGTCCCTCCCTTCCCTTCCCTTATAATCCCCTCAAAACAATCAGCATAGACAAAGTCACATACCCTTCTTTTTAGCAACTTACAATGAAAAGTGAGGGACAACTCTAACTGCGAGAGTTGATTTCTCTTTGCAATACCATATGTGCACTTGAGTTTGAAGTGGGTGCACTACTCTAAACATAAAGGAGTAAGCTTTGGAAACCACCTGAGCATAAATGGCTGTGAACCTGTGTAATGCATCATTATGCGTTTCATGTACTTTTCACACTTGGCAAGTTTATTACTACCCAGAGCTTCCCCCTTCCAGAAAACAGGTCCTTTACCTTGCCATGTTATGTTACGGTTTGCCTTACATACAGCCTATAGCAATGCCCCAACCCACATTATTTTTAAAAACTGGCAATGACTTTAAAGAAACACAAAAGCACAGTAACATCACAAATGTAACAGGGATATGAAGTTGCCTTTCCTCCCCTTCTGCCCCAATCAAGTAATAAAGAACGAACAGTGGAAGTTCAGTCCTGTATTTCTCAAGTGCAGTTCAAAACAAGCCCTGAGTTACTAGAATTTCTCTGGTAGTTACATCGCAACTTCCTCCTCCGTCATAAAAAGATGAGCAGAAGAGCCCTCTGACACACTCTGCCTGCAGAAAGCCACCCCAAGGGAGTTATAATTGCTGGTAAATAACCACACATTCTCAGACAACACTGTTCCTTAAAAAAAAAAAAAAAAAAAAAAAAAAAAAGCAGAGCTTACATAAGCAACAATAAATCAACTGTATCTCTCAGCCAAGTTGAAAAATGAGACCAACCTGGTGGTAAAGCAAGATTTCCAAAACTGTACAGAATCAATATCCTACTGCCAACAGAACATTTTCTATTTCTCAATTCTGTCAAAACTGCCTTTCAAAAATATTTTGCAATAGTAAGATAACAACTCTTATCCTTTAAATACAGTCACCCCCTCACACACACTCTTTGTAAAATGAGAAGAAAATCTTAAATATACAAGGAGAAAACATGGACAAAATCTGCTCTTAGCTTTGCTTTTGTTAATAGTTATGCCTAAAGTTTAAGACCTTTCCGAGCTGAAGCATCTATTACTTAAAGTACAGTAAATTTAACCACAGCAATGACAGTTGGAAGACAGTGCGTTAAGATCACATTTCAGTATTTTCAGGTCCAATTCAAAAGTCCTTGGGAACACCACGTTAACAGCCTAATTCAATTGCTAACAGAAATCTTTCTGTAATAGATACAAAACTACAAACATTTTTCACTAAACATTTTTTCTAGGTACCAAAATGAAGATGAAGAGGCTAATTTTCAGAAATTACATGTTACCCAAAAAGGTAAGTTTAAAAAAAAAAAAAGGAAAGAAAAAAATAGCAATTAAAAAAAAAATACAAATCAGACTTCAGGTCCCTCACGTTTCCTAAGTTAAATTCACCAAAACTGAAACATCAAGTTATAGTCTTCGTCAAAGGAGAGTGACTCTCTCTCTTTTTTTTTTTTTTTTGTCCTCTGTCTTCATATGTGTAGATATCCTTATATTCAGTGTAACAACCAAATACAGATCACATAACTATGTTGCCTCTGAGCCAAGAGGAAATCCATTCACGATTTATTTTTTGTTTTTCCTATCCTGCTGCACAGACTAAGTTGCACTTCATTAGTTGGAGTCTTAGAGATGACACAGCACCACAGTTCTCTTGCATATATCTGTGTAAAGTAAGACTGCAGGAGTGGAATGGAAACTTTGTTTCTTCCTTTGAACTGTAACTATCAATGCAATATCATCTACACAGAATAGTGTGGCATTTTACAGCCCCTGAATATAATTTCTGGGCACTGAGTTAATTTATAGGCACCAACGTAGCTGAGAATGGCAGCTGGGAAAAAAATTGGGAGCGAAAACATTTTGAGCGACAGCAGTAATTAATTAAAAATTCAGATAGCACAAAGCCCATCTTTATAAAGAATTCCAATAAATCAGTTAATGAAGCAATCTTCCTAATTCGAAACAAACTATTAGTTTACTTCTAAATTACTCCGAACAAATGGATCTTGTATAATCTTCTAACAAAAGTGAAAGCTTTGGAACATTCTGTTGTTGTTGTTCTTATGAAATCTTAGTTTCAACCTGAATTCACGGTGCTGAAGTGGAAACACATTAACCTCTTTACATTTAACGCAGAAATGATGCTGCACAGTCTGCTCTGACTTAACATAATACAGGACAGCTTCACTTTAATTCTCACCCACTGAACCCAATGACAGAGCTTCAACTCAAACATGCCTTTTACAAATTCATCCAGTTTTAATCTAAAGGCTTGAACAACGAAGAGTCTTTGTTAGCTTGTGACTTGACACCTGGATTTTCATGCTTGTTTTACAAAGGTGATTCAATTACACAGTAGTACTTCATCCCAAAGGATACTGAAGGCACTTTACTAACTGAATGAAGTCAAAAGCTCTCTGGTTACCTTTTCAAGGTAAAGCTTGATAACTGTTTAACAACCCAGTCACCAGTGGATTTAACTCTTCAGACTGCCTCAAATTTGAACAAAATAATCATTGCTATTTGCCATTCTGCTTAGTAGTGTGAAGTAAAAAAACAACTACCCAACCCTCAGCTGTGTCGATGTAATTCATACGCTCTAGTCTTTTACACTTCTTCCACTGATTTTAACAAAGGGTGTATTTCTTTGTCTTAAAGCAAATAAACTGTGGTATTTTAAAGAATATGGTAATGGGTATCTTCATCAACATGGATGAAGCCTGGATATTTTCAGGCTACCAAGGGCACTGGAGCTCAGTTCCACCAACAGTATTCCCTTTCCTTCTCCCCTCATGCCACAATCAAACCAAATCTCCCTGGCTGAAAGAAGGCTCAAGCGCTGTATAATGCAAGAAGACTAGCAGAGGGGCACCAAGCTTCTCTGTTGCTTTTTCCAAGAAAAAGGCAGCCAAGTCTATATATTGATATTGACCTACTGAAAACATTTTTGAAAACCTTTGGTTTCTAATTGATAAAGATACATACCCCTATAATACTCAAGCCTTTCAGGTAGTCCTGACGAGGCTGGGCTTGTGGCACACAGCCTGCTAGAACCACTTTCTTCTTCCCTTCTTGGGCTTTCCTAAAGAAGGACAGACAAGACAGTGTGTTAAAATTCTCAAAATTGATTATTTTCAACTTCAAAGTAGTCATATGGTGCATGTGACACAGGAAAGAAACCACAATGAAAACATTCCCAACTCAGAAGCAGCTTGTACATGTTTGAACCTCAGAAACCAAAACAAACCAACACACCAAAAGAACCCCATATGAAGCTATCAGGCTACAGCACACGTGGCTCAGTTTGGGGAGCATCTACAGAGACCATTACCACTGTGTATTTTCGACAAAAGTCCAAACTTGAAAGCTCTAATCAAGTTCAGTTAGCCTTTATTTGCCAGAATGACAGCAGAGTCGAGAAAGATGGGACAGAGATATTAAGCACGATTCAAGAGAAGTTACAGAGAATGCAAGGGACAGCCTACGCAGATAGGAGCCACGAGCTCAGAACATAACCAATATGTAACACCAGTCAGAAATGACCAGTTACAGCAGTCTTCCGGTATTTACTCAAAAATGTTTATTTACTTTTAAATAAAGTAAATAAAGTAAAAAAAGAAGTAACAAATTTACTTTTAAATTTACTTAAAAATGTTTAAGTAAACATGTACTTAAAATCATATTGAGCATTTTCAAGCTTTAACTGCTTGCCTTTGGCAGGGAAACATTTGCTAGATATTAACTTACATAATTCCTTAGCTCTGATGCTACCTTAGCACCACAAGCAGGAAAACAAAACACCAAGATTAAATGGTTAACACTGTTCATTTCATTAGTAATATTTTGACTCGCTTTGAATTCAACACTAAATATCAAGTCATCACTGAATCTTGAAACTACAGGAAGCCCTGAACAAAACTATCGGCTGCATACAAAACACTGAGATGCGAAACCTGCTTATGTTCATTAAACTTTGAAGATCATCCATTAACACATTAACCCAACACGACTACTGCATGTAATGTGCAAAACAGTAAAGAAGAGGAGCACTGAATAATTTTAGCAGATTTGCTAGGTCTGACATATTATGGGTTGCCCTAAGATCTATCTTTCACAGTTGCATGCTGTTATCACAACCTCCTGGCAGACTTCTGTCAAACTGGAACCTTGTAAATCCATGTTTTCTCCAGCAATGTATGAATTCATGAAGTGTTTGCTGTTATGTTGGAACAGGCTAAGACATGTCATAACATTTTTCAGAAAAATTACCTTATCCAAAATACACAATTGCTTAGACAATTTTATACTCTTCAGCTTGCTTGAGCTGCCTCCGAGCTGAATGCACTAGAAAAAGTGATGTTCAACAGGCACAAGGATGCTACACTGAGTATCTGGAGATCTCCAGCAAATGCAAATTTAACAAAGAAAAAAAACCAGACTGGTACCACATGCAGTTCCACTACTCACAATTTTCACTTCATACTCATAATAGGGACAAATTTATTTACAAATTATAGCTCAAATGAAATCTCACAACACACAAATTGTAATATTAAAGGAGATCACAGGCCATCTTGCCGAATACCTTGTTGGCTGCTGCACTAAAACGAGGTATTTCAAATGAAAAAATTAAATATCCTATACACAGACAAGTGTGAAATAACAGGAAAATGTATTACGCCTATTACTTCATATCTAATATAAACGCAGCAGATCTCTCTAAAATATTCAATTTTGTTTTAGTGGGACTTTCAGGAAATCTTCAGACATTCATCACACAGAGCCTCATTGGTCCTCTACTTGCAGGCTAAGGTGTATAATATAAATGCAAATCCTTCCGTCTCTTCCTTGATAATATTTCTGTGGATGAAGAATTATGACGAAATGCTAATTTGGTATATTTCTTAGGCAGGGAACCTAGCAACACATCTCTGAAATCTGCAATCCTTCTTTTCATTCAGTGGTAAATATTTAAGGGTTTTGCAAAACTTCAACAGAAGTCACCTACTTCTACGTATCCAAGTAAAAAAACCCCAACAAAACAAAACAAAAAAACAAATACAAAAATCCTACTTCATGCATTGCCTAAAAATGTCACATAGCACCATGTGACACTCCACTAACTCAAAGGATAAAAATCACTACTTATATAGTCTAACAGACTCAACCTAATGCCTTGAGGCAAGACAATAAGACCTGTCTCCAGCAAACAAAGCACACATCCCTAAGCAGCTCTGCATCTGGTATAATTTGCTGCTAGCAACAGCCGTCTCCATCTACTTGAAAACCTGTGAGCACTACAGAAGAAAAAGCTTTTATTCAAGTCTTTTTATCTGAGAAAAAAAAATAAACAAAATTTCCCTTGACACATTAAATGGCATTTTAATGTTATTTCACAGATTTAACATTTTGCCATATCTTCTGGGACTATAACTGGAGCTAGGGGGAAAAAAGTTAAACTGAATATTCTTCATGGTAAGTATTGCCTTCATTTAACTTTTTTAAAGTTGTACACGTCTCTGCAGAATAAAGAATTTTGTACACTGAGATGTTTTTGCTTAAAAATGCAATTAAGTGGAAATGTCAGAACTAAATTTTCAATCATAGTCAATTCTCATTACATCCATAATACACCGTACAGTCCATGAAATCCGCCATAAATGAAAAACCATTATAAGGACATTATGAAAATTTTTGCCTCGTTTTCAAGAAACCACTTCTCAAAATATGCATTCCAGTACTATATTGGCACCTCCTTTTAATATTGTTTAATGAGCCCTCCTCATATGAACAAAAGCCTACAAAAATTATTCTTCAGAAATCTAGTTAGCACCGCAACTGTATTAGAAAAGCCTTTATCCTTCAAAAACATGAATAGTAATGAGAATAATACCTCATAGAATCTAGTAGGTGGCATGAATAAATACATCTTCCCTTTTAGACGACCTTTATATTTTTCAATTACACGAACCTTACCTTGAACTTTCAATTTAATTGACTCGGGAAACATTTTCTGGAAATACACTCTTTTCTAAAAACTACTTGCAAGATATATATCTTAAGAGAAATCTAATGAGAACAATTCTTTTTTAAAGAAAGGAATTATTTGAGCTACTTCCTATGTAATGGGGGGGGAAATGAAAAACAAGTGAGAAACAACACGGGCATGAAAAAAGTACTGCATACAGTAGGGGACTCACAGAAGATCTGTAGTGAGATTATACTCCATTGCATAGATACAGCCATTGCAACTCTAATTGTACTAGAAGACTTAATGAAATATGTTCAATGTATTCTGCTTTTTACAAAGCAAATTTGAGAATGTAACTAGGACAGGGAGAAAATTCTGCCTAGTTTATGTGCACTTCTATTTATGTTCTTAAGAACCTGCCCAAACTGGAATATTGTGCTCACAATTTTATGTAATGTGCTGTTGCACGGTTCCTCTACTTTCTATTTTTTGAGCTTCAAGAAAATTTGGTCAGTAACATGACAAAGATAAAGAAGTGCCCCCCCCCCCCCCCTCCCCCAAAAAAGCCCCCTGTAAGCGTTTGCTACATCAGCACTGCATGTATAGCAACACTGCTGGGCACCGTGGCAGCCAGCGCAGGAAGCTGTACCACTTTTTCGTGATTCACACAGCTACTCAGGTGGAAACACCATAGGAGAAAAGTTAAGGACCTTTCCCTGAGGTTCAAATCTGAGAAAAGCACTTAAAAAAAAAAAGAAAAAAGCTAAAGCAGAGAAGATGGGCTAAGTTCAGTGGAAGACAATCTGTGACATCAAAAGTAATTGCTAACGTGCTCTTTGCTAGACAGAGACGAGAGAAGCCAGATCATCACTGCTCACCTGCCCTTCCGAAAGCAGAGCTGCCCACTGGACTTTTATAAGCTGTGAACTCTCAAGTGAATGACTCTCAGCTTTCAGAGAGCCACCATTACTACTCACCAAGGTATCCCAGCTGCACGGGAAGGCACAACAGGCATCTGAAATCAAAAGCAGGCTGTTCTGCAGGGAGCAAAGCTGGCAAACTACAGACTGGTCAGCACGAAACATGCAATTTGTTAAGTGTTGCTCTAGTACCAGGTATGTGAAACCAAGCATTATACCTACAAACCCCATTTTTTTTTTTTCCTCCAAACCCCATTGTTGGTGGAATTAAATAATCAAGAAGTGTTTAAACAATGAGCAGAAGGCTGCCTGTAGCAGCAGGACTAATTAACAGTCAAATACAAGTAAGAGAAGAAGCAAGAGTGGAATTTTCAGCAAAAGCAATGAATTATGGGGAAAGTGCTTTACAGGGAGCTTGTTAAGCTTTGCATTGGTAGTTGGGAAATATTCATAAAATAATAAGAGGAACTATTTCTAATGCTACAGTAAAACAGGAAGCATCTTTGTTGCCTGAAATGAAAATGGAAGTGTTTCAACCTGAATCCTACCAGGCAGATGACAACTGACCACACTCTCAAGGAAGTTTTTACATCAATGAGCTATTACAAAACACAGTACTCCCCTCCCCATTGTTGTACCAGCACAAACCTGGCAATGTTCAAATTAAGATGTGTTCAGTTAAACCGAATTGTGCAATGCACCCGTGTAGTCTATTCATGCCATTCTCACGGCCTTCTATTACACAAAATCCACAACGCCCCTTATCGGGTATTTTAGAAAGGTGTAAAGCCATAAATCAACGGGAAGTTTGTGTCTAGAAATGCCCGAAGAAATGTTAGTATACATGAAAAAGTTCTGCTAAGGCAGCTCTAGCTGAATACAGTATGAGCTGGGTATATGATGAGATTAGGCTGCCAAAGGTTATAAAAAGTAAAATTGGGGGGATACTACTTCCCAGGCTGTAGAAATGATGTTGTGATGTCTCTGGGGAAAAAGAAATGCTATTTGGCTAAAGATTCAAATGTTGTGAAAGGTCTGCCAACTGTCTCATCTGCTGAATTAATCAGTAGGAAGCCACAAGTTTTAAAGAGAGTGCAACATCCCTGGAATGAAAAGATGGTGCCTGTACAGCATCTGGAATACATTCTTGAAAACCCATAAAATCACACAGCTATTTTTTGTTTGAAAAATTACAAATGGTAACTCAAACTGTGGCTTTACAGGCTTTGAGCCAATCTAATGTCTTATTACTACCCAAAGGCTTGCTTCCCACCCTCCTTGTCTGCTATTGCTGTTCCCACCTTTCTCCAGCTCCAGCCCCTCCTCTTTCTCATTTCTGGCCATCTGGTATCACTCCTCCTCTGCTCCAAGCTCTGCAGCTCACTGGACCCTTCCAGGGCCCCATTTAACTCACTGATAGAGGAGAAACCTATTGAGCCAAGTTTGGGGGGTTTTTTACCATTATATTCCGTTAAGTTAGCTCATGGATGAAGGGCTACAGTAGAGCCAGAACAGAGGTGAAGGGAAAGCTGTTGGGAAGGAAACAGAAAAAGAGAAGGACATGGGAACAACTTGTTTCATCTATGGTGAGCTTGACAAGTCTCGTCACACCTCCGAGGTCACAATATGCTGAGCGGCATGGGTGAATAAAAAGCAAAAAGGATGCAAGAAACTCATGCACGTTGTGCTTTCGAGGTTAGGGACAGCCCCATGGTCAAAGGCGTATGGAAAACCTGAGGAAAGCTTGTCAACATTATTAACTAGAGCAGAACCACTCGAGCCTACTTAGGCCTGTCAGCTTGATTGTACGCTTCCACAGCGCCCAAAGAATTACCGTATTTTCCTTATGAGGCATGTGAAGATGTAAAGTCCATTTGAGGATGGTAATTACTGGAGTTTACTAAATTGCTCTGAGGACCAATGTCTAGCGAAGCAGCCCTCTAGTTACCATGCTGCATCCTCTGAACTTGTCTCCTTTGGCAAAAACCATCAGGTAACATGGAAATACTCCAGAGGAAAAAATAAGTTGCACGTTCTCCTCCTCACAAAAGCAAGCATATCTTTTCTGACAATACTTCAAAAAGACATAAATCTCTTTTGGAGTCCATCAGACTCCAAACTGAGGTTGTAAAGATATGCCCCAAGCAAAAATAAATAAATAAATAAAAGCATAAAAATATCCCCCTGCAACAGAGCTTTTCATAAGAGGTGTTATGTCAGCTCTGAGAATAACCCCAAGACTCACATGTTACGTATCAAATTATTCCCTAAATTTCTGAGAGGACATACCTGAGGAAGAAAAAGCGTATTTTATCTACATTTGGATATTCACAGCATCTGCATGAACAGGCATTACACTTCTCGCATCTTTCCTGCTCTCAGAAACAACACATTTGAACACACTACTCGAACTTCTGCTTTTCACAAGTACAACAGATTCATCCAGGCTTTTACGGCAGACACTTGCGTCCATCACACTCCAAAATGATGGGTTAGCAGCTGCTTCCAAACTACAGGGAATTTTCCCAACACAGCTTATTGCAGTAGCTCTCATATCTTGGTTTGAGTGGAAACTTGTTCTCATCCAGCTACTTGGCATGCAAGTGAAGTGACTGCAGGTTTGTCTGCAAAAGGCAATCTCATTTTAAACTCTAGACCCAGTCAGATCTGTGCCTGAGTTTTACTCAAATTTTCTGTAAATGTAACTTTATAGGCAGCAATTAAAGATGCAACAGTTATTCTTGGGCAGTCATTACTCAAACAAATACAGTATTTTAGTGGTGGTGATGGTCTTTTCTTCCTGCAAACACTTTCAAAGTAACAGTACAAAGATTTTATCAAATTGAAAAATCAGACCAGGATGTATTCAGGAAGAGGATGGGATGAAGGAATAAATCCTAAATCTTACCTTGGCCCTGGCCGATAGTTTTTGTAGCCCCAAGCAAGGCTGAATTGACCAACATCAGAGGGGAAGCTCCTTCCCCAAGAACAGAGATCTACCAGGATGGCCTTTGGGCAGGCTAGACAAGAATGGTTACAGGCCAGCTGCTGTCCCTCCAGATGATTAAGAAAATCAATTTAAAAACCAATATACCATAACTTTAAAGCAAATATGCAAAACCAGTAAATGAAAGTTATCAGCCTTACAACAACAAAACTGTTTGAAAAGGGAAAATGTAACTGATGACAATCTGCTCCTCAAAAAAATTCATCTTGGCTGGTGATGAACAGATTTTTACTTGTTTGCTAAAAAGCATATATATTTTAATTTTTTTTTCTCATTATTGCTAAGAAGTCAAGTGGGGGTTTTTTCTGTTTATTTAAAAGATTGAGAGACCTTGCCATAGAACAGAAAACACTAGAGATTCAGTACAAAATTTCAAACCAGGAAGTTTGCCCTGCTGCTGACACTGTATTCTTAAATTCCTGATCAGATGCCATAGCTTTTGGGCTACTGCTATTCAAATTAAAACCCTTCCATCCAAATGATAAGCACTCTTGGGCAAGCTTTTCCCACAACTCAATTCTAGACCTGCTTGCTGACCTGTGGAAGAATAGGTTTGAAGTTTTTTAAGCACGAACAGGATAGATGCTTTGGGGGTTGTATTTTTGGGCCTCATCTCACCTGAATCAAACTTTCTTCCTTTATTTGGGGTGCATCGGCTAGTGCCTTAAGAAGAGACCAAGCTTAAAAAATTTCATTTAGAAAGCTCTAGGATTTAGGTGCTACCTCCAAAATTTGTTCCTATTTGTATCACTTTTTTTTCCCCCTTCAGTGTGGGGGAAAAAAAAAAAAAAACAACTAACAAGAGATTCTCCCAGGCAAGTGGGCTCTGTAGTGGAAAGAGTACACGAACTAATGGAAAGTTATTTCTAGGAAAGGCAGGTAAATTAAAGATATGCAGGGAGAGAAAAATAATTACCTCTCTAGTCAAGAGAAACATTCTTCCAAAGAGTATTTCTGAATGGAAAGAAAACTAAGGTGCTCCAGCTCCCTCTGCAAAAGAGTTTCTCTCCGCCTTGCACGAAGGAGCCCAGGAAAAGAGTTTTCTATGCATCAAGTTCAAAGTTTGGGATACTTCCCCCCGGGTAGTATCAGCAATATGAACACACACACTAAGGCATATAGATTTTGCTACATCCCGCTCTGTTAGCAACAGCGTTTGTCCTCTTAGATAGTTAAACAGCCTAGGACCTGGCAATCTGCAAAGGGGCTATCGGAGCAGGCACCAACACACCCACTTGCCAGTTCAAACTTCCCTCCACCTCCAGCCAAGTGAACGGTACAGTCTGCCAGGACTTGTTAGACACCATCTAACCTTCACTAGCTAACGCAGGTGACATTTATGGTTTGCAGAAGGTATTTGCTAAAACGTTGAGAAATAATTTATTTCTGCAATACTTCACAACTGTTTAGGCTCCTACCATTCTTCTTCAGGCAAAATGGTAATGAATTTGCCTTAGATGCTCTACAAACTTTGGTTTTTATGGGGGGGGGGGTTCAAGCATATTATTGGTAGGATGCACTGCTATGGTCCTGAGGCTCCTTCACTGATTTCTTACAATCATAGAATGGTTTGGGTTGGAAGGGACCTTTAAAGGTCACCTAGTCCAACCCCGCTGCAATGACCAGGGACATCTTCAACTTGATCAGGTTGCTCAGAGCCCCGTCCAACCTGATCTTGAGTGTTTCCAGGGACGGGGCATCTACCACCTCTCTGGGCAACTTCTTCCAGTGTTTCACCACCCTCAGAGTAAAAAATTTCTTCCTTTTATCTAGTCGAAGTCTACCCTCTTTCAGTTTAAAACCATTACCCCTTGTCCTATTGCAACAGGCCCTACTAAGAAGTCTGTTCCCATCTTTCTTATAAGCCCCCTTTAGGTACTGGAAGGCTGCTGTAAGGTCTCCCTGGAGCCTTCTCTTCTGCAGGCTGAACAACCCCAACTCTCTCAGCCTGTCCTCACAGGAGAGGTGCTCCAGCCCTCTGAGGCAAAAAAAGTTCTTGAGTACCTCAGCCTTCTCTGTCCGTTGTTACCAATTGCCAGTCATGTTCATCACGGGGGTACACTTTCTTTCACCTTCCTTTTCTGGCTGACACACCTGTAGAAGCCCTTCTTATTATTCCTTCCATTCCTTGCCAAGTTCAGATCCAGCCGCCCCTTAGCCTTCCTGACCCCATCCCTACACAACCGGGCAGCATCCCTATACTCTTCCCAGGAAACAATGAAACAAAAAATATCACTGCCGACTGAAATTTTTCTAGGCTATCTTGATCAATGCATGTAGACAACTATTAAAAGTAAACATACTCCATTCTTCAAATAAAATATTCACAACTCTCTAGATTCTTACTACTCACTGAAATTAAATTACTTAAGACCACAATTAGGCAATTTTAAATGTCTTGGATAAGGTTGTCCTGCTGTAGTAGGCCCTTTATTACTGATTCTCCATTCAAAACCTTTAACTTACTTCAGTAAAATCTGCAAAAAAACCCCATCTTGTTTCTTGAACTCTGTTCAAGGCAAATACTAAACAACAAACATCAGCCAAGACACTCCTAAACAGACACACTGGACTAGATCACATCTCCATTTGTGACCAATGCAGATTTACAACCGAGTTCAGCATGTTGATTGGTCTTCTGGTAATACCTGCAAGTTTAAGTGTATCACAAAAATAATTTCTAAAACAACATTTTCCATAATTAATATTTTGTTTGTTTTATCTATTTGTGGGATTGAAAAAACGAGAAATGCTTATTTCTTTTTCTGTTACTACTACTTCAGGCATCCCCAGCACTGGGTGCCATGTCTTTCCCCATCCTTTTACTTTAGCTCTCTGGGGACAGCACGAGTAACTTTAACTCTGAACTTCTGAGGCACAGAGTACCAGATATTTTGAAGTTCTGCCGACTCAGCCTTGCAAAAGCAGAGGCTGCTGGTAGCCACACGACCAGGGAAGTGCTGCAGGTGGCAAAAGCTGGAATTACCTTTAAAAAAAAAAAAATTAGCAGTTTCTGCATAGCCTTGAAGCTTTATGTCCTTTAGTACGTATGTGACAGGTTGTAGTAAGCTTCTAAAAATATTTCGCTATCATTCTACATCTCCAGTTTCATGCTAGCCTTTCTTCAGCAACAATCTAAGGAAATCAGTGGTGAGAGAGTTTTCAGAAGAAGCAGAAATTACTCCAAACCTACAGCAGCAATTTTGTCCTTTCTCTTCACCTTCTACCACTACTTTCCTCCTTCAAGCATTTTTGCATTCTATTACTTTGAAAAAGCAAGACTTCATTCTCTCCCTTCAAACTTGAAAATTTAATCCTATTCTTAATTTTTTTTTTGCATATATAGATCGTTTGATCACATATACTCGTCTCAACACCAGTGAAAGGAAATCTCTTGTAAATTCACTTGGAAGGGGACTTTAAACTTCTGACAGATTAAAAAAAATGGAAATCAAAACCATTACAGTGAACTTTTATATAACCCACTTGACTCTTATTCTATTCCTCTGTTCTTTCTACACATATTCCTGTAGGAACTATAATATTCTACTGTAGTATTTGTGGCATCTCTCTCCTTTATGTTTTGTTAACTGACCATTTATTCTACTTTACCTTCCCAGTCTTCCCACTCTTAGTTCTATTCATCTCTTTAAACATAAAAGAAGTGCAGTTTAGGGCATACTATTATTCTAATTAGTTTGTGAAATACTACACTGCCTCTCAGGTTCAAAGTCCAGGCAGGCTTCAAGTTACATGCATGCATGGCCAATGGTTGTAATGTAAAACCTTGTTGATACAATGGCTAAAAAATGAAATTACTGTTAAATGAAAATTAAATAATCTGATTTGGTTTTCCCCGAGAGGTGTAGTATGCTTCTCAGTAACAGACTACCTACAAAATTAAAAAGGGATCATCAAGAGAGGTTGCTCTTCTAGAAGCTATTATGAGCACACTTTTTTTTTTTTTTTTTTTTTTTTTGGTAAGTATAATGCACCGGGAAATTTTTTCCATCAGGTAGGGAAGGTGAAGATCCAAAAAAGGGTACCAAATTTACATGGGCTAAACACCTGGAGCAGTACATGGTACCAACAATACTGTTCTACTGAGTCATCAGAACAAAACCCCTGAAGGTTTCTATGCTGCGTCTGACATGGGACATTCTGATAAAAAGTCGAGGATAACAAAGGAGCTAAGAACCAGCTCATTTTCTCTTGGACACCATCAGGGCAGCTGAGGAAGAAAAGCCACAGACCTGAAAGGCAGCCAATATTCTGACCATCAAGGCTTCTTTGTTACTCAAAATCAGGTAACTACAACTACTACATGAAAGAAAAAAACCTAAAAATCTTCTCAAGAGCCACTAAATATAGTTTTCATCATATGTGCACAGAAGACTGTCAGAAGCTATCAAACAAAGACAAGGGAACAAAATTCAATGAAGTAATTTTTTTTAAAACAGTTAGCTGTTTCTAAGTGCTTTTTCCCTTATGGAAACACTATGAGAGCAGCCACACTGTGCCTAGTTTTTGTCAGGAATTCTGCAATAGATAAGGACTATATCATGGCGTGATGAAACAGAAACAAGCAACAAAGAACAGAGCAGAAACAAAAAAGGAGGTTTAGCTCCTCAATACTGGAACCTTCATTCTGTCCAAACTGCACTGTATCACGTTTTTATTAACTTTTTACTCTTTTTTTTTTTTTTTAAATTCTTCCAGTAAACCCCAGTAAGCTCTTCCTAATCTAAA
The DNA here is from genome assembly GCF_026419915.1 of Harpia harpyja. Classification (NCBI taxonomy): domain Eukaryota; kingdom Metazoa; phylum Chordata; class Aves; order Accipitriformes; family Accipitridae; genus Harpia; species Harpia harpyja. The sequence goes on from NC_068940.1 coordinate 6,287,466, forward strand.
GAGATGAGGACTGTTTTATTTAATTCCTATTCATGATCATAGTATCTGAACAGCAATAGAAGTAACATACTACACAGTATAATGTCTCTTATCCTCTCTGTTTAACCTCTTTTTTATAGAATCAGGGAAATGTAGGTTGGAAAGGACTTCTAGAGGTCATCTAGCCTAACCTCCTGCTCACAAGTGGACTACTGACAACATCGTTACCCAGCCAAGGCCAGAAAACTTGCTGTCACTTGTTATGTCTTCTGGCCTGATCAAGAAAAGCTTGCTTCCATAGTCTTTGCAGTTGCCTTTCAAGTAATTACAGACTACTATTAGATAATCCACTAGCCTCCTATGTGCCGGACTCATGACAGCCTGACCATTTTAGTAATCCTCCAACGGACCTGCTCCAGTCTCCTTGTACCTCTCAATTGCCTCCACTGCACCCAAAACACAGTAATCCAGGTGAAGCCCCACCAAGTAAAGAGGAATAAATGCCCTCCCTCAATCTCCTGGTCATGTTTGTCTTATTCACAACTGAGAGCAACTCCTGAGAGGCGGTTCATGTCCTCACCATGTGTCTTGCATTCTTTGCAACGGGCTACTTAGCCAACAGCCTTCTCTCAATAGATTATGAAGCTATGGTAGCTAACTCTTCTTTAATATCTTTAATTTCTCATTGTTTTATACCACACCTGAAAGAGTGGTAAAGGCCCAAACAATTCTCAATGGACTACATTTTGACATACCTATTTGTTGGACAAAAAAAAATCTGGCTTCTGTATTGGTAGAACGTCTTAATGCTTCTACACTCACACAAATTCATCACAGTTCCTGAAAGCAACGGACTCCTACACTGCTTTAACTTGTTGCTTTAGAAGGACCTTGCACCACACGTTACCATACAAACTGAAGAGATATTACTATTTTCTTGAGAGACTGAAGCTTTGAGTCTGTGATTACATGTACAGATTCAACAGTGTATGATGATTATTTAAGAAGCTAATCCTACTTCTGAAGAGAAGAAATATGATTTTGTCTTTTTCTGCTGAGGCATTTTTAATCACATTATCAAAAACAGAACAAAAATGAAATTCCCAGGTGACTTGAACGATGACTGCACTTTGCTTTTGCTTGTACACTACTGGAAAAATTCTCCACTCAGTTGTTGTCCCTGATGCTTAAGCATGGGAAGGGAGAAGATGCTATTAGAAAGCAGGAAGCTCAAAAGTGCATCAAGCAGGGTAAGATGGCTTTAGTGCTCTCCCACTGTGAGGTGGGACTGATCGGAGTAGCTACATCTGCTCGTCACTAACAATTTATGCAGCATGCTTGCTTCCATTCTGGTTTAGGCTTTTTGATGTGAATGGCTGGGAAAACATTTGCAGGGGGAGTGCCGAGAGAAGGAAGAGAAAGAGACAAGCCCCTAGAAGTAGCTCCAAAAAATTAACACCAGTTTAGTTATCTAAATCTAGTTCAAAATGTATTATTTAAAGAGCTAAAAATTGTAACTTCTATCAGAGCTGGAGGAATAATTTCTCTAAGCATATTAGCTTGCCTAAGAATGTTTCCTAAAATAACCAAGATATCATTCTAGTAGTTTTCACAATAGATAATATTCTACAAGTTCAATACGCTGCAAGGCATTTCATAGGGATAATAATAAATGTATGGGCTCATGAAAGTTTTAGGTCACATGCATATCTGAAAGGTCAGAACAATTTAAAGGAATCAAGCAACAAACATTAGCTCCTATGTCTTAACACTAAACATTTCTAAGAAACAGCAATCCAATGTGGCTTGAAAATATACATATATATATGCACATGACAACAACTACTTTACTCCCAAAGCTCTATTTCCCTTTTTTTTCTTCCAAATTTCCCATAAACTTTAATTCTCACAGATTAATACCACCATCTTTATAGCACCTTTTTACCTGTACATACACATAGAAGGAATATTCTGTTTTTGAAGAGGAAGCAGACTCTAATACTACACAGTACTAAGTTTGCAGCATATAATCAGCAGCAGTAACTATTTGAGCACAGTAAACCACATATAACACTTCACCAGGATTTCACAGTTTTATCTCCCATCCCAGCTATCAGGAATATCAGGAGAAAGACCTCATTGCAGTGTGCTATTGATCAGTGGCTTTTTAAAGATAATCTATCATGACAGCAATGAATAATTTTTAAAGGTTATTTTGCAAGTCCTATGCACAATGAGCTAGGTGCTTTACAGATAAAGTTTCTGTAATGTTCTCTAACCTTTTTCTCAGTCCCATTTCTGATGAGTGATCACCCACAGGTCTGTACAGGAAATGGTGGCAGACTCCAGCTGCATGTTCCTGGGGCTCCAAACTTTCTTTGTATGACAGATTCATGCCCTTCGTAAAAGAAATCCATCTGCTCCTACCAGGAGTTTCAAAGAAATTCTATTCTACAGTTCTCAGACACTGCAGAATTTGAGAGGATGGGAGAAGTGCTAACTGCACAACTTACACCTCTGAAATTTGCTTATATTTTTCTTCCAAATTTCCGTAGTGACTCAAGTACATTTTTCAGACTCTGATTGCACTAAGTGTATAATATGTTTTCTTTTAAATATCACTTCATTAATAAGCATCATGATTTTTTCCTACCATAGCCTATATGCAAAGATTTTAAATGTTAAATAGGTAATTCTTACAGTGATTGAGCCTTTATTCTGAACAGTCTACACACAGGAAGATGTTCCCCTGACATCAAGCAGAAGTTTGTTTTTAAACAGGTGCCAGAGGGAGTCAGAACTTTTCTTTTAAATAAAGCTCAAATTGGGAAATTGAGCATCACACTCCCTGAAGCTCCTTTCAAAATCTGAGCCCCATTCACCAACTTTTCACGTCTCTTGCTAGCAGACAACACACTCCAGGTTTCTCTAGCACCCAGGGGAGCAAAGTGTGTGTTAACCTTATTTGAGACAATACAGAACTCTGTATCTGTAGGACATAGGCCCACCTATATCAGCAGAAGGCTGGTTAAATTCTTCAGTAAGGAACAGTAAGCATGTACTTAAATATGTTACATGCATACTTATTTCAAAATACACGACAGAATTACAGAAGTAAAAAGGTAAGTTCTGCATCACTGCTACCAGCAGCTCAACTTGATGGAATTTTTTTTATGGTATCTTAGATTTAACAGTATGAAACACTAAGGAGCGAACACCTTAGGTTGCTTACCGGGTTTTAATAATCCCTTTCCATGGAGCTAGACAGTGCTGCACTGCTCACTTGTGCTTTTTTTTTTTTTTTTAAATTAAAGCTCTTACCCTGTTCTGTGCCCTGATCATGGGTCAAGTGAAGGCCAGATCTACTCTGATGACCTTCAGAAGACTTAAGAGCCTTCACTCCCAATGCACTCTCCTTAAAATGTTGTTACAGCTACATTCTCCGTCCCTACTCCCATGAGCATACCAAAAATTACTCTTACTTTCCGCCTCCGTTCACAATATATATCAACTTACGGAATACCCACTTACTCTATGATTTCTGCCAGTATTTGCCACTTTCTGAAAAAGCTATCAGATGTTATATGCAAGAGCATCTTCCCCCCTGACGGGAATTAGGCAGGCTCAGACAAAACCCTATGTGTAAAGCAAGATTAGCTTAAAGAGATATTGTACTATTATACTTATTTTCTAAACTATTTCCCGCTCTACAAAAATAGTGGTATCTAAAATAACACTGAGATGGATAAACTGTGTTTCCACCCAGTTTGAAATGTCTTCAGTATCAGAAAATCACAATGTCAATAACACAGATACCAAATTAGGAAACACAGAAATAGAAAATAATTATTTGCTGCAGCAAACTTATCTCAAACTGTGCCTCTAAGAACTTTTGCTTTAAAAAGTAACTCAGAAGAAAAAGTAAGCAGATAAATATTTTACTATTCATACATTAGCTTTATCAATTTTAAAGCACAAAATCAGAGCATGCGTGGTGTTCACAATGAGTTATAATATTCCGTAGAACTGCTCAAGCTCTAAAAGTACATGAATAATTTGAGAGTTTGCACATAACTCTCAAAAGTTATAAATTTTAAAAAGCGAACTCCTTCATTTCATCTTCTGTATTCTAAACAGTGTGCATTTGACCTTGACATCAAAATGGGCAATGATACCCTCCGCATTTTCAACTTGCTATACAGTTTAACTAATATGTTACAAACTATTCCCACTGTATTGGTATCCCACATCTTGATATTAGAGAATTTGCAACACATTTATTGGATTTAATATTGACCAATACAACCCAAAATGTTTTAATTTTTATTATGAGTTTTCTTTCTGCAAAGCTGGGCATAATAGAAAGGATGCATAACTTGAAAAGAAACCGTTCAAGATGCCAAGTTGCCCCAGAATAGTATTTCCTGTATGTTACTACAAAAGGAAATCATATAGTGCTAATTTAGAGAAATCACTGCTGAGGCTATGGACTATAGTCAGCATCTACCCAGCTGTCTTCTTCCAGAATTTAGCCAACCCACACAACACACACTTCAGTTCCTAATCGTACCACAGAAAGTGCTTGGGAGCTGTTTGAAAGCCTACATTCTCCTTCCTGTTGCTCTCAGACTCCCCAGCTATACATACCCTTCCTTCTATAAATGCAGCACTTTACCTGCCACATGACCATCGGCCAGTATTTCAGAAAGAGCATAAATACCAGACTGGCAGTTCTGTACAAGCCCAAGCAACAGTGGATGCTTTTTCCCTGATTATCAACAACAGTTTCCTCTATGGACTATAAATTATGCTCTCGTATCTTTTGTCTAGCATACAGTTCTCTCTAGGATAAAGAGAGCTTCTGATTAAATTAACAGGCTGGAGCATCGCACTGTTGTTGTTTCTTTTAGTATTAACCCAATATTACCATTCTCCCGGTCTGATGGAATTATCTCAGCATTCCAAGATTTGTTAAACTTAACATCCATCAATTATTACCACAACCTATGGCATTTAAAAAAAATCTAGGAGTTTTATGCACTTTGTATAAACATGCATAGGACATACTAAGGACATATAATAAACATACATCTTTACTATATCATTAGTGCCACTTCAAAATTGGTAGGATCTCTCTTTTTAGTTCTAATGTGCATAGCCTTCTCGGTATTCTTAGGGCTCCCCACCATAGATATTCCCTTAATAAAATTAGCTTCTCTTTGCCAAAAATCTAAGTTATGTAACCCTCATTTTGTGTCATTTTCCACTTTCCCCCCTTCCGTTTCCTATGTATATCTAAAAAAAGCTGCCTTAACATCACCTGATTAGACCTTTATTCCATATTCCCCACCCTTCTTGATTACAGAATTGGGGACTAGTGAAGGAACTGTTCCAACACAAGTCTCCACTTAGTCTAAATTTTTCTTCTTAGATAATTTTACCTGTTTCTTTAATTCTTTCTGAATGTTAAACACATTATTCGCTGAGATAACCCCCAATGAAGAGAACCAGCTTCATACAGTCACTAATCCTTATCAAACTATCAGTTTGAAATCCATTTATGATTTCACCTTTACAGACACAGTCAGTTCAAAAATAAATATCATCTCGTTTCAGGTAGAACAATGCTTATGGTAAAAATAGACACTTAAATGTGATGTTTAAAGTTTTCCGAAAAACACTGTTCAGTCTGGAAACCAGATGAACACTCCAAACAGGTCAGAGGGACAAATAGTTGCGTAGGAAGGCACCTTGTTACACTGAACTTCCATTTGTCAAGCAAATCTCACTCCAGCAGAAGTTGCCCATCTGTTGCGTATAAAAATAGCAAAACCAGTTTGTTTGCATTCCCAGTAAAGCTAATCAATGGTGGGGGGAGAGCAAGATACATCTCTGTTTATAAGCAGGCTTCCTGGAAGAGTGAAGTAGAAGTTACTACAGACAAGGACTCCTTAGCACTGATAGTGGGAGGGAAGCAGGGGAGAGGAGCTTGCCAGTTTTACTGAAAATCACCGCTGTTTGCTATGATAACGGCATGAAAATAGAGAGGCTCTTAGCAAATTCAGTAAAAGAACTGTATCAAAATAAGATCATACAGTCATATGGGATGAATTTAAGAAATTTACATAAAATCACTACAGATCATGGCTTTACTTGAAGACAGAAGAAAACCTCTCTCTTTAGGAAGCTGAGGAAACTACTCTTTGTCCAAGGTTAAAAAAAAAGAACTCTTGGTAAAGAGCAAAACTAACAGAATTACAGACTGAAAGTTCAGTTGCTGTTTTCCAGCTATTTAACAAGTCATTTGCTTTGCAAGAAAAATGTGATTTTTGCCTTAAAAATTATGTGCCTGAGAAGCACCAGCTAAATATTCCCAGGTACTTCTAACACACATCTGACAAGCACTGTTTAGAAAGTAATCCAAAGACACTACACCATTTCACAAGAAACACAAACACCACTGTATGGCATCAAGAATTTTTAAGCACCACCTGCAGCAACTAGAAGCAGCAGAGCAGCAAAATTTCTAATTACCTGCTTTAAAAAAAAAATGCACAAAACTTAAGATTACCACAGGTAAGTAAGCCCCAATAGAAAAAGGTCATCTTTTTATTACTTCTGTTATCCCTAACCACAGTTTCGATTAATGATTTAACATACTCGAATGGACAACACAACATTTATGACTCAGTATTCTAAAGAATCAACAACCTCTCCTAGAGGAGGGCAATTACCAACCATCAATTATCTGAACATTATTAGTTCATGCTATCCCTCTCAGAAACCTGGAGTTATCGATGCAGGATTTCAGACACCATTACTTCCACAAAGATTTCTGATAGAGTGAACTTATCTCAAGCAGGAGAAGTAAAGGCTGGAAAGCCAGTCCACATAAAACACAGAAATCTTGTATATGTGAGCCTCTGGAAAATTTGGCCTTGTTTCTATCAAAGCAGTACTTACAATAAATTGAATGTGCTGAACAGGCTAAAGACTCATGACAGACATCAGATGATTTTGAACTATGGTTATGAAGGTCAACATTTGATCTTCAACTCTGCTATTACAAGACATCATTATCAAAACAAAAGCACCTAAGTACCAAAGCAACAGAGATTCACTAAAGAGTATTGCTTACTAAATAAGAATTAAATTGAGCTCTGAGAAATCTAGGGAAGCATGAAGATACTACCACATTAAAAAAAAAATTCATGGCATATGTAAAGTTTTAGTTATAAGAAGTACCAGATACTAGAAATCTTTCTTTTGCAGTATTTATTATGTGCACACATACTTTCACGAGTGTAAAACAGTGAAAATGTGATGGGGGCGGGGGGGGAAGTAATTTCCTCACACAAACACATTACCTAATTTTTAAAAAGTATAGTATGCTACGTACCGGAGTAACTGCAAGACATACAACAGAAGCTGAAAGAAGAATTTCTAGTTTATCAGAAAGATGTTTTAAACAACCAACAATCAATCGTTTTATTAGTCTCAATACAAATTTTCAGCATTTGTGTTCTTCTTCCCCAAAACTTGTGATACATTAGGATTGCACTGTTGTAGAAGCTAATTTATGTCAATTTGCTTTTGAACTGGGGCCTCAAAGGTGAAGCTTTCTGTGGGCTGACTGATGGGGTCTTGGCTGAATAATTCACATAAGCCAGGTCAGAATTCCTTACCTCACAACAAGGTGGATCTGTCCGTGTTAAGCTGTTTGGCTATTTACAATAGTAACACGGAGGGGGCAACCCCATACCTTGGCGGCAGAGTGGACAGCTTCTGGAATGCCGCTCAGCAGCTCAGACCTGGAAGCGTCTACATGTGAAACTCGCTGTGAGCTGGGAACCCTTTTATCAGACTATAGATAAACCAAGAATAAACTTACAATATGGAGTAGAAGAGTACTTTGTAAAATCTTATATGAAAACAAAACCGCTATCCCTCAGACAGCCTCTCAACAGTACTGTATACATTAGCTAGCCTCAGGGAAAAAAATTCTGAGATCAACCTCAACTGGTAAAACAAAACAAGACGTCATGTCAGTATGCATTTGCACGTTTAGTACGTTCTTATGTTGAACGCACTATGATCTGATTTATTATCTTAAGTTTATTAGACAAATTTAAGAGACCTTGAACTCTTCTTGTACTAATTAAGGGCACCTACTGTATTTGAATTGTGTTGCTTCTCACTTGTTCTCCTTCCCCTTAAAATAGGGTCTTAAGTACTCAGCAGTAGCTTCAGAAAGGACTAACAAAAAACCCTCAGTGAGCAAGCAATCCAAATTAAAGCCTTTGTAATTCTGTGTACAGAATCTATCTACAGGTATATAGCTAGTACAGCTACCAAATACCTTGTGTAACAGTGTATTTTATACCATCAACATCTGAAAATTGGGGCCGGGGTGTGAACATCAAGACCATTAAAATACTCCTTTTCCAGTAGCAATAGAGTATGTCTAGGTAACACAATACCTATCACTTAAAATTTCAAGTGTTCTTTTAAATACTAACTCTCCTCATACCTATCTGGTTAGTTATTATCCACTTCTCACAGTTGCACATATCTTGGTAGAGACTCAAGTGGGCTGAAGGGGCAATAAAAGAAGAATTATTATACCTGAAGTCTTTACCGTGGATCCTTTAATCTACCTAAGTCAACAGCATTCTCTGTTAACACATCTGATCTCCATTCCAACCCTTGCAACATTTCATCCACTTCTACACTGAAGGAAGAAAAGGGGGAAGGAACAAAAAAAGCCTGATCTTCCATCCAAAGTAGTTATTGCTTTAAAGTAATCAAGGATTACTGATATAAAACAAAACACATCATTGCAGCACATAGAAATATGTGCTGGTAGCTGGATGAAAGACCATCTCAAGCATTTCTCATTTATACTCCAAGTTATTTGTTATGCTGACTTCAATAAAGATGATGTAACTATTGCATAAAATGTAAGAGTGTACTGAATTTATTAAATGAAAGCTTAAACGCAGAGGACGCCTCTCATTCAACCATTTTTCATGAAAAATCTGTATTTAAAAAAGACTCTAGCACTGCAAGTCACTCATTCTGTGTTGTCTTTTCTCTTTGTTCCCCCTTCCCAGCAGTGGAGATTGCATGAACATTTCCAAAGAACGCTTTAAAGACTAGTTCAGGCGCTTTTGCTGGAAGTTCACCATTTTACTGTTTTACTTCTGAATTGCTTTGCATAGCTAGAAGGCTAATTGAACTTACCCTTACTGTTAGTATGCCAGGTACACAGAGGAAGATACTTAACATGGAATCTTCAGTACTCTGTGTTAGAGTGCTGTCCATTTAAGACCAAGGTTTTTGTGCACTGTACTTCCCTGAGATTTTTTTTTTTTTGGAGGTGGATGAGGAAGGGAGCATCATTTAAAACAAACAAGCAAACAAACAAAACCAAACAATAAATAAATCTAAGAGTATGTCAACAGGAGGTTGGCCTGCCAGCCACTACCAGCACTCAGGTGTGCCAGGGCAAGAAAGGGAAAACAGAGGGCACTGGGGTAAGCCAGTATAAGGCAGAAGCAGCAGGTGATACAGGAACAAGTAGAGCAGAAGAGATGTAAAGGATGGCCAAGAAGGCAAGGTATGGGGGGTAAATAGATTACAGGAAATGTTTAGCAATTTGCCAATGCCTAGGAGATCTATCATCCTGTTGCTTTATTATCACCATGGCATTTAGTATTATAAAATAAGTTAAAAACCCAGGAAATTGCATAACTATTTCCCGCAGAGCAGGGCAGTCATCTTCAGTGCAAAGCAACAAAACCAGGCTGTATCTCACACATTCAGTTAGACTGCTGTGTGATAACTCTACGTAAATAAGCCCCCAAACTTGACGTAGTTCTCAGAACACATACATGCGACTCAGAATACCAAGTGCTCTAAATTTCACAGTTCAACTGATGTAACGGACTTAACATTTTTTAAGATTACAGTATGCAGAATTAAAATTACCATCAAAAAGAGTTTTAAGACCATATCCATGTTATTTCAGAATTGTGTATTACATGCTCTCAGCTTGATTTAAAACATTTTCATTTAGGATGTTTGTGTTTTCACTAAGTGGTTATCTGGTCTGGATCTGTCAGCAATTACTTATCACTGTTTTAATACTGCAAGTAGCTTCAGTCAACACAGAGCGTTTTTCCAAGTTACATATCAAACTAAGAACAAGAACAATAAGTGTGTGATAAGAGACAATTCTCATGAACTAAGGTTAACAGAGTAGGACTTCTCATGTATGTATTAAGGCACTAGTATTTTACAGAAATTTTGTTTGCTACATAAAAGCAGTGCTGCTAGAAAAGGAATATTAAGCCCTGCAATAATTGCAAAAAAATATCTTGCAGAACAATTAAATTACTATATATTTGTTTATCTCAAAGTATAAGCACACTGTGCAAACTATCAATTTCTCAAAATGCATTTTCCTGTAACTATTGACTAATTATAAAGGGACTGCCTAATCGTATTCTAGTGCTGCACGTACAGCAAGGCAACCAAAAGCAGCATGTACTTCATCCCTGCAATTCATTACACTTTCCCACAGAACACACTGCCTAAAAGCCCAGATCCTCCCACCTTACTACTTACTTTCCTTCACTCCACCTTTTTGACTTTCTCTAACTGTGCTATATTTTGCCAACCGAAAGAACAGTGCAGTATAAGCGCTTTCTGTTGTTGAACAGAGAAATGTATTTACTCCCATGTCTGATCACAGGACAACAAAATCTCTTGGTGCATTTTGTGCTGGCGGTTGCCTTTCTGCACGGGAGCCGGCCCTGCCCAGCCCCTGAGCGAGAGCTGTCGGCACTCCAAGAAAACGATGAGGCTCAGAGCAAAATACAAACAAGTAGAGACTATGAACAGATGCCTAATAAGGAATTCAACTGAAGGGGGAACAGTAAGTTGTTAAAACTCAAAGAAAGGGTGGCCAGAGTTACTTCCTTTTGACCCCATCAGCAGTCAGGTTTTTGTTTGTTTTTAACATAGAGAAATGCAGAATTTTTATCCAGTTGCTAACCTCTCTGTCATACATTTGCCTCCTACCTTCTCTTCACTCCCACTCAGGAGTGGCCAAAATTGGTAATTATAATTTGTTGTAGGTAAGCAATTAAAAATGAGAAAAGTTATGATCACCGTTGTATTAAGTCAACACACCACTCGTGCATATGCAAAACTGAAATTTCCAGTGGGGCCAGCTGCTGAGAGTCATACCCAGCAGTGACCATTTTCAAACGGATCATGTTCCTTATTTGTGTTGCTTGAAAACAAACCCATAAGAAAAAAAATTCAGGTGAAGAGCATAATTACTCATCACCACCATGAAAACCTGTGCCTAATCGGGAACTTGTAAGTGCTTAAATTTTGTCTTGCAGATTTGATAATTTGTCCTCTAGAGATCTGCATTTCTAGAGTTTGTGGTTTATCATTAAGGAGAAAGCAGAGAGCAGAAAAAGAGGTCTTTTAGTTTACTTCCATAAAGCATGATCTTCTGTCTTCATTTCCCAGAGGTCAGCTGAGTGAGTAAATAGGAGAATAAATAGGAGAAGACCCATCAAGCAACATACAAGAGATGGAGGGAGGGCATAGATGGAACAGGAAAGAATGCATTTCTTGACCATAAGCAATTCTGGCTTGCACAACGGAAGGGTGACCAACAGATCAATGGTCAGCTCGCATCTCTGGCTACGTATGCATGGGTCATCTTCTGGATAAATTTGCATTTACACATTGCAGTAACAGCCAAGCTGAAATCTTAAAACCAGTGCAAAAAGGATTTGGCCTTTTTATCCATAAGTTTGTCTGAAGCTCTAGCTAGAATTCCGCAATCTGTTAAGGGTTATTATTATTAGTGAGGAAAAAAGGCACAGTAATTGTAACAATGTAGAGCTTGTATAATTGTTCACAGTGAAAGTTTTGATGCAGTCATCATTGTAGCTGCAGCTTTCACCAGACTTATCTACACATACAGAGAATACACATAGATAATCTTGATACAAAAAAAATCACTAATCTTGAGTTTCTCTGCCCAGTTTGATAATTCAGCATTAGAGAATGCAGGTGTACTAATGGAAACCATGAACTTTTTATTTTGGAAGAGTTAATAAATTCAAATTTGAACAGTGGGACAGATGGGGAAACTGCTAAGCTAACATAAAATTGCATATTTCAAAGGCTGTCTTCTGGCATGATAATAATTAAAAAAAAAAAAAAAAAAAAAAGATAAATCTGCTGGAAACCATGCCAGAGGCAAGTGGAAATATAATCAAGTCAGCACCTGAAGAGCCCATCTTCTGAAGGCTATTTGCTCTGCTCCCAAGCAGGTGGCTATAATTATCTTCTCAACTACCTACAGCATGCTGTTAAGTTTAATGAATTTCACTGTTTGTAAAAGAGTTAACTGCTGCACAATAAGAGTTAATACATTCCTTGTTAAAAATTAAAAAAAAAACAAAAACAAAAAAACCACATCTCTTGAAACATCCCTTGACAAGTCATGATATCTGGGAATAACCTGATACCCTTCTGGCTCAGTAAGACCCCTATCAGAAGGCTCTACTTCAGTGTCACTACACATACATGGAAGTTAGCTTGGTAAGCATACATAGCAGACAGATGTTTCAGCACGTCGTGATATGCTAGAGCTGACTATCCCATTGCATACTAGAATAATCTTGTTATTAAAAAAAAAAAAGGCTCAGAATAATGCTGCTTTGCATTTTACACATCAGCTTTCATCCAAGGATCATAAATCCTTTCTTTTGTCCAAGCAGCATTTTTCTAACCTCATATCCACAAGGTGGGTATCCTTCTTTATCACAATTTTACAACTCCAAAAAGTAAAGAGTGACTTGTTCAAAGTCACTCAAGCAGTAAAACCAAAACCACATTCCAAAATCCAGACCATCATCCTGTTGTCAAAATTTAGCCAGCGTCACATGGTGGGAAAGGAGAGACAGACTGGCTACAACTTTTTCCAGTTCAGTGGACAAAGCGTTCCCTTTAAGTGTTACAACATTGGAGCCACATGAGCCAAAAAACTGCCTAACATAAAATGAACCACATTCAGACTTTCACTGCCCGAGTGTTGCACAAACCCTGGGTCTCAGAAAGACGACTGGCAAACATTCAAAGCGATGAGTAACCAATCTCCCTCAATATGCCACTTCTGATACGGTGTGAAGGGCAAATGAAACTCTTTGCATTTAAGCGAGAGTGAGTTTGGTTTTAAATAACTTGGACTTTGTACTACCTGCCTCACATGACTGATTTAACTTTACAAGGTTAAATCAAAGAAACCTTTTAGGAAATAACACAATGTCAGAGACATTCTCTTTTCCAGACAAAATACCAAAAATGTATAAGAGAGCAAAGGAGGAGTTGTTAATTGTCTGGCTCCAGCCAGCTGGCAAACTCCTATCCCCGAGGCCAGACTTCAAGCTCAATGGGTCTGAGATGGAAAAGTCACAACTAAGGAAAAACTCAGAGAAGCACCCAGAAAGCAGATGGGCATGATCTCCTTCCTGAGTCCACGCGTGGCAACAACTCCATGAAGCTTATTAGCAGTGTTTACACACCAGAACAATCCAGCTGAGCCCAGCCACGTTGCTTGTACTCTTCCCAGTGTGTTTCAGATAAATTGACCATGGACTCTCAATGGTAAATTCTCCTGAAAGATGCTGAGCATGTGTCAAACACACAGTCTTCATACACGTACTGCTCCAATGAAGACTGTGGATTTAACTGAAGTGTGAATTTAACTTCACAAGCATTTCCAAGATGTATCAGTCAAAAGGAAGAGTTTTCTCAATTATTTCTTTTTCCTCACAATAATCAGCTAGACATTTTTAAACTAGAGTTACAGTTCAGCAATAGAGAACTGAGGCATGGGCCTGCGTTGTCAAATTGTTAATAATTTTTGTGTTATCAAGTACTTGTAGTCAAAGTAAAGTACGTTTTTCCATATCCACCCCAGTGCACTTCAAGTGCGTTTGATAGATTTCTCCAACTTAAATAATCCTTAGTACATGGGGTTGTTTTTTTTTTTTTCAAAAAGTTATTTACGCAAACTATCAATTTTTCTGCCAACAGAAATGTTGGCTGCCTACATCTTAAAATGTTAGTATCTTACCCATACTATGCTTCTACTGCACCTAACCATACTCACAGTTTACAAAACAAAACAAAACTACTACCACAAAAAGTTTTTTCTTGTTTGAACATATTCTCAGTTTTCATTTAAGGAAAACCGATGAGTTCAAGCTGTAAGAAATGGACTTCAGCTAGGATTTATTTCCACAATATTTTGCTGCTTTCAGTGCGCTCAAGTTTCTAGTGTGAAACTCGCCATTCTTCAAAACACGGGGACTGCAGAGGCCATGCTATCAGACCAGTTATAAAAAGCAAGCTGACCGAGCTTTGAAGGGGCTACAGCAGGCACTGGAACCAGCCCAGCCATACCATCAATACGCTCCATGTGTGCTAAATTATCTTGAGAAGCAGGGCAGGGTTTTGCTGCAGCTGACTGCTTCCAGTTCGTAAGTCAACTCCTTCTGAAACAAGCTGAGCTACCACTGGCTACAGTCTTGTGTTACAAAAGACAGCCCTACACAGTGATTTTGTTAGTAGCTGATGAGCTGCTATAATTCAAGGTACAGTATTTCTGCTGCAGAAATAGCTGTAACACTGGCACTGAAGTGTCAAAAGCCCATTCTCACGGCCACTTATTTCACCCACTGCTTCCCAAAGCTAGGAAATGGGGCACACAGCAGGAACACAGGCAAGGGGCAAAATCTGATTTAACTAACAAATGTGATACTTCCAAAGTTCTAATGGGTGATTTATGAAATGCCTTGACATCCTATGCAAGCCTGAAACATTATTTGTTTATACAATCCATATCCACACAAGAGCTGAAAGCTACTTAAATGCCTACCAGTTCAGTGCAGACAGAACTGACTCAAGTTCAGCAGATTGCAGGATGTGTCAAATAACGTTGGAAACAAGAATACAAGGGGCCAGCATTTGTCAGTTAACAAGCTGACACAGGAATGCATTTTTGATAGCTGCTCAACACATGATTTTTTCTTTTTTTTTTTTTTTTTTTTTAAAGTATCTCATTTTGGTCGCTGTAAGCAAGAACTCCTAAAACAAACAAACAAAAACCCTACAAAAACCCACACAACACTAGTTTGCTGCTGCTTTTAAAGTTACAGAAATCTGTCAATAATGCACTTTTAAAAAATCACAACAGGCAAGTGCAAATAAGTTTTCAAAGGGCAATAGGAGCAAGTATTGTATTCCTTATTGTTTCTGACTGCGTTTCCTATGAAAAGAATATTAGTCTCCATAGTCAAAAATCACATTGTTTCTGTAGCCTAAAAGACAACTAAATGAAGAAGACTAATTTCAAATTACCAGGATCTGAATACAGGCTACAAAATACTGCCAATGTATTTCAACACTAAAACATTAGGTTGAAACTATGTTACTTACTGCAATGGAAAGATTTCAGGTGTGTATACTTTACCTTCAGTGCTTATTTTGCAGTAAATGCTTTCTCCATTCTTATACAAAGTTAAACATAACACGCTACAGAAAACTATTCTACATCTGGTGCTTTTAGATAAAGTTTTCATAAAATTACACAATGAGGTGCTTCTTCCCACCCATCCTTCAGCTTTCTAACCAATATTCAATCTCAAAACCCCCCACCCTAATTAAATGAAAAAACAGAATGTAATGGTAAAAACATTACAAACCTATTAACTTTTAAATAATTCCCACATTCATTTTGCACATTACTGGGTGCATCAAAACTTGCCTGTGAAAGAATAAAGTGGGAGGAAGCTGAGGGTTACACCAGCAGACTGCAGCTGCCAGATCTAGGCTGGGTTTTTTGATCCGAATGACTTGGAGAACACAGTGTTACTTGCTTTCTCTGAAGGACATATCATAAATAGTCTGAGTTAAAAAACAAAACAAAACGAACCCCATGTCAGGAACCACATCTTGCCCTGAGCTGAGCCCGCTCCCAACACCTCGAAACTGAAGCTGACTACTCCTGCAGCCCCCCGTGACCCCGGCAATACAGCTCCAGGCACTGGCACAACATTGGGAATTACATTACCCCAGAGCAGTGCAGTCCTTTTTATTTTAAAGATTAGCAAAAGGAAATAAGTTGGCCAACGATGAAGTCATAATTTACCTGTATGTGGTAGTAGCACAGTGATGCATTTTGTGACTACTGAAAAAAAGTCTTAGGAGTTTGGGGGTTTTTTTGCATTGAGGGGGCTGATAGCCAAGCACTCCGCCAGCCTGTGCCAGCCCAGGCAGTCTGCAGCTCTCCTGGATCGTTCCAAATACACCCGACAAATAAAAGCACCAAAACAGCGCAGCCACTTGCCAGATTGCCACAAGAACAAAAGTACAGCAGGTGGCTATCCACAACTCCAAATTAAATCATACACTGCTCAGAACTTTATACCAATCGCTGTGTAGTGCTGTATCTGTTTAATGTTACTCTTCATCCTCAATTTTCAAAATGAAAAGAAAATGGGTTTTAGTGACACACGAGCCACAGAAGTAGACAATGATCTGAACGGTATTATTCAGCACTCAATAAAACAGAGAAAAAACTATTGCATTTTTTTCCCTCCCTGTTCTCCACTTTCTTCCCTTTCAATATTTATTAAGTAAACCAGTGCTTATCTGGAATAAATCCCCGGGCTCAGTGAAACACCAGGTGGTAGACCGGGGTAGTTTTTCTAGCAACAGATGGCTCAAACATTTTATGACAAACGGACACGGCACTATCGCTAGTCAGGCCATCTTTCAGTTAGTTCTTTATCTAACACCAGCGACTAACCCGGGAAGCCCCGACGGCCGCTCACCCGAGCCAGGGCCCCACCTCCCCGGCAAAGGGCCGGGGGATCCGGCCGCCGGAGCCTCGGAGCCCGCTCCCCGTCCGCTTCTCACGCCGACTTCACGGTGGGAGTTGGCGTCGGGCTCCGGGAGAAAATCCAACGCCTGGCATTTCAGACGAAAAACTTGGGAAACACTGGTTCTACAGAAAAGCTACAAAGCGCAACCTATGCCTCCTATGTTACAATGTAGTATTTTTTAATTACTTTTACTTGCTCGTTGTCTTATCAGTCTGCATTGAAAGCAACTGTGATCGGCTACTTTCAACCTTAAATAGGAAAGGAGCTATTTGGCTTACACACTTTGCTGTGCACCATAAAGGAAGACTACTTGCTTCAGCTGAAGAAAAACATTCAGTCATTACAATTATGCTAGTGTTAATAAACAGAAAGAGAGAACTAACCAGAAAAAGAAGCACTAAATACTCCATTACTCCGATGCATTTCTCACTGGTAATTTAATTCCAATAGACTTGCACCTGAATTGCATACTCCCTGCCAGGTCATTCGATGGGGGACGGAGACAGCACAGAGGCCACCCCAGGCACAGCCATACTTCCACGCTCCCCACTTCTTCCTCCGGGAGGTTGTTCTCAGACAGGGATTTGGGAAAAACATCTTCCAGTCTCACATTGGCATTATTATTTTGAAATCTGAAATCGCATTTTGGATCTCTTTTGCAAAGGTTAATAGTATGTTTGTAATATTTTTAGTGATATGACATTGCTGAACTGATGTGACAGAAGTCAGATACGCCTAAAAATAACCTCAATCCCCAGTTACAAGGCACTGTCTGGTCTGGGGTTTTGTTTTCTTGATTTTTTATTTATTTATTTATTTATTTTTATATAAAGGGCATCACCACTTGCAGAAGTGAAAAGGCCATGAACTAAAAAGTTTACTACCTAGGAGAAAGGGCTAAAGGATGGAAAACCAGAAGCAGAAGCTTGAAGTCTTTTTACACCCCTGAAAATACAGTAAGGGTTTTGTTGGTTTGTTTCCTAAAATAAATTTAGTAATCTGAGACCAGACAAAACTTGTTTCACATGCAGAGACACTAAGAATATGTAAAATTACATAGCATCAGAAAAAGAACATTATTACCAGTATTTTGTATCGGTTTTGTCTTCAATCTGTTGCTTTCCTCTTGCAATACTATTAATTTCCATTCCTCTTACCTTAGTAGCTACCTATCTCAATAGAATAGGCATCAGCTCAGAAGGATAATTAAAAACAGTTGTGTAATCTACTTGATATTTAATAAATAGAAATGTATAACACATGAGTACTGTTGAAATAATGAATCACTGAACTAAACCAGATTATATTCTCCAATTCCTCACCTGTTCCAGATAAAAAATTTACATACATTTCAATTGTTAGTTTGATAAGAAATTTGTATCCCAGTTTTGGTATCCAGACCCACACTGCAGCAATGCAGTGTAATAAAATGGAACATTATAAAGCGTTTGCTACATTAACACACCACCACACTCCTCTGTCGGATACACAAGCCAAGTCCAAAAAAGACTATACTTATTTCAACTCAAATAACACTTATTTCTTCAAGAAAAAAAAAAGTGAATGCCCAGGTGTTTTTTCTTGTCAAGAAATTAATGTCTCCACGTTGCATGAGTACATCTAGGATTATTACTTATACAATAACTTCTGGTAACTGGGAGGAATTGTATAGGGGGGTTTATAAAACAAGGGCTGCAAGGGGAATGTGGAAACAAAAAGGCCGTATTTCTGCAGTCCTAACTACGAACCCGTGCAGAAGACCCAGTCTTTCCTCCACAACCCTCAGTCTGGGAGCCAGGCAAGGAGGACCTAAGACGGAGAAAAGGAAGATGCTTTTAGGGCTCACCCTTGTAATGCTGAGGTCGTAGGAGGGAGGGGACAGGCAGCTGCTCACACCTACCAGTGGTAACTACCTCATCCCAATTTTACTGCGTTCACATATTTGACAAAAACCAGAACGGTACAATGTCCAAGAGGCTAACAGTAACATTTAACCACAATGTGTTTACACACTGACCTGCGCCAGCCTGTAGCAGTTAACAAGCTTTAGCTGCAGGGCTGATCAATGCAATTCTTGCATTTCTTAAGCCATAGCAAGGGTCACTTTTTCCCCAAGACTGCTAGTCAAGGTAACGATAGCAAGACAAAATTCCAGTGGAAATGGCATATGCACAAGTGTTTATTCAATGTAGGTTTTGTCACTCCTATATCAAGGTGGGGTAGTCTTGCAGTTTGTTAGCGACCGTTAGTCTTCCTAGCCACAAAAAAATCCAAAAACCACCACACCCCTTTTTCTCGCAGTGATCAGACCTATTACATGATATTTAATGTGGTGTTATATACATTACACTACAATGTAGTTTTCCAGGGAAAACAAATACTTTGAGGAGTGAAGGATTCAGATTGCAGCAAACAGAGTAAGCAAACACTGTGTTTGCACACCTGTGCAGATTCAGCCCAAGGTTGCCTTTTATCACTTGCAGCTGTAAGGCTAGACATGCACTAGTTCGACAAAAACAGGAGGACACTTGCTTACAAGACACAGGGCTTAAAACTGCTTGCCTAGACTGTAGCTTGAGGTGCACACAAATATCTTTATTTGATCCTGAAGAAAGAGTCATTTTTTAACTGTATTCTGTAGATATGCTTTAGTAAGTTGAACAAATGCCCAGAAATATTATAGCAAAGCATTTTCCTGCACAAAGATAGAGAGGAAAAAAGTGAGAAATATGGTAGTACCTCTAACAATATTTAGTCCAGACAGGACGAAAGCAAGGAACAGTCTCACATGCTCTCTACCCTTGTCAAACGACTTGTATCCCTGCTCCTCTCAGAGGGGCATACATGTAGCTAATTACATAGGTGCTGGCTCCAAAGCGCAGTCTGGGGCACAGCTGCAGTCTGACAGTGCCTACAAGGAAACGGAGGTGGGAGGCCAGCTTTCAGTTTTCACAGCCTCAGGTCAAGCTTGTCACTCACTCACTGCATTTAAATCATTAAGTGCATGTCAGATCAGATCAGCCACCTGTCCTTGAGGGCTGGATACACAAATACACACCAACTTCTTTCCTTTTAAGCCTTAGTTTTAAGTACCAAAAAATGGAGGAGGAACAGACATAAAAATTTAAGTTGTTCTTGAGCAAAGCCCTACTTTGATATCAGTCCATAACAAAGGATTCAATATCAATAGCTGATTATATTCCAGACACACAGGAGCTTACCTTGAGACAACACTGAACGACAGGATGGCACAATCCTTGACTCAGAAAAGAGTCGGGAATGGATATCATAAAAGCCACCAGCTTCAGGGACTAAGAGCTTTCATACCTGTTAACATTTAAGGAAACAAATTCTCTAGCCATAGAGGCAGAAACAAGCTTATGAAGGGTTAAAGATGTATTGAATATTTTAGAATAGTTCAGTTGGAAGGGACCTACAATGATCATCTAGTCAAACTGCCTCCTTCAGAGCTACTACTGCATCCTCCTGCTACTGGGATGGAAAGCACTTAAACATTAAAGATGCAAAAATCTCAAAACAGCAAACTGGCAAATTATTCTCCGAAATTCCTGCTTTAAGGATTCAGTAATTTCAATTTAGAAATTGTACTTTTAGGAAGAAAATGTCTGTAAACAGTTATCTTGTTTACTTATCCTGCTCTCTTTTTTTTTTTTTTTTTTTTGCTTAACTTTTTTCAATTTTACCATTGTGCGTCCTAGCCAGCATTATAAACATGGCACTCTGGCCTTACTCGATAATGAGAGCATTGGAAAGTATACATGCTTCTATCCTGCTACCCTCTTTTCTTAAGAAAAGGACAAAGAGAATATTTACAAATATCTGGACTTTTGAACAAAAACAAACAGCAGTGCTCCAGACTAGCTGTGTGAGCAAACAAGTAGTTTGTCACTGAGAGCATTTCTATTTGTAAGAGCATTGTTTTCCAAACCAGCTCTTGTTGGCTCTGCTCTTTGACATTAGAGAACCTGAAAGAAAACAAAACCCCCTCTTCTGCTCACAGTCAACTAAGCTTGTCCCCAAAAAACTGCTTGAAATGACATATACATACACACACTCCAAAGCCAGATTGGCACAGTCTCCTGGCCTCAAAAAACAAGTTTTTTGTTACATGTGCCTTGGCATAAGACAGGTTAATATAGTCATATAAAAAGATGTCTTCAAAACCCCTTCATCAACAAGGTAGCTGTATAGAACCATAGAAAAACTCCGGTCAGACAGGGTCTCCAGAGTCCCCCTTAACTTCCCATCCACTTCCAACACCTGCTTAATAATGAAACCCAAAGTTGCCCAGCCGAGCTTTCAGCATATCCAAGGATGGAGAGTCCCCAAAGATGGATACCAGCCTCTCCAGGCAACCTGTTCCTGCTACTTACCCCCTCTTGCCATGAACATTTTTTTCTTTACAGCCAGTCAGAATTACTAAAATTATTACTCCCATTGTTCCCATTACTACCCCAAAGTCTTGCTGTCAGACCACTGCCTCCTGTCCTATCACTGGGCTCCCCTGAGAAAATTTGGGTTCCATTTTCTCTGGAGCTATAAATTAGGCAGTTGAAGACAGCAATGAGATCTCATCTCCAGCTTCCAGTCATCTCAGCAGCCATTTGATAGATTCCCTCCAGCTTGTTGATATTCATTTTGTCTTCATGAGTCCAAAACTGGGTACAGTTTTCCAGCTCCATTCTCCCAAATGGTAAGCAAGAATAATCGCTTCCATCAGTTTGCTGGCTATACTCTTGCTAATGCAGCTGAGCCGCTGGCCTTTATTGTTGCAAGGGCACACTGCTGACTCAACCTGCTGTCCACCAGGTTTATTTTCTTTAAAAAAAAAAAACCACAAACAAACAAACCCCCCCACACAAAGCTGCTCCCTAGACAATCAGTTCCCAGCCCACACTGTTACATGGGGCTGTTCTACTGAAGGTACACGTGTCTCCACTGAACCTCAGGAGGTTCTGTTGGCCCATTCCTCCAGCTTGCTGAGGTCCCACCTCATCACAGGCTACTGTGCCATCAAACACTCTCCTCCCTTTGGTGTCATCTGTAAACATGGTAAGAATGCTCTTCATCCCATCATCCACATCAATGAAAAAAACGTTAAGTAGTATCAACAGCCAAGAAGCCCCACTGATACACACATTATGACTATGCACCTTCAAAGAAACACTTAGAGCGACCAGGCTGTCACAGTCAATTAAAAAACTAGCAAAGAGAGTAAGATTTACAATATGTAGTGTATCTTTGCCTCAGCACACAGAGTTGGAAGGTCCTACACTGTTACAAGTATGAAAGATTAAGACTAGCTGACTATTACGTTAAATTCTCTCTGTAAAAGAACAAGTAGCAAACAGCCAGACACGAAACGCTCAATAGCATAAATTCAAAATTAATAATCTTCAACTGATAGTTACTATCTGTATAACCAAAAATTGTGGGTTGGTGCAGTGGGAGTGTCAACACAAAAGCAAGGCTGCCCTTTTACCAGCTTTTTAACACAGGAATTGGGCACATGGACCACGTGGTCCTAAAACAAGGACTGAGGAGAAAAAAAGGCTTCACCTGTATCTAACTGAAATTATGGTCATGGACCTAGATAAGCTGCTTAACACTGAAATACTACATCTATGGAGAAGGGGTACAATTTTGACTCACGTTTGAGTTCTCTAACAACAATAATAAAAGTCAGCCAAGGATGATGAGGAGATTGAGTGATGTGGCTTCACACCTCTCACTTCACTGCATTGAGACACGGAGCAACAGCAGCAATGTAGAGCAGGACTCGTACTGTCCTCAAGTTTCAATATGTTCATGCAATTCAACATCCCCATCTTATAGGGATTACCATGTGAAGAAAAGACAGCAAACTGACTTAAAACAGCAAGAAGAAACAGAGGATGTAAGAGCCAGCAGCCACAGGGGCATGTGATTGCACAGACCAGCAACAGCACAAGTTTCCTTGCTCTTCTTGTATGTCTACATACAGCTTTTGTATCAGTTTAACTGCCCGTTTAACAAGATGCACAAGATTAACATGATAACAAATACTACTAGCCAAGCAACCTGCAGTGAAAAGACAGTGGCTTTTTCTTAGCATTAAGCAAATACAAGATCCTTCAATACAGGTTAGCAAAGACAAAGAAATTTCTCCCGTGTTGTTTTTTGGTTTTGAGGGTTTTTTCTTGTTTTGGTTTGGGTTTTTTGGTTTTTGGTTTTTTGGGGGTTTTGGTTGGTTGGATTTTGGTGTTTGGTTTTTTAAATGTAAGAATAAACAATACAATTCAGAGTCTTAAAAACATGACTGGATTCAGTTGCAAGCTCTGGCATACAGAAGAGTAAAAATACCAATGCTGCTGGATTAAACATTGCAGTGGGACTCTACTGGGTTAGGTCCATTTCCTAGCTCTGCCACCAACTTCCTATGGGACCTTTGTCAGTTTAATTCCTTGATTCTCTTAAAACTGATGATACTTTCCTTCCTCATAGAGCAGATTAACTTCATTCATATTTGTTATATATGTTATACTTGTATACTGCTTATACAAAATGCAATTAAATACGTAAGTACAGTTTTCTTTCTCAAGGTCTCACGTAATTCTATCAGTATCCTCATTTTTAAAACTTATGCTAGCTTCAAAGATAAACTACTCCATGGAAGATGCCCTAAGAAGCCTACCAGACAAAGCCACAGCCAGGCACCTAGGTAGAATACTGGTGATTTCAGAGTCTTGAACATTTGCCCTGTTCCCAAATAACCTATGGTTGGGTCATTTACAGCTAAAAACCCTTTAGAGAGCACAGCTGCCCTTTTCCTCCCATCTCATCACAACAGCCGAAAGCCACAGTTTCCTTTTCTTGTCCATCCTAGAAGCCAAGCTTTCCAAGATACAATAAGAAACTCCACATGGAGAGCCAGTATTTATTGGGCCACCTCACTGCAGGGGTCCAGGTGTTCTCAGACCACCTAAACAGATCATGTTTTGTTACTTACTAAAATACTGTAATTTTCCTTAGAAGAAAAGCAAGCTCTAGTGGAGGTAGGGGGACTAACAGCTTATTTCCATGCTAAACCTTGATGCAGTTTACTACTGCCTTACGTAGTATGAAAAAGTACAACAGATTTATCAGACAATTTCACTTTTTTGTTTCCTTAAATGATGAAAGGTACAAACATCCTAAAATTACCTGTATTGACCAAGGAAAGATAAAATTACAGAAGAAGCTTAATATTAAAATGAATTGTCAGGATAAAGCTAAGCTGCTGCAAATACATGCCTCAACCAAGGACTCCTTGGGGTAATTCAGCTTTCAGTCCCACCACATGTAAATCACTACCAGCCCTATCATTTTAAGTTTTAGATTTTCCTTCAATACTAATGGGTTACTGCAATTTTGGGTTCTGCAACTGACAGAGAAACTTCCGGAAATCACAAAAAACTTTCTATCTTTAAAAACCTTACCAATTAGGGCTGAACTAAATGATGAGCAGCATTCAAATTCCAATGCCCGCATCTTTTTTTGCTCAATTTTGAAGTGCTCAATAATGGATTTCTAGTAATATGAAGCACCACATGGCTAATTAATTTCAGCAAAACAAGGGGGCCAGTTCATGTCCACAAAAAAAGTGTTAGCGTATCGTTCGCTCGTTCCTGTTACATGGGAGTGGAGAAAACACATATAGTTTTTCTAACATGGCTCATTACTGCGGAGGGAGGCTACACCTCTGACCTGAAGACATAACCGAGGGAGGGTCTGTGAGAGGAGAGGCTGCCTGTTACGAGACCAGCTGAGACGGTTGGAAAAACGCTTTGAGCCATATTCAACTCAAGTTACAGCAAGGCTTTCGCTGCCTCCCGCCTGAGCGCAAACCCCCTCTCGTGACTGCTTCGGCTCTTCCCCCCCAGCGCACACACCACACCTGTATCCCATGGTTTCCACACAACAAAACACATCTCAACTTTGCACACCAACAGCTTCGTCTTCCTCAAGCTGCTTGGCCCAGGTACCTGCGTATACCCGACACACTGGGCTTGGCAGCTGCTGTACAGCTTGTGTTTTGGGTTTTTCGCTTTAGAACAGCAATTATTTCCAGCATCTGACAGGTGCAAAGCTAAGAAACCTCCTTTGTTTCTCCCAGTCTGTAGATAGTTAACCCTCGCTGTTTAAACTTTAACTTGTGAAAAGTGAGACAGATTTTTCTTTCATTGTTCGAGCTCAGTGAGCCTTCCACGCTGACTGTGCAAGTGAAGCAGAAAAAGACCAAAACATATTCAATGTTGTCCTTACAACTACTGAGATAAGTGTATCAAGTAGCACTTAATTCTTCTGATTAAAATTGAGCTGTACCTGTCAGTTCCATTTGCAAAGTGGCAGTGATGCAATACGGAGCGTTTCTCGATTTCATCCTTAAAATAACATGATGGTTTTAAAAGTTCAGGGAAAAACCAGAATCCACCATGCTTTCTTTAACCATTTTAGAATCTACAAGGACCACAAAATCTAGCTCTACAGCCACACTTCAAGCCACTGTGGCTATAGTTGTTCCTGAGCAATGTGAGTTACCCAGCCTATTAATTAGTCATAATGAGACAGCATTTAAAAATGCAATTGGTTGAGCTTTAACTATTCCACTCGGTTATGAAACTCTGCTCCAGAAGGCACAGAGTTCTTTCCTTAAGAAACCATTAACATTTGGTAAACAAAGCGTATCTGGTAACTCTACGTCCACCTGCAGGAAAGCATACAGCCCCCATTCCCTCCTTCCACCACCTGTGCAGCGGTTGGGTTCACAGCTGGCTGGGGCAGAGGCAGGGGAAGGAGAGGCGGCCAGAGGGACTCTTGACTTCTCCGCACCTCTTGGCCTTACCTCTGCTGAGAGCCGGTACCGGGCAGAGTGACACAGGCTTCATACCTAACTGCTTCTCGCTCCCGGGCACACCTCCTGCAATCCACCTAAATAAGCCTGGAGCTCACCACCTTAGATAAGCCTCCGCCGACTGTTAGCAAACCAGTCGCAGAAGATTGACTCGTTTCTGCAATTTACCATTCAGGTAATTTTTTTTGCAGCCCGAATCGTTTAAGACTGGTTTTGCTTTGTTTTCCTTTATCAAGATCACTGAACATGCAGTCCTATGCATTTCAACATTTTTCCTTGTAGAAATGTAATTGCTTTGTTGGTTGTCATTTAAAAAGAATTTTAGGATTGCCAAACTAAAGTCAGGTACTACTCAGCTGCTGTATTTCTTAGATTGCTACAAAAAGTCTGTTCTAACAGTTGGCCAATACCTTATTTTTCAGCTCAAAACCCCTCCCCTCCAGCAGGCTGAAATTTCCAGAGTATCTAATTAGTTCTGGAAACTTCAGCATGAAATCGTAACTCTCCAGAAACGATAGCTCTCTTCCAAGAATAAGACTGAAGACCCAGTACAATGATATGCAGTGTTTTGCCAAAGATTTAAAAAAAAAAAAGTTCGGAAGACTTTTTTTAATAGCCATATTTCAAGATGGGCAACAGAATAGGTTTTCATGACAGACGTGCTTTCTGCCAACACAATGAGAAAAGGCTTGGATTTGGCCAACTTACGGGCCTCTGAAAAACTGCAGGTGCATTAGCTTGGCAGAAGGCACCGATTTTAACCACGTCCTTCAGAGACTCAAACTGCACCAAGCACGTCCAGAGAAGACAACCCTCCCTCCAAACACAACGCCAGGATGCAGCAGGCTGCATCCCAACTACCCAGACAGAGAGCAGGGAGCCTCTGCCTCCTCTGCTTTCAGTGAATCAAGACCATTCAAGCAACAGACGAATTGCACAACATAAATTCAGAGGAGAGGTGAACCAGAGAAGGGCGTTGGGGGAAATAGCAACTGGCTTAGCAGCCTGGGAAAGAGGTTACAGTGAGGCACAGGGTGCGGTGCCATGTAACAAATTGCTGTTGGTTTGTTTTCTAACCTAGAAAGCGATGCACACAAAACTCTGGTCAAAAAACGTTATTCAGGTTGCAAAGTCAAACACTCAAAATGTAAAAATGCCAGAGGTGAGGTTGCCCCTACGCATCAGTACTTCCCCCTCACAGTCTGCTCGCAGCGCGCTTCTAACACAATTATACAGGCTCAAAAAATACGTCCCCCCAGGACTCCCATCTCATCCAGTGCTGGATGGAATGGGTTTCCCCTGTTTGTGTAATGAGGGCAATTGTAATTTCTACGACCTTTGTAAAACTCATGGCAAAAGCTGGATATTAAACAATTTAGTGGACTCCAGAAAAAGAAAACATGGTCTCTTAGTGAAGATACCCGATTATCCTCAAAAAAACCCACCACCCAACAACAACAACAAAAAAAACCCCCAAAAACAAAACCACAAACCCACCTACAACCCACTTTTGAAGGACGTTTCTGCTCCAAAATTCATTCATGCTTCTAAATTGTACCTATATTTCTTTGGGAACACCCTCCCCTGGGTGGTGTCTGTCTGACTTGCAGAAGCAGCTATCACTAACAGGTACTGGGCATGGAGGGTCACAGCTACAGCTAAAGGTTCAGAAGCACCAAACCTTTGGGGTTCACATATCAGATGACCAAACTCAGGCACACACCTGTTCCCACCCGCTAAGCCTCCATACACTAAGAAAAAAAGGAATACCATGAAGCTCTGACCACAAAGAATACTATGAAAATAAATTATATCATTTGTGTAAAGCACTTGCATATTACAGTGATGGGAAGCACAGAAAAGCCATAAGGAAATTAAAAATCTGGCCCTCTGACAAGAGCTTGCAAGTTTTAAAAAGTATTAGATACCAGTAAACAGCACCTCAGAACATGCAATGGAAATTGTATATCACAGCACTGAATATGGCAGTAACCTTCTGCAAACACCAGCATGTAATCATTTATTAAGAACTGTTATAAGGTTAGGGAAAAAAAAAAAAACAAGGAGCCTGCATAGCTGTTCTTCATTTTGACCTTCACTTTGTAGTGCTCGATTTTGCAAATTCGGTAATACTCTTTATAGTTGTACACCCGCAGCTATGAGAGAAAGGAACTGTCACCGATAGAGAGTGAAGGCTGTGCAGAGATGGTTACTGACCAAAGCTTTAGGTTTGAAATTATTTTGAGACAGGCAGAACTCAAGTTAGGAAGCCTACAAAGTGACCTTAGCCCTTCACTCCACAAACTTTTGTTCCCTTTACTTTACTGGGTTTTATGAAAGACTAAAGAACTGCTTGAAAGAATTGAAGAAAACTTCAAGAAAATTTAATACGGATTTTTCTTCTGCTAATTCTGCTGTAAGTGCAATAACATCCAGCATAGAAGCAGTGACATCTTAAAGCATCAGAAATGTTTTTGATGTGCTAGGGGCTAATGTAATTTGACTGAAGCCATCAGTTCAACAGACTCCAGGCAAAATGGCGGTGTTTCACTAAAACACTTCAAGAATAAAACACAATTACTTTGGTTTGGTTTTTTTTCTGTCCCCCTCCCCAGTCATTCTGTATCTAACAAAGCAGCCATTAACATTCCTATTTCAAATTCACTCTCCTGTTTTTCTCTATTTTTACATGCTGGCTTTTATATTGCTTAAATAGCTCTCCTATGACATAACAGAAGGCATGAAATACCAATAGAAAAGCAACATTTTTATTAAAATGTTTGTCCACACTTGGTTTTTTTTTGTTTGGTTTTTTTTTTGTAATCTGTTAAATATTTAGCTAGAGATCCTTCACCGGTAAAAACTTGCCTCTGAACACATTTATGGGAACAGTTACAAGAAAAATCACCTGCTCCGAATTAGAAGCATTTGTGATCACACACTTAAATAAATATCTTTTACCAACACACCAAGAGTAGGAATCACTTCTTATTCTGATACACATCATGTTTGAATGAAGAAACTGATCCTCAAAGAACTGCACAGAGATTTATAGATTTACCATATTCCATATAAAGCCGAAGTCTGTCCTCCTCTAAGCCTACCGCACATGAAAAATTTGCCAAAAAATTGTGCAATTTCTAACAAGAGGGAGCAAACAACGTGAGCTTTGAAAGAAAATCTAATGCTTTCCTAAATACTTAGTGCCACAAAATGCTATCACAATCTCCTTAGTATTTCTTTTACAATACATGTTCCATAGTTGCTTTTTACATAAAATAACTCAGCATCAGTAAAGAACGTTGCAGACGGAGACCCGACATTTCCCACATAAATCTGTTCCCTGGCATCACCCGACATCTATCACCTTGGCACAAGCTAAACATTGATAAACCAGGGTGCTTGCTTTACCTTCCACA
Source organism: Harpia harpyja (assembly GCF_026419915.1). Classification (NCBI taxonomy): domain Eukaryota; kingdom Metazoa; phylum Chordata; class Aves; order Accipitriformes; family Accipitridae; genus Harpia; species Harpia harpyja. Next base: position 6,316,739 of record NC_068940.1, read on the forward strand.
AACCAGAAATAATTTCTTTTTTTAATCTGACAAGACAGTTTAAGACTAGTTTTGCCAGTGTTTCTGAGTTACTAACAGCCATGGGAACTTAAGAGTTAAGGAGCAGACTGTTTGTTAAGTTTGCACCTTTTGAGGAAATTTTACCTTCAGATCAGAATTAAGTTCCAAACTCTGGAAATGAAGTTTTTAAATACATCAGCTATTTACACCATGAGATCACTTTACATCAGGAAGTAAGCTTGCATCCAGCTTAGCAGGCCTCTCTAGAAATGACTGAATGGGGATTTTTCAATGTCTGTCTTCCAGTCTTTACTAAGAAACATCTGTAAGCTATCTGGGATTCCTTTTCATAAGTAAGCAAACAGGATGGAGGCAGTTCAATGCCAAGAAGTTTCATTAGTGGTTTTCAAACATTAATAATATCAAAGATTAGATCAACGCAGAGTAACAACTTCGATTCCGCAATAGGGCATCATTGCAGTACTTTCCAGTGGACTTTGTATAGACCTTATCAGTATTCTCTCCCCGCCAGATTTTCAATATATTTTCAATTGAGAGTTCAGCAAGGATGCAAATTTTATAATGTCTCCCAACACAGTAACTCCTAATGACAGAAATCATGCATATGTTTATGGGAAAATATTTTGAGTATTAAACTAGCCTGTAATTTATGACTCATGCACGACTTCCTCTGGAAATTGCCATAACAAAGTGATAATCATAACTACTGACAAAGCTACCCATGTTTCTTACTGCTGTGGCTCTTATCACCCAATACCTCTTTTTGTAAGGTCACCAGGTAAGTCTGGAAGGCACGATGGGAAGTTACTTTAATTGTCTCTTCACTAATGACTCATTACAGTAGGGGAAGACCACGTTCAGGATAATACATTACATTTCATACTGGCTACAGTCAGAGTTATAATCATGTAACTCCCCAGGAATAAAGTTTGCTCCAGATCCATAAGGAAGCAGGAGCGGGGGACAGACACAACCACTTTGCTTAAGAATTTAATTCCTTAATTCTTTCCAATGATACCACTTTCGATAAAGTAAAGTTTTGCTCTCAAAGAGACATCTAACAACATCCTCAGGTGGTATAAAGCTAACACATAATCAGGAACCTTGAGATATATACACACAAACAGGGGTATATATATTTAATATATTACGTACATATAAATAACATTTTTAAAGTAATATACTAAGCTCCAGCACTTGATGTAGCAGCATTTATTTCAACTGCTATACTTCCCAACTGCTAAATGCTGTATGTCTGTGCAGACAACTATGGACATTAAAAACGCACAGATCATCACAACCAGCCCGTGCTTATGTGCAGAGTAGAGTAATGAATAAACGAGGCTACTTAAACTACATGAAGAACTATCATTTTCTGCACATGCAACAGCAACAGGAATTTGGATAATCCAAAAAGATGAAGAGGGACTATTTGTGTTAGCCATTGCCTGGCTATGGGGGACTGCTCAGAACATAACTAACTCAGATAAGGAAAACAGACAAGAGACCTTAGGAATGTCTGGTAAAGATCCCCGCTTGTATGTTCCAGTTGTACTTGCTTAACTTCTCAACCTGCATGGATGCTAATATATATAAACAAAATAATTTAACATAATTATGTCAACTATCAAAAACTATAACCAAATATGTTTGTTTTAATTTTAAAGAAACATTTAAACAGCTTCAGGAATTTAATTAAAGCACTTTGTTTAAACACAGTAGAGACAGCAAGGTTCCTATGCTATTTTTGAGTATTCTCTTGTTTTCCATCTACGATACAAATTCCCTACAATCCAGATTTAACCTAAGCCTTCCTAATACCCAGGTATTCATCTTGTTAAGCCTTGGGAATCCTAGGAGAGCAAGTATTAGAAATTACGTTAGGATATTTAATAATGCAGATCATCTAAGTACAACTGTCTTTGAACTTATGTTTTCAGCTCTCCTTTCAATCATAAGGACAGGTTATATAGGGTGACAGAGAGCATGGCCTTGTAAAACAGCTCAGTAAGGGGTCCAGAAGCAGAAGTAGAGCTTTACACCTGTGGGCACGGAGAGCTGTTTTAACTGAAGATAGCTGCTTTATTTCAATAGCTGTCTCAGAGTTCTTGAACACTTACTGTGACATACAAACACAAGCACACTCATCTTCACTGCTGCTGAAACTCAAGTTTGCCAACCCCAGTTAATAATACCTCCCCCCCAACCACCACCTGCAGGGACATCCTGGAAAATAGCCCTGCTGATGTTGATTTGAACCAGAGCTTAGAAAAATAGGATACATGCTTGAAACCATGCCTAGTCAGGAGAAGAGGTACCACCTAGTGACCCCAGATCAGCATGGGACCTCACAGAAGTCCCAGAGGTGCCTATAATGTTGATGCTATGACAGTTTTCAGCAGACACAATATTTCAAGTAAAAATAGGCAACTAAGCTTCATAATTCCAACAAAAATAAAGCTAAAATTTACTTCTTTCCCATGGGTTTCTAAGCAGTACATGGAGAAGATTGAAAATGAAGTTTAACAACACATGCCTCAGAGGCAAACTCAACGGGATTTGATTGAAGGCATTACTCATTACTCCCAAACAAAAATAACAAGTTTTGCTTGTTGACATTTTTGAAAAGAATGAAAAAAAATACCAGATTGTTATTCTGAATTCATCTCATGGCAGTAGCAGTAGCCTGTCATTAAAGGTAAGCAGAATGATGGAGAAGACAGAACATAACCTTCCTCTGACTCTTCAAAAAGTTACAAGTGATGTACAGAGCTCTGATCTGAGCAGTGTGATTTACAAGAGACGTGCCTTCAGTCAGTACCAACTCAACTGAAAGAAAACTCTCTTATCTCACCTCAAATTCCAGCAACTTGGTGCATCAATCACAGCAGATTTCAAAAACTGAGATACTACACAAACAACAAGGGTCTTGACTAGGTAACTGCAGTGAATTAATTGATTTCTATTTAGCGAGTTTTTTCTACATCAGTAGCAGCCTATGTTATACAAAAAGTCTATTTAATTCACAAAATACATATTTAAAAGAATTAAACATGCAAGTTTCAAATATGATAATGGAAAACTCAATATTAACACACACGCATTCTTAGTCAAATATCTTTTCACTGTTGTTGAGATTGGTAATAAGAATGTTACGACTGGTACGGTTAGCGAATGAATGGGGCTGCACAGATGTGGAAGCATGAGAAGGGACAGCAGAAGGAGGGACATAGAAAGGCTCGTGCTGACAGCACACGAATTAGCAGGTGATCCAGATCACAGCACCTCCGCACACAGCTGCTCAGGACACGCAGCAGGAAAACAAGTGGCAGCCTAGAATAAGGTACAGTCTACACCCACACTAAAACAAAAACTCGAGCCACTAACAGATGATGGCAGGAAGATGAAAAGAATCGCTGAAGCTTTAAGATACCCCAGGTAAGTAGACAGAGCAAACCCTAACACCTGCAGGCATGGCACAGGAAAGAAAAAAAACAGAGATCCTAACCTGTTAGGTACTCTGCAGAATACAGGAGGCACATCAAAAGCCAACCTAAGAATGAAGGACATGTTCTTCTTGTCATCCCATGAATACTACCACTGCAACACATATGTCACAGCACCTAATTACTGGACACAACACATGGACATGTCTTATTGCACGTGAGTATGCAGCTATGAAATTGTATTAGTTTTTTCAAAATATAATCACTTTCCCCATAAGGTCTTTCAATAAGTTGTGCTGCACTATTGCTACAATACAGCACCATTAATTCCCACAGAAGGTCCAGTGTATTAGAGATAAAGTGCAATTACTCATCTAATGAGAGGTTCTGCAAATATCCTCAACTTGGATTTCAGGTTCCAATTCAGAAGCAATCTCTGCTATCTCTTAAAAGCAAACTCCAAGAGAAACGTGCTATAACTCTAACAGATCAGCTTGTAATACTGACTAGCCATGTGCCTCTTCTGTACGCATTCACATATCAATATATATTTTTCCTTCTATAAGCATAAGTCTACAGTTCTTACGAATACAGGCTCCAGTCCATGGATAAGTTGAGTGTTTTAACATTTAAAGGCAGCACATGTATTCCCACAGTGCAAAGCGAATGAACACAGTTTTTAAAAGGAAAAACAAACAAGCACTACCTATTCTCACAGTGAAATGGAAACTGAGTCCCTCTGCAGTTGAATAAGGATGGTTGGGTCAATGGCTCAGTGTGTCCACATCATTGCAATAGATAAGTTTCCATATGGAAAAATAAAGCCAACCAAAGAAAACCAACAACAACAACAAAATACAAGTTTACTGTGGATCAGTAACGAAACACCCTATTGTGCAACTTCAGATCTCAATGCTGAGAAAAAGGTAACCTCATTAAAACATACTAGAAGCTTCTCATTATCATTCAAGTCAGGCAAAGTAGGAAAAAAATTGTCACATTGAAAAGGTTTGTCTCTCCCTGTTGTATACATATTAAAATTAGAAACCAAGGAAAAATACAGGGAAAAGCATTGCAAATCAGCACTGGAGAAGTAAACAAAGCCCTCATACACTACTGTAACAATTGCCTAATTCTATTTCAAACATCTGGATGCCCCAAATCCTCAGGACAGTTGGCAAAGGTTAACAAAAGAGCACCAAAGCTGCGTTACTTCAACAGCTTGAACCCATCAGGGAATATAAAGGCAGGAAAGGAACTCATAGCATCAGCCACAACTAACACTACTCGAAGCATGTTTTGAGAAGACAAAATAAAGCTGGACCCTCTATGCTGCCACCTGCCATTTGCTCCTGAAGCCACAAAGCAACATCACGTCTTTGGCAGGGGGTAAAGCAGGTAGCAGCTGCGGCACCAGGACATTTCCAGCAGGGAGCAGGGGAAAGAGAAGAAAAATGGGGCAACTTAATCTGTTTTCCTCTCTTCACATGGAAATACTGCACCAAGCAATGGACTCCAGCTGGAAACCTCATTATGTAAGTAATATAATTTGGGATGTTAGAGGAAGTCAGTTACAGCCCATCTCCTCAATAAAAACACAATCCCCGACAATTTTCTTAGACTATGACAATGTCATCTTAGCATGTGGTTTCTGAGCGATAGTCACAAGAAATTCAGGCAAGGCATACTGCATCTCAACCACAGCATCAATAAAGAACAACAACAGAGTGCGCAATACCTGGCTTATTCTAATTAAATGTCCTTCCTCCAGTAATCGTAAAATGTCAAGTAGAATTTCACAACAGCTTAACTTAAAAATTTTGCAACAAACATGGTCAATTGGTATCTTTTGTGAAACAGAAGTGGAAACCACAAACTGAAGAACATGCACTGCTTGCTGTCAAAACTATGAACTGTTGACTTAAAAACATGTTGCTCAAGAGATATTTTAACACTGCATTTAATTCATATTATGCCATTAACACTGAAAACCAATGGATATTTCAAATATGAAGCAAATAATCACCTTCCTCATGAGCATGTCCGTTAGTGGAACAAAGGAATAAAGCCAGTAAGAATTGAGCTGCCATTTCAATTTCTACATTACAAAAAAATGAGACATGTTAACATCATTATAGAAAAGACTGACAAATTTGGGGGTTTCTTTCTTAATGTCTACAATAGGACAGGACCACTAGCAATCTCATCTTCTAGCCCTCTGGATCATTAGAGATCTGTACCTTAGTGTCCTGGTTTCAGCTGGGATAGAGTTAACTGTCTTCCTAGTGGCTGGTACAGTGCTATGTTTTGAGTTCAGTATGTGAAGAATGTTGATAACACTGATGTCTTCAGTTGTTGCTCAGTAGTGTTTAGACTAATGTCAAGGATTTTTCAGCTTCTCATGCTCAGCCAGTGAGAAAGCTGGAGGGGCACAAGAAGTTGGCACAGGACACAGCCAGGGCACCTGACCCAAACTGGCCAACGGTGTATTCCATACCATGTGACGTCCCATCCAGTTTAGGAACGGGGAAGTGGGGGGGGGCAGGGATTCACCGCTCGGGGACTGGCTGGGTGTCGGTCGGCGGGTGGTGAGCAATTGCACTGTGCATCATTTGTACATTCCAATCCTTTCATTATTGCTGTTGTCATTTTATTAGTGTTATCATTATCATTATTAGTTTCTTCTTTTCTGTTCTATTAAACCGTTCTTATCTCAACCCACGGGTTTTGCTTCTTTTCCCGATTTTCTCCCCCATCCCACTGAGTGGGGGGGAGTGAGTGAGCGGCTGCGTGGTGTTTAGTTGCTGGCTGGGGTTAAACCACGACACTTAGTTATGTTGGGGAGCTGCTACCTTCATGACTGCACAGTATTTCCACAGTAAATACTAGAAATTCTTTTCCCATTGCAAAACCATTTAGAAATGACGTTGATTTTTCTCCTCAGCCCCTCATCCAAGCTCCATTTCAAGGGATGTTCATGAACTACCAAACACCTTAACAAAACCAAGCAATCCACACCACCGCCTGCAAGGTGAATCGGGCTTGTCTCGAACGGCTGCCTGTATTTGTGCATTAGCGACGAGCATCTCAGCCCACATCGTTTTATACCGTCCAAACTGAGACTGCATTTATCCGTGTTTCAAAAGATAAATTTCAGCATCTCAGTATGTAGTGAATCCTACAAAGTTACCACATTCTAAAGCCCCAGGTTTACCATAGATTGGATTTATATTAGTTCAGGAGTAAATCAGAAGCAACTCTGCTGAACCATAGAGCGAAGGTCAAAGCAAAGCCTGTGCAAAAGCACATCTTTAACCTGTTTTCTAGGGTGTTTGCGTACAGGTATGTTACATGCATGCATACATATACAGTCAAATCCACAGGCCACAAATGCAATTACGTGCAATAGGACCAAAAGAGGCCATATACAACTTTTGTATGTACAGAAACAACAATAGGTTCCACTTCTCATGTAAAAGCTCAGCAATTTCAATTTGCATTTCACAAATCCTTAAATTTTATGGTCTTTATCTTGAAAGAGCTTCCTGTATCAAATGTCTTTGCTGGTTCAGTCCAAGAAAGTTCATATAACTAAGCTAGCAAAGGTGTCCAATACCAGGTAAACAAGAGACCTCCTACTAATAGGAAGAAATAAAACACGAAAAGAGGAAATCACTGAAAGAATAATTTCAGGTTCAGATATTAAATCTCAAAGTGGCAGCATCTGAAGCTAAGGACAATCTGAAGTAAAAATTCCATTTTCTGCTGCTTTCCTCGTATAAAGAAGTTACACAACCTGGATTCAGGATTCAAGTTAAACACAGTATTTATTTTCTGAAATTATGTGAAAGAAGTTTTCACTGTACTTAGGACACATGCACAGTTGCACCTTTTCTGACTCTAAATAACATTTCTGACTCTCCTTCATTTTTTGGAGTTAGAGGTATCAATCAACAGCTCCACAGAGAAAAATGTCTTATTTGACAACTGATATAAGGTAAATGCATACAAACCAGAAATCTGTTACAGAAATGGGCTACTTTAAGGGTATTGCTTTCATTAAAAAAAGCACAGAGAAAGACAAAATAAAAACTGGAAGTATATTAAATTTTTATGAGAAAAATGCATGCCACCCACTATGATAAGAGGTATTCACAAATTGCTTCTACAGTGAGTTTTACTATATTTTAGACAATTTTATTTAATATTGTCCTTTTGCAAAAAACGAGCCTCTGCATCTTCACTACTAAATTTCCCTTGAGATCATGCTAATAAACTACAGTACACCCAAGAAAAACAATAGGCTTTTTCCTATTTGGAGCAAATGTGTATACAGTTTGTTGGTTAGTATTTGTGTAATGTTGGTAGCTGGAGGCACTAATGAGGGTCAGTTTCCATTGTGCTGTGAGCTGTAAAACCAATACATGAAAAAAGTTGATTACTTATCCTGTTAAAAGCAGTTAGACACTATCTCTTCGGAGCATACTTGGAGTGAAACAACTATGTGGTCAACTATTTCTTGCTGTTGGCCTGTGCTTCTGCTGTTTCTTCATGAAAGCTGAGAAAAGTTTATAAGAGGAAATGTTGGCTAAGAAGTTAAATTCAAAAGAAATAGTTGTCCATGTTCATGTCCCTGACGAAAGCGGTGCACTGAGGGTCAAGATAGCAGCTGAGGTATTCAATGCCAAATGTATTGTATTGGCAATACCCCAACTTGCCTTGACTAAATATATCAAAATAAAATCTCAGTATACCATCACAGTCTTTACAGATGTGCATTAGACAGAGACACACAAATTACAACAAAACTCCTTGTAAAAAGCAAGAGCTTTGTTGAATACAGACAAAACAGAAAAATTTCCAACATTATTTTTGCTCTTCCTGAGTGAGCATCTAACGTAACCACGCGACGACACCCGTTCAGAAGCATGAGAGAGGATGCTTTTTCCACTCAAGCTCACACAGACAAGCAAGCATTCTCTGTTTTAGGAGAAACACAAGTTAAGTATTAGTAGATAGTCTTTTGAACCAAAAACAAATAAAAACCACACTTGTCAGTAAGGACAAGTTTAGATCATGTTGACTTCTGCATTAATCCTGCTACAGAAAGTTTCTGCATGCTTTCCTGTGCTCCCTCTCCCTAGGAAAAGTCAGGCCTGCTAGGACAACAGCCAACACGCAGTTAATTAGATAAATATTCAAAGCTATCAACCATCTGCTTCCAGCACTCAAGGCATTAACCTTTTCTGCTCAATTCATTCAGAGAACTCTCAATCTCCACTTCTTACTTGGGCTTTCATAATGAAACTTTTAAAACAGCAGCAATCACTTAGTGTGGAAAGTTTTATTTTCAACTTAGCCCAACACCTGTCCCATTGAAAAATGAAAACTTAGCCTTGCTGGAACTAAAACTCCTTTTTAAAAAGGAAGCAGAATCAATTTGCTGTTCTCTTCTTCAGCAGCTTATTGAAAATATTCTGATCTACTAGATACATACTCAGAAAAGCAAGGAAAAAAAAAAAAAACCCCCAAAACATGCCAAAGCCTTTTTCACCTCTTATGACTGTACTTTCTGCATGCAGGCAAAGCAAACTAAACCAATCAGAGCTCTGTCCTGATCCTGTCCCACATCATTTCCATGGACCTCAATTAATATTATGTCCTCTCTCAGTAATGCTATTACATATTTGAGGCAAATCTAAAATGTCTTAGCCTCTTGCGCACTTTTTAGGGCTGGAGCAATTAATTCGGTTACCTCCCATGAGAAAGAAAAAAGAAATCTCTCAACAGAAGGGATATGAATGTCAGGTGGCAGAGGCAGCAAGAACCCTGACAGCACACCCCCAAATTAATTGCAATCCAGAAAGTTCAGCTAAAGTAGTCCACTACTGGCAACAGTCTGCTTGGATAAGTCACAGATATTTTTCCAAGCAAAAGAAAGTACACCTAGCTTACCGTTTGAAGTTATAAAAAAAGCACACTACAATGTCTCAGATCACTTCCATTTCCAGCAGTCATCCACTATCTCACCACCATGTGAACCACAAGCTCTTAACGAACTGTCACCTGCTCTTTGCTTCGGCAAATTCAGTAGGAGTATTTTCCACCTGCAGCCATGCTGAATTACAAACTGTTAATTTCCTAATTTCACTCCACCATTCTCATCCCTTAAATTCATATACACAGATGTGGATTTTATTCTTTTCCACACCCAAACTACATTTTTAAAATCTTTATTTGGAAGCCTATTTTTTGAACCGCAGACAAACAGAAAACACTCTGACTAGTAAGGACAAACTAGAGGTTAACCTGCTAATCTGAAGTGTGAGTTTAATCAAGGGAGGAACTTTAACCAATGCATTAGAAATTGAGCACTAGTGTATTCAGAATGAGACCTCCTTTGATGAAAAGAAATCATTGTCCTCATCCTACTAAAACAAGCAAGATATTTTCATATAGGTTTTAACATGCTTCTCATGCAAATGCCCATAATGCAAGACCAAGCATAGTTTTATCCAAATTTCTCCCATCTCTATAAAAGCCTCTTCTTTAAAGCCTTTGATTAAGTAACAAAACAAACCTAGAATTTCTCTCCCAAAACAGTGCTCCCATCTTCCTGATCACTTACAATTGTATCTGACCCTGGTCTGGGCAAAGAGAGGGCAGCCAGCACTAAGAGCCCAAAAGGAACATCACATCCCCAAAGAAAGCATATGGCAGAACAGCATAAGAAGCACTGAGAAAGCCCAATACTTACTTTTGCTAATTTTATTAAACCTGTTTGGTTGGAGAGGTTTCCTAAAATTATGCAATTTGACCAAGTCTGAGAGGAGGGAAAAGAAGAACTGTTTTGTCTTTCAACTAAAGATAACATCAGCAATGGAGTCTAAAGAGAATTAGATCCCCTTTCTAGTGTTGCTCATTTTCTTAAAACAGGTTTCAGATGGTTATACACGAATGCAAGTTCCTGTTCTAAAATGCTGAAAAAAGACTGAGTACAGCTGTGTCCCCATTTTGGTTGATGAGGAGAGAGGTGGAAATGTTATTCCATAAACTACCAGGGGAGCTGTACTTTCCAAATCAGAAGCCTTCCTTGTTTACCCGTATCGCTGAAGTGTAATAGATTTGTATTTGTTTGCAAAGAAAAGTGTATCTTGTATGTTTAGTAGTGAACTTAACTGATTTTCAATGTCTGTAAACACTGCTTGTAATGCACCAGTGCTCCAGGAGCCTACATAGCTGGGGACCTGTAACTACAGCCCAATCAAAAAGTTCAAACATAAATGAAGTCATGAAACAGAGTCGGCCCCTCATGTCCTGGTAATACTTTCCTCTTTAAAATGGCCATCAAATATACATCAGTCCCTAATGATCTGGCTCAAGGCTTAAAGAGTATCTAAAAGCTAATCAGGCCCCTGAAGCATCCAAGGCTTAATAAGCAGTGTAGAACTAAAGCCACTGCACTATCTAACCTCTCAAAGCATGACTATCATGCAGTACTTGTAACAGTCCCAAATGCGTCCATATTAAAGTAAAAAAAATTTCCAGAATAGTGTTTAAAAGTTGATTTTAACAGGCCCTGTTCTTGTACTATTTTTTTACCTTGTTAAATATTAAACTAGAATGCACACGAGTTTATAACCCAGGCTTTTGCAAATCTCTGCAAAATGCAGCCATGTAACACATGTAATCGCAAGTGGTCCATAACCCTTTTATCTTCTAAACACTGTACAATGGAAAACACTCAGTTCTATATGGTCTGCTTTTTCTCTGCATTTTATAACATCACATCAAGCAGCTTTTAACATTCTCTTTTATGGCAGAGAAGGGCGCACAAAAAGGAATGCACTCAAATGCAGCAAAAACCCTTCCACTAACAAACATCATTTAAAACACAGAATCCTTCACAAACAGCTATGTCTTCCATCAACCTATGACAATAAAAGCATGGATGACAATATTCAGTAAATTTAAAAAGAAGAAAAAACTTATCAGATCGATAAGTTTTTAAATGAAGACTTCCAGTTCAAGAAAATTTTTGTTCTAGCCATATAAAATCCTTCTGCAGCATTTGGAAGCCAGAGAGCACAACACTATGCTCCATGGTAAAGCTTAACCAACTATATAACAGTGAAACTGGTACTGCTCAGGCTGAGAAACCTTAACTAGTAAAATGAACATAAAAGTAAAATTCATTGAAGTGTTTTGTAATATGGATGAGCATAGCTATATGAAAAACAAAATCGCAAATACTGAAGCACAAAATCCTTCTAGAAATTTTTGCCGGAAAAATGCTGAACCTCAAAAACAAAACCATTCAAACACAGGAGAAGTATTCAGTGTTTTCAACTAGTTAATTTGTACACTTTATATCAAAGAGGAGAGTGCTTTCTAATAATATTTATTTATTAAACAGCATGAGCTATGTTACACTACAAAACTAATTTTAAAAATCATTTTGGTTAATGGTGTGTGATTCCTAAGATCTTTACAGATCTCCCATGACTGTAAAAATGGAAGCGTTGCACATAAATCTATCCCAGTCAAGGCTTTGATGAAGCCAGTGTGCAGCAGTCACATAAGCTTCTCCAGTTGTTCTTAGAAAAGAGCTGTGATATAAAATTCTAGTTAATAGATTTATAGCCTCGATTCAAAACTAAGTAACTCCTGTTATCTGGGGAAGATGTTTCTCTTGCACAGAGAATATAGCATGTGTTTTGAATACAAGCATTTCCTCAGTCTGTGAGCATGTGAGCCTTTCATCATGGCAAAATAAGATTTTCATCAACGTTATCTGGAATAATTTAGAGGGTCTGAGCAATAAGGAATACTATTGGCAACTTCTCTTAAAAAACTCAAGTGCCAGGTTTCCTCCCAACCAATGAAGCTTATTCCACAGGCATTTTTTACTTCAGAGAATCCAGCTCTTCCCCAGATTTCTTCAATACAAGAGCAGAAAATAGCAGTACACCCAGCTACAGTTCTCAGAGCTGTCCTGTTACCTTAACTGCTCCGACACAAACACTGAAAGTCATGGCAACATACTATTTCTGTGAAATGCAATAAACAGCAAGGCTATGGCACTCATCTCAGAAACGCAGTGGAAGCAATCTTCTTATGCTAACAGGATCTATAAAATGCAGAGCTTTGAAATACTTATGTCTTCCAGAGGCACTTCACAGCTTAAACTTTGCTGTATGAACAGTAGAAACAAGTGTAAATCACAGTCTACTTTCACACTGGAAAAGTATTAGTAAAAGCAAAAGGCTTAATGTTGCTTTAAAGAAAGCGGTAACACTGTTCTAATTCAGTGTGCAATTTTTGGCTTTGCTCAATTTGCAAAATGCATCGTATAAATTACATTCACAATTGTTAACAAAGAACCAAAAAACCTTCTTTCAGGGTTATTTTCACTTGCAAAGATGACAAGCAGCAGAAAGTTATTATCTCTGAACAAGCTTTTGTATTTCTTAAAGAATAACGTCCTTCTGTACCTTAAAATTAAGACAGTCGTATTCAGTGAACAGAAATTCTGTAGCATCCAAAGGTAGTCATGCCTTTTACTCTTCATCTTAGTCCACTTGGACCTGAGAGCCTTAAACAATTCGCATAGTCTAAGATCAAAGTCCTGTTAAACTACCACTTCAACAAATTGTGCAGTTTTTTATGCTCCTTCTAGCATAAAAGTGAGATCCCACACATAGTGTTTATTCATGAATTGGTGAAAACTGAAGCAAGGACAGAACTGGAAGCCAAATGGCGCTACGTCAGTGCTAAAAGCCCTCACATTCTGTCACAACTCATAGCTGTCAGAAAGAAAGGGTTGAATACACACTGTAGCGTGCCTTAAAGTGAATGCAGCAACATATACATAAAAGAATATGCATTAATGTTATGTATTAATTATATATAGTAACAAAGATGATTATAGTGGTCAAACTTATTCCATACCAAGAGACAAGACATGAACACCTCAACAGCATAACCACATCATACTTCCCGAATGACATCATTCTGGCTATTTTGATAAGAGATGCCCCAGAATCCTGTCCATAATACTTGAACCAGCAAGAGAACTCGTTAGGAAAAGCCAAAGTCCCTGAACACGAGTAACTTGTAACAGCACTCAGGAAAGGATCAAGCAAGGGTGAAGATGGCTAGCTAGAAACACACAACAGTCTCTAAATTTTTGGAGGTCATTAGGAAAAGTGGGTTACATATCTGAGATGTAATGGTCAAGAAAAAGTATCAGAGGACGCAGAAATCACTGAAGCATAAGACCAAAGAGCAAAGTAACTTTAAAATAAAGGAAGTGAGCTCCTCTGGAATGTGCTTTTATGCTTAATTCTCTTCTTCAAACAGCCTTAACAGATTTACTGCGATTTACAGAAGTTAAGGTTAGCAACTTCCTTACTGAATGCTTATTCTTGCTGCTGCTAACAGCTAAGTTTTAAGAAAGCTACTTTTGCATAAAATAAACGATAGCAGAAAATGTTAGCTGACAACCTTCTGCAACCGGAAAAAAAACCCAAACACAGCCAGACTCAGGAGAGACACTGAAATGTACCATCACAGAACTACCCAACACCCCCAAAAATAAACAAATACAGTGTCCTGTGGTTAAACCACAACATACAGTGACATCTCTCTGGAAGGGTATTAATGATACTTTACTGAATCTTTACTATTTATACTGTTTATAAAACACCTATGTGCATATGCAGTTAACTCATATAATTTGGTCACACTGACAGATGATCAGGTCCAGAGCAAAGACATCATATTGAAACATTATCAGCAAAAAAGGATGTGATTGACTTTTAAATATAGATTGTAGGCTACCTTTAAAAAAAGTATTATTTCATCCTAAATTCTAAGGCAAAATAGAGTAGACTTCATAATGTTATAAGCAAATATTTAAGAAGTTTTTAAAGTCAATTTAATGTTATTACATACTATCCTACAGGACTTCAAAACAGAGTAATATCCTAGCTCTGTCCATCTCAAGGGTAAAGCCAGCTCAGATCACAGGACAGGGCAAGGAGTTTTCAAGGCACAGCTGTCCTACAAGGACGAAGTCCCTCAAGGAAGGATCCCAAGCACTTTGCTGCCTTTAGCACAGGAATGCATTCTTCAAAGGAATCTTTATATATTTTATCTAACTAGTAACTGGAGAAAGAAAATATCTGCCACCATTAAAAGAAATAATGTGAAAGGGAAAACATATCCCATTCCATAAAATATCTTTAGCTTCTGATTAACTGAGCTACAGGATAAAACAAACAAACAAACAAACAAACAAAAAAACCAGCAGGGACTGAACCAATTGTGACAGCAGACAAAAACTACCTCTAGGTAAGGTACATGTTCTTGAGTCCAACCCACCTCAATGCACTTGATTCTACACAACTCTATTTGAGGTACTATGTCATTACAGGCTTTAAAAACATCACAGTCGTTCTGTTCAACATGACACCTTGAACAATGTGTTTTCAGGGGCACTTTCTGTATAAATAGTATATCAACAATACTAACGGTTGTGGTTTAGGTTTATCAGGGTTTTCTGAACTGCAACTTAAAATTAAAAAATCCTTCTGCTTAAATCAGTGTACACAGGCCAATTAAAAAGCACAAGATCAAGGACCAATAAACTAACACCCTATCTGGGATTGCAGCCATTCACAGATACTTAAGACTCTAAGAACAGGCGAGGGTAGAGAGGTATTTTCTGTGGCATGCTTTCCCTGACAAGAGAACCCACCACTTTAGCAAGAGTTCAATACCACTAGAAAAAAACTGCTCAGAGGGATTCAACACTCCTGGATCTTTCCAAAAGGTGCTTCCTCCCAGGAATGCCCAGCAACTACTTTACTAAAGCACAATAGGTGTACCCATCACCAACCAAAATACAAGCCCTTGATAGAACAAAAGTGCTTCTTTTTCTTTCAGAAGAGAAATTCATTGCAGGAATGTATTTCTAAAAGCCTACGCAACATACCCAAGAATAGTCAGACCTTTACGAGGACAAGTAGATCACTCACAATAAACACTGACTTAACCCAAATGAATTATTTTCTTTATAGAGTTTATTTTAATATCAATTTTAATGAAAATGAGATTTTCTTAAACTAACGTAATGTGTAAGCCTCATAAAGTCTAACAAATGGTTAGTGCAAAGTCCTGCCCCTGAGAAAGAATAGCCCCAGGCACCAGGACAGGCTGGGGCTGACCCGCTGGAAAGCAGCTTGGCAGGAAAGTCCCCAGGGGTCCTGGTGAGAACCACATCTGGAGCACTGGATCCAGTTCTGGGCTCCCCAGTACAGGTGAGAAAGGGACAAACTGGAAGGGGGGTCCAGGGAAGGGCCACAAAAGTAATCGTGGAGCATCTGACATACAAGTAGAGGCTGAGCGCTGCTGGGACTGTTCAGCCTGGTGAAGAGAAGGGTCTGGGGAATCCCATCAATGTGTATAAACACCTGATGGGGAGGCAGATGGGAGAGAGGGAATGGCAGAGCCTGGCATGTCACAGTGGTGCCCTGTGACAGGACAAAAGGCAACAAACTGAAATACAAGATACGAAGTTTAAACCTAAGACAACCCTTTTTTACTGTACGGATGGTCAAACACTGGAACAGGCTACCCAGAGCATTTGTGGAGTCTATTGAAGATAATCGAAACCTGCCTGCACACAGCCCTCAGCCACCTGCACTAGCTGTCACTGCTTTGAGCAGGGTTGAACACGACAATCTCCAGAGGTCCCCGACAACCTCAGCCATTCTGTGATTCTGTGTATGCAGTACTATCTATACTACACAGTTACATCGTAGGAACAAAGGGACATAATTCATTCATCTCTACATATACCATATCAGCTGCACAAGTAATACCATACACCTACAGTAGCTCCTCTGCCCTTGACTCCCTCTCCCCTCTACCCTCCACGCTCTCCCTTTCCCCTTCCAAGAAGCTGATGTTCTCATTTCCTAACAGCTGCAAATTGGAGCCCTTTAAACAACAGACCACCTCCCGCTCCTCCTATCCTAAGGTAGGATGCTGCCAAAACCAGCTACTAGCAAATCTTGCATCGCTAGTGTTTTCAGCCACAGGGTTACATGCACTTGTGAATTCTGGAAAGCTGGGGATAATGCATATTCTGTGATATTTAGCAAAGTATTAAAACAGAAGAACAGAGTTACTGCAACACGATTGAGCCTCCCTATACCAAATGGGGACTGATTCTCTGTGGTGTTCTCTGCCTTGCTTGTCAATGTTAGTTTCTTCCTTCTTTTGCTTCTTTTTACTTGTTCAAGGGATCCTTTTTGTTTGCCTTGCTATCTGCTTTACAGTCATCTTAACTTCCATCAAGCAAGTTTATGAAGGCTATGTGCTTCAGTTTATTCTCTTTATTTCCTACTTTTCCTTGAATTAACCATCATTTTTTTTGAAGGATATCAATTATTATTTTTTAAACTCTACCTACTTAATTATTCTGGGAATTCTTTATTACTATTGCCTACCTCTGCCTTTAATCTTATTTTACAATTAACCAACTGAGAATAAAATCTGCACAGGAAAAGTTCTCAATTCCCATCCATAAGCTAATGGTCTTTACACAACTCTTTGCCCTCCATATCCTCACCCTGGCTCAGCAGCTGCAACTTTCTTAATACTGAAGAGCAGCACACTACTTCTAAGAAGTATACCAAAAGGCACAGAGATGATACTGTCAGTTGGCTTGTATCAGCTATATATACATCTGCACATCCAATGCAAAGGTTCAGAGAGTTTGGGAGTGGTTTTGGTTTGTTTTTAAAAGAAGATCAGATCAAAAATGTTGAACCTACAGGACTTCTTGGGTTCTGACACATCCTTTGGCACATGGTATTAGTGAGGGATCAGCTTCTCAGACAGTCATTCTTCAACCACCAGCATGAACACACTACCGCTGGTTTGAATCAGTGCATTTTAAAGTCATATATGCAAGGAAAGTCACATAGCAGAAACTGTTGCAGAGAGCAGAGAATAAACAAAACTGAAGTATTTCTCCCACATGACATTCATAATGCTATATAACACTTTCAGCCTGATTTTTTCTTTTAAGTTGAAAGGGTTGTTGTGCTTAGTATTAATTTTTCCACTGAAACTATGTTTGCTTTGACAATCCATGTCAAAAATGTTTAATTTGTTACTCAACCAAGAAAAACAAAGATCTCCATAGCTACCAACAAGCTGTTATGATAGGATATAATGGCAGTTAGTTTTGTATCACCCAAACTTCATGCATCGGGTTTGTTGCTGTAACAAATTAAGATGTATTTGGGAAAAGTTGTGTTCTTTACAGATACAAGCTTTCCTCACCCAAATACAGTAATAGTTGCTCTTTTCTGAGATGGAAGATGTTTAATCTTTCGGTTCTAAGTTCCATGGAAGAGCACCCACATATGGTTCTCCCCTACATTTAATCAACATTATAAAAAATGGTCAGAAACAACAACAAAAGTTGTCCTTCTCCATAATTAGGAATTGCCAGGAACTGAGAGTAGAGAACGGACGACGCATGCTACAGGAAAGGAGTGACTCTCAGCAAAGAGAAGAAATGGAGAACAACCAGAGTATCCATGTGACAGAACAGAAAGAGTATAGGCAAAAGTAAGGGAAAAGAGAAATAAACCCAGGCTACAAATAACATCAGGCTCATTAATAGAGCGGCAACAGAAACATTAAGTTCAAAGAAAAATTTTTGGTCATTTGCTTTTAGTTAGACCCTCTTTCTTAACCAACTCTATTCTACTGGTTAAAGGACACACACCATACCACATCAATTCTGGCATAGGATTAGTAAAATAGAAAGATGGCCACAACTGAACTGGAAAAGATCTTGTCATCAGTTCTGTTGGCCAACACACACTCACTGGAAGGATTCTGGGAATAGCTTTTTTTTTTTTCTTTTTTGGCAACAGTAGAAAAAGCCAAAAAGCCAGTCTCGTCACCAAGTGCAACACCAGCAGTCAGGAAGTGAAGCCTTCTGAGGGGTGGAGGAAGCTTCTGCTGTGCAAATAGAATTAATCTGCTGGCAAACTGTTTCTGTTCCAGGTTACAGCCCTGGGACGTTGTTAGTAACTCCAGCACTGCAAGCAGATAGTTCATATCCAGCTTCTCTCTCTCCTCTCTACCTTCCTGAGCATGCCAACTGCTTACTAAGAACTATGTTTTTCTAACCAAAATGGATTTCAACAAACAGTCCATCTGCAGTGCGCCACACTAAACAAATGACTGCATAAATAGCCACGCTTGTTTACTAAAGGTAAAATCTACAAGAAACATACCACAATATTTATTTATACTGGGCAGTAACAGCTGTAAGTGTACGGGTTTTCCAGTTACTCTCATCACAACTACACTTCTGTGGAAGTCGGAGGCAGAAGTCCCTACCACATCGTATTTTTCAACATCATTGAATTGTTACAGAGAAACAAAACACATTCTTCACAAGACTTCTATTACAGGCTCATCAGTTCACCTTTTAAGAAAATGGATAGTGAAATAGTTAATTTTAAGTATGTACCTGATAGTCTTTTAATTAGAAGGGCCTGATTATGTAAAATGTAAGTAGAAGAAAAAAGAAACAGCCTAACAATTCACACTTTCGAAAAAACAAATATTCAACTCTTCCGAAGAATATTAAAACATCGTCTTGAAAAGTGATGTAAAAGCCCCTATCTAAATTGGTCAGCAGCTCTCCTAAATAAGTGTATTGATAATCACTTGAAAGTTACAGCTAATTTAAAAAAAAAAAAAAAAAAAAGCACTGCACCTTACAAATCCATTCTAGAGAATTCACCATTGTAACACTCAAACTCAGCACACTTCTTGCTCTAAAACACAAAATTACTTCTAGATTGAAATTATGAAGCTTTTAAAATTAAAACATGCCATATTCATTGATAATTAAGTATCTTTTCAGGGAAACAACTTACTTGATTGAGTTTCTGAAGTGGTCCTCAGCAGGATTTTTTACTGTACAACTGTTCAGCAACCATAAATCTGCTTCAGCGGAGTTGTCTAGAAGACATAAAGATACAAATCTGTGTTAAGAATTAGCCAACCTCTCAAGTTGTACTTTATAACATATAAAAAAAGACCAAACTTAGCCATTATCGATAAGTTGACTATTTGCAAAATGACTTTATATTCAACATTTAAAGGAACAGGTTTTTTGTTTGCTATTTTTTTTTCCTAAAACACAAAACAACAAACAAAAACAAGACCACACACGAGCATTTCCATTGTACTTTTTTCTTCTTCCTACAAAGGTAGAATGAACAGTTATCTCATTTACCAACTGAGATGCCACTAGGTTGCACATCATGGGAAACAAAGTTAAGAAAAATGGTTGCTACTCCCAAGAATGCATACAGCCTGCAAAGATCTGGCCTACACAAGGGGAAAAAGATCACCAAAATACATAAAGGTGTTTTTTAAATTAAGTGGTCAACAACAGCAGGTTTCACTAACAAAACAAAACCCCTGCTTCGGCTCTATTGTGAATTAGTACTACAAAAGAGATAAATCAGAATAAAACATTAATCTCTACTAAAGACAAAAATGAATGTAACTAATTTGGAAAGAAGCATGTGTATTTCTAGTTTAGATTATATCTTAGTTATCATATAATTATAGCTCAGCAATTATCAGACAAAAGATATTCATGCAACAAATATCTGCCTTCATTCAGATAAGTATATAAGTTTCTTCAAGAACGAAACCTTTCTGTATGTTCACAGCCTATTGATATCTGAATGCATTAACAGAACTGCATCCCAGAATTATCTGCGCCAGCACATATATAAACTCTAATCCTGTAAAACATGACCTATAGTACAGAATTACTAGCACAGTTATTTTTCTTGTCAATTCTTTTATTTGAAAAAAGAAGGTCTAAGATAATCCATGTCAAATATTCAAGTGCTCTAGCATTCATCAGAATAGCTTGTATCAGTCTGGATAAGAAATTTTGTGTCATTCTTGCTATTATTCCGTACATCCCGACTACTGAAGTATCGACTGAGGTATCTTTAAATAACATAAGCCAATGAACAATGAATAGAGCTAAAACATAATTTTTAGGATGCTTTATTTGAATTGACATCCTGCTAAAGCAGAAGAAAGCTTGCAAAGATTTAAGCATGTTTACATATGCACTCATCACAAATATATCCACATAGGCATGCATATCCTTTCCCTCCATACACATACTTATCACTCAATGCTAAAAGTGAAAAATCTTTCCTTGTCTCACTGCCATTTTCTCCAAAGAAACGATCCTTTAAAAATAACTATCAGTCACTTAACCTAGGAAGCAGGTAAAATGAAAATAACACGTAGAACAGCAACCAAAGGACATACTTATGTTAAATAAGAGAAAACATTGTGAAGGTTTCTAATCTTTGTTGATAGAGATTACACCATTAACTTGGATCAAACACCAGCCTCTTCTATGACAGGGAAAGGCTACAAAGGAGTCATCAAAAATAGCATTCAGACCTTTAGCTATTTTAAACATAAAGCAAATCTACCAAGATCTGTCCCCATCTTGACAGCTTGGGAAAGAGGACCAAGTTCAATTTTAGTCCATATAGAAGTCAAAGCAAAAATTGAACGAGCCAAAGAATCTCTCCTCCAACCCAGGCTGCGTGAAAAGAACATTTTCAGACTAATGAACATACTATTACTGTTAGAAAGATAATTATAGTTAAACAATTGATTAGGAATGATGTACAATAAAGTAAAAAAAAGTAGTTTCAAAACCAGAAAAGGGTGAACTCTTGGCCTAGTCAAATTCACCACGTACAAAAACAAACACATTTTTAAAACAGTTTTCCAATAACACTGCCAAAACTTTGTATTTCTTATTCTTTTCAGCAGCATAAAATGTTTATAAATTCAACTCCACACCCGTAACACACCCACCTGAGAACTGGGGGGAACTAAACAAGAGGCCAGCACCGTAAGTCAGACAGGAGGCTGGCAATACATTCACCAGACAAGAGTTTCAGTAGCAGTCATACATCACTGTAGAGCATAACAATTTTCAAGAGATGTCTTTATTCAGAGGAGAGATGCCTTAATGCAGAGAACACCAGTTCTGGGCTTGGTTTCAGTTCCTCCTTGTACCACGGTCTCCACGTACAAAGGAAGAAATAGCCTCACCGTGACAATACTTCTCCCCTAAAGCTAAAATAAAACCCCTTTCTTCAAAATGGCATTAGAAAAACTAACACATTTAAGTTTAGAAAGACCATACATACTAACCCAGCAGGAATCATTTCATACAGCAATCTGGATTCCAGACTATTAATGTATTAGGTCCTTGACTGGGAGTCTGAGGGACAACTGCAACATTTGCACATATTTTAAGCATCGAAAAAAATCTCCCAAATACCTTCAAATTCATTCCTTCAGACGTTTCACCCTCTGCAGAACAGAGGGTACAGAATAAAGACTTCTGCAGAACAGAATCTTCTGAGCAGTTTGGGGAAAAGAAGTTTCACTAATGTATACATCTAAAAATCATTTAAGAAAAATAGAAGCGTAGCAGAGGCTTGTCTTCTTACAGCAGCAGTATTTTTTTATCATATTTCATTGTTCTATTTCTGTATTTATTTTTTAATCTTTTTTCTTATTAACTCTCATTCTCTCTCATACAGATATATTTACATACAAGTTTTGATGATGTATATATATACATATACACACATATGTTTATGCTATATGTATTTATTAATAAGAGTTCATACCACAAATCTTCAAAATGATAGCTGAATTTTCTTAGTTCCTTACTGCACTGTTCATACATAAAAGAATTACACACACTGGTGTAGATTCACTATGATCTACTGTATTTTCTCAAGCAAATTTCAGTTTAAAAAAATTATTTACCCACAGGGCATTTATGTATCAGGTTGCAGGAAAATATGCCCTTGTACAACATTGTGAGGGCAACTTGTCAGCGGTCACATTTTGCTTTCAGAACTTTTGATGCACTTACACTAAATGCAAGGCCTTGATGGACATGCTGAAACAAACATGGACCAAAACACCAGATCAGAGTTGGCATGTATAAACAAGATCTTGAGGCTTCATAATTAGCAAATATTAAGCAACACTGGGGGTAAGGGTTCTTCATTCAGGGCAGGGGGATTGGAGGGACTAGCTATACATAAATGTATATATACACCTATATATACGTATATTAATCAGTGTTCTGACACGAGTAGTTGCTAGTGTTCAGTGTGCACCCAAAGAAAGAATAAAATAGCTCTGACAAATAAGCTCAGGCTTCTAAATACATGCCTACACAGGCAGGGGCAGACAGACCTGACTCTTCTCTGTTTATACTCCAGGAAGACAGACATGAACGTGTTGAGGTCTGGGTGGTAAGCAGCATATGAATGTAGCGTTGTGCCTGCTAAGGCAGCCCGTGCACCCATCCTTGGAAGGTCTCCACCTGCCACTTTTTCCAACTCCAGCCTCCACCTTGTAAGGTCACAGTGATTCATTCATTCAGCAGGTTGACGCCCATCGTCCTCAGAAACCTCCATTAGACCATAAGGTTTTGGAGAAACCTCCAGAATTTCAGTGAAGAACAGACGATTGTGTTTGGGAACTCTCACAGATCTGACTGAAGAGGACAATCTAACCTTTACAGAAGGTTTTCCAGCAAGTCATACATACTGAGGCAGGCAAAATTGAAGCAAGAACCATAAGCACAGTGAACATCAATTACGGTAGTTAATATGAGATATAGGTGCCCTTTTCTATATTGTGCAACAAACTTCCCTAAGGGAACCTTCTTTCTTCAACTGTTTCTAAATGCAACATACTTTCTAAATGATGATAATTTGCTGATCATTTTTTGATGAGCTACTTAAACAGTTTCCTGTATGTTAAGACATTTTTAGAAAAAAGAGATGTCAAATCAGCATTGTATTAAATGCTCAAAAACACAACTCAAAACCATGGCCTTTTTGCATTGTGACATCTTTTCCATAAAAGAAAGGCTACACTGGAAGTAAACCACAAAGTCTATCATACTCTCTGCAAAACAACATAGAGTACAAAGAAACCTAAAGGTCATGGAAACTTCTGAACACTTAACTTAATTGGGAAGCTCTGGAAAACATGAATTGGCTGCATTATGCAATACTAAGAGGATAAAATGGCAAGAGTCTGAAACATCAGTATACCTACAGAGGAAAACAATATTTACAATTCTTTTCTAACTAGCATTTTGGGGTTTGTTATCATTTTAGAAATCGTAAATCAGGAGAACTTCTTAAGAAGACTGTAGTAATACTATCAGTTGAAAATTAAACAATTGACTTGGTTTTGCTCTGGTGTTTTAACTTAAGTCTTCTTCCTTTCAACTCTTTTTCCAAAGCTTTGTTTTCTTCCAACCGCCCCCAACCCACATCTTGAAAAATCAAAACACACACAGAGCACTGAAGTAGAAGAAACACAGATAGTGAAGCCCTGAAAGAATAGCCCTTCTTTACTTCAGCACATCACTTCTCTCTGCACTGAAACTGCTACAAGATTTGCTCAGCACTGCTTGCTCAAAAAACATGACTCAATTCGTATGACATCCTTTTCAATCCTGTACATGAATCTGTGTAACTTCAATCCAAAAGATCTGTCTCTACAATCACAGAAGGCTCTCCCATGGCCTTTTCCTCCAGCTCTCCTTATCCTGTTCCTAAGCTCTCTGCGAGTCTTCCTTCTCACCCTTTCTGATTTTCCTTTACTTCCAACTCTCTTGCACAACAGATAGCCTCCAGATTCTCTGTTTTCATGTGCTGTATTCTAGTCTCTGTTCCCATTTATGGGCTTCCCCATTAACTCTTTGTCCTGTGCATTCTCACTTCCAAAACAGCTCTGCCCCCTTCCCTCAATCCCCTGGTTGGCATATTATGCCCTGGGGCCAGACCCAGTTAACACCCAAGTTATGTATCTGGGGCATGTCCTCACAACTGGACTCCATGTGAATCATCTCACCCCAAAAGACACAAAAATCTAAGCATGATGACATCTCGCAGCCAATTACAAAAGTCATCCAGCATCTTGCCTGGAACAAAGTTACCAAACTTCTTATTTTCTTTCAACATTCCTGTGTCACAGGAACCCACTCTTATGCCCTGGGTTACTGAAATTAGGTGCTGGTTAATTTAATCATTTCTTGGGCCACTGGGCATCGAGGGACCTCTGCAAGTATTGGGAAAGAATCTCTTTCCTAAATATTAGTTCAGAAATGTTGTGAGTCATCAGCGCAAAAGGAAGGTACATCTTCCTCTGGGGACATTAAGTTTGGTTATGTGTTTCTAGACAATAGGCTTTGCTTGGCAGAGGAAAAATACACAAGGTTAAGAAGAACAGGAGAAAGCAATTTCCATTTTTTTTTTTTTTTTTTTGCTTTCCAGACATTTCTTTGGCACACAAAACACTTAGTTACCATGTGCTAGTTCTCAATACTTCATACCAGATATAGTTAACTATCAAGTTTCATATATCATATCTTAAAGAAAAGACTCCAAACAAGCAAGCACTTTCCCTTTGTCTGCTCCCTCAACAGCAACTACAAATCAAAACCACAAGTTATCATGAACTTCCAGATAGCATTTGTTTGAAATCTCAGAGCCACATTATTGGTTCCCACGTCTGAAGACCTACCATGCATTTACCAATGACACAAAACACTTAAATGGATCCTGAAAGTACTAACTTTGCAGACTACAAATGTCTTTCAAAACAGTCCCCCCCACTCGTCTCTTATCAGCAATATTAGGATGTAAAATATAAAAGGGTCAACTTGATTGCAACATGACTTCTGTTTTCTCATTCAATTTCTGAGATACTCTGGTCATACCAAATTACTTCATCTACAATTAATGAAAATACAACAACTTGGTTCACCCTGCAAATACATTATTTAAAGCTCCACAAGGAAAGACAGACTGCTTAGCAAATCAGGTAATGTGGACAGGTCTTCATTAAAAAAATAGTTCTCCCATCATAGCTCTTGCCCTAATTTAAACTGCACATATGCAAAGCTGCTGTTTGTATTCTCCATTAACATTTCCATTACTGAGCTAATGGCACAAGTAAGCTTTTCTGTTTTCTCCTGTTAAGAAATTGAGTGTATTTAGTAAATTCATTCTTGAGTGGGTAGACATCTCAACAGCAGCTACTCCTGGACTACAGGCAGGTTCTATAAAGCCTTCCAGATCAGCATGCTGTGTCTGCTATCAACAGACATTTCTCTCTGTCCAGCACCAAAACAGAGGTACACAGGGACTGTCCACTGAAGACATCAAATGAGTTGGAACTGAGCATGTTTGAACACATAAGATCTAGCTAGTTCAACTAAGGGGGGGGGGGGGGGGGGAACCCCAAACCCAATAATACACTATTGACCGGATTCAAAATACTACCTGTTAAATCCTTGCCTCTCTTCATTTCAGTATGATAAACGAATAACTCAATTTTATTTACTCATGCATACTTTCAGGTCTGTCTGTGATGTTTCTAAAAAAATACTGTTACATTTCCAGTCACCACTGAAAGCCCATTCCCAAATAAGAAGTGTACTGTAACACACCGCTCTTTTCAGCTGTTTAGGTGGTAGCATGCAGCTACTGGGACAAACTACTGAACTACCAGCTGGTGTCCCATTCAGTGTATACATGACCAGGAACCTTGCCTTATCACTCCCTCCAAACAACAAACTCCTTCAAAATATAGTATGTTTGTGGCTGGAGTTAGCCAAGGCCAGCAGAACAGCTTATGGAGTCTGCTGCTATCACTAAAACTAAGGGCAACTTTGAAGTTACCCAGAAGATACCTGTTAACTAGAACTTGAAAAAAATACAATAGCTGAACACTTGAATTAACATTAATGTATTTATAAATAGCATAAACAAAATAATCTGTATTTCAGAGCATGTACATTAACACAATCCTGGCACAGGTGTACTGAACACAGGACACAGTACAGAAGAAAACGCACATGAAAACAAATTTTGCTTCAAAACATTGACTATGATAAACTTTATATTCTCCTTCTACCATGTGACCATCAGTAGCACATAGTCTTATTTACATTGGGATTTTGAAGTGAGCAATCCATTCTCTAAATACCTTCCATCTCTGCTCTAGACACAGCAGAGGCTGCAGCCTGGATTCTAGGTGATCCTTGGAGTAAGCTGCCTTTTTCTCCCACTTTCTACACACTTATGTCAGACTTCCAGGCTACTCCAGCTGTACTCCCGCTTGGAGCAGCCCAGGGTCTGCACTGCAGCACCCACACACACAGAGCTGGGTAGGAAGGCTTCAGCCCATCTACCCGTAGCAACACCTAAGCTGCACAGTCATGAACAGGAAAATTAAGTATACTTTAAAGATTTACTTTGTAACAATGTCAAGAGTCCAATTAGATTATACCTTTCATTTCAACTCCTTCTGCAGTGTCCAGCTGATTTTTCTGCCTGTTTAACCAGCACAGACAACAGGAATTGACAGTTACTTTGCTATTTTGTTCATCTTCTCTAACTCACTAAATTTTCCATGCATTAAGGCACCTAAGGATACTTGAGTTGTAAAAAGATTCAGGTTTAAAAGGCTAAATCTAGAAATGTTTCTTATTGAAGAGCAGCAGGTAATCACACTCTAAAATTGCAGTACCCATAGGGCATTTCAATAATTTTGTTTCAATTTTTTCCCCATTTGAGTGTTAACTTTCCTAAGCCCCTAGCTACCACCACATCTGCAGCCATCAAACATCTCGTGCTTCTTCCAATCACGAAAGGGACTGACCATTTCCATATCTTATCTGCTTGCTACCTTTGTGGATCAGAACAAAAACCACGTAGTTCAGTTACATCCATCTTCAACTCTGAGTACAGTGCTGTGTGCCATAAACATTTGAATTTGGGCTGGATTTTACTACACATTCTACAGTTCCACTTGTCTTCTCAAACAGCTCCCAGATAGACATCTTAAAGGAAAGGTACCCCATTTACGAGTATAGATCCATGACCACGTTCTAAACAAAGCTTCTTCCAACTTGAGAGGAGCTTGTGGGCTACCTTTTTCCCATGGCTCTTTGTTGATATCAAACAGTCAATGGTCTCTCTGCACATGGTGTTATATGCCAAAGGTGGAAAAGGCAGCCTGAATTTTAGCTCATTCCTTCAAAATAAAGACCTCACTACTTTTCTCAAAGTGGATTGCACAACTATTCCTTGAACAAAGCAAGGCCTTAAAACAAGAGAGGAGAAATCTCATTGCTAGCACAAAGGTGTGTTGGCAGAAAGCCTAAGCATAGCCAGGGTCTGTTCAGCACAGTACCAACTAACATGAAGGCACCCAAATTATCCTGGGCAGCAGCAGATGCAGGTGCCATAGAGCACCATGCTAAGGTGGGCATTTCATCCCCATCTTGCGCACAAGTGTAATCTTGGTGCATTCCAAGAGTCGACTGCTCCTCTCACTTCACTGAAGACTTAATGATCAGTGTAAATAATTTCACTATGAAGAGTACTAATGAGCGTTTTATCAGTCTCGCAGGGAAAGTCCCACTACATTAGAAACAAGGTCAAGTAGCCTGTTTTAGCCAGGCTACACTACAACGACATACAAATAACTCCAACGACTCATTCTGATGATTAACGCGGGTAGAATTTGTTTTGTTGACAGAATTTGGAAAAATCCCAGAAACTCCTCCTCCTCTAAGTCTGAAGCCTGCTTGATCTTCCAGAAATAGCACACGCAGTATGATTCAGTGCTTTTTTGTCTCTGTACTCCCTACGTACAGCTTCATACGCAAAACACAAGAGTTATTCAAATGAGCAAATACAGACTGACTGCTTCTATCTTAGTCACTAACAGTCTAAAGTCAACCATCAACAAAAGAAGTCTTGCACAATACCGTGCAACTAAAGTTTCAAAACACGCTGCAAATATTAACTGATTTACCTTCACCACCCACATATTAAATACGCGCCCAGCCCTACACCAATTCCTTTTCATCTTATAAATGTAGACAAGTAGTTTCAGAGTTTCTATAATTTGATCAAGCCACACAGGATGTCTATGCAAATAAGCCAAGATGTTAGCCAAGTTGTCCCTGACTTCACGCCTGCTCCTAAACACAAAGCTATGGCCTAGATTCATATGCACAAGCTATTTCAGTCTACATCATTTACAGGCCAGATCACTGACGTCCAATAACTTTTTGACAACAAGTTTTAAGGTGTCCCCAAAAACCAGCCCTTCAGTAATTTGGGTAGCATAGCAAATCAACAAAAAACACTGAACAGCAGATCAAATTGAATATTTTTTATGGGACACGCTAAAAAAAACAACCAAACAAAAAAAACCAACCCCAAACTAAAATGAAAGCAGATTACAACAGTTCTACTAACTCCCCATGAGTTCTCAAACACAACTCTTGCAGACGCATTACCAACTGTGTTAGAGCATCTACTGAAGTCTAACAACTGCCTTAGAAGGATGACAGTTGATGTGTGAGCTCCAGAAGAACCCTTAGCTTTCACGGGGCTCACTGAAAAACAACTGTGTTCTCATTTTTGGTACAACACTTTAGAAATCTCCACCTGCTTTATCTATAGTCTCGGAAGAAAGCTTACTTAGTCAAATCCTCTTCATCACTTTTACTGAGTTTCTAAACAACTGGTAAAATTTAAGTTAAACTTATGATGTTGAGACCTGCAAGACACAAAGTGCAAGTCAGAAATATTGTCTAAGCTATTTATTTGGAAATATCACATACTGTGATGTTTTTTAAGGTACAAGAAAACACTGTAGTCAAGCATAAGCAGCTAATTTCATATGCTGACCGCAAAGCCACAGGTGAATGAAAAATGAAAGTTTTATGTTTTTCTGTACAGGTCCTATGATTCCATATGAATTTGCTGTAAACAGTAATAAATATTTCAGAATCAAGAAAGATTGACTGGAATCTGCCCCAGGAAGATTATTTCAATCTCCCTTAAGTGTAACGCTCTGACAAGTGTCACTTAAACAAATGCTTCTATCTGCAGAGCTAATGAAATGTTAACAGCTCTCCCTCACTATGTCGGGGGGGGGGGGGGGGGGGCAAGAAAATATAAACTGAGGGTTGCTTCAATCCTATCGTGCATTCAGGTAACAACCTGCTGGGCTAGGCACAGCAGACAGAAACCAAAAGCCTTTATAAAATGCAATGGCATCACTTGAATAACCTACTCGGTGAAGCCTCTCACACTTCTAGCCCCTGCAAGCCACAGGTATGCCCAAAAAAAGGAAGCTCAAAGCAGTGAAGTAGAAGATTCTCAAGTATAGCAAAACTCCCAAGCAAACGAGGAAGAATCTTTGCAGTTCTTGGGTAATCAAATGTCTTAAATGAGACCATAAATGTATAACATTAATCTGGAGAGGAGCTTTACTCCACAGATTTCTTACTTTTTCAGTACACCTATTCTGCACAAGTTGGCCCACGGCACTGAACTTTCTCACTTCCATAATATCCTAATCTCCATTCATTTTCACAAGAGCCAGGATTAGGGTTTTGCTGTAGTCTGCAAATTAAAGCTAAATTTTATTCCTGTATCTGTTTCACCATCTTTTTTCTCTAAATTTTGTCTGCATTAAGTTGTACCTAGAAGCAATTTATTGATTTCAAATGCCTTGCTTCCACTTATTTCTCCTGATACCTAACACCACAGGGAATATGGATTTAAGTTCCATCTATCACTTTTAAAAGATTTAAAATATATAAGCTATTTGAGCCAGATATGTCCAAACACTTATTAAATTGTAGCTTCTGGCTATTTATTGACTTTCTCAGAACTACCTTCACACCTCATCTATTTGCTGCTTTATCAGTTTTCTGAAAAGCAGGAGATATGGGCTTAAGGTACCATACCCAGCAGCCAGATAAGCCTTTGCTGTGGTTAATTCCCAGCCATCATCCCCAGTTCAGATTATCAGCAGAATTTAGTGCTTGTGAAAGCTCCAGACTGAGCACAGTGGAAATTAAAGTTCACTCTTAACACACACAACCGATAGATGCAGCACAGCAGTCAGCAGTGCAAGCTTCTTCACAAAGTCCCACCAACAGGTTTCGATTACGCTTTGTCTGCAAACCTTTAGGACAAAGTAGCAGTTCTACTTCTCTGCCCATTTATCCAGAATAGTAAGGAAGTCTATTCATGGGAGAAGGGAAGAGCAAAGATTTACTGGGAAAGAAAAACCAAGACTGAGCACAGGCAGATGTGCAAACACACATCCCAGCCCCACCTGCCCCTCCTGCCCTTTCTCCATGCCCTGACTCATATTGAACAGACACACCAGCCCATGCAGCTACTACAGCAGTTACGTGCCCCTCTGCAGCCTCACTATCCATTCAGACTATTTCTCCAACACTTTTCTTGCCTGTGCAACTGAAGTATCTAACAGCACCTAACCAAATGAACAGGTGAGGACAGAAGTAAAACGAGACACCAGTCACTCAGTCACTCAAAGCAGTCCCTTAAAGAGGTTGAATATTTCTGTACCAATACAGAGATATCCATTACAGCCTCACACATGATTTCTCTATCCTGTCTCTTCCCCATCTTGATTGCAGGTTTAATTAATATTCTTGTGAGAGCCAATTTTGTTAGGTTCCTGTCATTACAAAAAAAAAAAAAAAACAACCCACCATACAACACAAACAGAAGCTATTCCTCCAGTACTAATAAGGCTGCATACAATAAGACAAGCCTATTTTGAAACTTTCAACAGCATTTACAAGTGCCAAAAGTTCAAGTATGTCAGTTTTGCATAGAGAACTGTGGCTTTATGGTCCCAGAGTAGTCCAATTTCATCAAGCACAAACTAGTCAAACACCAGTTTCAGGCACTGTGCATTTATTGTTTGACAGAGCAGCAGCTCCCCAAAATAAAAATGAAATCATTTCAACAAACAAGAGAAGGTGGGTGTGTGTAAGGACCCATCTTCTCATCTTATTTGGAAGCAACATCTCAAGATTTCAAGCACTGTCACAAGAAGTGATGTTGATGTATTACAGCAGAGCGAGCTGCACTTTCAGAGTGCACGGTGCTGTCTAGCAGTTCTCCATTTCCTTCAAGGAAAAGGCAGGAGATCTGCTGGAAGAGCTCCATAGGCCAATGACAGAAGGAGACAAAGTTTTGGGGTTGTCTTCTCCTCCCCTGCCCCACGCTCCACACTGGGAACGTCTTTCTTCTGGCTGGGTTTACCTTTGTCTTTCCTACTCTGAAGGCAAGCTAAGGAGTAACAACAGAAAACCTACATTTCACTACACAGCTCGAAGTAGCCAAGATATTTCAGAAGCCATTTTCACTTTTCTCCTTTCAATAGATTGAAGATACTTCACTTTCTTACTTTGAAGACTTCAAGGCCTGTAGTTTTCCACAATTTATTTTACATTTTCTATTGTGAGAGGGATCTTTATGCAAATTCCTCTTTTTCCATGTTGATGGCTGCAGTTTAATCTGGTATCTCCCATGATCACTATCTTCCTTTGTATATTTATATATCTTATGACTTCACTGTCTTTACAGCTGTTTTCATTTAGCACATGTTCTCTAATTTACCTTTTCTTTGCTTTCAAAGATGAATTTTAAAAATAGCATATCAAGTTCCTACAAGTCACACAACCCACCCCACTCTGGCACATTATCCACTCAGCTGCTTGATACTGACACAATTTTTTAGAAAGCTTTTGGTGAACCCTAGTGGTAAACCTTAAACAAAAAAACCAACCAAACAAAAAAGCCAAAACCCAAATGCGAACAACATGTTTTCTATACTTTTAATATACAAAGGTAAAAATGCTCATGGTCATAACCACCCTTTGCTAAAGGGTAATGATCACTTCCAGTAGAAGACATAAGCTGTTTCTGTTGCCACACCTTCAGTCTTTTCAAGATTTCAAAAGAGCAAAGCCTAATAGAAACAAATAAAACATTGCTAGATATAAAGGGAAGTGCTACAGTGGCAACAGAGGACACCGGGAGGTCCATGACTACATGGAAAGTGTAGACTACTTACCTTCAATTCATAAAGTTACATGGTACTGATTTGTAAATAGTCTTTATTTCAACTGGCCTTGAAACAATAACCCTAAGAAAACAGTACAACCTACAAGTGCATTAACAGACCTCTCCAGGTAAGGAGAAAAAAAAAAAAAAAAAATCATCTGTGAGTGATACCTTGTCAGGATGTGTCCAGCAAGATAGAAAAATACAGGTATTGACTCAGCTTTAGGGTCATCAGCACAGCTTAGCAGTAAGGATCTGTCTAAATTGAAATACAGCTGGTAATTCAGTCTATCAACACAGCACGGATCACGCATCGCAGAGTCCCAGCTACAAACAACATGGAGCCATCAAGTTCTCCCACAAGCGCAGGCAGAGCAGGTGCCTTCCCGTCTTTGACGGCACCTCATCTACCATTTCAGTTTCATCCACACATCCAACCTGTATAAAGCACAAAAGTTAACCACCACAAAGTGCTTAACCCCTTGCATTTTAACTAAAGGTGCTGCTCTAAGCTCTTCCAATTAAAATTAAGCTCAGATGAAAGTATTTACTATTGCCCTACTTATAAAACCAGGAAAACAAAGTTGCCATGAGACAACAACGTTAAGTTCACATTTTCACCTTGTCCTCTTCCTCAGTCACACCAGCCCTCTGCTAGCACCTCTTTAAAGCTCTGCCAATGCAGGTATTTAGTCACCAAGGCTGCAATTTAGATTGAAGTTACACTCCATATACATAAGCTCTATACGGCTAAGTTCCTTTTTAATGTTTAGTATGTATGGCAATATATATGGCACCCTGCCTACTGCTCCAATGGCCCTTCTCTTATTGAAAATAACTTATTACTGTAAAGTTACAAGTACTTCAAACATCCAGCAGCTACTCTTCTTCTAACTGTGGAAAAAAATCACTGTGGCATTACTTTCTTTTAAAGGTAAGTACAGAGAATAAGAAAGTACATGCTTGATGTAAACAAAATTTAAAATTAAATGTCTTCCAAAAGCCAAATATGAGAAACCTCACAACATCCTTTAATTTAACGCAGATTCATAAGAATACTGTTATGTGAAAAACCTTTACAATTACCATAGCATTTCATCTGACAGCAAGTACTCTGGGAAATGTTGTGATGCTTTCAGATAGATACAGTTAAGAGAACGTTCCTCCTCTCCCGGCTGAGGAATCACGGAGGCCAGAGCAAGCTATGTGCAGTGTATGCACAACTGGCTAATACACAGTAAGAAGTGTCTGGTGACACTTAAAGTGTTATCCGCGGTCTTCCATCACTAGATGTTTAGAGTCATTTTTGATAATTTCTTTCACAAACCAAACAAACAGTATAAGCACTGACCTCCATACTTAGAACTGATGCCATGAGGGAGAGAGAGAGGGTATACTGTTGGGTGTAACAGTAGTAGGGAAGAGGCAACTCTAATGGAGGAGGAACAAAAGCAGTATACAGACTGACAGAGAAAATTCAGGAAATAAAATCACTAAAAGCACTACCACCCCAGGACAATTTCCAACTGTACTTCTTCCTGTTTGAAAAGCGCAGTATTTTTTACATCCTGGATATAATCTGTCAATGTTTCTTGTTAAAGATAACAGACCTTTTATCACAAAAGGAAAAAAAGTAAAGTTTGTTTGAAATTCCCTAGTTTCCACCAAGCATGGATTAAAGAAAAAAAAAAATCTGTATTCGAACTTATATTAATAGTATATTCACAAAACAGACACCACAGCACTTTATTTGTTACAGGCTTTTCGTAGCCATTCATCATCACTGGGCCTTGCAAACACACACACGATGTATTTTCCATTAATCATCTGGCACTTAACACACAATGTTGGAAGGGCCTTTGAACAGATGTATTTTGCCAAAACTTACTAGCTGAAAAACTGAGAAAGCACCCACTTCACTGCAGACCTTCCGTACTTGTCACTCCTTTATATAAAGGCTCCTTTATCAGGTCCCCCACCTGCAACCCAGCCGCTTTCAGGGTCCCGCACCCCACCACCACCCAAGTGTGCCGGGGCTCCCGGCATCCCTTGGGAAGAAAACGCGCTTCCAGCTCCCAGACTATCAGCAGACTTTGAGACCTTCTAGTCCAAGCTCCATGTCCCAAACTCATTCTTGGGAGCCCTGAGGTAAGCCCCAAACGTTTGTAGCTCTGAGACTACCCCAGAGGGGGTGACCCAAATTCTCCTGGACTCCCCAGCCCGCTGGCACTCTGCCCTGCCTGTATCCCCAGCCAGCAGGTAAAGCCACCAGCTGCCCTCGAACCCAGAAGCCCTGCACAGCCTGGGACCATCCGCGCAGCCTGGCTGCCGACGGAGACTGCGGAGCCTTATCTGGACAATGAAAGCAATTCCCAATTTCACACCAAAGCTGCCAGTCCCATGTAACCCCTTATTTCAGAACCACCCCATAGTGCTGTTTTCTGAATGACATTGCCTTAACTTCTACTTTACTTGCAGGAAAAAAAAAAAAAAATTGGAAATATAGCTTTTGCCCCAGCTGGCTCCAAAGAAAGTAGGATTTTTCTTTTACCTTTCTTACAAACAGGGAATGACGTACAGCAGGTCCATTTTCACAGTACTACAAACGCTCATTTTAGTGAATTGCTATGTTTTGGTATAAAATGAACTGAATTTTATTTGTATTCCTCATGCTGAGCCATATATCTTTGTCACATGCTGTATCATCCTTAAATTCTCAGTCAGTACAGGGTCTACAGTTGCTGTATTTGTTTTTAAACTGCACACACAGTCCAAACTCCCCAACAAATGTGATTACTTACACACATCAAGCACAATTAAATCCTCAGACCAAAGCAAACACTCCAGATAACAGGCATAATTTCCTGAAAAATGTCCTGCCCAAAAGTACATTAATTATTCACAAGTTAGCCCACGTTATGAAGTAGAAACAAGATCATTCTCCAGTAGATTGGTTGAAGAAATCAGTTTTTTTGAACACTGTAAAAAACAACGTAAAATCAAATGTTTGCAGCTCCTAACAGTAAAGAATCTTACAACATTCTCAATTTTTGCTGAGGAACTTGGGATCCAGCATTACACTTACTTTCAAAAGCAGTATTCAGCACTTATGACAAATAAATTATTAGATCCTGTTCAAAATCTTGAGTGACTTCCTCTTTCTGTTCCCCACTTTTTTTTTTACAGTATAATATATACTTAACTTTCTTCCTTAAAAATAAAAATATTAGTCTTACTAGGTGTGAAAGAATAAACAGCTGTCTCACTTTTCTTTCACTTTCTGACACACAGCATTTTTTGAAGTCCTATCAGTAATTACTACAGATATGCTGCTTCTGCATTTTTAAACATGATTTCTAGACACTTAATGGCTAATCAAAAGATTTAGCTGTTTGAGGAAGTTTATTGAAGGCCTCTGTTCTTTCAGGCAGGCCATAAGTTCAAGAAATTCTTGCAAGGCTTAAACTATTCAGAAAGTTAAGGCATGCGCTAAAAAGGTACAGATCTTTCATCATCACACTCAAGCTGAAGATTTAAATTAAGTATGGGCAGTAACTGTGTGTCAAAAATACATCAAAGATGATACCAACAGCTTCTGATTTTTCACAGGGCCTCTGTTTGAGATTAGGAAGGAAGACGACTCAGCTTAAGACCATGTTTAAGAAGCACACAACAAAACCACTTGGGTACACTTCTTTCAACATATTACTATCCACAATAAAATCTGTACAAAATTAATGACTAGAAAAAGTGCCACTAGAATATATGAACAGGCATGCTTACTGACCAATCCACTTGAAACAGATGATTAGTGAAGTAAATAGTTAAGTGGTAGAATTTAATCACTTTAATCCATTTACTAAAGCAAGTAAAAGCCAAGCATAACATTCCCCTTCCACTGACACACAGGAGTCTTCTGTGAAGTATGAAGAGCTGAGTATTCACTAGGAAACTGAAACCCTTAAGATCTGTCGTAATGCAGATATTCTGTACATCACACCCTTGGTTTCACAGGAAGATTTCAGCTTCAACATATGCATTTAAGTGGCCTCTATTGCACTGCAGAAGCAAATTTGATATACACCATTCGGATGACTACCTCAAAAAGGAAAAATTATTACACCTCTTTCAAGCAGGTGCACATTTAACACCAATGCATTTGAAAAAACAGAGTATGTATTATTCCTTTAAAAAGTCACTATTCATGAACGTTTACTACTTCATTTTAATAATACGTTGCAAATAATATAGTACCGAAGTCTTCCAGTTGCTTCTGTTTCCCTATTTATTTGGTAATTGCATGTCCAATGTTTTTTTACCATGCATGAAAATATTAAAGGAATTTTACTAGCAGAGGTAATCCTAGCCAGTAATTATTTGATATTTGTCGCCCACATATGGAAAAAATTTAATTAATGTAAGTACAAATAATCAACAACACAGACAGTCATTAGCCAGAGTATTGACTTCAGTTTGTTTTATATTATTTTCTGATGCATTAAATAATCCTGTAAAAAGATTGAAAATACATGCCTCATTTTTCGGTACACTGGTTTTGCTCAAAGTGTATCCAAACATGCACTGTCAAGTTCAGTGTTCCCAGCCACATAACACAAAGCACCACCATAAGTACTTTGTACCATAGTACAAAGCTACACTACAAATACATGGGCAACTAGAGGAGTCTTGCAAGAAATGCATTCTTGCTGTGGTTAAGAACTAACGATGAAAAATTGAAAGTGGTAGTGTTTAAATTATACAAGACCAGCAGTGAATTTGACCTAAGGAATAAATAGATGCGTATTTGCAAATAAAATGGTCCTGCCGTTGAGGGTACAGTAAGAGGTACAGCAAGATCTGCAAGCAGAGAGGAAACTAATTCTTTGCCCACTAGACCTCTCAAGAAATTGAATAAACACAAACTAATATAAAGCACATGGGCTTCACAAATACATGAAGTACCTTATTGGGGGGTATATTAATGGAGGAACGGCAAGATACAGATTACTAAAAACATACTCAAAGTAGCACAGAATTTACAGGAATTCCCTCAGGAAGCAAGCAAGTTTCTGACAAGTTTTTTTAAGAACTAAGGACTCTTAGCAACCCTAAGGACTAGCAGGCTTTTCCAAAAAGCCCTAAAACTTTATTTCATCAGCACCCTGAGCAACCTAGCGTCCAGCAATATTTCCAGATGTTTAGAACAGAGCCATTGGCCAACGATGCCTGCCTAACACGGTATCCTTGCACACACCAGAAAAGCCAAACCAGCCACCCCACTACACTTTGTAATCACCCAGATCAGACAACTCATCAGCTTGGGAAGCCAGACCAGCTACCACCCACCCCACAGAAAAGTGAGCCTCCGGGCCACCCCACCTTTCATTCTGTATGAGAACTTCAAATCATCACCTATGAGAAACAAGCCAAAGTTTCTCTCCTTCCCCAAAGATAACCACTTTATTGTCCTTATCACTGTCCACACCGTAAGTACCAGCTCCCCTTTTTTTTCAGTGATATGTGACCGAGCAGCAGTTCTCAACCTGTATTTACCTTTGAAGTCAGCTATTTCTATTTCAGAGCTTATGTCTATGTATCCAAAAGCACACCTACTTCTTCAACTACACTTGATTATCTAATAAAACAATAGCAGCCTTACCCATAAATGTTGTACAGATTATAAAGACTTTTATGAGGTGTATTTTCCAAATCTACTGGTAGCACTTCAAAGGTGATTAACCACCTTGGAACCAAAATAAAAATAGGAACAGCCACGAAGACTCCTCACAAAAAGCAGTTTAATCTGGTGGGGTTGAACACAAATGAGATCATTTGCCAAGTCAGAAAGCATCCTAAAAAGATGCAGCTTTTAAAAATGTACAAAATATGATTAGTTTAAAACCAGTGTTTAGCTACGATTACCTGAAAATGATGAATTGTCTCAAACATGATGTTAAAACCTTACTCCTATTCTCAGTGCTTTTCATTTGAAATTAATATTTAAGATGCTAGAAAGTTGCTGAGCTATGAGTATGGAGTTCGGTTGATTAATGAACCAGCTCACAAACGTCAAGAACAGGTTGGCATTTGCTCTAGATAACATCTCCCACCCCCCAAATATGTGACATTACATCAGGTTATAATACATCGTGGAATATTATGCCACCGAAGTCAAGAACACACAAGCTGTATAACACATTACAATTCAACTAGATATTGCTTCTGACAACAGAAATAGGTTCTTGAATCCCAAAACAAATATTTGCCTTTCTGCCCCCAACAAACAGCAGAGCTGATGGACATAAGATAAGAAACATATCCTTGGGTTTAAATGAAAAGATTTCCAAGTCACATACAGCAAGCTTGTGTCACATAAGCGCATACCAACTCGACAGCAAACTGCAAAAACGTAAACTCGATTCAGACCAAAACTACACTGAATACTAAAATTCAAGTTACCTTTTGCTAGATAAATAATCTTCATGAATCTTCTTTCTTTCTTTCTTTCCCATAGCAATCCTACACAGATAGTGCATTCCTAGTTTAGACACTTATCAAAGATCCCAGGATAGGCTTAGCACACTAGCAATACATCAAAACACTTGGTAGTTAAGAGCCTCCCTGCTGACTAAGATTTTTGTGGGAAAAATACACAAATGCTTCCATATGCACCCCATTAAAAACCATCGCCATTTTACCCAGACGTGACAGCATTCCGTCACAGTGAGAACATCTAAGGGGTTAAGGAACCAACAACTGTATGTCAGGGGAAAAACTGACCAATATAGGAAACCAAAAGGCTGTCACCGGCTGGTAAGTGCTGCTGT
Source organism: Harpia harpyja (assembly GCF_026419915.1). NCBI lineage: Eukaryota > Metazoa > Chordata > Aves > Accipitriformes > Accipitridae > Harpia > Harpia harpyja. Next base: position 6,356,153 of record NC_068940.1, read on the forward strand.
AGTGCAAATTGCTCCAAAATAGCACACGGACTGCAAAATGCACACTTCAAATCAGTTGATGAAAACATGTAGGTTTTTAAAGCATACTTAAAACACGACTACAGAAGAGAATCAAAAACTAAGTTTGCAGTGATGGGGGAACCTAATAAAAAATACTGACCCTGCCAAGACTTGAAAGGAAAAGGCAAAATGGGAAGTTTTGCTGAAACAAATAATATTTACTTTCTGCTGTACAATATATCTGCTGTAGGATGTTTTCAACATGTTTTGCGGAACTATTTTCACTGTGTTTATAATACACTGCTAAAAGATTCAAAGAAAATTGCTTTCACAACAAGCATGACCAGAGCTCACAATGAACCTGACCAGATCTTGCATTGCTCTAGGTAAGACTATAAATACAGGGTTGTACAGACCTCTGAACTACCATTAAACCAACAACGTCAGTCGCTAGAGAAGGCTAGCCACACCATCACAGAACTCACCGGGAGCTCGTTTACCACACAATACTTGGACGGGTTTAAGGTGGTTACTCTGATACAGCATAAACACATCCTCCAGTCTGAATTCCATGTTATGAAGCAATACATGGAAGCAGCAGCACAACAGAGGGTTGAAGTTGGAAGGTCATCTGGTCCAACCCCCTTCATCAAGTACGGCCATGTAGAGCCAACTGCCCAGGACTGTGTCCAGATGGCACTGGAATATCTCCAGGGACGGAGACTCCAAAGCCCCCCTGGGCAAGCTGTGCCAGTGCTCGGTCACCCTTACAGTAAGAAAGTGTTTCCTGATGTTCAGAGGGAACCTCTTGTGTTCCAGTTTGTGTCCACTGTCTCTGGTCCTGTCACGGGGCACCACTGCAAAGAGCCTGGATCTGTCTTCTTTACACCCCCCTTCAGGTATTTATACACATTGATAAGATCTCCCATGAACCTTCTCTTCTCTAGGTGAAACAGCCCCTGCTCTCTCAGCCTCTCCTCATAGGAGAGATGCTCCAGTCCCTTAACCACCTTCATGGTCCTTTGCTGGACTGCCTTCAGCATGCCCATGTCTCTGTTGTACTGAGGAGCCCAGAACTGGACCCAGCACTCCAGATGTGGCCTCACCAATGTGGAGCAGAGGGGAAGGATCACCTCCCTCAACCTGCTGACAACACTTTACCTAAGGCAACCCAGGATACCATTACCTTCTTTGCTGCAAGGGTGCATTGTAGCAAGGGACCCCTAGGTCCTTTGCACAGCCATTCTGCCAGTTTTAAATCCACTTCAGAGTCTGCACATTTAGTCCATACTTCATCAGCTTCTCTATGAGGAGTGTCAAAAGCCTTACTGAAGTCCAGGTAGATGGTATCAACTGCTCTCCCCTCATCTACCAAGCCAGTCATTTAATTGTAGAATGTTATCTGGTTGCTCAAGCATGACTTTTCCCTTGGTGAAGCCATGCTGACTACTTCCAGTCACCCTTTTGTCCTTCACGTGCCTGAAAATGGTTTCCAGGATTAGCTGCTCCATCACCTTCTTGCAGATTGAGGTGAGGCTAACCAGCCTGTAGTTCCCTGGGTCCTCCTTCTTGCCCGTCTTTAAGGTTGGAGTGCCATTTGCTTTCCTCCAGTCACCAGGCACCTCTCCCAATCGCCACAGCCTTTCAAAGATGATTGAGAGCGGCCTCACAATGACAGCCACGCGCTTCCTCAGCACTTATAGGTACATCCCGTCAGGGCCCATGGACTTGTGTATTTCCAGTTTGTCGCAATATTCCCTAACCCTATCCTTTTCCACCAGAGGCAAGTCCTCCTTCCCAGCAACAACAACCATTCCTGCCCCAGGTGATCATAACCCCACTTGGTAAACCGAGCAGGCTCAGTGTTCGGTGCAGTAGTGCAGGCAGGTAGCTTGCAGCTGGGGGAACGTTTGACAACTGTTTGCCAAACTGAGATTGGCTTCGGTTGTTACAGACACTCAATTTTCCATGAACACCACGTCACAGATCCAAGTTAGAAACCAGATGTAGAAAGACATGAGGTGGCCCAACCAACGAGATGATAAACCTAAGCAAAGAAGGATGGAGAGACACAAGTACGTAGCCTGCTACCATCAGAACATGAATGTGCAACTACAGCATTAGCCAACGTAAAACACTGAAGTTGCAGAAACTCATTTGACCATAGATGAAGTTGTACTAACTTAAGCCGTATCTTAAAATCCACTTACAAAGGCATGTATTTTGAAATTAAGTTCATTACCTACTCATTAGAGGGTTATAAACGTGACTGGTTAGAGCAATACTTAAATAATGCCTTCAATTACATCTCCACAATGTAAAACAAGCCTTAAAAGCTATAGCACTGATTAAAAGATAGTTGCAGTCAAATACCTATAATGAAAAATGGAACAGCTACTTAGTCTCAAAGAGCAGATGCTAAACACCACAGAAAAAAGTAATCTTAGTCATAGGGCTCTGACTCATACAGATAACTTATACTGAGACAGCCTTCAAGGGTACTGTGACCCTCTTCCAATAGTCTGAACGTCCAAGTTGTTTGTAAGACAGATACCAGACAGCCCAGTATTTTAAAATAAAACTAACTACAAACAAAATTTAAGTTGTCCCTGCTCTTGCACCAGAGCCGTCAGCCAAAAAGCAGATACTCTTAGGTAGACTGAGGCAGTTGTAATGCTCGCAAAGCCGTGTTCAGCCACAGCAGGAAACAGGAGATATTACTTGTATCTTTTTCACTCTACAAGAGAGATGAGCTGTAACACTAAAATACGCAATACATGTTTGGTCTATGTGGCGAAGATGAAGTCACCTACATGATTAACTTAAAAACCCTGCTCAGATTCTCTTCCAGCAAATATAAAATTTTATACAGTGCAAGAGGATAAAAGAGCCTTCCACATTTTCTAAAAGGTGAGAGAACAATTTTTAATTCCTAGGACAGTATTCAGACAAGAAAGTATATGTGGAAGACTGGAACAGGGCCCTTAGCCATCACCTTCTGTTGACACTTTGCACCACCATAGAATGAGATCAAGAATGCCAAGATGACAGCATATGTAAGGAAGCATGAACCAGCTCCCAAAACACTACCTGAACACCAGTGTTATGTCCAGAGGCTTTAAACACAAATCATACGGGCATCTGAGAAGAAATTTAAACCAAGGGCTATCCCAAAGAATACCTTCACTATAAAGGACAGAGTTTTGTGCTTATGCTAATCCTACTGTTGTCAAATTCTGCCTTCTACGACACCATTCAATCTGCCTCTATTTAAAGATACTGTGTAAATGTAACTGTCCCAAACTAAACAAATAATTCCACCAAACACGTAGAAGCCAACTCTTTTGGGTACGGCATTTCTCCCGTGCTCACAGAATGGAAAGCAAAGCAGCCCGGCCACAGTTACTAACAGGAGTCAGTTGAGGAAATCAGTAGAAATGGAACAAAAAAAGGCTTTAATGATTTTTGGTCAGCTTTCTCATTCACTGTTGCTATTATCTTCAGTACAATCAAGACAATGAAACATTTTTAAACACCCCTTTCGAACAACATCTTTTATACATAGTACCTTCATGTGACCAGAAACACTGCTACCCAATCACTAAAAGTGGCCATCAATTTGTACAAAAGTCATTCTTAAATCTCAGTAGTTACATTTCAGGCTTAGTCCCAAAGCATTTTTTACTAGATATGAAACCTAATTCTGAAATAATTAACAATGACTTCTAGATACAAAAGTTAAAGAATATTTCTTGGAGAAAATGCATATTTATCTGTTTTGTAATAAGTCTCAAAACACATTTTTCCTTCAAGGTACACCAATAGACTAAATAATATACTTTTACCTGCATAATCAGATCTACTTTGAATTTCTGGTGTTCATACAGTGTTGACATCAACCAATGTAATGAAAAAGTTATTACTTTTTCCTGTTAATCACCTAAACAGGTAAAATAAATTCATAATATTTCAAGATCAGCCTGGGAAAAAAATAGAAGTTACTTTCTTTGAACTTAATCTTATGAACTCCAAGTTCCAAGACAAAATGTGCAAACCACAGGCAAAACTCAGGCTTACAAACACAGCTTATTGTTCTGCAGTGTGTTAAGCTAAAGAAATACGAAGCCATCACCAACAGCAGTAAATCATTGTAAAAAACCATCAATCATTACAGAAGTTCTTCAGTCCTGTCCTAGTAGCACAGTGGCAGGCCAGTTCTGGCACACAGACGCAAATTATAACTAATTAACACAGGGAACAGACTTAGGCACAGCTTTACAAAGCTTCCCTTTAGTAGCAGTCCAAGCTTTAACAGCTTTCCTCTCTTTCTCATACAGTCCTCACTGGAATAATACAACTGTTTGTGGCTACAAAATCAGCCAGATAACAGACCTGGGATAAAAAAAAATGCACCAGGCGAAAAGGTAACCTGTTTTGGTACAGAACTGCTCCATGCAGCACATCTGCACTGGCCCAGCTGAGGTACACAAGGGGAACGCAAGGGCAGCTGCTCACACCGGCGTTGCAGCCTGTGCTAGGCAGTATTTAACGGCCAAAACGTAACACCAACAAGTGACGCAACTGGGACCATCTCCAACTTTCAAGGATGAAGAAGGAAGATCCGCAGGTTCTTCTTAGTGCTGGCCTGCTGCTATCCATATTCAAACACATCTTGCAGTGCAAATCAGATGTTCTGGATTTCTCAGACCACTAAATACTTCTACCTCAGATCAGTTTTTTATTCTTCCATTTTACAGACGAAGAAAACTATCAGGCAGTGCTGCAGAGACATCTGATCCTTAGTGGCAGCAGAAAACTATGGGGGTGCCAATTTTATTTCATAAATAATCAAGGGGGGTATTGTAATTTCTGCTCTCATAAATTACAATCGATTTTATCTTTGCACAGCACCCTTGCACTGACCCACTCTGACCACGGTAAAGGACAAGCAGCCAAAGCAGTGGAAATCACTTTCCAACGCCACGAGGATGCAGGTGAGGGCATTAGGACCGATGAAAATGTTAAAAAAAAAAAACAAAAAAAAACCTTGATTGTCATCCATGAATACGCTAATAGGTACACTAGTTACTGTTTAGCAAGCACACTTAGAATTACCAAAGTAATAAAGTTACTACAACTTAAAACCTACTGAAAGCAACTCCAGTTCAAAAAGATAACTAGTCATACGCACATGGCTGGAGTACTTTGACACATGGAGGTGGCGTTTTTGTGGTTTGGTTTTTTTTTTTTTTGACATACATATGCTGTGGTATTACAGAGCACCTCACAGTAAAATTTATTAGTGGCTACTGAGAGCCAAGCTTTGAACACAATTATCTTCCTCTAGTCTTTGAAAAAGTGTAGGATTTTATTAATTTTTCAAGGATTTGAGTAATCTCAATTCAAGCCTGTAGATCTGAAAGAACAACGAATATTGATTATGCTTCAGAAGGAAACCAAAATTAACATACTAGGAAATATTCTAAACACAAATGGCAATTTACTGTCAGGAACACAACCAATCAACAGCTCATGCTATCAGTCATGAAAGTGGCAATGAATCAGTGCTTCTGCAACAAATGAATAAAAGAACCGAGGGGAAAAAAAAAAAACCCAACAACAAAACCACAACAAAACAATCTATCCCTTCTACCTCTTTTTCTGCATCTGCTATGAAGAATAAGCTTCAAATTTAAGTCCTTTGTAGGGTACAAATGACATTAAATCTGGAAACATGCCACCCAGCACATGCATGTGTTACTGAAAGGTCCTATTGACAGAAACACTTCATACTCGTGTTCCCCTTTTAAATCTTGCATTTGTTATAAAATGCTAAGTAGTACCAGATTTTTTTTTCAAGTGCCTTCCACCCAGTAATAGGTCATGCATAAAAAGAGTTAATACGCTGAATTCTGTGTAAAGCTTATTTCACTGAACAGAAAGCAAATCATATGCAAATTTCTTAACTGCAAGTATAGTGTGGGGCTAATAAGCACATGAATGCTTCACTATGCAAAATCCATGCAAATACGTGTGAAAGATTATAACCTGGGAATATTCAATATTCAAAATGCATGCAAATATCTATGAAAGATTTTAACCTGGGAACACTGCCTGTCACACTACCTTTCTGTGTTTTGTGCACATTAGAGTATTTTTCATATCCATAACATCTGCACTCCTGACAATACAAAATACTGAGTCAAGTAATTAGGCAAATTCTAAAATAATGCTTTGAGAAACATCAAACAACAATAAAGGAGGTCATATTTATATAACACACAGACTGTTTGCATATGAACGTAAGTTTGCATGGGCTGGGTCAAACTGAAATACTCAGAAAGGATGCTTCCTCCATGAGAATGTACTAATGCTGGAATTGAGAGGTTTGTTAGACTGTTTTCACTGAGCACATTTTTCTCAAAATGAAGCACATGTAACATCACCTCCTGAAGTTCTTATAAGCTATGCAACTTGAGTGCACAGTGCAATAAGTACATCAGTACAAGACAGTGCAAGAAAAAAAAATATATTGCTAAAATTTACTTACTGTGGCACCAGGTAACATTGCAGAGTTACTGAAATATCAGAGAATGAATAATTTTCTCAAATGCCATGACTTTTTAGATAAATTAAATCTATTTATAATTTTTTATTAGGCATTTAGCATCAGAGTCGCCATATGTTAACAAATACAAAAAAACTGTTTCTGTTTTAAGCAATTTCAAATTTGTAACTGACACTTCTTCAGTAAATGTTGAAAAAGAAAGATGGAACTATACTGAAGCAGAAGTGTTTAATGGAACTCAACATACAATACCATATTCTCACCAAAAGAGGAGTAATCACCCTATGACTAAGAAAATGGTGGACTTAGAAGTGGTGGACTTGTTCTAATTAGCTTTCGGGGTGGAGTGGGGGTAAATTAAAATTAGATTTACAGACTTTGATTTTATTAATTTTTCCTTACGCTTGCTAATGCCCCATTTTCATCTCCTACTTAAGAGGAATAATGCACTTGCCTTCCAGTGTTATTAAAAAAGTCAGAAAGTCAGAAAGTGTTCACGTATGTTCAACATCTAATAGAACAAACCAAACAGACTGAATAAAGCTTAAAATCTGTGAAGCGAGGAAAACTTGAAAATCAAAATTATTTCTATATGTATCATTTAGACCAGTTTTTACAGATTAATACTAAAGTCATGCATTTTCTATTATGGATTTCTTACACATTTCAAATTCACTTCACATTTGTCTTGTTCCATGACATGAGATATCTGTCATTACTGACTTTCATTTTGTCAAGATGCGCTACGCAGGCAATGCGATGCACTTATAAATAATGTAGGCTGCAAGTGTATCGTTTTTAAAACGATGACCTACTTTTAGTCACTGGTGTAAAGATCATGAAAGCTAGTATCATCTATAGCACTGTGAAGTTTCACTGCTGAGGCTAATACTGGCCTCTGCAAAAAGTGCACTGGACTGTAAAGTTTCAAATAAAATCTGATACTTAACTGTCCTGTAACTGATGGCTCAAAGGCTCTTCTGCTTTCTGTGTCATTCTTCACTTAATGTTGCTTAACTGCTATTGTTAGAAGGCTGTAATTCAGAACCGTATCTCATCTTTAATGATCTCCTTCCTGCTAATGCATGCTGCTCCGAAGTAGAAGTGAGCAAATTTCATTTGTTTTCAGGATGCTACATGTGCATACTTTTGTTTGTCTACATAACTACTGTTTAGTATCAACTAATTAGGAACATCAGTAAAGTTTTTCTTACTTCATCATGAACACACTTGAGGTATGCTTATATGTTTTGGGTTTGGGGTTTGTTTTGTTGGTTGGGGGTTGTTTTGTTTTTTTCATTTCTGCTACTGAGGAGTACAAAGCTTAGACAGCTTTGAGTCCCGATCTCCACTAAACATAAATTTAAGTCATTTACTAACAAAGTTTTTAACTTCTTTCATTGTTTACTTTTGATACCCAATAGGCCCAGAGATCAATACCCTACTGACCTTCACACCACAAAGATAAAATCTGGTCATGTCTCAATAGCAAAGCCTAAATAGTGCCATCAAAAACAAACAAAATCTTCAATACACCCTTAGAGCCACCTACACCTCACCTATACCGGAATACTTTCCTGACTTGAGAAAAGGGATGAGATGTATAAAGGAAAATATGCTTGAGGAACGTCTACATCTCTGCCTGCTATTCATATCATAATAAAAGGTCTACATCTCCATCAGCCACTGCTACATCACCTATCGAGGAGGCAACAATAATCTCACAAAAATCCTGGTGCACCACGCAAACCTGGTTTAGCCCTCAGAGGGCTTTCCTCCAAAAAATAGACATACAGAATTAAAAACAATTGTTGTCAATGAAGTTGCCAAAAAGAATAGTATATCTTGCTCTTAACATTCCAGTAACCTGGCCTCACCGCACAAACTGAGCAGCCCAGAAATCACAACACAGGCATGAGAGCTGCTATCCTGTAGCTGTCCCGGTTAGCCAAGTACAGCAGGTGATCCTGCAAGACTAAGTTTATACTCCTGCTTGAAGGACAAATGACTCACTACCAGATTTCTCTTCACTTCAGCTCCTTTTACTTCACAAGAAGGTATCAGTCAAGCCTCAAAGGAGGCTTTCTCACTATTGTGTAAATCTGCCTGTATTGCCCAAGACCTCTGGGCAACAAATCAGTCTAGCTATGAATAACCAGGAGACTGAAGTCTATGAATATGAGGAGATATTTTTATCCACTAAATGAGCTGCATTTGTGGAAGACCAAGGTAAAAAGAATAGTTTCCATTATAACAGCATGAATAGAAGCCTTTTTCTTTAGTCTGGTAACTTGCCAAGTAGAAACTACAACCCCCATCTCTTATTAAGGATTTGGAATAAATCCAACATCTGTTGTAACTTAATGTCAAAAGGCAATCTCAAACCTGCACTTGAAACTCTTCAAACTTACTATACACCCTCTCCCATGATAACTGATTTAGTGAAGGTGTCATCTCACCTTCAATGCTATTTACAAAGAATAACTGATACACAAAAGCAGATTATTGGCAATAAAGCTGTACGTCAACAGGCAGCACGGACGCGTTCCCTAGCTAGTGTGCCATTACAGTTCAAGCTGGTGTTTTAAATATGTTTGCTGCAGGCAAATGCGCAGGCACATAACTATAGCTCAGCTTCCAACGGTAAGTCATTAAAGCACAGTAACTCTAGCAGACCTTTGAGTACAAGAACCACTTTGTCGATCAGCTGCCAGGATAAGTTATTCAAATTAATTTCGATCAAGTCTGCACTAGCAAATTGTTTACCTCATGGTACTGTAAGTTTAATTTTCCTTTACTTAAAAAAATCAACTTAGGTTTCAAATTGTTTCATTTTCAAATTCAGTGCTAACATATTTCAAACACATCAATACCGAAGCTCAACAGAAAGTCTATCTTCCATTTGAAAAAAATACAGCAACTGAAACACTTGATTTCATGAAATATCACTTCACACTGAAGTGAAAGAGATTCTTACAGTGTTATGAACTATACTTTTAATGGTTTCTAAGTAGAAATTTTTTTTCTCCCCTTTTATGTTATAATCAATACAAAACATTTAAAAAATTCTCACTAAATGTCAGTGGAAATGTTTCAAGTTACTATTTTATTTTGAAGAAAAATTTAATTTTCTACATCATTCCTAACTGGAACTATGAACCTCACTATCTCCCATTCCAATCTTAATGTTCTATTAATTTCAGACTAGCAGCTTGATGAAGCTGAAAAATGGCCCAAAACACATTAAAAACTTAAATTAACACTTCATTGAAGAAGAATGGATATTTTCCTCCTTTGACCAAAGCCTGCATTTCTCTTCCAACCAAGTTGTAACATTTGTCATAACGGAACATTTCAGTCAGAACAAAAAAATGCTAAAAATTAGATCAGTTTTTCTTTAAACAATTTTAATGGTGAACAGTAGCTTCTGACAAAATAGCATGAAGTAACATGCTGAAGTTTATGCCACCACAGAAATAGTAGCAAAATCTTAACCATTACAGTCTTTCAACAACACTAGCCACATAACATGTTACCACTTCAACACTTGCAAACATTTAATGTTATCTTTAGGATAACTGCTGCTTTGAAGCAGCTTTGAATATCAGCTTGGTTTGAAAAGTAAGACAGAAAGGATTCAAGGTTAAGAACAGTTATGTAAAGCTACTTGTTTCTATTTTAGTGTAGTGGAGAAGCACAACTTAAACTTCTAACTCATGTACTAAAATAATGCCTCCTTTAAACTTCAGTCTCAAAAGAAGTTACAACCTCTGTACCAAAATCCTTCTATGCTAACCACAAAATATACTTCTTTATATACTTAAATAGTTGTGCAACTTTAACAGACTTTTGCAGATTCTTAATTTTCACATTTTCATGCATTAAAAATCATTGTTAACTATTTTTGTTTACAACATAATTAACAGTTAACTTGTCATTTATGTAAATCTGTATTTCGGGTGGAAACCAAAGGAAGCCACTCAGAAGTATGCACAGAAAAACCTCTACTTGCTCCTCCTTCACCTAAGCAGTTCTAGAAAGAGGACCTACCCAGGTGTTGCCACCACCTTTCATTCCTGAAGATTTTGGCCAACCAAAGAGCTTCAACAGCCTTATTTGACATTAACAACTTTTTAAAAATAAGTTTAGAAACTATACATGACATGAGGGTTTTCGTGCTAGATAGCACTGTCCCATTTCTCTACACTAGACCCCGTGTCAGCTTGACATTACTTCTATACCAAACACAGACTACACTCAGCAGATTCACTACCTTAAATTTTACTTAATATTTTCATTCAAAAAGGTATAGGTACAGGTACAAAGAATACAATGAAAGAGACCTGCAAATCTCTTTCTCTAGTGGGCTTCGGGATCAGGCAGTGGCAATACAAGTTTACTGTATTCCACACACAGCTATGTTTTACGAATACAAAAGCCAAACATTTTAGTCCAATGCCTATTTGCTGAACGTAGAAAGAAAAAGCAGTACAGTATAAAACAGAGGTTTGTGTACAGCTTGCAAATATTAAACATGATGAAAAGCTTTAACTTCTTCTCAACAGCCACTACATTTATGGAAGCTACAGAAATTGTTCTGAAACTGGCTAAGAAGTACTTTTTCTCCATGAAGAAAATACACTTTCTTACGAATTTTCACAGAAGAAAACATGGTATTTTGTTACTTAATATTACTGCTGTCTGTTAAAACCCACTGATTTGATAAAATAGGCATTTCTTTGTTCTCCAATGCTGAAAGCTGCAGAAATTACAAGAATACTACCCGAGTAACAGATAGTCCTTGTTCCACATACTCTTTGGACAGTTAGCTGATGCAAAAAAGCGGTAGTAGGATAAGCTCTTTTTACTTAGCAATTTCTTTATCACTGACGTGCTGGTCACAGCCAGTCTCTGTTGTCTAGCAGTTTGGCAGAGGGGCACAGAGGTTTTTTTTAGAAGAAGTTGTCAGAAACAGAAGAGCAAGCGAGTTACAAAGAAGCTGCTTCCAGACCCATAGGTATGATGCCTCACCTAATTTATGAAATGGGAAAATACTTTGTTATTTATGAACACAGAAGTCATTCCTGAATCTTTGGCCCTGAAGATACTTCCAGCAATGAATCTCAGGAGCTAAGTGTACAGCACATACAGAAGCATTGTATTTTACACGTTAGCTTTTTGTGGTTTTATCTTAGTTGCCTGCCACAACAGTAGCAACACAATTGTATAACAAGTCATATTCCTTCCAATGTTTCTGCCATAGTATGAGGCGAAACCCTCATTTTTGAGCATTTTCTCAATGATCACTCTCTACATCAAACCACTTCATTTTCACAGCTCCCTTAATTAGCTGTGTCTGTCCAGCCACTCAGAAAAGACTGCTCATACCACCACTTTAATAATAGGGACCACTTTAAAAAAGAAAGCATTCATAGGACCACAAAGTGCCACAAAAGATTTAGTCATTTCTCACCAAGAGTGAGCCACATGCACTAACAGAAAATAAAAAAAACCACATCAAACTGTGAATGCAAATGAGTCTACATAAATCGCCATACTGATAAACCTGAATTTTTATTATTATTATTATTATTTTAAAGAGAAGGAAAAACTAGCTTTTTAGCTTTGGCAATCCTGGTCCTTGTGATACTATTAGGCAAAAACACCCAACAAAACCCAAACCAAAAACAAAAACCCACAGCCAACTTTTAAGGAGACTTTGCTCTTTTTCTTTCACCATCTTTCAAAACAGGCACTTTCCACACAAAACCAAGCATTTTCAGACTCTTGATCAGTGCAAAGCGAACGCTCCTCTTCAGTATGCTCCTCCTGTCTCTCCTCCCTCTGTGTCTCGCCAACAACCCCATCGCTTTCTTTGAAGCAAGCCCCAACATGTTGTCTATGCAACTTCTGTCTGAATATACTAAGGAAACCTTACATCAACAATAACAGTCATTTCAAAAAAAAAAAAAAAAAAAAGCGCACACAAAATATAAAACTTCACTCTCTTGAGAATTTATCTAGAATAAATTAAGATACTACTGCCTCCAACTATTCATTACTGTACCTCAGCTGGGAGACCCCAGTCTCCACAGAAAGCCAATGGCTCACATGTGATTTTTTTTTTTTTATCCCCCTCTCTCCTCTTCTTTTTACTCTGCACTGTGGGAAGTAATACGATGACACCTAAGCCACCTTTGGTGGACGACTATGTCAGCGCCCTCGCTTGCTGGCCACACAGCGACACAGCAGAAAGCTCTGGCAGAACAGAGCAGCTCTGCTTTGGCAAGGCAGCAGGCAGGGCAGGCGGAGGGTCCCCAAGGCCACCATCAGAGCACCTTGCCCAAAGTAGCAAGAATTCAAGCGTTGGTCCCTGCGTGCCACCCGCGAGTTCTACAAACGCATGTGGAAAAGCCTTTACACATGCACGAGTGACAGCCACTTACCTGCTTCTGAACACTAGAACCAAGGGGATAGGGATGGAAAGTGCTATTTCCTTACAGCATCCCCCCTTGGGCAGTCTACCCCCTCTCTGCAGGTCAACATAAACACCACGTATTTAACTTCTGTATGTTAAAGTGGAAGATACCTGCCCCACAGAAGCACACCAAGGCAGGCCACGCGTTCCTGGAGAGCAGCGCTCCCAACGTCAGCTTTTCATCTCAAAACAAGTCAGACATGTGCCTTTCCTCTGATACAAAGCGCTGCGAACCAGCAGCTGGCTATCACAGATGGCAGGCAGGGGGGCCAACTATTCTCTTGTTATTACTACTTTGTATTTGGATGCCTTAACTATGAAGAGAAGACATATTTTACCCTGTTACCTCAGGGCTTATTAATCCAGAAGAAAACAAATCAAGTAAAATTCTCTTGTGCTCAGAATACCTTAGAGGAGAAATCCTGCAAATAAACAACAGTTCTGTTTAATAACAAAAAAATTGGTAAATAATAGCAAACAAAGAGCATCTACTTACAATAGAATAAACAGTGGCTTTTTTTTTTTTTTTTAAAGATAGACAAAATGGATTATTTTAGAACTCAAAGGATTTCATACAGCAATATAAAACTGTTTTGTGCCAACCTCTGGACAAACAGCACCTCACAGTAAAACTTTAATGTGAACAGTTAGTATTTGAAGTTTCTGAGAACATTATCTACTTAGCTATGAAAACCTCTGTCCTTTTACTTGACATAAATGAAGAAAATCCATCTAGCCATGGAAAAAGCCAAAGATGTGCACATCTCGAAAAGACAATAAATACTTGCTTCAAAATTCAGAGGATAGGCAGAATTTCTTCAGTAATGAATAACTTTGGTATTTTGACAACTGAAAAACTAGAAATATGTTTTTTTCCTGAATTCTAGTGCATCAGCAAATCAGATTTTCAGTAGTCTATTACGATTTATTTGATTAAACCTTAGAAAATGTGTTCAAAATTCACACAACTTATAGAGCAAATGCTTTCAGAACTGGAAACTACAAGAATGAAATCTTCATAACAACATTCATCATCTGATTTTACAGCCATTCATTGTTTAGCTATTTAAAAAACAAAGTTCAGACAACACGCGCTAAAAATGAACTCTCCAAAATAGTAAGTTCCCCCATGCTGCTTTGTTATTTAAGTAATGGTATTTTTCAAATAAGGAAGTTAATTTAGTATACATTTATAAAAAATACATTTAATCCTTTGCATGGCATTGCTAAAGACAGACTCCCCACTAAGCCGCCTAAGGCATTAACTGGAAGGAAGCAAATCCTGTGGCATAATCTAAAGTTTGGTGCATAATTGATAAAAATTGTGCAATTTCAGAAGATACTTGTCACATATTATATATAAATATACAAGTAAAAGCTCTAAAACTGAAGTTTCCCCTAGCTGCCACAAACACTGCCAGTCCCAGGAAGATCTCAAATCCCAACCTACCAGTGCAGATTCCAGTAACAGTGGGTTTGGGTGGCTTTTCTGATTGGGTTTTTGTTTGTTTTAAATCTGAGCTCATACTATACAGAAAAAAACCCTGAGGCAGATGCCTTCAAGAGCTAAAAATAAAAGTGTACAAGATGTGTGTATACCTTATCTTTCAAATAAATGCTTAAATAGGTCCTTCTAAGCTTAGCTCTATGCAATCTACAGCTTCATGATTGAAAGAAATCTCCTCATTAGATCACCATTTTTTTTTTCCTACCCTTTATTTAGCATTCAGGGAGACAAAGAAAGGAAGATTCAATTACAGTTGTTACCAACTCTGCCCTCCTAGCATGGCTGGTAAGCTTGGGAGAGTCCAAGTCAGCGTCCAAAAACTCCCTGAGCTTTTTGTGCGTTGGCCTTAGGAGCTCAGCGGAGGCCATAGGTGTTGTAGATGGTAAAGCTGGACATGCCTGATGGATATTAACCATGGAGTTGCAACACTGCGAAGGCCCTGTGGCAAGGTGAGTGTGCAGGAGGCACAAGTCTCTCACGCTGTGTCACGCATCACAATGTTCTGTCTGGTACTATTGCTAATACTTATGTACTACTTTCCAGTTTCAAGTTATACAATTGACTTTCAGAAAACACTTGCATGTCATCTGTCTTTAAAACAAGGTGCTGAATAATCTAGTCAAAAGGACTAGAAGGGAATTCACACAGACAGTAACTGACTTCTCCCCCACTGATGATGTGCTGTCAAGTACTTAAAGCACTTTTAAATCATTATGCAAGCACTTTTCAGAATTAAATTACAAGTGTGACATATGGCATGAAATGAAGGATCCAGACCACAATGCTGTCATTACTGTTAAAATCCTGTATCATTCAAAACGTGAACAAATTAGTCATGCCACGCTTTTTAAGAATTGGTACATTCTGAAACAGCAGCATCTAAAGCTATGGCTTTTGGCATCGTGCAGCTCACGGTTTAAATGAGGTTCCTGTGCGCTAGCGCAAGAGCTGGCGAGGCTGGCAGCACTGGGGCACTCCAAGTTGCCTAAACCAGTCACCAGATCCTGCTCTTCCATTCCCCAGTCACAGCCACTTTCATGCCCCCTGCTTCGTCCTATTCCCCAGGTCAGATATATGCCACTGCCCACGTACAGGGTCTGCCAGCCTGTCCTCCACACAGAGGTAGCTGTGTCCCCCCCCAGACACCCTCTGCAAACAGTCTACTCACAAGCCGACAACCAGCATAGAGCTGCACTCTATTTTCAACCGTGAACAGCAGCTACCAAACTCACTGTCCCATTCCTCCAGAAGCAAGGAACATTTAAAAAGAAGAATCCTTCTTCACCGATTTTTCACACGTGAAATAAAACTGACAGTCAAACATTGCTAAATTTTGTTTTAGGAAGCTGCCCACTGTGGTAGGCTGTGGATAAAGGATTAATCATCTTCTCTATACTGCTATTTAATTAAGACACACACAAAAAAAACCCCACCAAAAAACAAATGAAAAATGGTTTTCCAGATTCCCCAGCAATGTGTTCCAAAGCTCTTCTATAATTTTTAAGTTAAAGACAAGCAAATGGGAAAAGCTGCTTTGAGCCTCAAGAGGAATAGCAAAACTGCTTCCATGTGTTTTAATCAAGGTCATGGGACCTTATATGCCCTGTTGATCTACCTACCTCAGAGAACACAGAAGCCGAGACCTATATTCTAGAGCAAAAATATGAATCCAAAATATTGTCTTTGCATTCCAAGAAGGCTGAAGATACAGGACCAATGTTCAAAAACAAGCACTTCTTCCTAGCTTTTCAGGGGCTGACACCCGAACGGGTTGCCCACAAGGCCACGAGCTGTGAAGCACAGCACCAGCTAACGCTCAAGCAACCTTCCCATAGCTGATGCCCAGCCCCAGCACCGTGCAGTGGCTGTGAGCTGCCTGCACCCCTGCCCTGCTGCTGCACCACCACGGCAACACCGAATCAGTCCACTAAACTCCTCAACGCTCGCTTCAGCAGCCCACGCCGCTCTTTACCTTTGTACTGAAAACCAGAGCTGTGCTACTACGAAGAAAGGAACGATGTGCTAATCGTCTCCTTTCAGTCCACCACCAGCAGAAATCAGAAGGCCATGATTTGGAACAGCAGTGAAAGAAAGTCCGTGACTGCACATTTTCATTATTTGGTCATTTTTGTTCCTCTATTGCCAAAGCTCTCAATATGCTACTTCTGTCAGCATACAGTAATTGAGTAACCTAAACCCATTTTGAAACAGATCGAAATTCAAGGTAAGATGACTTTTCAGTTTGATAATCACTACTCTTTTAAAATCATTTTATCTATAAAACTTCTTTAGTCTGTCTTAAAGAAGCAAATGAATAACATTTTGTGTTATCTTTCAAACACCAATTTTTAAAGTCAGCACAAATAAAAGATGGCTTAAAAGGGGAAAGATTATTAAAAAAAGGAGCCATCCTAAAGATTGTTTCTCCATCAGTCACATTCCCCCCTATTCGTACACCTCTCTACCAGTCAAGTCAGGCAAGGACATGTGGTCTTTCCTCACACAGATGATTCATCTTTAAGAGAACTTACATTGTCAGAATATTCCAGGTATACAGCAGGCTAATAGATACCATTCATTTGGAAATTACTTTCAATGGAAACTAAATTAATCAGTTGTAAAAGCAAAAACCACGCTCTTCAAATTTTAATTAGTTTTATTAGTTGAAGCAGCAAATCTCAGAACAACTGCAGAAACTGTGGAAAACAGCAAACACAAAGCTGAACTCAACATTGAAACTACTTAAAGGTCTCCAACATTAAATAATGCCTGGAAAAGTTAACTTTATTGCTTCAAGTGAGAAAAAGCAGACAGAAGCTTGAGTGCAGGTTTTGGCTAGTACACTAGTTTCCAATATTTTGTTTCAAAACTTGAAAAGAATACAACGAAATTAGGACAGATGTGTTTAAGAAGAAACAAGCATCTAACATATGCTATTGCAGGTAAACAGACTTTCAAACCCACTACAAGAGCTTAAGAGTCCATAGCCGATCAGATAAAAAAAAAAAATAAAAAATAAATCTGCATCTGACCCACAACATTTTCCTCTGGCACTTAATGTTTTAATGCAGCAGACCAGAGAGAAGGACAGATTTCAAATACTGTTCTCGTATCTATATGAAACAGAAACCACTGTTTCATAATACATGGAATTAAGTAAATAATAAGGAAATACTAAGTGAAGATGAAATCATAGCAAAACAAAGCATTAAGAAACACATGCAGTAGATGACGCAGGAACAACCTGTAAAATAACTCCATAATTAATTCAGCTTGCAAATGCTTTCTATCACTCAATCTAATTGTATAAGAATTATTAAAACATCATTAATTAAATCACCAATTTATTAATAAGTATTTACATGTACTTAAGCAGAATCTCAATAATTTGAAGCACTTAGGGTTTTTTTGGTTTGTTTTTTTTTTAATATCCTAAGGAGAGTGTGTTATTCGTAGCGTACCAGATGTTCCCTGACAAGGAAGAAAATATGCTAAATCAGCATTTTAAACAAAATGTAGAAATACATCCACATAATTCATCTTGTTCAGATGATGAAGAGGTACCCGCTTAAATTCTCTGGGTCACATTTGCTGCATCTGATGTAACCTTACTCTTTTTACAGGGGTAAGATCAGCAGTGAGCTATTTCCTACACATCCCCTGCCACAAAGACTAGCTCTTTATATCATCTTCTTCCAACGTCCAAGAGAAGCCAGCAACTTCTATCACCTAGCAAGTGTCCCAATAATTTCAAAGTCCCATGTGGAGAACCTTACATATGAGACTTTCTGCAAAGTATAATGTTCCACCAAGATGAGAATCGATAAATGTATAACTAAGCCCCGACAATAAAAAGTGAACGTCCCTATACTAAGAAGGAAAAAGTCTGTCAGGAAAAGAGGAAAACCTTCACAAACTGAAAACAGTATAAAGGAAACATCAACATTGAGAAAGTGTTGCATTCAGACTCTTCAAAGTTTATTTTTAAGAAGCACTTTATGCTCACTTTGAGTTCTTCCTCATCCCTGGACAGTATTTCACACATAATGAATATCTGATCCTGAACTCAGAGAGTGAAAAAGCTGAAGCAACTCTTCCAACCGGTATGTCATTTCTAAAGTTTTGATCATAGTTGCCATTATAGGAACATTTCCCCTTACTATTACTGGGACCTGGGCAGTTTCATTAAAAAAAAAAAAGTGATAAAGACAGTAGCACTAGGTTAGTACAGAACTCACCTTTGCAAGAACTACCTAAAAATGAGTTAGAAAACACTTTCCACGGGACAAAGGAAAGCGATGTGAAAATCTCCTCTGCCTTTCCCCACTTCCCCCAAGTGCAAGAAAACCTTCCCCCCTCCTCCGTAAGAGAGGTAAAGACACTTTGTCAAACTCTGGTAACCTGAGTGCAGACCCACAGACAGAAAAACAATATAGACAGAAACATCAAAGAAAATTTTGGCAAAAAGCTAACCAGAAGAAAAACAGCCAGCGACTCAGCTGACTTCACATAACAAGACAAAAGTCTTTTTTCCCCTCCCCAACAACTTCCTCCTTATCTAGAAAAGCTTCTGAAGCTTACAGTTTTTTGTAGAATCACAGAGTGGCTGAGGTGGGAAGGGGCCTCTGGAGATCATCTAGTCCAACCCCCATCCTCAAAGCAGGGGCAACTAGAGCAGGTTGCTCAGGCTTGTGGCCTGTTGCGTTTTGAATGCCTTCACGGATGGAGACTCCACACCTCAACAGACATGTTACAGCATTTGATCAACCTCACTGTAAGAAAAAAAAAAAAAGTCTTTTCTTATGTTTAAACGGAATTTCTTGTATTACAATTTGTGGCCATTGCCTCTTGTCCCGTCACTGGGCACCACGGAGAAGAGTTACACATACATCTTACCATATACTGACAATATTTACTTGCATGTGCAGCAGCGACATCAGTCAAGCCCAGCACAGAAATGTCTGTGAGCATTCATCAGAGAAAGCAGCATATACATTTTAAACAGGGCTATTATAAACCTGCTGCCAGATCCCAAAGTTAGGAAAATACTACATTTATACCGTTACTGGCCCACTAATAAACAATGTAATATTCACATCTTATATAGTCACCAGAAAGTAAATTGACCTATAGGTCAGCCATGCTCAAGCTTTTTTTATTTATTTGACAATTCCCTTCTTTTCCATAAAGGTTTGAGAGCCCGTACCTCTGCTTTCTCTTCCCACATTATAGACGCCAGCTTCCAGCCTGTTCCAAACCTCTGCACATCAAACTCCAGGCTCCAACCCCCTCACTTAGGGTAATAGCTCATAGCAACTACTCCTCCCCAAAGATGTAATACCACGTACCCGATGGCCAACATCGACCCTCGCCAAGTCTCCTCAAATGTGGCATATCACATTCCAGCAGTTAGCAAGGCAAAGGTACTGGCACCTCTTCAGTTTCCACACATCGTCACTAACAGAGAAATCGTTACCTTCTTGATATAGCTACTAGAGAGGAGAGTTTGTGTGATGGAAAGGGAGACAGTCCTGGATGAGTAGTAGGCAGCTTGTCATACTCTTTTTTTTCCTCAGAACATTATTCTACACATTATCTTCCCAAAGAGTTCATCCCTAGCTGCTGTTATAGATGGCTGCAGGAATCTTAGTCGCAAAAACCTCATCACATTAACCGAAAAAATTCCAAGTTGCGCATATATTTCCCCTAAACCACTACCCTAAGTAGCCAGAAACTGACTGGTGAAAAGTTTAACTTTACTTTTAATGCAAACCTCCTACCCATTTTCCAGTACTTCAGTCACCATAAAACCAGACACATCAGTGACGCTAATACAGAAATTTAAACTGGAACTAGCTACTTATAGGGGCTTTAGTAGCAGATGTCTGCCTTAGTCCAGACAGATCTAAGGTTCTTTGATACATGCAGCATGCTCTACACTGCAGGTGGACTGGCAGCCAGCAAAACACACCTGCACCCCACCCTGCCGTAATGAGCATCCAATGTGTGACTAAAGAGGCTCCAGAAACCTCCTCCCCACTTCAAGAGACAGTCTGTTTCCTTTTCACATTTTTTCCAAAGGTCTGAGATACATCAAATTAAGATCTGCTAGGGACACCTGTGGCCAGGTGAATAGTCACCAATTTTCTCTGACCATTTGTGTTCATATGGGCCCGCTCATTCTGCCACGTGACCACGTGGCCATTTCTTCCCCAAAAACCAAACACTTAATATCGATGCCAGTCATTCTTCAAATCTTTATCTATTTTTGCTGATTAAGCACTAATTCAAACAGCTAATGAAGGTTTCTAAAACACAAAAAAGTGTCAGTATTACATAAAACCATTGCAATTCATGCACATTTTCTGTTTGTAGAAGTTCCAACAAATCAGAAGAAAGCTACAGAAGTTAGTCCAAAGGCAAACTCATGCTAATAAGCTGCATCTGGAGTTTCAGATTAAATACATCACTCCTCTGCTTAACAGACTTTTACTCTAAGTCCCCGGACTTTCTAAGGCTGTTATCAACCCAAATCCAAATCGTACATATGCCTCCCCAAACGGGGCCTGCCTTTTTTTGTGGTACCTCTGTTTACACAGCTTATCCCTTATCACACTGACAGCACTGGGAACCACAGCAGATGGTCCCCTCAGACACAACTCTAACAGGTTTTCTCCACTCCCCCATTCCACTTTTTTTGTGCAAATAACTGATAAGGAAGGCTGCTGCAATGATTTACTGATATCTGAAGTTGAAAATTGACAAAACGCAAACTGCTTTTGTTCCCCCCCCGCCCCCCCCGGGAACTGCTTAACCTCTTAACTACTAAGCAACATAGACAAAGAGTATTAATAATTGCACAAACCATACAGTCTGTTGGATTAGCATTTCAAACACAAGCAGTATTGGTTAATTTAAAGATCGTTACTACATTTAAAAGTTATGCCAGTTACAGCAACCAGCCTACTACTACTAAAGAAAAAAATATGAGGCAGACTCCTTTATTATTAAAGATACACCCCCACTGGTTTAGGAAATGACTTTAAATTATACCCAAAACCATTTCCAACAGTCTACTGAAAACAGACTCTCAAGCAGAATTCAGAATAGAGACTGGACATTTCATATGTAAATATACATTTATTTTCATCTACCAACCCAGAGCAACCTGAAGCTCAGTGACATAAAAATCAAAATGTTCTCAATATTGCTATTAGAAAGCCAGAAAGATGCTTAAAACCAAGCTCCACATAAATTCTATTAAGCAAGTCAGGCTCTTACTACTGGGGAGCATGAATTTGCAAAACCACTATACCAAAATGCTGCAAAAAAACCCTAGAGGTTGGCAAAAGCATCTCAACTAACCATCTATGAAGAAGCATCTGCAAGTAGACAGTAATGAACCAGACAGACCCAGAGGGCTTTCTTAAATGTAGGTCATGCCTGTCAGACCATAGCAAAAGGCACAGTAACATTCGCTGAAGAGAACCCTGAGTTATTATTGCACACAAAAATTTACTCTGTACGCAGACACTAATAGTTACATATTTGTGATGATCACTATCTGATGCTTAAGAGGAACAGGAAGGAAAAGCTGCACAGAAGATAGCTGTATTGAATTTAAGAGTGAGAGTCATAAAACATTCCTTACAACACTTCACACCTTACATGCTTTTCACTTCCTAAGGCTGTCAGGCAGAAGAAAAATTTCTGTTTAAATCTGATATTTGCTTTACACCGGGAATTGGGGGGGCAGGGGAGAAGTAGGCACAAAAGGTGGTTTAGAAACAGTAATTTCTGCTGATTCATGCCATATTAAGCTGGAGACTTGAATTACCTAATTACTGAGACGATAAACAGTTAAAACCTTGAGCTTTATTACTCCACATCTGCAGCATTCCCTTTCCTTGATTCACATTTTCAGTCTGTGATTCTGGTATTTTTTTGTTAGAACAAAAATCCCACAGAAAAAGACTGTCTAGTAACTTAAGATGTTGATACAGATAGAAGAACATGAGACAGCATAATGGAGGTACTCATACCAATAGCTTGATCCCTGGCTGGTTTTTTTTAATTTTACTTGCACAAGTAACATAGCAAAAAAGATTGTAAGAATTTGAGAAAAACTCCTGACAACCAAGAGGGTCAGCAGATTAGAAACACAGCTAGCTTTTCACCTGAAGACCTAAAAATTACATAATTAAAAAATAAGTATTTCCAAGCATAATACAATGAAAAGGACATTACACAAAAATACTTGGCTCTGCAATCACACATACGCATCTTCTGCCTAAAATCAGAGAGACAAAGCAGTATTTCTTTCTTTCTAGAGGCAGGTAAGACAAGAGAAAAAGTGAGGAACCTCTTTTTGCCCTGCAGATAGCTTAAAAACAGATTCATAGTCAACCATGAAACAAGAAAAAGTGCTGTAAGATTCACCACAGCTGAATCGTTCTGGGATGAAGGTATCCGATGAACCCACAAACACTATAAATAGGACACAGTAAAAGACTGGAACAGATCATTTAATAATAAATCTCTACACTCAAGAAATTCTATGATTAGACAGTAAAATTTAATTCAAGCTGGAAAGTTAACCTAATGAAGGAAAGATTAAGAAGTACAAGAAATCTATTTGCTCGTTCTTTGTTTAGCCAGCAGTCATCAATCATGAGTTCAAAAGAAGAAAAAAAAAAAAAAAATTCTTCACCGGTCAGCAGCAAAATTCCCCATTCAGAACTCAGCTGTTACAGGTTATCAGCATTTACGTTTCTCCTGTGAATCTACTAGTAAGACACTTACCAACAAAACCCAGTATGAGGATGACACCTCTTTCAGATTCAAACACAATCCACATGCAGATGCAGCTACACCAACACGAACATTTTTATACTAATTTATAATTCTATATAGATTGAGGTGTTTTTTGGGATGGGTTGGTCTTTTTTTGTTTGATTGATTTTTACAAATTTATGTCCTCGATAAGTTTCACATTTAAAAACACTGTTCGCTTATCTGAACTACCTAGAGCTGAACACAGCTCTACAGGTAACAGCTTTGGGCCTAGGCTCATTATAGTCTCAACATGAGAAATAAAATAGATAATGTACCAATAGGCTTTTCAGTCTTATAATCAGTGAACATGACCTCCATTAAGCATCAGGGTTGTTTGGTTTTTTTTTTAATAAACAAAAAGAAAAGAATCACTGGGAAGATTTTCCGTTATCACGTTACTGCAAAAAGTAATTGACACAGCAGTATATCAAAAGTATTTATCACTTAGCTTTCTTGCCAGTAATTGGCATTACTGCAGACACATGTATGAACCTCAGTATTACAACATTTTGAAGTTCTTTGTCCTGACTGAGCAGTACTTCCATGCTTGAACTTTACTTGACTTACAATCAAACAAAAATTAGTATAAAAATGTTTGTGCTGTTAAAGCTGCAGCTGTCTGTAGAACTATGCACTATTTTAAAGATACAAGTTAAAATAATTTTGCTGTAGTGAGAACAGGGTTGGACTGAATGGCAGTATTTAGACTAATTATCTTCTGGGAGCTTTGAGAATACATAGCTTAAATCAAGGGAGCGGATATTGTGATGAGAATCAAATATCTGAAAGGTCATGATGCTATTCATTGGAAAATACTTTTTCCAAGGTAGAAGAGCAGTTTTTTGACTAGCCACAAAATCTACGACTTAGACCTTCCTGTAACAAAATAATAATTTCTAAGACTAATTGCATGTATATACTCAACTAGAAAATAAAAAGTTGAAATCAATTGTTCAAGATACATGAAAAAACAGAGCGCACACTGAACCACACAGAATCTGAACCTTCTAACTGAACTGTTTCAAAGGCTTTTAATAAATATTGTTCATGAGTAGGAGGAAAACAAGTCAATATAATTAACTTATCTACTAATATCGCAAATTTTACCTGTACATACTGTAAATAAAGAATAAAAAAGCACTCTGCACTTCTATTTAAACTAGTCTGAAGATAATTATGAATGCACACTCTGGCTGAACTTCAAGCATTCAGATTTTAAACATTAATTTACTCTGACTATGTGCATGTCAAAATGAAAGATTGCTGTCTGGATGCAGGCATGCAGTATTAATACTGAACACATGCATTCGTTTCAGGTCAGTAGACGTTCCAACTCTACTTCAGCAGGTGGTAGGAGTAGCACACTAATTAAAATCTATATTAAAAAGTTCACAATGGGCTATCTATTCTGAACAGCTCCCATACAGAAACATCACTGCAACCTAAGTACTTAAGCCACCTTTACTCGAGTCTGAAGAAAACTGAACTGCCCCTCACATAAACCATGAATTACGTCCCTTTCTGAACAGCTTCCACTTTTTCATGCTACCAAAAGCTTTTTCAAGACAGCCCACCAAAGATTTCATGACCTAGGGTTACATGCTAAGAAAGGTACCAAAAATATTACTTCTTCAAAATAAGCTCACATTTAGATATTGAAGTAACAAAAAAAAAGTTAAGCTAGGCTCATTCCCTATTAGATACTTGTCTCTGGTCACTTCAGAAACTGAGTGCCTTTCGCAAATGATACATCTGAGAACAGTATAAACAAAATCAAGGTAGCCTCAGCCCAGATTACCTGATAAGATACTGATTTAGTCACAGTTTTTAGGGTAAACATGAACTTGTGCGTGGTCTGGTTTTTTTAACTTAACATTTTTATATTACGCTTTTGGGAGTGGGTTTTTCATTTGTAGTCAATATGTACTAGACTGAAGCCCAGAAATAACCTGACATTTTACAATGCACTAAGTGCTTCGTTATAGTATTTCTTACGAAACAACAGACAGCACTAGCTGCCTGTAATGCTGTACACCACACACAGTCCATCTACTAGCCTCATTCCTAGTACCTCAATTCCTACTGCTGAATGCGATGATGTGACCACCAGGCTGGCTGCAAGCAAAAGCTTAACTTTATGGCAACCACAGCAAATTATCCGGACAAGGAAATACTCAAGAACCCCAAAATGGAACATTTAAAACACACCTTTCATTAGTGACTGAATTTTGTTCCTCAAGTGCAATGAAATATTGCATTAAACACATTCCAAGAAAAAAGCGATATCGGTCTTTTAACTCAGAAGACAAATAGATCCTTTTTCTTCTTTATATATGAAAGAGACTAGTGATATAGTGAAGAACTATTCTATTACTGAAAGCAAGAACAGAATTTTCTTTTTTATTATTATTCCCATGGAGGGACTAAACTTTCCCACAGGAAGCATCAAGATGATGACATCTCTAAAAACATTCTCTATGCTTCAGAAACCACCTGTTTCTCTGCACTCATACTGAGGCCCTATGAAGGGAAACTTAAAGTGTGGCCTAATCCCTTCTCTCTTGAAAACCAGCTATAGCGGACACCCTTAGACCTCTTTCACCCCTTTACTGGCCCATAAGATCAGATTAAACTGATGCACATTCTAACCAAGGACAAATATAAACAATGATACATCCCACATAGAATTTATTATATTGAGTGAGCCTCCTGTGTATGTGGTACAACTTTGAATTGCACATGCTAGCCAAATAATATTGGATGGCACTTTGATAACAGGTGCTACTTTAGAATTATAAATTCAAATATTATAGACAACAACAATAAATGACACCTGAGTTTAAGCTTCTCCTACAATAGCTGTTCATCTTTAGATGCCCATGAAGTTTTCAGCACACAGAGAAATGAGTCTTTGCAAGTGTAAACAGAAGTAAAGGAACATTTTGCTTCCTTGGTTACAATATCTTGGTTTTCTCATGTGTGGCATTACACCGTTATACTTCATTTTAACTAAGCCAGCTCAAATACTTACAATATTAGTTTGTCTACTGCAAAGCTAAAAACATATCTATTTGATTTGTATCTTTCTCCTAATAACATATAATCTTATAATGCACTATTTTAAATCATTTTCATCCTTATTGAGAATCATCCATTGCAAAACAGTAAGAAAATCTAAATATAATGGTTATTAACATGTTGCATTGAACTTTTGTTACAAAACAGCACATTTAACTTTGTCTATTTATTTGCAGTACCAAAACAGCCTGTCAATATACCTCCTAATAGGGTTATTAGGATGTCCTAGGATGTCCTAACAAGGACATCATTAAGAATATTTAAAATTCATCATATTAGGGAAAAATTTCACAAGACACAAAAAGAAAGCATTTGTGAATTTTGACATCCTGGATTGAATTCAGTGAAACACAGCACCAGTTTACCAGACAAACATGTTCACAGCTCCATCACATAGCATCACAGGGTATGAGAGTAGTGTCATCCCACCAAGCGTTTCTCCCAACTTTTGTTTTGTTTTTTTTTTAGCATATAGGATTCTACTCAGTGTATAAATATTATTACAGAACTGGACTGAATCTATGTCTTCCCAGACAAAGATAGTACGTTAACAGCATCAGGCAAGACAGTCCAGTAAGTAGTTACTATCTATTATCAGAAGCAGGGACAGCTCTGCAGCAACAAAGTTTATAGGATGTGTCAAAGAACAGTGTACCTGTTTCTCTGCTTTATTGGTGATCTATGGATCCAAAGATAAAATTATCACACAGACATGTCAGAAAGGCATAGAAATTATACTTGCTAAAAAAGAACTGGAATGAGGACCATTTTTAATCAACTAATTCATGGTTAACTAAGTACATTGTAGAAGCACTGAACTTGAAACAAAATCCTGCGCCCTCCCCACAAATACCATCTCAACTAACAAGGAAAACAAATCTTGGAAGTTCAACTGAACTTGAAGTTATATTGTTAGCCTGACCATGTGACTTTCCATTGTAACTTATTAATGCACTTCACATGTTTACCTATATGCACAAAAACCCTGAAGAACTATAAGGTTGACTAAACACTGGAGAGATTTATGCAATTTGAGGGAAGATACGGTTAAAAAAAGACAAACAAGAAACATAGTCTTAATGCGTTAATAACTAGGGTGGAAAGAATGATGGTGTTCATACCAATGACTATGCATCTCTTAGGTGTCTGAGTTAGGAGCAGAGCTCCCTGTATAATCAAAGGAAAAAAGCCAACACTACTGAACTCCTTACCTCCAGGGGGTGCTTCAGGAAAGCAAGTCCCTTTTCACTTAGCTAATCAGACTGAGGAACCTAAACTATGTATCTGAAGAGGCACCTAAGAATACTTTTTGAACACCTATTTTGATATGTTTCAGCATTCCCTAGGCAGTCCTTTGCTCATTGTCACTTTGATGTAGCAGCTAAAACGTATCTTTAAACAAAGACGGAAAGTCCCATTTTAACAGTTGTTTGCCTTGGGTTTTTTTGCCAAAGAAGTCTCTTCATTGCTTATTCCAGAATGACACTTTAAAAGACACTATTCTATTTTCAGGGGATAACTATGAAAACATTTGTGAAACAATGAAAAAGAGAGTGATGCCAAAAATCAGTAGACTCAGTAGAGGTTAAAAATGTTCTAGCATATAGAAAGATACATAGTTCCATTTAAAACACATCTTAAATCCACTTCATTCATCAGGCTTTAAATCTTTCATTTTAGGAATCAGTTTATTGAGAATATGGTTTGCAACATAGATGGCACGTGTTTTCAATACTGAAATGTGTCTAATGTAATTGGGTACAACTTGGTATCAAATACCACACAGTTTGTTTCTTAAGTCACACACTCCTTGATGTTACCAAGACATTAACTAGTTCCACACTTTCTATACATCAAAGTGTATTCTTGATTTAGTACCTGGTACCTGAAATAGGTGTTAACGGGAAGGGAATTACTTTTACAGAAAGCTAGACTGTATTAATGAAAAGGAAAAAATACACCTATAAAAGCTTAAAACAAAGCTTTACAGGGGCGAAATGCTGATTAGCAGGCATTTCTCAGTGTCTTGGATCTCACAAAAAAACCAAACCCAACCCTAGTTCACATGAGTTTACAACTTTTTTTTTTTTTTTACTGAAGCTTAGAAAAATGTTTCCAGTTTGTATTAATTTCTCCTTCTTTGAGTGTCCATTAACAGTAAGGATGAGAAAGGCAGACCCCTTAAATTAAAAATACTTTCTTGAATCACAATTTGGGCACAGGTCTCGGGGCGGGGGGGGGGACACGCGGTCCTTCAACAGGTTGTCCCCCCGAAGTAGAATGAACCTATAAATCAGTTCATACAAAAACATTATTTTCATTATTAAAACATTTTCTTGCAGAACCAAATCAATAGAGACACAGGAAGAAAGATCTCAACTTGAACTATGTGTTACTAATTCATCCTAGCAGCTGCCTTACTGCTTCAAACCAAAGGCTGTGAAAACCGGCAAAATAAGAAAAAAAGTTATATTAAACTAGTTCTTTCACATTTTAGACTGAAAAACTTAACTACTTCAGAATCACTGCATCATGATCAGGGATCAGCAGCTATGGGTATATATACTACAGTTACGTATTTTTTTCCAAACCGAGGAAGCTTTCACCTAAGACAACAGATCATCTTAGCTTTTCCATTTTTCACAAACATCTCACTTTTGCCATCCAGCCTCACGTAACAAACTAATTCAGATCGCCATGATTTCAATGTCTTGAAAATTATATATGGCTAGAGACCCTTTTCTGTTTCCTTCTAGTATACGGTCTTTGCAAGAACACCTCTTCAATACATATGAGGTTTCCCCAAAAACTCAGTGAAAAAAACTGGTTTTAATAAAGTTTTGCAGTTAAAGAAAGCAAAAGTAACTGCTCAGTATTTCCCCAGTATCTTCCTCTAAGAAAAGTCCCTGTGCCAATATCTGCATATACTTTTCATTTATTTTTTAAAAGAATCAAGTGTTATGCTAAACCTTCCATTTTCTCTGTATTGTGTGCTAGGTAACACACCTGGAACTCCAAGTACAAATTCATCCAGTGATTTCAGTTAGTGCCAGGAAGGTGAGTCAAACTAGAAATGTTACAGACACACAATGCAAATAATCACCGATACAAAAGTACAGGTGTGAACAAAGACAGTAACCAGCAAGATCTCAGAAAGTAAGTGAAGAATATACTGCAATGATTAAATAAATCCACATAATCATTACAGTAAGAGACAACTAGAGCATTCAGCAACTACATCTGTTCCACCTTTCCCCCCCAAAAAATACACTTAATGATGCAAAAAAAAAATTCACACATGCACACAGAAAACACGCAGTCTGGTAACATAAATGCCATTTTTGCACTTCACAGACCCTTTGGAGGTTGGGGATTTTTTTAAATGACATATAGCACAAGCTGCAGCTGAAGCAAACTTTCTTCTTTTGTTGGAAGAATCCACATCTTCAAGAGATGCAAACTTTCCTGATGTACATACCTGAGAACCAGGAAAATCTGCCTTGCCAAAATTTCTAAAGTGATTTTTGACCATTACAGTAAGGGAAACGGACTGCTTTGTATATTGTACTTCCTGCACAGTGAAAACCACTTCCTAACACTGATTATTATGAAAAAACCTTATGCCATCCTGACTGGACACAGAAAACCCTGGCTGCATCACATTGCAAGCATCTCAGTACCACACCCATAAGCTTTATTTGGAGATGATCTTTTCCATGAATGAACAACTACTATGCTTACAGTAATATGGCACAGTCACTCTAAAGCCAAAAATCCAGTTTTACAGAGAGAAAAAAGTTAAAACAAATTTTAAGCTTTCCTAGCTAAGATTCTGAAAAGAAAGTGTTCATGTAACTAGCATGAACATACATGGACGACAATCAATTAAGAAAAATCATACAAATCCCTCTAATCTCAAAAGACTTTTATACTAATCATTGCTTCATTTCCTTTGTGACCATATTCGACCTGACAATGGATCTCATTTTTTTCTGAATAATCTTCTAAGATATTTACACAAGCCTAATGTATGCAATGCTTCTGCATTATTAATAATTGTGTGGGAAACGCAGGAAAATTTTACCTCACTTGCTAGAGCTGCCTCTGAACTTTTGAGTCCTTTCAAACAATGCAAAATAAGTCCCTGAGCCAAGAGATCACTTGTAGTGGGATCAATTAAGTGACTAAATTGAAAATAAAATTCAATAAAATGCCATTTTTAACCTAAATGTTAATTTAAACGGTTCTCAAAAATAGGTTTCAATAATAATTTTGGTGAAAGCACAGTTACACAGTGCCATCTAGCAGTGATTTACAGTACCGCAGTTACTACAATACTAAGTTTGACACATTAAATAGTTTGTAAAGTCCTTATTCATTTAAGTAAATTCCAAGAAAACAGTGAAGTGACCCATACAATTGCTATAAGTGAACCTAAAGCTGAAACTTTACAGATTGAATCTACACCAACTGCTACAATTCTCTTTCCATTGACCTAAACTCTGGCCTCATAAAAGAGGGGGAAAAGGTGTTCAACACACCTTTCTTTGATAGCTTATTACTTCTGCAAAAAAGCTTTCTAAAAATTTTCTGGAGAAGGTAAGTAAGCGTTATCAGAACTCTTATTATAATGGAGCCCTGTACAGCTCTTATCGCAAGTCTGATAGCAAAATTAAATTTTGATCTAATGTTTTTCTAAAGTTTTTTCTTCACTAAATTTAAACGGCCAAGACTTCTCTGCTTGTCATGACTAAAACTGTTGAAACATCTGAAGTTACACACACCAATAATTTCACATTTTCTAACATACTGAGGGGAAAACGAGAAAAAAAAAAAAGATACTTTAAGGCCCAAAAGATTGGCATGAAGATGGATTCTTTACCAGATCAAGTTGCACAAAATACCTGCAGAAATCAATCACTGCACAAAACACTGAAGTATTCCAAGTTTAAAGCTCTAGTTTCACAAGCACATACTTTAACTCAGCATAAGTAAGCCCTAGTGCTAAATGAAAGATGACCCATCTCATGAGCACTCAGTCCTATTAATGCTCTGCCCTCTTTCTTTCGCAATGTCTTAATACATATGCATAGATTCCAAGGATTTGTCCAACTTTGCAGTAAATCAAACCAAGGAACTAATCTTGTTTTAGACTAAAATGGCCAAAAAGTAAAACAAATGGTGCCAGAGTATTTTTGACATTACAGTGGAAAAAAATTAAAGGCAAACAAGAGAAGTGTGATGTCAATCTTTGGCTTAGCAATTCAGAGTTCATATTATTAAAAAAAGGTAGAATACAGCCATTACGAACAGCAGCGGTGTCCCTAAATGAGCCACAAAAGCAAATCCTTAAAAACTGTGAAGCTCTATAAATTAGTAGCATTCAGTTCAGATACCTTAAAAATAGATGCAGAGAAACAAGGTATTCTGTTCAGTATAGTATACTAAGCTAGCACTAAGACTTCAGCTTCCACATCTTAAATAGTTTTATTCTAAAACCATCTCCCATAAGTATTTTTCTACATAAGTTTATTTCAGTATTTCCCATTTTACTAAAAATATATATATATATATATATCAATTATGACAGAGTGTGATGGGTTAACCCTGGCTGGATGCCAGGTGCCCACCAGAGCTGTTCTATCACTCCCCCTCCTTCTCAACTGGACAGGGGAGAGAAAAATATAACAAAGAGCTTGTGGGTCGAGATAAGGATAGGAGAGATCACTCACCAATTACCGTCACGGGCAAAACAGACTCAGTTTGGGGAAAAATTAACTTGATTTATTACAAATCAACCGGAGTAGGGTAATGAGAAATAAAACCAAATCTCAGAACACCTTCCCTCCACCCCTCCCTTCTTCCCGGGCACAACTTCACTCCCGGATTCTCTACCAACCCCCCAGCGGCACAGGGGGACGGGGATGGGGTTTACGGTCAGTTCATCACACGTTATTTTCTGCCGCTTCATCCCCCTCAGGGGGAGGACTCATCACACTCTTCCCCTGCTCCAGCGTGGGGTCCCACCCACGGGAGACAGTCCTCCACGAACTTCTCCAACGTGGGTCCTTCCCACGGGCTGCAGTTCTTCACGAACTGCTCCAGCATGGGTCCTTTCCATGGTGTGCAGTCCTTCAGGCACAGACTGCTCCAGCGTGAGCCCCCCACAGGGTCACAAGTCCTGCCAGAAAACCTGCTCCGTGGGCTCCTCTCTCCACAGATCCGCAGGTCCTGCCAGGAACCTGCTCCAGCGCGGGGTTCCCACGGGGTCACAGCCTCCTTCGGGAACCCACCTGCTCCGGCGTGGGGTCCTCCACGGGCTGCAGGTGGATATCTGCTCCACCGTGGACCTCCATGGACTGCAGGGGGACAGCCTGCCTCACCATGGTCTTCCCCACGGGCTGCAGGGGAATCTCTGCTCCGGCGCCTGGAGCATCTCCTCCCCCTCCTTCTTCACTGACCTTGGTGTCCGCAGGGTTGTTTCTCTTACATGTTCTCACTCCTCTCTCCGGCTGCCGAATACCGCCGTCCCAACTTTTTTTCCTTCTTAAAAATGTTATCACAGAGGCGTTACCACTATCGCTGATTGGCTCGGCCTTGGCCGGCGGCGGGTCTGTCTTAGAGCCGGCTGGTATGGGCTCTCTCGAACACAGGGGAAGCTTCCAGCAGCTTCTTACAGAAGCCACCGCTGTAACCCCACCCGCTACCAAAACCTTGCCACACAAAACCAATACACAGAGTTAGTCTCTAACAGATTTTGTTCTAGATTTCCGCTGTTCTGGGACCTAATTTCAAGGTTTCATAAACCATATTTTGAACAAGGCACCAAAAAATCCACCTACTACCCATACCCTACTACCTATCAGAATTGTACGCACTAGATAAACAGACTAATGCACTTGAAGATTGATGCAAATAAACTGGATAAGGTCCAGAGGAGAGGAACAAGAAAGGCGAGAGATCTAGAGAACGTGACCTATGAGAGAAGCTTTTAGGAATTAGGTCTATTTAGCCTAGACAGAAGATGCCTATGGGGAGAAGTGGTAACAGCATTCAAATATGTGAAAGGTTGCTATGAAGAAGAAAAGAATCAGATGTTCTCCATACCCACTGAAGAAAACACAGGCAGCTATAGGCTTGAACTGTGCGAAAAGATTTAGGTTATGCATTCGGAAACAATTTTGAACCAGAAAGGTAGTTAATCACTCACAAAAGGGGTTATGAATTCTCCATCATTGGAAGCTTTCGACAACCAGCTAAAACAAATGTCGGTGAAAGGCCCAGCCCTGGGAAGGAAAGCTCAACCAGGCAGGTGCCTTTTGGCCTTATGATCTACAACAGACTGCAGGAGTCTAAGAGGAGGCTCTGCCAGTCATGAACACAGACTTACAACCTACTCCTTACAGGTGGTCAGGGAAAACAATCTTACTTAAAATTCCTCTTCCCATCCTCCTCTGCATCAGTTTACACCCCAGAAATAAACTCCTCTCCCCATACCCAGTGCCTGACTGCCTGCCAGCAGGTGAGCAGCATCACAGGGAGGTGCTGTTAAACTATGAGAATTTCTCCCCGACTCACTGAACAGCAGAAGCAAAGCTCAGCCCCCCCCATTTAAATGTAATTCTGCCTCAGTAAAGTGAGGAACCACCGACAGCACTGAAAAGCTACAGCTGTAAGTGAACTGTCAGCCACCTATAGAAGAAAATGCTGTTTTTCTGCTCTGCTGTATCTGTATTTGGAAAGTCGTGGATAGACCCAATGACAATTCAGAAAACACATTAGTTTTGTGTTGGGTATTTTTTTTTTTTTTTTTTTTTTTTTTTTTACAAAAAGACACAAGTGTCACAGCAAAATAGTTTGTGGAAAAACTCCTCCTCACACTCATAAGTTTCCTGGGGTTTGGATTTTTTTGTTTGGGGATTTTTTTTGTTTTAAAACAACTTTAACAATGACATTTTTCTCCTTTAATGAAAAATTCTGTTATGGTTTTTCCTATTCTACTATGTTACAAAGACTATTTGGAACTGTTGAGAATATATCAATGTGTCTCAGACAAACTTCTTCATTTTTTATTTTCTAGTTAGTAGACTTCTAAAGCATATTCAGTTGATATTCTCCTTTCATCACTCCCAATCGTAAGACTCAAACTTCTAGTTAAACAAATACTGGATACTCAAATTTAGCATCATCTGATGGTCTACATCTTTACATTCACAAAGGAAGATTAACATTTACCAATGGTAAGTAAAGTTTTCAAAGCATGATAAAGACAAACAGAAAAATGCCAATCCATAAACAAACAACAGAATTTCAAAAGTCAACTATCACTTAGGGAATGAATTACAAACAAGCACACTTTTACCCTTAAAGCCTGGCCAACAAAAGCTGAGGGTCCAAAATGCCTAATAAAATCAGCAGCCAAGTGATCTGTCTTCTATTAAGTTGCAAGCCAAAAAACTCACTTCTCTATACACCAGTGTCTTGTACCAATCAACAGCAATTCAGTTTTGGCACAATTAACTCAAAGCCTATTTATAGTCATCCAAGACAAAGTTTCTGCTTTTCTGCTTAGTTTCTCTCTGTAAGCAAATTCCAAAGCCAGGGATTTGACACACAAGACAAATGCTAACGTCTAATGCTTAAACAGATGAAGCCTGTTCCTCAGCCCCAACACTTAGTGTGCTAACTCCAACTGGCAGCACACAAATGCTGCAGGATTCATGGAAGTGCATACAAGCTTCACGGATCTGCATTTCTGCAGACACATTGTACCCCAGCTAAGCATGACTGTTGTAAAGACTGCACCAGCTAAGTCAACTTAAGGTCCCCATGAGTGCCAGGCTGTTTGGTCACAGCATCCATCCCACTTTCCACAAGTGTTTGAAATGAGCATAAAAATCACAGAAACTGGCTAGGATGACATTGAAATTTCCCAAGAACTGCAGAAGTAGGTTATGACAATATGAAACATTCTAAAACACAGTTTTATGATGCAATAAAGCCATTTCTCCGCATCTCTGAGATACAGAGCAGCTTATCACTTCTCTTAGGGTGAAAGGTACCTCTGTCTACAATGTTGCTGAGACCACATAATTACTCAGTTTCTGTGAAACATTAAGAGCCCATGCATAATTTGCTTAATTTCAAAATAGGCTTTTGAGTATAGCAATGCCACAGAGAAGAGCAGAAGGATCGAAGATCCAATGGTTATTCCATATTCACCACCAGGAGGATACAAATGGCATGGGAGTCTGCTCCAGCTTTGCTTCCAACTGCAGCACAATGTCATTCAACTAACCTGGAGCTCCTTCCCTGCAAACTCAAGACGCTTCCCAGTGCGCAGCTCTACTGCTCCCAACATGTACAAGGGAGAGATTGCCCTCTGACAACTTGCTTATCTCCCACTATTTTAAACACCATTCACAATAAAAGATTTTACAAAACTAAATTTAAAAAAATATTTAGCTTAAAAAAAAAAAGAAAAATTTATACAACCCGCAAGTTCCTGAAGATAAGCTCAAGAAAATGATATATGCTCAACAATGGCAAATTAAAAAAAAAAAATAAATATTTGCACAAACCCTAAGTTAACCATACAAAATTCACAAGCTAAGTATGTAGCTAGGCCTCACCTACATTCAACTTAGGATGCTAATTCACAGCAAGTGCGCTTTCCCTCAAAAACCACATTAAATCAGATCCTGTACATTATTTAGAATTTGCCTGAACAAACGAAAAACCTCGTTTTGGAAACAGGATAGCACTGCACTAATGATAATAGTTACCATCTAGCTGAAATGCTAGCCTTATTAAGCTGTAACAATTAATTACTGATGTCTAACCTGAACACCATCTGCCTTTACACTATTAGCTAAACTCACGGTTTTACTTACGCTGTAGTCATGCATTTCGACAGATAGCATTTGTTCAGCAGCCCTTACAGTTTTCAGTGTCTTGGTGTAATACACACTCCAAGACAGTCTAAGTAAGATTATTAAATAAAACAAAAATTTAAAATCATTCCTTAATGAAAATAAGCAGGGGGTCATGTAGATCATTATAAGCAAAATCCTCAATTAATTTTTCAAAGAGAAGTCCTTATGTAAATTAAACCAACCTCCCCAGACCAACAAACATGAAGCAGGAAGGGGTTTCCAAACGGAATAGTTCTTCAAATACGTGAACTTAGCAACTACACTTTATGAATCTCAAACCCGTAACACACACTCTTTGGAAGGGGAACTAACAAGTCCAACACAAAACCTAACTTACGCTAAAAAGCGGTAACTCCGAGACAAAACAGAAGCACGAAGCATAGACCCTTCTAACATCCAACAGCAAAGCTGCCAACTTAAATGGCCACGCGATCAGGATGACAGCAAATAATTTAGAGCGAAGCCAATGTAAGGAAATGCAGACATGGAGCCTGAGTAAGAAGCCGGTACCCCCAAAAGGCAGTCACAGGACCCGCAGGGGCAGGGGTGGGTGGGTGTGGGTGGGTGGGTGCGCGTGTGTGCATAAAAAAAAAAAAAAAAAAAGAGGAAAAAGGCATAAAGACACCAGCAGACACACTCCAAGGAGGGGATGGGACTCTGGGAGAGATGAAAAATATCTACATGTGTTTCTACTTGCTTGCTCGGTGACAGGACCTGTTTTAACACCTGGGAGCCACAGAGACCCTTACCAGGCTTAGAGGAACATAACCCAGGTTGGCCATGAAGAATGAAATAGAAATGACACTCAGCTCTGTCAGGCAGGATTAAAAAAAAAAAAAAAAAAAAATAGAGAAAGAAGTACTTTACTTGCTCCCATCAATGAGGAAAAGCAAAACCAATTTGTGTCTCGTATCTGCTTAGTGAATTTCTACTGTCTCCAGCCAGCCTCCACAATCACATGGCAACCTTGTCTCTTAGCATACCCTCAGGCCCGACAGAAGGAGAACAATGCAGGTTAATGCTCTGTATTTGGAGACACAGCACACTTCAAGATCAATTGTGCTACATTCGAAAGTCTTACCGGCAACAAGCCAGAAACTAACTCCCTTAAGCTTCCCTCGCCTCCATGGAGTAACATAAAGCAATAGCAGCTCACACGTGCACAGGCACCCACACTGGAACCGTCAAAAAAGCATTCCCAAAATAGATTGAAAGCATCTTAATGCCAAGCTGCACAGCAAAGGCTGACCATGGCAAGTTTAGAGAACTTCATCCTCATCAGCAATTTCTCAAAAACAAGGAACTCACAGCTAAGCTTCAGCTTTACTAGCCAATGAAACCGTAGCCAAGTTATAGCAAGAGCCTGCAGTAAACATTAACCCTCCTCCATTCCTCCCCAGTCACCTAGGGTAACCAGCAAGTCTTTTCCAGGTGCTCCTACAAATGCTCCTGATCAAAATATGATCTCGCTCCTACCTCTGCAAGTACGTGGTCAAATATCTCATCGGGTTATAAAAGTCTGGTTTGTTCTCCCACTAGCTTTTATAAATCTTTTTATAAATCTCTTTATAAATATAAATTATTACTTGTAGCACAAAGAACCATGAGGTACATGAAACTAATATCTCGTAGAGCACTCTACAAAGCTCCACCTCACCTGTATGTCTATGTTGACCTCACTTCATCACTGCTATTTATGCTTAATTTACCGATTGCTTAACCATCGACTGCAGGGACACATTACACATAGAAGAATGCACGTTACTAGTAGTTGAAATTTACCTTTCATGGTTCAATCCTTTTCAGATTAATTCTTCTGGATTACATGAAGTTCAGCATTGCCAAAACTAAAGCCTCTTGCGCAACCACTAGAGCATGCAGCCAATTGCTTTGCCACTAGAATTAACCCTGAACATGTATGCATGCTTAAATTTACCTATGTAATCTGTCTA
Organism: Harpia harpyja; assembly: GCF_026419915.1. Taxonomy (NCBI): domain Eukaryota; kingdom Metazoa; phylum Chordata; class Aves; order Accipitriformes; family Accipitridae; genus Harpia; species Harpia harpyja. The sequence continues at coordinate 6,394,506 of NC_068940.1, forward strand.
CAAGTGTCTCTGTGCATGTAGGATTTATTTAGGCTCTTAGGCCTGCTCCCAACTTCCAGTTGCCAGCTCTGTGACTGCAAAAGAAAAACACTAAAAGAAAACAAAGAAATCATATCAATTTAGAGGGACTGTAAAACAGGTAATTTTAAGTGGGATAAAGAGAACAGTACACACTTGTCAGGTCAAACTCTAATGGCAGTGATACAGGAAGCCATTATGAGGGAAAAAACACATACTAGTTTTAAGTTCCCCCATAAACAGGGGAAACATTTCCCAGTTTGAGAATTAGAGGAGTTCTGTCCTGTAATAGAGACAACATCCTCAAAGCTAGGTACTCCACTTAACAGAAAGTTGCCTAATGGGAACAAGAAGTTGATGCTGAGGAAGCCAAGGTAGGAAAAACTCACCGCAAAGAGGCCATATATCTTGCACTGTGCTAGAAGTCAGAGGTGGCAAGTAACAGAACCCTAGCCACACACGGACTAAGAAGTTTTACAGGGAACACGGGAACAGTATAATACAGTAATACACAGCTGCCAAAACCGCAATTATACATTAATTTACAGATACCTGGGGAACACACACTGCTGCAGATGTCACAGTATGATGTTGTATTAACTCTATACTGCGAGAAAGCACCCCAACAATATCCAGACCCATCATCCCACTCATTGCCTTACAGGACACTTCAGGCTGCACTGGGATACCCGTATTCCTCCCAAAGAACCGTGATATCTTGATGGTCTACATTCGTGCAATCCCATCTGTTCCATCCCATGAATATCACCTTTCATTTTTCCTCCATGTCCCCATTTCACACCCTCTCTCCTCATCCTCTTAACCATCTCACCACAAAAGTTTCAGATTCTAAACAGAGGACAAGCTCTTGTATCTCCTTGGAAGATGGTTCTCAATATGCCCAACTCTAACAATTATTTCAGCAGCAGTGAAAGAATGAGACTACACTTAAAACCCACCACACCTACATACCAAGCATTCACATACTAACTGTGCATGACAGAGCAGGGTTTTCAGGCCAGAGCACCAAAAACCAAAACACAAAGCAAACCTGTGACAAGGAGCAACTTAGACCTTCTGAAACCAGGAGACCATATCGCTGGAACTGTTAAGGCAATTACCTTGCTTCAACAACAGGTACAGAAATAAATTACTTTACTGCCTCTCTCAGTATCAACAACCAAAAGCTCTTACGACCAGATTATCAATCAGTTTGAATCTGAAAATTAAATCTGTTGCAGGAGTAGTTATGCAGGTGTGTAAGGTTATCATGCAACGCAAAAATCATACAGGATTGTGCTTCTACAAATTACAGACAATGGGGGAATTCTTCAGCAAGGGTACAAAACACCACAGGATTTACACCTCGGTTCACTTTTCTCCATTGCTCAGCTGCTTCACAGAGAATGACAGTTTCATGACTGCAGTGCTGTCACAGAAAACAGAAACACTTCTCATCACCAGAAAAGTAGTTTGGGTTATTTTGTATATTTAAACCTCCCCCCCCCCCAAGAAAAAAGGTGGTAAAGTATCTTTTTTCTAAATTGGCACTGCAATCACAACCATTTGAAAAGTACAAATCTAAAAGCAAAGACTAAACTTGAATTCTCTGATTGATAAGGCTAAATATCAAGCACTTAATGAGCAGCTATTAAAGATTTGTTTTTTAGCTTAAAAAAAAAAATACTAAAAATACCTCACAATGAGGATGGCTCACAGCACCCCAAAATTACACAGTAATCACTACCATTTGTTTTACATGATACTTATGAAGCAACAGTGAAGCATTATCAGCAGCAGGGTGGAGAAAAACAGAAAGACCAACTGCTGATTCTGAGCAACTAAAAGCATACACCGGAAAACAGCAGAAACCTTAGTCAAAATACTTCATCAACCACTACACAGGCTGCAGAGAGCTTATTTTAAGTTAACAAATGTAAGGAATACAGTAACCTGTTTAAGAGCTCTCTACTTTAGGACAACAAACTAAATCAAAATCTAAAATTATTAAAATTTTATTGTGCAGTACAAAAGTACTTTTAAAACAATACTTAAAGCACCAGATTTTGAATTGTGATTCACAAACCATAAGTCAATACCTGTCTTCATCATTTTTCTTTATTTTCCACTTGGATGAATAAAATGGATGCTGCAGCATGCTTTGCTTTATATGGGGATGGCCAAAGTGTAAGGAAGCACGGTTTATGCAACACTATGAACGCTAGGCAATGCCTTTGAACTCCAAAGTCTGTATTAGTTTGTAGCACCTCATCTGCTTTTTCAACAGCAGACTAAGTATGTTTCCTTTTACATCTGTCTTTTCAACATGAAGTCGTAAGTAGATCAGAGCATTTGTTCTTCCTTGTCTTTTCCTTCTTTCTTCTACTCAAATTTGCTGTTTGAGCAGATGGACAGTCTTAAGGATACCTCAGCTATATCCCCTGGTAAACAAGACTGAGAAGTGTTTAGAAAATTAACAAGTACAAGAGGCAATAAAAAACAGAATTTCTTTAACAGCATTCCAAAAATATTATTTGAGATTTGCTTTAGAGAACTACATAAATTCTCTGCACAGTGAATTTCAGAGTTGTAAGGCATATAACATGGACTATAAACATTAAACTTCAATAGGAATGGGGAAATCCGACACATCTCCTGCCAACAAATACCATAATCACAGTAACAGAGTGAGCTCTTCAAGGGGCACAGGAAGGAACCCATGAAAAATACAGCATCTTTCCATCCAACAAACTTGCTGAAAAATTGCACGAGGCAGTAAAAAGGACGCCTGAACAAAGACTACTCTAAAATTGCACAAGTAAACCTAAGGGTCTATAATATAACCTAGTTTCTATGTGCTAAGTCAAAGCCAAGCCCACTGACTTAGCAACAAAACAACTTCGCCCCTTTTTGCTTCTGGAATCCCAAGCTACAGGAGGAAAGAGTTCCATGCCAGCATTTATTTCTAAATTTTAAAAAAAGCGTAGTGCTGATAAGCTGTTACTGGCTTAGCTTTGCTGAACATTTAATAACAGTTTTTGCTTCCTCTTCATAAAAGGAAAAGTTGCTGTTCATTCTTCTGGTATTTTTAAGTCATTAGTAATGTCTTTCTCCCTCCCAACATGTTTTACAATGACTGAGAAGAGAATGCTTTGGACCTGAATATCCTCAAGCCAAAAGCACTTATCACAAAATAACAAGCATACCTAATTGCTTGATCCATCAAAATGCATTCAAGAAGGCTGGGCCAAAACCCATTCATTCCACAGAACCAGAAACCTATAGATACCACAAATGCTAATATGACTACCCACTTCAGAAGGCAATTCCTTGTGTCTGACTATACGTGTTCAGTTCTATTTTTCAGAGAGAAAGTACTGTTAAGTGGCACACATACTGAATTCCCTTCCCAAACAAACATCTGGCTCCCAGTATTTGAGAGCTCCCAGCTCGCCCACATCCTCTTTTTCACAGTAGGCATTACTTGTCTGTACCATGAGAGTTTCTTCCTCCAGGGTATATCTCAAAGGGAGCACTCTAGTAGATCTGCAGGCATATTTAAACTATACAGCAAGTCATGCTCCCAAGAAAGGAAAACCAGCTTCAGAACCAGTAAAGCCACCATCAGCTATACTGTTTTCAGAACATGAACAAGTACCATGGTACAGCCCTACACTGATAGCAGCTGGTCCACACATTTCTGTGTGGCTCAGACTAACAAAGGAGCTTTGTGTTCCCATAGGATGGTATGTAATATCAGTTCAGAATACCGCCTACCTTCACATTGTAAAAGCAGATACAAAAACAGGTTCATCTCTTCTGTTGGTTCCCCTTTGCCTTTTTTTAAGCTGATGCAGTTCCTGATATTTATTAAGCACTGCCATTATTGCAATATCTGTGTATTGCCAATTCATACTGTGCTCTCTCCCCAGACAGAGGTAGTCTTTGCTCTGAAGAACTGTAGCACAGCCCTCCATTTTCATCTTTGGATATAGCCATTCCTGAAAGCAAAGGGTGCTTGTACAGAAAGAACATTTTTTTAAACAGATGAAAGACAAGTTAAAAAAAAAAAGAGAAAAAAAAAAGATTTCTGCATCTCCTGAAAAGAGTTCAAATCAAGAACAGGGTAGAATCCATGCAATAAACAGGGATAAGGAATAGTATTAGGATTTTTGCAACAAGTCATAAAAATTTATTTCTATAATTAGAAGACATTCATTATATCAATGTTCAGTTTCAGGTAAGTCAACTTAAAAGGCAGGTTGCATTGTTACAGCTTCTAGTTAGCAATAAAAGTCTGCCTGATGCTGCTTTTCTTCCTTCTGTTTTTTGTTCTTTTTTTTTCAATCTTGCAATTAGATAGAAGACACTAGAAACAGTGCTTGACCATTTCCCTTACGTTGGAGCAATAACTGCAAGTAAAGCTCACATTTTATCTTCTAGAACCAGAACTTTATTCCAGCATCTCTTCAATAAGTGTTGTTGACTTAAAAGCTTAGGAATACATAGGAAACAAGCTAATCAAAACACTTAAGTAATAGCTGTCCAAGGCGCTGTGACAACAGATAATCTTTCACTTTAGTGAATACTTCTATCTTTTCCTGAAGTTTATAACAGTTTTACATTAAGCTAACAAATTCTAGTAACAGAGAGAGGCATTGATTTAGAAAATAGGTCTTGCAAAACATTTTTTTGTTATTTTTTGCGTAGTGTAAACAATATTAAGTTTAATTTCAAGAAATGTTTGAAATTTTGATTGTGTTAAGCAATACTTACTATTACTGAGTAACTACTTCACTGTATAGGACAAAAAGAGATTAAATCCCTTCTTGACATTCTATTTGAACTTCCCAGATGAGTTACTGTAAGAAAAAAAACCCACATGCTCTCTTTAAAAGGGATTGATGAAAGACACTCGAGAAATGTTGGGAAACGTTCTATATTGGCATTTCCTCTAGGGAAAGATGGACAGCGTGAGCAGTAAGTTATGCACCAGATGCTAAAAATCTTAACTGCCACTTTTTCAAGAGCAAGACTCTGTTGTCTTTTGTCTCGCTGCAAACCTTTGACAAGCGATGTGACTCCATTTTCTCTGTACCCTCCTACTGGGTATTGCTGTCTGCAACTAGGATCTTCCATGAGCCTTCTCTTCTCAATGCTGAAGAAACCCAGTCTTCCCAGACTCTCCTCATGCATCATGTGCTCCCAAACCATCTTGGTGGTCCTCCACTGGACTCACTCCACTACATCAACCTCCCTCTTTTCCTGGGGAGCCCAAAACTGGGCCCCAGCTGGATCAGTCGACACAGCACTCCAAACGCTGTCTCACAACTACCACCCAGAGCTGAAGAATCACTTTCGCAGACCTGCTAGCTACATTCTTGCTAACAGCCCAGGATGCAGTTTGCCTTTTTTTTTTGCTACAAGAGTACACTGCTGACTCATATTCAATTCTTGTCTATCTCAATCCCAAAATATTTGTCTGCAAAGCTGCTTTCTAGTCAGCCTGTCCACCCCCACCTTTACCACTAGCTGGGGTTATGCCAACCCTAGGATTTTGCATTTGCCTTTGTTAAATGTCACATGGTTTCCATTAGCCCTTTTTCTAGTTTATTAAGGTCCCTCTGAATCACAGCACTGGTTTCCAGCCTATCAACCACTTCCCCCGGTTTGGCATAGTCTACAAACTTGCTGAAGGTACATTACACTCTGTCTTCCAAGTCCATTAAAGACATTAAATAGATCAGTCCCAGTGTGAAACCCTAAGAGGCATTAGCAGCAATCCAAGCAGCAGTAGAGCACTTTCATATGCACTTTTGGCCAGAAGCATCACTATATTGAGCAGAAAGGCAGTTGCCCTCTTCACCACCTCATATTCTCACATACAGCTACCATACTTGCAATACTTGCACTCAGTTCCAGCTTCATTAACAGCCTGTAAAGGAGAACATTCAATAGATGAATTTGTAAAAATTTACTTTAGCCAGAATTTATAGCCAATATTTTTGTTCTGTTGAACAAAAATGAGATTTCCAGAGGCCCTTAAATATATCAGCTTAAAAAGAAGTTACCTAATTTCACAAAGAAGAAACCACACTGGATAATTTCTGCCTACCACCTCAGCACTGGGGTTTTTTTGTTTGTTTGTTTGATATTATATATGTATATACATACACACAAATAAACTAAATCAAGACATGGATTTAATAATTACCAGAAACTAGCAGTCAATTTCATACACAATTACCAAAATTACTCTGTAGGTATTCCTGTCCCAGCTACTGCAACTTTTATTCAGTTTTTAGTTCTCAGTTTCAGATTCTAGCTGTAGACTTCATTTCTATTCTAAAGTTATGAACACTTAATTTTCTAAAAAGAGAAGGTATCAAATTTTAGGTAGTTCCTTCTTTTGCTCCACTCCATCTTTCCCACATTTCTCCCAATAAAATTCCAAAAAGACAGGACAGCCACACGAATCTTGACAAGCCAGAAGTCACTTCTGGAACACTGCATTAGAGAAATTAAGGTAAAGGGAAGTTAAATTTAAGAAAGCCATAACAAGGCAAAACTGAGAACTCATTTCTAGTCTTATATAAACAGCTGTCACAAATAAGGCTTTTTGGACCAGCATTCCACTTGTCTGTGAAAAAAAGCATGCCTACTCCAGAGTTGCACTACCAATTAAAGAATCACCTGGGTTCCCTAAAATAGTTCAGCACTTGAATGATTCAGTATCCAGTTTCTACTTGGATAAATACAGAAACATCAACTGCAAAAAAGGAAAATGAGATGTAACTGTTTAACGGTATCACCAGATGTTCAAGAAAAAAACCCAAGCATTTTGTGAAATCAGGAATAAAATACTTCTAGCAAAATGTCAGGAAAGACAACTTTGCAGTCTTTCAGTACAAGCAGGACGCAAGTTTAAATGCAAGACAGACCACAACTTGAATTAATAAAATCTAAATTTTTGACTAGTCATAAGCTACACAAAAGTATTCAGATAATAATTCTCCATTGAAACATGGCATCCATGTTCTCAGCTTTCTACAGCTTTTCTTTCAACACATTTTGCATTAAGGAGATAAAATGTGGCTAGCACAACCATAAATTTGCATATTTTTTTTTTAGGGTTGGGGAGGCAGAACAAGATGACAGGGAGTGTTTTAAAGTATTTGGAAGGAAAGAAGAAATAGTATTTTCAGCTCTCTTGAATGTACAAGATACAATCCTATATCATCCCACCTCCATCATACTGTTCATCCCTCCTGAAACAAAGGATCATTCACACAGATTAGTTCACCTCTGCTCCAGCAGCAAACACACACATAGCACTTCCTTCCTCTCTCTCTCACTTGGGTTCCACCAACTACAACCAGACAACCAGCTAGATTCTGCCCCAAAATTAGTATCTTTCCCTTCCATTATTATGAAAACTTTTCAATTAAGTTTAGCAAGCAAAATGCCCACAAAAGGCACTGTATGACATCTACTAGATGGCTACCCTGTCAGGAAAACCTAACCATTCTGAAAGCACTCATCTTGTAATCATTCTGCTTAATGCCAGGAAAACACTTTACCTCCTCACCTGCAAATCAGAAGGAGATCAAAGCGGGATTTTAAAAAGTGGAGTTAAGACTAAAAACATTTGATTACAGCTTGACAGCTCTGACCATTCACCCCCAAAAACCTGAATTATGCAACTTGTCTGATACTGTTACCTGTAATTTTGTATCCATATGCAGCCAGCTGTCCAGCCATATATTCACCATCCGAATTATTGTGAGAACATCCCCATGTACGAATCCAGATTTTCTGAGCACCAGGAATAATGCTGTTAAGTAAAAAGGAAGGAAAAAGGCAAGTTAAAAGATGAACAAGCTCCCCCTTTAAGCCCACTGAACAGACTCAATTAATTGTAACTCTCCAAATATAAAATAAGCAACACAAACAGTAACAACTCAAAAACAGCTGGGGAAAAAACATCATAATTATGTAATTTTAGTGTAGTGGGTATTAGGTCTGGCTGGGACAGAGTTAACTTTCTCCACAGCAACCCATATGGTGCTATGTTTTGTATTTGTGACTAAAACAGTGTTGATAACACACCTGTGTTTTAACTATTGTTGAACAGTGCTTGCACAGCATCAAAACCTTCTGTTTCCCCACTGTGATACACCCCACCACAAGCAGTCTGGAGATGGACAACAGGTTGGGAGGGAACATGGACAGAACAGCTGACCCAAATTGGCCAAAAGGGCAATCCATACCAGATGACATCGTACTCAGCAATAAAAACTGGGGGTTTGGTCTTTCCAAACTAGCCATCGTTCTGAGACTGCTTGGGCACCAGTCTGCTTGTGGGAGGTGGCGAGCAATTGCTTTTGCATCACTTGGGGTTTTTCCCCTACTCTTCCCTTCCCTTCAACTGTCTTCATCTCAACCCACAAGTTTTCTCGCTTTTGCTCTTCCAGTTCTCTCTCCAAACCTACTGGGAGGAGGGGTAAGCAAGTGGCTAGGCGGCTGCCCGGTTGTTGGCCAGGGTCAACCCACCACAAGTGGCAAGAAAAGAGTTTTAGAATGGAGAAAGTACAAGAGCTGTAGGATAAGAAGAGATTCAGTACACTGCAGTTATGTTAAAAAAAACCACAAACATAACAACTAACTTTCTGAAAATTATCATATCATTTAACAAGTGACCTTCAACTGACTGCACTGAAATTAGGCCACCAGCAAACAAACTGTTACAGCTAAACTGCAACCTTTTGACATTATGGCACCCATTGATTGTAGTTCCCTCCACACAAGCCACCTTTATAAATTCTTAACTTAAGCCTGCCACCAGCCACGCTAACATCTGAAAGCTCATATCCCAACCTTTCTGGGCTACAGAAGCAGCATGGCAGATGTACCCATGAGCTAACACAAACAATGGTTTAGGAAGCAACAAAAAATTCTGCAAGAAGCTCTCATTGAAACTCCTGGGATAACTGTGCTAATGAGCTAAAGATGCCAGTAGAACAATAACATACTTCCTGGAATACAATCCTCTGCCCTGCCCACATCTTTTTTTTTCTCCCCCCATGCTTCTTTTTTTAAAGATACTTCCCCTAACTAGAATGAGAAAATTGTTGATGGAAGATTAATAATCATTAAGTAGACATGCGTAACATGTCACACAGGTGCAATGTATTTTGACTTCCTAAAGTCTCAACAACATACATTGAATGTGCTTTCTTGGGTCAAAAACACTAAAATACAGCCTGTTAGGTAATTCGTAACACCCGAATAGTTAGGAGAATGGAGTGCTAGTGCGAAGTATCTATAGACCACCAGTTCAGCTGTACATACACTCCCGGCAGAATGGGGTCAATGCACCTTTATGGGGCTTCACATAAAGGTGCATTGTTATGCTTATAAAATCTGTTCTGAACACTAATGAAAAACCAAAACTGAATTTCCTGTGCATTCCAGACATACTTTATTTTCGTCTTTATAATGGGGGCAAATTTTATCCACCAGCTTGAACTTAATTGGGAGAGTGGGGGGGACAAAATCCAGATGTCTGAACTGCAGTAGAAACTAGAATCAATAACTGAGTTCACCTATACTTTAATCAATTCCACTGCAGCAGAAAGTTGATTCTGTTCTTATGGGAGTCACAAGAAGGAAAAATGCAAAAGTACGTTCTGTAGTTACTGCATACTATTTCCACTGAAATAAAACAGTAAGTTCAAAAGAAGTTTCCCTATATCACTGGCAGGATGTACACATAAAAACTACAGTCTTTGGAAATCCCAGGTTCCAGAAACCAGGTGGAAAAACTGAAGGACAGAAGATATACCCTTGGTGGAAGAGGATCAGGTCAGGGAATACTTCAGCAAACTGGACATAGCTAAGTCCCTAGACCCTGATGGGATGTACCCACAGGAGAGATATGGACATAATGGAGACAGTCCAACAAAGGGCCATGAAGATGATTAAAGGACTGGAGCATCTCTCATAAGTGGAGAGGCTGAGAGAGCTGGGGCTGTTCAGCCTGGAGAAGAGAAGGCGCCAGAGGGGGATCTCATCAATGTATACAAATACCTGAAGGGAGGGTGCAAAGAGGACAGAGCCAGGCTCTTTTCAGTGGTGCCCAGTGACAGGACCAGAGGCAACAAGCACACACTGTAACACAGGAGGTTCCCTCTGAACATCAGGAAACACTTTTTCACTGTGAGGGTGACCGAGCACTGGCACAGCTTGCCCAGAGAGGTTGTAGAATCTCCCTCTTCAGAGATATTCAGAAACTATCTAGGCACAGTCCTGGCCAACTGGCTCTAGGGGGCCCTGGTTGAGCAGGGGGTTTGGACAAGATGACCTCCAGAGGTCCCTGCCAACCTCAACCCTTCTGTGACTCTCAGAATTTTGTTTATATTTCTCATTCCAGATGTCAAAAGGCTACTCCAGGAATGCATTTTGAAGAGCTCAGCTTCTATTTAGGTAAATAAGGTGAAGCAGACAATTTTTTCAGAAATGTTTTACACATAAAAGGTTGAGTAATAAGAACCATTTTTCCAGTCTCATTACTCCATTAATTAGTACCTCAGTCATAACTGATTTCTACAGAAAATTTGTCTAGGACAAGACATTTGCTTAGGATTTATTATTCATTATCACTACATTTTCTAAACACTATTTTACTCATTTTTACTTTGTATTCAGATTTTATATTATGAGATCATGAGAACTTCCACCTTATTTTTAGAAGCTGACAGTGCGCACAAGATATGAGAAAAGCAACAAGATGGGGTTGATGGAAGAATTTACCTGTCACTTGGGGGATCATCATCTGTCTGAATATTCTTTTGTGAATGGTGTTTTCGCACTTTGGGAAAAACATTCTTTCTTACAAACTGCCGATCACGTGGTTTCAAATCTTCTGCTGACACAATATCTTCAATATCTTCAAGCACTGAATCACAGGCAGCAGGCATCTTCAAGAAGCATTAGAGAAGACTGGTATTAGCAAGCATTTGAGTACAAAACCAAGACCTAGTATCTACTGCATATATTCTCATAAAGAAAAGACAGATATATTTCTACATACACCTGCAATATATCATACATATGAGGGATACTGAGCACATTAAAACAATCAACTATCCAGAGATACTTCCTGATGCCCTCTTCCCCTAAGATCTCAAACACAAGCAAGGAGAAAGCCACAAACCATACAGTTGGGGGTATTTTGTTTTTTGTTTGGGTTTTTTTTTATTAATCTGTACCTTGTCATTTTCCAATTCAAAAACCCTGCTGCTGCTCTGACACGACATACCCAAGATACAAGTATTCTTAATCACGTCAGGCATCATAGTGAAACAACGAGTTCACATTATGTGACAGATATGCTTCCACTCACATCACGGGCAAAGAATGAAAGATACAGCATTCAAGTGCCTCCTTCAGAGGCTGTTCTGACTCTTTTATCTGTGTGCTGAAAACAGGTGCAGAGTATGTCAATGTCTTCCTAGTCCTTTTGAAAACAAACCAAACTATTCCTAGAATTCCTGATCCCGCAGGCCTTTCATTTGAATTATTTCATTCATCAGGACAGCAAAATAAAAATTCCTGTCCTCAGGTACAAGATGTTAAGCAACTATACCTAGCTAATATAAAATAGCTAGATTATCATCTGGCTCGTATAATATACTAGAAGATCATTAAAATCTCATTATATTTTCCACAAGAAAGTAAATATATATGCATATGTATCTCCCAGATCTCAAGATCCAGGTCCATCTTCAGGAAAGTAAAAAAAAAAAAAACTATTTGCTAAAGGAACCTATAAAAAAAAAAGCTACTGCATTAATTGCATGCCTCACACTATGCTGTGTGCAATTCTTATTCAGAATAAAGTCTGATTTACCACTGGAAACTTGGTTTCGGACATGTCTCAACAGTTTACTAAGGAAACCACACACAAGGGCATTTCACAGAGTTTACAGGGAAAATACAACATTTCCCTAACTGACAGTGAAACAAAACAAACAAGGCTTTAATTTCTTTAAAAACAGATTTCAGGAACAGAAAATACAGGCTACTGGCGTACAAAATACATTCAGATGTTGCAATTGTATTATTCAAGAACGTAAGAAATTAAACAGCTGTGCATTTTCCCAGTATGAGGTCCTTCAACCTTGCAAAACATACTTCAAAATAAAACTTCATATTACCTGAACCATTACACATCTGCATTTAAATTTAAAAAGGAATATAATGATGTCACAAAGAGGATGCATCTGATGAAGATATTTAAGCACTTGGCATTCTTCTAGATCAAAAATCCCAGAATCTATTAAAAAATGCAGCAAAGGAGGAACAAACATAAAAAGCTGTGAAAAATCTAGCAATAAAAAACATTGGAGGGGAAAGGACATCCCTTACACTGCTTTATAACACCAAAAGCATGTACAAATAGGTAAAGTTATCAACTCAATACAGGGAAGGGAAAAAGGGGGTTGATTTGTTGTTTTTTCTCTCTTCCAGAAAAATATCCAATATAATGGTGCAGCTGGCAAAACAAATAAGCTTTAGGTTATTTCAGTGGCCCACAAAAGAAAGAATACAGCCAAAATAAATTTCTTACCTTTTTAAGGAAGGTCTAAATCCTCCTGGATAATAATCCTGGGGAAAAAAAAAGAAAAAAAGACATAGCATGAACAAGCAGAACTAGCAGACAGAAAACACGAGTTCATGTTATTGTTCAACAAGCATTCATCCTCCCTTTGCAGAAATATGTTTCTTGCTCAGTTTGACCTCATGTCATGGTTTAACACCAGCTGGCAACTAAGTACCACACAGCCACTTGCTCACTCCTCCCCCCCACCCAGTGGGACGGGGAGGAGAATCAGAAAAAAAGTAAAACTCGTGGGTTAAGAACAGTTTAATAATTGAAATAAAATAAAATATCATAATAACAATAATTGTAATGAAAAGGAATATAACAAAGAGAGAGAAATTAGACCCAAGAAAAGACAAGTGATACACAGTGCAATTGCTCACCAGCTGCTGACCGATGCCTGAGCAGCAATCAGCCCCTCCCGGCCAACTCCCCCCAGTTATATACCAAGCATGACATTCCATGGTATGGAACATCCCTTTGGCTAGTTTGGGTCAGCTGTCCTGCCCGTGCACCCTCCCAGCTTCTTGTACACCTGCTTGCTGGCAGAGCATGGGAAACTGAAAAATCCTTAACTTAGGGTAAGCGCTACTTAGCGAGAACTAAAACATCGGTGTGTTACCAACTTTCTTCTCACACTAAATCCAAACCACAGCACTGTACCGGCTACTAGGATGAAAATTAACTCTATCGCAGCTGAAACCAGGACACCTTGTTAATGCTGGGAACACATGATGACTGGCTGACAAGGTGGAACAGTAACGACATTTTCCCTGTCCTTCCTTGAGCAGAGACACTAATCTTCTTGTCCTTTCACGGGGGGGGGGGGGGGTCAAAATCTGGTGTATTTAAGTTATTTCAGACCTCCTCCAGATTTCTGTCTTCAATCAGGAGTTTAAAATTTGGAATGAAAGAAGCGAAAGAGATTAAGGGTAAATTCTAGCTTAAAACATTCACAACTTTTTTTTTAAATTACACAGTAAAATTTTTTTAGACCAGATTACTTGATATCTGTACTAGTTCCATATGCATCCATGACATCCCTTCTTCAGAAGCAAATAAACAGATTTCTGCAGCTACTCTGACAGATTGACCAAAATAAGAGACAATAATAAAATTAGAAGCTAACGTATTCTTATGCTGTCAAGTTGTACCTGCAAAACTTTACGTTTCCCTTTAAAAAATGAATGTTAGCAAACAAAAAACAGTAACAGTGTCTTTAACGTCTTGACAGAAACAAAACTTCCCTTGCCCCTGCCTATTTCAGTCACCCCTCCTTGATCCTCTTGCGCATACCAAGGGAGTAAGTCCTTCTTTCCACAGAGGAAACTTCCACCCAGGTGGAAGAGGACCGCTCTTTCCTCTGTTTACCAACAGGTGTCCCCGGTAAAGCCCCGGGCTTTTATCCCCAGGCTCACACGGAGCAGAAGAAAACCGTAGCGTTAATATAAAACCGGACCGACCCACCGCCCAGCCCGGCTCGCCCCAGGGCAAGCTCGTTCCGTGCCCGCGGGCAAGCGGTAGCCCGGCCTGGAGCAGGGACGCCCCGGAACCCGGCTGGGCTCGGTCCCTCACCGGGCTCCCACCCCGCTGACGGCACCCGAGCAGCAACCCGGCCGCCAACTCCTCTGGAGATTCCCGCCAGAAAGGGGCCACCTCCCCCTCCCGGCTTTAACGCGGAGCCACGGGGAAGCCCCACAGGGGGACGGACGCGGCCATTACCGTCACAACCGGGGCGGGGAGGGCGGGGAAGCTCAACGGCGAGCCCCGACACTCACCGCCGCCTCAGCTGGGCTCCGCCATCACGGCCGCCGCGCAGCGCCCCGCCTCAGGCCCCCGCGCGCGCAGCAGCGCCGCGACGGCGGCCGGCAGCGGACAAAATAGTCCGCCGGGCACTGCCGGCGGGGCGGGAGCAGCGGGATAGGTCCCGCCGGCAGAACGGCGAGGTGTTTGACAGGCGGGCCGACGCTCCCGCTGCGTTCGCCGGTGGACTGCCGTAGGTGGGGGAGGAGGAGAGCTGAGGCCTATCGGGAGCCGGGGGCGGCGGGCGCTAGGGCCGCGGGAGCCCTAACGGCTCCTCACGGGGCCGCTGGGCCGGGCCGCCCCGGCCCTCAGCGGGGAGCGGCGGCGGGAGGGGAGAAACGGGGGAGCGGCGTCGCTTCCTCCGCTGCCGGGTAAAAACGGGGGGACGGCGGGGCCCGGAGCCGTGAGGGAGGTGATCCGGGGTCGTCTGTTCGGAGGGCGGCGGTTGAAAGCGGCTGCGAGGCCCCCGTCCTCGCCGCCCTCAGAAGGGAGAGGGTGCCCCGCCGGCCCGGGGCAGAGCTTCCCGCCGCTTCGGCCGCCGCGTTCGAGCCGCTCTGTGGAGGCCGCGCTGGGGTGTGAGGAGCTGGGAGCCGGGATCCGCACGCACGGCGTGGAACTGGCAGGCGGCGGCTGCTGTGCTGGAAACGTCGGATACTGTGAGGCTGAAGGTGAAGCGGTCGAGTCGGAAAACGGAATTTCCTCCGGCGGTGGGCCGTGGCTGTGGTTGAAGTGGAAATAACCGGTGCCCGGGTGTCTGCTGAGCACCGAGGGCACACGTCCTCGGCGCCACTTTCCCGAATCCTTGGGGATTCACCTTTATTTTAATGGAGAATTAGGTCCAGCAATACGTTTCCCGTTAAACGGTTGGATTCTGATGCATCTGATCCAAATGAATGATGAGCTATTTATTCCTGTTACAGCCACAATGCTTTTTTATTTTCAATCGTTAATTTCCTCAAAATCCAATGATAGTAGCAACTTTTCTGTTTAGTCTGGAAGGCATTGGTCAAAATATTTAATATTAGATGGCTAAAGTTTCTGGCATTGTTTTCCTCCAATGTAGGGCTCGTAGCAACTTTTCTAATTAATATGTTGGAAGACGTTAGTCTGGCTGTTTCAACTTGGATGGCTAAAGCTAGCGCTCTAAGCAGACAGATTGTTAAGTGCGTACTTTCCTTGTTGATCAAAGTGTTATGGAGGGTGAGCATAATATTATTGCTTTGTTTTTAATATACACAGTTAACCTAAAAAGATTATTTATATTGCATCTTTAACACATTAATTTGATTTTGAGGTAGCCAGCTTCGGTGTATAAAAATCACCATTTCCTGTAATTGCATTTCGAACATTAAGTTACTCTCTTTAGAGTAAGGAGCCTCTGGAATCATTATTTTATTCTCCAGCTGGCGGATTATAGTCTCCCTTGAACTGGAGGGAAAGCGAATGAAAGCCCTGAGCGTATTCCATAATAGGCCTATTGGTCTGCTAGCAGATAAAACTTGGCAACTTTTACCTATGAACTTTTACGTTCCCCTCCCTCTCCTTTTTCTTAAAAACTGGTGCTTATTTTATGTCACGCTTATCTGACGATGTTCACAGGCCAAAGAAGGATAATGATGAGAACAAAGTAACAGGAGAGATTTGAAGAGGTGAATTGGGACAGAAAGAAACAAGCACTTCCTTTAAATCAGTCTTTAAGAACAAATCATTCTAGGCAGGACTGAGCACTATTAATATCACCCTGGCCTCATGATAGAGTCATTGTTACAGCTTAAGATACATTTGCCTTTGTGATTGGTCTTTGTTTAAGCATGCAAGTACTTGTCAGAGGTACTCTCAGTGAGACACTGAGTGATGTGTATTTCATTATTTTTGCAGCATTTTTAGCCCAGAAGAGAGTGGAGGAAAACATTTTAAAATTGGCAGTCACATTAATCTATTTCAGACATCCTCCTTCATAGTACAGTGTAAGTAGTCCTTAGTATGTCAGTAAGTAGTCATATATATATTACCAATCAGTATTTTAACTGCTTCCTGATAAGGTTAGCGATTTTCTTCCTTTTTCTTTTCAGTTTCCCATATTCAGTTTTCTAAGTATTTCACATCAGTCTAAACTTCTCTATTCTGGGAGCACTGCACTGCACTACCCCACAGTTATCTCGACTAGCCAAGTGTTACCTCTCTGGTTAAACAAAACTGGGCAGACATCGGTGCTGTTTTATGGTTGACTGAAAGAGCAAAGCACAGATAGATAGTCTGTGAGACATACCCAAAAATCACCAGATGGCCAAGATGATTGACAAAACACTATTCATTAAGGGGAGGCGGTGAGCTCCAAGAGCAGCTCCCAGGCAGGAATAACCCATGAGTCCCATACCTAGTGACATAAATAGGCCATGCTGATCAGTTTCAGCATGATCCGGCAGAGTCCTTACTTTGTCCCGCTGCCAAGAATTCATAATATCAAGCAGCCCTTGTGCCAGCACAGTCCTATTCAGTCTTAGGATGTAGCCACAACATGGAAGGCACTCTTTAAAGTGCTTTTGAAGCTCACAAATCTAAATTGCTTTGTAGCATATTCATAATAACAAATAAAGCTGCACACAGACTGCTGGTAGTGCAGCAGGGAGCAAGGGAAGCAGGTGATTCCCTACCACCTCCTCACCGCAGGAAGAAAGCTTATCTATAGCTACCTGGGAAAACCACTTCTTCAGAGACAGCGGCTGGCAGTACAAGTCCCAGTACTGGCCTTCTATAGACTGGCAATATACATGCTCCAGTTCCTTGAATGTCCAAAGAACAGCCTTAGAATACATCCTTTCCAAGTTGCCTTATACCTTACTTCCTACTCTTCAGGGGTGGTAGACTTGAAGACACCAGCCTCAGGCTGGGTTACAAATCATGACAGGTTTTGCAGGAGTAGGTAGTTGGAAAATACAAAAACTAGTAGGAAAATAAAATACAAACCTCAATTACAGCTCATGGTTAGTAGAAGATACATCCTTAGTTGGTTTAGAGCATCTCAAGTAACATCCTTAAGGAAGGGAAACAGACGGGGAAGTGGGGGCCCAATTTTTACATGGCAACCTTATTCTCTGATAACTAACGTGCAGTTCTGGGTGGAAAAGTAAGTGGTAAGGCATGCCGAAAAAAAATGGAGAGTCCTAAAGTTAGATACAAGAAATCAGATTTCTTCCTGTGTTCCTGCAATTCAGGAGAATCTGGCTGGTCATTTGTCAGCAACATTCAGCACCACTCAGAATTGATAGCAACCCGTTTTTTCTGTTAGATGTGACACTTTCTCCCTGCCAAGTTTCAGAAAGAAAAAAGTGGGTAAAGAAACTCCCAAACTTAATAAAGGCAAAGCATTCTGCTGATCTTTGCTTAGCTGTAGAGTAATATCCAGGCAGATCTTGCTTCAGGAAGAAAAGCAAAATGCAGAAATGAATTATATTTGTTTATGCTTTTGTTAATATCACTCCATTGACTTTGCTATACAGGCTCTTGGTTCACTTAATCTTAAGAATTGTTGGCTCCAGGAACACTAATGGCATTGTGCATTAACTGTGTTCCATAGAGAAAAAATTGGCATATACTGCTAAATTTGGTGCTTCTAAACATGTAGCAATGTCTTATGCTACAAAAAGTACCTTACATATCTTTCATACTTTCTACAACAAAAATGTCCATGTCTGCATCAAGACAGTGTTGTAATTTAGTCTTTCAGGTATGAGTCAAAAAGAATAAAAAGTGATCGTATCTGTCGTTTGTAGGTGGACGAGTTCTCACTGTAGGTTCAAGGGCAGGAACACTGCTTTTTTTTTTCTTTTTAAATTCTTCTGGGTGTAAAGGAGTGTGTAGTTGCCTATCATTCAGGCCAGTTTTGAAAGATTTCTCAGAATTCTTTTCAATCTGCTGGCAGCCAAGGAATGCAGCACATACAGGCCCCAATAAAACCTCCCTGAAACTAGTATTTGTACACTGAATAATGTTGAGGTGCACTGTGCTAGCTCAGGGGAGCAGAATGAAGTATTTTAACTGGCTGGTTTATTTCTCCTGCAACTCATCGCATCCAAAGTTTACAAAGCAGTTACAGAAAGCAGAAGGGAGAGGAGAGAAAATTACATGAAAACTGGCAATCAGTAGCAGAGTCTAGGAGTGAATAAAAAAGTGCTTATGGCACCTGTAGAACAGAGAAACTGAGAACAGGCCAGGGAGCTATGACAGATAGGACAGAAAGAGGACATTTATTGTCATCTCTGCTTCAAAGGGAGAACAGAGAACACCGTCCTCTAGCCTTCCTTTATTATTTGTTGGGAATATGGAAGAACATAGGATCTTCTCTGTAATCTTCCTTTCAGTACTGCTCTGCACAGAAGTTAGAGTACAGACAGGTGCATAAAGAGATAAAATAGTAGCCTTCTCCTTGTGTGCAGGGAAGATGATGAGACACACAGAACTTGCTCAGAAGTGTAATATTTAAGCAAACGATCCTACTGTGGTTTTTTTATCCTTATAGGGGTTTTTTTGTTTTAGTAACTGATGGCCATGCATCCAGAAAGGTGCAGCACCAAGACCAGAAAGGGAGCACAAGTTCGTAAATGCATGTATGGTGCAAGAGACTGTTGGATATGACTCAAGTAAACAGAACTCCTTCTTTTCAAAGCTACTATTAGGAGACTTCTGGAGAATTATCAGTAGGAAGGTTAAACAGATCCTCAACACTTGCTTTCATGTCATTTAATCCTAGAATAACCCAATTTCTATGAAGTTTGAAAGAAGTCTGTTCATAATTCATGGGGGGGGGGGGGGGGGGGGGGGATAAATAAAAATAAACCTGTGTTATCCCAACCTTTGGATCTCCTCCTATGTCTCTACATGTCTCTTTTTCTTGTTTCACTCTGGCTTAAAAAAAAAAAAAAGCTGAACTTACTGTTGGCATAATAAAAAAATGGCATTGAAACATACCTGGTGTCAAATGAGTGTGAGCACTAATAATGAAAATAGTAACAGCTAGGTTCCAAGAACCAGCATGATTGGCACCAAGAGTAAGAAGAATTTACATAGCCATATACAAATCTAAACTCTTTAAAAAATCCTTTTTATTGATTCATTACCATACAAAATTTATTCAAATTACATCCATTTGAAGTGGTAAGATCACAGCTAGAGAACAGGTCATCCTTTAATAAATCTATTTACAAAACTCACCATAAAAGCTTTTTTTGTTGTTTTTTTGTTTGGTTTTTACAGTATTTTACAGAGGTTTTTTTTTTAAACTAGCATACAATGCAAAGCTAAATTAGATTAGTATTTTGCCCACACACATTGGGACAAGTGTTTAATTTGTACAAAAAAAAGATGGTCTGCGTTAGTCTTCATTTTCTCTTCCCCCGCAAAAGTGCCCCTTTGTCTCGCAAATCTTCATGCTCACACAACTTTTACTTTCCTCTTCCACAAGACGAAAACTTTAAATACTACAATTTTATTTACAGATCCACATCTAAAAAAACTCTTAAAAAATTACAAACCAGCTAGAAAATATTCTGGCAGTGTTTACAAATTAATTCTATTGTACAAAACTGCTAGATAACTAAAGTGTGAGTTGAGAACATTTATCAACTTAAATACAACTGCTGAATGATCTATGCACACATTTGTACATATAAACACACACTTAACACTGTTTAACAGTTCTTTATGTGTTGCCCTTTATACATTTGTTATATTCCAAAACTCACACAGTCATACAGTTCTCTTATTAGTACTGTGACTTCTCGCCTTCTCATGTGTGAGCTTTCATAGCAGCAACTCAATGGTACCAGAAAACCTGCATACATAATATCCTACTACAGTACAAATAGTACTAATTTTCTGAGTATGTCAGATAAGCACAACAGTAATGCAAACAAAAGGATTATATGGGCATCATCTAATCAACATTACATTAATTTAGCCCAGAACATGGCAACATATTTTACACTCAAAAAAAAAAAAATTATTTAAGACTTCTTAGAATTCCTCTCACGTTCAAAAAATAAATATTGGTACTATACTATACTACCAAAGATCTTCAAAAAATAAATGCAATTCAGTTGATGTGGTACTTACAGTTATGTACTTTGGAAAAAAATTAGTTCCATTTTGCTGGCGAAGAGAATTATAAAAAGCTGTAAGCAGAGGAAGCTAACCCACTGAGATAAATATGATATATTGAACAAACAAAGCTTGGCATAAGTGTTTTCCATAGAGGGAAAAACCCACAGTGCATCTCTAGTAGGCACTTAACACAAAGCCCCACTTAGTACCACAAAAATTTATGTACCAGTTCTAATGCACACTGGGGGCAGTAAAATTGAACTGTGCATCTTCGTTCTAGTTTAAAAAAACAACCAACAAAAACTACTTTCACACACACACACAAGCATTTTTAAAAATCTGTGATTACTACGAGAAGTGGCAGAACTTTATACTTTTCAATATTTGCAATATACACTACATTTACAGTGTATTTTTTTATTAAAAGCTTTTAAGGACATAAGTATTTGACCTCATAATGAGACATATACACAGCTCAAAATGAGCATTATGACAGCAATTTAAACATTCCCACAAGTAGCTGAAGAATCCCATTTCACGCTTTTGCATTACTTCATATTTATGTTCACTGCAGGTACAATCCATGTTGTGACACTCAAGAGACATGCATTCTCTGCAGAAGGCACGACCTGAAATACTATTATAAAATTGTAATTTAGGACTAAAGCAGTTCATTGAGCCCTTCTCCATAAGCCCACTTGTCACGGTAAGCAGAGACTGGGGGAGTGTGAAGACAAAACATTTACGGTCACCTGCTTGCACTTGCTGACTCACAAGGCGCTGGAGCTCAGGGTCAAGGAGAAGGCCTTGCTGTAAAAGCCTTCGCTTCCCGTTTATAGTATTTTAGGGAGTATTTAATTAAAATATCAGCACTGTTCGAGAGCCTAGTTTATTTAATAATGCTATTTTATAGTAAGTAGGGGACAACTCTGAATGATGGCAGGTTTTTTGATTCCATTAAAAAAATGATTTAGATATGGAAAGCATTTAAGAGAATCAGCTGTATATAAATTCATCCACCAATGAAGGAAGCTTCTCTAAATCATAAGCATCAAAGAGGTCACTGATGCCTTCTTCATCCCCAAGGCTCAGCAAATAATCTTCCTGAAGCAGAGGAGGCAGCAAATTCACAAATGGTCCTTCAAAGTTTGAGGGAATTTGGTCCTCGGTCTGCTGTAGAAGGTTGGCTGGAGAAGCCAACGGAGAGATTGTTGCCATATTTACTGAGCAGTCACCTTGTCCTGAGTTAGCAGAAGCCACTTCTGTAAGAGGGGGAAGAGAACAAATAAAGATGACACATTTAATCTCATTAGAAATACCAGACACAGATCAAACAAAGAACCCACTGCATAAAGGGCCTTTCATAAAGCATCATTTCAACAAAATACAGCCTCTGTATAATTTCTAGCTTGTTTTTGATATGTAGAAAGGGCTTCTCAAAAATGCTCATGTTGCTATCACCACTGACTTTTCTACTAAAAAATTATTTTACAAGGTTTAAACAACTACTGGGGAAAAAAAAAAAAACAGTAAGTGTAGCCAGAGATGCCCATTTTTTGGTGGAATTCATAGTCAAAGTGAAAACTTTATAGGCAAGAGATGCCATCAGTGACGCTGTAGCTGCATAGACCCATACACAGAGATTTCTACCTCTTGTGGTGAGGTGAATCTTTGCTGCTACTGTCCTATTTGAAAACACAAAAGCAACTAAATTGTTTCTTTCTTCAATATTGCATAAACTTTAGTTACATATGATATGCAGATAGGAAACTTATTTTAAAGAATTGATACAGAGGAAAACATATTTCCTGCTATATAAATCAGAAAGACACAGTGGAAAACTGATACCCTAGCTTTTCACTTCTAAGAAAAATAAAGCCAAAAAGTAAGAGCTGGATATCTGAAGGTCAAAATGAAATCTTGAATGAGAGCATGAAGAAGGGCCATTAGTATTACAAAGAAATAATTTTACCTTTGGAAATGGTTTTGGAAATATTTCCGTTGTGGTCCTGACTGTAGGTTTTCATTGGACTGAGGGCATCATTTTCCTCTGGGCACAGATAAACTTCGATAGGTCCTTGAGTACTAGATAAATGTATCAATGCACTCTGCTAACAAAACAAACATCAATAAGATGTTATACCAATGAATACAACAGAATATTGACGATATGGAGTAAATTCTTACTGGGGTGTGAGTGTTTGAATACATTTTTTTACTAACCAAAAGAACCTGAAATCCCCCATGCATTTATTTGAAGATGTGAAAGGCTTGGCTGATGTATCTTGTAGACTGGAAGAGAACATAAAAGCCTTTCCCACTGTCTGTAGTGCACAAATCTCAGAAGCCCACCATTTTATGTGTTGTATCTTAGCCAGAGAGGTATAAAAGATTGAACTCCTAACATTTTCTTACAACCACAATAACCTGGAGCATTCTGATGGCATGGAGCTATGGGATGCAAGTCACAGGTTTTATTATTATTATTATTCATAACAATATTATTGGATGTATTTGTGTAAATGTTTCTGCTTTAAACAGATGCCAAAACATCCTTCCCACTCCCCCAAAAACCTTCAGCACTTATTCACACTGAACTCAAATAGCTGTATGTAAGTTCACCTGTTTATCAGGGAAGCTTTTCCAAATAACAAAAAAAGAAAAACAGATGCCATTTTGTTCACCCAAACTTGTTTATGTAAGTTCTTCTGCCCCCTCAAGGCAGCAATTTTGATGGTGGTAGTGAATAACAGGAACTCCTAGTTCATCGCAAGAAGTTACATTTTCTTAACTTTCGCACATTGATGCAATAAAACAAGATGACATATATAGACAGAAAGTCTGCAAAGTTTCTCTTTATGTTATGATGGAAAATCATAAATTATTCTGGTTACAAATAAATGTGCTCCAGCTGTATTACATTAATAGTTTTAAAAAGCATGAATACAGGCATTATATACCTCTTTGCAGACTTGTTTCAAACACATTCATTGTGCCCTTTGACAAAAAGTTTTTCATATTACTTGCATTCTAACCATTATGTAACATAACAGACAGTATTTACAAATACAGAGAACAGCAACTGAATCGGGATTCCCCAGGGCGCAGAAAACAGTTCAGACTACTTAAGGCAATGCTATAGATAATTAGAAAAAAGGAGATGGAAGTTGGAGAAGGTACTGTTGAGTGACTTGAGATATGCAAAAAAAGACACTGAATTGTAACTGCAAATGAGAGAAAGAAATAGGACTTTACTGCCTGAAGCTGAAAATCAAATGAATAAGTTGGATATAGGGGATAAGGGAGGTCTAGGCGCTAATTTTAATGATTGTGTGCATCTCTAACTGCCTGATTTCACTGAATTAAAATCAAAGCATAATGCCTAGGAGAAAGAAGCAGGAAAGCAAGCAATGATAACAGTATATATTTATGGATACTGATAAAAGATATCCCTTCCTCATTGCAGCAAAATGATTTATTGTTCCAAAACCCGCACCTAGGTTCAAAGGGGAAATTAAGGACAAAAGGGGAAGAACAAAAAAAAAAAAAAAAAAAAAGGATGGAAACCGTAATGGGCCTAAAGCCCATAAAGTGAAAAATAATCTTAGGAAAAGAAGTGACAGGGAATCCCGAAGTCTGTTCCTGCCCACCCAGCAGCAGGTAGCCCTGGGCTCACTGGAACCGGCACAACGGTAGGGATGAAGGAGTAATGCAGAGGTACGAACACAACACAGAGGAGTTTGGGGGTTAGCCCTCTCTCTAATTGGTCCTTGAGTGAAGAAATTAGGTACACTTCTTGATTCTCTAAAGCAGTGGCTCCTGCAAATTCCGTTTGCCCAATGTACTTGGGTCTGTCAGAACAACTGGGAATTGTAAAGCAGCACACTTTTACCACCAAGATAAAATCCCAGGAGCAGCTGAACCATGTGGTTCATAAACCATGAGAGGAATGAAGAAAAGTAAAGCTATTCCCTGAGGATATCTTCAAAGAAAAGCCACCTGAAGCATTTTTCTCTGCAATTGTGACATAAAAGGAAGCAGCTAAATTACCCTAGACATCTACCTGAGATAAGAAACAAAAGAATGACAGCCAGACATCTCATACACAAAAGCCAGCATTCAGAGAGACTGTGGCTTGAGTAGCAAGGGGCAACAGAAGAGGCACACAGATGAACACAGCTTCAGAAATAGAAATACTTAAAATAGGAAAGGAAATCCCCATCCCCTACAGATTTCACGATAGCAAACAAAAAGTGCACTAGCAGAACGTACAAAGTTTTACACAGATGTGTAAAATCAGTGTCAATGAAGCAAAGATGATGATGGAAGAAGGAAGGGCAAAAATGGATTCTAGGAAACACTAGTTTCTACAATAACTGTAGTACTTCAGAAAAGGAAACCCTACATGAAAACATATGTCTCAATAAATTAGGGTATCAGTAATAGGAGTCATCAAGATGCTTAAGGCATTGAGTTATCCATGAACTTTATAAATAAAACTACATAAAGCTAAAAAAAAAAAAAAAAAAAAAAAAAAAAGACCTGAATCTCTTAAGAGAAAGATTTTACATGGTTACAAACAGGAAATTTTGACTGTAGAGGAAGAGCTGTTCTTTTATGTAAAGTATAGCAAAAGAGAGAGTATCTGTAAATAGCGTGGATTACTTTGAAGGAAAGCTGGAACCAAAAGAAAAGGAACAAATAATGATTGCCCTGTGTAAACTGATTTTTAAAGTTTCCCCTTCCTTTAAAAAAAAAAAAAAAAAGTCTGAAGTTTGAAAGACAGATGAATGTAGGACTGTATGCCAATACAATCCAACTTCGGCATCAGTTACCATAGTAAGACTCACAACAATAGAAAAATGATATATAACCTGGCAGGAAATGCCAGGTTCTCCTTACCTCCACTGGGTCAGGCACTTCAAGTCTTGTTTCTGGAGGAGCTTTCACAACTATAACAGTTTGGTCTTTAAGGCCACTAATTTTTCGAATATCTTGATACGTCACATAAGCTAATGTAATTACTGTTAAGGAATTTTCCAACCTGGGTTACAATATATTCAGACTATTAGAAGAGGCAGAAGTCTTTGAATTATTTTTCCATTTTCTCATGGCTGTGTTGCTCTTAGCCCAAAGTTTTCTATTCTCTATACTGGTTGTGATTGTAGTGAAGCTGTGTGAGAACTTCCCAGGGCCACTACCGAGTGACAAAAGCGATTCTCCGTGCTTAGTGCTTCTTTCCTCCTTTACACACATAAAGCTACATAAGCTAAAGCCCCACAACCTGAAATTACTCACAGACTGCGCAAAGCAAAATTTTTTTTACACACTTGCTATCAAAATGCAGAGAACTGGAAATCTCAGAAAAAATGTAAAGGAATTTACAGATGCATGTTATGGAGGTGCATATACAATATATTTCTGAAGTCATCAACAAAACCATAATTTCAGTTTTCATTTGAGGGGTTTTTGTAAACTTTTATACAACATATATATAAACATATAAATGTATAAACATTTACACAATACTCATATATTTATATATTAACTTATATAAAATTATTTCAAAAACCTGTTTAAACTACTTTAAACAACTTCACAGTGCAGAAGGTCAATTTCTGCATAAGCATGGAATGAATATGAATATTTTGCTGTTCAACACAAATTTGTCCAAGTCAACGTGAGTGTTTTAGTGGGTTACCGCACAGTGTTGCCTCACTTACTGACCCATGTAACCGAGGTGTCACAGTGCTTTTGGTTGCAAAAAGAAGTGTGCAACAGCCACAATGACATGCAAGCGCTTCCAGCTCTTTAGTTTTGTCATCTGTGAGGTATCTATCATAATGTTTATGCCATAGAAATAAAAAGCCTAATTTATTATTATACTTTTTGGGGGTGTAAATGAGAACAATTTTGGTAAATGTGTACTGTTACCACGCAGTACAGCAAGACAGACTGCCCAAGCTCAAAACACTAATACATGTCACACCTAACTTGGACCTAACAGGTCAATAGGCAAAGCAACAGGTCAGCTTTCACCCAAGCGGCTTTAACAAGGCTTTTACCACTCATTTAGTAAGGTTTGCAAAGGCAGAGTACAAATTACAGCAACAGTGGCTGTCACTATATGAACAAAGGAAAGGATTGCACGGTTTTCAAATAAAACAACAATCTTCATTGCTGTAGCTAAAGGCTCCCCATGCTAATGCTGGGCATACCCCAAAACATTCAAGGTAGCAATCGGTTACTTTCTGATTCTATTTATAAGGGAGACAAGGAAGCATACTACCTAATTGTGAGGGAAAAGAAAAAAAAAACCTTCAAAAGCAGAAACTTCATCTTCAGTGATTAAGCAAAGGAAGAGGCTTCTCAGCTCCATAAGTATTCAGCAGGTCATCTCATGTCAGACTTCAGTGAGGTGAGCGAAAGACAGTACTGGGATGCACTCAGATTCATCCCCAGGTTTCACATGCAATCCTTCCTCAACAATCACTAGTATTATCACTAAACTTAGAGTCACAGAAGGATTTGGGGAATACGCTCTCCTAAATCCAAAAGCATGAGGCCAACACACTGCTAACGCTGATCCCTGCTCACCCATCCCCACGGCAGCCAGCAGTGGCAGGGCAGGGATCACTACCACAGGAATCAGCACTAGAAAAACAAAGAATCGTAATGCTCAGTTTTGTCTTGCTTAAATCTCTTCAGGGATCAAGCTCTTAGCTGAAGGCAGTGCTGACCCTACTCCCTATGCCACTTGGTGACCTTTGCTTACGTCTCGAAATGTGTATGAAAGCTAGTCAAAAGACAGTATTTACATAGTTCACATACTTCCTACTGACACTCCCGTAGTTATTTCCTATCCTTCAGAACAAAGTAGTCTACCTTATTGGATGCTCTTTAAGAACTACTCATTATAAAAAGTACTAAAAGTTTTCACATCAGCATTTAATAAAATGCTTCCTTCTGTTGCTAATCGGTAGGAAATCTAGTGAAAATGAGAATTGGTTAATTACAAGGGATATTAACAGCCAAAATACCTGAAGTCATATGAACCGTATGCAATTGAGCATTGCTATTACATTAAATAATTCAGTCCAAAATAGTCATTTTGAGAGCTCATAAAACCTTTATCTATGATATTCTATTATAGATTCTCTAACCAGAGGAATCTGAAAATTTGTTGCAAGTTTCAGACTAAACTGACTCCTAACTTTATTTTCCTCTCTGTGCCTGTAATGTATATACACAGCAGTTTAAATTAAAAAAAAAAAAAAAAAGTAATGAGTTCACACACACGCAAAACTCTGTTACCTTAGCAAAGACTTTGTCTGCATGCCTTTATCATTTCTGCACACATAAAACCAGGGTTTGCTCTAGGCCCAAAATAGTCAAAAAAGGACTGGGTTGTTGGATGTTGTCATTCATTAATCAGCTAGATTGTTGGTTCTACTCTATGTGAACACAGATGTTAACAGGCTCCTTCATATACCACCTTTTCTTTTTTCTTTTGACATTCCAGAAGCATTACAGGTGCAAGTGGCTTAAGTAACTTTTATATAGAACTACATTAAAACCCATTAGCCAACTTCTTGAAATTTCTGATGCTTTATATCCCATTATGTAGAGGAATTCTCCTAGTATTACAGGGCACAGCAAGGAGACTAACCACCTTTGAGATTTTGGGAAAAAGGATATCTCTGATTCTCTGTGTCCTCCGTTAGCAGCTTGAGGTCCAGGGTGCAGCTTTGGATTAGCTCATCCAGTTTCTTCTCTTCCTGAGTCAGTTCGGTCACCTCCTTCGTGAGGCCTTGACGCTGTGCCAGCATGCCACCATCCTCTGACAGACTGCAGCCCCTACAGATACGAAGAAGGAAGACACCTTTTCAGCATTTGTACAACTTGACCCTATGCTATGGGAAAGGGAAGAGGCAGGGTTTTACACTGCAGATCAAGTTCTTAGCCCATTCTCCCTAAACCTGCCCATAACGAGTCAACATAAACTATGCTTTCCAGAAAAAGCATCTTTTTATCATGACAACACATTCTGGACTGCCACTGAGATGGAAAAGTTGATTATTTCTAAGCACTTCCAAAATCTTGCTTCTAGCTCCCCTCTCCTCTAACCACACCCTGAAAAAGACCGAGGAAAGCAGTAGGTAGGGACATGTACCTAAAAACTTACTCCACTTGGAGAAGCAAATGAGTTAATCCAGTATTCAGACAAAATGTTGGTTTCTAATTTCCCTAACAAATGCTATTTATACACTGAAAACCTGTCTTAACAGAAAAAGAAAGCTTTATCCTGATGGAAGGCATTTTGGATGATTGCTTGGAGCAAAGTGTTAGAATGGAAGGTGGGAAAAGAAAAACACTGCTGCTCTGTGACAGTGAAATCAGCCAGCAGGAATGGAAAAGGATAATGAATACTCACATCCACTGAATGTTGTTTTTGGATTTTTTCTTAATGAGATGGATGCCTTCCAGCACATTGGTGATATCGTAAATCCTCCTTTTTTGCACCTTGAGGACCTCTGCCGCTCTGTTCAAATCTAAGACCCCATCAGGAGATTGGCTCAGCAACTGAATGAACTTCTTTGTAAGAAGGCCAAGTGATGTATCATACCGAGTCTTTTCTGAAGGAGATTTTGGAGCTTGGAAAGAAAAGGAAAAAAAAAAAAAAAAAAAAAACCAACCCAAACAGATAAATCAGTTTTTCTCTCTTTGGTTCCAAAAGCAGCATCCAGAAATGAAAGGATATGTATTACAGATATTTCTTTCATTTTTACTAAAGAAATCTCTCAAACCTCTGCATTAAGACACAACTTACCACTAGGTATTTATTTGTATTTCAAGATGTACTTTTCCAAAAGTCACAGGTACATGAGCAAATATATACATTTTTTTAAATGCAAATATTTCCATTAGTCTGATGGATACCTATAGCAATATTCTACTTAGGCTTTCACTATGTGAATTCTTAATAGTATTTTTAGTATCTATTTATCCTGGCAGCAATACCAAAAATTCCCCTATGACTCTCCTCCATCAGGCTGATAGCCAGCTTTCATCAGGGTTTGATTTTTCCCTCTTGTAAGATAAGTGTTTCACATGCAATTAAGCAGGACTTAGGTGTACTTCAGTGGATGAACACAATGACGGATTCCATCAGCACCAGACTCCACGGCTTACAGAAAACTCAAGTGAATTGAAGGAGACTGACGTAAGATACAATTTATAATCATCATTTCTCCATAACCAAACAATGCTCAAACTGGGCAAGAGTATCCACTTCTAAATTAGAAATCAGCAAACAGCTTGGATCTTACTAGACAACTCGCTGTTTTCATGCACAACTGCAACATCATACACTTAATAGATGCGCTTTTAAGAGTTTAAATACTTAGATCAGAATAATTTCTAATTCTAAATGTTTGAGGCCTTTGTGTCAAGGGAAATGAGCCAGCCATTATTAGAAGTCTGCTGGGCTGGTACATCTCAAACCTTTCATTCGCTTGAAGTATTATGCAGGATGGATCTTAGGCTGATCTGGTGGTCATTTTCATGTTTTCAAGGTTCAGGTCCCACATTTAATTGCAGAAGTTAGTCAAAATTGAAATCCTACCTGAAAGCAAACCTTTAGACTACCCTGAAATATTTTGAAGAATATGATGGCTTTTCAATGAAAACCAAGTCATTGCCTGTTTGCAAAGAGAACCAGCTAGCTGTACCTCATTGTCTGGTAGATTGAGGGCTTGTCTGCACTGGGAAATGGAGGAATATTCGTATCACTTAGGTGACCTTGTGAATTTAGAGCAGGGTGGGTTCTGTTTGTTTGTTTGTTTTTCTTTTGGGGTTTGGAAAAGAATGAGAGAGTCGGAGTCATAAGGACAAGAGGCCTTGACCCCCACCTAAAATGGCATGTGCTCCTGGTCATGCACCAAGAAGTCCTCTGTCCAGCCTTACCAACACTGCAGCAGCATCCTATGCTTTGAACGACACTGAACTTCTGTGAAAACACACTTCAATTTAAAATGGATTTCATTTAGCTTAATGAAGTTTAGTTTAATTAAAACAACTGTGGTTGTTTAACTTGTCCACTTTAAGTTTGTATCTTTAATTAATGTCACTTTTCCTATCTGCCTCAACAGAAACAAGCACTTAGACCAGTGAGGAGGGACAAGAAAGTACCCCTTCACATCTCTTGCTTTCCCATCACTACCACTGCTGCCCCAGTCCTCCCCTTTCCCTGTTCGCCTCCCTATGCAAGCTTAATTCTCCTGCTGAAATCCCCCAAACAAGATGGCAAGGCTATACCCCACAGCTCCTGTTGCAAGAAACCTACTGTCCGAGACAATATAGATGTGCAAAAATTAATATTTGCAGCAACTAAGCAGCGGCAGTAATAATCTAGCCACATTGCAGTGAGAGAAGACAGCTCAGAGCCCACAAAAAGCATTTAGCGTGCAATGCTGCTGAGGCACAGCTACCACTCTTTGCAAATCCCTGCCTGGGGGAAGAAGCCCTGCCAATCAGCTGCTGTAACTTTAGCGGGGAAGGAGGAGTCTGGCCTGATTAGCCTTGCCTAATAACTGTGCGTTTGATCCCGTCATAGTACCTTCATTCCTCAGCATCTAGCTCTCCTAAGCATCCCTAACTGCATGTCCTTGGCTGAAGAGGAGGTCCTGGACGGAGAGGCTGCAGGCAGAGGGACAGACCTAGCAGCCAAGAGCCTCTGCAGCCGCTCAGCAGCTCTGCACCGACCGATGCACGCTGCAAACTTGTCCACTGCCTGGCTGCGGGATTGAGCGTGTTGCATGAACATCCAGGTGAGGATAGTAATAAACACATTCTTTTAGCTAGGTAACGCAGCCTGTTGTACTGGTTCGCTCCGATCCCAAGCTAGTAAAATAAAAAACGCTGTGCCATACGGCGTGTTACAAGTTCCCTTACTTTTTGGACTATCTGGACTTCTTGTCGCAGCTCTTCCTTTCCCCTTTGGAGTCTTTAGTCCTTCAGCAAGATACTGGTGGCCGCTTTCTCCTAGCTCCAGCCTTCGTTTCGCCTGTTAAAAAAATGATTTTTTCTTAATTGATGGATTATTAAGAAGTGTATTTCGCTTTATCAGACACAATATTGGGGCTATAGGAAAGGCAGACAGCAGTGAACTTTTCACAGCAAGGTATCAGTACAGGTTCATACCCCATATTCACAAGGGAATCTGAATATTTACTGGAATCCTAAGGTGGACTTAAATATGTCACTCTCAAAGGCTAGGTCGATGGGGTTTTTATTTGAAAATTCAGCAATTTTTTTAATTTGAAAAGCTGAGTGACAGTTGTATGATCCACTTCAGTCTAGTCTGGACCTTCTTAAATACACATGAAAGATTTCTACCCTCACTTGAGTTGAGAACATGTCAGTTTAGAACAACAAAGAGAATCTCTCAAGCACACGTACGTATGCACCTACAAAGCTACATTTCTTTTGAAAAACTCCTTATATCCATATAAGTTTCTGCACAGGTAGTACTAGTGCAAGTTATGTTTTTCCTTCACCATTTGAAAGGACGGCTTTGAGAGGACCAGTAGCTTCCAACTACTATAAACTTTCCATCAATGAAATACAAGACACAGCATCAAAAGCAGCATTGAACAACTGTTCTCCTCTGCTTCTCAACAATTGTCCTCACTGAAAGCACAACCACTACATTTATTTCATATTAACTAGCACGTTTGCATTAAAGCTGCCTACATGAAAGCAAGGTGGAGCATAAGTAGTATTAGATAGATGATCCCTGAAAGAGCTAAATGTTGCATTCAGCTCAAAGGAAAGCTGTGTACATCTTGAATAATAAACACAATGAATGAAACTGTTAAACTATGCAACACACAGACAAACTGAAAGGAAAACCACCAGCAATATGAATTTTGTTCCTAGACAGAAACACAATCTACTATCTTTGGGAACAATTCTATACCCTGCCATGCTACTCGGGTTACTGAAATTAAATCTGGGGATACTTGTTATCCTAACAATAGAAAGAACATTACCTGGGAAGACACAGGAAAAAGAAGAAAAAAGTTTTACATCTAATGAAGTTAAGCCAAATAACTGTTTCCGAAGAACGTTGTTTATTCAATTAGGTAGAGTAATTCAGAGTACTATAGTTGCTTGCTCTTTAGACTTGCCCCAAAGGGTTGGATCATATTCTGCTCCTCAGTGAACCAAGATAAAATAATACATTCTGCTATGGAGTTGTAGACAGATATTTCTGCATTGTGGATTTAGCTTATGCATTTACTTTGGGCCTGTGACCAACAGAAGCCTCTAAATAAATTAATTTATATGCATTTATTTATGGATAGCTAACTAACATCTTTGTACTGGATTCCGTTTGCAAACCTCAAACTTATTAAAAGGCAAGTTAAAGCACATGAAACTCATATAAGCCCACGGTGTAACAGCGTGTGCAAAGTGCTCAAGTCACTCTTCTCTATACTTTGTGTGAAGGGGCAAGGCGTTAATTCATTGGTGACAGAGAAAAACTGAATTAACTGCATCCTTGTAACCAACACAGGCACCCGGCTCCCAGCAGCCCATTGGTGGCAGCTTCTAGTGTTGTGAAACACCTCTGCTCCTCTCCCTGAGACATCAGCTCTGTAATCCAAGGACATAGATTTTAAAAAGGTCAACTGTTAACAAAAGCATCCAGCTAATATGTTTAGCCAACGTAATTGGATTAAATTAAGATTACAGCTATTCCACAGGGAGAAATACATCTCACACTTTTTTTTAAGTAAGTGTTTTTCCACCCTGAGAACTATAAGAGAAAAGGAAGGAGGGGTGAAAAGGGAACAATTCAGGGCGTGGGAAGACTAGGCCAAAGGGATACAATTAAAGATAAAAGAGAATCTCAAAACCAGGTGTGAGAAGGAGGGGAAATGCTAAAGCCTTAAAATCCAGAGATTTGCAGCGGTTCGCTCCATCAGAAGAGAAACTTAGGTTTGGACTACACATCAAAACTTTATGTCTCAACTTGTTTGCAAGACACAAACAACGGTATTTTGCCCCTGCTTTTGTGGTTAAACACTTACAACTTTCTCCTGTGAACTTCAAATAATCAGGTTTGGTAGTGAGAGAACATAAACAGCGTCCTTTGGCTGTGTGCAGCAGCACAAGCCTGTCCGTGTGTGCTGGGGGGGCGTTACAAATGACCCAGTCTTGTTGGTGTCACCAGGATACTGTACCTAGGGACAGCGCAGGACTATTGACGGGCTTCTGGAAAAATACCAAGGACAGAGATAGCACTACAAGGTAAGTTATTTTGTAGGGCACAAAGCCTACAGAAAACCTGAGATATAAAGCAAAATATTTTAGAAGAGTTTGAAAAAGCTTGGTGAAGTTGCTGAGAGGCAATTTTAGCAAACCCTGGGGAATGTTTAATTTCTGGCCAGATGTTACACATCACTCAGCAAGTGCTCTCTTCCCCTTCCTGTTTTACAAACTTCGTAACTGATAACATGCAGGACTGAAGTGGTATATTCCTTCAATTTCTTCTTCCCTGACTTACAGACCAAAGACTTTCTAGTGCCTTTTTCTTTGCACTAGAGATCCTGAGTGACTCACAGTTTCTCTCTCCCATCTCCAAAATTATTCATAGTGCTTTCTGATATCAGACTTCCTTTCAAAAATCTCAAGATCTGTGTTCAGCAATCAGCAGAATCCGTGACCCTTTTAAAAAAACCTCTTGATTTGCATAACTTATTTCTGCTACAGCAC
The DNA here is from genome assembly GCF_026419915.1 of Harpia harpyja. Lineage (NCBI taxonomy): Eukaryota > Metazoa > Chordata > Aves > Accipitriformes > Accipitridae > Harpia > Harpia harpyja. Next base: position 6,428,872 of record NC_068940.1, read on the forward strand.
TATATTCATTATTTGCACTATTTGTACAAATTTATATTATCTTTCTTTATTTGCATTGTTTGATCAATCATAGCGTGCAAAATCTTCTGACACAGTATGTGGGACCTGCTAAGAAGTAGCAAGGCAAAGGACACGAGCACAAAGCATCCCAATGATAGGGAAAGATAAGAAGCAGAGGGACTAAGAACTTCTCAGCGACATTAAACTTGAGTGCAATAAATGGAAGTCAGATTCCTCTGGGGGATTGTGAAAGGATCACAAAACACACGGGGCAATGAGACAGGTAAAGCCACAAATTGATACATCCAGCAAGAGACATAAAAGCAACAGGAAAGCATCCTATTGAGCTGAACCAGACACCTACCTAACCCCTTGGTGGAGACATAAAAAAAGAGGCACCAATTGTTTTGACTCAATTTTCCCTTCCAATACTATGAGCAATTCCTGATATAGATCCACTGTTCAGTGCAGACCACTAAAAACAGGTGGCACCTCGAGTCCTATGTAGTTATGCTCTTTCAGCTTCAATCCCTTCTTGCAAAAAAGAAACCCAGATAGCTACCACAATTAACATCAGAGGCAAAACCACAAGAATGTCTTCATAAGAACACTTGTCTCTGTAGGAAAATAGTTCTAAAACTCCTAGGATAAGCTAAGTGTTTTCAAGTAGGCAGGACCTGATGCAATTCACTTTACAATACTCAGTCTCAGGGATTAACTTTTAAGAAGAGGTTGGAGGCAGGTATGCTTACAGAACACTAGAAAAAGAGCAAGTGTGGGTTTGATGAATTGAAAAACAGGGGTGGAAAAGGTGCAAACGGGAACTTATAGCCCATTCCCCTTAATGGGCTGTTTTGACTTCACGGCTACCTGGGAATAACAGGTCGCTGCTGCCAGCACCTCTTCTCCTGCGTCCCCTCTCCACCCCTGCGCTCTCCCTGCTCCCCTGGTGCGGGCAGCGCCTGACCGATGGGTCCTCGTCAGACCCCGCAGGGAGCTGGCTCAAGGGATCACAACCAGCAGAAACCTAGTCCTCCTCCAAAAGAGAAGTGAGTTTTCTGCCGGCTTATCCCTTGTGGGTGACTTGTCTGCAGTGAGAGCTGCGAGCGGGAGCAGTGGGACACCCCCCATGCCCCTTGGGGCATCAGCTTGGCATTCGAGTGGCTTCGCTTTGGTGTCACACGGCCATCAGCTTCAGTTCTTGGGGAAAGAAACTGTCACCAATTAAAAAAAAAAAAAGAAAAATCAGTGTTACCTTGTAAGAGCACAACAGATAGCAAAGTGCTAAGCGTTAGGTAACAGCCAGCACAGGGTTTTGTCAAGATAGCAGAGAGGGAAGTGCCGTGGTGGGGGACAGCCAGCATCGGTTTTTGAAGACTGCACCATTATCAAACCAAGGCCTCGTTTTCTACGAAGCTTATAGTTCTAAGTTTGAGGGAAGAAGCAGTAAAAACGGCCTCTAATTCTTTCCAATGATAAAACCATGGAGAGTAACTTTGCCAAACTATGCGCATTGAAATTTTTCCTGCTAGATGTCTCTCTCAGCTTTATTACTGGACACAAGACAGTTGCACTCTTTGCAAGAAACAGACCTAAGACAAATTACATTACCTGTGCTGCCTTCTGAAAACCCTTTGTCTGAAACATTCCTGCACCCATTAGGCTTTAGCAGGCACGTAAAATTTGACAGAAGGATGATTTGAGTTGGGCACATTCTATCCCCTCAAAATCCCAAATTTAAATACACTTGGAAAAGCACAGTCAGTACATTTTCATTATAAACCTTAAGAGCCAAATTCCATTTCAAACTGCAAGCGTCTCAGCTCTTGGACCTGCCCAGGCTATGCACATGCCATCTCCTGGAAGGTCCCGTCCAGGACAAGACACATCTAAGTCCCCTGCTCCCCTAGCTGGCATTCAGGGTATATCAGAGCAGTAGCAGTCTGATTTAAATGCAAAGGGACAGAAGTTGAACTTGGAATGGGAGCAAAAGTTACCTGGGACAAAGCCTGCTGAGATGGGGACAGAAGATAAAATAACTTATTCCAAAAAAACCTGGATGAGGAGCTGGAAAGAAACTCCAGTCTAGGGTTGACTGGGCAGGAAAAATAGGAAGATTGGAAATGACCAAGCATAGCAAGGAATAAATTGTGTGTATTAAGTGATAGCTGATGGTGAACTAAGCAGCAAGCCAGAGAAATGTGTCTTAGTGCTCAGCTGTGTCTCTGTCGGTGTCTCAGAGCAAGGACTAAGTTGGGCAAGTTAAGCAAGAGCAGATGACTAAGCCTGGCGTAGTCTCTAGAAGATATTACAATTGCTAGGGGCAGATAAAATGGCAGCTCTTCTGTATGTCACCACAATGCTGATATTACTGGGGAGGGGATGCAAGCCTAGCCAGAGAGCACAGATAAATTTTGACCACAGTGAGGAAGCCGTAGCACAGATGCTTTGCCCATCCCCACGCACTTTCCACAGGCTTTCTTCCACATTTTCAGAATTAAGCAGTCACTTAAAAATACAATTTAAAAGCCAAGGTTCTGAGGCGTGAACTCTAGAAAGCTGTTCCAGAGGTCAGGAGCTGCGGAGAAGAAAGCAAACATCTTACTTGAAAGGGTAAATTAAGCTGGAGCTTGATGAGGAGGGAATACAAGAAAAGAAGCGAAGAAAAAAAAAAAAAAAAAAAGACACCTTGGGGTGAATGCACTGAAATATTCATACGCTAAGGAAATGTCTCCACTGAACAAGGTGATACAGGCTGTGCATTTTGAACATGCTCAAATGAGCAAACTCTGGTATGTGGAGAGCCCTGAGTACCTGCCAGAGGGCTGCACCCAGCTGAGGGCATGGCAAACACTACGGCTAACACCAAGAGAGACCCAAAAATGGGGAGAGGCGCAAAGACGAAAGCAGAGGAGCTCTCAGCAAGGAAGGAAGGGGCTGAGCTCTGCAGGTCAGCTCACAAGCGAAGAAACACCTGAGGTCATCAAAAAGATGCAAGAGGACTATCAGACATCCTGCCTTCGGACACCTAGTGACAACTCGTGTTTCATACCTATTTCTGTTGAGCAATGAGGAGATAAATTTGCAGTTCAAACTCCTGGAAGCAAGAGGGATTTCCATTTTCCATGAAGAAATATTTACCCCAGTGGTCTACACACAGATACCAATAATTTGTACCATACTATCCTTGGTTTCAGTAGTTAATTCTGACAGTGTAAAACCATTAAAATGGGGTTTAAGAACAGAATAGGGAGATAAAGAAATAGCTGGGAATTAAACTGCTTGCATGTAAAAGACAATAAACTGAGTATGTCCTTAAAAGGGGAGCTCTAAAAGTCCTCTCAACTCTTCCCAAAAATATTCCTTCTCTGTCACAAGTATGCATTGCCATACTACCCTACACAGAGGAACAAGACCAGGAATGGCACTTTCATGAAAACATGACCTCAAAATTAAGTTTTATACATAACCCATTCATTAGACTCCGGTAAAAGCATATGAAAAGATACACAAAAATAGTGCCTTGAAAACTGAATACACTGTAATACCAACACAAGGAAGAACAGGAGTCTGAAACATCACTAATTAGTCAGGATTATTAGTTGAGTGACAAGCAGCTGGTATTTAAAGTAACATTTAAAGAAGCATTTTAAAGGAAATGAAAGCACAGCTTACAGAAATCATCCTGATCAACCTACTCCAACACAAAAGCCCCAAATTTTCTTCTCAGAAAATGGCAAGTGTATTAAAAAGAGGACAAAAAAATCCTTTCCACTATACCAATTTGTGTTTCCTAAACTATCATCTTATTTTTCAGCTTATCAGGTATCAGCTTATTATAGTTTTGACTGAAGGAAATTCTTCTCTAGTTCCTATATTGAAATTATTCATTCAGCTACAGTCAAATTGTTTGTTTTTAATGTAGATGAATATTAAAAGAAAATCCCCTTTGTATGTCTTAATTGGGTTTATAATTCAATAAGAGGCACCTCACAATTATCAAATCAAACTACATTCTGATCATCCGCAGCCCCTCCTCATTAGGCATTTGACCCTGAGAGCTGAAGGCTCATAGTGTTACTCTGGTGAAGTTCCTTTCAAGGCCTAATTAAACCATCCTATTTCCATCCATTTTCCATTTTCACGATTCCCTCAGAAGTATCAGGAGTATCAAGGAAGCCACGAAGTGTAAGCGCTTAAACATCAAACGGTAAGACTTATATTTAGCTCAAAAAAGTTAAAATGTGGGTAGCCAAGTTTCAGTGGCAGATGCTCATTTGAAAGTAGGACCCAAGCCAGAGGAACCTAGCGATTGCTTTCCCTTCTCAGGTTGAATATGCAGAAAGGAGCAATGCAAGTGTCATGAGTGCCTCCCAGTCATTACCGCAGAACATCACACAATGCCATTTTTAACACCCACTGAAAGGAATACATTAGCTTTCAGGTATGCTCAACAGTCAGAGCATGGATAGCTCGCTCCCACATTAGCAGCGCTGTGCATGGATGCCCTGCACCTCACCCCAAGGTGGCAGTTCACAATTCTCTCATCTCGGTCCTGTCTGAACAGAAGAACATTTTCAACTGCTTTCAGATAAAACACAACGACCTGAACCAAACCAAGAAAGCAGCAAAATCTAGCAATGAAAAATGGTGGTTTCTTCCTACACCTACGGCAGGTCATTTTTACTGGAGGAGGATTATAATCTCAAGGTACTAATTCCCGTTGATTTTCATCCTGATATCTCATGGGGAGCTGACGTGCCAGAAGGTCAAAGTATCTCAGTCACCACCACTAATGTAACTTGAACACTGAGGTAAGCGGACAACCTGTTTGATGTTATTCCATTTTCTGCTCATCAGCCTACTCTGATGCCATGGGATCAGCCTACACCCCGTCAGGCTTGCTCGCAGTATAGTAGCCACAGCTAAAACGTGCAGCTTATCTTGTTCTCCCACACTGGTGCAGTACTTCGTATTTTCTTTGCACTAGAAGGGGAAGGACATTACAACGGTTGTGCAAGAAATAAACTAAAGCATAAGCCACGTTTCAGGCCTCAAACCAACAGAATTACACCTATGCTGCATAGGAAATGAATCATCTGAGATCTTTCTATTGCAATTTTTTCCACCAAATATGAAACAATTACTTCTTACTGGAAGCAATGGCTTTGAACTGTACTAAGCTTGAAGGCTCCAGTTACCACCTCATGTTGAAATATGAAAAGTTATTTTCAGGAAACTGCACCCAGTTTTCATCTCAACTGCTTAACTGCCCAAGGTGAGGAGCACACGTGTCTCCGAGCAGTCCTGAAAACGGCTCCGTGCAACAGCTACTCCCTCATCCCAACAGCTGCTGGAGGCTGAGCTGCACCCGCCTGGTTAAGGTGGAAGCTCTGGAGACAAAAATTCCAGAAAACGTCCCGACAAACAGCCAAGACTTGCATGCAGAAGCACAGAGAGACCAACCAGTGTCTGGGGACGGCAATCCTGACTGCAGGTTTTTGGGGTGGCTGGGTACAGTAGGACAGTTTCCCTGCCATTCCCTGGGAAGCACAGCCAGGGCCACGGTGGACCACCAGCAGCCTTTAATGCCAGCCTTGTCCTACAAACTGATGCCAAAGCTACCAGCCATTTGCGTACCCCCATTCCCAAAAACACCACTTCAGCAAGGCTGCTGCCTCCAGAGCAAAGCCCGGGGATTTTCAGTTGCTGTTCACGTCAGTAATTTCTCACCACAGACATCCTTTGAAGAAAACAAGATTGTCATAAAACAGGCCTGATGCTGAACTTTCAAACTGATGGCAAGGAGGCGGGGGGGAGGGTAGGACGTGATGACAGACTGTCCACATAAGAGACTTCTTGGTGTAATTTCTTTGTATTGCGTCTGTATGTAACAATTACACTGACATGGGTCCACTTTTAATGTTACCCATCGAGATCAAAGTAAGCCAAATAAGAAAGTGATAGTTTAAATTCACATGGTGTGTGATAAGGCACCACTTCTTCATGTGGCTGCAGAGCTGATTGCAGTGTTTCAGCCCTTCGGGAATGTTCCAGTGTCCTGACTAGTGAGGCTAAAACTGAACTGGACCAAGGGAAATACATCTTCTGTATCATTTTAAGGTTGGTCCCAAAGAAAAACCATCGCAAAGCAGTCAGTCTCAAAACATATCCTAGAGATTATTTTGTCTTTTGTATTTAAGGACTATTTTTACAAGTACTCTTTTAAAAGTCATTAACTTCAAAATAAGATTGTGATTGGATTAGTTCCACCGAGTGGCTTGCACACCATGTGTAGAAATTAGCACAGCTACTTAAAAAAGAAAAACTTTCAAATACTGTCAGTTGACTGCCAAATTGTCTACTCAACAAACAAGCCCTCGGAGGGGGGAGGAAAGACATTAAGAGAGCTGGAGAATAGGATAGGATGAACTTCCTTGGAGGAAATTCCAGTAAATGCCATGAAGCATCAGATAAACAGGTTAAAAACTATAGTAGTAGTATACTGGGCATATATATCGACATAGGAATTGGGAGGAGAGTTACTCCCTATTTACAGAACATGCAGATTATAGTCATAAAACTCTCTAGGAAGACGTAATTAATAAGATTTTATACATAGGAAGGGAAAAGGGAGGAGAAGGAGGAGCACTAGCAAAGCCATGCCAGTACTATCTCAGTGTAGGTGCGCTATAATGATGCAAGATTGGGCTTGCATCACAAAGTTTGCTCACTAAATTGCCAGCCTAAGCCACAGCATCTTGAGCTTTGTTTTCCTTGGATACAGGACACCTATACGAAAGGACGGCATCTGTGGAATTATACCAATGAAGGTTCTGGAGTGCAAGGTTTCCTGTCTACACAGGTCTGTGGTTTGAGATTTCCCACCCTGGCACCCCAAACCTTCCTGCGCTCCACGCAAAATACCCATCCCGACTTACACCAGCGCAGTGCCAAGTGACTGCATCGCTTTACTTACCGACAGGTGATTCACAGGGAACCAACTAGCTTGTACGTTCTTCCAAAAATTAATGACAAAGAGGATCCATGTGCAAACGCTTCAGAAACTATAGCAGAGAGCTACAAACTAGAAGGCAGTAAGTTTTAAACACTCAGGTGCACGTGAGCATTAGTGTTGGATATTCATGGCCCCAAAGGAGGAGAATCCTTTCTTAAAAAAAGTTGACACCAATCTTGACTCCGTATTTTTAATTCACTGCCTGAGGCACGATGGTTCTCACATCTAACTACTTGTTCAATTAATGTAATTAGTTATGAGAAATCAGATCTGAGTAGTAAAACCTTTTATTTTTAAGTACTTCCTTAACCTAGTTCCATACAAGTATAAAAACATCCAGGTGGATTCCCCAAAAGTAATAAATGTACTTTGAATCCACTTCGGGTGATAAAAATATTACACAGATTCCAAAGGACATTGTGAAAGTTGACAAAAAACTTTCAGGAGACAACCAGGCCCAGATGAGATGCAATGATTTGCACTTAGAGCCAGATGGTGAGAATTTACTGTAATACAGGCTAGTTCTGTACGTTATGTAAACTGTGCGGGTTTTAGTTCACTTTAAGGAAGTCCCAACGTTGTCCAAACAGATTAACCCTAAGAAGTTATTTCTCACCTACAGTATCTATAATGCTGACTTGGCATCCAGATATCAATTGATTATTTGCAAACAGTTAATTAGGTACAGTTTTGAAAATGCAATTACTAGTATCACACTAAAAAAAAATCCCTAAGTAACCTTGAAGAAGTTAACACAATAACCTCCTCCACATACCAAACCTCAGAGTAACAAAAATAAATAACAAGTGCCCAAGAAGCAGGAAACACAGTTTACATATCCAAAAGCAACTACTCCTAGAAGCAGTCAGAAAGCAGGCTCCAAATCAGGAGAAAGTCACAAAAATAGATAAAAGCATATAAGAAGAGAGCGAGGGAGAGAATCACAGACAGCAGGGACCCAGAGACCCCAGCCGTGGCTGACAGCCCCCTTCATCCTAGATCAGGAGCCAGTACTGCCATCAGCAGGTTTCTTCACATTTTTTGACTACAAACTGAACTTGATTTTCACCTAGCCTGCGTTGCTAAACTCTAAGGACTGATGATTTCCTCCCTCCCCACGTCAAGGTAGGCAGCTATTGCATATACTCTTATTTCACCAGTCGGTTTGGTAGCAGACAGCCTACGTGGCTGAAACAGCACAAAGACAGTCAAGTTCTTAATGTTTTAAATTCTGTGTAATGTCACAAAGAACAACTAATCCACAGAGCTTTCGCTGTGATACACATCCTACCTTGGCAGTATTTTATCACTCCATCAGCCACACCAAGGAGCAGAACAACCTAAGAGTGCTGGCAAAATGAAGATAAATTATTTGATCCAAATGGCAAGTTTTACTTATTCCCAGTGACAGAGAGGGAATAAAAACAAGACAAGAAGACAAACAACAGTTCATAAGAAAAGTGAATGAGTGTTGGTAGACCAAATAATTTTCTTTTTCACATCTGGGTAAATTCTGTCATGCCACGGACAGGGCAATCTAAAAAGCTGATGTGATAGCCTACTATTTACAAGACAACATCCAAAACAGATGTATCATCACAGGGAATAAACTTCTAGGGGAAACGAAGTTAAAGTTGCTGTTCTTTTTCAGATTATGAAGCATATTTCAAAAAATTATCCCTTTTGGCTCTGGTGAAGCAGAGCATCTCAGGTCATAGAGTCAAGCAAGGACTTGATTCTATATCAAAATTGACCCACACCAGACAATCTCTCCATGCTACTTTGCCTTCTTTACTATGTATTCCCTAAACTAAATACCTTGAGATGACTTCTCCAGGAAAACGAATACTACCTTTAAGTCTCAAATTTTAAAATGAAATGAATTTGCATTTTCTAACCTGCCCTTTGATCAAAGAAAAGAATCTAACTTTCTACTATGACCTGCTATGTATCACAGACCACTGGATTTTCCCTAGTTGCTATTCCATTAGTAACATTAAGTTATCTTGTAGCCAAGGATAGGAAGAGATTGCCATGCAATTTTAGCATCTCTGTTATGAGAAAGTTAAGTGAGCGAGCACCTGTCAGGAAGGACCATAAACACAGTTGCCCCCACCAAAATGCAGGCAGATGGACTTGCTGACCTCAAGGCTGTTCAGAGCTGAAATTACAGAGCATAACTCTGGAGAGAAATTAGAGCGCAAAACATTTATTCTCAAAACCTGAAGGTATCAACTCATGATTATTTTCCCCTGACTTAAAAAAAAAAGTCTAATTTCCACTTTGAGTTTGCATTGTTTCAGCTTTCAGTATTAAGTTCTCGATGTGATCAAGTTCAACAATTTAAGGAGTCCTTTAACACCGGAATCATCTCACAGACTGGCTGAGGTGGGAAAGTACCTCTGGAGATCGATCATCTAGTTCACTCCCCACTGCTCAAAGCAAGGGCAACTAGAGCAGGATGCTGAGGGCTGTGTCCAATTGGGTTTTTAATATCTCCAATGAAGAAGACTTCGCAACCTAAGAGACCTGTTCCAGCATTTGATCATCCTCGCTGTAAAATCTTATGTTTAAATGGAATTGCTTGCGTTTCAATTTGTGCCTATTGCCTTTTGTCCTGTCACTGGCCACCACTGAGAAGACCCTGGCTCCATCTTCTTCATTCCCTCCCATCAGGTGTTCAGACACCTTCTCTCCTCCAGGCTCAACAGTCCCAGATCTCTCAGCCTCCCCTTGTGTATCAGATGCTTTGAGGCCTTAACCACCTTCGTGGCCCTTCGCTGGACCTGCTCCAGTATGTTCATGTCTCTCCTGTACTGGGGAGCCCAGAACTGGACCCAGCACATCAGATGCATCTCACTGGGGCTGAGCAGAGGGGAAGGATCACCTCCCTCAACCTGCTGGTAATGCAATGCCTAATGCAGCCCAGGAGGTCATCGGTGGCCTTTGCCGTAAGGACACATTGCTGGTCCACCAGGACCCCCAGGGCTTTTTTCTGCAGAGCTGCTTTCCAGCAGGTTTGCCTCAGCCCATCCTCGTGCCTGGAGTTATTCCTCCCCAGAGGCAGGACTTTGCCCTTCCCTTTGCTGAGCTTCATGAGGTTCCTGTCAACCCATTTCTCCAGCCTGTCAAGGTCCCTCTGGATAGCAGCGCAACGATCAGCTATATCAACCACCCCTCCCAATTCTGTATCTTGTATATCAGTCAAGTCATCCCTTAATATTAATTTCACTTAAGCAATATTTTGCTTAAGTTGCACTGTAGGGCATTTCCTTCAGACCTCAATTTTTGCTGCCCTATTTAACATCATCTTTGATTTTCAACTTTTTCCCTTTACAAGTACTAGCACTGAACTGTGTATGTTATTTTAAGTATCAGCTGCACCAAAACTGTTCACTGAGGCAGAAGCATCCCCTCTCCTGTTCCTTTTCTAATACATGCCAGGATGCAAGCTTCAGTGCCATCGCTCCTCAGCAGCGCGCTGGAAGCTGGCGTGCAGTTGCTTGTCCACTACAGACTTCTCAGAAGTGCTGCTTTCCAGGATACAGGCCTTCTTTCATAAGGCAGAGCTTGCATTCCCTGTTCTCTGGCATACAACTTTGCCTTTGGCTGTATTAAAGACACAGTGTGTTTGAATGTGCCTCCAGAGCAAGTTGAGAGCACTCTATTATCATTTACTATTCTGCTAGCAATTACTATCAGTAACAGTTTTTTTGTTTACTTCTGCAACAATGATGAAAGCACTCCACAGTACTGGGATTAGTGCAAATACTCACTGGAATCAATCAAAAGGACCCTTTTCCTGTCACTTAGCCAATTTTTAATCCAATGCCATACCGACAGTCACTTTTTTCTTAAAATCAAAATGCTTTACAAAATTAAACATCCTTTCTATCAGCCTCATTCACATGTCAGACAGTGACATCTTTGTTATCTTTTAGCTTTTGGTTGGTGGGGATGAAAGGCAGGAAAAGAAGAAGGGTGAAAGTGGGAAGAGCTGGCTGTTGGATACTGCTGGTAAACATTGTAGGAACCACCACAAGCACTTTTTGCAGTGCTGTATACAGAACTCCATCGTTCTAACTGCACACTACTTAAACCCTACAGAAAGGGTTATTTCAAGACTGCTGGACATCCCAAGTTTTAGAGAAGTTTTATGGATGTCAGAACAAGACTGGAAGAGCAGAACATTAGCAGAGATGTAAAAGAGACAACACCTAGGATGAAAGCAGAAACTCAGGTGTCTATTCATAAGCTTTAATTTCTATTCATTGCAGCCCAAAGTTCAGAGAAAGCCCATTTGGCTTCTTGCACTGCTGCCTTCCCCCTCTTTCCCTTTCTGCTACCTACCTTGCTGTATAACTGTGCAGTTATTAGAACTATCCCATAGGCAATGGACAGCTAAACGGGATTTTCCAGAAGCCTGGAGAAGTCTTCCAGTGGAATCTAGCACTAACATATCACCTATTAAACACTGCACTAAAAATTCTGTTCTTTAAATGGATTTCTTCTCTCTTCAAAATTATCTACTCAATTCAGGCTCATGGATTCTTCCACAAATGTACCTTAATCTGTTCAGAAGATAAATGACCATATGATTTAATTGTGCCTTCTTCAGAAAAACCGTAACTTACTTTCTTATGATCAGTACACCTTGATCCTTTTCATTTTCAAGTGCAGTCCCACTTATGAGTCATCTTTCCCTCCTCTCACACACATTTCTCAGTCTCTTCTTTTCATCCTTTTCCTCTTGTTTTAGTAAAAGCTGTAGGTAGGGCAAACTAAAATAGCATGTTTCACAACTGGACATGAGACATCCTTAAATTTAGATCAAATGAGCCCTTCCAAAGTACACGGGATCTTTCCATCCAGACAGATTTATAAAAGCTACATATAATTATGGAAAGGAATAAGATCAAAAATAGCCTGCGTATGATGGTCCTTCTCAACAGTATATGGATAGGAAGGACAGCCTTATTTTCTTAGCAGTAGGAGGAAAGGGTAAGACAACTGAGGGCAGCCATGGGAAGCCCCTACCAGCCTGTAGGCTTCCTAGATTGCTAAAAAGCCTAGAGTGTGGTAGATTCCCAAAAAAAAAAAAAAAAAAAAATTTAAGAAAATCCTCATTTTGTACACTAATTGTTTTCCCAACCTTAATTCCAAACTATATCAAACTGTACAGCCAAGATTACCCAAGAAAACTCAACTACATTTCACTATATGAGACTACAAGTTCTTATCCAAGGTAAAGCAAAAGCACTTTAAAGGCAGCCTTGGAAGAAATCTGCTTTGCCAGTCATCGGTTTGCCTTGGAAGTATAAAACTAAAAAAAAAAAAAGACACAAACCTATCATCTTGACTTGACATCCCTAACTTCTACCCTTTCAACAGACGCCTGTTGATGATAGCAGCGAGAATCTTCTTACTCCCGACTTCCCTCCCACGCTTTGCACTGGCAAGAAGCCCTCACGCACTCTGCGCTAACTTGGAACAAGTTCTGCAGCGTGGCCCTACACTTTCCACAGCAAACTGGTAATTTCATGTCCGCTTCAGGTAAATACATTTTATTGAATTAAATACAAGAAAGTAAATATGGCAGAGTTACAGTGTTCCTTGTGTAAAACACTGAATTCCAAAATAAATAGGAATGCTACACAGCTTTCACATTTTACTATCCTGCAAATGTCTCAATGCACAATGGTGCTAAAGAAAGTATCGGGAAAAAGATAGAAATTTTGGCAGCTGCTGTGGGCAGAGCTGAGGCTTCTGGCAGCAGGCAGCGTGTGGAAGGATTGTGAGATAAACACATCTGAAGTTTTTTGTTCAAGTAATCAATAACGAAACAGTTATGTTCAAAATTAGGCAACAGATTAAAGTGATAACTCTCATTTTGCAGCCCTATTCATTACAGGCTGTCTCCAGAGTTAGTTAGTTAATACCGCACTAGCTGAGTTTGTATGTGGAGGTTCCCTTACAACCAAAATGATATACCTCCTTTTAAGCTGAAGCCAAAATTCAGCAGTGTATTTTGGTCACAAGGGCAGAATTCTGCAGCGGCATGGAATAAGCAGGGTGCTCTCGCTGCCACGCAGGCTGGCTTCACCTCTCCACTTGAGGGGCAGAAAGGAGACTTTGCTATGATTGCAGTCATGAAACTCAACCTTCCTTGATGAACTTTCCATGTCACTAGCGTTCATTACCACTCACCCGACCAGAAGCTCTAGGAGCCTTCCCATGTTCATAACCCACGCAAGATAAGCCCCTCGGCTGCGGCTATTGGCAGTAAAAGCCATCCCAGTTGCTACGTGCAAGGATTCCGTGACCTCTCGTGCAAGACCACAACGCCTTTACTTTCATCTGTTAAAAATCAGTCATGTTAAAGCCCTGCTCAGAGTGACTGTACCTGTCAAAGCAGCACAGCCAGTCTTTCCTCAGGAGGTATTTCCTGATAGCGATGATTTCGGAGAAGGCCTCCAGTATTACAAGCGCACTACATACATAACTTCTAGGCACAAATTACATTTATATCCTCACCTACTTCAGTGACTGCCGTCAGGCTGTAATTAAATTACAGGTAGCCTGGGAGCCTCGGTCAGGGACTGGAAGCCGAGCGTACGAGGCACGGCGCAAACGGAGCGCTGAGAAAACGCAGATTCTCAGTTTAAGCAACTGTGGATTTCCTCTGCAAATTGAGAACATTTTCAGCCACATTTACTCCTTTGCCTGCTCACAAAACCCCTAAACTGCCCCCGAAACCTTTAAAAGCCGAAAACCGGAGATGGGGAGAATGTGCGAGAGATCCCTTCAGCCCTTGGGCACCGCCAGCAAGGCACCGGCAGCTGCACGTGGTCGGTAACCTAAGCAGTAAGCAACAGCACAAAAGCTGCCCATTTCTTTTACAGAGCCATCTGTTAGGTTTTCGTTACGCGCAACTCCACCCGCTTCGAGGCGATGCTAAGGTCGCGCAGGCAGCCAGCGAGGCATCCCACGCGCGGCCGGAGGACGCGCGGCCGGCGTTTGCAGCCGAGGGGACGCCGAGGGGGCAGCCCCCGCCGGCCGCCTCTGCCCCGGCCACGCTGCCAGCCGGGCCGGGGAGCTCGCTGGGATGAAAACTAATCGCTCGCCCAGTGTTAGCTTTCAGCTGGAGCGGGTCCCCAGTCCGGCCGAGCGCGGGGCGGTACGAGGGCAGGCGCCAAGGCAGGGAGGCGGTGGGACTGCCTGAGCAGGGGAGGGAGGGCAGCATGACCCCCGCTCGTGGCGGCACCGACTCGGATCGCCATAAGCTGACCGTGAAACCACGTCCCCAAAGCGTCTCCCAGGATGGTTCCAGGAAATCCCCTCTGTCACGGGAAGCGCTCCGAGCAGCACGGACCCGATCCCCAATTCGTCCTTGCCTTCCTACCCCAGCGGGCAATTCAGGTTACCCTGACTATGAGAGGATTACATTTCATTTCCGAGAACAGGCCGATAGGAAGCAGGAGGATATTTTAGTTTCCAAGACAAACAGCCGTTCCCGTGCTGCTGAACTGAACGGATCTAACGTGTTGGTCTGGGGCACGATGGTGAGGAGCAAGGGGAAGACCTTTGTCCTTCACTCAACTACTGCAGATACCTGTCAGGACTGGATTGCCTTGTGTTTCAGTCCCTGCATGAAGCTAGCGACAACCTGAAGGATCTTGACGTGGTATTTAATCCTCTTCTATAGGTCATTGTCTTCAGAAACACCTAACAGTTTACCAAGCAGCACAACCATTTAATAATAGCATGTGACTATTGAATTTAATAAGCTGAAAGCAAGTCTTGTTATATCTACCCCAAAAGAGTATCTTCAAAGTGTAACAAGGAAGAAACTGGAACCATCAGTCAGTAATATTATCACTCTCTTCTCACAGCCGGAGCTGCATCCATCAGATGCACTGCAGAAAACAAGGAGAACAAAGCTAATCAAATACCACCACCTTTCTTCCTCTCCATTATTGCCTCTCCTAAGACTGACCACATTTGTGGTTAAATGCAGGGAGTCAAACTTCCTATAAGCAGTGTCGTTACGGTTCCAGATTTCCACTGTGGTTCAGCCGTATCACAGCTCTGGAAAGGCATACTGGCGTATGTTCAAACCGCTGCCTTCGCTCGTTAAGGTGAAAAAATTCCATATTGTGACTGTAAAAGGTTCTTACCCAAATCACCTTGCTGGCCTGCCTTCTTAAAGATCTTAACACTGAGCTCAAAAAAAAAAAAAAAAAAAAAAAGAAATTTTTAAAAATCACTTTGTTGAAATTGGTAGTCTGGATAAAAACCCTTAGTGAAGGGACTGATGCGATTTCACCGTGCCAGGGGAGATGCAAGCAGCTAGTTAAACTGGAGAAGCAGAAGCCGAGCTCCTCAGGATCCCCAGGGCACACCTCGTTCCACTGCCTCTGAGGACTCCTGCTCAGCCCCCACAAGCCCCAAGGCTGTATATGTATATATCCTGCCTTTTTGTCTGAGCAATCCAAAGCCTTCATCAGTTCTTCTGCAATTTGAAGCTCATGTCACTGAGATCGATAGTCCAATCTCAGCCGTAGCCAAGATGGTAGATGCAGCTGCTGACCTGGTGGCAGGACTAGCAACTCGTCCCCTCAGAAAGCAAGTCTGAAGACGACACAATGTCCACAAACTCACAGGTACTCCAAGCATCTGCTGGTAAGTGTAGCTCCTCACAACAAGAGAAGCTTCTAAGTCTGTCTTTAAAAAAGGATCAGCTCATTGCAAAATGGACAGAGTGAAGCATGCTGGGTTTTGGACCCTTTTTCTGAAGGGAAAAATCGGATCAGAGTACTACAGCCATGTGACGGTAGTCAAAGCAGACCTAAGAAATTCAAAGTTTCAACTCCGCCTCTGAAAGCAATAGGAAGCTAAGTGAAAGCTGAAGTTTCTCCACTCTACGCAGTTACACACAAGAACAAGAAAGCAACTAGTCATGGCCCTGATCACTATTACTATCCAAAAAATTCCAGTCTTACGTGCGTGGGGTGCAGATGCACAAACAGGTGGACTTCTAGTGACACGTGCATAAATATCTCCCCCATGTAAGTGTGCCGCTGCATCAGTCCTGACCTGCACACCCACCTCCGTTCAAACTAATACGCTCACTAAGTTACACCCCACATTTTTCCTCAGAGGACAGCGGACTGTGTACCTTCCCACACTCTTAATTCCAGATACTCTTTTAATTCAAGGCTCTAGCTGGGAAGATCACTGCACCTGCTGGGGCTCCTGCCCACGCAGTCACGGAGGGGCACTCAAACACAAGGCAGAGCGAGAAGGAGGACAAAAAGCATCATCTCTGGTGTTCAGGGAGAAGTGAAATACTTGCAGAAGGTGTTCCACATTACTTTTCAGCAGAAGGAACAATACGTTTTTGCACAATTTGCACAACATTAACCAAAGGGTCTGGGGCTGAATCCAGACAAAGTATCTGACACCAGTTTTTCAGGAGGAAAGCAAACCCTCCAGGACCATTACAGCTGCTGGCAGGCAGGCTGTGCCTAATCTTCTAGCGTGGCGTGCCTAATCTTCTAGCGTGCCACGCTTGCACAACCAGTTAAAGAGCCAGGGCTGCCCTGGTGGACAAGTACGTTTGCTGGGATCTTTATGCTGACCCTCTTGTGTCATTGCACTATTATGCAAAGTTCAAGAAGTTTAAAACTGTTCCAGATCTGTTGGCTTTTTCCATTTCGACAAGGCATCACCATTGAACAAGTCAATAGGCAAGCTCAAGTATCTGATATTTTTAGCTAGATATACTATAGCATCTCACAGGTGCTTAGAGCTTTCTCCCTGCGAGGTCTTAAGGAGATTCCTCCCTTCTCAACTGCCAGTTGAGCAGAGTTTGGGGGCTGCTCTTCACATGCTGAGGCAACCGAGCTCTTCAAATGGCTGGGAAAGCCATGTTTCTCCACTTCAAATGAAGTACTAGCAACAGATAAAATGCCTGTCTGGTACAACTGGTGCTGCTTCCCCCCGTTAGAGGAAGTAGAGAAATGTGTTCAAAGCGGCACTGAGGCCATCAAAAGAACTAAAGGGTAGTCAAGAAAACCAAAACTAGACAAATCTGAAGGGGAGAATAAAAAGGCTGAAATTCTGATCCTTTCTTACTGAACACAGAATGATTTGATAACTCCTGGTTCACTTTGAGGCAGAAATACCTGATTTTGGCCTTAAAGACAGAGTCTGTCTTAGTGCCTGCATTGCAGATGAGAACAATCCCATTTTTGCTTGCTCTGACATATTGCTAAATTGATTATTCTCCAGGACTGGAAAAGAGGGAGAAAGGAGGGAGATGGTAATCACCCTTATAAAATTCTTTAAGGTGAAAGAAGTGAATGCATCTTACTTTTCCTAGCAACCCTCTTTCCTAATTCTGAAGCAAATAAATCACACTAAGGATAGTATCCTGAACATATGGCTTTCTCTGAATAAGGGGAATTTGCCTGCCTCCGAGCTTGCTTTTCTTTTCCTTCTTTTTTTTTTAAATTTAATCAAATATGTCAGTCTCTGGAATCCCCTACACATTCCCCTTCACAGCAAAGTGGGTTTCTGTCCCGCCTCCCCAAAAAACCCACAAAAAAGCTTTATAAGTATTAACTTATTTCTGTCCACAGAAGGCTGTACCTAAGCTTAATGTCTAGCCAACAGCACGCAACCTGTTCACTAATGTTGCATTCACTTCCCAGATATTCAACAAAAGCATGATGTTACCAACATGAGAAAAGGGAAGGACTTCAGCACCCCAGGGCCAGCAGCAACATGAAGAGCATCTTTAGAGAACGGGTCACAGGCAAACAATGTTGGAGGCCTCCAAATCATCTTGCACCTTTCTTGTAAACACCTACAAAGCACATGGCTCCAAGTACAGCAACTCATGGGATGTGTTTTTATTTTGCCATTTCCTTCACCGTGCACAAGACACCCTGTGTTGCATGGTCTGGACTTTGAACGCTCCCCGGTCTCTCTGTAGAGCAGCTGAAGCAGAGGACCACTGGGAGGGACGCTGCTAACCTCTAGATCTGGAAGAGCCTTCCTGCAGGGGCCTCGCAGGCTCTCGGTTGCAAAGCGGTTGTTGCGAGGGCCCTGAGAAGGGGGAAATACACCCTGAAGCTCCTCACTCCCCTGCCTGCAATCCAAGAAGGCAGCTGGTGGCAGCACGCAGAAGACGGTCGCAGAGAAGTTTGCCAACAGGAATGAAAGGGTAGCGAGGATGCCAAAAGGCAATGGTCTGCATTTTTCTTTTGTAACAAATAAAAACAAGCAACAAAAATGTGACTAGCAATGGAAATCAGAAAGGAAATTGAAGTGATTTTATAGAAAGAAGTGTGAACCAAAATCATACCAAAAGCCACCTGAATTTTTCTCTATCATACACAATTTCCCATGTTCATTTATGTCATCTTCACAGTGTCAGTTTTCGAGAGAACAATTCTCAGCTCAGCACGACAGAACAGTAATACCGACGGGCATGCAGAACATTAGCATGTTATAAATAAACTGCTAATTTGAGGTGGGAAAAATCATCAAGGCAGCTCTTACGATTAAGAAAGAAAATGAGCAACTTGCTTATGCTTTCAGGACACTGTCTTTTACAAAAAGAGCTTTTTCTAACGCCCAGTTCCTGAGGGAAAAAGAGAATAAACCCAGTGAAATACCCACTGTCGAGACAAAGCAGCCGGTGAAAATGCTATTATAATTTTTAAAGCCCTCCCTGCCCCCACCTCAAGTAGTAAGTTGTCTTTTCTACCGGCTCAAGAGGTTTGTGCTTAAAAAGAGTACTACAGCAGAGTTGTGAAGTTTCAGCTTCCTCTCACCCGACTCACAGTTTTACATAACTCCCAAGAGACGTTTTTAGGTTACAGATACCGCGCAGCCGAAACAAAAAAAGGACGAGATGCAGAACTATTATACAGCAATTTGGATCTGGGTTACTTGGAGCCGCTCGATAAAAGTCTTACCATGAAAAGTAAAACTTTATTCCGCTGAGCCGGCGGCCAGGATTATTCGTGCTTGCGATAGCCCTGATCACCACCCTCCGTCTGCCCCGTGCGGGGTTCCCTTCCCACCCTGTCCCCGGTCTGCAAGGACAGATAACGCCCCACCGCCGCACGGCTGCCACCTCGGGTATTATTTCTGTACCACTCCAGCATTGTCGCTCTTTACCAGCATGCCACTTACTAAGCATTATTATAAAAATTTCTGCGAATATCTCTGTTCGCCACAAGCGGGGATAATGGCCTCATTGCAATAGCCTTGATAAAAGCTCCAACAAGACAGCTTTCAGATATCGCCACACAAAAGCCTTCTGTGAGAGCTGTAACCAACATCAATTCCCGCTATGCGAAGACATTAGACAAAGTGTGAACTAGCTTACTGTACGGGGACAAAAAACTGTCAATGTGTGGGACCAACGCTGTCTAAAAACACAACACTGGCAAGGCAAAATAACACCAGCATATATACATGGTAATTGCCATTTAATTCCAGAGTTAGCAGCACAAGAAAACAAGTACTGAAGGCACTATTAGGTTACTAGCATCACTCAGGACATTATAATTCCATATAATGGCATTTCTAGCGTCTCTGGTTGGAAAAACGACTTTAAAACCAGCAGATGTTAAAAAAGCCCAAGCAGAGGGCGAAGGAAAGCCCAGTTTCCATTACAGAAGCAGCCAGAGAACACAGCAAACCCTTCAGACCTGCTCCTTAAAGCACGTATTTTCCAGTACATGGTAGACAACCTGATACACACAAACCACCATTCCACCTACGGTACAAGACGAAACCCTTTCTGCACATCATTTTGTATTTTTACATACTTATCTACTTACACTGTGGTAGCACCCAAAAAGCCACAAGACTACTGTCAACATAAATGGACTGTACCAACATAAATACCAGGCCAAGAGGTTACTTTTTTACTTCCAGACCTGAAATTTGCCAGACAACACCTCTTAAATGGGAGTCTCGGTAGAAGGGATGCAAGCAAGTCTGCATGCCAGTTTGTTTCTGAACAACATGCAAGGCAAATTTGAAAGCTAAGTTTTATAGCGAGCATAACACACTCGCTCTATGGAGAAATGCTTCACTCTAAAATTACATCTGTACTTTTAAGATGTGTAAAAATCATGAAATCCTACAGTGCAGATTCAGTGGCTTGCAGAAGAAAAATTTATCTGTTACTGCACTCCAATTTAGTAAGATTTTGTAACTAACGTGTAGAACCAAAATGAAAAGAAAGTCTTATTTAGAGAGAACTAGTAGAGTGGATCGATAAGCCTGACATGATATATAAGAGTTTGACTTTTGCACCGCATGGTGACAGCCACCATTGAGATCTAAACCAGAGACTTTTAATGTCACCTTAATTAACAAGGAAGGAAATTTGCCAATGAGTTTCTTCCCCACCCCGCTTTCTAGCAGTAAGTTATGCAATATGCAACAACCTTTGAACCAACAGCTATACAACAACCAAAAAAAAAAAAAATACCCCCCACAAAAAAACCCCAACAGAATACCATTGTAAAAAGAAAGTCTTTCTTTCAAGAAGTTCATTAATGAAAATGACTTCTAGAATCTATGCATATATTAACCAATACACACATACCACAACTTGGAGCAGGAATGCTGGAGCTGAAGCAGCCAAGGCTAAGCAGACACCTCTTGTACTGGGAAACTAGATAACAATTTATTTTTACCAAAAATAGTTGTTTAGATACTTTCTATGAGTTTTCACACATCTTTGCAAAACAGCTAGTGGCTTGCAATGTCTGTGTGATGAGACTGTAAGATCCCATTGTAAAGATATAGAAATGGAAGCCAAAATAATAGCAGCCTCTGCTTTTAACAGTGGCTTGTTCCTATAAAGCTCAAGATACCAAGAACGCAACGTCTGCAGTACTGCAACTGAACATCACAGGAAGCACCCAGTATCTTCCTAAAAAGCAACTCCTAGATCCCTAAAGTCCTTGAAAATGCCATCAATCTTAGGTAGTGGTCACTTCTGGGCCTAGATGCAGCCACATACGAGTTGGATGAAGTCTTGAAAGTAGATGCAGGTAATCAAATTAAGTCTCCTACCTAAACGAAGTGACGAAACGGGATATGGGTTTTACTTCTAGAGGCTGGTTATTGACATCCCTGTGGAATAAATGAAAGCCACACTTGCCCCCCTAACTCAGCACAGTCACAGAAAAGATGCCTGGCTGATAGTGAAAAGGTGATCTTCAATGCTCCACCTTTCCTTCCTAGCTTGGTCCTAGGCAAAAGACCTTCAGTACAAAAGCCTGAAAGCTGCAGGGCATGCACATGCAGTGCTGACAGAGTTAGCGTGTTACTTTTCACACTGTAACAGGTCAGCAACTGTTCACATTCCTAAGTAGGACAGGAGACACAAGACACGCCATTAACCTTAGGCAAGTTCAGTTTGCAAACAATTACCAACACATTTGACATGTATTCATATATGTATAAAAGGAAGGCTAAAATGCATGATGTAGAACGCTCCTACCACATAGCAGAGGCCATTTTCAGTATGCTCCAGCTTCATCAACACCCAGTCAAACTCTTTGTCTTCTCCCTTTACAGGGCTTGCAGATGGAAATATTTACCACAGCTCACGTTGAGCCCACGAGGCATTAAGAACTCCACGAACGCCACGAGATCCAGCAAATAGCAGCACCATCCAAGCAGACAGCATAGTACTTCAAGAGACACCCATGCCAGGCATAGCACTTCCAAGCGTGGTTTTGGACCAACTTACTTGAGGAAAACAGAAGTGAAATAGTTCCCTTTTAAAGATGTGATAAATTGGGCAATTTTGCCAAGTCTGTCTTCAAACAGAACTGAAATTGAAACCGAGTCCAAATACCTCATCAGCAGCACCTCAAGCAGGGCAGCCCCCCTCCCACCGCCCCGGGGAACCTGAAGGGGGTTTCTCCTCCCGGCAGCAGCAAACCCGACCCTGCTCTTGAAAAACAATGCAGGAAGCGATGAACTCTGCCAGCCAAAACAAAAGCCTGAAGCCCAACTTACTCATTTGCGAGGATGAGAGTTGCCACCATACATACACACGCAGCGCTGCCAGCTGTAAATGAGATTATTTGCAGAGACTGTAAAACCTGGAGATTTAGTTACTCTAAGAAGAGCTTTCCATCTGCCGAAGCCTCGCTCTGGGCAGGGCTGGATCTCCGTTACCACCGCGGGTGCACGAAGCCCATCTGAACGCACGTCGCCGTCTCCAACCCGCCCTTGGCGGGCAGCTCCTCCACAAGCCAGGACTAAGGCCCGCGCCGCCCTCCCACCCCACCGGGACCAGCCCTGGACCAGAGCCACGGCCGACAGCCCCGCACGCACCTTCAGAAGCGAAGCCTGAAGGGTTGAAAGGCGTCGTACTTGAAGCTACTGAGAAAAGTTCCCATCTTCGTTTCTCCCCGATCCCCGCTCTGGGGGCTCTGGGCAGACGGGGTGGGCTGCGTTCCCCTCCCACAGCCGCACCACACCGACCGGCCTGCGCGGATGGAAGCTCCAGAGAGGAACGGCGCTACTTCGTTCTCCTTTTTGCAACCTACGCTCTGTAACGAGCCGTTCCCGCAGTAGTCGGGCACGCTCATCCCCATGATCCATACCTCCCGTTTCCCCCCCCCAGGGCCAGGTTAAGACCTTGTGAAACAAGCTGGCTCTGAAAGGGTCTCTGGCTCCTGCTAGGCCTGCAAAGTGGGTCTACCACGTCTTCAAAACATCTTTCAAAGCTGCCGATCCCCAGCGGCTTCACGAGTGAACACTCACAACTAACAGACGTGCTTTTTTTCACACCCATGGGGTTCTTTTATAAAAGGAGGCCTTCATTTTAGTGTTAGCGGCTTTCATTTCAGGAGAAATTAAATGGCCTAGCACTCTTCAGCTTGGAGGGGACAACGGACAACAGAAGATAACGTATCATAAACTGTGTAGAGAAGCATATATAAGAAAATCATTTTCCCCTACCACAGTATCTAGGATCACCCAATAACACTATAGACAGTAAGTCCAAAATGAAAATTTAAAAAAAAAAAAAGCAGAAACAAAATTATTTTTTTTCTTCCATACGAGATAACTTAATCATAGATAGAACTTGTTGCTACATAAGGTCAGAACTACAACTAGATTCAAACAGGGATTAAACAAAAAACACAGGCCACGGGTAGCCGTAAAAGTCATTGTAACCCCTGACCAAGCAAGTGCTCTCTCAAAGCAAGGAGAAGGGCTGTCCTGTGCAAGCCCTCTTCTTGTGTTCCTTCCTCAAACATTTGCCACAGTCATAGTCAGAGAAGTAGTGGGAGAACCTTTCATCTTGCAAAATACAGCTGTTCCTAAGTTTAAAGATTCTTTTTTTTTAAATGCTTGCACATACTCACAAATGAGCACACTGTAAAAATTAACAGAGCAGCACCAACATACCTGGGATAAAACGAAGGGAAAGAAAATGCCTTTAATTGCTCAATCGGTTGAAGCAGCCTCCACAGAAGAATAAAATGGCCGTAAATTGACCCATATCCAGCCTTTGGCAAGCAGTCTGGTGGCACAAGGAAGATACCTTCACGGTGAGAACAGGCGAGGCTAACTTCGGAAAACTGAGGCTCAGTGAGCCAATTTAACACCTCAACACCACTGCACGGGAAAGCTCCCGTCTCCTTCCTTCATCTCACTCATCCCATCTTGGGCCACGTACGCCCAATACCTACCGCATGCCAGCCCCAACGCTCATCAGACCCAGCTATTTTACCTTTTTAAAGCAGCAGAAAACCACCCCCCCCGGCAGCTGGATGCTCCCCAAGCACAGAGGTGGGGGAAGAGTGCTGCCTGGCCAGGGGCAGAGCAAAGGAGATGGTGAGGGAGAAGCAAGCCTACTCCTTCCAGCAACAGTAAAGCCTTTGAGTGTCTCAGCTGCTCATGGAAACCTGCCAGCAGCCCTTATCATCGTGAGGCTACCATACTTCAGTAGTTTGGGTGCAGACGGAGCCACACCAGCATAGCTGGACTCTGTGTGAGGACAGCGAAGCCACCGTCAGCAAGCACAGCAACCTACAGGCTATTCCTGTACCATTTTATTAGGATGCCTGCTTTCCACTAGATGCTTGTTGGCACAGTTAGGGCAACCAGGATTTATACCTCTTTGAACTCTCCTCAGACAGCTGTGCCAAAGGACCATGCGGTACCTCCTTGGGCTCAGAAGCAGTCTGTTGCTGGAGGAGATGGATTTAAACCAAAGAAACTCCCTTAAATGCTTTTTGAATAAGCAAAGGCCCAGGCCTCATGCTAGCTTTCATTCCTAGTAACACAAACTATCAGGCAGAGAAATGAGAAAACGGGTCTGAATATGGAAACACCTGTGTCTTCACAGACAAACCTTTTTATTTCTGCAAAATAAAGAAAACCTCCTAGTTAACTACCCACTTCCTTTCTGCAACTTACAGGTTTTTCTCCCATACCTCAAATCCTTGTTCAGTATTTATGCCCTGTTTGGCCTGCTCCTTTACCTAACGCCTAGGAGAAAGACTGTGTGTTACCCCATTTTTCTCCCTTTCCAGCTGTGACTTGCTGAGAAGGAGGGAGGAAGAGGTGCTTTCTAAACCACCAGAAAAATGAGAGAGGTGCTAAGTATTCAGTTTGGAAATGTAAATCCTCCCGGCCCCTTCTGAAGTATGCCGAACCAGCCTCTCCACAGCTCATGTCATCTAAAGGCCACAGGAGTTCTCTAAAGATATTCTTGTTAAGAGGATTTAGCCCCTTTTAAAAAGGACTTAACATGTGGGTGGTGTCTCCATTTAAGCATTTTCTCATGGCTAAGAAAATGGCCCTCTTCTTAAAGGCTTATCTTTATAACCCAAAGACAGTAAGAAATTCTCCACTATTTGAATTAGAAACATTTTGAGCAGCTTGCTTTTATAGCAGCCCCATTTTTAAGTACTGGGATTTGCAAATGGTAGTGACTTTCTCACACCAAGCTGGAAGGCAAGACCAGCGAGAATGCTTTTGGGGTACCTCATCAAACATTAATTTCTCCTATGTTTTTGTGAGGAGCCGAGTTGATTCGCAAGCTCACTGCCACCAAAACGGCGCGGTGACACTACCCCTATGCCCCCTCCCTGGCCACCGCCTTCCCTTGATGGTCCCTGGCACTTACCAGACCTTCCATTAGCTGGTTCAACCTGCCTGCCCAGCAGAAAAATGTTTATTTATTTATTTTGGCCAGGGTTAATTTTCCATCTTGGGAAGCCTGAGATTCCAGAAGGGAAGAAGGGAAGCAGCACCAGACCCCGGGAAGGGCAGGGGAGGACGCAGGACCGCCTGCCCCTTGCAGCAGCACTGACCCCCTCGCCGGAGGCTCAGGCTTTCCCCAGGAGCGCAAGCTGGTAGTTACTTTGCAAGGGTTAATTCTTCATTACCGCTTGTGTTTAAGCCATGGCGGGGGTTCAGATCTGCCCGGTAACACTTTCTATTAACTCCGCAGGAATCACGAAAAAGCTCCTCAGGTTGAAAGGGCGGGCAGCCTGGGTCACAGCCTCCCAGAGCCTGGGCTCACCAGGGTACAAAAGCCCGGTTAGCAGCCCTCAGCCGCGGGAGCAAGGAACAGGTTTTTGGACAGTATCGAGACACCTGCTTGGGAGATGGAGGAGTGTGCAAACTCTCAGCAGTCTGGGGCTAGAGCTGCCTCTTGTTATGGCCTAGGCCACTTTTCAAGGCTTTTCCAGCGCCTAGATAAAGTAACACAATCACAGATAAAGTAACTAACGAATTCCCAGGGGAGAAGCAGCTTACTCCGGCAAAACAAACTTTCTCATTTGCTGGTATAGTCAAACACCTCCCTGAACTAAACTATACCTCTGTACTAACTCTTTTCCAGTCATACCATAGTTTATATTTGGAAGTGATGGGTGAGTTGCCCATGCAGTTACATCTACAAAGCTAGAGTATTTTCATAACCCTAACCAGTGCAGGTGTGCTGGCCAAATTTTAGACTTATCCCTACAGTCTTTTGCATAGCAGGGCCTTGTTTTCAGCTGGAGGTCTCGGACTCCACGCGCTACTTTGCAACTCAGCTAATCAAGCGCTAAATTTATATTGGTGCTACTCGCCCGAGCTCACTGCCTCGACTACCCAGCATTTTCTTGCTCCCCTCACCAGTCTCTGATACCAGTTTCTCAAAAATGCTCAGCTAGGAGCCAACCAGGAAAATACCCTCACCTCCCAGCCCCAGAAAATCCCCTGCGAGTTTTGGGGAAAACTAAGTGGGAGCCGAAGAACTGCAAAAGGGCTGGATCGTGTCCCCACCAAGCAGTTACGGAGCAGAAAGACGAGGCAGAGCACTAGGGCACTTCAGCCTTACTTCCCGAAAGACGGGTCTGCGGCAAACCGGCGCGGCTCCAAGAGGGGCAATCCCGTGAGCACGGCTGTCGGGGCAGAGCAGGATGCGCAGCCCCTTTCCCGACGCGTGCCACGGATGGCTTATCGCCCTGGGAGGGTGCCAGCCCGAGCCTATAGATACCGCCGGGCTGACCACTCTCTTCCTTTCCCCCTTCCCACATCTCTCCCCGAAGTAAACATGGGGGCTGAGGGTATACAACAAACTCACTCACAACTTGCGTTGGGGACTTTTTTGCAGGCAGAGTCCAAAATTGCCTTCCTGTTTCCAAACCTTTAAGGTGCAAAGAAGCCTGCCTAGGTTTTTATGGCCAGGAGTTCCTCCCGTTAGAGAGGTGAACAGTATACCAAAAAAAAAAAAAAAAAAAAAATGCACCGAATTCATGTTTGAAGGTCTTGAAGCACCCATTAAGGGGAAATTTTAGGAGCCCCCTATGACACCAACATCCCTCCCACAGAGCCAAAAAAGCCTGTACCATTACTCTCCCAGAACCACCCTGTAACATACGCTCCCCTTTGTATTCGCTTACCACCACCTTCTAGGAATCAAACCTTCGCATAGGACAGCCAAATATTTACAAAGTGGCTTGAAGCAGCCTGCTTGACACCGAGCACCCTTAGGATTTGCTGATGACCAGGAGCACCGAAAAATCAATTATCTTTTACAGCGAAGACGCTTATTTAAGAAACAAACAAATAAAAAGCTTTAGGTGGGGTCTGACAAGCCTTAAAACTTCCATCGCTACCTCCGCAACCAACACCTGCAAAAAAAACCCACGCTGAAAGGCAGCTCCTGGCATCCTCACCGTCTCCCAGCCGCACCAAGACGCAAACGCTTCTCCCAAGCTCTCGCAAAAGTATTTCAGGATTACAGCAGCATCCCATACCTGGACCATCACCGACTGGAGGGGGGGGGGGGGGGGGATGTTAAAACCCCTTTTGCCCGGGCAGGGGCGCAGCGAGGCGGGAGGGGAAGGGAGTTTAGCGATCCCATGCCGCCGGGCAGGGGGTCGTGGACGCCGGGGGGGCTCACCTGCCCGCCGGAGGCGGGCAGGTGAGCCCCCCCGGCGTCCACGACCCCCTGCCCGGCGGGGATGCCCCGCGTCCCCCCCCCTTTCTCCAACTTGGCGGAACCCACGAGGGCCAAGCGCGCACCCGAAAACATGAGGACAAAGAAAACCCCACGGAGCCGGGGGGGGGGGGGGGGGATATTTGGGGGGGGTGGAAATTTTGAAGGGGGGAGTCGGGAATTTTCAAGAAGAAATGGGGGGTGTCGGTGCGCGCCGCCGCCCCACGAGTCACTGACCTGCTGCAGGGGCATTTCCGAGAGCGGCGGGGGCCGGGGGCGGCCAGCCGGCGGTCGGGCTGTCCCAGGCCAGAGGGAGGAGGAGGAGGAGGAGGAGGAGGAGGAGGAGGAAGCGGCGTCCCCCTCCCCGCCCGCCCCGGCTCCCAGTCACAGCCGCGGCCTCCGCGCACGTGTGCCAGACGTCACCGGCGGCTCCGGGGGTGAAGCGGAGACACCGGCGGGGCACGGCCCGGCCCGGCCCCCCGCCCCGGGGGGGGGGGGGGGGGGAAGCGGGGCCCTTCCCCGCCGCCGGCTTCTGGCTCTTTGCACCCGTGCGGCGGGACGTGGCGGGGGATTATATTTTATTTTACCACCCCCCCCCTTCTTTTTTTTTTTTTTTTTTTTTTTCCTTTTAAATAAGACCCGGCAGCGGGGGGGAGGGGGGGGGGAAAAGGAGGCAGGAAAGTTTATTGCAACAAAGCGCTGCCTCCGCCTTTCCTGCCCTCCCTCCCCCACCAACCACCCCGCCCGCCCCCGGGCCCGGACGGCGGCGGGGAGAGGGCCTGCCTGGCGCTTGATTCCCCCCCACCGTCCCCTTCACCCTCCACGCGGGGACGGGGGGGGGAGAAAAAAAAAAAAAAAAAAAAATTACCGGGGGGCGGCCTCCGCCTCCGCCGAGAGCGGGCTGCAGCAGCGCCGTCCTGCCGGCGGGTCCGTGGGGGGTGCAGTACAGCGAGCTGCCAGCGGGCTGGCCCCCATCCGCCGCCGGGGCAAAGGCACCGGGAGCCTGGGAAGCGGCGGCGGAGGAGGAGACAACACAGGGCGCCCCCGCCGCCGCGCCGGTGCTGCGGATCTGGATGAAGGTGCCGGCGGCAAAGCGGGCCGGGAAGCCGGCGGGGGCTGCTCTGGAGTCCGTGGACGGTGCGGGCGGCGGCGCTGCCGGGGCCGGCGGCTGGAGTCCCCTTCTCATCCTTCCCTCCGGGTCTGTCCCCGCAGCCGCGTCTCCTCCTCCTCCTCCCCCCGGCCCTCCCTCCCCCCCCCCCCCCCGGCCTTCCCAGCTCCTTTCCTCCTCGATGCCGAGGCCCCGCGCAAAATACTGGGGGCTGCGGGTGCCGGGGGGGCCCCGGCTGCAGGATGCGGGGCGCCGGGGGGGGGGACGGAGGCGGCGGGGCGGGCAGATGCGGCGGATGGAGCGGGGCCGCTCCCGCTGTGTGGGGCCGGCTGGAAAATGGCTCCAGGAAGCGGCGGCTGCTGACAATGAATGAAGGGAAAGGAGACGGGTTACGCGCCAAGGGCCTCCCGCGAAACTCAGATTTCCCGCCCTCTTTTCAAACCAAATTTGCATGGCCCCGCCCCCGGGGCGCGCCCCGCCCGCCTCGCCGCCTCATTGGCCCCCGCCGCCCTCCCCGCCGTCCGACGGGGCGCCGCCCCCCACCGCCCCTCTCCCTTCCCACTGGCCCGCCGCCGACCCGGCGCGGCCGCGATTTGCATGCCGCCCGCCGATTGGCTGCGGGGGCGAGGCTGGGGGATTCCCCCTCCGAAGAGCCGGGATCCCGGTTCGCCCGTTCCCTGACAGTGACAGCTGCGGCGGCGCCCTGCCGCAACGTGCCCGCCGCAGGGGCCACCCCGGCGGGCGGGAGCGCGCCAGGCCCCGCCCCGCCCCGCCCCTCCCCTCGCCGCCGCCCCGCCCCTCGGCGCGCCCGCCGGGGTCCCCCCGCGGCGGCGGCGGCGGCGGCGGCGGCGGCGGAGGGGGGGGGTCCGGGTCCGGTTTGTAGCCCCCGGTCACCCCGAGTTCTCGGCAGGGTTTGCTCGGAAAGGCAGCAGCCGGTGCGGGAGGGGTTTTTAAGGAGCCGTTCACGGGCTGTCCCGACGCGGGATTCCCCGCTCCGGTAGCTGGAGAAGCACCGTCCGTGTCCCTCCGGCAGCTGCGTCCAACAGATCCTCAGCCTGCTTGAGGCATTTAATGTCTTTTTTTTGCCACGGAAAGCGAACCCTCGCCAAACTCTTCCCTTCCCTTAGGATCTGTATTACCTCCAGGAAGTAAAACAGTGGAACTGTGTCCACTGCCTGTTCCCGCTTTCTGGTAGTGTCTTCACTTACTAAATGCCCCCCTTAACTTACTAATTATAACTTATTAAATGCCCTCCCCCCCGCTAGCCATGCCCAGTGAAATTTCCCATGTTTCGTTTCCTCCCACACCCGCACACCCCCCACCAGTGCTCCCAGCAGACATGTCCAGGCTGACACCACTGAACTGGGCAGAGTAAGATCCTTTCCCTCCGTAACACTCCCCGTTTCCATCACTAGCAGGTACACGAACGAGCTGCTCCATCGAGTCTGCAACCCTGCCTATAGTTCTCCCCGGTCTGACCCCAGCTCAAACAGAGCCGATGCCTGCGGTGTGATGCTGTTGCACATAAAACGAGGGCATCTTGCATTCTGGGCATGTTCTCCATCAAAGGAGGAAATTCTGCTCTATTTGGTACTGGAGAGGCCTTGATTAAGCCACTGCATACAATTCTGGGCACTGCACGTTAGGGAAGATACAGCCTGGAGAGAATCCAGAGGAAATCACGGGCAATAAAACACGGTCAGAAAAATTTGTCCTGCTACGAAGGTTGGCTTTTGCTTTGTCGGGGTGAAAAGTAGGGGAAGAGGACAGGGCAGTGGTGATCTGATACACAAGAGGTCACAAAGAGATTGCTCTTCCTTCGTAGGGAGGATTGTGGACTTTTTAAGCAATATTAGATTTAGTCTAGATAATTGGGGATCAATAGATGTTGAAGAGAGGAAACTCTGCAGCAGCCTACCCAGGGGTACTGGAGATTTTTTAATAGACGAACAAGACTTCTTTTAGGGGGGATGCAAGTTCGGGCTGGGCATCCAGGACCTTTCCAAGTCTAAAAGCCTTTCCAAGTTCTTCATTATGGTCCTCCCAGACCAGGCAGGAGCAGGGCTTGGCTGAAAATTTTCACGTTCCTCTGCAGAACCTTAGCATTGTTATCTAAATCTGCAGTTCTGCTGCTGTGGACCGCTCTTAAGAAGTCAACCAGCAATGTCCCAACTTTGTGCCCGTGCCCGGCGTGAAGCAGCTGAGAGCTGTGCTCAGCGTGCCTTGGCCGCGACAGGTATAGCAGCACCTCGCTGGCCGGGTGAGGTGGATCCTCAGCATCTTTTATGGTTTTCCTCTGCCACGGTCTCTGCCATCTTCAGCAAACTACCCATCATGCGAGGGCATCCTATGCCAGGACTAGCTGCCTCGTAGCAGGAGAAGGTTACTGGGGCACATCGGAGGGCCAAAGCAGGGCAGAAGATGAGTGAGGATAGCAGGGGAAGAGGGAGGGAAAAGTCCAGATATAGAGAAATGTGCAGGCAGGCGGGCAGTAAGCTTGCTTATAGTTCAAAATAAAGATTTTTTTTTTTTCCATGTATGGAAATGGTAACACTACATTGCTTTTGCATATCCTAGAGGAAAGGGAATGGAAATGACAGGAAAGAACGGTAACCGTGGGCAGCTGTGAAAGAAGTAATGAGGACTCTTCAGGAAAGAGAGGAGAGGAAAAAAGGCATCTAGGAAACACTGTGGATAGAAACAACAGTATAAAAAATAGAAAAAAAGGAGGAAAAAAAGGAAATAATCAAGGATCCTGCAAGATGAAGAGAAGAAACATGGGCCATGTTGTTACATCATAAGGAAAGAAAAGCAATAAAGAAACAAGGTACAAACATAGCAAAGTGACAACAGCAAAAACAGAGAGTCCTTAGAGCAGACCTTTAAAAAGAAAGAACAGAGAAAGACTAAAGTATAAAAAGAGCCATGTAGATGTAGTAGAAATAGCCAGGATCCCAGGAGCAGAAACAAAACACAGTCAAACAGAGGGAGCAAAAGGGGCAGTGCACAGGCTAAGGCACGGTACACTTCAGAATTCATTTTCATACATTGGTTCTTTCATTATCTGAGTTTCTAGTAGCTCATTAGTCTGTAAAGGGCAAAAGTCAAGCGGTTGAAATAAAGTAAAGCTAAACTATAAACAGTTAAATCCTGTATTGTTTCTTTGTGTTTTGTTTTTCATTGTGAAGGAAAAGGGTCTGGCTTAACGCATAAGAAAGGGTAAAAGTTTCCAAGAAACAAGAAAAACCCTGTTACACTCCGAAGGACACTTCAGCTGAACTGCAATAAATCCAGAAAGACAACATCTATTTTTACATAAGAAAAAGAATAGAAGATAATAGAAGAATAGAAGAATAAAGGAATAGAAGATAAATCCTTACCCCAGCAGAAGAAGAAACTCTGCCAGGTAGCATTTCCCTATAAGCTAGTCCCAGAAATGCACACCAGCCGAATGGGATGGCCAGGAGATGCGGCCCGTATCATCTGAATGGGAAGGTCGCATGTTCCTAACTTCTGGAATTGGAGTTGTGCTGCGATTATGGTGTGGCTGGTGGAGAAACTTCAAAGAAAAGCATGGGGTTCATTCTGAAAAGCAACTTTGCTGTCCATAAACTGACTTGTGCAGCAAACACTGCTGGAGAAGGGGTGCGTTTTCTTTTCTTTAAACACAGATATTTCAGTTTGCAGCAGGACCTATTGAACATGTAATTCGCTTGCTAGAGCTAATGGAATGAACCTAAAGAAAGTGGGAAGTAAAACATACAAAAGAAGTGTGCAGAAAGCTACACAAAGAAAGATAGTTGCAGGCCCAAGAACCTCTGTTGGTCTATAAAAAACAAATTGCTGCCTACTGGGATGCCGTCATCCAGGTATCTATTGCAGAGAAAATACCCTGCAGAACTCAAAGGCTTAGGAGATACTATAATTAAGACTGATGGGCAGCTGTGATTTATCTTTCCTCGTGAGTATGGTACTACAGTACTACACTACTACCCTTGTGAGTATGGTCTTTATCTGTATGATGATACGCAATTTTATCCACACAGTCCATTTAGGGAAAATGGATGGACCTGTGTAATGAAGATTGCTGTCTTTGGGATTCTGACTGTTGTTGCAGGTAGCGGAAGCAACAATGGAGGTTAAGCTTTGCCTCGATCTTAAAATAGCTAAAAGCTGCCCCAGAGACCTGGATTCTAATGTGACTTCTCCCATAAAAAAGATTCTGCACAATGTGAAAATGAAGACTGCAGAAAAGTTCCCGATTTAAAAAAACTGTCTCTAAGAAAAGTTTGAATAATAATAGACATTAAATAAATGTATAGCTCTGCATACAGAATAATTATGAGGACAGAAAATACTGAACAGCTACTTACTACATGAGATCTGCCCATCCTTCATACTGAATGAAGAAATTGTGCAGGAATAATGTTCACATAATGAAAGACTGCACCATTATGCATACATGCAAGGGGCAGAACTGAGATTGTACAAAAAACCACTTTCCTAATTATTAACCTTTAAGAACTCAATTTCTTGAATTTTGGAGCTTGACTTCACAAGCATCCAAGGAAGATTTGAGAAGGGAGGGATGGGATTATATGCTCACAATCACACATCTGGAACACAACTTGCATGAGAGCAAACGGACATCTGGAGGGAGTACTGAGAGTGGTGGGATACGTGCTTTCAGCTGTCACTGAAAGTGTGGCACTCCATCATCCAGGTCATTAAAGAAGACGTTAAACACTGTGGCCCCCAGTATTGATCCCTACCAGGCACCACCAATGACTGGCCTCCAGCTGGACTTTGTGCTGTTGATGCGAACCCTCTGGGCCTCACGGTTCAGCCAGTTTTCAATCCACTTCACTTAACATAGCCCACACTTCACCTGTTTGCCCATGAGGATGGTACAGGAGACACTGTCAAAAGCCTTACTGAAGTCAAGATAAACATCATCCACTGCTCTCCCCTCATCCACTGAACCAGTCAATCTCTCTGTAGAAGGCTATCAGGTTGGTCAAGCATATCTTTGTCTTCATAAATCCAAGCTGACTACTCCCAATCACCTTCCTGTCCCTCATGTGCTTGGAAATGGTTTCCAGGATAATTTGTTCCATCACCTTCTTAGGGACTGAGGTGAGGCTGGCAGATCTGTAGTTCCCCAATCCTCCTTCTTGCCCTTCTTGAAAACGGGATTGACATTCGCGTTCTTCTAGTCGTCAGGATCCTCTCCCAGATGCCAAGACCTTTCACAGATTATCAAAGTGGCCTCACAGCGATGTTGGCCAGCTCCCTCAGCACTCGTGGGTACATTCTGTCAGGTCCCATGTACCTCCAGTTTGTTTAAAAGTTCCCCAACTTGATCCTCCTCTACCTAGGGTAAATCCTCCTTTCTCTAGACCTTCCCACCGGTCTGTCGAAGATTCCCAAAGGCAAATCTTACCAGTAAAGACTAAGACAAGGCAGGCATTCAGTACCTCAGCCTTTTCCATGTCCTTTATCACCAAGTCTCTTTCCCCATTCAGCAGCAGGCTCATGTTTTCTCTCACCTTCCTTTTGCTGTTGATGTACCTAGAGAAGCTCCTCTTCTTGCCTTTCACATCCCTCTCCAGATTCAACTTCAGGTGGGCTTTGGCTTTCCTAACCCCATCCATGCATGCATGCTTGGACAGCATCTCCATACTACTGCCGGGTCACTTGTCCCTGCTTCCACCTCCTATGTGCTTCCTTCTTACATTTGAGTTTTGTCAGGAGCTCCTTGTCCATCTATGCCAGCCTCTTGCTGCCTTTGCTTGAGTTCCAGCTCACTGGGATGCACGAATCTCCAGTGTGAAGGGGGTCATCCCTGAAAAGCAACTGATCTTCTGGTCTCCTCTTCTCTCCAGGACAATCAATCTCCCACGGGATTCTTTTGGGCAGATACCTGAAAAAGCCAAACTCTGCTCTTTTCCAGTCTGGGTTGTGATCCTACTTTTTGCCTTGCTCCCTCCACACACGATTGCCATCTTAGGATGACATCTTCTGAAGCAGCCACTAAGCACTAGTGAATCTCTGCTAAGCAATTGCAGGCCGTGATGTTTAGTATGTTTCACTTTTCAGAAAAAAAAAATGCAGAAAAATTGTATTAGAGCTATCCTTGACCAAATTTCAAGGCTTTACTTAAAAGAAAAGCCTGCCAGTTTTTTTAAAAGACAGCTTATGTTCCTTTGCCTTCTTTCTCAAGTAGTTTAATAGTTCCGGGCAAAAATGTCAGGCTGAGGCCATCATCTTTGTGAAATTTCAGGCCAAATGAGTTAGCTTTTAGAAGGCAACAGATGATTGAACAACTGGGTCTCAGAATGAGAAATGCTGGATAACCTTAAGTAGAGGCATGCCTACCCTCCCAGAGAATAACATACAGGCATCCCTCCTGGAGAGCAATTTGAGAATAAACAGGATGGAGCTGCAGTAAAGTAATAGCAGATTCTGCTTTTGTGCAGGGGGCTAGATATTTGGGACATTACTGGAAATAATCTAATATGATTCCACAACCTTTGAACATAGTTTATGTCATTAGACCCTTTTTCCTCTTAGCTGGAACTCAGTCTTAAAAAAAAAATCCAACTAACCAACGAAAAAAAATGAACCCTTTTGAAGTAAAAGCCTAAATAAAACCTGGGCAAATTCATTAACCATGTTTACACTTATAAAATTTACAGGGATTATAATGGTATTTTCTAGGATAGAGACCAAATTTTAAAAAACAGAGAAATGAAACCAAACAAACTAAACTTCCTTATTCTGTAATTTCTACTAAAAAGGTGATCTGAGAATTTAGGGGTGAAATTACTCCTATGAGCAGCATGTGATCTAGTTACTGAGTATATTTACTTAACAGTTTCTGGAAACATTTACAAGAACTATCGTCCCTTAATTTTTAAAAGGCATCAACCTTAAAATGTCACTTTGCCATAAAAAAATTATTAGACACAGGCACAACCTTTTTTACCAATGAGCCATCCCTCCTGTTTCGGTGGTTTCAGGGATAGCAGCAGACCACCTAACTAGAGCGAGGGCATACAGTAACACAGCATCACTTGGTCGCATCTCCTCATTATACCTGTGTAACATCCATTAATCATAGTTATCAAAAGAACTTTGTAGTGTAGAAATGATTGCTTGGTTCATATGAGTTTATTTTTCAGGGTTAATGATTTTTTTTTTTTTTTTACTTTTGGCAAGGTGTCATGGTTTAACCCCAGCCAGCAACTAAGCACCACGCAGCCGCTCACTCACTCCCCCCCACCCAGTGGAATGGGGGAGAAAATCGGGAAAAGAAGGAAAACTCATGGGTTGAGATTAGAACGGTTTAATAGAATATAAAAAGAAGAAACTAATAACGATAGTGATAAGTCTAATAAAATGACAACAGTAATAATAAAAGGATTGGAATATATAAATGATGCACAGTGAGATTGCTCACCACCTGCCGATCAACGCCCAGTTAATCCCCGAGCGGTGATCCTCCCGCCCCCACTCCCCCCAGTTTATATACTGGGCATGACTATGGTCACATG
Source organism: Harpia harpyja (assembly GCF_026419915.1). Lineage (NCBI taxonomy): Eukaryota > Metazoa > Chordata > Aves > Accipitriformes > Accipitridae > Harpia > Harpia harpyja. The sequence continues at coordinate 6,465,054 of NC_068940.1, forward strand.
GTATGGAATATCCCTTTGGCCACTTTGGGTCAGCTGCCCTGGCTGTGTCCTGTGCCAACTTCTTGTGCCCCTCCAGCTTTCTCGCTGGCTGGGCATGAGAAGCTGAAAAATCCTTGACATTAGCCTAAACATTACTTAGCAACAACTGAAAACATCAGTGTGTTATCACCATTCTTTGCATACTGAACTCAAAACATAGCACTGTACCAGGTACTAGGAAGACAATCAACTCTATCCCAGCCGAAACCAGGACACAAGGTCATCACAGCCTGTTCATATTCCATAAGAATCTCAATTCTTTGCATGTAGTCACATATTTATGTGAAAAAAACCTCCTGTATATATCTATAAGCTTGTAACATCTTCCATTTCTATACTTCACTACCTACATACATTGGTAAACATACAATTTTGATTTGCAGAAAATGATACTTACGAAAATACAACCAAAATCATGCATGCATTATAAATTCTGTATGTCAGCGTAGTTCAGCTTTAGGGAGGATTTTAGTGAGGAACGTCAAGTCTGACTATCTGCTTGAGGAGATGGAAGGGCACTACGCCCCTATCACAGAAAGACCGAAACATATACTTGACCCTATGCAGGCTAGTTGTTATCACAAGGTGACTTTGTATGTGTATTGCAGGATTAGGGGATCGGCTGCTTGCTAGACTGTCGCTCCTTCTGCTGCAAGTTTCTGCCTTTCCTTTTGTGGGATTACAGCACACCTCGCAGTTCTCACCCTCTGAGAACGTGGCCCAGTGCAAGGGGTTTCACTAGCAGGGAGAAGAGACTGTTCCTCTACGGCACGTTTCGATCCCTTTTGTCAATTTAGTCCAAAGAGTTAAAGTCCATAGTAGCCTCCCGCACCGTGTCCTCACACAGCAATCAATTGAAAACTTGTTCATCTTGATCAAGTGCTATTTAAAACACAAAGCAACATAAAATATAGCTGCTCTCAAGCCATCTAACCCTCTTAAGTCTACTACTCAGACCTCCAATCTTTAAGTTCTTTCAGCCTTTGTATAACTGACCCCATTGCCTTCCAAAAGACCAAACAATCCCCTTGTAATAACCAAGCCTAAACAATTGTTTGTGAAGAGACCTGGCATCCAGAGGGGATTTCTCCTGGCCCTTGGAGCATGCAGAAGTCTGTGGGACAACTATCCATGCAGGCCCTGAACCTCACATGCTCATAACTTCAGGAGAAGAACTGGCTTCAAAAGGTTGTTAAGATCAGGTATGTACTATTGATAATATATGTTTTGTTCATTTTTGTGTATTTTTATCTTCAAGAAAAGCAAGTTATTTAGGGACTTTTTGGGTGAAGCAGTTCCAGGGCATTCTGATAGGAATCTGTTGCAATTTCATCTTCTGGAGTTTTCTCCAGTTTTCTTTGCTGGAGCAAGGGCTGCAGTCCAGGTCTCTGGATCAATCACTGAAATCACTTGCTGAGGAGTTGCTCAGGCAGTGGTCTGGCTGGCGGTGGAACAGCTCCATTGGAGGGTGCCCGCAGCCCACGCACTCTCCTAGGACAGAGATACATGTTCAAACCCATTTTCCAAAGCAGACAGAAGACAAATTTGAACCTAGGCCTCTAATATCCCTTGTTGTGGGCAAACCAGGAGAGAAAATTTCAACTTCTGCTCAGCAAGTAACTAGCTGTGAAGAGCTGGAGTAAGGACCCCTCTGAAGCTTCCTGCTCATTTGTTTGGGTTTTTTTAAGGGTGGAAGGCCAGCCCTTAATCTTGGGTGCCTGTTTCTCTCCATGCACTGGATGGGAAGAGCTTGGGTGTTTAGTTCAGACCCGTAGGTCTCCCTCGGCGGCACAGAAACGGCTGCTGAGCACACGGCTACGTGGCAGGAGCCTGGGCTGGGGACGAGGTGAGGTGGGTGGCAGAGAGCGAGGAAGAGCATTGATGGCTGCGTGGCCGGGGACTCTTTCCTTCCCTGGGTCAGGGGCTACAAGACAGGCACCACAGTGCTCAGCTTATATCCCTTACATCAATCCAGCTCAAAATTACCTCCTATTAGAGGAGACGGGAGCAGGGCTACTTTATTAGGGCGCTGTCTCTTCTGTAACTAGAAGATTTTAATCTCTGTGTATACAAGGTCTCCTTTATTCTTCTTTAACTAGTGGGCTTGTTGTAGGAGAGTTATACTAGTGGAATGTCTTAATTCAGTCCAGGTTTGTTAGGTTTCTTTTCCACATTCATCCAGATCAGATAAATCGCATGCTGTATTTACTTTTTTGAATGCTTGCCTAAAGAGTCTATGCACTGAGGCTCTTTCTCATAATGTGCTGACTTTTGGAACCGACTATTTACAGGCTTTGGCAAAATGGTTAGATTTATTATTTATTAACCAGAAAACCAACAGCCCTTTCTTTTAGAAATGTACAGAGTTGCACAAAGTATACTGTGCTACCAAAATTACAAGTTACGTTCTGGATTTTTTCATAATTCCTATTATCTATGGTTTGATAGGTATAGTCATTACCATTTTTGGAGATGGAAATCCTTTTCTTCCTTCTCTTTCACTTTCAAACTTCCCTAACCTTTCATGAAATCTTGTTCCATCAAGAATTTTTGTAAAGTTTGCTTTGAGATCATTGTTAGATTTTTCTGTGCCTTATGAAGAGGCATTTCTTTACTGTGGTTTTTAAAATTTTCTTAAATAAATCCACCTTTCACCTCACAGTGGGTTTTTATAAGTAGAGTTATATCCATCCTTATCTTCCTCTTTAGTACGCCTAGATAGAACATCAGTTAGCATTTTTATTTGGTTTGAATTGTTCTGTCAATATAGCTTTTTCAGGAATATGGCCTTGCTTCTCCAGTACCTGGCAGCTTGTCCAAAAACTCATACTTCATCATCACAGGAGTTCAACTGCAAGACATGCGTTTTGGTGGCATCAGAAGTATTTACAACAAATAATAATACTTTCAAATAATGCTTGAATATTATTACAGCATATAAAGGCTTCAGAAACCCATTCTATTTAGACTACAGTGGAAACCAAGTTAGCGAGAGCCCAAGGTTTTCACACGTGGTCAGAACTATCTCTGTGGGACTATCTTCTGCCATCCCTGTCAGAAGCTACGTGCTAGCAGAGCATAATGCTAATGAAGACATTTGGGGAATTCCTGTTTTCTGACTTTTGGCCTTCTGTTTTGTCCAGAGCTGTTCAAATTAGGTACTTTTTGGAGACACATGAGCATGAGGTAGAGGAAGAGCAATCCAACATTGCTCCAACATCATCCGTAGCTGATTCAGGCTTGAGCACTGGCCCTAAGAGCCTCTGCTCTTAGGCTGTAGTTGCATGCACAACTTGAGCAGGCAGAAGCTGCCACTGCCACCAGAAGAAGCCGTCCTGCCTTTCACTTATCATTTGTTCCTGTCCCTGTGCTACCCCTCCCTTTGCTTGTGGCTGGGGAACTGATCTGAGTTAGAGCCAACTATTATTTGGGCTGGGTTGGTCTCAGCTTGTATTGGTTCCTGATCTGTTTCACTGCAAGGCTGCACAGAATTTTTTTGTGCCGACACAAGTGAGGGGACAACGTGGAGGCAGGGATGATCCAGATGCCTGGAAAAAAGGGAGCTGAGACACCACCAGCTCAAAGAGTTCATGAAACTCCAGCCTTTTTCTTGACTGTGCTTTGCAGGTGTTCAGTTAATGAGGTCAGTTGAATTTTTGCTGTTTTGCCAGCAAAAATTTTCAGTTGTTCCTCTTCCATCTCTGCATAACAGGTGATCTACGCTACTTCCCATTCCTCTGGGCTTTTCTTGCCGCTCCTGCTTTTCACGGTGGGATGCTGGGAGCGCTGAGTTCAGGGAAGATGTGGCTGTCACAGCTGCCCACATCCCAGGCAAGACAGTGGAGTCTGGTGGTCAAAGAGAAAATTGCAACCAACGAGATCTCACCTTCCACCGTTGAGATCTTCAGCAAGCAGCTTTGGCCTTACAGCTTCTGCTCCATCCGCACAACAGAAGCCCCACGGAGGCTTCCTCTTGGCTGAACCACAGCTGGAAAAACTGCTTAACACTGCATGTTCCTAACAGCAGTCTCTGTACTCTGTTGACTGTAGAAGGGATCTTGGCGGGGCTGATGATTTCTCTTGTTGCTGTGGCTCTGAGCTGTGCTTGGTCTGTTGGAGTGCAGCTGCAGATCCATGTTCCCTCAGACCTGGCAGTAAAAGCTGATATAGTAGAGACCAGCTGGCATCGTCCCACTCTCCAGGACTCTTCTGCACAAAATGGGTGTAGGGGTAATACCATCTGCCCCCAAACTTGAGGGAAGAACCAGCTGCAGATGCAGCTGGGACAAACAGCTACAGGAGCAGCTGTTGATCAGCCTCTTAATCTCGGTTTTAATGCACACCTATCCTTGGCAAGGTCCTATTTGCCTACTTTTCTTATTATTTACTTAGGTTGGCCTTTCTCAGAACCTCCTCCCACCAAACAATGCCATTTCCTGCCACTACTTCCTTGCAGTTGATTTTGCTTTGATCTCAGCAGTCTTTGCTTCTTTAAAAGAAAAATAATCTATTTATAACTGAGTATCATTGCACTCCGTGGGTACCATTGCAAGGACAAGGATTATAAATATTAGAATAGTTGGCTGTTGAGGTTGTGAGTGATAGTGGTGAGATGGGAGGGACTCTGAATAATATCACAAAGACGAGCAAATCTTTCTCCCTTCTTCTGGAGAACTTCCATAAGCAAAAGCGGGGTGCTATGATGTGGCTGTCAAAGTCTTAGAAAATGATGAAGCTTGTGGAATGGACAGCTGTGAGATAAGACACTAATGTAAATTGCTCTGTACTTCTAGTAGGGAACAGTGTCTGTTGTGATGCAGTCCTTTGCCCACATGGAAAACTCCTTGTCAGCTTTTCTGGTCCCTATGTGTCCCCAGGTTTGAGCACAATCTGGTCATGCATAAAGATTTTAGGATTCAATTCTCAGAATGATCAGTCTTGCTATGCATCTTTTACAAAACCAAAGAGATTCAAGTCCATGAAAATCCTCATTAGCCAGACATCAATATTCTGAGACTAAAGAGAGTGGCTGTTGAAAGAAGCATATACTTGCAAAGCATATTATTATTTATCAAGGTGAACAGAAGGGAAATGCTTCTCTGATTTTAGCTCTTTTTTTTTTTACTTTTGTGTAAAATATCTTTCTTACTATAATCAGAACAAAGATAATTCATGTCTCATTTAAATTCTAAACTTAGAATAGAAAATAGAGGCTTTCGCTCTGTTTTTCGTAAACAATTTAGCATTTTAATTTCAGAAAATGTATGATGCAAGTTGAGTTAACTCTACTAGGGTTTAAATGCAGTCTTCTTTTGGTCCTCAATTCACTTTTATGTCTGACTCAGCTGGGAAGATCTTGTCTTTCTGGGAAAGAGATGCAGCAAATCAGTTGGGAAACAGCAGATTTCTTCAGATCTCACATTCATCTGATTTTGCAGTATGCCATTTCTAAGCTTGTGAGACAGATGGGAAACCTTAGGAGCTTGGAAACTTTGGAGACTGTTGCACTGAGATTAGTGAGAACTTCATGAACTAGTCAACAACTTCATCAGTGTTGTATCAAATGTTATGTCTCTCTGCATTCCAGGAAACACCATGGGTAAATCTCTCAGAAATACAAGAAATCTCATTTTTGAGGTAAAGAGCAGCAAAGACAACAGAATGATTGCACACTCCTGATTTACCCAATGGGGAAGCACTTCTGAAATACACAAAAAGCCTGAGGAGTGTTATAAAATGCACTGCCTGAAGATTGCTTTCTCGATCTAAGGACTGCCAGAAGCCTCCGAAAGGGTGCTGTGCTGCAGAACAAAGAGCCAAGCATCGCGTGCATGTACTTGACAGGTTCACACGCTGCTGATGGAGGACACTGGCGTTAACTTAGCAGAGAGTTGTAGAAGCAGAGAAGGCTGCCAGGACACACGGTGGTTACGCAGGTCAGTCTCCTGCTTGAAGCTGAACTATTGCCTGACTAGATCAAGTCAGATGTGACCTTGAAATGGAAGTGTCATGACAGACAGCAAGAAAGTCCCCTGATTACCAGCTCCCCAGTAACAAATTGTAGATTTCTTTTTCTTCCAGATGCACTGGTCATAACCTTACCTACACACGCTTCCTCAGTTCACTGACAACTCTCTGTTCTCTTCCAATTTATAAAGCCCTACTCCCCTACCAAAAAAACCCCATGCAAAATAACAACAAGCAAACAAAAAGATACATATCCAAGTCTTCTCAACTGTTGCTCAGAATCCCTTTCCACCCACCACCAGTTTACATTCGTTTTAAATTATTGTGTACTTAGGGAAGCAAGGATTGCTACTGAGAAAATACTTACAAACCTAATAACTAAGTGCAGTCAAGTTTTTTTAATAGCTAGGTTTCCTTGGTGGTGCCTATTTAGGGAGATTGTGATTTAAGGTTAAAAAAAAACCAGCTGTGCTAGTACAAGTACGAGGACAGTGAGTAACTCGGTGAATACTGATTTCACAGGAATGCCAGCAAAGTATGTTAATAAAGTCAATGCTGAGCAATACACCTTGCTTCTGCCTGTCATTGAGGCTCTTTGTCTAAAGCAGGGCTGTCTGTTTAAAGAGCATCTTCTTGTGCTCATTGAAATTATAACAACAACTGTTTATTACAATAACAACTGTTATTGCACCTGCTCACTCCCAGGCATCTGAAGATAGTCAATGTTAAAATGAAGTTACCCTTCATACAGAGTTCATTGGTTACATCGAACCAATGTACAAGCATTAACAGTTTAAATTGGGATGTAAATGAAAGGAATAGCAGAAGTAATCCTGCTGTTAACAGGCAGAGAATGGTGTGCAGGCTAAGGAACAAAAATTATCCTCTGTTTCTGAGTTTCGATATTTCCTCATCTTTGTTTTCAACAAGACCCATTTAGGTTCAGAGGATGCATATCTTGAGATCTTTTGGCAAGAGGTGTGCAACTTTAACCATCTGAGCAGGGTACATTTACAAAGCAAGAGCTGGAAGGTGTTGGGCTGGGAGGTGGTTTTTCTCTTCCTTCCTGGCTGGAGGTGGGCCCAAAGAAGGTAGGACAAGGTGGGTGAATTCAGTGTTCTGTACTCATAAATTGTTCTGTGAGAAATTCTTTCCCTTGATTTTTGTCTAACATAGTTTTGCTGAGGAAGAGCTTACTTTTTGTGTGCTACTGAATCAGGTGGTGTTGCACCTTAATTCCTCTAGGCCTGAATTTAAAAAAATGGCCTAATTTGTGCCTCTTTCTGTAAGAAAGAGAGACATGAACAAAAAAACGTAGAAGCAAAAATCTCAGGTGAGGTTAACTGTCCAGAGACTTATGTGTTACTGAGAAATTAAAGAGCATCACGGAATGCTTCTGGGCATGGATTTAATTTTATTTTTTAAACTTTTAAATTATTAGAACAGTTGCTGGCATGGTTTTGGTTCAGACTAACTACCATTCTCCCAAAACAGTTCTGGGCATAGTTCAGGAGTTGCTGCCGGCTCAGGACCATTCCTGGTAAACCCCTTGAATGAGGCCACCCTATTTTTGGAGGATATTGCGGACTCCTAAATTTCACTGATACATCCTACTAGTTCACCCAATGATTTATGTTTTATTAGAATACTAAACTGCAGTTCCTGGAAAGAAATTAAAACTTGATTTTAATATCAAAAGAGGTGGAATGTTCCCCACTTTCTTTGAGAATTTATTCCTCTAATCATTTGAGCTTACTGTCTGTTTTGAAGCACATGGCTCCAATTTCCAGTCACTGATTGTTTTGTTGTTTTTTTTTTTTTCTGTTAGCCTACAGTCATTCAGTACTTCCTTCTTCGGAAGATACTTATACACTGTAATCAAACCTGAATTTGATAAGAGTTTGTGTTTTTCAGGCCTCTGTTCATCAGGTGTTTTCTACAGCTCTGTAATAAATACTGCTGCTCTCTTCCGTATCAACACCCATTTTCAACATCCTTTTAAATAAGGATGGCTAATGCAGTTGTGCAGGCTTCTAGTGTAGTAGTCTTAGTTCTCAACTCCCTCCTTCCTACAGTTTCTCTCTGCATTATTTTCCAAGCTGTGCCAATCCTCAGCATTGCACTTGGAGACTTTGTTCAGCTACTGTCTCCTGCAATTCCTCCCAGGGTCACTGCTGTCCAGCCTACAGCCCCCCATGCTGTAGGCAGAGCCTCTGTTTCTTGTGCAGTTGTATGTTTGGCTACAATTTTTTTCAAAAGGTCCAGGTCATCCCAGAATGACTCAGATCGCTCTGTACAAGTGCCTTGCCTGCTCAAGTAACTCTAATCAGGCAAATCTATGTTGTGCACAAATGTTATGGGAAGTGATATTTACAGCCTTGAAAAAATTTTACTATCTTCATTTAATAATAACCACAAATATAATACAGATGTCAGACTAACAAGGCCCTGCAAAAGTATCTGTCAACAGGAATTCATTGACTTTATTTCCTAATTTTTAACATTTATTTAATTTTTATTCTACATTGGGCTGCTGTCTCTTTATCCATTTTCCATTTGTTAAACATTTCTTTGAATACTGTCCATTTTGTTGTTAATATGGGATTTGTTCTTTTAAAAAAAAATCAGCATGTATTTAAGGAGCTGCTACAAATCAGATACTTGGTGATTGCATTCAGGCTTCAGCATCATATTCTTTGGGACAGATTTCTGTGAGTATGGACTGGTTTCTCAAGATTAGAAAAGCCTTAATAAGGGAATGTCCTGAGCCAGTTTCACTGTAAACTACAAGGGGACAATGTAAAAATGGAGCTAGCTATCTGGCAATGAAAATAGTATTTGAAAATGCAGACAGTATTGTGGAAAAGCTTTTGTCTGGCCAATTCTGTATTCTTACCAAAGTCTTTTATAAAGTACCCATCTAACTCTAAAAAGCAAGGTATTAGAGAGGAAAAAAAACAATTTAACCTGAGTAGCAGTTGATGAATGTGAGTGGTTGTAAATCTGGAGTGAAGTCTGATTGTAAGTCTGGAGTAAAGTAGAGGTTAAAACTGTTATCCTCATCTATTCTGATATATCAAACACAGAGCAGAGCCCTCCATGAAGTTCAAGGTTCTCAAGTTTCCTTAGACCAAAGACATACACATAGTTTATAGAGTCCAAATAAACAATTAGCACAGCTTTTTTAAAACAGCTAACCCATTTCTATTTGTTACTAGCCCAGCTGGTCAATTATTTGCTTCTCAGCATGCCTGCTAACCATCTAGAAGTTTCTACTGTTATATTCCTGACCATGTATAACATATTTACAGTAGAATTTCCTCTTTACACTTTTGCTGTTAAACAGGGTCTTGAAATATTTGCTTGGACTATTAAGTATTTTCAAGTCTGTAGTTTCTTGCATTTCCTGTTCATAGTCTTGAATTCAGAAATGAACTTCAAGTGCTAAAAGCCATTCAGTTTTACTTTTCAGCAGTAAATACCTTAGGCTATCTCCTAAGTTACAGAACTTTGCACTATATAAAATGTAAGCCAAACACAATCTTCAAGTATAGTCACATACTTAGGGTGTTTCCTTATAACTATGAAGCAGTAGCTGGGTTTTTCTTGTGCTCAGCCCTCTCAGGCTGAGGAACCCCAAAGATGGTGCCAGAAACTTGAAAGCTGTTCACTGATGCATGGGACAGCCTCAGGCACATCCTGCAGAGGTAAAGGATGGTTTGTTTATCTACAAGGGATATTCCTGCCAGTAAAACTATTGCAATTTGCAGCTGGCAATGAGTATGTTATGCAACAGAGAGTTAGTACCTACTGAAAGGAGCCCACTTCTGGGAACAGTGTGATTTTTGGATCCACAACTTGTTCAGAATCCTTAGTGAGCTGGAATAACTTTACATCAGAACAAATCTTTTAATCATTTAGTGGTTTTCATGTTCTTGTTTTCTTTCCATTACGTCCCTTGGGAATATTAGGATTATCTGTGTGTTCTGCACTCTTTGGCATATCCAAAAATGAAGATGGATGCTATATCTGCAGGGATCTTAAAGCAACACATTTGGACTTTGTGATAGAATTTTTTTATTTCATGATACCAGCATGTGTGAGAAACCAAAGGAATAGTTTGAGCAAGCAGTCAGCTCTTAATTACCTGCACACCCAACCTGAGCTGAATTAAGTAGAGGCAAATTAGAATGGGAGTTGCAACATTAGGTCATGTTTTACCATCCTGTGCAGCACAGACTAGTTTCAGCCTTCCAAAAGTCTAACGTAAAACGCTGGGATGCTGTTACCAACCTGCCCTTCCACTCCCATGCTCAGAAAAACCCTGCAGGAGGAAAAATCTCTGTGAAAAGCTATGGTTTGCCAATGTGGAGAGAACAAATAGCCTGCTTTTCCTTCCCTCCCCCAGTATAAAATCGAGTGTGGGGCCACATGGAAAAGTTGGCAAATCCAATGGAAAAGGGAAGCAGAGACTGCTGAGCAGGGACACTCAGAGTTAGTATACTTTCAGGAGTATTAATTCTCTGTTGCACCCTATTGTTTTCTTCTGCACGTCACAGGAGTCAGAGTGCTTTGTGGGGAGAGTCAGGCCATGACAGCACAGTCACTGAACAAGCTCCTCTGCAGTGGCTGAGGAGATGGCTTTGCCTGCATGCGTGGGGGTTTGGGACTGGAGTCCTGGGCAGTGTTCTTTTTCAGATAGCATCCCATGACCTCTTCATTTCACTGGTCCCACAGCCTGGGTGCGGAGAAGATGCTTCCCGTGGGTAGACGCAGCGGAGCTGGAACCACTCCTTGTCTCTTACAAGACACACAACACTTGGATGCCTCCCTCTGTTTACATGGTAGATGTAAACTGCAATCCTCTACAGTTTGAATTTAAACCAAAATCATTACACTGCTTGGTTTCAAGACAGCAGGGAGCTCTCCCTAAAGGAGCAAGGAGCTCTCCTTCAGCCAGGCCTCTAAAATCAGTAGCAGCATTTGAAAAAACCCATATAGCTAGAATATATGTCACCCATAGTAGCACACAGCAGTGAGATAGATCAGCAATCTATAAGACGTATCTGCAGGCTAGCTAGAGAAGATAAATTCAGGTTAGATCAGAAGCCTAAATGCTTCCTTATAGGGATAACTCAGGCAAGCAGCAGACTTCAATGGAAACTACGGGGGTTCAATAACTACATAATGGCGATCACCCTTATTGACACCTTGGCTATGCATAGGATGGAAAAGGAGATCTTTCATTAACTGTAGAGAAGGCTCTCACTACAGCAGATCCGTATCATACTCTATCAAGTAGAATGCAATTTGTCAGTTCCTGTGTTGCAAATTATGATGATATCTGTTTAAAAACATATTTGCAAGCAGTCAGCTGGCAAGTGCATTACACACTGGCCCATCTGTTACCACAGTAATTGGGTCAGCCACTTCAGAAGAAGCTATTTTGCCCATGTAGTGACAGAAGCAACGACCTCATATGAAGAAAGCCTGTATCGGACCAGGGATTCTAACAGTGGGATAGAGGAAAGAAAATATTCCTATGGAACCAACTGGAAACAGCAGACCCCATTAGGCACGTCTTCAACTGAGGCTCTGGAGAAGGTCTAATTGCACCTCAGAAATGATGCTGAAGGAAAACAAGGGAAAAGGTTCCGAAAGTTATCATTACAGAGGGGACTGCAACCTACCTAAAGAGAGGGTTGCCAGGACGAGCTGTTTTCCTGTCCAGCGCTACAGATCACCAGCTTCAGCACCCTTCTGTTAACAACAGGTACTGCCCATGTGAAAAAAATGATACTGGGAAGGTACTGGTGTATTTTAATTTTTTTGGTTGGCAATTTTAATTTGGAGCTTCCTTTTTAATAAGAGTTAATAACAGAGTTGGTTTCTGATCTAAAGATAATCAAGTTTTTGGTTAGAAAAATTACAAAGTTATAACTCCTATTTTAGCTGTTCGTGACAGGAGAATCAGGCCTTCCTCTACACTAAGTATTCATTTTTTCTCTTCTCTCTCTGTGTCTCTCAGGGCAATTATCCATTAGAATAACTTTGCTAGGATTATAACTCTTCCCTATCCCTAGCAATTTTAAAAGCTGGAGTACCTGCCTTTCTTAAAGTTAGGCTCTAGTCTGAACAAGAAATAATTGTTACAAAAAGCTTATGTTACCTCATCAGAGTGGATTTTTTTTTTCAGTCTTTAACCCCTGAACCTTTTTAATTTTCTCTTCTGAGACAAGCTCCATTACTATATGTACAGAATGAGTTTCTGAGAGTTCAGGTGTCCATGATGCCTTGGCCACCTCGGCAGTATAAAGTCAGGTAAGAGCTTTTTGTAGTGAAACTCAACAGCTTCTCACTGACACAGATATATGGAACATATGTAAAACAAACTGAGAAACTAAGCAAAACTTCCTCTCAAATGTAAGGGAAGCATCTTATAGCTTAGTTAGAGATTAAGCACGAAAAATACATACACATTCTCCAAATGAAGTCCAAAACTGATTTAGTGGAAAGAAAGCTAAAGGAGGAAGACAAAAGGAAAGTTGAATCCTTCTAAAATGAAGTTTCATACATTGTGCTCTCCCACTAGTTCAGACTTTGTGATCACCAGGGTCACTTCTGGCCTTATAGCCAGTGAATCTCCACTGCCAGCAATGTGTGAGTGGAACTTTCAGCTACATCAGCCATTTCCATCACTTCTTTCACACCAGACTTACTTTAAAATTCCCCGAAGTATTTAACAGAGTCATCGCTTGAACAAGACAACAGTTGCTGAAACTCATTAACATTTGACTTAATCTAGCAGACTGCATCACTGCCAATCAATCCATTTCTTAGATGAGCCTGTAAAATGAGCAGTGAAAAACATCCAGCAACAGCAAGCTCATCACATTTCTGCCAGCTTGGGCAAAGGGCTTGTTGCTAGTGGTAAGGGAGCTGACTGTTGAAAGAGAAGCTAAATGGTAGGACTGAGGCAGACAGGGTAATATTCAAACATCGTTTCAATACATGCGATCATGTTATCCATATAACACCAAGCCCCTCAGTGCAAATAGTCTTTGCGTACTTTTCTGTTGCACCGTTCTGACGGCACTTGGAGGCCCAGTTTTCTATGTCTGCACCATCTCAGCCTTGTGGGAAATGCATGCTGTGTTATGAGATTGGTCTAGTTGGACTGCTCATAAAACTAAACACTTACCTGGACACCCAGCTTTATAGTAGGGCAGACTATTACTTTTTATTTTCCTGCACTGCTAAGAAACCTGGAATCTGGTCACATACAGTCACTTTAATACTGTAGGCATGGTAGTCTCTCTGAGAAGCTGCTAAAGCAGCAAGGCTCAACTTCAGCTAAATTGTCTTCCTTAACCAGGTCTTCTTTTTCCTACAGAAGTAGCCTCATGCTTATGGGACAGCCAGAAGGTGTGCCAACACCCATACTAAGTTTATAAAATATCTGCTGACAGATGTGATTGACAGGAGACTTTGAAGGTGAAGGTCTCAGTTTCTCTTCCTTGTAGTATCCACAGCCTTTCTTTGGTGATCCTGGCTTGAGGCAGTGACACGAACTGATCCACCCAGGAGGGTCTGTTAAGTGTTTGCCTTTAAAACAAACATCATCAATGTTTTACAGATTAGACAGCAGGGGTCCTGCCTTTGCCAGTGATGAAAATACACTTAAGGGTCATATTGTTAGTTGGGTCATGTTCTTTCTGGTGGAGCTTACTGGGTGTTGAATTCAGTCCTTTCCCCCATACATATAAATATTATACTCATAATAATAATCACAGCAGTAATATGTTTATTATCACTGCGCCAAGCAGCTGTGTTCATGGAGGAAGACCCTATTTTTCTGGATGTTACACAGGCCCAGAATAAAGCAGGCGGCCCCGGCTGAAGGGGCTAATGATCTAAGTAGGAGGCAGGATTCGAAGCTGGATGTAGACCAGCTGGCGTAAGAGGCCAAGGAAACAATAAGACAGCACTAATCAGTGAATATGCTGTGATCTCAGTATAACAACTCTCTGTTGACAAGCTTTCAGTAGAAAAGTGTTTTTACTCCCCTGAAACAATAAGAAAAAAGAAGTTTTAAGAAATAATTAAAAAGAGGATAGTATATTAATCTTGCATGTTTGTTGGGGTCAACTCCTAATTGTAAAAGGGCAAGTTCAGAAGAAAACCCAGGAGTGCTTGTTTGAAAATCTAACATAAGGGCTAACGCTTGTCTTAGGGTGGATGGATAGACAATGGGAACCTAGAAAAGGAAGAATGACACAAGACAGACCAAAGCAGGCTATGCAAAAATATGAGTGACATGCTCAAAGAGGTGAATTTGGGAAATACGCTTTGCAGTAGCATTCTATTCGGACAAGGGTAAATTTACCAATGCTGCAGGAAAAAAATGTTTCAGTAATCAAAATGAGACAATGAGAGCCTGGAGGAGATTTTAGCTGAGCATGTGTTGACTAGATTTCTACAGGTATTCACTCAAATAGAGTAATGAAGTACCGATTTAAAGTAGAAAAAGGCAACTTCTATGAAACAAATAGATTAGAAAATCTTTACAATCCAGAATTTCTGGTAGTTACAGAATTACTATATTGGTCATCTCAAATAACACTCATCAGCTTCAAATCATACTTATCCCTAATTTCTTTTCTCCTTTGGACATTATTTGAAAAAATCATGACTATCCACAACTAGAGTAGTAGTACACACAATTAGACCTCTTTAACAGTCTACTGTAGGACAAAGGGTTCAGTTAGCACTAGTGTTACCAGATATCTTATTCAGGCTATACATGTTGTGGAGCAGTGCATTTAGCCAACAGTGTTATTTGATAGCATTAGTGGACTTTGTAGATCTCGGCTCTCTAAATCTATGCACCAGCACTGAATAAGTCCTGCAATGTAATTTAATCTTTTCCATGAGACTTTTAACTACAATTGAAGGGGCTTGTTTGCTTATACAAGTTTCATTTTTCTTTATATAAAATTGTAGTATTACACCTACAGCTTTAAAAATACTAGAATACCTTTCTGCTAACTGTAAGTCTTGAGTGGTTTCAACATCTTTTTTTTCCCCACCTATTATATTTACTGCAAAAAGGATTTGTGGGAAACAGTTATGATACAAGGAATTGGAACTATTTCTCTAACTTTCTGGCAAAGTTAAAATTACTTTTCTCTGTGTTGTACAGTTTTCCCTCTAGATGGTAGCAGAGAACAAACTCTAAGGTACTTGCACAGTGAAGACTGGGATGGTACCAAAGAAAAACAATGTTGCTGGTGAAGTACAAAGCAAAAAAGCTGAAAACTCATGCTATATCAAATTATCTTCGTGTTCCGTTTTCATTTGACATAGGTAAGAAGAGTTATGCTGGATACACTGATGGTTCCTAGTAAACTTAAACCTGGAATTTTGAAGGAATGTTACTTTCATGCACTACAATTTGCCTTTACATTACTGTTCTGCAAATCCTTCCTTAAGAATACAAACATATTATGTAAATAGTTTTTAAATATAAAACATTATTTCAATACTCCTGGACATCTGTTTTCTTCATAAAATCCTTCTCTTGATTTCCTTGAATGTAGTTGAACTGAAATCTCCACATGTCCAATAGTTACTGCCTGGATCCTGAACTATTTCCATGAACCTTTGCCTTTTTCATATTGGTTATGAGTAATTCTTATTAACTTCAGTTTTTGCAATTTCTCATTCTTTAAATCACAAAATGCCCTTCCAGGTTTTTAGTTTCAAGCTATATTACACAGAGCCTTCTACATCTCAAAATGTTCCTGAATGAAGAGTAGTAGAGCTCACAAAAAGATCCGATACAAACCATCTTCTTTTCAATTCACTAGTAAATGGAAAAAAGAATCCTTCTATATTTACACGTGCCTGCCTTATGACCACTGGTTTAATTAAAGTCAAGAGAACCCTCTCACCAGCAGGAAAAGAAACTAGGCTGCAAAATTATCTCAAGTCTAGACACAGAATGCCTCATGTTGGTAGAATGAATCACAAGGTATATGTTAACTTCTGCTCATTGTCTTCTATTGTCTTTACTTTTGCATCAATAGATCCTGATTCTAATTCACTATTATTTGAAAATATTAAAAATCATTATCCCATGATCTCTGAAGCCTCCTTCAGCAGGTAACTTTCTCTTTCGATAATGGTGAAGGCCATCAGTGCTACATCTTTACAGCCATGCGGATATATGGATGTTACTTAAAAAAAATACCCAACCACTTGCTCTGTCAGTTGCTCAGCTTTGTTTCTTGCAAAATTGTGTATCTTCTAGACCTGCAGTTCATCCACAGGTCACCGTGGTCCCTATGCCTGAGTTTCCAATGTCAGAAGGAATCAGGATTCGAAAACAAACCCATACCCCTTCATCCTGAACCAAAAGTAGCACAGGAATAATTTCCAGCTCATCTCTGGAGAGTTTTATTCACACAGGTGATACACCTCATGGGCACTTTCACATCATTACTTCCTTCACTGCAGAATCAAATTCTTGGTTTCTCCCCCCCTGCCCCCCCACCCCCTCCCCATTTTCAACCTTTTCTGGATTCTTCCAAAATTAGCGTTGGCAAGGCCAGAGTTTAAAACACCCGTGCAAAGGTAAAAGGGACTTCTCGGTGGCAGTGTATTGGGTTTGTGTGGCAAGGTTTTGGTAGCGGGGGGGCTACAGGGGTGGCTTCTGTGAGAAGCTGCTAGAAGCTTCCCCTATGTCTGACAGAGCCAATGCCAGCTGGCTCCAAGAGGGACCCACCGCCGGCCAAGGCCAAGCTCATCAGCAACAGTGGTAGTCCCTCTGGGATAATGTATTTAAGAAGGGAAAAAAAGTTGCTACGGGACAGAAACTGCAGCTGGAGAGAGGAATGAGAACATGTAAGAGAAACAACCCTGCAGACCCGCAGGTCAGTGAAGAAGGAGGGGAGGAGATGCTCCAGGTGCCGGAGCAGAGATTCCCCTGCAGCCCGTGGGGAAGACCATGGTGAGGCAGGCTGTCCCCCTGCAGCCCAGGGAGGTCCACGGTGGAGCAGATATCCACCTGCAGCCTGGGAAGGACCCCACGCCGGAGCAGGTGGGTTCCCGAAGGAGGCTGTGACCCCGTGGGAACCCCGCGCTGGAGCAGGCTCCTGGCAGGACCTGTGGACCCATGGAGAGAGGAGCCCACGCTGGAGCAGGTTTTCTGGCAGGACTTGTGACCCCGTGGGGAACCCACGCTGGAGCAGTCTGTGCCTGAAGGACTGCACGCCGTGGAAAGGACCCATGTTGGAGCAGTTGGTGAAGAACTGCAGCCCGTGGGAAGGACCCACGTTGGAGGAGTTCATGGAGGACTGTCTCCCATGGGAGGGACCCCACAGTGGAGCAGGGGAAGAATGTGAGGAGTCCCCCCCCGAGGAGGAAGGAGCAGCAGAGACAACATGTGATGAACTGACCCCAACCCCCATTCCCCATCCCCCTGCACCATTGGGGGGGAAGAGGTAGAGAAAATCGGGAGTGAAGTTGAGCCCGGGAAGAAGGGTGGGGTGGGGGGAAGGTGTTTTTAAGATTTGGTTTTATTTCTCATTATCCTACTCTGATCTGATTGGTAATAAATTAAACTAATTTCCCCAAGTCAAGTCTGTTTTGCCCATGACGGTAATTGGTGAATGATCTCTCCCTGTCCTTATCTCAACCCACAAGCCCTTTGTTATATTTTCTCTCCCCTGTCCAGCTGAGGAGGAGGGGAGTGATAAAATGGCTTTGGTGGGCACCTGGCATCCAGTCAGGGTTAACCCACCACAGGCGGACTAACATTTCTATTGATGAGATCAATCTAGATGTCTTACAATGTTGCCACACTGTGCTTGGCTGCTGCACCAGCAACCTTCATTCCTGCATTTCCTATTAAATGACTGTCTTTGTGATGTCTCCACACCGTCCAGTGAATGGTCTTCTACTTTTTAAATCATAAACCAAAACCTTCCACTGAAGAGTAACACTCACCATACGGAACTATCAATCAGGCAGGGTCAGAGGATGGCAGAGCGGCACTCGCTTCCATATGCAAACTGGTAGAAACTGTACAGCAAATGATGAAATGAGTGGACACCCAGGTAACTGTGATATAATGGGGAAACCATAGCCATTGTACAGAAGTTAGACATTCCAAATCCATTAGAGTTCTCTGAACACTAAGGGTGATGGTGTCAAGAAAGTATATTTGTATTTCCAGATTATTGGGGGTAAGGTTTCACACCCACAGAAATTAAATAACCACAGAAGAGTAGGGAATAGTCCCTCCTGGATTAATAGCTGTTTAAAAGGAAATAAATAAAGGATGAGAATAAATGTCAACTTGGAAATTAATATGAAGGAATCTGTCCTGTTGAACACATTAAGTTTTTGGAAAAGGAGATGGGAAGACAAAGTTAGCAAGGATATGAAATAATTCGGGATAATCAAAGCTTCATTATAGAGTTGCAGCAGATTTCACAATGTTGTATTGTGGGGCAATTTAAAGACTGTTAACATTTAATATTGATAAATGTAAACAGGAAAAAGCAACTCTTGATTACACATACACATTAGGCTGTAAATTACCCATTACCTTTGAGAAAATAGACTTTGAAGTCACTGGGGATGATGGTAGGAATTCTTGGTAAAGGAATATAGAGCGAAACATTATGTTACCACATAAATCTATAGTCTCTCCCTTTCAAAAATAGAAGCAGAAAAGGGTGAAAAGGAAGAACAAAGATACCAGTAACTTCCATATAATGAGAGATTAACTAGACTCCTCAATGAGGACAAGAGACAACTCAGGGTATATAACTTTATAAGAATAGCATGGGGGAGGTGATTAAGCAATGATTACTCACTTATTTCTCACAGCACAAGAACAAGACAGCACCCAATGAAATTACAAGGCAGCTGCTTTAAAACAAACCAAAGGAAGTACTTTTTCATACAGCACATAATTAAATAGCGGAACTCAGGGGATACTGTGGAGGTCAAAAATATAAGTGAATTCAAAAAATATTAGACATGTAACATAGGCCCATCAGTGGCTATTAAACACGATATTCCAGATGAAGTTTCCATCTTGGGAATTCCTGATGACTAGAAGCTGGGAGAGTACAAAATAAAAGGATTGCTCTGTATTTGCCACGTTTCCTGTATACATCCACAACTGTCACTGTCAGAGGCAAGAGACCTAAATAACCTTTTGGTCTGACAGGTTATGGCTACTTGTAAACCTTGTAGGTGGTCCTGCCAGCAGAGAAGGGGGCAACAGACAGTGACATGTGCAAATTAGTTTATAAATCAAATATACAGCAGTGGTGCAAAGATACTCAAGATGGGTCCATTCAAGCACAGTAGGGTGTAGGAGAGCTTTCTAGTCTAAGCCCAGTGTATCATGAATGTACCTTTGCTGAGCCAGTTTGGGTCCAGGACCATGCTCTCAGCTGGATTTAGCCCTGTCGAATGTCCCTTGGCTCCACGCAGTGCCAGTTCAAGTGTTTCTTATAGCAGGGCTTCCCTTTCCAGGGGCACACACTCTGCATAACGTGCTGCACTGCTGGCTCCATACATCTGTACTACCCTGTAACCAAGCCAGTAAAGCTCCCCCAGAAGGAGGTGCAGCAAAGACTGCGTTGAGGAGACGTCAAACCAAGCTCTCCTGCTGACAGCTCAGGTTTGGAGGCAGAATCTACCTTCTCCTTCTTTTGGGATTGTACCAGCCTTGCGTGACTAGAAGCTGTAGAGCTGACAGTATTTTGTTTATATGTTTCAAAGCTAGTAGCTAAACAAGAAAAGGAGCACTGAAATTCAGGAATAGTAGTTTTCAACAGTAATAATTTTTCTAATAATAATTCCAGTTTTCTTTCCTCCCCTCTTGCCACTCTCAGCTTCTCCTGCCCCTCTCCTCAGGGCTTTCATCTCAATACTGTCTTTCCTTTCTTCTCAAACTTCTGTCCCGCCCCCTTCTTGCTGATACACTTCCCTCGCCAGTTCTGTCCTCCTAACCACAGCTCCCTTTGCTTCTGTTCCTTTACGTCTGTAGCCAACTTTGCTCCAGTTCCCTTCCCTGGGCTTCTTGTGCTAACCCACCTCAGAACTGCCATCTTCCTCCTTCTTGTGCTCTTGCTCCTGACTTTCTCCTTCTGTCCTTTTCTCCTTCCAGCTGTTTTCTGGAGCAGCTGTTTCCACCACCGCACAAAGCCCAGATGGCCAAGTACTGACTACAGAGACAGGCACGCTCTTCTCAGGCCTGGAGCCATGTGATATCCCACTCTGGTCCTGCAGCGGCAGAAATAGATGGAGTCCTGTCACATGGAGGAAATGTGAAGGGCTGAAGAATGCTTATGGCCTTCAGAGATGTTATATACTGACCCCCCCGAGTCTCCACATGGATTATGTATGGCTTTTTCCCCAGAACTCTGGCAGTTGGTCACTCTTGAGTAGTTTCACAAAGGCAATGAAAGGCATTTCCTTGATTCCAAGAAAACTACCACATCTAAACTTGAAGTCACCATCCCAGAGGTACAAGATTTCCACAGCGAAAAAGCTTTGAGAACATCTGTAGTGTGTGTGTAATAAATCACTTTTTTTCTATTCCCAAAAGCAGGTCAACGGCTCAGCAAGCAGCCCGCTTGTGGTGGACACGGCCCATGGAAAGTTCCATCCAGATAGTTTCAGGCTGGCAAATTTTAAACAACTGGAAAGAGGGACTTCTAATGGAAAACTTTAGGAACTCTTATGCATGGCTACCCAGTCCTTCCAAACTGTTTACTTTCCCTAATTAATTATGTGTGTGCATGTATATGTGTGTGTATGTATGTGCGTATATATATATTTACATATATATTCAAAGTGGTACCAGTAAAACAATACTATTAAGAGAACATTGTTGCTGTAAAACTCCTTCCCTACCGAACAATTTTTGCCTGGGTTTTCCAGCACAGCACTCACTTGCACAGCGTAAGCAGGACACGGAACATGGCACGCTACCGTTTTAAGGCACTGCTACATTTTCAGCTACCACAGTTGGCAATTATTTGAAGAAGAGAAAATGACGGGCCTATAGAAGAGCCTGAAACCGAGCCCGCAATGAACCTTTGGGGTATTTCAGGTTCTAAGCACGTCGGCAGCACGAGCTGAACAAAAAGCTTTGCAACGTTGCCCGAGCTCTCCTTGCAACACAATACTACGTTGTCCGGGGCAAGCGTAAGAACACTCCTCCTGCAGACAGATGATCTTGGCAGAAGTACCTTTTTAATGGCCGTATTTCACTTACAAGACAAACATATCACTTAAAACTCCTACTCCTTTTTCATTTTTTCCCCACTATTTCCCCAGATTACACGCATCTGAGTTTCCAGCAACGTGAACCTCAGGCTGAACGCTTGGTCGTTCCCCATTAAAAACAACAGTACTTCTAAGAGCGACGGGTGAAAAAACCCCGTATCTGCGTTAAAAAAAAAAAGTAACAAAAAATCCTTAAAACTGTTTTCGGTTGTGAAACTCCACCTCCCCTCTGCCTGGGACGGTTGCCGGCACCTCGGCCCTGCGGGTCTGAGAGAAGTTAAGGCTGCTGACCAGAAGCCCGCTGAGGGGAACTACTCTTACCTGCGACCGGTCGGCGCCTACTCGGTTGAACCGAGCTGCCGGGGCGGGGCGGGGGGGGGAACAGTGCACCCCTACCAGCCCCACGCCCCTTCGCCCCCCGCCGAGCCGCCGGTGGGTTCGAGCCCCGTACCCCGCTGCCGCCGGGGCCGCCAAGGCTTTGACCGCTCTGCCGGACCGGCGCTGCCGTGAGCGGAGGGCCGGAGGGAGGGGAAGACCCCCGGGAGGGGACGCGCAGGATGTTTTTCACTTCCCGTCACAAACGCGACGCCGCAGGGCGGGGGGGGGGGGGTGTGGGTGTATGGGGGGTGGCGGCTCCCTCAGTTTCCGTTATAACGGACCGCCCCCGCTGGCAGACTTGGCCGCTTGATCCCCCCCCCTCCATCCCCCTTCCCGACGGGGAGACGGCAGGTGAAGCGAACGGCGAACATCCCCACTTCCCGCTCCCCCCCCCCCCCGCCCGTTGGCGGTGGACCCGCCCCGCCGAGCGCCCTCTACGGCCCGGCGGCCGGCGTGGGCGGGGCGGGGCGGCGGCCGGCGCGGAGCGGGAGCAGCGGGTGGCGGCGGCGGCGGCGCGCGCAGGTGCGCGCGGGCCGGGGGCGCGTGTCGGCGGTCGGCGGCGGCGGCGGCGGCGGCGGCGGCGGCGGCGGGGGGGGGGGGGCGGCGGCTATGCAGCATGGCCGAGCCGCCCGGCGCCCCGCACCGCACCACCGGTTCCACCTTGCTGCACCCGTTGAGCGGGTTGCTGGGTATCCCGCTGGATCAGGTAAGGCTGCGTGTCGTGCCGGGTCGTTGCCGTACCGGGTCGGGGGTCTCCCGGTGCTGGGAGGGGGAGGCTCGACTGGTAGAGGGGAGCAGCCCGCGGCCGTCACGCCTTGTATCTGGTAAAGGGGACAGCGCGGGGACGCGGTCCCCCGTGGAAGAGCTTGGGGTAGGGAGGCGTTTGGGTGGGGGGGGAGGCGGACGGCGGAGCGAGGTGGGCTCGGGTTCGAGCCGGCCCGGTCGCCGTTCCCGAGAGAAAGCCCCGTTATCTTTCCCGGCAACGCCTGGCGCTTTTCGTTCTCTTGCAAGAAGTCGCGGCTGCGGGATGCTGCGAGTCGCGGCGCTGAGCTAACTGCGGCAAAGTTTGAACGGCAGGAATAGTTGGGGTGCTTGCCCACGCGTGACCCGCCGCGGGGGAGGGCGGGTGCAGCGCGTTTTGTGAGAAATCCTTACGCGCTCGGGCGCTGCTCCCGTGGCCGTGGATCTGCAGAAGGGAGGCACAGAGGGCTCCTTCAGCCTCGTACGAGTGCCTGGTGGAATCGCGAAGCGGGTGCATGGGAGATACGTGGAACACCCACGCACGCGTACGAGAAAGCAGGCTTACGGGCGAGCAAGTTTGTATAAAATGCTTAACAGTGTAATATATATTTTTGGCTGCGGTGTCGCCTGGTTGTTTATAGGCTCCTAGTCAAGCTGACCCCTAACAGGCAGAAAACGTTGCTCCCCCCCCAACCACCGCCGCTTTTTATCGTCTCTCGAGCCTGCGTGCACCTGCCGCTTTCCTGCGTTCTTCCAGCAATGAGGAAGTTTGGTCTGAAAGTTTGCGCTGACCAGAAAAAGTCTCCACCAAACTACTAGAACGCTGAGCTGTGCTCTGAGAAACCAGGGCAGCAGAGACGTGCTGGTAACAATCAACAGAAGATTGAGATTTATTTGCGCTCTTCTGTTTGCTGAGTGGCTGGAGCTATGTGTCATTTTTTACTACTGTTTGTTTTTGAAGTTGAGTAAGAGAAATATATCATTTTATAGATTAAACCCCTACGTCTAACCGTGCCAGTTTTTCCTTTTAACAGAAAATGGGTTTTGATGCAAAAAAGAGATCTGTTGCTCAACGCTAAAGCAGTCAAACAATCAAGGCCTATAATTATCTATAAGCTATTAATTTAGGAGAAGGCACATGAATGGTGATAGCTTCTTTTTTGAGGTAATCCGCGCCATGATTGATGAATACGGGAACACCAAAGGAACCAGGAATAGCAAACGTTTACTGTTCCAGCTTCTTTGCAACACCATGGTGTATGTACGGTGTTAGGCTGACTGAGTCACTGAACAATGAAGACTTGCCAGACTCTAGTTTTTCTTTCGAAGCTTTCAAAAACTTGTCCTTCCATTCAGCCAAGGTGACCCAAAGACGATGTTGTCCACAGAGAAAATTCTCCCCGTGCCCTTCTGGGCCTGAGGATGCTTCGCTGCATCTGGTTACGTGCTGTGCTTGTCCCAGGGCTGCGGTCTCACGGGTGCTGATGATGGGCACTTGTGTGCCTGATGGTTTGCATCTTGAGCCCACACCAGTAAGCGGGGGGGCACGCACCCTGGGGTTACCAGTGTGGCTGGGCTGCGTGAGTGCGTGTGCAGGCATAGGTGCCGTCCCTGCAAATGACCCCGCTGGCTCCAGCGGCACGGAGCAGTGATGGGTCAGGAGGAACCCCCCTTGCTGGGGTTCATCGCAGAACTGCAGCACAGCTGTGCTGAAATGCAGCTTTCCTCACCCGAAAATCACACACGCACCCCCTTCCCCCCCCCCGCCCCCACAATCCTGTTTAATTGTTCCTGTGAGATTATGCTATCAATTATTTAAAAAAGTCTCCCCCACCTGTCTTGCCCCACTGCAATGTGCTGGGCCATACCAAGCATCAGGGATTTCTGCTGCCCTGAAGTAGGAAATAAGCAGATCACCACGTAGAAGCGTTGTGCCATCACCGTCCCCTCAAATGACATATGAGTTTCAACTCTGACCTGCAGTGCTAATGCCCTCGGAAGCAAAATAAAAACGCTTTCACAGAGCTCTTTTGCCGGCTGGGTTGGTTACCTTCCTCATTAGAAGGAGAGAGGGCTTTTGCTGAGGGGGAAAAGTTCACTCATTCCTCTGCACAGAAGGGAGTTCTGCATATGAAAGCCTACTTTGCTAGGTGTGAACCCCACGTGTAGCAGGGACCGGTTTTACACGAGTCCCTTACTGCAACGCTCACGAGCTCTCTGTGCCTTCCACTCGGTGGCTGGGCTGCAACAGGGGAGGTAATCTCGGGTTTGTCACTGTGTGTCAGCATCGTTGTGCTCAGCCTGTTGGATGGTGACAGCCTAAATCTCCCTCCGGTCCGTGTGGCTGGCGGTTCCCCATGGCTGGCCCTGAGCCTTCAAAAATGCCAAGAAGCGCCCAGAGAGCGAGAGCCAAAGTCGTGCAGGTGAGGTTTAGCCCCTCCGAGTCCCTGCGGTACCCGAAAGCTGTGTGCGTCTGCCTCTACGTTAAGCACGCAGAGGAGTTGTCCCTTCTTTTACAGAGATGGTTTTCCGTGTGGTCTGTGCTGTGAGAGAGATTTCAGTCTATGAGAAAGACCAGAAAAAAAACCAGTTGAGCTGAAGGTCTGAAAAATGAAAAGTCGTAATCGTTGCCCTTTCATAGCAGGGGCAGAAAAGCTGTAGTAATGGTAGGTGGAAAATGTTTTGTCATCTAATAAGCAGCTGTTGTATCACTCACTATGGGAAGCGTGGATGAATATGAAAATGTCATTTTTCACATTGGTTCTTTTATTAATCTTAAAAAATTACAACTTAGGTTTAAAACCAGCACAGAATTACAAGGGGTGCGATTCCTAGCTGTGCTGTGTACCTGGCAGACTTCCATGTTTTATTCAGTAGCCAGTGTACAGCATGAGAACATAGTGATGTTTTCTGCATTAGATGCTAAAATAATCCTGATGTCTCAGTGTGTATTTGCATGTCTCTTTAATGGATGATTTATCTTTGAATTTAGCATTGAAATATTATTTTTTAAGAAGTGCTATATTCAGTAACAAGATTAATGAGCTTGAAAGAGGATGAAAAGACTCTGTGTTCAATTCATCCTCATATCCCAGGAAAGCAGACTTTGAAGTTTAGCTGACTTATGTTCTAAAAATATCTAGCTAGGTCAATGATATACCTCCAGCAGCATTTGGGAAAGAGTTTGGGGTGTTTTTTTCCTTATCACATGTGCCCCAAATCACTGATTCTGGAACATCATCCCTCCAGTATGCTTATACAGTAACTTTTGGCAAAGGATATACTTTTTTTGTCGTTTATGCCCTAAATCACCAATTTTGGGACGTTGTCCTCTACCATAAATCAGTGAGCTATGGGAAGTTAAACATTAAAATTTTAATAGTGTAGTTTCTGCAAACAAAGTGCATGTGTGTATAAATACAGTGAAGAAATAAATATACTGTTTAAAGGTATATTAAAAGTCAGTTTAATGGCATTGTTTATCTATATGTAGTTTTACTGTGCCTTCCTAAGCTCTAGGCATCTCTAGAAGTAATTCAGATTCAAAGGGTTAAGCCATACGATTAGAAGGTTTCACTTCTCAAGGTTATTTTGCAGTACCCTTGATATCCCAGGTTACCTATTGCCTTAGAAGTAGCAGCCCAAATGCAAATCTTCAACCGCCATACAACAAACCTTACATTTTAACAGGCCTTACCCTGACCTGTGTCAGACAGCACCAAGTTTGTTGACTGTGTTCTGTGTTCAAGGAGACTCTTCCCCAAAAATGTATGGGAATCTTCTTATGTTTATATCAGAGCGCTTGTAACTTCAGTGTTTTCATTGATGAGGCCAATCCCCAAAGGGGAAAAAAATGTGCATTTAAACTTAATTTTGGATGCTTTGGCTGCTGGTTGTGCACCTTACTTTTCGTTTTAATCCTTTCATTGGAGCTGGTCTGCATATTTATGTTTTGGCAGCAGTTTAAATGAAAAACTAACTCTGGGGTGGGACTGTGGAACATGCCTCTGAATCTTGGGATAGTTGAAGTATTAGAGATGTCTTCCCACCATTCCTTGAGTTGGAATAGCTCTCTGCCCAAAGCATGGTGATGAATTAGTTTAAAAAGGAGAAAGAAGAAAAAAGCAGATGTATATTTTTTCCTTTTACAAAAATCAATATGAATTCCGATCCCAAATCAGGGGTTGCTTTGTTAAATTTCACATTTTTCAGCTCTTTTGCTGTCCAACTTCAGTTTTACTTCTACGCTTTCTGGTTTGGCTAGTCAGCAAATGTGTTAGTCCCAAGCCTCTTTGCGTGACTTTTTGGGCAATGAAAAGCCAAATAAAAAATTAGCTTTCTAGGAACTCAACAGACTTAGGCTGGGAACTTTGAGGTTCCTTTAATGGTTGTCAGTACAGGCATTAGAAGATGTAATGCTAAGGAAAAAACATAATTTGTTACAGATTGAATCGAGATAACTGAAGGTGGAAGTTCACTGAAGACGTAAGTGGGGTTAGTGTCTGATTTTTACGTGAAAAAAAGCTACTCTAAGGCAACAGCAACAACTGTCCATGTTTGGTATGAACTATGCTACATTTTAATTTCCTAATGCCAGTCATTTTGCAATTGAAAATTCTGTGTTTTCAATTTGAATCGCAGCAGTACTTGTCAGATTTAATGCCTGTCTGACACCATCAATGGCAAAAAATAAAGCTGTGTAACTTTCAGTTATTTGAGAAACAGTAAGCAGAAATGAAATTTGAAATCAACATCTTAAAACACAGGTATAGGGAGGTATTACTTAGGTTGCCAAAACCAACTTTAATTTTGATATTTTTCTGACTTTCCAGTGCCCAGGTTTCGTAAAACTATTGTCCTTAAAAGAAATCATTAGCTTTTTACTACAGTGCCATGGAAGACAGCACTTGGTTTGAAGACCAGAGGCATAGGCCTCCTGACCCTATTTTGGGTCCCCAGTTAAACAGGTGCCTGAAGCCGGGCAGTTCATAGTGCTCGTGGGCTACATGGCTTTTCTGTGCTTTTATTGCAAATGCACTCTCTAACTTGTTGCACCCACTTGTGTAGGACCCAAGATTCTGTATGTTCCTGAGACAGTCCTGAGTCAGAGGTATAGTACTTTCCAAAGATTAAGGCTGTCTCCAAAGCATTTCTTTCTGTTCAGGTCAGCTATTACTAACAATTGCAGTAATATACATTTTCGTCTGCATTGGAAACACGTGCTGCCTTTTTCAACGTGTTCTCCCTCAGTTTGGCACTGCAGTCATGAACCTCATGGCTGATGTCTTGATACTATGGGTGTAAATATTTCCACATCCCTCATGCCTTGAAAACAAGGTCTGTCCTATTAAGTTTTTCATTTGGCAAGGGACAAAAGTGCAACTGGAAACAGCCGCTTGCAATTTTCCTCCTTTTAAGCATTTTCCTTCTCATTTGTGTTAAACGAGATCTGGAAAAATAAACATTGAAGGGCTGCATAAAGTTTCCTGAAACCTTCTCTGCACATTAATCACACCAACGCTGATTTAATGGTGCTCTGCACCTATTTTGAGACAATATAAAGTAGTGATGAAGACTCTTGGGCTCCAGCCTAGGGGTCTAGGCACCGAGCACAGAGCTGGCTCTGTGCTTTCAGGGGAGCCCCGATGCTTAGAATTTACTGCGCGTTAGCCAGCCTGGCACGGTATTTAATACCCTGGCTGCTCCTTGGCTTCTGTTACTGTTCACGAGAATGGGCAGCGCTCGAGGTAGACTTGCCAAACTGCAAGTGGTACTGGTAATGCCTGGGCAGGGGAGGCTGCAGCACTGGGCTTGGCATCAGTGCAGAGGTGAAGCCAACCTTTTGTACTTGTCCAAAACCGAGTAAAAAGTCTGATGTCAATGGGCCGTGCTTCTTTCTGGGGTGGAAAAATCCCTCTGTATGTGACCTAGTAGTTACAGGTAACCTTGAGGGTACCAAACCTCATCTCCTGGATGCTCAGGTAGTCTAGTGAGGGTACTTAAGGAGAGCTTCCAGGAACTCAGGCTTGCTCTTAAAAGTACAGCCTGATGCATAAATTTCTCCTCTCCTTTACTAACAGTGGGAGTGTTTATGTTAACATGTAGTTTGAATCAGGAGTGTGCTTTGGGAAGGAATCTCTTGACTGTCCCCACTTAGCAGGCTTTGTACGTGAAGTGGCCCCGGAGCACCTACACAGGGTTGCTTTCTGAGAACGTGAAGCTGAAGGATGCGTCCCAGGAGCCTGCAGTCCTTCAGCTGCTAAAGGGCACGCAGCCCGCAGCACCAGAGCTCAGCTCCTCTGAAGTGAGACCCTCCAGACAATGAGCCACGCGAATGTGGGGTCCTCATCCTCGGCTGTTTTGCTCTTCAGACCCACTTCTGCTGCACCGCAGCACTTGCTAAGATGGGCGTAGTGGAAATCTCTGACCTTCGTTTGGTGGTTTCTTCAGAGCATAGCGCTGGTCAGGCTTGTTTGGTCACTTCTGACAAGGTGGAATCCAGCCCGTTCTGCACGGAGCTCAGCTGGGTCAGCCTGTCCTGCCTCTGCCAACGGGGAGAAAAATGGCCAAGGGGAAACCTTTCGGGTTGCCAGAGCAAGGTGAGATTTGATCGTTCTCCCTTCTTATGATCTTGATTGGAAATGTTTGCTTTCGCCAGTCCTTTTCTCCCTGGCTTAAGGCATTTTAAACAGTGTTTGCAAAATTGTAGGTGAGCACCGAAGCAAAAACAAAAGCACAAGCAATAGTTTCTGATATTAATGGTTTTTTTAGAACTTTTTTGGGGGGGCTACTTACAGTATGTTGCATCCTTAATGGAGTTGGGTGGGAAATAATTTTTCTACTGTGTTTTGGGCTTCCCTCATGATAAGAAAATTTCAGGCCTAAAAAAAAAAAAAAAACCCAAAACAAAAAACCTCAATAATGTGAGGAAAAAACCTTGTAAACATATTTTTGAATCAAATGAATGGAAACTCAAATTCCCAAAGAGTTTATTCTCAATCATTCCTCTAAGTTTTTTCTAAAATACCTGAATGAAAATAGTTTTTAAATCAAAATTCAAAATATGAACTAGACAGCTTTACCAGCTTGGATTTTTTTTTTTTTTTTTAACAGGAAATGGTAGTAATTACTCTGAAGACTATTAAGAAAGTTAGTCAATCAGTCTATAGCATGACTGATGCCATGCTATCTGGTCTTAGACAAAACAAATGCTAAATATTAGAACAATTCTTCATTCTTGGTTTCCCTCTTTCTGGATGCTTTGTCCAGGTGGGATTTGAGGACTCTGAGCATTTACCTGGTGTTCCTGGGTGATTGGGTGGCTGGATAATGGGAATTTTGCCTGTCCCCTCATGTGACACACGGCAGCATAGTAGGTGGGATGCTATCTGAAAGCATGTCAGCTACCCATGTAGATGACTTATGCAAAGGGCAGGTAGACCTGAGTGTGTGTAAGTCCCAGACAAAAAAGTGGCAATCCTATGGAATAGAAACTTTAAAAATTATTGGTCAGTGTCAGATTATATTCTGTGGTTTTCAAGTTCAGTGAGTGCGTCAGGCTAGGCATGTCTGGGAGGGAAAAAGGAGGCAAGAAAATACTCCTTTAGATCAGTCTTCCGGATGGTGTGCAGAATACTAAAAATCTAAATAACAATTTCAGGCCAAGAAAGAAACTTTAGCTGCTGGCTGTTATGCACAGGGTGAGCGTTTGCTTCTACTACAGGCCCTGGTCTTGTGACAAAAGCTCTAATTGGAGTTGAGCAATTTCTTCGTTTGTCGTTTCTTGTTCAAGTGCAGTTTGGCACTGGTATGCAGGTAGGGCAGGAATGGGGAAGGCAAAATGACAAGGCAAATAAAGAAACATCTGAGGATCCCCCGCTCCCAACATTTCTCAAATAGCTGCCATGGTTTTTTCATGTTCATGTGTCAGTTTTATTTCAATTTTTTTTTTTAAAGGACCACTGAGTCAAAGATTTAATTATTAACTCTTACACCTAGCTTAAATGACATTATAAACTGGTGAAAGTAGTTTTTTTCCTGTTATCGGTGCAAGGGAGTGTTAAAGAGTAGTACAGTATTGACTTTCTTTATCTCACATGTGCACACACAGAGGGCAGGTTCAAATCACTGACTCCTACAGTTTGCACTGAGTATTTATACCAGCAAATTCCAGCTGGTAGAGCAATGATTCACCCATTTGAGAGAGAGTTTTAGAATTACTTTGTTCACTCACAAGTGGAGTTTAAGTTATCTTACATTTATACTTCTTATGTGGCAGGGTTTCTCAGGATGTTTTTGCCAACTATGCTGTATTGAAGGTGAAAAACAAGTGTAGATGAATGGTTTGGAGACAGTGACTGGGAAGTTAAAGGACTTACTTTTTGAATTAAATCCAGTTTTTGATGGCAGTGTTACACATCCACGGTGAGTTGTAGGCATGGTTCGCACCCACAGCTGTTTATGCCTTTGTGTGTATGTTTGTGTTCATGCTAATTCTCTTGAGGCAAAAAATTGTGGTCTGTGGTTGCCACAGCAATGATAACACTGCACTCAGTGTATGGGTGGATTTTGCCTATTTTATACAAGTATGTTGAAAGCGTAGGCATATTGCTGTGGTACATTGTGAAATATGATAGACTCTTGAGACAGGAAACATTGTTTGGTTTTTATTCAGAGAATGTAACTTTAATTTTGTGTTACCTTTATTGCTACTTCTGTGCTAGGGCGCTAGTTCCCAATTGCAAATGTAACATTGCAGGGAGGAAAATGGGCTCAGCAGTTTGGAAAAAGAAAGTTTGGAAGATGTTCTGCTGATGCTAACCAGTAAATAAAATGAGGGTTAGAACAAAGAATGGCCCACAGCAGAGGGAAATGGGTGACATAATTATGTTTCTGTCCCATTGTAGTTGCTCTTGTCAATCAAAAGATGACTGTAGCTGTTCTTTGCCATGAAACCAGAATGAAAATATGAACAAGGTAAAAGAGAAAAAAATTACAGGGTAGACTTCTTTTCTTAAACATGCAAAAGCAAAGTGAGGGAACTGGGTTGTTTGCTTTAGGAATGTGGCTGTTCAAAGGGATCATGGTGAAAGTATACGTGAACAGCATAAATGAAATGGATCTAGGACTTCTTCCCTTCTGTCTCCCAGTGTTTCTCCATGTGAAGAGAAAAATGTGACAACGTTGGAAGGCTGCAGATTTAACAGTGATTAAAATGAAGGTCTTTTTCATGCAGTCCGGAACTGGACTATGAAACCCATTTCAACAGGAGGCTGCTGAGCCCAAAAACTTGGCCAGAGCCAGTGTGGACTTGGATGTTTGCATGAAAAACATGTGTACCTAAGTAAGATACTTAGTAGCTTAAAAGGGAAACCTTTTGGAAGTAAGTATTCTTTTGCTGGCTCCTTTCCCTCAGCGGGCACTGGTTTCTGGCAGCTCTGCCTCTGGTGTTGCTGATGCTTTTGGGATCCCGTGCCGCTGCTGGCAGTCCCCAGCGCGGCGGCTCCCATTATGGGTGAGTGGGTCTGCTGGAGTCGTCATCCCCTCCCAGGGATTGCCTCGATGCTGGATTTATTACTTGAGTTCCTTCACATGGTGATACCGGAGGAAGCAGCAGATCTCTGTAGGGAAGGTCAACCAACGCCCAGGAGAAGTCACTTCTCCAACTTCCCGCTTTCAGGGAGCCCAAGCTACAGCTGTCCTTCTGTTGGTTGATGTAGAAAGTAACTGGCCCCTTATGTGCTTTACAATGTATTTCCCTCTTGGTTATCCTCTTGTCTCTTCTGATTTTTAACTCTTGCGGGGTTTTTTTGTCCATATGCTGAGCATTTCCTCTCTGTTCAGTTCATGCTGCGTATCTTCAATGCTGTATTTGGGGTTTTTGTCATCTGCATATTCTCTTTGAAGAGGCTACACCAGCAGGTGCGTGGTGTAGTCTGCCTTCATCCTTTGATAGGGTTCTGACATCCTGATCAGTAGTCTGTTATCTGACTGTTTATCAATCATACATTTTACGTGCTCCATTACCTCAGTTGCCTAACTATCTCCGTCAGGCTTCCTGTTTTTTTGGCCTGGATAGAGCTGAGTCAGGGATTAAATAATTATTAGGAGAAAACTGATTCCATATGTGCCTCCTCTTTTTCCTTTTTCTCTGACACTTCAGTTTTTGAGCATAATCACTAATAAGGGCAACGTACCAGAACAGTTTAGAAGACCCTAAACAGCAGGTGTGCCTCGGTTTCCCATGTCTAGGATCGGGTCTTTGCAATTCCTTGGACTATTTCTGCCTGTGAGACGGTGGCCTCATTTATGTGCTGGCAGGTGGAACTACTGGCTTGTGCCCTGGAGAAGCTTTGAGCAGTCAGGGGGGACCCAGGTCCCTGGTCATCCCTTTCCCAGCCTCCTTTCCCTCGTCCCGTATAAAGTACGTGCTGCTCATCGCTCGGGTGCCTTCCAGCGTCAGGGAAGCTGAAATGCTACCGCACTCTGCACTTTAGTGCTATAGTAACAGTGGGAAAACTCCATGTGCATTTTGAGATATCTTAAGTTTGCTAAAAATCAAACCTGAAAGGCTTTCTCCAAGTCCATCTGAGGTAGCCAGATGTTAGTGGTATAAAACCTTGCGATAGAAAGAGAGATGGAAACAAATTTTGCAAGTCAGCTGTGCAGATCATGCGATGTCCTAGTTCTTTTAAAGCATGTTTTTTTAGGCTTTATGTGTAAAGGGCTTGTTTGAAAGGGAAGTTATAATTATTTATGCAACTTAAAGGATTGTTGAATTCCTTTTCCCTGGCTGTGTTTAAGTTCATGGGGTATTTCGAGAAGAGCTCGCTTGGAGTTTCTGGAATTTTGTTGCTGTACTTTGT
Organism: Harpia harpyja; assembly: GCF_026419915.1. NCBI lineage: Eukaryota > Metazoa > Chordata > Aves > Accipitriformes > Accipitridae > Harpia > Harpia harpyja. The sequence continues at coordinate 6,498,359 of NC_068940.1, forward strand.
TTCTTGGACAGCAAGTTGCCTGTCACTGCATGGTAGGAGCATCACTGTAATCGTTCTAAAATGTAAGAGCATTCTTTTCTTTTTTTCCAAACTGTTAAAGGGGAAAAAAAGAGACTTATTCCTGTTGCCTAATCATTGCTGTCCTTTGTAAAGGAAAGCAAGTTAAGTTTCTGCTATTGCTGACTCATAAGCATGGCAAGAATACGCCTGGGGAAAAATACAATACTATGGTTAAGTAATACAAATGTGGGTGGGTTTCTTTTCCTCCTGATATGGCAGTTATCTGTGGAAAATATCAGTGTTATAACCCAAAGTTCTGCTGTACTGTATGCAAATAGAAGTATGGTACTCTAGTGGGGGTTATACAAAGAAGGCAGCATGTTTTTAATGAGGCAAGGAAATGAAATATTTTTTCCTCAAATATAGTATAGTGCAAGTGAAATTAATTTATAGCAAAATCCAAGTATCTCTTCTTTTTTTTATTGTTTACTTTACATTTCTTTATGCTTATTCACCAACTGACACTTGCTCATGCTGTGCGTTTTCCTGTTAGTTTTTGTTTTGATTTGGTTGCTAAGTTTGAAAACTAGGAAATCTTTTTTGTTTGTTTGTTTTTGTTTTTTTGAGGGGGTAACCCCTGGAATTCATTCAGAGCATGATTTCTTTGAAAGGTACTAATGATTTCCAGATATTTTAGTTTAGTGACAGTTGAGATGTTTGACTTGTGTCGAGTCCTGACTGCTTGTCATCTCCAAGTTACTTGTTTTCAATAGTGTCTGAAGTTGAGTGCCTAAAATTAGACATGCTCCAAAGTTCGGCTTCCAGAGATATTTGCTGTAGATGTAAGGTGCTTGTAACACAGGCATAACTAAACAGCTGGGGCTGCATTCTTGTTTTCTTGCATGGTTCAAGATCCAAAATAAATGAGTGTGCAGTAAGCGTGCTGCAAATTCTGAACAGAAATAAGGAAGGAAAAAACAGCTACAACAGGATACTGTCACTGCACACGTTTTATTGGTGGGTTTTCTTCCTGCCACAATTCTGAAGGGATTAAAAATAAGTCTACAGCCCACATGAATGAAGGTTAGATAAACATCTCTTATATTAAACAACACAGAGCAATAATTTTACTTTTAAACTGTAGAACAATAGAGAAGAGCACTGTGAAATCTCATGATTGTGAAAGCGAGTATCTGAAGTTGGCAGTTACGGAGGCTTGCTAATTCTACACTGTCACTGTTAGAGCAAAAGAATGAAACGGAGATAATTGTGCTTGAATTGAAAAAAAACCCCATACCCAGCTCTTTGGAAATAGGCTAAAAAATGAAGAAAAAAGCTATCTAGAAAATTTGCTTGCCAGCAGAATCAAGGGCTGTGGTGGAAATGGGGGACTCTGCAAGCAACTGCAGAATATAAAGTTTTCATTGTTTATGGAAACAAAGAGACTGAGTTACTAACTGTTACATTTGCAAAGATAATTGCCAAAATATAAACTGATTTTCCCAGTCAAATAAATGGCTCTGACTAAAGTTTACTACTAAAAAAGGTGGTTCTCCATATATTCCTTGTGCCATGTTGCTTCTTGTTCTCTTGTGAAAATACTCTCAATTGTGCATCTGTACAGGTTGAGCTGACTGAAAATTAACTCTAAAAGAACCCCTTCAATCTGGGCAGATTCACTGCAGATTTTCCTTGGCCCTTACTGATGGCTTCCCAAAATCTGTGTGTATCCTCTTCTGCATGGGAGGGAGTTCCATGTTGAAAGGTAGCTGGGAATATTTTCTGCACCTCTTTTAGCAAATTCTGTGGCTCTGCAGTGTGGGAAAGGGTACGGTGGCACCCTGAGATCTGTGCCCCTTATTTTGCTAGGTTGGAGCATGGGCAGAACACAGATCATCACCTCTCCATGTTGATGTATGCTGAAGTGATGTTTTTAAGCTCAACTGAAAGCATTTTCTGTGTTGTTCACAAGGGGTTTTTGTCCCTTCTTCTGCAAGTGCTGTTACTGGGTGTTTCGGAGATGCAAAACTGCTTAGGTGAGGAAGAGGACAGGAAGAACTGAGGTTTGCAGCACCTGCTTGTGGAAGTAGGAAACCGGGTGCGCTTGGCTACACCCATCACATGGGAGCATTGTCACCCTAAAACTCTTCCACATGTATCTGGCAGTAGATATACTAGTAATTTTTTTTCAGAAGTGTCTCCTGATTGGTGGTACTTTTTTTTTTTTTTATCCCCCCCCAGCTCTATTTCAGGCACTTGAAGTGGGCTTAGTTTATTGCAGAATACCAGCTTCTGCAATATGATACCATTTTACAGTGTCTTTAAGTGGTAAACCAAAAAGTGGAGCACCAGGAACTGTGGGTCATTTTTGAAAATTTCATTTCTTACAACTAAATGAAAGTCCAGTTTCACAGTCCAGAGATTTCTTTTTGCTTCCGTTAAAGTTAACACGTGTAGTATGGCTACTGTTCATCTTTGTAAGTCTGCAGTGTACATTTCTACATCTAAATTTACTCATCTAGATTACTTTCATAGTAGAAGTACCTGTTTTAGACTTGTGTTTTAGGATTAGACAAATTGCAACCTAGAATTGCCTTTTTTCCCCTTTGACAATAAAAGAAATTTAGATGGACTAGCTCGGGTATCAACATCAGTGTTAGGACAGATAAATTCTACCCCTTCCTCTAGCAAATTTGCATAAATTTTTAAAGCAAGTCCTAATATGCTAATTTTTACAGTGTCCTTATTTTAAGTTACTATGAGGATGATTGAGCATTTAAATACAGGATATTGCAGATTTTCAATATGTAAGGGCCTAATAAATTCTTATATAATACCGTTGTGATGTCTGAAAGGTTTAGTCTTTGATCAAGCCACTTAATTGCAAGAATAACGTACCTAAATTTAACGCAGTGCTGACAGTTTCTACAGTGGGAAAAAAAAGCCCAACTTTCTTTTGGTTTAGAATAACTTGTGAAGTTGGCACTTTTTTTCCCTTACTGATGTTTGTTTCTTTCTGTTGTGTGCACTTACTGGGATATCACTGGGATAATGTGAACAAAACTGCTCTGTTTGTATTGGTGTGTGTTTTTAAAGACACTGACACATTTTTCTGTAGAAAAGGAACTGAAAATAGAATTGCACCGACATTGCAACAGCAATAATGGGGCAAGTTATTTTAGATGTGCCAGTTCCTATTCTAGTGAAGGATTGCACTTTAAGCCTACTGTTTTATTTTTAAGTTGGTGAATAAGTGTGGGTACAAGGCTTTTAACTGGCCTGAAAGTTAAGCCTGTTTCTGAATTGGGACTTTAGATACATTGCTACAAGGATCCTGCCATTCCTACATTCACGCAACTCCCGTGGGTATTTGAGGAATATAATTTACATTGAAGCCACAGAAAGATGTGCCAGCAGGGTGGCTGGTTATATACACGTGTCTATTGTCTGCCTTCTTTGCATTTTGAATAAATCAGCTATGTACTTATGTCAGTTACACAGACAAAGTGAAAAGGTGCTTGATTTGCTGTGCTGTGTTCTAAATTTTTAAAAACTAAACCTTTAAATCTGGGGGGGGAATGCAAATCTGTGTTGATGCTACTCTTAGCACGGCTACTTTGAAGTTATTTACTGAAAAATGCAAAAGTAGAAACCGGACTGAAATCTCTGGAGCAATTAGTGCTTGAGGCTGGTGAACTTGAGCTGTATCATGCCTGACGAAACCTGTCTCGGTCCTGCTTCTTTTTTGTTGCTAAGCCACTGTCTGTGGTGGATGAGGTGACAGTGTTGGAGAGCAGGGGCTAGGCAAGGCTCTTGAGAGGTTGTGTGAAAATAATTGTTTGGGGTTTGGGAGCACTCAGGTCTGAAAAGACCAGTTGGGAACCATATCTATTATCCAAGAATTCATCTCTGAGAAAAAGGTGGGTAACTGGTGTACGTAGCTAATGGATCTGAAAAGGATCCAAGCTCCAGTTAGGTGCCTGAGCCCTACAGGTGGCAAGGAAAGGGGGAAGCAGTGCTGTGGTATCCCTGCCATGGGGGGTCCGAGAGCTCTAGGGACTTTCAGAGGAGGCTTGGCAGGCACTCTAGTCTCTGCTTTGTTGTATTTCACTCTCCCCAAGTCATTGTTTTCCTTGTTTCTGTTCCTTTTCACTTCAACATCTGTCTCGTAACTTTACATACACTTAAATTGGGTCTTCTGAGAAGAGCTGGAATGATGGAGTAACGTGATGGTAAGGTCAGTCTGTTCCCTCTGTATCAGTTTAATTCTACGCATAAGCAAGGAGGGCAGGTGGTACCAGATGCCATCTTTCCTATGAGAAGTACAAGATCCCAGTGACTTCCTACTTCCCGTGGAAGCCTTTGGAAAAGCAAGCCTGGTAGTCCTGGTGTTTTGGGGTTTTTTTGCTGTCAAAATTCCCATTTGATTAATGGCATTTCACTCACCTTTTTCTCATTAAAATATCCTCTATACTGTGACCTGCTGGCTGTAGTTCTGCTTTTAGACATGTCTGCCGTACTATACCATGTGATACTGTACCTGCACAGAGGTATGTCAAGTTATTCTTTTTAAAGTACTCTTTTGGGGTTAAAGTTACTGTAATTAATGTGCTACCTCACTGCTGAGTAGTCTGAAGAAATGAGGCAGCTCTCCTAACAACCTGAAGTCATTCTGGTTAAAAAAAAAACCAAAAACCCACAGGAATGACTAAAGGCTCCAGCTTGTTTGATTTTACTGCTGCTTCTGTTACAGGTCGGAATTAGTGCTGGCTATCTCAGGTACAAGGGAGTTTCATCATGCTATGTTTTGGCATTACTCACTAAGAGAACAGCAATTACTGAGTTGCAGGTAGTGGCAGAACATCGCTGCACATAGATGATCACTACTTAAACATCTGTTCAACATACAGAGTCATTACAGTTCAATGTAAGAACTGTTGACAGTAAGCTAAAGCTGTATTTGGATCAGGTCCACACGTTAAATTTATTGGCCACTGAAGGTAAATATATGGGTATGTGACTTAGCATTATGATGTAGATTTGACTTCTCAAGTTTACTTTTGACTTAAATGTGTTTCTTTTAAAATTTCTGATGACTCAGGGTTTAATCTGTTCTATGGCTATATTTGTGTGTCCTGCTAGTGATTATTCTGCTAGTGGCTTCATAGAGGTAATCCAGAAAGAACATCTGTTTCAAGTTTATAGTCTAAATCATGGAAGGATATTTGACCCTGTAAGTAGGGAAACAGCAGAATTTACCCAGGAAAACAGCACAACAGGCCAAAATACTGTCATTTGGCATATTCTGCTTTACCAAGTCCGTATTCCACATGCAACAGCAACAAAAAAGCCAGGGCTGTAAGAACTTAGTCCTGCTTCTGAAGAGGACAATAATCTTCAATTAGTCATGCATATACACTTCTCTCTCTCTCCCATGAGAGAAATTCTATTTTCAAACCTTTGCTTCTGTCTCCTCAAAATCTTCCACAGGACTCCTACTTCAAAAAGTCAGAGAAATGAGTTGTTTCATTATAATACTGGAGGTGTGACTTTTCAGTAGTCGTATCAGTATTTCCCCGATGTAAATGAATTTGTCTCTTCTCTGATCCGTGCTGCTTGCAATTCACAGTGCCTGGCTATAGACAGAAAATAGAGCATCTTGCAAGTGACAGTCAATTCTGATTTCTTCACGAATGCCTGCCTGTGCTGGCTCTCCGTGCACTGAGTTTTGTGCAAAGCAGTACCACTGTGGGCAATAAGGGGAACTGCACAGATGATGTTACATGAATCATTTTCCTTTGTGGAAGCCTGAGTCAAAATTCTAACGGGGGGAAACTTGACGTGGTTTCTGTGATATTGCCCTCCTTTTTGGGGTCATTTGTCCCCTCCCTGCGTAGAGCTAAGTGATCTCTGCAGAGAATATTTGTCCTTATGGTTCATAAAAATAGTCTGCAAGATCAAAATATTTTGAAAAATTTCAGTAAGTATCAGATATCTTTGAGATTATCTGATTAAAGAAAATTCCATCTCTCATTCTTAACACACCCATTTTAAATATCACAATTTGGATGTTACAAAATCCTATCATAACAGCAGCAAAGTAGAAATGTCTCCAGCAAAGTGAACTTAAACATGTTGTTTGCCAGGTGTCTTTGGTTGTATGTGCAAAATAATCTTTTAAACAGAGAAAACAAGTTATTGCACTTCTGTAGTTCTTGCTTTATTCTTTGCAAGAAAGACACCATCCTGGAAGATGGGGCTGATCTCTGGCAAAGTGGAATGCTTTATTATGGCATCCCCTTTCCAAAGTACTACCCAAGCGCTGTTGGACTCCACAGACAGTGGTTTGACTTGAGAAGGAGTTGCTGTTGCTGTCAGTAGTTTCTACTAACGTGGTTCCTTATGATTTTCCAAATACTGAAAACAGCTGTTTGATGATCTGTGATAAGTTATGGAATAGAGGAGAAATTCTAATTTACCAGATAAAAACCCTGTAGCTGCCTCCTAAACTAATGCTCAGTAGTTCGTTAGTAGATAGCAGCAAATACAGAGTATCTTGACCATGGGCTACAACTTCATCTTTATACTGAGCCACCATGGGAGGCCTCTGTTCGTACACTTTCTTTTGTTCAGCAGACGAAATGCAGTTTTAAAGCCTTATTCTCTCGTTTGGCTGGTAAGCACAAGGCCTGGAATAAAAGCAGAGGTATCGTCTGCAGTATCTATAATCTGAGGACAGTCTGCATCATCTGCTGCACATTGAAGCGGGCATGGACCTGGATGCTGACTGGGAATATTCTGGCAGCCTGGCTGTGCCGTAACACACTTGTACCTCTGTCTGTGAACACGTGTGAATGTGCAACGTGCCTGGTTTTTGTCCAAAGGTTGTGTGCTGTGGGGGACACATCAGGACCTTGTCATCCAACAAGTGACAAGTTAGCAGTGTGATTTCTCATCGTGATTTTCATAGTGAATGAATTACAGCATTAATAGGAATTTTGCTTACAGAGGACTGTCCGGTTTGGGTAATGGACTTAATTGTCATTTGGAGAGAACTGCGTGGTCAATCTGTTATATCCTCCTAGATTTTTGGAAAGTGAGATCAGTTTTTCTGCCAGTATAAGGGAGGAAAAAAGTAGTAAAGGAAAAACAAAGTATTTCTGTGGTCAAAACAGAATGCAGGATTTTTCTTCCTGATACTTAACTATAAGGAAAAGTTAAAAGCACTAGAATAACAGACCTACGTGCTTAATCTTACTTATTATCTCTTCCTAGAGTGTGATCTAGTAACCCTCAAATGTCTATTACCACTTCTTTAAATAGGGAGATTTGCAGATGCAAGGCTTGTGGGATGAGGGGAATTGAAACTTCCTGAAGTGGGCGATTAGTAGCCTCCCCTGAACTACGGTAAGCAGTGACCAAGGCTATTTGTGATGATTTGGTGGAAGGGTATAAAGCCAGGTTTTGCCTCCTCTTGTGTTTTCTGTTTCCCATCTCAAGAACTTCTAGCTAGGAAAAGCACTTTCCATTTTCTGTCTGTAAGATTTTTGTGGGTTTTTTTCAGTCGTTTCCCAGTGCACCAAACAACACATTTACCTGTCTCCTTTTGGAAATGTGCTATGGCTCCATGACTTTCCTGTTAGAGGAAATTTGACAAATTGCTACTTCTTTGTTTGGGGTTTTTTTTGTTGTTGTTTTGTTTTTTTTAACCTCCACCATGGAGCCAGTTTGTCCCCAAAACAAAAGGTGATGATTGTTCCCACTCGGTGTTATTGGCGCATGTTTAATGCCAGATATTTGGAACTTTTATTTTGTGACTTGCCAGCTGGCTGTTGCCTTTAAAAGTGCCCGCCTGCAGATGGTTAATGGGACCCAATAAAAGATAGAGCAAAAAGTTTTATGGTTTTCCTCTGAGAATGGCTAGGAAGTTGAAGAGATGACTTTCCCATGTAATATGCCCTGCCTGTTGATGGAGATGACTGAAAAGGTGACTCCAGATGCCTAGCAGTTAGTGTTTCCCCTTCCTACGGGACCAGTGCAATATTTGCCAAGTTGGTCTCACCCTATTAAAAATGGGAGAAGGTGCAAAGGCTTGAGGCAGATGGAACTAACCTTTTATGCACTTTGAGGGCTTTGATTTAGCATAATAGTACAGAGGGATCTTGAAACCATTATGTTTGGTGATTCTTGTGTCAATATCATAGGTGCTTGGTCGGTTGGTTTGACCTGATTGCTAGCTTTCTATAAAACTCAGATTTTCAGTCTAAACATCACTTTGAGTTACTGTTACTACAGAATTTGAATGGATAAAGGGAGGAACTACAGCTTATTGTTTTTTCTTGTTCTTTGTACCAGGTGTTTACATGCTCTGGATCCATCTAGCCTTTTAAAGTCGAGACTATTAGATATTAAAGAATTCCTTAACCAGACTACAATAACTCTCAACCCAGTTGGGCTGGAGCTGTTCCAGATTTTCACTCTCTCCAAAAGTGCAGATATCTTGTTTCTGCATTGCAAGGCTGTCTTCAGCTGGCTGTGACTCAGATACAAGTCTTCCAGATGTTGGTGCAGGATACTGTGATGAGACTGCCTTTCTGTCTTCCAATGTTTAATCACAGAAAATGAAAGGACGATAGTATCTTGTTTTGGCAACATATCATGTGCTGTGATTCCTAATTTTATTACAACTTACTCTCTAGAACATGGAAGAAATTGACTGTAAAAAGCAAAGGTGTTTCTTTTCTGCTAGCAAAGTTGGAACCAGATGTGAAAAAAAGTTGATGGCAAGAATAAATAGATGCGACTAGCTAAAAACATGGGTTAAATGACTTATAATGGTGGGTCAGAATGAGAAGGGTTAATTCTTGTATAATTTCTTTTCTATTTCCATGTTATTTTTGCGTGTACACCATTCATCAACATTCAGAAGCCCTCAATTTACTGTTTACAAAGTGTTTTTAGCAACAGTGGAAAGAGCCAAAAAGGAATAATATGAACCGTTTCCTCTTTGGGAAGGGAAAGGGAGGAAAGTGTGACTGTTACTTCACTTGTGATGCAGTGCAACATTTTGTAAAATCTTAGGGATCTGTTTACTTAGGTACCTTAAATATGTAGAGTGAAGAATGAAATTCATGTTAAATGGAATGCAGTAAAGTCACTGTCAGGTGGACTGACAGTCTTCGTGTGTATGCACGTGAATGCTGCATATGTTTAAAATGTTACATACAAATAACTAAGTAGAGGTGGTAGTCATATGAAAAGCTATCATATCCGTCTGTTACTTTGTGGAGAACAGACCAGATGTGGCCTAGTACCAAAGTTAGTGCCCAGTTTTAAATATGGAGTTCAGCCTGCCAGGCAGAACAAGTTTTCTCAGCACTTGGAAAGGAGTTTTACTGGTGCCTTGACATTTCTCTTACATTCCCCAAACCCAAGAAACAGAGAGCCTCCCTCCTCTTGTTGTGGCAGGTTATAGTTAAGAAAAGATTTGTCCTGGTTTATTCATGCTTGCAGTTTTGGCTCAAGTAAACTCAGAAAGGATTCATCTGCAGAAGTATTCTGCAATTGCTTAGCACCTCTAAAAGTCAGTCTTGCAGTAGACTATGTGCTAGACAGTGCAGTGAGCTTTGCACAGCTCAGTTTGATATACGGACTGAACCCCACAGAAATCAGAGGTCATCTTGGTGCATTCAGATTCTAAGTGCAGGCTTATAGGCAGACAGATACAAGAAGTATTCTCCAATACTATTCTCCAATGGTTTTGTCCAGCAGGTACCAACTACCTCATGGATGGCAGAAAGTTTTTATCAGTAACTGTTGTATTTACCTGGCTTTCTTGTTCATTGGTATCCCTCTCCCAACCCCTCTGCTGATGAATCCTTTAAAACTGATAATGTTGTTTGTAATGTGTATGTGTTTATGTAAATATACACACAGAAAAAAACCCCCAAACTGAAAGCCTTAATGGTAGACGAAGAAAAACAAATGCAGCGTGTTGTGTTTAAAGGCAGTACTATCCGTGAGAAAAACATGGCCATGGGGGAAAGGAACCTGGAAAACTGCTGAAGAGCTATGGTGGTTGCAGTTCAGAAGGGAGGGCAAAGGTATGAATGTTCTCAGCCAGTGAGCAAAAGTCTTCTCTTTCTGCATTTCAGATGGTATTTTTTTGTATCTGGGAGTCAATCTCCCAAGCAATGCATTAGGTGCAGCTTTCTCACTTCCTTTATGCTATTGTAGTAGGCAATGTAATGTTCAAATGAGACTCGGGAATCCTGATGTGTGTTTGTGCCTCTTTGACACCATCACTGTCATTTACAGATCCTGAAAAGGAAGGTTAATCTTTAGATTTTTGAATCGTATCTGTAACCTTTAATGGTATGTTGTAGCCATTCCTCTCTAAGGTACTTCCTAGCTTAATTCAGTACAGAAAGGGTAAATGAAAACTAGTATTCTGAGATTATTGCTTGCTGAGTACACTGAATCTGTGATGCTTGGCTGGTCTGCAGAAACAACCCTTACAAATTGAAAGCTGATTGAAACGTAAAGCTAGCATGTAGTTTTGCTTTTATACTGGTACAAGGATTTACCCCTACTCCTACAAAAACAGCGCAGAGAAGAAATTGTCTTGGTTAATTTGCACAACAAAATGAAGATGTGGTAGTGGCACAGTTGGTGTACCAGTGCTAACTTTAATCCAAGTAGCACAGGTAACAAGCTCAGAGGAATTGATAGTGCAGGCAAGCAACACCATATGTATGCAAGGTTACTGGGCTGTCATATACCATATGTTAGCTCGTAATGAAGTCTCTGCTTGCTTGCTTTCTGCTGCTGCTGTGGTTACCTGCCTTAGCTATGTAAATGCTATTACAGGTGTGTCCACCCTGGGATCTTGCACTTCCATTTTGCTGTGTGTGTGAACCTCTGAAGTCCCAGCATCTTTAACACCTCAAACTGAACATACAAGAACTGGATGAAAGTAAAAAGCAAATGCTTGCTTACCTTGATGGTTTTTACTGGTGTAAAGCTTCCGTGAGTGATGCTGCACAGAAGGGGGTATTGACTTTTAAACAATCAGCCACATCAGGTTTCTTGGAGTCTCTGCACTTTCCTTCTTTATACTGAATCAGAGGGGCTCTGCATGTCACCAAGTTGGGCTGCACTGGATGTACTAGTATGATCCTAAGTGGGAGCAGGCTGAGGTGGGATTAAGGTTCACCGAATTGTCACTGATGAATTGGCATCCATCAGTCTTGGGGACTTGCTTAGAAAGGATACAGTCAGAGCAGCCCTGTGGGGGATGTCCTCTTCAGCCGTTTCTGCGGTACCTCCGGCTGTGGAAGGAGGGGAGGGAGGAGTTGGTGGCTTGAGTGTTAACTGTATGGTAATAGACCAGATGAGAGTTTGGGATTTGTACTACAGCAACTGGGTTTTGTGAGACCAGTGCAATTCTGTTCTCTTACTTTTTAAATCTTGCACAGAAAATAAGAATCGTCTTATTTAAATACAGTGTAAAGTATTGTCATAATAAGACATTGCTAATTACTTGCTTTTGGGTATAGTTCTATGATACCGTCCGTTATAAATGCTGGGTGCTTACATGAACAAGAAATAAATTGATATTGTCTCTGCTCCAAAGAACTAAAATTCAGCATATCTAAGTATTTAAATTATTGCATTATTCTATCGCATGGCTGCCTGCGTCACTGAAATAAGGGAACTACAGCAACGTAGCCAACAAACCTTTAATAAAAGCATTTGCTTGAACAGCACCATGTTGGATATAGTCCATCAGAATAAAAGCAGTTTGGGGCTGTAGTGTCTTGTTAAACACATTGTAAATGTTTTTGGCAAGAAGCCTGGATGAATCCAACCACCTCTGGACAGCCAGCATGTCAGAGCATTTCCGAGTGAGATGTATCATCCTGTCCTGAACCGATAGCTTTGGATAATCCTCTAATCCAAGTGATTGCTTCGACGTTGCAGCCTATTTAGTTTTGCTCAGTCTAGGATGACTTGCTGCTGGAGAGCTCAGGGTGAATTTTTAAAAAAAAGAAAAAGAAAAAAAAAGACTGCAGCTGAATAAATGAATTTAACTCCAGCTGTCTAGGGTCCAGGTTGGTCTTACGGATGTCATATCCTAATGGTGTATTGGTCTGTTAGAGACCTGTTAGAGCTCTGTTCTTCCTCTGGCTTCTGGGATTTTTGCTGAGGCTGTCAAAGAGAAGGTGACTTGAAGAAGGCAGCTTGGTGTCGGTTTTGCTCTGAGGACACTGAAGCTTTTGCTTGTCCCTGTGTCTGATAGGAGTAGCCACCAGTCATGGACTGCTTGCCCTCTGCATATACCTGTCTTGTGCTCCCACTGCCATTGCTACCTCCTTACAACGGAGCCAGACTGCTTCCCGTGCTCTATAGAGACACGCAGTAGCCAAAGAACAATTGAGAAGCATTTTCCTTTAGCTGTCTGTGGGATGGTAGAGCACAGTTGTTTTCTTTGCGCTCTCGAGCAGCCAAAAAGTGGTAAGTTGAAAGGCCTCCTTGGAGGATGCTGCAGAGTGGAGCATTTCGGCTAAGAAGGCTGTCCAGTTATTGCTTGTGAAACAGCGTCACATCAGGATTGTTGATCTTGCCCATGTTTTGGGGTTTGTGGAGGAAGTCGGGCACCGGGGCAATGCTTCAGAGTCCCAGTCTGCTTCCTCGCCTCTGCGTCCCACCGGGAGGACGGAGAGGGGGGTGACGTCCCCTGCGCGCGGGTTGGGCTGGCGTGCCAGCTGCCCGGAGCCCGCCTGTACCTCCGGGAGCTGGAGCCTGCTTGTCTGAGTTTTTGGGTGGCTACATGCTTGTTTAATCCCTTCCGTCGTTGGCCAAGGAAAGTTACCGCTTGGGCTCACAAGTGAGAATGCTAAGAAAACAAAAGATTCATTGCTCTCACTTTTTTCCTCCCTTTTCCTGGCTCCACTCTTTGTTGTTCTGAGAATGGAGAAACTTCTTCCCCCTAGCCCCCCCCAAGAATCACAACCACTTTTTGTTTTGTCTTTTACAGATCAATTTTGTAGCCTGTCAACTGTTTGCACTTTTGGCTGCGTTTTGGTTTCGTATTTACTTGGGTCCCAGTCATGCCAGCTCTGCTGTTCGCCATGCATTTGCCACCCTCTTTGGAATATACTTTGCTGTCTTCTGCTTTGGGTGGTGAGTATTTAGTCACCATGTAGACAAGGCTTGGGTAAAAATATTTTTAAAATTCTTATCAGCTTTTCTGAATTACATCTTTTTAGTCTTAAGGCACATTCTGTGTTATCCTAAAAAAAAAAACAAAAAAACAAACAAAAACCCAAAAAAACCCCAAAAAAACAAAACCAAAAAAACCTAACCAGCATAACCATGCCAAACCCTCAAAGTAAAATGAGCCATGAAAGTATTTGTAAGTGAAGTATTTAATCTGTGATGTTTGTTCTGGAAGTTAAAGCCACACCAGTCTGCTGTGAAGATACCTCTTTTGGAAAAGATGTGTGTAGTTTGAATGTGCACTTTGAGCTAGGCTGCTCTTTCTCTGAATGAAACAAACACATTGACGATATCTTTTCAATAAGTATCAATATATGTTGGATGATCAGGCTATAAGGATGTCATTGTGATAATCCATGTTTACTGATACCCTGATATGACATCTCATTTATTTCATTTGCATGGAAAATTATTCCCTCGCTCAGAACTGCCAGCCCCTCCAGGTCACGTAGAAATTATCTAAATACTCGCTTTGTTGTCTTCAAGGTATTCCATTCATCTTTTTGTCCTGGTGATGATGAACTATGGCATTATGAATATGGCGAGTATTCCCAACATCCACAGGTGAGCTTATGTGGTTGCAAGACTGGAGCTGCCCCTCTGACAACTTCTCCCCTTTCATGGAGAAGCATGAGGGTTTTTTAGGACCACCTTCACTTCTTTCCTGCCTTTCTTTCCCAGTTACTTGCAGGAGCTTTGTTCATTCAGTTACAGAAGCAGCTGTAATCTCAATTTGTGGTTTTTGCATTGATATATTGCATTTCCCTGTGAAATTGCTGACCTCGAAAGGCAGCTTTTGCAGGCTTAAAAACTTTTGCCCAAACCTCTGGTTTCCTAAGCATAATGAAGTCATATTCTCCTTGGTCTGGTGTCCTTGAGGATTGCCTTTGACAATCCTTTTTAATGTGTTTTCCCCCTTGCTGTTTGGCCTTTAGGTATTTTCCACTTATTCTTGAGTTAGGTAGTTAAATAAGGTCACTGTGGCAGCTTAACTTAGTGATCTACAAAATTAAGTCTTGCATTTGGTACTAGGCTTTGAGCTTAAAGTAGAAAGTACCAGAAATGTCACTGCTTTGAAGCAGAAGCTTGCAGCATCATCATGAGAAATTTTTGACCATGGGATCTTTCTTTTCCCTATACAAATGTCTCAGAGGAAGGAAGATACTTAAGACTCCTAAAGGTGCTTTATCAAATGAGCGCCTTCCTGGCCAAAAGACAAAAAGCACTTTCATATGAAAATGGAAAATATGTGGTAGTTACATCTGCTTCTTTCACTGAGTAAGAGAAAGTTCATAAGGAAGAACTTCTCTGCCCGGTCACTGAGCCTGCTCATGTGGGTACCATACTCTCTGTTAGAGGTCAGCATGTGGGAGTTTTTAAAATTGTGTAGGTGGACTTTTTTTTTTTCTTATCGATCATAATTAGGAATTCTTATTTGTAAAACTGCTACTTTATAGCTGGCTAGAAGGATGAGCTGGCCATTCTTCCCACTTTACTTTTGTGCTGGCTTCTCTAACAGCATATGGTTAATACTGTGGTTTGATTTAGGTGTGTTACAGGTGATTTCTGTCTCTGTGCAGCTGTTTCCATAGTTGCTGCTGAATGCTCACATCCCCATCAGGCTGGGCTGGGCAACAGAAACCCTTTATTCATTTGTCTTCAGGGCCAGGGCTGTCTGAGGGTCTAATGCTCAGATAATCATCTCTGCTTCTTCTTTATCTCTTCCTGAGGCGACCCCTCTCTAATATCCAAATGGGAACCATTACTTATGATTTGTCTAGGATTGTTTAGAATCTATAGCAGTCACTAGCATTTTGCACCAGCAAGACAGATATTAATCAAGGAGCTTTTTTCCACCCCCTCACTGAGTGCAAAGCCCAGAAGTCCAGAGGTAATGAATAATTAAAAAAAAAAAAAAGTAACTGGACAATGTTAATGAAAGAAATGCCATCCAGAGACCAGAAGGAAAAGGTGCTAAGAATGTGTATTACTTGTCTTCTGGTCATTGTCCCTGCCCATCACTTGGGGGAAATGCAGGAGTTATTCATTGTGGATCAGAGGAACCGAGTCTACAGAGGGAATCATCCAATACACTTATGTCTTCCTAGAGAAGTGGAGGTGGTGGTGGTAGGGAAATGGGCACAGTTTCAACTGGAAACCCCCTCACTCTTACTGTTCAGCCAATTAGTCACAATGGAAAAAATAGCTGTACACTGCAACGCAAATTAAGCCGGTTAATATAATGTCACCCACTGCTGTGAGATAGCTATGCGTTGATTTGAGTCAATGCGAAATAGCAGTCCAACATGCTGAAAAACCTTAGGAAGGCTGGGAGGATTGGGTTAGGACTTTTCTACTGTATTCCACTACCCATAGCAGTGTGACTCAAAGTACATCCATATTATTAATTTTGGCAAAATAACAGTGTATTCAAGCTGCTTGAGAATAAGCTTGAAAAATGCCAGTACAGGCTGGACCTGTACGTTCAGAGGGCCTGTAAGAGCACTGGATCCTTCATAGTGGGGGTGCAAAACTTGGCTTTTTTTCCCCCCAAAACACAAGTGGAAGTGAACAAATGGAATAAAGAAACTACATAGTTTAACCTGCATGCTCCTTCCCCTGGTTATTTTCTGCTAGTTTGCTCTCTGGTGAGGCTTCCAGCCTTCAAGGCCTATAAAGGGACAAATCAATCCAGCATCAGAAATGCTCCCAGCTGCAGCAGCAATTCAGTATATCTGCCCCTACTTGCTCCCCTTTCAATCTAGGTGCTTTACAATTATTTAAGTGTTGAGGCCTATTTTAGGTGCTTCATCCCACCTGTTCAACAAGGCCAAGTGCAAGGTCCTGCACCTGGGTTGGGGAATCCCAAGCACAAATACAGGCTGGGTGATGAGTGGATTGAGAGCAGCCCTGAGGAGAAGGACTTGGGGGTGTTGGTTGATGAGAAGCGCAACATGACCCGGCAATGTGCGCTCACAGCCCAGAAAGCCAACGGCATCCTGGGCTGCATCAAAAGAAGTGTGACCAGCAGGTCGAGGGAGGGGATTCTGCCCCTCTGCTCCCCTCTGGTGAGACCCCACCTGCAGTACTGCGTTCAGCTCTGGGACCCCCAACATCAGAAGGACATGGACCTGTTGGAGTGGGTCCAGAGGAGGGCCATGAAGATGATCGGGGGCTGGAGAACCTCTCCTGTGAGGAAAGGCTGAGAGAGTTGGGGTTGTTCAGCCTGGAGAAGAGAAGGCTCCGGGGAGACCTTATAGCAGCCTTCCAGTACCTAAAGGGAGCCTACAAGAAAGCCGGAGAGGGACTTTTTAGAAGGGTGTGTAGTGATAGGACAGGGGGTAATGGCTTTAAACTGAAAAAGGGTAGATTTAGGTTAGATGTAAGGAAGTTCTTTACTGCGAGGGTGGTGAGGCACTGGAAGAGGTTGCTCAAAGAGGCTGTGGATGCCCCATCCCTGGCAGTGTTCAAGGCCAGGTTGGATGGGGCTTTGAGCAACCCGGTCTAGTGGAAGGTGTCCCTGCCCATGGCAGGGGGGTTGGAACTAGATGATCTTTAAGGTCCCTTCCAACCCAAACCATTCTATGATCTATCACCGTTACATGTCTGAGCTGGGTGACTTGCCTTTGGAGGGATGCTTTCCATTTTCTGTTGATGAGAGGGAGCCCAAGGGCCTCGCTGAGGCTGGACTGGATGCCTGACCCAGATAAAATAAGATGAATTCTGCTCTGAATCTCCTGAAGAAGCTGTCATGTCCCCTCAGTCTGCCTTTCATCCAGCTGTTTGCTGTGGGCCACATGACCTGCAGGTTGCCTTGCCATCCATCACTGTCACTCACACTGCAGTTTGTTAGTCCCCAGGGAGGAAAAACTCATTTCTTTTAAAGCCGCAGTCTTGTTCTTCTGTAGAGTTTTGCATCTTCTCTTCCACGTGACTATTTTCTCCTGATGTGGGGGACAGCAGTAGACTTGGTCCTGGCCTGTCCATGTGATGCAAGCCTTCCATTCTGGTGTCCCAGCTTTCTGTTGCACTATCTAGTTTGCTTCATTTGTCAGTTTATTTCCAAATATCCATCTGCTTCTTACTTCCCCAGTATCCTCTTTCTTGCTCGGGTAAATACAG
This sequence comes from Harpia harpyja, assembly GCF_026419915.1. Taxonomy (NCBI): domain Eukaryota; kingdom Metazoa; phylum Chordata; class Aves; order Accipitriformes; family Accipitridae; genus Harpia; species Harpia harpyja. Next base: position 6,515,762 of record NC_068940.1, read on the forward strand.
GGAGAAGTTAGTTGTAGGAAAGGCTGCATCTGCCCCACCTAGATACTGCAATGCCTCCAGCCCTCAGACTGTTCAACTCTTAAGATAGAAAGAGTCATGCTATCGTCCTGCCTAACATAATTTTGTGATCATCTTGAAAAACTGAGTGAAATTGTCAAGCTCTGCTTAAGGAATGCTTCTTCTGGAAAGGGGCATCTTTCAGCATTTAGAGCTGAAAAGATTAGGCTACGTGTCAGTATCTGCCTTTACACAAAGTCAGAAGAGAGGAAATATCTTAAACTTGAAATGTTTTAGTTTCTGGTAGATCTGAGGAAGAGTTGTACATGTAAATAAAGAACATTTACAGATAAAAAAAGGCAATGGATAACTTCAGTGACGCATTTACAGTATCATCTGGTTTCAAATACTTGAGTCAGCAATTTCAAATTAATATGTGAGGGTGGGAACACTGAAACTGAAATGCCCAACTTGAAGTGATCCTATTTCTTCTTTTCTTTTTTCCCCACCCCGCTCGTGAGGAGACACCTCTGTAATGTTTCAGCTGGGTACACAAAACCATCAGTCCTCTTTGAAAATTTCTGCCAGATCTTGTAACATATCTTCAGACTTGTTAACAACCTAATTTGCGAAAATCAAACTCCACTCCTAAGCAAGCCCAAACCCAATTTGAGTGATTCTAGTTCTTGTTGGTACATGTGTTGGTAACTGTGTTCTGTATGTTATGTTTTTAGGTACTCCTTTGTCGTAGCTATGGGATACCTCACGTTGTGCCACATAAGCCGAATATACATATTTCATTATGGTATTCTCACTACAGATTTTTCCGGGTGAGTGAGTCCGCAAGCTGGGTCCTGTGTCAATTAGTATTAGTTAAATTTAGTTCATTTTAAGAATAATTTTTATGTTATCTGGGGAGCGCCTGCAATTTTGTTTCCCTTAAGCTTTTTCTAAGACTTTTTTTTTTTAGGAAGGAATAAACACTATGTGATTTTTGCATTGACTCATTGTTTCTGCTGTCTTCTTGCTAGGCACTATCTAGTTAGGAAGGTAGAGCTTGGTTAGCTAGACTTCTACCTCGAGCAGCCCTGGCAAGTGGCGTGGCTGGTGCTCTGGTCCCTGGTGGTCTGTGCCCAGAGGTGGGGTGGGCTGCTCTCCTCCCACCTTACTAGGCACAGCCATCGGCTCCGGGTCGTCCTTTCCCCCTTTCTGATTTACCTTGATGCCCCAAATGGGAAGGTGTTTCCCACCCCAGGCACTCCAGCGGGTGGGAGGGGAGGACTTGGGCAGGGGCTGAGTGCCTGGGGGAGCTGGGACGTGGGTGGGTGGGTGGGTAACCGGCGCAGAGAGACACGAGATCAGCTTTTGCTGTCGGTGCCGGTCTTACGGGTTCTCTCAGCAGATTGTGGCTGCTGTGTAAATAGCACAACTTTTTATATGCCATGCATTTCTGTGGAACAGTGTTTTTCATATATACTGTAGTCTCTGATTTCACTGAAGCAGTAGAGGATGCTTTGCAAAAATAAGAACAGCTAACCCTATATATTTTGTTTATGAGAGGAAGGCATGCTTTTGCATGATTTAAAAACAACGTGCTAATCTGTATTCCACTTGTTTAACTGAATGTCTGAATACGGAGTCATTAGTAACATACTATGAAAAATTTCTGTAAACCAGCACAGTGAGTTGTAGATGTCTCTTCCAAGCTTCTGTCGTCTTATAGGCATAGAGTAGGAAACCGAAGGTTTTTGCTGTCTGTGTGCATGTGTCTCTGTGTGAGGTGGTGGGTTTAAGCATTTAATTAAATTTCAGGGGGTGGGAGGGGAAGTTCCTCTGAGACTTTTGAGGGTTTTTTTTATTAGAGGAGGGGGTAGAAAAGGGAACTCTTATATTTAGAGAAATTTAGTTCTATAATTTTTTCTGCGGTTCTTTTAATACACACAAAAAAGCATGTCCTGAAAGAGCATGACGTACCAAGAAGCCTATAAATGGGATTAGAATGCTATAGCTCTGTGTGTGTATAAGACAGAGAAATGCAAGAGAGCATGCTTTTCTGAATAGTGCATTCAGAAATGCAGTGAGATGTGTTAGCTGGCTGTCTCTGAAGACATGTAATAAAGATCCAGCTGAGACTGGGGGTGGAAGAAGAGGAATGGTAGTTGGTTAAATTATAGACTATGTAGCATTTTCTTCTCTCTTGATGAAAAAGGAGCTACTCTTAACTAATGATGAGCTTGAGGATGATAATGGTACTGCAAGAATAATACTTGAACTTTGTTGTTTGATTTTTTGTCCTGACGTTTCAAGATATAAGCGAATTCCTAAACTTCAGTCAAACATAAAACTGCGAAGTAGTAAACAACTGGAAAATGTAGTTTGGATATGAACTACATCTTTATGGTATATTTTAAAAACTAAGAATAAATAAAAATGTTGTAGTGGTATTAATAAAAACTTGCAATCCCAAGTGCTGAAACCCAGGTCAGCTTCATAAATCTGTCTTAAAACCTGTTTTCCTCAGCTGTAAATAATATGTGCCCACTGAGGCTTTATGCACATACCTAAGCAGATGTGATGACCCAGAGAGACAAAATACACCCCCTACCACTGTTTTACCATGTATGAGCAGCAACTGACCCTCCTCTTGCTTGTTCTCCCACGTTTGATGTTCCACATCTATTGCACGACAGTTCTAGTGCCATCAGCTTTCCAATGTCAGCTCCCCAAAGTGACCAGCCAGATGTTAAATGAGCGTTTCCCAGTGTTGGTGCTGAAAGCTGACATACCTCGTTCGCTCTCTTGACCTGCTTTGTGCACTTAACAGCTTGCGTGCATAACCCTTTTGATGTGTGCTTGCAAATATTATTTTTTTGGTTCTTTAGTAATGGTTGTGCTGTTTGTTTGGAGTCCCCCCATTTTGAGAACACAGCTTGTAAAATGCAGGTAGAGATGGAGCAGACAAGGTAACTTTTGAGTCATGTCTTAAGTAATCTGGAAAATCAAACTGACTCGTCACTTCAAGGTTAAGTAGTAAGGAAACTTGTTCCTTACTGGTGAATAGTTAATTCTTCTAAATCATGCAAAAGGTAGGTTTGGTCACTGACTCCCACAATCAAAACTACTTAAGCTGCTTGCAGCAATTTCTTGATTTAAGAGTTTTTCATGTATTGCATAGTACTTAGATGAAAACTCCTTTTTTTTTTTTTTTTTTTTTTAAAAAAAAAGTGCCATGTTTTAATGAAAACCAGTTCCAGTGTGGTACACTTTAATTGTGTTTTAAAAAATTTATATATATTTTATCAAAGTTCTTTCATTTATATTATTTCACAAAAATGTGGTGACATAGTTTAGGAGTTTTCTTTTGACTACTTTCTCAAAGAAAACTATTCATTTTTGAACACTAATTGTAAAATAACTGAATGCTGTGCTCACCCCTTAATTCAAGTCAGTCTTTGAGAGAAACATGCATATTTTATTTTGCTTGGTTTGCCATGGCATTTATACATTGTACCTAGGAAAACTAAATCCTAACTCTTTATTTCTCTTTTTCTCTCTCATTTCTTCTTCTTTATGCTAAGAGGATTATGCTGGTAAGTTGCCTGGTTTCTATACAACTTTATAAAAATGGTAATACTAACATACAGTTTGGGGTTGGTTTTTTTTTCCTTTGTATCACAGGCTCAGACCAAGTATAGCAATATTATGGCTTTAGGGAGAAATTAGTTTAAAATAAATCAGGGGATCTTGATTGGGATTTTTGGAAACTAGTAATAGATATGGTTTCAATCAAGCAAGCTAGATGAACAAATGCCATATGCATATGATCATCTGGACAGAATTCAGAGTCGCTCCTCATCTGTATGAAGTTGTGTCTGCTTTAATCCTTTGCTTGATTAAGACCATAGAGGTTTTTGGTGTCCTCCTTGAATTCTTGCAATGCCTGAGCAAAATTTCCTAATATTGCAGCTCATTCGGTGAATGTCAGGGAATGATTGTGCATATGTGAGTTTCTTGGTGCCATTCCTTGCAGAAAAGAAACTCAGTTTGTGAAAATCACTACACACACTGGCAGTGCTTTCAGTCTTCTGTTGGTCTTAGAGAGACCAGAGCTGAATTATCAGGGAGACTCGAGCAGCTTTCCATCCTACAGATGTCAGATCTCTACCTCGTACATGAGTGTTTTGGTGGACATCGTTCTCCAGAAGGAATGGACATCTTTCTCTGTTCGCTCTATCCCAAATGCAGAATAGCAGCAGCATTCTCGGCAAACCGCTTAGGAAGGGATGGTCATTGAAAGAAGCCTCTCAAAAAGCCATATAAGCAGAGACTTTAGTAACAAGTGTCACTTCAGGCAGTTTTTTCAATTTTTGGTGGGAGGCTAGTGCTTTTTTGCTGGTTTTCCCCTCACTCAGTGGCTTAGTATCAACCACAAAAGAAAGGAACAAAGGTACAACAGCCGGTCTTTACAGAGGAAATACATTTGCTGATGGAAACAAGCATGGATGCATTCCATTACCATGTTAAAACCCAATGCAGAAACACTAACTGGTCCTGCGAGTTCAGTGGGTTATTTTTATTTTTATTTTATCATGAAGTGCAAGACGTTGTTGGCAGCGTGTGTTCCAGCAGCTCTGGGTAACTTTGGTCGGCAGCGAGTCCCCAGAGGCAGCACAGCAGCGCAGGTGCAGGGTGAGGAAGGGCAGGTCGGGCAGGCAGTTTTCCGTGTCCGCTCGCTGCTTGGCTGCTCCGCTGGGCGTTTGTCCGCTTGAAATTGCACTGAGATCGCTTACCATTGCTTACACAGGAGTCCTGTAAGAGCTGCAGTGTGGAAATGAGCCAAAATTCAAGCAGGCAGTCGCTGCTAGAGAGCTCCATGCATCTAGTACATCCCCAGACACTTCTCCAGAAGTCAATACTCTCTTAAGTGAAATGCTTCTATCGTGAAAGCGTAAGAAACGCTTTTGGGGAGCTTTCACCAAAAAACCACATGAAGCAAATTGGAAGTTGCTTTGGAGGCATGAGTGTGTTCAGTGAAGTATTTTTTCCTCTGTGTGCTTCAGCACTTCTTCATTTTGCTGTCGAAAGCAGAAGCGAGAGCCCGCTGCCGGTGGCGGCCCTGGCTTGGCGATGGCCTCGGCAGCACAGTTAAGGTCGTAGCAGAGTGTGACTGTGTGAACTCCTCATCATGGCTGCAGTGCTAAAGAGATAAACCTGAAATAAATGTTTGCTGTTTTGGAGTCTTGTCTGCAATGAGCCTTTTGACTCCACCTCCTCTCTTAGTGAAATCAGGTCAGTGGAAACTATTTCTAGTGAGCGTGTGCCAGACTCCTCCACAGGATTACCTAAGGTCAGGCAGACTCTGCTTGGAAAATGTCTTTTCTCTTGTAAGCACCAAAGCTTGCTCAGTGCAGAAGTCAGCCTGTGATATGGGGAGGATCCCCACAGCAGGCTACAACTGATGCAGACATCTTTACTTCCACTGGCTTGTGCTTCTGGGCAAATTATTTATGTTGGGGCAAGCTGTGTTTAAAAATGACATTAACTGGTAAGTTTTCATTTGGAAAGTTTAATTAGAAGGGTAAATCCATCTATTGAGCTTTCTCTGTAAAGTGTTGCATCTTTGTCTTGTGTTATTTTTCAAGGCATCTAACGTAAGGTAAAGACAGTTTGGGGTTTTTTTTAATTTGTTAAAATTTCCTATTTTATACTGACTTCCTGCGACAACTTCTTGAATTTTTTTTTTTTTTTAATTGGCCACTATGGTTTGTGTGTAGGAGGTACAATGCAGCTACAACCTGAGATTAAACTCTTGGTCAATATATAAAACATTGCAGTGGGGGAAGTCACACCACAGTTAAATCAAATTCTGTGTTTCTGTGCTAGTTTTTAACTGTAGTGCTTGGTAGGACAGGTGAAGAGGAGAGGATGTGGAATCACCATTCTACATGTGGCTGCAAAGTGACTGGAAGCAGTTCAAATATGATCGCGTTCAATTCGCTTAGTCTTCTTAAATGTGTTTTATTTCAAATGCTTCCTCCCTAGGGGTAGGTCTTCATGCTTCATCTGTAAATGCAAGTATAGTAGGTAGATTTTCTTTTTAAATTCAACCTAATAATTTGGCCCACTCCAATAACCTCTGCATGTCTCAAAATTTGGGAGAAAGGTTATTAGAATTTTTACAGTTTTGTTAACTCCCCTTCTGGTTTGTAACACTACTGACTTTTTCCAGTAGAGTCTAAGGTTTAAAGCATTATCATGTTGGAAACAGTTGACTATGTGATATGATGCTGTATTTTATGTATCAACTTACTCAATGTTTTTGCTGTTTAAAATTAGAGCTTTTCTGAAAGGCTGAACAGAAATGACAATTCAATACTCTGGTATTGCCAAGTTTTAATAATCAAAACTCACATGTGTTTTTAGGAAATGATGATACTATTTTTCCCCCTAAATTAAATGTGTTTTTCTTATCTAATTTTTAATGTTGTTTCAAGACTTGCATCCTCATGCATTGCTCTGCAAATATGAGGGAAAGGACTATTTTTCATTCTGAAGAAACAAAAACAGTCTTAGACTTGCTCTGTGTGTGTGTGATGAGGTGAGATTGGGTGAGTCCCCAGGGAGGAGTGGAGACAGGTGTGGGTGTGCGGAAGGTGGGGGACCTCCGCACCCCAAAGGGATGCCAAAAGAAGGGATAGCTCCAGTACTGCTGAGTTTTGTTGTGCTCTGCCCTTTCCTACAGCGAAGGCTTCGTTCCTCAGTGAGATCAAGTCAGTGGGGGAATGGTAGATGGGTGGAAGATGCTCCCTGTTCACCTGAAACCTTGCTTACCCTTTGCGCGAAGTATTTAATGATATCTGATACTGATCTTGTGAAAGATTTAGAGGGTGTCATCCCGTTGCCACTATACGGCAGGCTTCCACCTTCCCGAGTAGGGTATAGAAGAGATACGTCGATGTGCAGTACGATGATGGCAGGAGAGAGAACCGAAGGTATCTCAGATGCCCTTTGTGGGTCTCCCTCCCGCCCACGGCGTCAGCAGCATCACTTCTGTGCTCGCTTGTCTCCTCTGGAGTTGGGATTTGAGGGAGGCAGACCGTCCATCTTTTCTGATTAAAGCGCAGGAGAGGCTGACTTGTTCTGCCTGGTTACAACGTGCTGTCAATGAAGCGATGAATTCCTAATATAGATGAAGAGAATCACTGTCTCTTCTGAGTTTATATGTTGTACGACTGTAGTGCAGGCTGCACTTCTGCTTCCCTCAGTTAATCAGCACATCAGGATTGTTTGCATTTTGGTTCTCTCTGGCTTACAGTGGGGGGGCCCAATTTTCTAAGACAAGTGTCTAAATTTAGGCACTTAAAGGCATATGGTTTTGGCTCTGAGCCTGAGGTTTAAAGTTACCCACTTCAATATTGGCATAAAGTCCTTGCTGTAAGAAACACATGCAACAAATTGAACCAATTTGAAACAAGTGTTAGCGTTCATCCATAAAGCTAAAAGGTCAAGCACTGACAAAAGAAAAATCTGTGTTTGTTGCAGTAGAACTGCTGGTTCACTGACAGCCTCTGTCTCTCTTAAGGATTAAAAAAAAAAAAAATCAGCTTTTTCATATGCTTAAAGGATTGGGATTTGTGTATCTTTGAAAGCAAAGCTAAATTTTGTCTGAATGGGAAAATGTACTTTGAGAAATAGGATGTTGAAGATAATGGTGAAAATAGCTTATAAATAACTTTTCTTGAAAGAGGAATTGGAATTAAAATTAGAATGACTATTTCACAATATTGGAGCTGCCTGGAAGGTTGAAAAGTCATTGCTGAATTCATCCAACCCTTAGCTGCAATCAGGGGTCTAGGTGACCCAAGGGGAGCTGCTGTGCAAACCCTTGTGTTACAATTGTATTCCAGATCTGTGTATATTTAAGCTTGTTCTGGATTCTATGTGCAAGCTTTTTTACTGACGTTTCAAGTAGAGGCTGCTGGAATGAGGAAAATTGTTTCTGATTAAGAAATTGGCTGATACTGCATGTTCTCTGTTTTTGGGTAGAAAATGCAAATTATTCTACCCACGCAGAATTACATGTAGACTCTTGAAAAAGATCAGCCATATTTAGTATTTAAAAAAAAAAACAAACCAAACCACTTATGATGAAAGAATGTCTTTTTCCAGTATTCTTGTGTTTACCATGCTCAGCATATGAATTATCTTGAAAATCAGTTTGATTTATCATAGTGGGATAATCAGATTGCAAATAGTTTATCTTAGCCATTGAATTTACATTTGATTGTAACCAGTAGGTCAGCTTAGTCGAGAATGATTCAGAATCTCTTGAAAATCTCTGCAGAACATGAGTATTTGACTGTAATTTTAGGTAGAGGTATCACTGAATATAACTTTTCCTTTTTTTTTCCTTACCTTGAGAAATGGGTGGAGAAAATACAGTGCTCGAACTAAAAAAATAGCCTTCAGCTTTATTTCTTTCATTGAATTCCAGAAAATATATTACAATATTTAAAATGGAGTAATCATCTACATCTCTTTAAAAAGTTCCATATACCGGCCAAACTCTGTAAACAACATGTACACAAACTTGGGTTTTAATTTCCGTGTTGAAGACATTTGTGTTCAAGCAGAAACCTCTGTACAGTTTATGTTGATAATTCATTACCAAATCGAGAAACGATGCATTGTATTAATCCTCAGCAAAGACAAATCTCTTCTGTGGAACTGGTTTTACATGTAATCATCATAATTAATGCTTTTAAAATAACAACGTATCCTTATCACCCTTTACAACGCCCTGGCTATTGCGGTCGTGAAGGTTTCGTAGGCGATGTGAGATCTGGGCACCCTGTGCTGGTGTCCCCAGTGGCAGAGATGATGGGGAGAGGCAGCGTTAGCAGGTGCTCGTCCCTCGCTTCGCCTGCCATGGGTCCTTCCAGATTGCAGGTGTTCGGCGCCGGGTTTTGTGCTTAGGGCTCCACAGCCCTTAGAAGCTGTGTATGGACGACAATTAGTCCTCCAGCCTATGAGGGACTGATTAGTTCTCCCCATGGTTTTCCCTCTATCTTTCTTCTTGCGTACCTCTGAACGCTCCAGGCTGTGTCCTTTACCCTCCTGGGGACCAGCTCCTGATGCCACCAAGCTGAGTTTTGCCTTTTTTCTATTCCTTAGCTGCAGCAGCTCACATTTGCCTACAGTGCTGAGAAGCTCTGTAAAGCTGGCTACTGGAGGTATAAGTAGCCCCTACTGAATGTAGTGGCTATTCCTATGCCGCTTGTTTGGTTGGCCCCAACGCTGCTGGGTGGTTGTAGCCTGTAAGCACGGCTCAGGTACAGCTAGCTCCTGTTTTTTGGGAGGCTCCAGATCCCGCATGCCCAAACGCTCCCAGTTGGATGGTACATCTTGGACAGGCTGTCCGGAAGGCAGTTGCATGGCTGAGAAGCAAGTGGGAAACTGCTGTGCTGACAGCTATTTTGGTATTTGCACGCAGTCCTAATTGATAGGGCTATTCATGTGGGGAAATAAGCATGTGTATTTGCAGAGTTGACATTTTTTTAGGGCACTGAGGAGACAGACAATAGGAGAGTAATAGTAAGAAGAGCCAGAGTTATGTTACAACAGCATTGCTGTATTAGAGCGTTGCATCGTATGGGGCTTGAATTCGGTCTTTGCCTGAAAGGAAGCCCAGTGGACTGCAGAAGCTGGTATTTCCTAGCGGTGCAATTTCTTCTGAATTACAATTTGCACTGCTGCAGGATGGGGAGACATAAAATAAGGCTTTGTGCACACTCAGCAATTAAAAATTCCAGTGCGAGTTACTGTGGGGTTGTTTTGAACTCAGACAATTGTCTTATGCCTGAGTTCCTCCTTCAGTTTTAATTGGATGTTTTCCACAGTTCCACAGTTATGCCTTTTAAAGGGATAAAGACATTCAGTAAGAAAGTTGGGAATAATTTGTATTACAAGACATGTAACTGTTGTTTCTGTCTTTGTTACAGTCCGCTGATGATAATTACACAGAAGATCACAACACTTGCATGCCAGTTACATGATGGTAAGAAAAGGAATCTTTTCCCATGTCCTGAAGACAGCCTTTTTATTCCAGCACATTCTACGGTTGGGTTACGGAGTAGGTAAATGTAGTTCAGCGAGTTGCTCCAAATGAAGAAGAAAAATGCTTTGAGGAAGAAAGTGAGAAACCTCAAGTTTTGATCAGTTCTCTAGGATCAAACTGTCTTTGCAGTAATGAAGACAACTGGTTTCCCCTTTGGGTGCTCTACTTCCTTGGGGCCCAATTTGGATTTTAGCTAGTACCAGTATTTGCTGTTTAGCTGCTACAGTGCATCTCCATTAAGCTCTCTGAAGCTGTTCTTGATTCTTAAATATCAAGAGTTGTGTTTTGATACATAGGTTCAGTCATTAATGTTAATGCAACAAAAATATGCTATCACTGATATATTTGGTGGTAATATACTCCATGATTTGGGAGACGGAATTCAATAGCATTTTCCCAGCGCAGGGAGAAGCATAGTTGCAAGCAAAATAACATTGTCTTCAGTCTTGTGCTGTGCTGTGACAGAGCACTATTATTTCCCAGTAAAATGCCTGTGTCTAGTACAGTGCAAAGGCTAGAAATGTCAATTGTCATCAGTACCGTTATTGCTCATGTCTACTGATGTTGCAGTGTGAATTTCTGATGGTCCAAGGCCCGTTGCGTTATAAGCTGTAGGTGACTAAATAAGTAGCCTGCTATAGAGTTGTTATGATCTAGGATTTAGGTGATGGCCACACCACAGACTGCAGGGTCTGGCATTGTTCGCAAGCCAAGTTTACACAAGTGGGCCTAATGCTTTTAGCTGGCTATAATGGGTGCAGATTGAAGCTTGGCTAATTAACCTTGTCGTTGACATTCATGTTGCTGTGGCTTCTCTGCTTCTGTTATTTAAGCTAGCCAGCTCAAGTATCACTGTGTGCCACAGTGGTGTGCAGCCTAGATGCACACCTACCATTTTGAAGGTAAATGAACAGACAGAAAGGAAAAGGTAACAGCAGAGGCAGGAGTGTTTTAAGCAAACCAGGAATCCTGCAGATTAATGATGGTGGAAAAGGCTCATTACATTGTGAACATCCACGTACAGAGCAGTTGATCAAATGGAGGCAGCTTGCAGTTCAAGCATCAGTGACAAATTTCTATTTGTAAAAATCTAACACAGCTGCCCATAAATGGAAACAGACAAACAAAATACCCAGCCCTTTAAGTAATTAAGTGCTTAATTGTCTCCCTGGAACTTGTGCCCTCCCAATATTTACAAACTGAAATAGTGGAGAGAGAAATGAGCAGCTTATCAGCAGTCTTTTTAGAAAATGGGTCTTGTGTGTGTGTGTTGGTAATTATGGCCAGTCCATTTAGAACAGTAGTGTTAATTGATGCCAAGCCCCTGATCTTGTGAAGCCGTATATATGCATTGCTCAGCATCCAGTGCTGTGACTCATCCCATGGTGAGCTGTTTCGCTGAAGCCAGTGGGATTCCTCACAGGATGCGCGGCTACAGCTTTGGAGTGAAGGTTTTGAGCTATTCGCTATGAGCAACATCTGTTTACACACTGGCCACCGTACAAGATTTCTCCATAGTTTTCCTGGGATGGCGAGTCTGTGCTCTACCTCTGGCCCCAAAGGTCTTGTGCACTCCACAGGAGGTGGCCCTTCCAGTCTGGTCCTTGTACAATTCCAGACTATTACCGATGTGTGTGTTTAGGCTCGCTCCAGCAGCAGGCAGCCAGGCTGCTTGTTCACACCAGTGGAGCTTCTGTTCCCCAGGAGCCCGTTTCTCTTCCACTGCCCACTCCTCCTGCTGTGAAATGCTCCATTTCTCACCGAGGAGCCAGCGGGAGGCTTGTGCTTAAATGAGCCAGCAGCTTCTGGGAACAGAGGTTTTTCCAGCCCAGGACTGTTAGTAGAGGCTGCTGGGGGTCTCTGCCCATCGGTGGCATTGCGAGTTGCGTTGGGTGTGTGGGAATACTACGGCTGCTCTTCCTGACAGTGTAGCAAGGGTGAGAAAGGGGGAAGGAGGTAAGGAACTGGGTAAAGAGGTGGTGTAGAACATGAATATACTTGACCTAAAAGTTAGGAATTGAGCTGTATTACAACCACCTGTGACAAAGAAATCTTGAAGCTTATGGCTTCAGAAAGCTATCTGTGGGATGCAAACATAAGGCTTTGGGGATAGCTTTCACTGTTTGGCTTTTGGGAAGATCTAATGTGACTTTTGTCTCTCTAGGAATAGGACGACAAGCTGAGGAACTCACTGCTGAGCAAAATCGGCTTGCTGTAAAGTAAGAATTTAATTCCCCTAGTGATTTGTGTTTAATTTCATCCAAAGAAGTTTAGGGTTTGGGTTTGGGTTTTTTGTTTGGTTGGGTTTTTTTCCCCTTGGCAATGTCAGGACCAACTTAGTGGCCTGGCTACGAAAATGTTCCCTGCTTTTTTCCAGTCTGGGATAAGCCAAAAGTCCTACCTGCTTTTTCTATTGGCTTGAGCAGTTTTGTTTTTGTAATGGTGCTGTCAGTGCCCTCCTTACACAAACATAGCTTCTTTGCTGTCTTCCTTATTTCTTCAATCCAGGACTTTGGCCTTTATCACCCTGTGCTGGTCAGTAAAGCACCGAAGTACTTGGCAACATCTCATTGACTTAGATACATACTCCACATGCAACAAAACTAGTTTTTGCTGAATCACAGCTCTTTTACATTCAGGCTAAGACTGTACTATATGGACTTTTTGGCTGTTGTCTTCATCCTATCTGTGATATGTTGTTTTTCCAAGTAGAATACTCCTCCTCTGTCAGCAAACCACTGCATAGTCAAAATCCATTTTGGTTTGACCTGACACTTCAAGTACTGCTTTTCTTTGCCATAATTTTTGGAGGCTGAGATTTTATTTTTCCTATCTCCCTCCGTAATGTTAATACTCCTAGCCCTTCATGTTATGTGACTAGTCTTCTCATTCTTCAGAGGGAGATAGCATGTTGATCATATGTTTGAGTACGTTTTATTTTTTCTATTTTATCTTTCAATACAAGCGCAGGACGCAGGTGAATTCTTTTTTTTTTTTTTTTTTTTAAGAATTAGTGTTACAGAATTAGTCTTAGAACCATAACTACATTTCACCATGAAGTGTTTGTTTAAGGCCAAGGAAATTATTTCCTTCATTTCCAAGGCAGAAGATTCAACCATCAGAAAATCTGCCTATGAGCTTCTAAAAGTAAGAAGGGAGGGATTTCTTGAAAAGCAAAAATCCTGTAGGGAGATTCGTGTAACATTTGCTGTGACCCATAGCTTTGTGTCTATTTTTAAAGCTCACAGCATAACATTTAAGTGCAGTGGGCCCTTGTGACCATATGATTAATTCTAGTCAAATTCTCACCAAACAGGCTTTTTTTTTTTTTGCCTTTTTTTTTTTTTTTTTCTTATACAGCAGATGAGCTCATAATAGAAAAGTACATGCCAATAGCTCAAGTGTCGGTGGCAGACAAGTCATAACTGAAGAGTTTTAAATCCCCTTTGGTAATACAGCCTTTTGTCTTCCCTCCTGTTCTTGGTCTGTTTTTGTTTCTCACTCATCCTCTGCACATTCCTTCGTGCATTGCTCATGTCTCCCCACCCACCCATGTGCAGAATCTAAGTTGAAACTAATGACTTTATTTTTAATCTTACTGTAGAGCTCAGAAGCCCAAATCATGGACTCTATTTTGCAGAACAGAAAGATGAGCCTTACCCCAAATTGTTTGCCGCATGTTTCTGTGAAATGGTTTCACCAGAGAACATATCATTCGGGCACTAACATCTACAATAACCAGCAGGGTGGATGCAGAAAATCCTGGCTAAGCTAACTGTTTGTTCAAACTAATTCCACTTCAGAATAAAAGTAGGCAACAGGAAATGTTTAACTGTTGCTTAGTTTTTCTGATAGAAATTTATGTTTTGGTCCGAAAGAATTTTAAGTGGGTTTTGGTTTATGCATGTCCATCTGTGTCTTGGACAGGAAAGTCTTGAAACACTGTGCCCTAGTTTCTGTTCTCATCTGGGTACTCCTCATTTACTTGGACGGTGCCTGTTACCACATTTGTGGAGAGCACTGTGTATCCCAGTGCAGAATTTAGATCTTGGTGTTTTCTGCCACATTAAAAAAAGCAAGCCCAACAATTTACAAATTACACTAGCAGCGAGAGGCCTATGCATCTTTCTTTTCCATCCTACTGATCTGTGGCAGGGACAGTGGATCTTCTTCATTTTACATCTAATGCAAAACCCCGCAAGGAACTTGTGGGGGATATGCACTTGCAAAATGGAAATAACGAACACGATGGACTTTCTTTGACTTTCATCTTCAGCTGTCTTTTGATTTATGTGTTTTTTTCCCATTAGTTCCTTTTCCTGTTTGTGATGCAATACAGGCAATTACTTCCTTTATTTGCACAGTAGGACAGAGTCCCTTTTCATTCTCTTCCTCTATGTCTCACATCACTCTTCCCATTTTTCAAAAAGCTGAACTGAAGGGTGGGTGAGAGCTTCTCTCAAGCCTGAGAGTCCTGGTCTTAAACGCTCCCTGCCCTGTGGTTTGCGTAACAAGGCAAGGTACTGCATTGCACAGCCTGGTGAGACCGGTGTTACTCAGCTTGTGGTCTGCCAGCCGTTACTGGTCCCTGACATACTGGACAGATGTCCAAAAACTATTACCAGTTTGTCACTGCTGGTAGTGCTGGCCTGTTCAAAATGCGCAAGTCAATTTGTTTGGAGTGGGCATGTAAATTTATGACTGTTTCTAACTAAAATGTTTCTAGTAATAAGATCACAACTTCTCAAATCAGTAGCATTCATTCACCTGTAGCTTAAGCACTTCCACATTACCCTTGTTCTGTCTGCCATCTGCCAGACATCACCAGGATATAAGAGAAGCTGTGCTTCATCGTCTCCAAAACAGATCTAGTGAGCTTTCAGCTGGGGGGACAGTGGCAGGAGAGAGCTGGGGACTGAGGCAGACACTACAACAAAAAGCATTCGTGAAAGCCTTTGCTGAATTTTACCTTGTTTTGGTTTTCTTCTCTTTTGTCATGTGTGGATGATTTTCACAGGACAAGACCTTCTTTACTGGAGTATTTAAGCTATCTCCTCAATTTTATGAGCATCATAGCTGGGCCTTGCAGCAACTACAAGGATTATATAGCCTTCATTGAAGGGAGGCATGTGCACATGAAACTATTAGAAGTGAACTGGAAGCAGAAGGGTTATGACAGACTTCCTGATCCTTCTCCAACTGTAAGTTTTAAAATGACAAAGATTTATTGCAAAGGCCAGGACAGTACAGCTTTGTAGATGATTCTCATAATTAATAACTAAGAAGAAAAACCATTTTTGGATTATCTTCCCAGTAAACATTACAGTGGTTTTTTTTCTGTGAAGTGGCTGCTGTTTTTATCACAGGGTCAGGGGTGAAGGGGCTAGTGTCTTCCTCTTCAATTCCCCAAATGCAATGCGTTTGGCTTGCAAAATGGGTCATTGGTTAATGGATGTCCTTTGTGCAGTGATGGGAACGGTCTGCAGGTTCTGACAATGACAAGTTGCAGTTCAGCTCCAAGCAGAAGAGGAAATGTCAGAAAAAAAAAAAGTCAAATCTCACCCGTAGTGCAGGAGACGGTACAAGTACATGAATCACAGGTAATCGGAAACTGTAGCTTGCCCAGGTGCTTTGCAAGGGAATCTCACACTTTAAGATGACTTGGGGGTCATTTTTCACATACAATTAACACTAAATTTTTTTTTTTTTTTTTTAAATATTACCTAAGACCTTCTTATAAAATGAACTTCTTTTAAGGCAGGATAACATAGCATGAGAACTAGATTCCTCTCTTTCACCTTAAGGCGACACTGAATGTGTAGCTTTGAGTGTGTGCAGAATTTCTCCTCTGAAATTATATGCTTATATATACCTGATTCCTGTTGCACATGGCTGTGTTTCTACCGACTTCAGTGGTGTTACTTCTGACTTATATTAGTCTGACTGAGGTCAGAATAAGGCCCGTATTGTGTTAGATGCAAGTCAGCAGAGAATACTAAAATTCGCATTGTAACCATTTAAAGATAATTGCACATTATTCCTGAATATGAAGAAGATATAAAAAGAGTACTTGGGATCAAAAAATGCATTGTCGTTTCAATAGTATATTGCACTTTTATTAGTCTTTTGAGAACATGAGTCAATTTTTACATGGTACCCAGGTGCCAGATTTACCTTTTTAATTATGACTGTATCAAGGAAAGTCTACTCATGATGTGTGTTTGAAATTGAGCTTCTACCTACTGACATGACTGTCAATAATATTAGTATATAGAAAGCTAGGGAGTGGTAGTAAAAAACAGTGTGGCGTAGCAGATACCCTATATCATGGGAAGGTATGCATGCTGTATAAGACGTGTGCTTTTTGGACGTGATTTTTAGCAAGACCTCTGGATGGTAGCTGGGCAATAAGACCTACAATTGTTCTGAATACTGGTGGGTTTGGCTTCTAGGAGGAATCTAGTCTTTAGTTCCAGGAGATGATAGTCCATATAGGAAAGATTTCCCCTTTACATTGTAGGGTTTGTTTTTAGTTTGTTTCCTTTCTTATTTGAGGACCTTCACTAACTGATGTAGGAGTCTCTTGTGAAGTTCATCACCAATTTTGACTTCTAATTATCCTTTGTACCTATCTATAGGTAGTTCAGTAAAGCAAATTAGACCAAAGCTTTGACTGTGGCCTTTTCTTTGTTACCTCTTCTAAATTAATTATCAACTTTGTCACTGCTAACTTTATTGGTTATTGAGGCACATTGTTTTTCTATGTCATGAGTACTGCCTTTTTTTTTTTCCCCTTAAGCAAATGTTTCTAATGAATGTTTCATTGTTATTTGTGCTTTTTAGGGAGCAGTGATGTACAAGCTGTGTATCACACTAGTATCTCTCATTTTATTCTTGACACTTACCAAGAACTTTCCTATGGCATATATTATTGATAATGAATTTCTTGATAAAACACCCTTCTTGTCAAGACTTGGTTACCTGTATGTTGTAACACAGGCAGCAAAACCAAAGTATTACTTTGCATGGACGTTAGGTAAGTCTGACTACATCATTTATTTTTGTAGGTAACGCATAAGTTTATAAATGGGGGAGGAGTTCTGAAACATTGGGGCGTGAAATTAGTCCCTAGATCTCTAGTTCCCATGGGAGATGTACACATGTTCCTGTAAGCAGTGGACTCCACTGAAGTGGGGAGATGTCAAAAGTTTTGAAAAACGTGCATAAAGTTTATTCTAGCTTGTCTGACATGCCCTGCCTCTGGAACCAAATCTGCTTTTCAGCTTCTTGCCAGTACAGTCAATGTAACAATTTCTTCTTACTTAAAACTTTGTACCAAAATAATTTTTACAGGAATTCTTAGGAAAAAAAAGTTTGCCTCCTCTAAACCTTGATTTTTATGCTTTATTCATAATTTGCGGTTGGGAGGTTAAAACTGGTCACGCTGGCTCAGGCTTTACAAGAACGTTACAGTGCAAACAGACCTCTCTCTTCCTTTAGGGACATCTTTAGCACATGCATCTGTATTCGAAAGCTGTAATGCTTGTTGGGGGGCTGAAGTTAGGCTTTGCCTCTAAGGCACTTTGTGATCCTGTATGCATGTTAGCTTTGAGCGTTCAGGAGAAAGGATTGGAGAACCATGGGGAAGGTGGGGAACGAAGGACTTGATGGGAAGGACCCAAGAATCTCTGCAAGGAAAAGAAGGAAGAGGGGTCATTATAGAGAGAAGCAAATTTCTTATATTGGGAGCCAGCTAGACTGGTGGCCAAAGTAATCTTTTTGTATTTTACCTTCTTCCTTTTAGAAGTCACCTTTCCCATCTTTATGTGAGGAGTCAGTCCTTCTAGGCCAGGCCAAAAATTGAGAGACTGAATGGTTTTTGCTGGTATTACAAGACTTTGTGTGTAGGGAAGATCCTGAAAGCCCAGCCAGCAATGTATGCACCTGAAACTGAGAAGAGTGTCATTGAGATGGGATGGAAAGAGCAAGGGAAACTCATTGCGAGGCTGTGATTAAATTGCTGGGAATAAAACTGACAGATCGAGGGAAGACAGCCAAGACTGGCATGTGTGGGATGGGAAAGCCTTTGGGATAAAGAATTGCTTGCTCAGAAACTTATTTTTGTGAGATCCAATGTTAAATTGTTGCCTCCATTTTTTCCGGCATTAAAAGTCCATTATCAAAGAGAGAAACTGAACTTGTATTTGTGACATGACTAAGCCATAGAGGCTGTAGAAATATCTTACAGACGAGGGGGTTCTGGAAAAGCATGCATTGCATATTGGAGGGTGAGGCCTCTATTATTCACATTGCAAATCCAGGCAGCAGAACAGCAGACACTTTATCCTTTCGCAGTTAACTCCGGTGGCATGGCCCAGGGCATTACGAAAGTGCCGGCTGAAACGGCCGATAAATGCTTCCTGTCCTCCGAAAAGGACAGTCACGCTATTGTGCAAGAGCCGCGCTGCTGAATTCCTCCAGATCCATGGAAAGATGGAAAATTCAGCTTCTCGCTGCATTAGTAATAGTCATGGGAACATGGCTGCAAACCTAACTCAGAGCTGTCAATGAAACCAATTTGGGACTGAGCGCTCGCATCCAAGGAGCTGTGAAAGCGATGTGCCAGAGCTGTTCAAGTCAGCAGGGAAAACTCTGCCGGGCACTGCGGAGTGTTGGGGTGTTGTGAGCAGTTCAAGGGTGGGCAATTGCGATTCTTCTGCGCTTCACACCTCGCTCTGCAGACAGCAGCTTGGGAAGCAAGAGGCGGATGGGTCTGCTGTATTATTATGTCCCTGAATTTCTGGTTTCTTGCTTTTGGCAAAGAAACACTAAGCGGTCCCTGCCACCCTTGCAGCAGCAAGGAGGAGCAAACCCAGGAGTCCCCCTGCTCTGGGGTGACAGTTAGGTGCAGCTCCCGTCTCTGCGCTTGGGCAGGGTCCTTACTGATCTCATAGCAAGACACTGGCAGGCCATAAGGAAATATAATTTCAGAGAGGGTTATTGGGGTTTTTTTGGTTTGGTGGTTTGTTGGTTGTTTTTTTTTTTAACAGGGAGAGAATTAAGAGTTCGGAGACCTTTCTTTCTATCAGTAAAATCTAGCTCGTTTAGTAAAGTGGAAAATAAAATTGAAAACTTCAGGTTAGAGAAGGTTGCTCATTTATTTATTCATTTATTGTTACTCTTGTTGCTTTTAATTAGGTTCTCTCCCTAGTTTTGTGCTTTGGGATTCCTCCATGAGCTTGTGCTTGTATTCATAGCACTTACGAAGCAAAATCAGTTTTCGTTTTTGGGAAAGAAATGCTGACCTTTTTAAAGCGTAGCTTAACCAGGCTTGTATTTTGTAAATATCTAGAAGGAAAAGCCTTACCTATATTTTCGCTTTCCTTTTTCTTCCAATAATCCTTGATGTTGGCTGCACCTAGTGAACCAGAGGTAACGAGTCCTTCCTGTTTTCTTAGTACAGTGAGAGAGGATTTCTGGCAGGGGTGTGTTAAAAGCAGGATCTTGAGAACCAGTGATGAGATGGCTCCCAGGCAAGGCTGAGAGGGGAGGTAGCTGACCAGTGCCCTGGGAAAGAGCAAGAGTGCAGCACGTGAAATGCCTACCGTTACCCGAGCTTTTTATTTGCACTTAAAGTAGTTAAGTCCGTAATGGCAGTTACTCAATATTCGATTTGTAGAGATGGCGAGGTACTTAGGGAGGCACTGAGTGACAGGATTAGTGAACGGCTTTGCAGAAGTATGAAAGTAAGTCTCAGTTAAAACAGCCATGTTGGAACTCTTAATAGGAATGGTAAACCTATCTTTGAGATGCTACACTTTTTCTGAATTCTGGAAAACGCTGTGACATCCAGGTACCCTTTTGAGGAAAATGCTAATTCATTTTACATCAACTCTTGTATATCTATCTCAGATGGATAATAGAGGCAAAATAATGGGAAAAGTGATTTCTATCCACTGTTGTTTTATTTTATTTTATTTCTTCTGCCCAAGGAGTAGCTAGTCTTTCCTCTTGAGGAAATGACTCTTGTGTTGTCCTATAGCAATGCCCCTTTACCAAGGGGAAGCTTCTCTTTGAAAGAGAGGATGCTAATTGCTACAAAGCTGGCTTGAATGTGTATTTGGTGCTATACTGACTTGTAAGAAAACATGACTCCTCCAGCAGTCTGATTTGACCTGTTTTGCTTTGACATTGCAGCAGATGCAGTCAACAATGCAGCTGGCTATGGATTCAGTGGAGTTGATGAGAGGGGCACTTTCCGCTGGGACCTGTTGTCCAATTTAAATATCTGGAATATTGAGGTGAGTTAAAGGAGTGGCTGCATTGATGTAATTATAAAGAAATGGGCATGATAACGGGGAGAAGCTTCGCTGGAAGGAAAGTAAGTCCATGCCAGCAGGCTGCCCCTCTTTAACATAGAGAGGTTTTGTATTTTATCTGTTGGGCAGATAAAAAGCATCTGTCACGCAGCCTTTGTCATGCTCTGTATTCAGGTTGCATTTCTAAATAGTTTATAGAAGGCTAATAAATGATTAATCAGTTGTTTAATAAATGAGCAGTCAATTTCTGTAGATTGTGGCTGAGTTCAGCAGGTCAATAAATTGCTCACAGCTATGATTCTCCACCATCTGTGGTGTATTCTGTTTAATTACTTCTAACAGTCTTCCACTTTTGTAACCCAGTTGAGAAGGGTGGTGGTAGTGAAAGAGGCCACCACGAGTGGGCATTGCACAGGCACTTGCAAGGGCTGGGTCCCTGCACATGCCTGGAGTGCCTCTGGTAAACGGAGAAAAGCAAGGGTTGGAGAGATAACAGGTACAAACCGAGCAACCTGAATGGGAACTGGCAGGGCCACGTAGAGCTTACGTGGCTGCTGATTTAGAGCTCCATCCAGCAAACCACGCTGTTTCTCAAAACATTTGTCGCACATGTTTCTTGTGACTGCAGTATACTTTCAACATCCATTAGTCCCTTGTAAGCTATTTGTGTTTGTTTCTCTAATGCAAAAGATGGCCGATGTAATTTGTTTGCCCCAAAGAATATTTTGTGAATGCCAGTGGGATGTGAAAATGTTTACGGGACTGATACTGCTTTCTAAGGGCTTCTTTTCTTTAGAAGTAGGAGGAGCTTCCCCCTGTAATTCTGTAGTTATGATTTTAAAAGGAAAAGCAGATGAAAACAAGTTGACTGCTTTATTACTGAATGATCTGTGACTAAGTGAATGTACTGTAATAGCTCTTCTCAAAAATGAAAGAGCCCCTGTAATTCTTAATTGAAAGATGCCAAAGCTGGAAGTATCATTATACATTCTCTCTTTCTCAACATCCTTCTCTGTCTTTTTTTTTACCTTAATTAATCCTCAGTATATATCTCTTCTTGAGCGGTACAGAATACAGAGCCCAGAAATGCTTTATACTCTTCGATGGCGGTAGCACGCCAGATACCGCTGAGATCTTGAACCAATGTCTGATTCAGTTTTGGGGCAGGAGATGACTCCTGCCTTGATGAGCTGAGGCAGTTCCTGCTTGAAGGAGGCAAGTAAAATGCAGGCGATGCTCTTTAGTCAAGCCAAATTAAAGAAACGGGAGCCTTTGCTCCTCTCTACCCACTGAAATGTAAGGCCCCTCAAACCCTTTTTTCCTTTACTGCTCACACGGGCAATAGAGATCAGGGTGGAGAAATTATTTCCAGGAGTGTAAAACAGTGCTCTCCATTGATTTGGTCATGTGTGCGCTGAGAAAAAGAGAGGCTACAGAGACCATTACTTCGGGTAAGCCTGGAACTGTCACTTTATGCACCAACAACAATTCCGGGAGTTGAAGTTTAAGTGTGATCGTACAGTGTGTTTTAAGCAGGTATAGCCACCTGCTTATGTAAAATTGCTTAAGAGTTGGGAACTTGGGTGCTAAATGGGGCTAAGAAATGACCTGATCTGTAGTAAAGATAAGCATGTGGCAGGAGCTGTGAGGGCATTAAAACGTGATGGGGGCTAAACACATGTGGGGGACTTGAAAGCCTTGGCAGCATGTATATTTTGACAGCCAATGACTACTTTCTCTCTTGGTAGCATAACAGGGGAACTTCAAGGAAGCCAAAAGAGTGACAATATTAGTTGGAAAAGAAATTATATTTTTCTTGGCTTCTTTTGGTGCAGTAATGCAATTAAAATGTGGCAGTACTGCATTGGGAATTGCTGAACATTTTAACTCTTTAAACACAGAGGATGAAGTTCTAGCCTTCAGGATTCTGTGTGGAAGTGCAAAAATATCTGGATATTCCCCTTGGAAACCTTTGCCTTTAATCCATCCCGTGTGCCCTTGCCTTCAGCTTATATGGGAAAATAACGTGGTGTCGCTGAACCATGTCCCTGCTTGCTGAGGAGGTGCTCGGAGGTTTCTGTCAACAAGCGAGGAACAAGGGGAGCGGGGATGGGGAACCAAGATGGGTGAAGTTGACCAGGATTAGGGGAACTGATGCTGAACGGAGTCCAGCAGCCCCCTAAAGCTGGGGGGACTGGTGCTGTCAGGAGGTACAGGTAGTTCTCCCAGGACCCTGGAGTCCACTCTGGTTTCTCAAGCTGGGCAGTGGACTGAGAATCGGCTTCTAAGTTCAGTCCTGAAACTTTTTGTCTGTGTTTTTCAGTCTTCCCCCTTCCTTCTCCAAATAATAATGTGTTTCTTTTAGTTTTTATAACACTTTGTTTTAATAGCACTCTAGGGAAGTCCAGACTGCGTAACGGGTGGCAACATATCTCTTCCAAAAATGAAGCTGTTTGTGAACTGAAGGGAAGGCTAAGCGTTTAAAATGAGACAGATTTTCAGATTTCCTGTGTCCTGGTTTCGGCTGGCAGAGTTAATTTTCTTCCTAGTAGTTGGTATAATGTTTGTTTTGGATTCAGTATGAGAATAATGTTGATAACACACTGTTTTCAGTTGTTGCTGAGTAGTGTTTAGACTAAGTCAAGGATTTTTCAGCTTCTCATGCCCAGCCAGCAAGAAGGCTGGAGGGGCACAAGAAGCTGGGGGGGAGGACAGCCAGGACAGCTGACCCAAAGTGGCCAACAGGGTATTCCATACCATGTGATGTCATGCCAGTATATAAACTGGGGGGAGTTGGCCGGGAGGGGTGGATCACTGCTCGGGGACTGGCTGAGCATCGGTCAGCGTGTGGTGAGCAATTGCATTGTGCATCATTTGTCTTTCTTGGGTTTTATTTCACTCTCTTTTTGTTATCTTCCTTTTCATTATTATTATTATTAACATTATTATTAATAATAATAATATTTTAATTTTTATTCCAATTATTAAACTGTTTTTATCTCAACCCATGAATTTTACTTGTTTTTGATTCTCCTCCCCATCCCACAGGGGGGGCAGGGGGAGGAGGGAGTGAGCGGCTGCGTGGGGCTTAGTTGCTGGCTGGGGTTAAACCACGACATCCCACAATTTGAAAAATAACTAAACATTGTATTTAATTTTACAAAACAAAGTGAGATTTTTTAGCAAGTGCCAAGTGTTAGTGGTGAGTAATCAGCCTAGTTAATGTCCTTCCCAAAACATATTAGTATAATGATGAACTGTGGCACAGGCTTCGCAACAGTGAGCTACTAGAATTAATGTATTCCATGTATCTCCTCTCTAATTTAAAATGCAAGTATTATTTTACAGCTTTCAGTGCTAACATTTCATATGAACTTCTTTCTTAGACTGCAACAAGTTTTAAAATGTACATTGAAAACTGGAACATTCAGACAGCTGCCTGGCTAAAACGGTAAGCGTAATGAAACAGTAACGTGCTTGTGAAACCCAAAAACTCTAGATGGCCTCGAAAAACATTGACTGGTGAACCTCATAAATGTATAGTCTCTTGTCCTCTCTTTGTTTCCTGTGTCTGTAACAGTTGGTGGAATACAAGGGTATGTGGTGCTGTAAAGTTTTATTGCTGCAAATGTAAAATGCCCGCATTTTATATATAAGCAGGAAAGCCCAAACCAAACTGTTCAGATCTTCCATAATAAAAAGTAATAGCATTTTGATGGCATCTTTTAGGCTGCCGTTTGCCTCCATTATTCTTGCTGTACTATTTCACTTCGCCATGTTGTGTTTCCCATGCGTATTATTACCAGAGGTGAGCCTCTTTGTGTCACTGGGATCCAGTTCAGCTAGAACTGGAGAGAAGTCAAAGTCTTCAGAGCCCCAGTGTAGTCTGGTTTGGAGTTACCACAAGATGTTTGCCAGGGAGTCACTGTTTAGGATATGGAGAAGAGACTTCTTTATAGCACTGAGAGGATCTGATTTTAACCCATGACTGTTAAGGCACATATAAATACTAGTATTAAGTCCAAATTTTGTAGATTGAACTGTCTATCGTTACTCGTTACACTTTTTGGTGTGATTACAGTTCAGCATACAGTCAATGTTGTGTCTGAAATGCAGGCACGGATTTATTGTAGTTATCGTAACTATTTTTGTTGTTAAATATATACATCCTAAAAGTCAATGTCTACTATTTTTCATGATTCAAATGATGTTCCTGATAAGTGCATTATTGTGACTCATTTCTTTGGAACACAGCATTTCAGTTAAACTTCAGATGGCCAAATAGACAGGTTGGTGTGTTTTTGAACTGGTATCATTTGCTTGTGTCTTTGGAGTAAGATTTTGGGCTGCTAAAGTTAGCAGGAATCCCCTGCTTGGCAATAGCTTTGCGGCACTCCCTGTTCCCAGCGTTTGTTAGATTACAGTGCCTAAAACCACCTCCGTTCACCGGTAAAAGGTGGGGTCACGTCTCTCTGACTTTTGACTCGCTCTTGATCTGCCATCAGAGTTTTGAAGGGTAGTGTGTGATTCCAGATAGAGGTATAAAGGTGAATGAACTCTTGCCTGCCCTCTGTCCCATTATTCAATTAAACGCTATGAGGACCGGGAATATTTGTGTGGGCACTCTTTGGATACTCAGTGCATAAAAGCATGCTTCCTCTTTCCATCTAAACCTCCATCTAAATGAACAGAGAGCTCCTCGTGCCCTGGTGTGTACCAGAGACAAGATAAGACCGTTAAGAAAACAGAATGAGACCTTACAAACAGAGAAGGATTTGAAGTGCAGCGTCCATTGTTCAGTTGTATTCAGCCTCTTCTTGTTTCGTTTTCGTTTTTGCAGCGTCTGCTATGACAGAGCTCCCTGGTACCCTACGGCTTTAACTTTTATCCTGTCGGCCCTGTGGCACGGTATCTATCCTGGATATTATTTTACGTTTCTCACTGGAATCCTTATCACACTCGCAGCCAGAGCAGTATGTACCTTTCATTGTTCTCTTCTAAGGCCCATTCTAGATACTATCCAGCTGTCAACTGCAGGGACCACCCTGATACGGTCAAGCAGCTTGTCCCCACTGTGAGCCCTCATTCATGCCTTTGCGGGCTTGAAGTTCGCTGAAACTTTGTTCTGTATTGATGCTCATCACAGAGTACCCCCAGCAGTCATAAGCAGCACCAGTTCTGCACGTACTGCAATGCTGTCCCTGGCTGGCAGAGGAAACGTTGCTTGTGGGTGTACAGTTGGTAGTGCCACCGGCTATGTCCATGCAGTCAAATTAGCTTGGGATTCAAGGTCACGTTGGAGTCCAGACTTCAGCTAGGTCGTGTTGCCTGTATGCTGGTGTCTAATCGGCCCGGGGCCCAGTCTTTCACAAGGAGCTGTTATGGGTTGAGCATTAGCCCAAACTTGAACTCTTCCATGTGGATGCAGTTGATGCAGTAAAATGGTCTCTGTGTTTATGGGCCTCGTTTCAGGTAGAGTCACGGAAGACAAAACAGGTTTCCTCTCTCACTGTTGTTAAATTTATCACTGCTGATCTTTCAGGCCGAACCAGCCAGTTGTGCAGGGCTGGGAAGCAGCACCATTGTCTTTCAGAGCTTGACTATGGATAAATAACCAGGTCAATTTGAAAGGTGAATTAAACTGGTGGTCAGTATTAACTGCTAAGGCTAGAGCAGGTTGCTGAACATGTGGTCTTAACATGTGCTTTGCCTCTCATTTATGAGGGTTTCATAGATGTGAAGCTAAATTAAAATCTCTAGGGAGCAGCACACGCTTGCAGGTATAAACACATATCTGTTCATTTAAAGTAGCTTTGTTTCACCATTGAGAACCAATAATAAATCAAAACCAGCAGGGAGGAAGATCAAATCATAACAACTACCAAAGATATCGTGCCAAATATCCAGCATGAGAGTCTGCTTCCGTGATTATGATGGAGGAAATTAGGGGACACTTCTGTTTGCCACTGGTTGACTGTGGGATCTTGGGTATGCCAGTCAATACAATTCTGTCTTCCTACTCTCAGTGCTTTCTAACTGGTGTATAAACTTTTCTGTAATACTAATGCTGATGATAAGTGGAAAGTCATACATTACAATGTGTCTGCGTGACTTTGCCTAAGAAATGAATTTATATTAATTTTCTGTTTACTTTTCCCTGACCTGCAGGTAAGAAACAGTTGCAGACATTACTTCCTCTCATCAGTGCCTCTCAAGATAGCCTATGACGTTATTACCTGGGTTGTCACTCAACTGGCCGTGTGCTATACTGTTGCACCGTTTGTTATGCTGGCTGTTGAGCCCACGATCAAGTTCTACAAGTAAGTTCTCTCCTCTTGACTATTGTTCTCCAGACCAGCATGGGCTTTTGTTAAATAACTCAGACCACACTGAAAGGCAGTTGGTATTTCATCAGATTTGAAAGGAGTTCAAACAGGATGTTTAATAATGTGTAAGGGGTAATTTTTGCACTCCTGTAACTTAATGAGATAATAATAATGCCAAGGCAGAGCACTTCACTTGTACTTCTCAGTCTTTCTGCATCCTTATGTGACTTTTCACATACTCAGTTTCCTTTTTCAAAACAGTTGAGTCTCAACCATTAATGGTGGCCAAGGCTGGAGAGGTCAAGAATAATGTAAATTAGCAGTAGGAAGGACTCGATGAGAAAAGGCCAGGTTTCCAGCTGCCGAATGCATAGAACAGATGTGATCGGTCAGCAGGAGATAAGGAGGGTGTCTGGCAGAGCATTACTTCTAGAAATGAGCATGCTTTTCTTTTTGAATACTTCCATAGGAAGTGAGTACTTCTCTAGGTTCCTTAAAAATAAGAAAATGCTGGTGTTGCAGAATATACTGAATATACTCTAATAAAAATAAATTGAAATAGAGAAATAGAAAAAATAATTTGAAAAAGGAGACTGGACTACATTGCTTTACCTTTTCATTCTACAGTGAACTGTCAACATAGAGTAACAGGTTTTGGTTAAGAAGACAGTTCCCTTCTCTAACATAAAAGACATAAAACTGGTAGTCAAGATAGCTGCTGTCAGTAAGTCTGTTTGAAGGGTGTTGAATTTTGACATTTTCTATTCCTGTTTCTTAAAACATTTGATTTCAACGCAGAAAACTTACCATATAAAAATTACTTCAAATCTTTCTTAGTTCCATTCCTTAATATTTTTTGCCCTAGTGACTTTGAACATAGTTAAGATTTAAACTTGGAGACTGTTAAGCAAGGAAATCATAGGCCTTTGGACAAGGGCATGAATTTTTGGAACACTGCACACCTAGCAGTGGTCTTAAGCACCTTACAAGGATATTAAGAACTATGGTAAGAAGCATAAATGACACCACAGGGAGGTGTATCTCTGTGGTTAAGAGCTGGACCATACTGCTCCCAAACATCATCCTCCCCAAGCTGCCACAGCCTCATGTAATTGGTTTAAGTATTTTTTTATTTCTGTTCAATCTTATGTATACTGAATTATTTGAAATAAAAATATCTGATATTTAATAAAATATCAAATGAAGATATCTGAGTAGTTGCCTTCAAAAACACAATCCTTCTGTAAACATCATTACTTGACCATCCCCAGTTAAAAGTTCAGTGTTTAGATTTATTTCAGATCTCAGCCCTTGGAATGATTTTTTTTTTTTCCTTTCTGTCACTTTTTTTGGTTTTTTTAAACTTGTACAAGTTTTATGTCCTAAGCATGAAGGATGTTTCTTCAGAATGTAGCCTTGTATACATACTCTAACATTAAAAGAGAGGTGGGCTGAATAAGTCTGGGGTTGAATTACATGGGTTTATCTGAGCTGTCAGACTTTGGATTCTGGAGTTTGCTGATTGATTCCTTGCCTCATTAACATCCATGGCAACATTTCCATCAATGCCAGCAGGTACCGCATGCATAGGCTGTGTGAAATTCAAGGGTGTATTTTTGTGCTTTCTAGGTTGGGTTCATGCTTTCTGCATTCACCCCTTAGCACTAAATTCTGCATGGACTTATTGAGGTTGCACAATTCGTGTTATTACCAACAAAAATATAATATTCTCTTTCTGCTTTTGTTCCCAGGTCTATGTATTTTCACATGCATATTCTAAGCATCCTGGTGTTGCTTGTGTTACCAATCAGACCTCAAGCCCACTCCATAAGAAAGCCTCAGAATCAGGCCATGCCGAACTCTGTTAAAAGCAAAGACAAATGATGCCTCCAAAGAAAATTGCCAATATTGGGAAAACAAACTGTCATATTGGAAACAAAGAAAGAAGAAGAAAAATGGGTGGGATGAGGGTTGAAGTACAAGAGAGGTGGCATTTCTATTGGTTGTCTTAAAATCTTACTGGACAGGGCAGAAAAGAGCCTGAATGACCGTATTTCAAATTATTCCAGTTATCGGAGATTTTTACAGGCAACGTTTACAGGCTCATGGGGCATTTTGATTTTTTTAATAAATATTTTTATGAAGTGTTTTTATATATTTAAACTTTTTCACACAGAGAGGCATTTTTTTCTCTTTTACAGAAATATACAACTATTAATCAATAAATAATCTTGTGATTAGAGGGACAGGAAGCAGCTAGTATAGAGTTAGACCAGCTGCCTGATAGCCTGGTGCTGTGGGCAGCTGGCAGGGGAAGCTTTTCATCTCTTGGCTACGGAGAGAGATGGCGCAAGTAGAAAACTGCGGACGTGGGGTTGCTCAAGGTGCTGGCGCTGACTTCTGCCCCAGCAGGGAGAAGAGGGAGCGGGACTTTCCCCAGCAATGCCCAGAACAGGGACTGCAGCCTGAGCTTGGCAGCAAGGGTATTTCACATCCTTTAACGTGACACCTGCTGGTAATGAGGGCGAGAAAATGTCCCTTGGGAATAGGTGTCTGGGAGCACTGGCAACTGGCTAAGCCAAAATCTGAAGCCGAGTAAAAGCAAAACAAAAGAGGGGGTGTGGGGGGGAACCCAACCTAGAGTAAAAGAAGGGACATACACCCTGTGATCTGTAGAGTTGTGCTTCTCTAATGACGCAGCTGGTGCTCATTGCTGCATCAGCCTTACTTTGCAGTTTTAGTGTGATGCAGCACTTCCATTTTGGTATCAAAATAACTGAGGAGCCATGCAGGTTTAGTGTTTTAAAGCTCACAGTTATGGGTTAAATCTGAAAAAGGTTTGTAATGGATCAGACTGTTTTACTCAAAAACATCCCATCTTATGGAAGGGTTACTTTCCAGCAGGGTAACACTAATATGAAACCTGAACAGGAATTAGCATAGTCATAATAAGTCATTCTCTACAAAATACTGTGATGTGATATGATCATCACAAGAGTCAAGGCAGAGTCCTGGTATGATCTTGACATGTGACTTTGCCTGTTGATGCAAGTTTCCCTGCTTGTAAAGTCCTTGGCTTACAGGGATGTTTTGAGGCTTAATTTCTAAGAGCTTGTAGTGCATTGAGATAACCTGCTGCAAAATGCTGTGTCAGGTTTTCTTTATCTCTTTTTTTTTTTTTAAGTCCACTTACCCCAATAAAACAGGCTGGTACAACAACACATTGAAACCAACTAAAACATTTTTTAAAATTACTGTTTTCCAGGAATGTTTTTATCAGCATTTTGTAGAAGCAATTCCCTCGTTAAAGTATTGGTATTGCTTTATGATCATTTAATTGATGTGTGATTGAGCAAAGAATCTGCTGTTTACTGCATTCTGATTTTTGTGTCAGATTAAAATTTTGCAGAATCCTAATGTTTTGGGAAGAAACAAATCGGTGAAACCAAAACAAGTTCCAAAAAAAGTCTGATTTCCCCCCCCCCCCCCCCCCCCCCCCCTTTGGTGGGAAGTTTTTGTCCTGTGACCACCTTGTGATTTAGAGCATAGTTCATGGAAGAGTTTATATGGTAATTTATTTTGAAGGTGAGATGGGATTAAAAGGTAGATCTGAATAAACAAATTGCTTTGTGTCACCGCCTGGCATTATTAATCACAAATGTCTAATGTGAAAATGGGTGGATGGGTGCGCATGAGATCCCTCACACTTGTGAGGGGGAATGTTCAGGTCTGCTGGATTTTACAGAGCAGCTGGGCTTTACATCCTGCTCCTGCTGAAACGAAGACAAGATGACCCCCGTTCGTTTTCATGGCAGCTTTGTCCTTAACTTGGCCAGTCCTTACTTGTCCTTGTGCGTGTGTTCTCCTTGTGGCACCGGCCTCCGTTGCATCTTGGGCATCTAGTGTTTCCATGGAGGTCTGGCTGTGCCAGCCCTGTTTCTTGCGGGAGGGAACCGGGACATATCCCC
This sequence comes from Harpia harpyja, assembly GCF_026419915.1. NCBI lineage: Eukaryota > Metazoa > Chordata > Aves > Accipitriformes > Accipitridae > Harpia > Harpia harpyja. Next base: position 6,546,489 of record NC_068940.1, read on the forward strand.
AGGGAGGATGGGGGCTTGGGCGCTGCTGGCCGTGGCATTCCGTGGGCTGAAGCCAGCCTGCATTTACCTCCTAGAAACTGGAATTAATTGCTATGATGAGTGCTGGCAGACCCAGCGGAACGCACATCAACTCCGGGCTTCGGCAAGCCTGCAGAAGGCAAGTGTTTCCAGCAGGTTGGCTTTAGCACCTGCTTTGGAAAATAAATGCGCTCAAAGAGGGTTGTGGGTTTGTATCTGCTGCTCTGTGCCCTGAGGTCTGCCCGTACAGCCCGTGCCCTGGTCTGCAGCCCTTCCCAAGCTGTACGTTCAACAAAGGCCGAGTGTTATCAGTGGGGTTTCTTTTCTAGTGTTTCACATAAGTGGAACCTGCTTAACTCTAATGCCATCGACTTCTCTTGTAGTTTCAGCTTCTACAATGTGATGAATTAGTCCGGGCTAGTGAGCAAACTCTTATTCTCCTGTCACATCTTCTCAGCCTCATCCTCTCCCTGAAAACAGGAACCCTGGGCTTCAATGACAACTGGTCATGTGGATTTAATATGATGTGTTATGTGAATTAAAATCAAAATGGTCTTTTTGAAATGTTGCATTGGCAGGGAAACTTGCTGGTTGAATTAGTCTTAAAGCTGGGGGGGGAGCGGGGCGGGGGACACAACACAAAATTACCTAAAATCTTTGCTGTACTGCGTTACTGTGGACTAGACAGCTTACCTAGCCAAATGTGGCAGTCCTGCAGAGCTAACAGAGTGGATTTAAATCACTGTAAAATACTCCTTTGAAAAAAGGCTGTTAGCTTTGGTACTACCTGTCTCAATTCATTGTACTGAGTCTTCCTCTCGTTTTCTTTTTCTCAGGGGGAGAAAATTTGGTTTTATAGAAAGACTGCAAACAGCCACTACTATTTAGAGGACACTCATGCTAGTAGCATGCATCTACTTTGCACAGGAGTATATAACTAAGAGCCAAAGTAGAGATTCAGGTTATAAAAGTGTGATGTCAGGAACTCAAGTACTGGCCTTGCATTACTTGGTCTCTACTTGGAATACTGTAATTTGAGGGTGTGCTTCAGTGATTAAAATACATGATTGTGATTACCACCGTGGTGTTAGATTCTAATCCCTCTCTAGGTTGCTTGTGCTGCAAAAAGCTGAGGAGCTGAAGCTTCTAGAGAGATTCAGAAGACAAAAACAATCTTGATGGTTTGTAAGAGACAAATATGGGCCTATCAGACAGAAATGAAAAAGGTAGATTGTACTGGATTGACAAAGGTTGTATTTTACATATAGGAATACCAAAAGGACACTACCACCATCACCCCCTTGAATTGAAGGCAAATTCTAGCTGCTATTTTTCAGCATGTTTAGCTGCATTAAAGCTAAACTAGAAGTTGAGATGTACTTAGGAGACAGGACTGAATGAAGAGTAAAACTTCATTTCAGCTTAGCTATGGGTCTGGTACTTAAAGAAGCAACAGCTCAGTGATTTCCTCAGTCGACTGGAAGCACAAAGTACTTTCTTTTCCTGTCCTGTAGGCTGTACCCCTCCTCGAGTACGTTCCTGCAAGTCCCCTTGGAGCGTGCCAAGCAATAGAGGCAGCACAGAAGTGGGATACAAGGTGGGCAGATGTTTTTTTCCTCCCTTTTTGGCTGTTCTGTTCTGTGTGCATACATTGCACATAGCTGGGATTTTTGCATCACTTAAAATGAGGTAGGCGGGTGAGAAGGCTATAGATTTTTACACTATTGGTAGGTGTTTGCGTAAACCTGCACTTACCTCTCTGTTTGCACATGTAAAAGTAGGCTCAGCAGACTAGATCTGGATCCTTTCTTAGAAATACAGGTTGAAATCCCGACACCCAAGGAAGTCTAGCGGTAAAATTCCTGCTAGTAAGGGCAGTGTCTCTGATATTTAAAGCCTTTATCTCCTTATCCCTGAGCTGGGGACTTTAGAAAAATATTCTACTGGCTGCAGTAGTAAAGGGACTAAATGGAAACTTGTCTTAAAAGTGTGTTACAAGGACTGCCTATAGTCTACATGTTGTGAACAGAGGAAGAGCATGTCTCTCCTCATCCTTGCCCAAGACGAAGTGACATGCATGTTTGCATATTGAAATATCAAATATCCTTTGAGGTACCATTCTCTTTCCTTATTGCACTGAACTGATGCACTTCAGCTCTCGGGGGCTAGAGGCGTTCCACTGCGGTAACAAAGTGGGAAGCTTTGCCTGCCATCTCAGCGTGAGTACGAACGTGCTTTAAAAACATATTCTTTTATGCGGCATCAGCCTGCTGCTCCCTTTCTTCTTAGAGGTGACAGTAACAATAACGCACGAAGCGTTTGCATTTGCTCTGGGTGGAAACTGCAGCCTTCCGAGTGCTGATGCGATGCCATAAAGCGGGCGCGCGTTTGCTGGGTTATACATTTACGAGCAGTGCCCTCTGTGGGCAGCCGGACCTCGGCCAGCACTCGAGTGAAGGTTCGAGTGTGTTGAGTGGGGGACGCTGCCGGGGCGAAGGTGTTTGCAGCAACGCAACCGCGCTAACTGCAGGACAGCTGGCGGCTTTCGCATGTGCGATGGCAAACGCGTTTTGCTGTGGGGCGGGAGAGCAAGAGAAATTGAAGACCTAGGTAGGCTGGGAAAAAATATTATTACAGGAGGAAATGCTGCCTTGTTGGTAGAAAAGGTGGTGTTTATGTGCCTTAAGGACTTGGGGTATGCTTTCGTTCATCTGACTCAAATATGGTCTGTGGAAAGGAACCACAGGATGGGGGAAAATCAGTTCTGTGAAGTGCCCCGAGACCGCCCTCAGGACCCGATTTATTGTCCATCCATAGAGCAGCTCTGAAAGTGAGACCCCAGGCTTGCCTTGGAGGCTTTTCTACTGCAGCCTGGTTCCCGGCACGCTGGGATGAGGGGCTGTGCAGCGTGCCTGTGAGTCCCTGGCACAAATGGCAGGCGGCAGCAGATCCAGGGACACGCCATGCTCGCGGTCGGTTTTCCCGATCCCTCTGTCAGGTGCTGCCCAGCGGTATTGGGAAAAGAGTTTGGTGCGTACTGAGGCCGAACCAGTGGGATGGGGTGAAGGGAAACGCTGCCAGGGCCCAGACATGCTAAGTAACCCTTGCCTTGTCCTGAGGTGGAAACTGGTACCCCTCTTCATCAGAAACATCTTCAGATGGTGACACTGTCACTGCTCTGAGACACGTGGATTTCTCTTTGTTCATATTTATTCTTGCCTTGATGGTTTCTGTATTAGTGCACTTCAGGCTTTCTGCTTTAATTGTTTTATTTGTGTTTGAGAAAGATGGTGTTATGTAGCTATTTTCTGTCTGATCAGGGAGATACACAACTAAAGGCAACCTCGAAAGATGTGGTGAGTAACGTGAGCATAGGAATAGATAATATGAACGCGTTCTAAGTCCATTAATTGATTTTACTTGTCTGTGACTCTGATGTGGGTTCTTTTTTTCCCCTGAGTACCAGCAGCTGGTGCAGGCTTCCCTTGGAGGCATCTTGGGAAGCAGCTCGGACAAAAAAGCCCATTTCTGACACCCACAGCCCCCCCAACCTGGCCTGGACCACGGCTCGTCCAGGGCAGCCGGGTGAGGGGCTGCCCAGGATGCTTCGGGTTCGCTTGGGGTGCCGTATTCTTCCTCCTCCTCCTCCTCCTCCTCCCAGCCTGTGAACACACGTGCGATCCACGGCACGTGTGACAGCGAGGGAGAGAGAGACTGCTTGCAGCTTCAGCCCTCAGTGTGCAAACCCAGGTGCAGGGCCCCTCAGGTACGTGAAATAAAGAGACGATCCTGGCGCAGATCGTGAGCAGAAAGACAGATTGCTTTGGGCAGCAGGCAGCGGAGATAAATGCATGGGTGGGGACCGGAGGTACAGAGAGATTGTGACGAGGGACCGTGAGCAGGCAGCTTGTGCCACAAGAAGGAGCAAAAGGCGGGTTTCCAAAGCGCCAGCCTACGGCTTCACGTGTCCCCTGCCAGCGACGGTGGCAAGGTTTGCCTGCTGGTTTTGGAGGGGTGCATGCCGGACCCAGCACCCGTGGGGCCGGACCCAGCACCCGTGGGAACGACCGTCTGCCACGGCGTAACCGCGGGACCTGCGCGGCACTGACGGAGGGGACGGCCGCCTCGTTAGCTGCCTCGCTCTCTGGATGTGCGCGCGTGCCTGATTGCCAGTCCTGGGTGTTTCAAATCCCAGGCTGGTCCCTCCTGTGCTTCCCCCCACGCCAGTGAAATCAAGAGATGCTCTTAAAATACAAAATGTCATCAAGAATCTTTAGCGTCTTTATACGAATCTTTAGCGTCTTTATATTTGCCTTTTGATCTCGGCGCCTTTGAAGCCTACACATTCAAGCTGTTCCCAGCTGTGAAGGCCAGAAAGGCTTTCGGAAACGGTGGCTGTCAGTAAGACGGTTTCCACGCTACGCCCAGTCCCTCGATGTGTTTTACAAATGATGCAAAGCCATGACGGGCACGGGAGCCGCGATGGGCGCGGGAGCTCTCCTCTCTCCTCGCTCCTTCCCGCCCGGAGTTTCAGCTGGCAGGAGGGACGGTGGCAGAAACTGCCCGGAGGATGGGAAGCGGCATTATCGGCGGCTTTCAGAGAGCTGGCTTCTGCGGAGAGGTTTTGTTTGCAGGCGGCCGCGTGGTCCCAGCGGCGTGCTATTGGCCTGCCTCAATTAGGCTTCTTGACTGATGGCCAGTTTAATGAGCCTATGTACAGAGGGTCATTCAACATGGCAATTATACCTATAAATCTATTTGCAGCAGGGCTCGAATAACCTTTTGCACACAGTTCTTCATAAAATGACTGTCTGATTAATTAACATTAATTTATCCACTGTATGGAACCAGATGCGGTCTGTATGAAAGCCTCTGCTCTGATGTGCAGGCGCTGTGTGAACTGGGAGGATTTGGGGATGGTAATGGCTCTGATGTTGTTTAAAGCCTCTCTTTTAGATCCCCCCCCCCCCCCTTCTTCCTCTTTCTCTCTCTCTTTCTCTCTCTCTGGTCCCAGTTGATTAACATTCCAGGGCAGCATCATATAACAGGGGGCAAAATTCAATTAATTGAATATGAAATATTTATAACCCTACTCTATGTGTCTATCAGAGAAGGGTCCTTAATAGATCTTCTCATTAGCATGGACTGGTGACTCACTTCTCTGCTTTCACAGTCATTTGGAATTAAAATCCAATTAATCTAATGTCCCTGTGAATATTATTAAACTATTTGAAAAACTGCATAGAAGAGATATGAGGCAGGGGGTGAGGGGCTAAGAGAAGAACAGGGAATATGTCTTGAGCTCATGAAGATTCATTTCCCTGTTAAACACGTAGTCTGGAAAGACTAATTCCCTGTTTTCTGGAAAGTGGATAGCTAATTCTTAATATCAAAAGCCTGAGAATGGAAAAATAACTTGCTTTCTACAAGCAGAACTGTGTCGTCTTTGAACAGGCAGAGAAATGCCCTTACCTCTTCCCACCGTTCAGGTTGCTTCTACTTCTTGGGTGCCAACGTTAGCCTGAAGCGGTGGACAGATTTACACAAGGTATTTAGGAACCAAAATTAGATAATTCGGGGGCTCGTTCCCAGCCCTCCAGCAGTGTTCAGCTGCCCCAGGCTGGCTCTGTGGCCAGAGACCTCAGCTGCCCGTCCTGGGGTCCGGGAGGGCACCGGGTGTCCCTCCCGACCCTTGCAGGGAATTTCCCTTCCCATGGGAAGGGGAGCGAGCATGGGGAGAGGCAGGGTGAGACCATACCTTCCCGGAGAGAAAAACAGTCAGGGCACATAGATCCCCAGGCTGGGGAGCACTCCTGGACTGCCTCCTACGAACGTAGCCTAGAGGACTATTTAATTGTTAAATAGCTCTATCTCTACAGTGGATAGGGCACTGACCTGAAACTCAGCGAGGAGGGATCTTAACCATGAATTTCACATGCAAACTTTGAGCAGGAGGCAAGTTGCTAAATTCAATATTCCCCTAATGGGAATGACTTGAGGACAAAATCCTTTAATGACTCAAAGGAATTCAGAGGCTGCTGCAAGAGTGTGTAAGTCGGGAGAAATATTTCTGAGCTAGAAGAATATTCTGGATATCCAGATACAAAATGTTCCTCTTCTATTTTAAAAACAATAAATTAAAAGATCTATCCACAAAGTTTGTTCTGGTTTTGTTTGTTTGCTTTTTGTTTTAGGTGGAAGTAACCTATTCCTTTGAACACTGCCCCTTCCTTTTTTTTTTTCTTCTCTGTTAGAAGCTTAGTCCAAACATTGTCACAGAACACAAATACACATTAAGATACAACTACTATATATCCCAATGTCTTTATGAAGCCTTATAAAGCCAGACTTGAGAGAGACTGAACGTGCTTCCCCTGTCACAGAGGTACAACCCATGGGAGACACTTAGCTGCGTAGTAATGCTGCTGTACAGACTGCAAACCAGAAGCAAGGAATATTTGTGCGCATCGGGCAGAGGTCAGGCTGAGTCGCTCCTTTCCTTCAGCATGTCTGGAGTTTTTGTCACCCCTATATTGACCAGTTCCGATTTATTTGTTGTACCTGGTAAAACTGCAGGCTGCGCTGGTGTGGTACAATGAAGTACAACATGCAAATCTCAGCTGCTCTGGACTTAATACAGCAAATAAATCACAGGTGAATGTATGTAATTTTTATTTACTGAGGGAAATTATGCCTAATGTGCCCCTTTTCCCATTATTGTAACCCTGAAAGTCATCTAGGTCTTTTTAAAATTGCTTAATTTACTAGTACTGAAAAATCTCATCAGCAGTTTGGTTTGCTGCTCATCTGCACCGGGGAGCTGAAGTTAGACTCGGCATAAACATGTTCCTGTTCACAGTAAATCTGAGCAAGAAGCCTCTTAATTCAAACCACAGCTTTCCAGGGAGCAGAAAGCAAGAACTGAAATCTTAACCCTCTTCACACTCGAGAAACCACAGGACCTGAAACGTGCTGGCACCTCACAGGACAAACCCAGAACGCCCTGAGGGTGCACTGTTGGTCTGCTGAAAGCTGGTGCCACCGCAAACAGCTGCTGTTTGGGCTTGGTAGCATTTCATACCTGTTTTGTCTGTCTGTTTATCAATCCATATTTATTTCTTTAGTGCTGCTGACCTGCTGTGATGGATACAGGGAGGTGGCTGCATCTGAACTACAGGCTTAAAATTGTATTATCTAAGGCCCTAATTGTGTTTGCTTTTGATCTTAGAAGAGATTGATTGTGGCAAAACTCTTGAGTCCAATCAAATTTAGAGAAGAAACAAGTTCTTATTTTCTGTAACTCTGTGCTTTTTCTGCAGCTGGTCACTGGATGTTGCCCCCAGTTTATTCTTATTCCCTCTTCCATCCTAGCCAGAGATAAATGTGGCAGCCCTTCTCAGTGGCTTCCCTCTCCCTTTGTCTGTTGTTTATGGTCTATGTCCTAGCTTAGACTCCAAGCCCCAGTGGTCAGGGACAAAAAGTCTTGATTGCCCCTTTCCCTGGGATCTTTGCAGCAGGAAAACAGAGAGAAAGGCAACATAAAGTGCACTCGTTCTGTGCCGTGAAGATTGCACTCCCACTTTGCTCTGATATAAAATGATGGCTGCTGATGAAGGGTAGTGGAAAATCAAATCTCTGGGTCTTTTTTTTTCAATCTTCTGTAGTCCCCTGCACACTTCAGGCGCTGTATTAATCATTATAATTTCTTCCACATTGCCACTTTGTCTGCGAGCTTCCTTTGAGCAGTGTTTTCTGTTTTGTGCTCTCTTCCAGCAGGCTCCAGCTTTCCTGGAAGCGGCTGCCTGAGCTCTTTCCCAGGGCGAGGGTATGCCAGCCAGTGCATCAATCCACTTTTGTTTTCATTATGCCAGCTTCCTACGAAGTTTTCAAATTAATTTTAACGCCTCCCTCAATTTTGAGGTCTATAAAAAGACCTTGGTTCTGCCTACCTTGGTGAACTGGGACCCATTCAGGAATCCGGGGGATGCTTTTGCCTTGGTGCTGGGGGGGAACCGTTTCCCCTGCCGGCATTCAGCGGGTTCCTGGTGCTATGAGTCCGAAAACATCCGGACCCCAGGTCAGAAGATGGAGCTACGCTTCAGATGTCAGACCCCTGCCCCACGCTGTGCTGGGTCGGGCAATCCCAGCAGGGCAGTCCTGAGCCTCACCCCCACGTCCCCGTGCTCAGCCGGCTTGTCGGAGCTGGGGTTGTTCCACAAAAGCCCAGCCAAAGCTGGAGGGGAGCACTGCGGCTGAAGTGGCAAGCGATGCGGTTTTCCTGTGCAAGGTCAAAAAAAAAAAAAAAAAAAATTGAATAAAGGGTTTGGTCTGTGTCTGGACTGCAAGTCAAAAGGGTGCAGATTGTGCGGACCTACTTACATTAGCTTTAAACTAGCTGGCTCTGTGGCAACGTGGATCTCAGCAGGGGCTCAGAGCTGGCAGAGGCGAGGCGGGACAAGGACATCGTTGTACCTGTGAAAGCTGTCCGTGTTGGATGCTCAGTCAGGGGTCTATGACTTGTGGATGCTTGTGGGTCTGTGGACAACTGCTAAGAACTCTGCGAGGAAGAGGCAAACCTGATGTTAGCCTTGCATTTGTGATTTAGGCATCTTCACTGATGGTGGAAAAATGTTTAGTGGCCTACAGATTGGAAAAAAAAAAGCGCTCACCATGGGACAAGATGCCAGATTGCACTGGGTAACCCCTTTTCTGCTTTTCGCTTAGCTCTCTGCTAAGTATCTTTAACAGCTCCCCTTTCTGATGGAAGAAAGGATGTGTGTGGTAAAACAGTCTGGAAAGCATTTGTCTTGCTTGCAATGGGTTGCTAGGTCTGTGTAACTGTCCTGTGCCTCTGGAGTCACAGGTCTACGTCAGTGGAGAGTGGCCGTGAGCTGCAGTAAGTCACAGTGGAGCCAAACAACAATTTGGCCACTTTGCACCAGAGGGAGGTCACAGAAGCAGCGTAACTGAGGTTGGGGGGAATCTCTGGAGGTCAGACCCCTTGCTGCCGCCTGGAGCTGACACGGGGACGGCAAGGGAAAGGGCAAAATGTTAATGAATGGGTCCCACAGCCGTCTTTCCGTGTCTAGTTTTGCCTTGTTCACACCAGTAAGGGACCCTGCCACTGAAGTCGGCAAAGTGGCACTGCCAGGGCATGGGTGTTGGGTGGAAAAGACCGGTGGAGAGACTCCTGCCTTTCCCCTTCTTCCAAGGACCTTTCACAGTTCAGGTGTTTTAAATAACAGAAAGGGAAAAAACTTCTAAAAACTTTCTATTCACAGCCAAGAAAGAGAAAAAGCTACCAGTTTTCCTATCAGCTAAAGCCTCGTGGTCTCAACTCTGACATTACCTGGTGCATCAGGAGGCTTTCCTCAGTCAGAAGGTGAAAGGAGCTCCTCTGCCCGTGCCCACCTCCCCACCTAGTATTCCAAGGCTGAGACCTGGGTGGCTGAGAGATATCCTACTTTTGTTTGTTTTTTTTTTTTCCCCCCAGCATCGGGCTGCAAATGAAAATACCTTTTCAGCCCTCATATTATTACCCATATGGATGCTACCTTTAGTGCACTCTGTTCAGTGCTATAATAGCTGCACCTGTGTATAGCATCCGTGCTGGAGCTGCGGCAGCTGTGGACTGTAATTGCAAAACATTATTTTCTGTTTCTCCCTGAAAGCTTTTTTTTTTTTCTCTCGTTGTTGTTGCCGTGAAGGTCCATTCATAATGACTGCAGATCTCTTTATTTCTGCAGGGCCCCCTTTTCCTATTACACCTATTTCTATATGCTGGAGTTCTTCAAAGAGCATCCGTGCGAGCACACGGACCATCTCACGTGGGCACGTGCCCGGCAGCGCCGGCGGCACCCGGGGAGGACGGGATGCTTGCTGCGGGACCCGGTGCTGCGTGGTCAGCCGAGGGGCCAGGCTGCGCCCGTCATTGTCATCGCCACCGCTCTGGGCAGTGGGCTTTTATGTGGGTTGGCATGGAAAGCTTCGAGATGATTAATTCATTTGTTCCTTGAATATTCTGCCCCTGGGTGCCTGCGTTACTGTGAATCGATTTAGTACTTTCAGGCCTGGATTAATGCAAGTGCCGATGGAGCATGCATAGGCGGAAGGAGGGGGATGGAGTGGGGGGAGCAGGGGGATATCCAGAACACAGCTAGCAACTCTTAAAAACAAAAAATACGGAGACGGAGTGGTTTAAAAAAAAAAAAAACTTGTTCATTTGTTTTTCAGTCCTCTCGGCTGTAATGCTAAATTTGGTTCACTGAAAGGCAACCAGCTAGTCAGTGTTTCAGGTTGTGCCTTATAAATCAGGGCTGTAGCAAGGAATTTGAAATGTATATTGATGCTGGCTGTTCTCTTACCTCCTGCTGTAATGAATTCATGTCTGCAGACAACAGACACAATTATTATGGAAATTACACACACACACATACACACAAACACTCAGAGGAAAATGTTTTTTGGTTGGTTTTTTGGTTTTGGGTTTTTTTTTTTTTCAGAGCTCTTGCTTTCCTGCTCCTAGTCCAGGCCTCCAGCACCTGACCGGGCTGGTGGCAGGATTTTGCCCACCTTCTCTCTGCAGGCGCTGGAGAACATCACCCATGGTGCGCCCCGAGCAGCTGGGGGTACAGCCGGGGGTACCACCGCCTCCCACACCCCCACCCTATGGCAGAAGCCTCAAAGCTGGGTGTCCAGCTCGGGGCTGAAGAGGGGAGCAGCCGCACAGGCGTGGGAAATAATAACCAGGCATCCACCGGTCCCTCCGAGGAAGGTTGCTGTAATTAAATTAAATAAATAAACCCCGATCCCACCAAGCGTTGAAGCGCAGAGCGTGACATTGGGGTGAAGGCAATCAAACAGCGAGCCAACGGGACTGAGGTGCCGAAAAGTTGAGCCACCCAACGCCCCTTCCCCGGCACCCACTTCCACCGCGTTTTTCTCCGGGGCTGCAACCCCTCGGCCAAATCCTCCTCTTTCAGCCTTACGTCGGAAAGAAGCAGCCTTCAGCCAGAGGCGTAATAACCCCCCCAACCCCGAGGGGTGGAAGCACGGACCTCCCTCCCTCCCAGTTTCACACTGGGATGCGGTGCAGGGAGGATGGGGAGGGGAGGGGGTGTCGGCCGCCTCCGCGCAGCCCCGCGGAGCCCCGCGGAGCCCCGCGGAGGCCGGCAGGTGGCAGTGCTCCCTCAAGAATTTGGGAACGGAGGTGGAAAAGCCCGGACCTGGAAACCAGGGAGTTCTGGGCGGCTGCAGAACCGAAGGAAAAGGAGGGCAGTGCGCTGGGACCCTTTTTTTTCTTTTCTGTCCTGCTTTTACCGCAGGTTAAAGGTAGAAGTATTCGCCTTTCGTTTTTTTTCTGTGTGTGTGAAATCAGCCCTGAAGATTTCCTTTCTGTGTCTAAAAGTAAAAACGAACAGACCTTCGGCTCGCTGGCAGGTTAGATAGGAGAAAGCACGTATGTACTTTCAGTGTTGCCAATCGCTAACGATATACAGCCGCCGCTAGATTTTGTATTAGTGAAAGGGTACTGATGGCTAAAATACTGCAGCTTGCACATAGATGGATTTAGTTCTCCTTAATCTGAAGCAAATGCATTTGTTTCTCTTCCACCCCCAAAGATAAGTTATGCAGCTTTTTCTGAAACCTCAGGTTGTGTTTTGTTTATTTTTTTCTTCCTTTTGCATAAGTGGTTTTTTTTGTATTTTATTTCCACAACGTTATGGGCCCTTCATTGCTTGCTTTTTGTTAGTGCCCCAAAGGTTAAGGCAAGGGCAGGAGTACAGTGGAGGTGTTTCAATGAGGCAGAAAAAAAGCCTCACGAGAAAAATTGTCCAGATAACGATACATCTGAGTGCTGCATACAAACCCTCCTTGAATGCCACAGCTTCATGACAGTCACTGTACTAGGAGCTAGAAAATGTTAGTGTGTTGAAGGGGTTTTTTAGGGTAGTTTATATGGAAGTTACCTGAATTCAAACTTTTTTGGGCTGTGTGCGTACGTGAAGGCTGTTCTGCAAGTGCAAGCGAGGTGCTGAAGGGGTTGGATGGTGGCATGCTGCGAAGGGTGCTTTGTAATGTTACGTGCATTATACAGGCATGGCTGCCTGTATTTCTGACCCAAAAATGCTAGCCAGGAGCCTTTTTTCTCAGGTCCTTTGAAAGCAGCACCCAAAGTCCACTCTAGAAATTTTCCTGAAGAGGCCAAACATCTGTGAGGGACGAGGCTGAGAGTTCACGGCCAGCTCACCTCCGTCTAGCACATCGTCTTACTCCTCCCCTGCGAATTTAGCACACGTGGCAGCGGCAGGACGGGGAGCCGCGGAGAGGAAAGCCCTCTGTGCACAAAGCCAGCACGGCGGCAAGGGCGGCTTCCCTCGCCCCGCTCACCTCCGCGGGCACCCCAGACCTGCGTGCAAGGTTTTCACACGGTCCATCCCTTGGGGGGCTTGGCTGCCGTTTTGAGCCTGCCAGCGTGGATGTTTATTAACGTTACCTGTCTCAGACATTAGACCGAGGCCATGAATTGCTTCCAAAGGGGCTGTTGAGCGGCCGTGACAAAGCAGCGATGTTTGGTCGGTAGCTTGCCAGGCTGAAACTGTAAGGTGGTGCCCAGAGGTGATGGGTTCCCACCTAGTCTTGTTCATCACGATGCCCCTCAGCCTTCCTGGCTTGTTTGCTTTGAAAGAAATCGTTTTATAAACCAACAGGACAATGCTGAGAAATCTTCTTTCTGGTGGGGAACAGCTTCATCTGGATTTCAAAAACTATACGGAGTCTTTGAACTTTCTCCCGGTGCTGCTCACCTTTTTCTGTGTGTTGGGTAATTCAGTTAGGGGGAGCCATAGACAGAGAATTCTATTTCCCTTGAAAATGTTTTTTTTAAATGTATTTCCTAATTAAGAAGTTAATGGCAAGGCAGAGCGAAGCATCGGGTGTAAGCTGGCTTTACCGGTGGGTTTGTGTGTGACCGCAGCTTTTTTGTACCTTTATTTCAGAGAGGAAATCTTCAAGGATGGATGAGGCATACAGAGTTTGATCATGATACAGCAGTTCTTACCTCCACATCGCTGGCTAAAACTAGCTGAGGGCTGTGTAAATAGCTGTTACCATCTGTCGGTTGTGAAATGATTTGATAGTTTCAAGTTGTGTTTCTGTGGGACGAGTTTCTATTTAACAAGAAAACACCAGTGAAACAGGCGCTCTTGCTAATCGTTAGAGAGGCCAGAGATTGAATAGATGATGGAAACCGAATTTCTTTCTCATCTAGCTCTTGTCAACACTGCGTGAAAAATAGAGCAGGCCTCGAATCGGGAAAACAGCTTCATCAAATTTTGAACTTTCAAAGTTATTTTCATTGTGCAGGGACCAGAATGGACTTTTTTTTATTTCTTGTGAAATAGGCCACAGCACCCTTTAATGAGATTTGTTAGCAGAATAGTTCTTGAGATATTTAATTTACTGAAAGTAAATTTTTTTTCAGAGAGCAAAACCATTCAGTAGTAACTCTAGTGCTAATTTTGTTAAAAATGATGACAAACTTTTGCAAAAAGGAGGGAAAATCCTAAAAAGTGTCATTTTTTCCAACTAAAATGTTTTTAATGCAAAAATTTTCTATTGTTCCCAGGTGAAAAATGTGTCCCAGCCATTATTGAGTCATCATTCAAAACCAGGTTTGGGGTGGTTTCTAAGCTATTTTTTTTGCATGTAGTGACACTGGAAATCAGATCTTTAGCTGACATTCATTTGAACTCCCTGCAGTCGCCTGTCTTTGAACATTTTTCCGGATTTTGAAGTGCTTACACCTTTTTTCTTTCTTTTTTCTTTCTTTTTTTTTTTTTTTTCTTTTTTGCTTACAGCCACACCAGCAGACTTGAGAGAGGATTGGGATCCTGTTGTGAGCAGTGTTGCACAAGTGTGTAGCAAGAGCCAGTTGCTGCCCCAAAGAATTTTACAATCAATATCATGAAGGCAGACGACATTTGGGAGTGGAAGCAGGCAAATGGAGACAGAGGAACTTGTCCAAGGTCAAGGCTGGGATGAAATCCAGATTTCCAGTGTCTTTGTCCAGGGCTTGGCTCACGACTAGGCTCAGGCTTTCCCACCCTGACCCCTTCTTCAGCATTTTGGAGTTGGGTGGACTTTTCCTCTGGCCTTCCCTCCCATTTCACACCACCTTTTGGGGAGCCACCTCCTTCGCGGTCAGACCTGAGAGGAGATGGCTGAGAGGAGAGGTCAGATGTCAGAGGAGATGGCTCAGCGGCCGGCTCACCGAGCTCTGAGCCCTATCACCAGCAGTTGCCAGAGCCAGATGCTTCGGAAGGATAGAGAAGAAACCCACAGCAGGCAGTTATGAAATGGCTTACCCCTGGGAAAGTTTCCTTTGAACTGCTGTCAATTAAAGGATGACTTGTGGCCTCGAGCACGATCTTTTTTTTTTTTTTAATATTTACTATTTAAATTCTAGATGTTCTTGTTACCCAGACTTGTTTATGCTTGGTCTGCCTAATTTAAGCTAAAACAGCTCCTCAGGGCAGAGTTCTGGTCTTCTTACATTTGTAAATTACCACGTCCCCCCTAAAATCACGCAGAATATAATAAATAAAATAGCAGTGCTGGGTCCTTCTGGTTTTAACTAGCCTTTCCCAATCTTTCCCTCTCTTTTTGGTGTTGGTTAGGCATACTGCTTGGGTTGAAACCATCTTTCTCCCAGATTTTAAAGCAAATGAAAGTTGTATTTAAAAAGAACCAAATTGTATTCAAAGAGGTGAGGACTATCTTTGGGATGTCCGTATCTTTGTTTCTGCGGCCTTTTTGGCCTCAGAGCGAAATCAGCCACCACTGCTTTTGAAAAGGAGGAGGTACCACTGCACCTGCAAGACTTATGGTCCTGATGCAAGGCATACTTAATGTCAAGAAGGGTTTGGCACCTTTATCATAACCCCTTTGGTTATACATCATATACCTCTACCACGACATTGTGGACAGCTTTTTCTCAGAGCAGGACAAAGAAAAAGGTTTTTCAGGACAAGATCAGTTTATCTGATGCAGTAGCTTGAGTTAGATTTCACTGTGCTTGTCTAAATGTCGCTAACCTAGCTGTGAAGCAATTGAGGAAACCGCATTACAGCTACACGAATGTTGTGAATTAAAAATAAATAAATAAATAAATAAAACCACCCAAATCCAACTCTCTCTGGTCCAGCCTTACTAAGAAAAATGAAGATAAACAAAACCTCATGTGAACTCTGGCCTAACCCTTGTCCCCAGGTCTGGCTGAGATTGAAGATGAGTCATTTACTGTGGCATGATGCTGAAAATGAGCATCTGGATTGGGTTTCTAGCATGCAAAAAGCCGCACTGTGCACACTGCAGTTCTGCGCGCTGAAGTAGGATGAAACATCTTTTTTTTTTTTTTTTTTAAGTGGATTGCTAGAGCTCTTATCCATCTTCCTTTACCTCTTTCCCTTTCCTACAGCCCCACAGACCAAACTGGGAGAGATCAAGCAGAGGACCTGCTACCCCAACGTGTGCTAACCTGCGTCCTCAGAGAGAAGCGAGCACGCTGCCTGCCTGCTTGGGAGTAGTGCTCAGATGCAAGCCTTCACCACAGATGGCTGAAACTGAATTTTCAGTTCATTGGGTGTGTTATTTCTACCCTGTTTGAACCAGAAATATGTTTGTTTAAATATTTTCTCTGAAATTTCGTTTTTGGAAATTTGCCTTGTAGCATTTCAGAACTAGTTCACTTGGTGATTTGTTTAATTTGGGAGCTAATTATTACAATTTTATGGTATTCCTTGATGTCAGTTATCAGAACTATGCTGATGTAATTGGTAAGTAACACAAGTAGTACAAAACCCAAAATGAACCACCTAAAAACATTTTGACATTAGATTCTCAAATTTCATTTCAAAATTCTAAAATCTGACCTCAGAATCCCAACATGTTCAGGGATGAAAACGCCTAACTCATTTGTATTTCAATTCAGTATCTTTTTAATGGGACTTTTATTGAGATCATTAATAAAAAGATTAAATTGGGTAAAGCCTTCAGTTTTTCATTAGAAATTCACTCTTAAATTCCATCGCCACTACCCTGCATCTGCAGCAGAGCTGCTTATGTGAGGTTCATGTCTCCATCGAGTCTGGATGAGGGGCTTTTGCCTGGGTCTTAGAGAAATGTCAAAGGCAACATCCTATTAAGAGTTTGATTTAATGCCACAGCAAATTTACCTTATCGTGTCTTTATTTTCTCAGACCTATCTGGGCTCCAGCTCTTCTCATTAGGGTAAGTGCTCAGAAACTGTGTAAGTAAGTTGCTGCCTACTTACGTGTCATACCTGCCTGAGCAAAGCCAAGAGGGATTTATGGTGTCGATATTAAATATGATATGAGATATTAACATGTAGATATGGTGATGGAGAGGACCAAGAGAGAACTCCTGTCGTATTACCACGTCCCTTTCATCACTCCTACTGAGAGGACCATGGAAAGAGCTGAAGGAGGGATCAGAAGAAGACAAGGTTAGGAGATAGGGCAGCAAACCTCTAGGTTTAATGTTGAATATGGCGAATCTGGAGGTCATTTTAATTTCTGGTGGTGGTGAGTTCCACGCCACATAAATCATAGGTCTGTGGGAGAGCGGCCGGGCGCTGCTGTCGGGAGGAGATGGATGGCTGGTGGGGAGAGGTGGCCTCCCAGGTGAGCCCGGCCGGCCCACGCAGGAGCGCGACGGGCAGCTCAAACCGCTCTCCGGCTGCACTGAAGGGTCTGCGTCCCACTAGCGGGACGAGGGCGGAGGTTTGTTCCCAGGGACCCGCTTTGCTGAGCAGACGTGCTGCTCTGCTTCGCACCAATGCATCGCTTCTTTTTTTTTTTTATATAACAGCAGGAAGCATCAAAACCGTGCCCACCTCGCTCACCCTGGCGTAAGCAATAAGCCATCACGGGCAGGTGAGAAGCGCTTTGCTTTGTACCGGCCGTTTCTTATCTCCCAGTGCTCAACCCAGTCTTCGGGGTGCCAAAGGCTGACCCCAACAGCCTGAGCGGGCACTGCCCTGGAGAGGAAGATGACTGAGGCCGAACAAACCTCCCCGGTTTGGCTGATGCTGCCAGTGTCCTGGCAGGATGCACGTGGGAACGACACAAAGCGACTCACACCCCGTCCCTCCGGAGACCCACCACTCCTCCTGCCAGCCTGGCATCCAGAAACCCCTTCTCCTGACCGGACCAAGAGCTGGGGTAAACCCCGGGATGGCCGAGGCTTGCAGATGGCCCGCGTGGCTTGCAGAAAGCGCTGTCGCTGGCCCTTCGCGTGAGTCTCCTTGTCACAGGGCAGCAGCAGGGTGGCAGGGCTGTACTTCACACCGTCACACCCCTGGTCGTCCCCTTCTATCTCCGCACTCCTTGCCCTGTGCCGAGCAGAATAGCAGAGTGAAGATAATGATCCTCATTTGTATCAGTTAAGGTCTCAGCCCACTCTGGAATTTACTTCATTAGGACTGTAGGCTGAATTTATTTTCATTTCTCCTACACTCGTGCCTTGCCGCAGTGTAACTGAAGCATCTCTTTTTAGTGTACTAAAGTACCAGAGTTGTCTCTTCTCATTTCTTTTAACCTTCTTCAGCCTTCTTTTCGTCCCCTTCCCACTTCTCCTTCTTGCTCTGCCTTTTGCAACTTGTTTACCCACTATCACCCAGGCTCTGACTCCGGGCTTCGTGTGGATTCATCGGCTGCTAGCAATGAAGAGGCAGCAGGCAGGGATGCCTGCCACACTTGGTACATCACTTGGCCTGTGGGTCAAACCCTAACCTCACTGCAGCAGACAGGTTCCTCTCCCTCTTCCCCCGGCTATAGCAGGTCAGAAGATGCACTTAAGCCTGTGCCGGGTAAGAGGTGCTTTTGGCTGAGGGAGGGCAGAAAGCTCCTACTGTTTCTAGGGCCAGGAAAAAAAAAGCAGGAGGGGCAAGAGCCAAAATTTTAAAAGGAGAGAAGCAGGTGGGGACACCGGGAGCGGAGATCACGGCCCATTGCCTTTGGCTGAGAGAGGCGAATCTGTGCATGGTGTGATATGGCTGTGCATGTCCTACCCTGATATGGCTAAAAGCAGTACTTCATGTCCAGCCTCGCTCCCCCTCTGACCGGGGCTGGGACGGCACTGCCCTTTGAGAAGGTGTCCCGTCCTCAAGGAGGCTGGGTCCTCCCTTTCCCCCTTATTCCCGTTTGTGCCACTGAAGGAAGAAAAGGAAGCAAAAGGAAACTTTTTAAGAGGCCTTCTAAGGGTCGCTGCCTCAGAGCTTTGGCCTCGCCAAGCGAGCGGTGCGGAGGTTGTGGGGAACGTGGCTTTTGTGGTGGTAAGACCCCGGGACGTGAGCAAGAGCTGCAACAGAATCAGCAACCCCAGAGGAGCCCACCCCATGAAAGCAGCCCAGCCCCGGCGGCGTGACCGCCGTGGCCATGGTGCCGGTGCCTGCAGTGCCCGCCATCGTCCTTCTCCTCTTCCCATGCCCGCGAGGCTGCGGTTCCCACCCCGCGGGCGGCGGGTCAGCTCGGCATCTCACCGGTTGCGCTGCAGAGTCGTGCCACCCCACGTCGCTGACAGCACCGGGGTGGGTGCCAGGGCCGTGGGAC
This sequence comes from Harpia harpyja, assembly GCF_026419915.1. Taxonomy (NCBI): domain Eukaryota; kingdom Metazoa; phylum Chordata; class Aves; order Accipitriformes; family Accipitridae; genus Harpia; species Harpia harpyja. The sequence continues at coordinate 6,565,139 of NC_068940.1, forward strand.
CTGTTTTTGGGGAAGGGGACACTGCGGTGAGGTTATTGCCAGGCTTATCAGGTTTTGCCTGATTTCTGCTATAAGACTGGCACCTCCTCCCCTTCATTTCCATCCAAGCCCCAGTGCTCCCTCTGCTGGGAAATGTAAAGAGGTGAAAACCAACGTCAAATAGGCAGAAATGGCCTGAAAAGTGTTAACGTGATACTGCACTTTCCACTCCATCACACACCCGGATAGCCATAGCTGCAGCAAGGTCATGGCCACTGACTGCCTGTGGACATACACAGGCAGGGTTGGTTTTTTTTTTAATAGGCTTTCCTGTGAGTCTATGCTTTAAAAGACATGTAGGGCCTTCTTTCATGACAGCCTGGCTTTGACATAGCTTGTCTGGCCCCTCTGTTTGCCCCTAACATGGGACTTTTCCCAAAGCCTGACCCTAAACTCAGGGTGCTGGTGGCTCAGCACACCCATCACTTCTTGCTCTTACATCTGGTATAAGACCCTCAGAAGCTGCCTAGAGGCAAAGGATTCTTCACTGGGTGTAACCCCCTGGTACAGATTGCCCTTTTTGTGTAGCACTGGTGCTGCATTATAACACTAGAAATATCTGTTTCGAATAAGGGAAATGACAAGGTTTAAATGTGTGTGCTTGTGTGGTGCACAAGCCTGCATCTGCCTGTGTGCTATCAATGGATGGGGAGAAAGTGTCCGCCAAGCTCTTCATCCGTTTTGGAGGTGGTGGCAGCACGTTTGCTTCTATAGAGAGCTTTATAGACTTGTTTCCCATCAATGGGCAGCCCTGACTGCATTAATTCCTTCCATTGAAACAAATGAGTCTGTGGCTGGATCTGACTGCATGGCTTTCAAGGGAATTCATTCTGTATCTTTCATGTTAGTGATATCTGTGAAAAACAGGAAACTGTTTTCCCATCTCATTCACATAATAGATAAGATGAGAAATTAGCTGCTGGATGAGCATCCTGGGGGCTGTTCATTTTGTCACAATAAATAAGGCTCTGCTGCCTCTTGTGTGCACACACCACACACACATGTGCACCCCCCCCACGCAGACGCTTGCACACTCACACTGTCTCTCTCAGGATCATCTTCTCACTTGAGATCAGCTCTACCTCATTGCTACACACTCCCTGATTTGGAAAAGTTTTCCTCCCTCAACTTCTTTTCTCTCCTGCTTTCTCCCACAGCTGCCGCCTGTGGAGTCCCCAGGGTCCCCACAGCTGGCCGCATGGACCCCCAAATGAGGAAGGTTTGGGTGGGGAGTGGATTTTCACCAGCGTGACATGGTAGATAATACCTCCTGCTCGCTACACTTCCCCCTTCCACGTCCAGGGGCAGGGACCAGACGGGAGCCCCAACACACTGCTGGGGTGAGCTGAGGGTCCGCCCCAGCCAGTCACCCCCTCGGATGGTCCCCATGGCTTGACAGCAATGATTTTTCTCCAGCCCGATGAGGACCGCACCGTCCTTCTGCACTGCTCCCTCCACAGGCGGTGGCCAACGCCATGGCTGGGGACCACCGAAACCCACGGGCGACAGGCAGCGCCGATTTTCTTTTGAAATTTGCTTTTTCTACCACCTCACGTTTTGCCCACTGTTGGACAGTAAAACGAGGCCAACATCAGGCAGAATTAATCGTGTTCAAGAGGTGCAGTTAGTGTTTAGGACGAAACAAAAGTATTCCCAGGAGGATGCCGGAGAAGGAGAGGGTGTTTTTTGCCCTCCGAGTTATCTTCCTGCAGCCCCAGCTTGGGGGGAAGCTCACAGCCTTGGAGCAAATTTGAAAAAAAGGAAAGTGTAGTCAAAGCAGAGGTGGGTTTTTTGTTTTGTTTTGTTTTGTTTAATGTTTAGAAAACTAAAGAAAAGGAAATCAATTATGAGGCCTACCTGAATTTTATTTCCTCACCAAAAACCAAATTACTCAGCAAACTTATCGCTTGCTATTGCAGGCCTTGGTATTAAAGAAAACAATCAGGCCAGCAGGATTAATCTCTGACAGCTGCCTTATCTTTAACTTGCACCTTTGTTATTTTCTGATGAGCTTCTCTTTTTTTGCTGCCACGTTGTACCATACCTCACTGGTTCCTTTCATTTTATCATCAGGCAGGAGCGGAGGACCTTTCAGTTTATTAAAAAACCTTTATTTGTGAAGAACAAAGAGGGGGGAAAAAAGGCAAACAATGAGGTCAGACAATCTCCTTCTTGCCAGGAGTCACTCACCTGTTATTTAGAGTGTTATCAGTTAGAGGAGACTTGCATCATTGAAAATCAGTCCCTGACAGCGTACTCAGTTAACGCGCACACGCACACACACGTACGTGCACGCACAAAAAAAGCCCCTTACAATTGACTCATATCAACCTCCAGACAAGGTCCTCTCCTGCCAAGGCTATAACATTTTCACCAGGGAAGCCCATTTTTGTTCTGGCTCGGGTGCGGCGGTCAGGGTCTGCGGCGCAGGAACGCGGCTTTGACAAGTCTAGCTGCACGAGGCTACTTGCACCGCAGACAGTGTCCTCTGCCCCCCAGGAAAGCCTCCTGTCCTAACCTGCCTTGTGCTCTCCTGGCAGCTAGTGAGATACAACGTGACTTCGAGGTTTGCTCTCAAACAATTGCCTTTCTCTTCTGTTGGGGTTGTTCGTTTGCCTCTCCAATTAGGCTTTGCTGATGAGGTTGACTCAGGCAGCACCCAAAATGACTTTGTCAGGTAGGGACACGTCATTTCCCAACTGCAGTCCTCAGCGTTGCGCAGATGCGGATCCCCTCGGTGTAAGAAATGTCTCCTGCCTTTGTCCTGCTGGTGGGTTTTGCTGTGGAAGTCTTCACAGAAGCTTGAGGGGCAAGATGAGCTCTGATTGCAAAATGTAGAGCTGCTTTCCTGTTCTTGATGTAACGAGTCCAGCTTGCAGTGGTTTTTTGCTTCCTTTCCTCCCATCGAGTTCTGGACTTGTAGGACGTGAGCTCACGAATGAGTGAATTCAAGTTAGAGGCATCACATTGGTCCCACAGGGCTGAGAGCTGCACCCATAAAAACAGAGTTATAAAACCAGGCTTCTCTTTCTGGAGTTTGAAGAGCAAACCAACTTTGAAGCTATCTTTAAGGAAGAACTTGTTGAAGACATTGAGATTACTGGTGACTACTTTATGACAGTGGCAATGAATTATGTGCTCAGTAAGTTCATTGTACTCATAGCTCATCCTGATGTGTGCATTACATGCATATGGCAGTCCCATTTATATGGCGTAGGTGAGCTGGGGGGTACTTACAATGTATGCGGTTCCCATAGGGTCATGGTGGGGAAAGGAAAGTCTCTCATGAAGGAAGGAACAGATCTAGTCTGGGGAGGGGACTCAGTTACAAATGTGTAATGAGACAGCTTTTTAAACAAGACTGAGAGCCAGACAGGTGATTTTTAAAGTCCTTTTAAGCTGTCTCTGTACAGTTGAAGGCTAGCCAAAGACTATATGCATGTTGCAAGAGCTGTGGAATTAATGCCACTGAGAAATTTTTCAGTATTTAAAAAGAGCTAACAAAAGAATCAAGGAAAAAAAACCCAACCAACGCCTGAATAATCATAGTAAAATGGTGTTACTCAACCTCCACAAAAATTAAAAAGGCCTGGAACACAAACACATGAACCTATGGATACATACCTTTACCTTACTGTGTCCGTGTGATCACAGACATAGTCATGTACGTGATGATAGAAGACAAGATGATCTAGCAGTATAAATGCTTTACTGGCAGGAGTTTAAATTGGTCTGCTGTAAATCATGCTGCCAAGAGTGGTGCACGGCATTCTTGTCCTTTGCCTCTCCTCTGAACCAGAGGGGGAAACAGATGGTATAAAACTGTTTCTTCCAGCACTATGCCAGTCCCCATCCTAGGAAAAAAAAAACCTCTGCTGCCTGTTTGAGGCAGCTTTCAGTCGCCTTTACACCACTGGAGAGCAAAACTCCCTCAACAAATCTTTTCTACAGGTAAAGAAAGCACAGTTCCAAAGGGCTGATATCTCCTGCCTTTTCCTGGTTAGATGCTTTGGGGAGCTGGGTTTTTATCCTTTCGTGGGTCTTGGGGTGAGTTCTGCAGCATGTTTTGTCCATAGTTTTGTCCTCTGAGCTCTAGGCAAGAAGTCTTCTCTGCCACACATGGCGACAGAAACTGAACGTCTACAATTGTCATTGCATACCCAAAGGCGACCACGAATTGTGGCTCATTTATTAAATAGAAGTATACACAGATCTCTAGCTAGGAGGGATATAATTGTCTATAAAAGGAGTAGATGTGTTTCCAGACTGTGGATATACATAAAGAAATGCTTTTTGCAATCACGATCTATTTACCTATGTGTATATATATGTATACATGTGCCTTTAGACAGAATCAGCTATAACATCTGAGACCTTTGGTTATTTTCAGCAATCTGCCTCTCTTCTTTCTAGGTGTTTTCATTTCTTCTCCAGAAGCATTATTCAGTTTGACGGCTCAGTTCAAATCTGCAATGTACGAACCCAGCTGAAAAGAACCTGAGAAAATGAGCAGAGACAGCCACACAAAGGGAGCGTGGAGGGGACTAAAATCAGAAGAAAAAGAAAGGTAAGAATACTTTGACAAAGGGGTCTTTGGGATCTAATGCTGTTGTGGTTTGTTATTGTACTCCATGCTTTGCTGTTGTTGGTTGTTTATTCTTTCTTTTTTTTTTTTTTCTTTTTTGACAGTGTGTCTCAGTCAGTATCTCTGTCCTTTCCTCTCTAGACCAACAGTAGTCACATATTGCAGTGAACTCTCAATATGAGCTTGAAGGACACATCATGCCCCAAGAATCCCATGCAAGGAAACTCCTCGGTGGCATCCCGTAGCATAAGCTATGGGAGGTAACCTGGTTTACTCCCTTTTGTTTGGCCGTACCTACTTAATTCCTTCCAGTGCAACAATACTCTACTCTTGTCTTTCCTTCTCTGGCTCTCCAGTAAACAGCACTGGCCTGAAGCAATTGTAATTATTTATTTGATTTCATTTATGCTGAGCACAATCTTAGATTGCATTAGCTACAGTTAAAATAAAACCAAATCAAAACTCATATCCCCTACTGAATTATACTGCCATGACAACAATGAAAGTAAAAGTGTCCTCATCAAAACCTCCCTTCTTAGCCCACCCCAATATATTAAGCTAAAGCTTAACAAAAGAGACAAGTTTCGCAACGTGCCCTGAAGGTTCACCACACAAGGAAGCAAACTCAAGAGCTGTGGGCCGCCTTCTGCTGTGAAAAAAGCCACTTCCAAATGCGCTGCTCCGGGGACTGTCAGTTTAAATGCCTCGGCTCATCTCAGCGGTGGACCTAGCGTTCGTAGGCAGAGGTAGTCTCTGGGGGACGAGCAGGTTCAAATCACAAGGAGATTTAGAAACTAAGGCCTGAATTGCACCTGGAAATGAACTGAAAATTGGCGCAGCCTGTGTACCATCTGCGCTCTATGGTTTGTGTCTGAAATGTGGATATGTAAGCAGGCAGCTGCATACTGCAATTAGCTGAAGTTTCTGAGTGGTCCTCAGACGTAGTGCTGAGCAGACCACATGGCAGCGATCCAGTCTGGAGATGAGAAAAGCACAAACAATGGTGACACAGTCCAACAGGACAAGAGGTTGAAATCTCCTCACCAAGCAGATAGGAGAAGGGGAAATAAACACTCGTAGCTCCTGCTGCCGCTGGAACATTCAAAAGCATCTGGAAATCCAGGAGGCCTTCTCCAGCCGGGCAACAAAGGGCAAGGCTTCCCTCCATCCAGACAGCGAGCATCACTTTTGCCGTCTCCCCCAATTATTTCCTGCCACAATTATTGTTTTGATTTCATGTGCAGTCAGCTCTTGTCTTCCAAAACCTGGATTTGGATTGAGCCTGAGAAAGCCAAATGTCTGCAAAACCTGAAGTCCCATGAAATAGGAGTCACAGAGCTGAACGTCATGAGCATTTTGATGGCATTGTTTTCCAGCACTGGGATGGTTCCTTTGTGAGTATCACCACCCATCTGTGGAAAAAGCAATGAAATAACCCTCTAATAACCCAAAATACATGCAATTTTTTATTCATGTGTCAGAACCTCTTGACCATAAACTAGGTGGGTGCAGGATATTAGTAGTCTGAGGCATAAGCCCTGTTATGGAAGACTCTCTCTAAAGTTAGCCTCAAAGGTGGTGGTCTCCTTGCTGCAGTGAACAAAACCTATTTAAGGCCTGCTAGGGTTCTCACATCCAGGATTCAGAAGTGTGGTGAATTATAGCCCTAGTTACAGGAGCAAGGAAGACTGCAGAGACTTTTCTGTGGGAATTCCTGAGAGGCAAATGGTAGCTTGAAGTGGGAAGCTGAGGTTGGAGCTTTACTGTTGGCCAAGAGTCACATCAGTCTGAGAACCCAAGTATACCATACCGTGAGTGCCTGAGGTATGGAAGGGATGCCAAACAGACCGATTAAATTACAAGATGACAACTGCATTATCACGAACCCAGTGGGTCTGATCTGCCCCTGCATTGCTCGGGTTCTAGACTGCTGTAACTCTTCTGAAGTGACTTCTCTCTGCTGAGGCATCCTGGAGCAATGCATTGCCCCGGAGCTGTGTGACTTTTTTTGAGGGACAGAGAGCAATCGTGCTTCTGGGGGTGAATAAGTAAAACCACTTCACCTTAGAGTTTAGACAACAATGTAATCTAATGGCAGCCATTCATTAGCTAAAAGGAGTTTTATCAACAAAGCAATGAACACATGGAAACTCAGACAAATTTACATGGGGAACAGATTCCAGTTTTTCAAGAATGATTGTCAGGAGTGGTAATGTAGAAATCCACCTTATTATATCACCTAGGTGTGAAAGGGTTGGTTTAAAGTTGTATTTGCTCACTGTGCTAACTGAAATGGGGGGGGGGGGGGTATACTTCTTTTTGTCCAGCAAGCACTGAATAACCAGCCCAGTGTAGCATGCCCTGCTTGATTTTGTTCTGACACACCCAGCATTCTGAGGACTGGCAGCTAATTTCAAATTGGATGGGTTTGGTTGCTAGTGGTGTGTAAGACAGAATGACAGCACAGGCTGAGGCTGTTGCTGACAGTTAAAATAATGGTCTTTTACTAGTGAACTGTGCACATTTGGTCTTGAGTCACTGAGAGAAAAGAGCATGGAGAGCGCTCTGGGAGGCAGCTTGCACAGTGCCCTCTCTAGTACAACGGCGGGGGAGACTCGCACTTCAGATTTCTGCTCACTTGATACCAGCTTCGATTTTGTCCAGCTTTGATTTTGTCCCTAGCACAAAGTGCACCTTGGTTTAGATCTGCGAGTTCATAGTTACACCTAGGAGAAGACCGATGCAATAGTGTCAGTGTAATTGTCTGCATAACAATTTGGTAGCCTTGATTTAAAAACTCTGTTTTGGATCTGTGTAACCTTCTGAAATTTTGGGGGCATGCTGTCTACCAGGTTACCTACCTACCCAGATGTCCCAACATATCAAATCACTTGACCATCACGATCCAAGTTTTCTGTGGCTTGTTGCGTTGGCCATGCTAGTCTGTCTTGGGGGATTCCCTCTACTCGCTTGTCTTCCCATGCTGCGTTGAACATCAGTTACATATCTTCATTTTCAAGGCCTGATTCCCCAGCTAGCATATCACTGGGTCACCACCACCTCTTGCATACTCATGAAATGTCTACTTCCACCTCCAGTCAGACAATTTTCTGGTCTCTATTGCTCATTTGTTAAATTTTCAAACAAGGGCCTCTGTGTTTTCTTCCCTGTTGCCTTGTTAAAGTTTCAAACAAGTGTCTCTCTGTTTTCTTTCCTGCTGCCTTTTATGCTCAAGATGCATCCCCTGCAGCCAAATCCAAACTTGCCTTATTATTGCTGTCCAACCCGCCTTGAAACTATCCTTTATAATGGTATCTATAAAAGGCTGGACAACTGCTTGTGGCTGTGCTGGAGTGACTGCCTGTCCAGCTGACTACTATTTTCCTGTTATTTCCTTCTATTTCCTTCCTGTCCGCATTTGCCTGGGGTCTTTTTTCTCCCGATAAGCCTCATTTCTTTGTTGTTTAGACCATTTTCTTGCGCTGTGCTTACACAGCGCATGCCACAATGCAAGCCTTGCCTGTGGCTAGCGCTCTTGGACACGACGGTGGTTTACATCAGGTGGAGATGTACTGCTGGGAGAGAGGAGAATCTCTGTATTGCCTGTTGCTAGCCCTGGTTAGTGTGGGACACGTGTTCCTCAATCCCCCGGCATGGCTGTGCAGCCTTCTGGTACTTTCCCTGGAGTCCAGCCCTACAAATTTGAGACATAATCTGCAAAATTTGAAAGGGTTTTGCAGTGAGGAAATGCCACGCTGCAGCACAAAAAGGTGCAGGGTCAAGCCTTTCCCTGATGCAAAAGGACAAAATGCCATCCCAGCTAATGGGGGCACAGCCATGGTGAGTCGGCAGAAAATGCGCCCCTCTCCAGGTGGGTAAAAGTGCTGTGGGGTGTCTCTGCCTCTGGTTTGAACCAGCCACTGTGGGCTCATGGCTGTCATGAGCAATTCATACCAGGTCAGCAATGGGAAGAGGAAGAGGAGAAGGGAAGAGGGAAGAGGGAAGAGGGAAGAGGGAAGAGGGAAGAGGGAAGAGGGAAGAGGGAAGAGGGAAGAGGGAAGAGGGAAGAGGGAAGAGGGAAGAGGGAAGAGGGAAGAGGAGAGAAGAGAAGAGAAGAGAAGAGAAGAGAAGAGAAGAGAAGAGAAGAGAAGAGAAGAGAAGAGAAGAGAAGAGAAGAGAAGGAAAGAAAACAAAAGGCATTGTTTGGAGCTATTGGCCGAATGTGTTTTAAAAATATAACTGCATTTTTTCCACCTCAATGGAATATGGAAATTCTGTAAAAGTATTTTAAAGATAAGTACTAGTTACGTAGCCCCCAAATAATCATATTTTTATTTGAGCTTTATATTTCTCTTAAGTTAAATCCATTAGTAGATTAGGGTTTGCCAGCTCTATTCATGGATATTTGATCCTTGAATCCTTTCAAGAAAATCAATGCGTGGCTTTCCAGCTAATTAGCATAACGTTACTAAAATGGATAACGCAGCCAGGATTGCCGAAACCCCACACTTGGGCTTACAAACTCTGCGGGAAGGTCAACAAGTACTTTCGGCCGGCCGACCCGGGGCCGGGGGGAGTGGGTGCTGTGGCACCCCAGGCAGCGCCGGGGGGGGCTCGGGGCAGCGGCGGGGACCAGCCGGCCTCCCCTTCCCTATTTCCAACACCCACCCCCCCGCCCCGGCTTTCTTCTGCAAATCAAAGCCGCCATCTGCTATGACAAGTGTTCCCATTCACCTTTTCCCTCTTATCTGCTCCCTCGCAGGGAAGTGCTCTGGAGCCTGACAGCCGCATCTCCCTGCTGATGCTGCGTTTCTGCAGCCATCACCCCCCCTGCGTCCCTCCCCCGTCCCCCCTCCATTAGGAGAAGGGGGCTCCAGGGTCCTTGGGGGGGAGCCGGGGCTGCTGGTGTGCGGGGCGAGGAGGGGAGGTGGAGGTGCACCGTACCCCCGGGGTACCCCGCCATTCCCCAGCATCTCCCAGCATCCAGCTCTGGGGGTTTGCCTCCCCCATTTTGGAGGCAGATGCTGGGGGGAGAAACCTTGCTTGTTTTCCCCTTCGCCCTCTTTTTCCCACAAACTTGCGCAGCTCCCTGGTATTTCTCATTTGTTGAGAGGAAATCATTTGGGTGACTGAGGAGCTTAAGCTAAAATATGTAATGGGCCCCAATAAATCACGGCCGTAATGGCAATGCAGCAGATCGCAGAAATGCTGGGGGTAAATATTTTTTTCTTTTCCACCCAGTCAGCTCATGCTGACACGTCTGTGGTTGCATAGGTGTCAACAGAGAGAGAATTATTTCCCTGCATGAAAGAAACTTGAGAAGGAAAAAAAAAATGATGGAGGAAGGGATAAGAAGCCCCTGTGAGTACTTTTTTCCTGCTGTAAGGGAAAAAAAAATTCCCTTTGTTTTGTTCTCTTGTCTGGTTGTGACATTTTACACTGTTTCCCTTCTATTCTTTCTTATCCAATTTTAATGGCTATAGCTATCTCACATAAGTATTTCTGCGGCAGGCTGTTAGCCGCGCCGGTGGCTGCCAGCGTGGGCAGGCAGTGGCAGCTCCGTCCTCAGGGCTTCACCCTTGTGATCCCACAGCACTCTCAGGAGGGTATCGAGTGATTTCTCGGGAGCTAATGCTGATTGCTTGAGAGTTAATGCTGCTTTATTGTAGAGTAAATTCCACGCTCTCAGCTTTTCGCACCCTTTGGCCCAAACCCCTGCCATCCTGGTGTCTCCCTGCACAGCAGCACAATAAGGCCCTTCCATTCATTTGAACCACTGGAGGGTGAAAGAACTTTGCAAGTTCGGTAAAAATGAACAGCAAAATAACTTTAATTAGAGGCAAAATTATTAGTTACCAGTAACTGATAGAACAGTATCACTAGACAGGTTTACAGAAACTGTAGATACTGGAAGAAATTTGAAAGCGGGCATTAAGCCTGCCTTTGCCACTGCTAAACTTGGCTTGAGACTGACTACAGGTTTTGTTGCCTTTTGACTCTCGTAGGTGCTCCATCCATGGGAATGTGTTGATTAATGGTCTTTTCTTGAGAGCTGATACTTAACATTTTCATTAATCACCTGAAAATATTTGAGCTGGTGCAAAAATATTTAGGTTATTCAAAGCTCCTGAAGACTGTGAGGAACTTCAGAGTAATTTGATAAATTCAGGCAGGTAGATTGCTCAAAACCAAATACAAGTAGTGAAAAAAGCTGAAGGACATCCATGAAAATAGTTTGAATAAATCACAGGTGCTAGTGGGATCTCCAGAAAAAAATAATGCAAGTAATGTGTTAGAGCCCATGGGATTAAAAAAAATCAACCGCCCTTATGTAATTATAGTGTCTTCAGCCAGAGAAGGAAAGTTAGTCTATCTTGCAAAACTTTCCATTCATCTAATACAAAAAAAAAAAAGCAAAAAAAAAAAGCTTGAGATGAAAGATGAAAGGATCTGCAATATGAAAGGACTGAAGTCTGCTATGGAAGTTGTTAGAGACATGGAAAAATAACCTTGGAGAGAGAGGGGAAAATGCATGAAATCTAGAGCCGACCAGAGACTTGTAAGGTTCTCACAGAGGTGTGCGACCCAGAGGATGCCTAAAGGGGAAGGAGAGCTGCACTCTGCATGGTATTAGAGATTATTTAATCTATCAGTGGTATAAACCCTAATGCTCCATGGCATAACTCAGAGACCTACTGTCTAGCTTCAGAAGACATTGTTCAAGTGGGTAAGTTATTTCATAACTACGTACTATAAATCACTTTGCCTTGTCATTGGGACTGCTCATACTGGTCACTTGTGGGGGCCCAACACTTGCCTCCACTGTTAATCCGTTACAGGATGTAATTACACATCTCTATGCCAGACCTGTAAGGGTTCCCAGTGAATAAATTCCTTAAACAAGGTTCCTAATATCCTGTCACGTAAATGTCCTTGAAAATTGTCTCAAGGACTTCTGCCCATATACTTGGTGCTTTCTCCCAGTGCACTGTATTCATGTGGGCACAGCCACATGTCCCAGTTTGAATGAGCCGGGAAGTCTGCATGGGAGGACACGGATCTGGATCCAACACGTGCTCTTAAATAAAAGAACCTTTCCCCAATAAAAGAAAATGCGTGTGGCTAGTACAGTGTCAAAGCGCTGAGCAGTACATTTTCTGAGCATGAAACATATTGACAAAAATTTCCTGTCTCGCTAGATGGGATTATGATAAAGTGCCGTGGCTTCATCACTATTACTGCCGTGCCGGGTTTTTGTTCGTTGGTTTGTTTAGGTTAACATTTGTAACATTGCTAAAAAGCAATTCTCTGCTTGTTCCTGATTCAGCTGTTCTTCTTGTGTGTGCCGGACTACGCAAAAGTAAAAGGACGCAGGGTGGCAATATGGTGAGCTCTGGCTGGCGTGGCTGGGACGGAGGGCAAAGCACGGCACTGAAACGTCTCCGCTGTTACCTTGCAAGTGTGCGTGTGCCTCGCAGTGCTCTGCCAGTGATACAGAGCTTTGGCTTTTGATTCTTTGCATGTGACGGATACAGACCGCTTTTCAGCTGGGCTTCCTCTTGCACCCGCAGCGGCGATGCCTCGGTCGTGGCTCGGGCGGTCTAGCACTTCGGCAATGATGAGGTGATGTGGGAAGGTCTGACCCAGCCCTATGGCTAGAGCAGAGGGAGCTGCTAGATGTCTGCAAGCACGAAAGACATTTCTGTCGTCTTTCAGGAAGCTTCTCTACCTTGAAATGACTGGCAAAGGTTAGACTAAACTTTCTGGGCTGATTAATAAAGCCTCTGTGGACGGGGTCCAAGCCAAACCTGTGAACAGTCTCTATCTCTGAATTTCAGTTTGTTACAGCATTTACATTAACGTGTAGATAATGTGCTCATAAAGCATTAATCTAATACGCTGAATTATGAAGCAGTTGCAGTTGAATTAATGTTTTTTTACAATCAAGTCTTATTTTGATACCCCTTATGTTCAATTTCCGGAAAAAAATCTCCTTTCTACCTAAAATTTGCATATCTGATTTTTAACAAATCTGGTGCAACTGTTTGATGGAAAGTATGAGGTAGATTAGTGAAGGTATTTCACAGGCTTAGGCATGTAAAATGAGTTGCAGTATGTATTTTGCAATAGCTTCCTCCATTTTTAACCCATGTCTCAAAGTTGTCATGTTTTGGAAGCGTGAGCTGTAAGTAAGATGCAGATCGCAGAAGCTGTATCCTGTTGACTTTGAATTTAAATCAGTAAGACATGCAGTAGCTCACCTCGTGAGTTTAGGAAGAAGTCAGTTCAAGGCTGGAAGATAAATTTGGCACACATTTGCAAAGGTGAAACTGTAGGACCCGTCAGCCAAGCACCTTATTACAAAGACAAGTTAGACTCTGGTGGGACATCCTAAACTAAGGTGGCACTGGAGTCAGAAGCCTGTATAATCCTAACACTGAATGTATTGGGGTTCACTTCTGATTTCTGGTGTCAGCAAGGCAGACAAGGACCTTCACACTTCTCTGTTGAACCTTATTCCAATCACTTTTCCTATGTGCAGGAAATACCTGGTGTTTATTCACTAGAATGAACTACAACTCAGAAAACTCAGATTAAAAATCTTTGCCAACAAGGAGTAGACTGCCTGTCCACACTTTCAGGTAACCCAGATGAGACAGGACATCAGGATCATTTGTGCTTAGCCCAGCTTTCAGAAGGTCCAAGCAGTCCTTTGTACATAGAGCAAATCTACGGTAAGAAGTGACTTGAGATGTCTGAGGTGTTATATGCTTATTAGGTGAGTATATTTAAAAAAAATAAAATACCTTTTCATGATGGGAAAACAAAAAGGACATAGATTTGATTTTTTTATTGCACCACAGGGTTGCTGTGCTAATGAACTTTGAGAGCAAAGTCTGAACATTACAGTATTTGTCAACAAATTGTTTTCCCGTCCTGTTTTGTTTACCAGCTACTTATTTGATTCAGATTGTCAGTAAGGTAGAATTATGAGACAGCAAGTGGGGTATGACTGTGATTTTTCAGTGATTTTCAATGAGTCCCTTTAAATCTTCAGGTTGACTACCTCAAAATACTCCAGAAATTTTTAAGAAAGCTGTTGGTTATGTTTACTAACTGCAGGAGAAAAACCCCACAGTTGGCAAGTTAGTTTTGTAATGATATAAAAGCTTAATATCCAGATAAACTCCTAATCCTACTGATTTTTTTTTCCTTCAGTCATATCTGTTGACAGTTAGCTCCAGAAGTTACTTGCATGTTGTATACAAATAAATAAATCCTTTTATCAATTTTCAATTGAATGCTTTTCAATTTTTTTTAGCTATCTCTTGTTCTTTCATTATGAGAAACAGTAGATAACACAAAAGTAGATATTTCTGTGTCACATAGGCTAGTAAGTCCCTGTTTTCGTTACTTCTCTAAACTAGAAGTCCTGTTCTTTTCAATCTCTCTTCCTGTGGAAACTTTCCTCGTATCTCTAATGATATAGCACTGAATTACACAATGATGAACTGAAACAGGATGTTTCCTGTTGTGCAGTTAGCTTTGATGAGTGGGTCTGCCAATACTATTGACTATCAATTGTCAGCTTATATCAAGTACTTGGGGTTCAGGGTTCATGGATGGAGTAGACTGACACTCTTCCTGGTAGGAAAAGGCCAGGAGGGATTTGCTTATCTAATTTTGGAGCGGATGGTAAACGACACTGTTGAAGGGGCGAGGTGCCAACTTCCTTCAAAGACGTAATTGTTGAACACTTTCTCAATAAATCATCTCTTGTTTCTGATAAACTCACCAGGGTTTGTTCTGCCTCTTCTTTTCCCGGCAGGAGGATCAGGCTAAGCAACACCAGCATTATCTGAGCCTTTTGCCTTTCTTAACTCTAGTGACATTGGTGCGAACCCCATGGGAGTGGGGCTGGCCAGGCTGTTCGATAACGCTGCAGAGGGTCGCGTTGGTCGTGCTGACTCCCTGGGGTCTGGGGCAGTCGGGCACACCAGGTTTGTCCGGTGTGGAAGCGTGCACACGCTTCCTGAGAGAACACAAACCTGGTTAGTATGAGCTCCATGCTGGGCTGTAGTGGTGCCAAGGCTTTGCCCGGGGATCACCTACACCTTTGGTGGGCCTCGCTTCTGTTCTCGCTCCTGTCATCTTCAGAAACACGGATTTCTGGACCACCTCGGTCTCAAGCTGGCTCCTAGCTGAGGAACTCCCAGGTGTTTCCCTCAGCACCCACCTCTGCCTTTCCCCCTCAGCCTGTGCAAGTGGCCCAGCATCCCTCCGACCCCCATCCCTTGTCCAGGCACTATCCTCACGGCAATTCCCTTTCCCCATCGCTTGTGACTCTCTGTACTATCTTGCTTCTCCACTGAGTCCCACAACAAGTCTATCATCTGCCTTGTAACAGGAGCATTCAGGTATGCAGAACTAGTGCAGAGCAAATGTTTGGGGGTACTTCTCAAGAGTGTTTAGCTGTTGTCTGGGCATTTTGTAAGACCAATAACCCTGGTTGTTGCTCTGCCTGCAAAAAAATCTACCTTTGTGCAATTCTGTG
The DNA here is from genome assembly GCF_026419915.1 of Harpia harpyja. Taxonomy (NCBI): domain Eukaryota; kingdom Metazoa; phylum Chordata; class Aves; order Accipitriformes; family Accipitridae; genus Harpia; species Harpia harpyja. Next base: position 6,580,318 of record NC_068940.1, read on the forward strand.
CCCAAACGATGAATACCTCCTTCCCCCAAAACTCTTCCTTCTCACGAAGTAGGTGAGGAGACTGCTCCTGTTGCCTGTTTACTACTTATAGAAATGTCCAAAGTAGTCCTGACTAAAACGTAGATGTTTTAGCAGAGACAGTTCTATGGTGGGCTTGAATTAATGAAACAAGATTTCATTTGGTTTAGCTTTGATACACCTCTGTTTTCATGCAGAACCTCAGATCTGGGTATGTTTAATTTGTATGTACCAGGATGCTTGGGAGATAGGGAGTTTGCTTTGTTGTAAACTGATTTTAGGCTTAATATGGTTGTTGATTTGTATCATGACAACGATAAACTTCCATTATGCAGATAATTCTGTTTCTCAAACTTTTGGTCTGACATGACTAAAATGGTGATACTGAATTCATTTAAAGTCATGGCTTCTGGCTCCTATATTGTATGTGTGAAGAAAAGTCCATAGGGTATTTTTTTCCTATGGACATAGACAATTTGTGGTTTCTAGATTTCACCCTGAGTATATTGCGTTAAATACAGCATACAGAAAAGCCTAAAGGCCAGAAAAGAAACACAAAAATGTCACTATCAGCCCCTGTATGACCCTGGTAGAAGTAGCTGCAGGAGTGGCCGTTCAGTGCATCATCTCAGGCTTCCTCAGAGTAGAATATAGGCTGAGAGTATATTCTTGTAATGATCACTGGAGAGAGTTATTGTATAGAAAATAAGTGTGTGTGAGAGAGAGAGAGAGAGGCAGGCAGGGAAAGTTTTTTAAAATTAGTATTTTAAGTCTTCTGTAATTTGCAGCAAATCAAAACACATTATCATATGAATAATATATAAAGAGATAATAATATAAATGCATTTCCATATCTGCACACCCAAAGAAAGAAAATTTGATTCACTCCCATAGTTTTTCTCGTCCAATTGCTGTAAAAATCTCTCTTCTCTCACATCTGTCATTATAGTATCTGAAACATGAATATGCATCCAGACAGCAATATCTAGGTAGACTGCAGAGAGGTTTCTGCTCTTCCCTGGCCTGTGGGAAAAATAGGTCTTTGACAAAATGGGAAAAAAATTACCTTTTGCTTTCAATTTTTTCCATTTTTATTTTACTGAGACCTGCTTTGATAATTTTGTTTCCTGCTGTTGTTGCTTCTTTCACCTCAACTTGTTTTTCTTTTCCAGTAAAGAATAAAGCAGAGCTGTGGGGAAAAGCAACAGAAAGCATGGGAAGAAGCAGGTTTTACTCGCCCCTAATTTTGACATAAATCTTCAGAGAAAACAGTGAATGAATGAAAAAGTTTGTCCCAGAGCTGTCAAAGGAAAACATTACTGGTAGTTGTAATAATTTTTGAGGAATTTGAACCGTCACCGCTTGCAAGGGAGCAATCAGCTGCGTTCGCTTAGCAATACAGTGAAGTGAGGTTTCTTTTTCCTGGCTGTTGATGTCGAATTACTGGCACTGCTCAACTGCTTTCTGAAATACTCCATTCCTAAGGCACAACATTTTGTGAGATCCTAAATGTAGTGGTGATTTCTGTAGATTAGTTTTATTTCAAATGCCCTGGCGGAACTCATTGCTTTGGTACGGATGTCTCATCTGATCCCTGCTTTTCACATGCACATTCCTCAGTTGAGAAACCCATTGTTCTGCCTAAAACCAGTGAGGACACAGATTAAACTATCCCAACCCAAAGCACTTAATGGGGAGTAGCCTTCAAAACATGTATACATGTGTTTGTGCTTGGGAAGGTGTCTGTATTTTGTGCATCCCAAATTTTTATTGGTTTTAAAGGGGTGAGAATCATTACTTCCAAAAACAGGGTGCGAGGGTGGGTACGACACTGCACTGTTCCTGTTGCACCACAGGCTGCAGTGCTGCTTGCTAAGATCTTTGCAAAAGTACATGACCCAGGGATTTCAGTGTCCTTAGTGTTGCCGATGCATGGATGCTGAAGACAGATGTGTATGTATGCAAGTGGATTTTTAGTGTTTGGTTATACATGCTTAAGTGCATGTGATTTTATAGATAGGACACATTTGTGCTTGACAAATAAAAATTGTTAGAATGCAAAGTGTCCTTTGCCAGACACAACGGGGAATATTAAACAGAAGACTAAAAACTGTTATCAAGTACTGTTACTGCTTAACGTGCAGTGCCAGAAGATAAACTTTTCTTATGCTTCCCCTTGTCCTGTGACGTTTAAGATGTCCTGTTTACAGCTGTCCTTACCTTGCCGAATTCTGGCATTATATTTGACATCAAACACTTCCATCCTGAGGTGGGTCCTTGACAGTCTTTAATATGACAAAATGATTTGGGCTTCCTGTCATCCAGTTTAAATCATTTTTCTACCCATGCATAAAAAAAGCTCCATCGCAATCCTTGATGGCCACAAGCAAAACACGGCTGGTCCCAGTCTAACCCTCAGCTGCACAGCACTGCATTGTCATCGTAATTGGACGTGATAGATTTTCACTCTGCTTTACTAAAATTTTTTTGTAATTGACTAAATGTGCCACTCACAGTTGAAAATAAATTAGCCCAGAGCAACAGCAGCATTAGTGTTTTTTAAAAGTGTGTGTGCTTTTTATATACACACATATATATACACCCATATATAGACATACATATAAATAAAGTAGAAAGGCTGTATGAACAGGTCAAGTGCCTAGCTAAGATTAGAAGAAAATCCCCTTCATTGCTAAATGGCGTCCTGAACTCCATTTTCTCAACGTGTGTTGTACATTTCCCCCCTCAGAGAGGGTGAAAACATAAAAGCAATACTGCAGACTGTGGCGTGGGGGAGGGTTTTCTTCCTCACACTTTCTACGTCTGTCAAGCCACCTGAGAAGTTGATATGAGAAGGGCATTTTAGAATAAAGACATTGCTCTGGCAGCAAATACAAATGAAATAAAATTGGCCTAAGGCTTTGATGCCAGAACCTGAATGGAGAGCTGAGACTTGGCAATGCACTAGTTTAATACACCAGAGAAATAGAACTAGAATAATTTGCAATGCAGTATGATGAAAGAAGAAAATATAACAAACCCAGAGATTAAAATAGACTTTCCAGCCTGTGTATATTCGCATTTTGCACTCAAGTTGACCCATAAACATAGCAAGAGAAGTAAACGTGCACTTTTCACTTCTTTTGGAATAAAGCTTTTGGACATGGGGGGATACCATGTCAGGAGCTTGGCCCTGAGACTCCAGAGGCAAGGAACTGAGGTTCTTGCAATTTGTGGATGGTCTTTGCGGGCATCTCTTAACTCTGGAAATAGCCACCACCAGCCACGTTAAGTCATTGCTCTGGCCGCTGAACGGACAAACAGGCTTTGCGCTGGAAGAGAAGGAATACTTGAGAGAGAGAAGGCACTTGTAGGACACCTTGTGCATGCCATTGATGCTTTTTTTCCTGTACATGTGCACCCACATCCCTAGCTTCCTCCCAATCCAATTACTTTCTTTAGCGTAAAAACTCTTGAGTTGAGGATTATTTGGGGTTTCATGCTTGTACAGCATTTATAACCAGAAGTGATCCTATGTGCTGCCACAATGCAGAGAAAAATAATAGCCAATGGGTTAAAGACTGAGTTGGTTAGCATTAACATGCGGGTCTGTTTATTTTCATATCCTCCAGAAGACATCATTTATTGGCCTCTAATGTTTTTCAGGTTTGTATGACCCAAATATGAATTGTTTGACTTTTTTTTGCAATAGGCATTTTGGCAAGTACTGAATTCATTTTATGGTATTAAGTCAGCTGTAGAGAAAAATAAATAAATTGTTGAAGTATCAGAGCCAATTATGGGCACTGGTTCATGTGCTGGATTCTGCATTTCTCCTTTAGATATTTAAATGATTCCAGTGTACAGGCCCAGTCATTTCAAGTCTTTGGATGTATTTAAAGCAATTGAAAATCCCTTTTCAACACAAAAGTCAAACACTATTATGGTCCCTTTAGCAAATACTAATGGCTACCTTAAGATTGTGGTAGGGTGTAAGTTTTAGTATAAAATTCCACTTGCTGCTAAAGGAGGGTTTAAGCTACATGGGAAAAGTGCCATGAAATACAAATAATAACAACAACTACAACTCTCTTTTTTCAAAAAGTACTGGGTTCAAAGACCACACGATCCTCACCTCCTAGTATAAGTCACCTCAGCTTCTTGAGATGTAGAGCTTGATTGAACAGAGAGTGATTTGCAGCAAATAAATGTAAGACACACAGAATTATACAGTGTTCTCCTAGAGGGAGACTTTGCTATCAGCTCTGTCATACAAACTGTCCTTAGGAAGGAAACCAGCAATTCAAATAAACCAGTTATTAGTTTGCATCTAACTCGTAAGTCTGAATGCTCCAAGTCGTTAATTTTGGGTCGGAAGGGCAAGAGTACAGCTATTGTCTGATTCTGTCAGTAGAGTAAAAAAAAGAAGATAGTGGTGCTATCTAATTCATCAGGAATTTATGTACATTAGAAAAGCAGTAACTTTGTCACAAGTATACAAACTATCACAAGTAAACAACTTCTTCAAGCCTGATGGAAAAAGCTCCAGCTTGCTGCAGCAGTGGTGCATTTCTTTATTATCATATATAGTTTAACCTATTTTTACGTTGACTGATTTTCTGCTTTTCACACAGATATAAAAAAATCCTAGGTTAGGGTGTAAAGGAAGGCAAAGCTTGTAAGCAAGAGCTGGCCAGCTGGTGATGGAGGTTATTAACTGAGGACAAAGCAGACATTTACAACAGTGGGGCAGAAAAGGGAGAACGAAACAGAGATCTTTAGTTACATTTTTCTCCTTCAGAAATATCACTTTGTCTATGGCAGTTCAAACACTTGGGGGAAAAAAAAAAAAAAAAGTAATAATATGAATGTTTAGGCTTCCCCTAGGCATTTTCCATGCTCTAGATATCCCCAGAATGTAACAGAGCGTCCTAGCTCACCACTGAATAACGTCTCAAATATGCCCTTCCCCTCGCTGGCTGGAGGGACTAATTTATGAAGAGAGATTAAAAGAATTAAATATAGGTAGCTTCGCTAAGTGAAGACTACAGTGGGACAAAAGAATAGCCTACAAATACATGGAGGGGGTAAATTCCTGAGGGAGGTGAATTATTTAGGACAATAGGAGTGGGTTTAACTAAGAGTAATGGGATGAAATTAAGAATAGGAAAAATTAGGCTGAATATATAAAAGAAACCTTCTTGACAGCAAGATCTATTTGGTCATGGACGACTGTCCCTTGGGAAGTGATGAAAGACCCATCATTTGGTATGTTTAGAGGCAGGCTTTGACAAAACATCAGTTAATGCAGAGTGGGAAACAACTTGCAGGGAAATATGAGAGGAGTTGATAGGTATTGTTGGTCTCCTTAATCTTGCTGTAATACACCTAATCAAACCAACCCTACAGCTCAGTGTATCAACTTTGCCATCACCAGACTTGGACCACATGGATCCGGTGATTGCTGCGTGAGAACCACACCATCACCATTGCCTTGCCCAGGCCGATGCTGGTGAATCTTGCAAGGTCTTGGAATGAGTTTGTTCGGCAGGTGGAGGTGCAAACGATGGCTACCTCTATTGTAGGGCTCCTTCTGTACTCTCAGATGCTGAATTATCCTTTCCCTCCGACTTATCTTACGCCATGCCATGGAGGTGCTGCAGCAATTTCTCGATCTTTAAAACCCTGCAGCACAGATGGCTTCATGTTGGGAGCTCCATGAACCCGCAAATGCTTGAAACGCCTCCCTCTCTTTCGAGTGTGTGTTGGGAAGATAGTTTTACTGCCACAGCCAGGGACAGCAGTAAGCACTGCAGCTCAAGAATTACATCACATTTCAGTTTTGCTGTCTGTTAGAAAAAAGGTGGCGATGGCTTCGTCTTATTTTTAGGAGCAGAAGAGACGTGGTTTCTGTAGCTAGCTGCAGGATCCTCTACCCTGTCATGTGCCTGGGCATAAGAAGACGCTGTGGTACAATACAGTTTGTACATATATTTATTATGATTAAAACTGCATTAAATAAAGAGACATGAAGTCCATCGCTTTTAAAGAAGTGGCACACAGAACTACACTCAACAAGGCTTTACCGGTCATTCAGACCCTCAGAACAGGAATAACGTGTTGTGATGGAAAGGTGTGACTTTCTAGATGCATCTGATTTCCATTATATTGAAAAGCTCCGTTTTAACACTTTAAAATCATTAAGGCTTCCTGGTTGAGACATGGAATGTGTCTATATTACCCCTGCAAATCTCTCTTACCCAAAGTCTTGATGTGACCCGGTCAATTCCCAAGGACTCTGCCACCACCCCAGGGACGAATGCCCTGCAGAAAGGGGGCTTTGAGAAGGACCAGCCTCGCACAAAATGTATTCAGCAACTCCAGTTTGTCATTTTGCCCTTCTTTTGCAGGGAAAAAATACCCACCACCAACAAAAAAACCCATGCTAGTGATTTCTTTTGACTTAAACTGGGCATTCAAAAAGCTGTTTTTATTAATGAATCATATTAAGCCATCAGTGAAAGGCTCCCTGACTCTGTTTAAATAACAGGCTATGATTCCTCCCTCCCGCACCCCCCTTCCCTTTGGCTCCACTGCTATTAATTGAGGAGTTTCTTTGTTTCTTTTCTAATGAAGCTAACAGAACACATCTGTCAGGTGCTTGTATTCTTCACCCGTCTATAGTATGTAATAGCCCAGCTGGAGGCTATAATGCTACACAATACCCCTGGCCGTTACAGCAACTATTTATTCCTGGGCTTTTCCTCAGATAGGGATTTGAAAAAAGTCTGAAATTTGGGCCTAATTGCTATTTACACAGCGATAGACACCTGTTCTAGCTGAGACACTGGCTCATGAATCCCACACCTGAGACCTTAGGGAAAGCGAAGGGGAAAATTTCAAGCAGCTGCCAGTCCAGTTCAGAAACAGAGAGCTTTTCTATGCGATATGTACGTACAGTACATAAATTCATGCCTGCGTATTGCCATAGCTACTGTTTCACGGCCAAATGTTCATTTAAAGGCTTAACATATGCTGGTTGTGTGGACACACGTACACAACCGGGAGGAGAGAGTTTTTTGCCCTCACTTCTACATTTTTATTGGACTCTCCCAAATTCGTTGTGCCAGGATTTCTTTCTCCAAAGATCGGTGGCCATGGGTTGCTGCCAGCCACCGAACTTCCACCCTCGCCTCACATTGTGCAGCACAATCGCTCCATTTTTCCCCTTGTTTATGCAAAGGATCCTGCTCTTCCTCTTTGTTTTTGTTCAGGGGAGTTTTTCTCACCCGCGCGCTCCTCAGGAGCAATAGTCCGTGGTGACGGTGGCAGCGAAGGCTTTGTTATCGTAAAGCTGTTAATGGTGGGGACGCAGTGTAAAACCATACATGAATCTAATATAAGTTAGCAGCCTCTCCAATGCAGTTAAGAGCTCAAATTGATTAAAATGCAATTAGCTCATAAAACTCCCTGTTTATTACCTCCGATGTTTGTCAAAGACACAGAGCTGAAGAAAAGGCTTCTTTCCTTTTCTCTCTTCTCTCGGTCATCATCATTCTTCCCTCCCTATTTGTTTCTGTTCGGTGCCAAACAGCCCCATTAGTTAGGTGCGGGACAGAAATAAAACGTTATTGCCCTGCCGCCTTATCAGATGACAACGTCCTCTGCCGCTGCCAGGGGAGGGATCTGGGGTGTCTGCTTTTTACAAAACTTTTCCCTGTGGTTAGGGGGGACGTCTGAGCTTTTTGGTCGAGACCTCTCTTTTGTGGGAAGACCTTTAATTCAGTCTGTTTCTTTAATCTGGTGATGCTCTGTCATCCTGAGCCCACCTTTATAACACTCTTGTTCGGGGGGAGGGGAGAGGCAGGAGAAGAGGTTGAATAATTAACTGGAAAAATCGGTTCTTATGTCATGCAAAAGACATCTGAGAGCTGCTGAACATCAAATGCAAGAAGGGAAGGTTAATAGATGGACTTTAAAAAAAAAGGTGAGAAAAGCTCACACAAGGGATGAAATACGACTACCAAGCCAAGCCGAATATTCTAGAGGCTTTTAAAAACCTATATCAGAAACAGAAAGATGAGTCAAGGAGCCAGCAGAGCTTTTAAGACAGGGTGGGGCACCCAGATTGGTGAGAGATGAAGGGGATACTGCTAATATTAATTATTTGCTGCAGGGCTCACAAAAGCATTTCAGTAGCTGAGGACAGGAACAGAAATTCATTTCCCAGAGGGGGAAGAAAGAAGTAGTGAGTGATCTCAGGGTCACTCCAGGACAGGTGATAATGAAATTAGAGTTAATGAAGATTAGGAAGACACCAGGCCCAGATGAGCCTCCATCCCAAGATTATGAAGATGATGCTGGTAATAAATGCTCCTTGCATGTGAAGAGGAACCTTAAAGGTAGAGGGAAACCATGGCTGCATCTGATTTAACAGGATCTCTGCAATAATAGCAGACCTTAACCTTTTTCTTCCAAAGACTGAAGTTTTAATAGCTGCTGAGTACCCAGGATCACAGACTTACCCTGGTAATGCTGGTAATTCGCCTTCTCCATCTCTGGAAAAGCCTCCAGATTAAAGGAAACAGGTAATACAGGATGGGTTAGATCTAATTTCCTTGCTATTTGGCCCTGTATGGCACTGGGACAACTTTCTTGCTGGTGAAACCAAATCCTCCGTCTCTAATAAAGTCACGAGGTGACAGCTCTGACCCACTGCTGGCGCATGCTGGGGTGATTTAGGAGGACACTGCTTCCAGCCGTAGCCTAGCCAGGGCGTAGGGACCCAATGACCGAGTCTCCGCTGCAGTGGCACTGATTTTGATCGCCTGATATAATTTCATATTCCACAAGGGTGCTGCCTGGGGCAGCTTTGGGGATGTGCTGCCTGTTCTGCCGCCTGTGTAGTCCCCTGGGGACGAGTGTGTGGTTACTTAATGTCCACGAAGAGAAGACTTCGGGTCTGTGATCCTTGCTGAACAAAACTCCTGCTGATTCGCATCCTGTGCCTAGCAGAATACACAGATTTTCATTGTTTTTAAGTGCCATGACAGGATGTTAGTGCCCTGCCTGCCTCGCCTGTGTTTCACCAGCATGATGCTTTTACAGGTCTGTTCTGGACTCGTGGTTTTGTCCTCAGTATCGGACTCATCCACTGCTCCTCTCTATTAATGCCTATATATTCCTTATTTGACCTGGTTTCTTGGATGAACTGTTTCTTAAATTTTGGTTCTTAACACCCCTTGCATGTGTTGCAGATCCCATCACCTTCCTTCCCATTTCTGTTATCACAGATGTCTTCACCTGAGCTACAATAAGCTGGTCCTCCGGGCAATCCCTTGAAATGCCTTTCTACTGTGAAAGTTTTGCAGGAGAGGGCCTTGATTTTTTTTTTTTTTTTTGTAATCAAGTAAATTACTTCCCAATTGAGAATGAAAACATTATGCTTTTGAGTAAATTGTAGTAATCCTCTCATATAAATCAGCTTTTTGTATGATGCTGCCTCAAAAGCTTTCTTGTTGTCTAGATAAATAATGCTCAGTTTCCTTCCATTGATTCTGGGTGTTACTTCTGTGATGATTTCTCTCAGCTTTGTTGGCCGTAATGTTTCTTAATAAAGATATGCCTATACCTTTGATTGGACTAAGCCCCACTGAATATTTCCTGTTATTGAAATCAAATTTACATCTGTGAAAGGTTTTTTTTAATCATTAGTTCTGCATCCGAGTTTAGCAGTTTCTGATGTTCAACTTGCTTTCCTTTGTTACCTGTCTAACCAAAATGACTATATCAGGAAAACATAGTTGTCAGGATGCCATTCCCAGCTCTATTTTCTTTGTCATACGTTAAGCCCTTCTGTGTTACATATGCAAAGTTCAGGGTGAGTAGCACTGGCCTCAGCAAAAGTAAAGAATTTTTTAGCCAAGCAATGCAAGTTTAGGGTGACCAGACAGTCTATGTGATAGCATCATTATTTTGGTTTGCCTCGTTATTAGCGGATGAAGTTCTAGATATAAGGGAAAGAAGCAGTTAATAGATTTTAAAAGTTAGCTTCATGTGAAGGCTCCTAGTTTCTCTTTGTTGGCAGGCAGAATAATCGGCAACAGTGGTTTATTTCCAGCTCTGGCTGGTTCTCACGTTTCTGTCTAAACTGGGTTAAATCTGAATCACAGGTTACTTACAACCTTTCCACAATATTCTTTTTAATGAAAAGTGTAAAAAAAGTCATTTGGTCATTCAGAAGTTTTTAAGTTAAGTGAAATGGTTTGCAAGGCTTTATCGTGGTTTAAAACCAGCCAGTTTTGATCATTATTGCAGTATTATCTTGATACCTTTGTTCATGTTGACAAACACTTAGCCTTTGAGAAGTCCTGCTTACTTTCAGCAGCCCTACACCCAAGATAAAGCACAGTTACTTTTGGAGAGAGAGAATTTAATACTGTATGCTCTGATCTTCCTCTGGGAAATATTGTCTAGACCAACATAGTTATGCCTGTGTATAATCTGAAATATAGAATATACATACATACCCAAATGTATGTATATGTGTGCCTAAAAAACAGCATATAAATCTGTAAAATAGGTCTCCTGAAATCAATGAGACTGTTCATGGATGAAGATGTTGCACAATGTATGCAAAGGTACCAGATTTCAGAACTTTTAAACCTAGCTCTAGAAGTCCAACGAATGAGTTTAAACCTAGCTCTAGAAGTCCAACGAATGAGTTAAAAATAGATGAAAAGAGGGCAATGAGGGCTTCTCGGGCTGTGAACTCTTTGGAGCCCAGCCCTCACAACACTGTGTATTTGTACACTGCCTTGCACAACGGAGTTTCATTTTTCTGACTGACTTTTAGGCACAGTGGTAGTGAAAATGCTTAACAGTGACAACATGTTTTAGTGAGACTCGTGGGGTCGGTCCTTCCCATGTGCGAACGTCTGGCCGCACAGACCATCTCCTTCTTACCAGGAACTGCAAAACATCCTTGTGGCCAAGACAGTAATTGCTTACAGAGGAAATTAATGTTGGGAGCATATTTAATGTATTTTAAGCTGCCTTTTAATGCTATTTAGCAGGTGGAAACAAGGAAGAGATTTAGCAGCATGTGAACAGCCAGTTCTCAGTAGACCACCAAAAGGCTGGAGCAGCTGAGTTGGGCTATCAGAGACACTTCCAGATGTTGTCCAACAGCATCCATTTGACTGATTAGGAGGAATAATAGTGGAGTCCAGATGTGATAGAGCTAAATCTGAGTTCTCAGGAAAAGAAACATGCCTATACATGATACAGATATTATACGGTTGCTTGGCATAGTCCAGGAGTTTATTGTACATCCAGCGTTTAACCTCTTTTCCCCCCAAGGTACAAATGTCAATATTGGATTTTCTCTGGTTGAATGAATGTGTTACAGCGCAGATTAACCACTGGCAGTGATAAAGGACTTTCACTTGCCAAACTAAATTTCTCACAAATGGATCAAAACAGTCTGAGGTACAGAAAAGAAGCAAGATGGGAAATCTTGCCAAATTTAGTCATGATGGTTCATTAAACTGATCTTAAGACCTTGGCGTAAGTACTTTATCTGGGAGCTCCTGATTTCAGCTGGCGGGAAGTATAGGCTTGTGTGTGCTGGCAGGTCTGTGTGTGCAAGTGCGGGTACACTTGGGGATGAGGTGGCAGGGCAATAGCTAACGAGACAGATGAAGCTAACGCTTATCGCAGCGGAGTTCCTCAAAAGCCCACTACTCTCCGGTTATTCCCATTTTCACAGCGTAGGCTGAATTTCCCCTCTCACTCTCGGGGTAATGTTGCTCTTCCACCATTTATTGCTGTGCTTCGTTAACCGCAGAGCAGCGTGCGAGGCACGTGGGCTGCGGGAGGACCTGGTCCCCGTGAGCTGGGCTGGGTGGGACCTTTGCTGCTGGGGGAGCCCTGGCTGCCCCATCGCGCTGGCTGCAGCTGGTCATCCTCCTGGATGTCTGAGTGCCTTAAAAAATACGGCTCTTTCCCCCACCCCATAAACCTGAACGGCATCTGTTATTGCTGTGTAAGGAATCTCTCCCTTCGTTTACATCGTAACATAGGTTAAGTTAGCTCAGCTCACCTCGGATTTAGCTCTTGTCGGAAAACTGACCTGCCCTTGTTATTTATTTTTCTTTCAATTTCTGTGCTCTCTGCAAAGCTCAATAGCAATAACTTTATATGTTTTTCTGGTTCACTGATTCTTTTTTTTTTTCCTTGATATCATTTCAGAAGCCTTTATCAGTTTTCCACTTTTGTGATTTTTAAGTTTTACATGTTTATTGCCTTGTTATTTATCATGAAAAGGGGAGGGGAGGAGAGAAAGGGAATGAAAAATAGGATACACACGCATCTGTTATTAATATATAATGGATACAGTAATGTTGTCCCAATTGTTCACCACCAAATGTTAGCATGCACAACAGTGACTTGCAAGGCAACATGTTATTGAAGTGTGGTGAGTGCAAGATTCAAAGCACAGAACTGTTTCCTTTGACTTTACATGACTCTGTTTGCTGGAAGATAATTGCAAACACAGGCATCTAATAGGCAATGGAAAAGGATATGCCAAAGAGCAGTGGGTCTGATTTTTCTGGGCTCCTGGAGCACACTCGTAAGGTCAAACGTGGTGTTGCTGGATGATAAAAAGCATCAAAAATGATTAACTATTTTAAAAATTAGCAGTTCTATATAACTTGAACTGAAGAGCTTTTAAAGGGTTAGCTGAGCTGTTCTTATCTTTGAAAAGCAGAGAAGCTCCAGTAAAATGGGAGAAGGTCAGCATTAAAGGAGACTCCTCACTCAATCCAGGTGATTGAAATTACCTTTAGCTTGAAGAAGATTCTGGGCCAATAACGTCAGGGTTGTTACTGGCGTCAATACATGGTAAAAAGAGTATCAGTGAAAACTCTGTAATGGCTAATTTTTTTTTTTTTTAAAAAACAGACTTGATAACTTTTGGTGTTGAGATTTCAAGTGTGATGGCTAAAAGTACCTGTAGTTTCATGGTAGGCATCTATAAAGTGCTTGACTTAATGCTGATCCATTTTGATCGGCTCAGAGGACTGCCATGCCACAGAGGCCCGTGGCGGTCCAGCTGGACGGGCAGTGGAGCAGGAGCTGTGGAAGTTGCACCAATTCTTGTTTCAGCTAGAGCATGTCTTGGATTAAATTGTCCTGTCTTAACTGGAAAACATGCACTGATCTGAAATCAGTATGGCACAAGTAAGATGGATTAAATTATTCTATTTTAAATAACCTAAAAGCAACTGTATTATTTTAAGTTAGGTAGTGGTTGGTATGAATTATTGGTATACATAATAGATGGTAATGATGCTTTTATTACAGTAATAGTAACGGAATGGAGTCAAACAGCCTGACAGATCCAAAAATTTCATGGGGAATCAGTAACTAGTTGATCCTAAATGGATCTAGTGAGGACATCCTTGCCACTGAAGGGACAGAAGGTAATTAACAGCAGCAGTTTCTGATCCTGGTGGTCTGGAGCTGGGTCAAAAGCTGCGAGCAGCCCAGTGCCCTTCCTCTGGGTACTGGGGAGCACAGGGCAAAATGTTGGAGCAATGCCCTTTCCATTTAGGTTGGTTTTTTTCTAATGTGTTTACATACTGCTTTCCCTGTCTACATCAGGCTGACAGCAAGCAGACAACTGTGGTATTAACAGATTGTTTGGGTAGTATCTGTTCCTCAGGAGCGGTGATTTACAAAGTTTTACCAAAGTCCTGAAAATAGCATAAGCAGGACATACCACCCTGAAAAGTAGAGACAGTGTATTTATTAGGGAATGCAAATGAAACATAAATATAAAGGAGAGGGGGAGACGGCCAATAATTAGGAGCTGCTCCAGGAGAGAGGGTGGGTGAGGACAGGGCAGCCATCTCATGCATGGCAAGAGGAAACTTAAAGCAAGAAACTCCGGCATAAACCAAGAAGCCCGGCCCTGGAAGAGCAACCAAGCTGACCACCTCTGTCGGACATGTCTAGTCCGAATGGCTGGTGCACGCTGCAGGATTTGGCACGTCCCAGGTCCCCACACCTCGGGCAAGGACTTGAGCAAAGGGTGCTGCAGCCCCGTGCAGACCCATGCAGCTGGATTCCTCCTCACAGGGGTGCAGGTGGTGTTGGGGAGAGGATCGGTCCCAGGGAGGTCTTGCTCCAGCGTGAGATGATATCCAGCTCTCTCTGATGTTGCCTAAATTAGCTGAAGTTTGATCTTGAAACGGTATTATGACATTTTGTTCTTGTGTTGCTGCTTGCAGGTTTGCAATTGAATGTTTGACCCTGACTGAACAGTACATGAGGGAGCTTTTCTCCCTCCAGCTTTTATTCATCACGTTGCTGTGCAATAAACGTGTCTGGTGTGGTCTATTGCTGAAAACTGAGGTATCCTTTGAGGGGAGGAATTGGTACGAAAGGCAGCTGTAGTGCCTATCGCCCTGCACAAGCTGTACAGGTCTCGAAAGCAAGGATGTGCTCTCTGCCAGCCTGCCCACCTTGCCAAAATAGCGCATTGCAGACGTGAGGTAACGCCTCTTCTGCAACGCCTTGGTTTTAGGGTTGGATTATGTCTTTGAGAATACCTTGGGCTTGTTGGCTCAGGCCAGGCTTATGGGAGCACCGGGGAGGGTTTGGCTCCGGCAAGCAACGGCTACCGCCGAGGCAGGTGGGGTGGTCGGAAAGCAACAGGGCAAGAAGTTCTGGTCCGGCCGTGCGGTGAATGAGCCCATGCTCAGCATGAGAACGGGGAAGCCGTCACCGCTCCTGGTGGCACCCGCAGACCCCGCCTGGGAGCACGTCCCTCTGCCGTACCGGTGGCTCTGAGAGCCCCAGGCAGGTTTTCCTCACGAGCAGCTCACCGCGCTGCCGTAACCGCCGGCAATCGAGCGGCATCTCACCAGGCCACCTCTCCTCGCAGGGAGTGCTGGGGCCCGGCGTTTTTGCTCAGAATGTCCCCAAGGTGTGCAGTGCAGGTGTCCCCGCGAGGGATGGTGAAGCGCAGACAGTGCGTGACTTTGGAGGTTGGTTACAAGCCGAACGTGGAGTCTTTCCCCTCTCATTTCCACAGGGCTGTCTGCCTCTTGCAAGTCATATCTGACATCCTGCACGGCTCCTTCACAACGTGTGTGCAAAGGGTTTGGTCCAGGTCCTGCAAGCCCTGAGCGCTGTTCCTCTGAGGAGCTGCAGCGGTCTGAAAGCACGGGGAGGTTTGCTGTGCGCGGTCTGCAAGGAGAGCCCTTCCCTCTCCCAGTGCCATCAGCTCTGCTTTTCCATCGCGCTCAACTTGCATGCAAAAATTTTATATTGATAACTTAAAAAGGCAACATCAATGATTGGAGTCAGAGCAATAAAAGTGAAGTGCATGGCTGCTGCCAGGCTTCTTTCTCGCTCCTTGGTGTTCTGGCTCCAGCATTCAAGCAATAGATTTAAATATAAAACAGATCATTAACGGCTGGCTCAACATCTGCTAATATTATTTTCCTTGCATTGTCTGTGCGTCTTTGTTTATCTCAGTGTGCTACTTTGTTTTTCCCCTTTTATAATAAGGATCATTCCTTTATTTTAAAGCGTTGCATCAATTTTCAATTGCTTGGGCTCTTGGAGCCTCCCACGCTTTGCCCACATGCTTGCACCGCACGAAGAGGTGGAGAAACAAAGAGAATGCGAAGCGTGGGATGATTGTTGCTTCAAAAAACAGTAATTAAGAATCTGTTAGAAAAATAACAACTGAGTTTAATAAGAGCTTAACTTAGCTGCGTGAGCTGGACAGAGAGAGACTCCTGGGCTGTTTCATAGAAATCAAGCAGCTCGACTCTTCAGGAGTCTTTCAAGTGACATTGAAGTGGATTCATGAAACTCCAGTAAGAGGCATTGTTCTTGTTTCTATTGAAGACATGACTTGCCTTTTTCTTTAAAAAGAAATTATAATAACCAGCATTGTAATGAAAATTCAAATATGAAAAGTGAAAACTTTGGTATAAAATCTACCCTTATACTAAGATAGCTGATTTACATCAACAAAATCCTGGGCAATTCTCAGTTAAGCCCCAAAGCCTGTTGTTATTATACATATCCCTCTACCTCCATACCACGGTGCAGATGATACCATATGCAAAATCACCAGCTGTTCAGATATTCATAGAGTACTTAAGCTAAGTGATTTGAGGATGGAGTGTACTTTTTTACCTTGAAATTCGTCTATATTTCTTTTGTCCCCACTCTCCCAACTTCATACCTCTTAAAGTTCATCACATTTATCCTGATGAAAAAGAACTAAAGAGAGAAATTAGATCTGTAAATACCTACTGAACATAACTTTCTGTGAAGCAGATGGACTTATAATACGGTATTGTATGACTAGAGCCGTCTTCTGCTTAGAGCTGTTCAAGAGGATCTCACTCCTTACTTGCCAGAGAAAAGTAAAGAATGACTTTCAAGTAGTCATTCCTTTTCTCTTCTCACAAGCAGAAGAAAAAAGCCCCTTTTCTCTTCCTAGACTTCAGGAGGTCTTCCATTACCTCAAGAGGTCTTGCACTGCATGAGAGGATTTCTGGTTCTCCAGAGGAGTCCTCATCCCTGAAAGAACAGGGATTCTCCACCACTTTTAAGACACTTTTAGTTCAGGAGATCCAGGTTCAGTAGTTTATTGGTGGTCCCGGGCCATCTTGAGGTGCTAGCATGCTTGTTGCCCCTATCTCGGAGACAAATGCCAGAAGATGACTGTAAAGCATGGCGAAATTCTCTTGCTCTACCCTCTGTTTCTTCAAGGGTCTCCCTTGTCTGTTTTCATCGTTGGTTCCTGCTGGGATTTTGCTGGGACTTGTAGCAATTACTGTACATCTGCCCTAGAAGAAGCCTCCCACCAGTGTAACACAGGCACGGACTGTTTAGTGTCACCCAGAGAGCTCTGAACAGTCCTCCTCTATGGTAACGATTTGCTAGTTGCCATTGTTTTTTGGGGGCCTTAAATCTGCAATATAGGTGAGAGGCAACGGTAGTACATTAATGGTGACTCCATAAGCAAAAAATGAAACTGCTCTGCCTCAGCATGACTCTCTCCTTTCTGCTACCTCTGTCGTGCTGAGGTTTTACTTGGGAATGTCACATTTCCAAAAGGTTTGATCAATAAAATGTTGCCCCAAGTTTTATGACAGCTGGTAGGCAGTTTATGCCAGAGAGAAGTGCAAGTTATATTACCCAGTGTCTCAGGATGGTTGGGCTGGAGGAGAAACGGACCACTTGCAAAATCCATCCCTGGAGTGACAAAATTTGGAACCGTCTCTGGTGCTTACCCACCCTTTGGCTTAAGGAGGTATTGCAAGACCCTCCTTGGCGGTAACTTAAATGTTACCTCATTACAGTGAAATGTTAAGACAGATAGTTGCAGTAGCTCAGCAATGATAACTCAGTAGTCTGAAAATTTCCTTTGGGTATCTCACATGAAACACTTCAAAAGCTGAGGCACGTCATTCTCAGTATGAAGCAATAATTTGAAATACTGCAGATCCAGATGCTGACTTCCCACTGAATTAATTGTAAATCACATGCATTTGTACTGTCTAAGTCCGGGCAAACAGCTCTCACCCGAGGAAACAAGTTATGCTCAAGTCTGCATAAACAAACCCACACACCAAGCTTAGTTCACCAGACAAAAGTCCACTTCTAAACACAGGTGGGGAGATCAGACTTTCGACTTCCTTACAGAGACCAGAAAAGGCTACGTTTCATTGCTGTGGAAAGCCAGGATATCTTCACTACAGTCCTTCAACCGCCACTCATCTGGTTGGTGTTTCATGGTTTGCATTCACACTGAAAGTGGGTTTGGATCAGGGTCACTGTTTTTCCGCAAGCAACTTACAAAGCACCTGGCATGCATTTGGACAACGCATGGAAGTGGAGGAAAAGGTTCATCTCTCCACAAAGGGAGTGTTGGAGAAGGATCATCAGAGATCAGGTGGATCTCAAGCTGTTGGAGCCCATCACCGGCATGAGCAGACTCTATGAAATAGCATCAGAAGCTGCGGTTTCCCATCTGCTCCAGGGCTGGCAGCTGCTTCAATGCATGACAAAACCGAGGACGTGACACCATTTTGCTTCTGTGCTTCTTCAGTGCTTCTCTCATGTTTTAAATAATAAACTTTTGAATTCTGTCCGAATGCAGTTAACTGGGAGGAAAAGGAAAACTCGAACTGCTTTGCAAACACATGGAAATAGGTGATAAATGCAGTCTGCCTGATATTACATGGTAACTGAGCTTGTATAAATCATAACTTTTCAATCTTTTATTAAACTAATGGGATTGAGCTTTGGAATACACTTTTTTTTAAAGAAGGCTAATAGTAATTTAGCTATGATGAAGATCAGATCATCCACAGCAAATTTGTTCTGGCTCATCACAGTCCAACTTCTCATGTGTCAGCTGTTGATAATTTTTCAGCAAGCAACCTGGACTACTACCTGAACTTCTGAAAAAATAATTGGCTTCCAAAACATGTGAAAGGCTTCAGCATGCAAATAATTGAGAGCTCCTGGACGAAGAGAGGCCCTAATTCTTTCCACTGCTTTGAATTGAGGTTTTATGTCCCAGACTGCTATGATCTGTGGGTCTTCCTCAGTGAGCTCTCCTGAAGCAGGTGCCTGTCTGTCAAGCTCTCCTGGCTTTTCATGAAAGCATTTTTGTCGTTGTAGCAAAGGATTTTAGAGAAAGTTATTGATGTATGAAAAGAAACCTCATGACTTTTGCTACCAGCCAGGTAGATGGAGAAGGTTGAGTCTAAAACCCCATGGAGGTTTCCTGAAAATTTGAGCCTGGTATATCTACAGCCATTTTTACAGGGAGGCAGACACTTGCTCTGAGCTCTGACTGTTCTCATACACACTTTTTCTCATCTGGGCAGATTCTCTGGGGTTTGGCACCCCACTTGTGTGGCCACATGTTTCCTGACTGGCTTGGAGTGCGGTCAGATCAAGCTTGAGTCTGCCTGCAAAATGCTGGGTAGACATAGCCTTTGATGTGTTCCTGAGCCAGATGTAGCACTTTCCAGCATAAGGAATGCGGAATAACAAGTTTTATGACATCTGGCGGTACAAATGTTACCCCAGATTGAACATTGGTTCCTATCCAAAATGCTAATCTCTCTTTGTGGGCTGCACTTATTTAGGGTCTGTATCTCCAATGCTCAAGTGTTTTCCTCACAGCTTACGTTTGCCTGTGCGAAATAGATGGTGCCTTGCATGTATATGCATGCAAACAGTTGATTTGCAGGTGGAAATGAACTGGTCCTAATAGCAGGAAATAATGAGAAAAATGAAGAATCACAGAGAAGCTGATATTCTTGTGTTAAAGGTCTTGTAAATAAAACAAAGGAAAGAAGTGGCAGCATATGTAATAGGGCTGTTTATTGTCCCCAAGTTAAGGAATGTTTTCTCGACTGAGCAATGTCTCTGCCAAATGACTCATGAAGAGCTTTGTTGTGGCATAAGTTGAAGTCAAGGAAAATCAGTATTGTTATAGGCATTTTGATCTGTCATGGACTGTTTCTGCAGAGTGACTGGACTTTGTGCTCTACCCTGAAGTACATATGTCAACGCCTGCAAGTTAATGCAGGCTAGGGAAGAAGGAAGATAATAACAAAGCTGTGAAAACTTTTGGGAAAGAAGCTGAGCAGGGAGAATCTGTACGTGATGTCTATGGGACTTGTGGGTGCTCAGCAGCTCCAAAAAACCAGACCACTGATGGTGGTGCTTAATATATTGACTTAGCTGCTGAGCTGCAGGCACAAAAAACATAGAAGTTTTGGGGGGATCTGGCAGTCTGTGCTTGTTTGTCCTCCTTGAATGTGTGGCAGGAGACATCTTAGCACATGTTCATCATGCTGTAAGACTGCTTGGAGGGAGAAGCTGAAGCATACAAAGGTGGCTAATACCTCCAATGTAACTTTTCTGTTCTCAGACAATTGTGCATCAGCCCATTTACTTTCAGCAGGATGTGGTGTAGGGCAGGGTGGAGCTGACATGAAACACACATGAAGCCAGCCAGGAATAGTCTTGCCATCTTGGATATTCCTGGGAAGCCGTGATCATCCCGATACAGAAATGTCACTGCAGACACTGTTGGCATAGGTACGCAGGAAAATCCTGGGAATAGTTTAGATATAGTATCTTGTCCTAAAAGTGCTGTGTCATGTGAGCGCCAGTACCTCTCATCTTGCTGATTAAGTGTGCAAGCACAAAGGGTACCCCACTGCCCCTCCCAAACTCAACAGCTGCTACTTGGAAGAGGCTTTTTTTCCCCCATAATTGGTATTAGATGATGATGATGCCACAGGCTTTGAAATAGTGGAAGCCAGCACTGATCACGCTTACAGATAGCTGAACAATGCAGTGCAATGTAAACTAGGCAAACAAACCCATCTGGGTTGCCAGAGAAGGCAGAGAAAAGCTCTAATCTTCTAGAAGCAGCTGTTGGCCAAGCTGACATTGAAAGGCATTATTTTTAAAATGAAAGCTTCTGTGCGGGTGATGAAAGCTGCTGGATTTCTTGCTTTGGACTGGAAGCACTTGTCAGTAGCCCAGACAGAGATCAAAATCATTGAATGCTGCAGAGCAAGAGTAATAAGCAGGACCCTCTTCAGTGGGTAACGGATTCCTGTCCACACTGGAACATGGTTGGTTTTGCCAGGAATAGCTTCTTACTGGGGCAGGGTGGGAGCAGCGCTGAGCCAGGGCAGGACACCCGAGCCAGCTGAGAGCTGGGCTGTGGTATGCACCCTGCCTCGGGTCCTCACCAAACTGCATAAGGCAAGAGGCAGGTATCCCGATCCGATTCCTCCTGGAGAAGTCCCAAAGCATGGGGAAGCTTATAGCCAGACATTAGCCCATGCCAAGTCCTAGGGTGGACCTTGTCAGGATGGTTAGGTGAGCAAAACCTTCTTCAAGTAGCCACAGCCTGTGGCAGCAACAAAGTAGTATCAGGAGTCTCGATGTGCTGCTCATGTAAACCAAGCTACATCAGTCAAAGCAGCTTTATTCCAGGACAAGTGAGTAAAACCTAGGGCTTTTGCCAATATAATATGGTAAAGTTAGAGGAAAAAGCCCCCAAACCCGAAAATTACACAGTCATACTGGCAAGTGTCTTTAGAGGCCTAATCTTAGTGCCTGAAAAGTTCAGTTTAAAAAAAAAAAGAGAGAATAGTTTCATTTATGAGGATAGCATTGTTAGCATTGATAAGCATGTGGGTTTTCATCCAGGGCGAGATGATACAGTACAAATGTGGCAGAGCAAAAGAGAAGAGATCTCCCATGTGTGCGGTGCTCTCAGGAGCTTGGTGGTAGGTTACCAATGGCAGTAGCAGCAGGTAAAATAGTTGTAATTTGTACTGGTTTTAACAGTCTGTGATGCCTGAGGGGTGCTACAAAGATCTGTATTTTTCTTTTGTGCACTGTGACTGCCAGAAAAATAAAAGCCACCCCTACCGGGATAAATAGCATTATTATCCATGCTGCAGACAGGGACACTGGAGCGCAGAGGTGTTTGCTCAGAGCCGTGGAGTCACGGCAGGGCTGTCAGACATTACCAGAGGCAGGGCCAGGACCCAGGCCTCCTCCGCGGAGAAGAGACGTGGTGCTGGAGGATGCTGCGTCGGGTCTGTTGTGAGCCCTTAGCAGTTCCTCTGGTACGTGGCAACCGATGAAGTAGTAAACTTGACTTAAGGCTTCTAGGCTTGGAGGCTGGAAGGAGAATAGTAATATCCAGGGTTAGTGCTAAGGCCCCTCTCTGAAAGCAAGTTGTCCTTCGGGCATTGGTGCTGGTGGTTCACCTGGCAGAGCAAACACCGGAGCGGAGGAGCATGTAAAACGTTTCTTTATCCTCATTGCCAGAGAGTTGAAAGAATCTGACAGGGAGACTTGTTTAGCTGCAAAGCCATATAGACCATATTGTCTAAATACATTTTGTTTTCCTGTTAAACTCTATTTATAAGAGTGACAAGAAAACTAATAAAATCTACTCAGAACAAGGATGGTAATTTAGCACTCAGAGAGTGAGGGAGAGGAGCTGTATCTGAGGATTGCCTACGCTGCTCTAACGTCTTCAAGCCATGCCTGAAGTACAGATATTTCTTCTGATGAGCTATCAGCCTGCACAGGAGGGTTTTCTTCTATCACTTTTTTCTTCTGGACAACATCTACTGCCTGTCTTCTGAGGCTTTTCATACAAAGTTGTTGCCAGCCAGCTTTACAGAGAGAAGAGGCTCAGTATGTAACGCAATGTTCTGTGAGATGAAAAACCAACCACCCCAGACTCAGTCATAAGTTACTTTATGTAAGAGGCCTCTCCTCGATTTGCACTGGTTTGTGGTGACTTCCATCACAACCTTGTCAATCAAATATGAGATGTCATGTTTTTAAAACTGCGTCCATCAACAGACATGCGTGGGTCTAATGTGTCAATCATCTGCTGGACAATGGCCAGTCAATGCACTGCACTTTCAGATGCACCTAAACATAGTGCCAAAGCTTTAACGCAACAAAACTTTCAAAAGCTTTGTTCATTCCTATTTGCTTTGGCCTCTTAATTTTTCCACACAGTTTTTGAAAAAGAGAAATGGTACATTCTTAAAGAACAGTTAAAAAACTAATTCAATATTCTTATTTAAACATGTCAATGTAAATGATGAAAAAGGGTGGAAATACACCAAAGAAATTAAAACCAAACACCAAAATACAGTTTTGTGGAATGACTCTGTGTCCAGACTTGAGATTTATATAGTTATATTTCGGTGTCCTGAATTTTCTTTGTGATCAGCCTTTATCTTAATAGTTCCTGCCCAGTGCTGCTACGAGGTCAGGTTGTATGTGGTTAAACAGCTGCTGTACTCCGACCAGAGGTGGAAGCATTTCCATGATGGTCTGAAAAGAACTAGTGTACAGCATTTGTACAGCTCTTTGGGGATCTTCCTGGATGAAAGGCACTATTATACGGGTAAGATCATTATCATTATCATGAAAAACCTTCTCAAGGAAGCAATTCCACCTTCTGCTTCTGACACCTCATTTCTCTGTTGTCTCAGGAGCCTCTTTTGTATCTCCTAGGAGTGTCAGTTCACATCTTAATCTCTTTGTATGTAATCTCATTACAGATAATCCCATTTGCTGGAGATGTCAGTACTTCTCCACCATGTGAGGAAGGATTTCCACTCGGCTCATTTTGTAACCGATTCCAGCTACATTCACTGTACAAAACAGACTGGCTGTAGCTGGAATCTCCCTCAAGTTAGGTTTGCTGTGGGCAGGGAAATTCAAGGGAGAAAGAAAGGAAGAAAGGAAGAGAAAGGAAGGAAGAAAGAAAAAAAGGAAGGAAGGAACAAGGGAAGGAAGGAAGGAAGGAAGGAAGGAAAGAAGGAAGGAAGGAAGGAAGGGACTCTCTGCTAATAATACCTAACGATTTTTTTCTCCATCTCATTGTTTACATGAGAGGAATTTTCCCTTAAAAAAAATCAAGGTTCATAAAAAGATAATAATAAAAGAAGTTTTGAAATTACTTTCACAGCCATCCATCTTCAGTCGGGTCTGCATGGTAGAGGCAGATGCACTGTGAGCTTTCCTCGCTTTGATTTCTTGCCTTTTAGTAACTCTTGTCAATTAGGAAGGATATAGTCTACTCTCAATTCATTAAGTGCACCACAATTGTCAGTTCGTGACAGGCTCAGGGGAGGCCAGGACTAAGTAAACATGGAGGATAAATTATACAAGAGGAGCACAGTTTGGAGAAAAATGGGCCCCTCTTTATATAACACGCTTATCCTTAAAATCTTGAGTAAGCTCCTATCATTGATAAAAGTCCAAAACCTCATATTCTTAAAGGGAAGAGTGGGGGAAAAAAGCAGTCACTCTCCTTTGACGGTTTGAAAAAAGAAAAGATGTTTGTACCACTCACTGACTGGCTAATGAATAATCAGATTTCACAGCTTGAGTGCTGGGGTGGTAATTTGGTTGCACGCCATGCTCCAAATCCATGGAATAGTGCTTCATTAATGTGAAGACCTGTATAATCAAACAATTAGCAGTCTCTCTGCTGCTAAAGCAGCTTTTCATCAGCATATATACTTCGTTGTAAGATGAGTCTCAAATTACTGGATCTGACAGCAACTAGTCTTTTACTAAATCACAGCAGTAGTAAAGTAGGGTGGACAGAACATTCATTTTTTAACCCATTTCTACATCTGCAAGAGATTCATTCTACCCATGCCACATGCCATATATAACTACCATTGGGAAGGTGAAGACATTATAGGTGAACTGAAATTTCATTTAAATGAGTAAATCACAGATTAGATTTTTTTTACAGAATAAAAAAGTGCCATAAATTAGCAGTGATATGTTGCTACTTCTCACTTCACCTACTTCTCTACTTCACTTACCTTCCAGGAAGGAGGAAGAGACTTCTACCCATAATCCAGTACCTGAATGTCACCCTCTTCCCTTCCTTGTACAGGATTTAACCATACAGGCAGAAGGAAATGCCACAAGTTTCGACTCTTTTTCTACCTTTTGACATTGGATTCTGCTGAGATCCAAGGGCAACTGCCCTCTGCTCTCCAGTTCATTTGAAAACATCACAGCTAGGGGAGAGGACGCTGAAAAAGGTAAGATGACTCCAGACTGCAACATTAATCTTCACATATGGGTATGAGTCTCCCACATGGTTCAAGCTCAGAAAACCCTGGTACGTAGACTCTCTCATGCCTCTCATTGCCATGACAGCTTGGGTTGTGGTTGGCACCTGCCAGGGGACAAAAGCATCCATACGGGCCTGAGCAACCTCTGCCACCAGGCTGGTCTTCATTGGAAGGATGGGACAATGTATAGGATCAGAGTAAGCTAGCAAAGTATGTGGAAGGATAAAGTGGTTTGTTTATACATGGTTTTGTAGAGCATTCCCATGCTCTAATTACAGACACTTTTCCTCATATTAGCAAATAAGGCTTAATATTATTTATGTACATGCTACATGACTTTTTTGTTTGCTTTAGTATTGCCATCATTTTTCTGGAAATCAGCTGAATATCAGTGGGTTTGTTTTGTTCTGTGGCCCAGCAGGTGCTAGCTGCTGAGTGTACTGGAAACATCTAGCAAGTATGTGTGATG
The DNA here is from genome assembly GCF_026419915.1 of Harpia harpyja. NCBI lineage: Eukaryota > Metazoa > Chordata > Aves > Accipitriformes > Accipitridae > Harpia > Harpia harpyja. The sequence goes on from NC_068940.1 coordinate 6,605,518, forward strand.
TTGGCATAGATATCGCACCAGAACCTTAGCTCGTGTGACACAGTGCAATGAAGTTCCTTTGTGTCATCCGAGACATTAACCCATTACAATTATGATCTAATTTAGCAATAGCTGATCTAAGGTGGAATGGTGCTGGACTGTTTTCATGGCTGCAGTGTTTTATCTGGTTTTCTTTTCTTTCCTTTTTGTCAAAAAAATAGGTATTTTACATGTTATGAGTGCTGTACTTGTTCTGGGACCCAAACGTCTCAAGTGCAACTCATGGTAGCTGAAAGGCTCAAAGTACTTCTTAGTCTGCCCTGCCTGAATAGGTGTTTTCTAAATATCAGATGTAGAAGTGATGATGAGTTCAGGTTCACCCTAGCGAAAATTTTCTCCAAGAGCAATCCTAAAACCTGACCATTTCAGAGAAGATGAAAGGAGACGTCTCCCACTTTCAATATCTGTGTCAGTGTAATACCAACTTGAGAAGACTGTGCTGCAGAGGTCATCCTATTATATCAGAAACAGAGACGTGGAAACTGGAAAAGGCCAAAATACCCCTCAAGCCGACTACCCAGTTTTCAGCAAGAGCTATGAAGTACTAACACATAATCGCCTTTAATACAGCTGGCCTCCATCAACATTTCACCCAAACTGTGATGTCCTTTTGACTTCCAAGGCTCTACAATCACTGAATGCAGAAAATCTGTTACACTCCAGTCATTATTTGTTGATCTGGGAATTGCCCTCACTGTCAGGTGCACAAGCAACCAGAGGACAGGACCCAGCACAGGATCCAGCCCTGCTCCTTGCCTGTATGTGCTGTCATTGACTCATGAGGAGCACCCTTGGGTCAAAATGGGCAGAGTTTCTACAGAAACGTAATCTTAAACTGAACAAGCAGGTAGGGTGGGGTTTTATTTTAATAGTATGTTGTATCTTAATGGCTCTCTTCTTTCCAATGCACACCAAATATCTGTCTAGCACAGGCTGTGCCTCTGCCATTGAATAAGTAAGGCATCTGTAAAGAACTGCACAAATAAAGATATGCGTTTCAGGTCACAGCGTTGGCTGGTTTAGGAGTTCTAACATTTGGATTTAAAAAAGAAAAAATATTCTAACATGGAGCTTTGAAACGCTGATGATTTTTAATCTTTCTAATGGTTTAACTTGTGAGATCACGTGCGGTGTTCTCTTCATTGTTACAGGCAGAGGAAACAGAGTCCATTACTAGACATTAAATATGCTCATTAATTTTCTTAGGCATTCATCTTGCTTATAACGATTTGGATGTGTACGCTGAAACTTATGAACCCATTCATAAAGCTAGCATTGTTTTGTCAAATGGTGTTGTGACACATTTCCTCCAGAAACAGGTCTTTGTCCAGTCCTTGCCCGAAAAACAATGAGAAACATTTTTCCCTTGGATTCCTTTACAAATGTCCTCGATGATTATTTCCTTGCTGGAAATAATCCAGAAAGGGCTCTCATCCACCTAGGAAGAGAGTCCTAGTCCTGGAGCAGGCTCTCTCTAGCCTCCCAACCAGAGGGGAGGCAGCGGGTTGTCTTCTCCAGCTGCCCCGCGCTGTGGAGCCCACCTTTTCCCCCTCGTTCGGAGGCATTGTTCCGCAGGGGATGGCAGCCCATCGCTGGTGCTGTCCGACAGCAGTCCCAGAAGCCCCAACTGGGGCAACCGATACTGCCTCAACTTTCTGGGGTCTTCCACAGCAGGCCATGGGAAGAGGGTCGAGCCGTGACTGCCTGCTGATGGGCTATGGGGCAGTGAGCTCTGGCGGGGGGAGCATTTATCCTCAGGAGAACAAAGTGTGAAAAATGTCCGGGAAATTCATAAGGAGGAGTAAGCTTTAACAAACACCCTAGGGGAATTAGGCATAAAGTCTCGGCACAGGAGTTATGTGCCTAGAGCTCACCAGTGCTTTTATAATCTTAGCCTTAAGCCACTTACTTGATCTCAGGTTCACCCTCCTTCCCTGCAAACCGTCGGAAAAATAAAAAAAAAAAAAAAAAAAGAAAAAAAAAGAAGAAAGAACCACAGGCAGAAATGCAATAAAACCAGGGAGGCAATGACTATGCTTTCTCCTTGCTTATGGAAATAGCGGGTGTCCCAGTGTAGCAGGGGATGCAAACCCCTGCCAGGGTATCCCAAGACTGCAGGAGGAAAGCGAAACCAGTGCCTTGCACCTGCTGTAATGGTTTCTGTTTCAGGATGCTGTTCCTTGAGACAGCAACATACACTGTGAGTGTGACACTGTGTATACACAGGTAACACATGTAAATTTGAGCAACCTGCTCTAGTGGAAGGTGTCCCTGCCCATGGCAGGGTGTTGGAACTGGATGATCTTTAAGGTCCCTTCCAACCCAAACCATTCTATGATTCATTCTATGATTCTGTGAATTTATGGTATAATATTACATATTACACACCCCCTTACCATTTTTAACCACACATTTTTACCATAAGTTGTATTTTTTGGCTATGAATTCCTCGGCTATAAAAACTCTTTTCCTTGCATGAGAACCCTGCCCCATCATACCTCAGGACCCAGTCCTGCAGCCGCTGCTGTGTGCATTCAAGTACAAGTGTTTCTGCCAGTGTAGCTCTTGGAATATGAAAAACAAACTCCAATGGCAGTAAGAGGCAAATAACATGAAATAAAAAGTGTTGCAGGAATAGGGCTGAAAGGGATGGAAGTATTTGTTTGGTGCTACAAAAGATACAGTTATGCAAAATTTGGATTGTAAATGAATATTTATGTAAAAAAATCAATCACAATCTATTGTAGATTGATCACAACAAATAAGATGGCTCTAAACAAATGTGGTCCAATACTTATATTAAATTAGTTTCATTTGTTGTTGATTTTTAAATAATAATAATGTTATTTTCAGGGCTAATTATTTAAACTCTGTCAATTCAAAATAATTTTTAAAACCCACCTTTGTATAAAGATATTAATTCTACCCTATTTTTTGAAAAAGAGTTTAGTTTTCCATTTCTTTTTCCTCTCTTGCATAAAACTTGTGTTTTAACAAATCACTGCCATGAGCTAACCCAGATATGAATCCAGAAAATGCTCTCAACATTATCCTTCTCTGTTCACATATATTTGAAGTAAATTACATCAAATTGTATTTGAAATACCAAACTGGCATTAATGGAAGCTTTTTTTGCTCCAGGCACCATTTTAAAATAGATGAGCATAAAAATGCAGTCTGCATCATTAAGTTTATATGAAACTAGTGAGAATAAAAATCACCATGTAAGTTCTAATAAGATGTGTTTTTCATTCCAGTTTAATAACCCAAGACTATATTCATCTTCCAGTATAATAAATACACTGAAAGGAATTCATTCTTTTGTGGTTTTTAACATGTTGAGGGTTTCAGAAGATGGAGTTTTCTGGGAAGCTGGGTGAAGAAAATTCTTTAATATGGCAGTGCGGAGTATTATTATCATAAATAATTAATGTGCACAGCAGAAGAAAGCCTAGCTTCATTAATAATTCTTATTTTTAGTTGGCATAAGCTAGAGGTGCTGTATCTTCTTTCATCCGATCTATGTCAATTTCTCTGATTTTAATTTACTAGATGTTAAAATTTTAAAGGTATGCTATATTTTGCAATGCATTTTTGTTTGTGACTTTGCATTAATATCCTACTGCTAATTCTTACCCGTCGAGATATTTTTAGTAACAAATGAAAAAGGAAGAAAAAAAAAAATAGTAGCAGCCAGGCAAGGTAGAGTGGGCATCAGTGTCAGCTCCTTTCATCTTTCATTTCCCTTTGGGACCAGTTAAGATGCTTCTTTGATTAGGACCTCAGGAAATATTAAAAAGCTCTTCTGTGAATTTAAACTCATCAAACTTGTCTCTGTTTATTTTTTTGAATACCGAGATAATTCACCTCCCGCATTTCAAGAACACAGGTTCCCTCCAACCCAACCACACTTCTCTGATCAGCTAAGTCACTTGTCAACATCGCTGAATCTCTCTCCTAACAAATGTTAGTGCTTCATTAATGCAGCGCCTGAGTCGGAGCAGCTCCTAAATGTTCCTTATTAGCACAAACGAGGAAATAAAGATGACACTATAGATGGCACGGAGGCAGCATGCCACGAGGCGAGAGCAGGTAGTGCTGGATTAAAACAAAGGAGAATGATGTGACACCTGAAGAAAAAAACACAGAGCGGGGAGAAACCATTTTGTCTTGTTGCAAAATGTACGTGGGAAAGAGACTGCGACTCTCATTGCAACTTTGGAAACACCAATACCGTCAAGATGCAATGCTAACCTGCATTGCCTTTTAAACACATTTGCAAATGTTCTTGTTAATCTGTGCAAATGTTAGAGCTGATTGAAAAGCAATGGGGTTTTTTCCTCTTAAGTATTTTAAAAGAAAATGTGTTTGGTTTTTTTTTTTTTCCAAACTGTATTGAGCTGGCTGGGAAAAAATAAGCAACACCTTCCTCCTGATTTTTATACTTGTCTCTCCCTCTTAATGGTTTACCTCCTTTTATTTTTCTTGAGACCAAAAGAATCAAAAAACAGAGGTGTGGGAGAAGAAGAAAAAAGATATCGCAGAGACCATGGGAGAAGGGAGCACCCTGTGAAAATAATAACTTTAAGGTGGGGGGAGAAGGAAGCCAACAAAAAGCAAAATGCATGAAATTCCTCACTTGGGAAAAAGGCCATTTTAACCTCATTTATTCTGGGATGAAAATTTTCCACTACTAGCAATACTTCCAGCATCTAAAGTCGCCCAGGTAGTCATTTCACCCATGTCTCACAGCATCTTCAGTCAGACATCGGTGTTCCTTACACAGTCAATTTCTCTTTAAGTGTTTTCACAGCTTTTTCCTACATTGGCATGCGGTTCATGTTATTTAACTTAAAGATGTGCTGCAGCTTGTGTCGTGTTGTGGCTTGGAGAGCCAGGCTGGCCAAACCTGAGAAATTAGGCTCCCGTCAGTGAAATGCTGATGCCTCTGTGTATATGTACACACATACACCCCCAAAATCAGCGATGTTACTGATCCCGCACGCACAAACTCAGAAGATGAATTTAGGCGTGACCAGAAAATTGTGGTTGCTTTGACACGACCTCCCACGTGTCTGTCAGAAGTGCCACGCGGAGGTCTGCGGCCGTTGGCAGACACGAGCTGGGACCTGGGCACTGACGGGTGTGCTAGGAGGGGACGTGGAGCAGCCCAAAAGCCCCCAGAAAGACACAGTTAGAAGAGGCCTCCCATGATGCACAAACCCAAACGGCGGCAGCCACCCCTTAGCAGAGGAGAGCCCACTCCCCTCTCTGCTCCTGCCCCACGGTCCCAGATCTAGCGGGAACCGCAGGCACGGATCTGCCAAAGCCAACGGGACAGGGTCGGGCGTGAGGGACCACGATGCTGGGCAGCGGCAAATGTCTATCAAGAAATAATTATGGTCCCTGTACACCATAAAGGGATAGAGCTGGTTTTGCATCATTCATTTTGTTAAAAACAAAGAACAAGTACCACACCTTAACTGTGCACTTAACATCTTACCTTCATTAACGTCTGCGTAGAATACTACAGAGACCATGTATCCATAGGGGTGCTGCTTTTGCTAGACTTCAAGTCTGTCTTCAAGGCACTTAGTTACAAATATTTTCAGCTTTTTTTTTCTATTTCGTTCTTTCTCTCAGGCAAATGGTCAGGTTGTACCACTTCAGAATAGCATTGCATATCTGGCATCTTTCTTTCTGAGGTTTCAGGATACTTTAGAAAGCTGATGGGCTGTGATTGTGCTGCACTATAGGTTTCATGGACTGTAAGAGTTGACATTCCTACGTTTTATTTGGGTATTTGTGACCATCAAAAGGGAAAAAAGTGACAAAACTTTGTGTTCCAACAACAGCATACTCGCTAATCAGCAAACGCAGACCAATTATACAATAGGTGAAAGGCATGGGCTTGCATGCTAAAATCTGCATTTTCCTGCCTCCTTTATTTCCTATTAATCCTCTGTGACAATGGGTTTATTTTGCAGGAAAATATGCAAATAACTTAATCTGGTAGAACAGTATGACAGTCTGAATGTGGGTCTCTTCACTATACATTGACAAACACTTGTTTAAGAGGACCAGCCCTAGGAAGATGATAAATTTCTGAGTGCAAAATCAGAATGTCTGCAGAAAAACTGTGTAGCCCTTTGAAAAAAAAAAAAAGACAAAACAAATGGATGGGCATTGAGAAACAGTCTCTCCGAATAATAAATTTTCATCTTCTCTGAAATACAATTCATTAGTAAATGAGTAGGTGAAGGAATTTGGGATCTTTTGCTGCTTGCTTTCGCACCCACGTAATGAAAAAAAATACTTTTTAGAAGGTCTGTTGTCTCTTTGGTTTATTTTATACATTAATTATATAACGTCAGCTGTTGGAACAATACTTCTAAAACATTCCTGTAAATGTTGAAACTGTATCTGCAGAGACTTTTTTGATTTTTTGTGAAACATCCTAATTTGAAGAGTGATTTAAGAACTGATTGGCAGTTGGCAAAAAATGGATGATAATGAACTCATTTCGATAGAGATGGACCAGATACCATGCCGGCTGTCGAAACTTTTCAAAGCTGGTTTCTCTCCAGTAAATGTGATCCTGCAGGCTCTGTCCATCTGCCTACAAGAAAAGAGACATTCGCATTCTGCGGGAAATGCTGCTGAGAAAATACCGCCGAGAATTATCGATTTTGTGATTGCTCATCACTCTCAGTGAGGAAACTGGACAACAATAAACACCACGGCAAAACAACAGTGCTTTTTTTTTTTCCTTTTTTTTTCCTTTTGTTTTTTTTTTTTCCCTTTTTTTTTTTTCCTTTTTGCATTAGCAGGTAAGCAGCATACTTCAGCTTGATGAGGAATAGGTATGTTTGCCAGGCGGAGGAGTAAAAGCTCGAGCAGGGCCGAGCCCTCCCCGTGGCAGGGATGCTCAGGGGTGACCTGAAGCTGTGGCTTACAAGGATGGTTTGCTTTTGGCCTCACCCTAATTTTCGCCGGTGAAAACCGAGTCACAGCCACCACATTAAACAGCTGAAGTGAAAAACCGTGCCAGCTGTTAAGCCTCTCCAGTTGCTCTCCTGTTGCATGAAATTCAAATAGCTCTGAGATTTAAGGAAAACAGCATGAATTCACCCCAGATGCAACATCTGGGGGGCAGGCTCGGTTAAGACCAGCACAGGTGTCCCAGCCCCTGCAGGGATGACCACCCTGGCCCCCAGCCCCTGGGGCAGGTTAGCTCACAATTCTCATTTCTCAGTTATTTAACTCCTCCTCCAAAGCCTGCTACCTTTCTCTCTCCTTTCTCCCCAAGAGGTGGTTTCTGTGTCTCCCTCGGGTGTTTTCTGCTGCTGCCAAGGTCCCCGTCCCTGTCCCGGTCCCCCCCTCCGCAGACCCTCCCCAGCCTCTCTCTGTGCCTCTGGTTTCGAAGGTGGCTCTCAAATAAAGTGCCTGTAGGCTTACTTTTGCACAGCATCGCTGCTAAATTTTTAATCAGTGGTAGTGAAACAAAGGAAATCAAGAAACTTTCACAGTATTTAACAAATAACATGTGGCTAAACCCCATGCCTTATCCTAGCTTACAGACATGAACAAGGTGGCAAGCACCTACCGTAGAAGCCATTTAACATCCCAGGAGGTTTTGCTCTGGTGCATGGTACTGGGGTCACGGCAACTGTCATTAGTATTACGTGGTGTTGTGGTTGCACATGGCCAAAACGAAAGAGAGAAGAAGTACTTCTGCATATAATGCCGAATTCTCTGCTACATCAGTTGTTAATTAAAAAACTTGGCTTGTTTCTGTCCCTTTACACGATCAGACTGATGTAAATAAGAACCTTATCCAAAAGCTTTTAAAATTCATTTTAAAAAAGGCTGGCTACAATATTTGTACAATATTTGCAGCCGAGCAGAATGAAGCAGGGAATAACTAAATCTTCCGCTTCCCAGTTTCCACGCACAGCCACTGCAGTTAGCTTAGATTTGCCCATTGCAACGAAGGGCCGAGCAGGTTTCTGTGTTTGCGAGGCAGGACGCTAGCAGAAGGCTCACACCTGCCTTTCTGTGGAGTATTTGGTACCAGCCACTGCAAGAGGCAGCAATCTGTGTGAGCAGGGTTGTGGGCTGATTCATCCGAACAGTCAATGAACCCAATTCTCTTAATTATGCACATGTAGGAAGTAGAGAAAGGATATTTCTGTAAGGAGACTAATACTCCAGACCTCAGCACGCCTGGCTTATGGTCCTGCTCCAGCCGGTGTGGCCCTGGGGCATGTCTTGGATGGGCGATGCTAACGGGGGGGCTTGAATTTGTAGCACAGAGGCCAGCGCCCCGCTCTTTGCTCCTAGCTAATTCCCAAGATTATGAAAGTGAGACCCTACCTCTTCAATCTTTATATTTTACTCCAAATGCTTTATTACCTATGAAACTCTCTGATTTGTGTGAAAGATAGAGATAAAGGAGTTTAAGTCAACCAGCAGCTTTTGAAATGAAAGTCGCGATGCTAAAACCACCCCATTACAACCAAAAAGCCAGGGTATAATATTATGATTTATTACGCATATTATGGTAGCTCTGCAAGAGCTGAGCAAAGATTTGGGCCTTTTTGTGTTATATTCACGAGTGGACACGTTAAAAGCTGTCAGAAGACACATTGCTTGTCCCAAAGGATTAACGCAGCTCTTACTAATGCTTTCATTGCTGCGTTCCTACAGCTGAGACATACATGGAAAAAGCACTCACAGGCTTTATTTCACCGTGCCTTTGAGGGGCAATACCTGCTCAGGAGTTATTCAGAGTGTTTGTTTAACAGAAGAAAAAAGTATAGCACCATCCCACAAAAAATATATAAGCTTCTCATCACAGCAAAGTGTCAGCCCTCGGTGCAGAGGGCAGAGAGCTCTGCAGGAGGCGAGCGTGCGTGACATGCTCCCCAACCCATCTTGAGACCTCAAGGGAAAAACAATGTACTTTGTGGAGTAAACAAGCAGCATCGAGAAGGACAATGGCACCGAAGCTGTTTCTGGGATGTTGACTCCCGGTGCGCTCAGCTGCCGAGGACTGGTTCCCCCATCTCGCGGGCTGTGTTGCCCTCGCCCATTCAGAGGTACTTTCACCAGCCGATCACCTCCCATTTCGAGCAAGGAAAATGGACTAGTCATTAACAGGGGTGCAGATGGGAAGCCTGCTAAGAAACATTTTGGCAATTATGACAGGAGGGAATATAGTATCCCCCTTTTCCAGGGAAAACCTATTTCCTTGCTTCTTTTCCATCCAAGCGTAAACTGGTATTTTTCGCCATCGTGAGAGTGAGCCAGAGCCAGCACTGGAGACAGAGAGGGGAATCGCTATAGTGTGGATTCATTAAACCCATCTCAGCCCATCTCTTTTTTCCTTTCTTCCTTTTTTTTTTTTGGTATTAAAGGAATATGGAGTAAAGCAGGGCAGAACGAAGTGTTCTGGGAAACTGATAATCAAATGGCCTAAAGCTAATGTTTACTTTTTTGAATGTTTTACAGCAGCATTACTTGGAGATGTATTAAAAACAGGGAGCGAGAGGGAGGGAGAGAGGGAGGGAGCCTAATAATAGCCTTCCAGTTACAGAAATAGAGAAGCAGCATAGATATGATAATTGAATTTGGTTTGGATGGGTGATAATCCGCCTTTATGCTACAGCTGTAGTTCTCAGATTTGAGCCTGGCTGGTGGCAGGTGTTGGGCAGCCTCCCCTGCCACAGGAAGGCTCCAGCACCACGCGCCCCTGCCTGCACCCCGTTCCTCGCGGGGTCGTTGGTTTTACGTGTGTGGTTCTGGTTTTTCTCTGCGTTTACGGGGGTTGTCCTGAAGGTGACCTGGAGCCTCCCTTGCCTGCCTGGCCAGGAAAAGTCACCAGCGAAGCTGGAGGGGAGCTCTTCTCCTCCCCAGCAAACTCCATGCTCACTCTCTGTTTCTACTCCATCCTAAATTATTCGGCTCCACGCTTGGGGAGCTGACACTGCTAGTAAACCGAGGAGTTATATATTTTTGGTTGCACTTGGAGATTAAGTGCCACTTGAGTTATAGTGTCTAGATTCCCAAATATTTGTGTAATTTTAGATCATGAATTCTCATTCTTGACTATGTTTAGTATAAATATTTATTCACGCAGCTCTGTCTGTTAGATCCCATGGAAGAAACTGGGGCAGAGTGGGGAGGTGTCTCCAGGCTGGCTCTGTCACAGGCATGGGTCCTCTGGCTGTCTCGTTTCCTGAAGTAAACTCCAGCATCACTTTGCTTGCTCTCGATGCCTCTGTCACGGGAGGTTTTCTGGAAAACGTGGGGTGGGAGGCAGTGGGTGGGATAACTGGGCTGTGGTGGGTGGATGGCAGGGCCACCCACTTTCACAAAGTAACCTTAAAGATTTTGTGCCAGAGACGTGGGGCTGGCTGCATGCTGCTGTGCCGCTGGCAAGAGGAGTGGGAGAAGGGTGAAGAGACTGAAGCAGAAGAAAAAGTCAAAACATCCTTCCCCGGTGGTGGGAAGCCTCCCTGTCACCCCTGCTGCCTTCCGCCCTCCTAATGAAATCCTCCAAGAAACTTTATCAGTCCCTTTTGTTCTCTCGGTTTATTTTAGCAAAAGTGCTTCTGAAGGAAAAACTTTAATTAATTTCCTCTTCATAATAAGATGTGAGAAGATTTTGGTTTCTCCAGGCACTGAATTAAATTCTGGCTGCACACGAGTTTGCATTTTTAATGGAGCTGTTTTGCAGGTCACCAAAATTGTTCCCCATTCAGCTACTCTCATCATCTGGGTCATTACGACAGATAGCCACAGCTGATGCCTGGATCTGACTCCCGCAGTACTCAGCTGGCACTCAAATGCCACCTCTAATGATAACGAAGAGCATGATGGCTGCTATAGCACCTTTTCTCCAACTATCTCAGAAGAGCTATATAGCTGTGATTAAATTAGTCTCGTAATGTCATTGTCAGATGGATAGGTAATGTGCAAGTTTCACAGGTGAAAAAACAGAGGCACGAAGCAGTGTGTTGCTTAAACTTCGCAGCCAGAGAGCCCAGGTGACGAATGAGGACCTGGGCTATGGGACTCGGCAACCCAGCTCAACTGAAAACCATTTCTGCAATTGGCAGGGAACTTAGTCATGCTTATCCCAGTTTCCAAAGTATTTTAGACAAGGACTTGCTTGCCACACAAGACTTTTTTTGATTGCGCTGTTCATGCTGCGTCCTCAGTGAGTGTTCTCACTGTCCTTAGTGCATCCGTGTTGGCTCAGACCTCCGGTTTTCTTTTTTGTTTCCACACAAAAACCCCCACTTATCACCTGAAGTGCGTAGTTTGGATTTGGGAGGGCAAAGTTTCGGAGACATAAATAGCAGCGCACCGTGTTGGTTCAACACTATTTGCTTGTACTGCTCATTAATTGCTAGCCAGACAAGAAATACCTACTATATCCTAGGAGCAGATATCTATGACTATGCCACAGTTAAAGATGGGATCGAAAACACAAAGCACATCTACAAGCACTTCTTCCAGTACTCTGAAAATGTCAGATTCTCTGTTGTCCAAATTCCAGCTTTGCATCCCTGGAAGAGAATAAAAAAAGCAAGGCGTTTTCTCCAAAACAGTGCCTAGAAATATAAACTCCAAGCCATCCCTTTCAGTCTCTGGCTTTGATGGATGTCTTTGGATTCTGAAAAGGATCATGGTAGATGCCTTATTAGAATAATATTCCAGTGTCTTGACAAGCAGCTTCAGATTTATATGGCAGCTTTCCTTTTTATGCCAACAGCTATGTAATACCAAAGGACTGCAAAAGGCATCATGCACTGCTCTGATTTTTAATTTTTTTTTTTTTTGATGGAAGTGTTGTTTTAATCCAAGAATCCTTGTTTTGTCTTTCCTGTTGTTTTCTGGCACCCTTGTCAGTTTAAGTTCTTCCCTCTGCGGTTGTTCCCCACAGTGCACATATCTATCTTTTCCAAAAGTAGAGGAAAAATGGTGTAAAAATAGTCTCCGTGTGGGCCTATGATTTGGGTACTCCTCCTTTGCCTCTGACTTGACCAAGTCCCCTACGATCTCTGGGCTCAGACCGCTAACTGCTTATCCGGGAAAAAACCCTGCCTTCACTTTACAGGAGAGGTAGGGGGGAAGAAATACTTTAAGAATTGTTAATATCCAGCTTTTATGGCAATGTTAAACACATAAATACTTTAGCTAAGGTAAATCTGGATTTACTGCCAAACCTTCCATTTCTGTGGGTGTAGCCCAGTATGTCTGAAATGATGTATCATTCTTGACCACTGGTGGGAAACGCCACCTACCGCTCCAATTAACATTTTCACTGTTCACTCAGAAGAATGAGTGAATCTCCTAAGCAAACACCAACTTTGAAAGAGGTAAGGTGGAAATCCTGTTAGTTCAGCTAACCTGTCCCTTCTCCCACTGCTACCCCTGCTCCTCTGGGCAAATTACAAACCTCTTTTGAGAGACCATGAGCTACCAAAAGTGCCTGTGGGTCTATGGTTCTGGCAGGCAGAAGACAAAAACCCAAGCTGGGGCCCTGCCTGGATGGATGTGCCATTTCATCAGAAGTGAGAAAGACCACACCAAAATCTCTTCCGTCTGGGCAGAAGATGCCAAACATCTCCCCACTCCTCATCCTGGAAGACCACCCCAGATGTCCTGTCCTTCCTCCTCGTGAGGGAGCTTTTCCATGGGATTTGATGAGCTTTTGATCAGGCTCTTTTCAGTTTTTGGGCCCATCTAGTCTTGGGCATGCTAAATCCCAGGCTTACTTAGAAAAGTCAGCTGTAAGAAGAACGTGTTTTCCCTGGGAGCTGGACTAAAGTCTTCAGCTATTTCACATAGGGAAATGAACTGGCCATCAAGAAGAAATGCCGGCATTACTGTCACCAGAGACTTAAATTAAGACTGCCATACCATAGAAAAACCAGAGGTGTTGTCTGGTGAACAAGTAAACTAATAGGAGAAGTTGTAAGAAAACATGTATTACAGACAAGGAAGAAAACACCATGAAACGCGTGGGAACAAACAGGCCCCATCCTCCATCTCCCTTCTCTCAGAACACCCACATCCTGACCCAGGAGGAGACCTCTTAGCCTCTAGTTTATTGGAATAGCCACCGAGAAAGTATTCCTAGCACTCACCCTCAAACCCCTGCATTTGTTTGTCACCCAGAAGGAGACTGCGTTATTGGTTTTTAATCTTTATGGGAATAATTATTTTTTGAAAAGGAATCCAGTGTTCAAGTACAGAAACAAATTAAGGTCAGAGAGAAGCACCCAGCTTTATGTAAGTGTTTAGTCTCTCCTTGTGAAGTGGCTGGTTCTGCATGAATTACCATTAATAATAAAATGTATGTAAGATAGTGACATTCGGTGCACATGTTCTTAGTTCCCCATTAAGCTGTGTTCCCTAAAAAGGTTTCCAGGTTTATTTAAACATGCAGGAAAGAATTTAATATTAAACAGAAATAAGATGTAATAGAATTATGTCAAAACACCTGAGGGAATTTTGGGTACCTTTAAGGAATGAGCTCCGAAGTGATTCATAGCTAGGGCAAGTGATAATTTAGCTGCTATATTGAGAAGAAGGAAAAAAAAAAAAGGGAAAAATGAGTTAATTCTTCCACAGCTATGAAATCCACAGCTATGAAATGTTGTGGTCCACAGACTCATCAGGAGTCTTGCCTCAGTATAGGCATTATTTTACTTTCTGATGCTGAAAATTAGTGTAGTGATCTTGCTAGCACTTTTGCATGTGTTTAGCATAAGCACATGACTAGCTCCCTGGGGTCTGGTGGGACTGCTGGTGTGAGGGGAGTTAACACATAATGTAAGTATTCAGAGGCTTGGATGCTATTCTACAACTTGTGGAGACAAACGTGTGATTTAGTCATAGCCTAAATTACAGATCTCATTACATCATCCTTGAGCATTTTAGATTGCAGAATTGCATCAGATGCTGGGGATAAAAACTTTACCCTTTATCATTTTTGGAAGTTTCGACACAAAACAAACATTCTGGTTAGTACTGAAAGGCCAAAGCATAGGGCACAGAAGCTTGACTTATTTGCATCGTAATGCAGCTATAGACTTAATGTAAGATATTCCTATTTAAATTAATATTTTCTGTGTCAGTTCAGCAGTATCAGCACACTGCTAATGATCTCCATATCCATTAAGGTCTGTTCAAATGCACCTCAGTGTAGCTTTCTTACTCTGTACTCCTGATGGTATTTTTTTAATCTGATCTGTAGCTTATTATTTTTATTATTCACAAATGTCACAGGCCTTTTCTCTCCCTTTTGGGATTGTTCTTCTCCTATTTTAGGTCTTTTCCTTTCTTCTAATGTTGCTTTGGCAAAGCTCTGGGGATATATAAAGCAAAACAGACAGATGCCTTCACCTACCAGATTGTTGTGAATAATAATAATCACCTCTTATATATCCCTTTTCATTTTCAAAGCACTTTGCAGCAATTAACTAATTTGTCTTTACAACAATCTCTGATAGGTAGGTAGAGGCATTTGCATAGTGGCTATTTATTTATTTATTTATTTATTTTATCCTGCATAAAATTGTAGTAGTTTTTTCTCCTTTTCCTCTCTTTCTTTTTCTTCTTTGGCTGGATATTTTTGCTGCCCTTCTTTCTCTGAAAGGTAAATTTCTGTGGGATTGTTATGCCCATTAGCACTCCTAATCACTGAACCTAATTAGATTCTCATAGAAATGAAAGTGCACACCAGCAACAGATGAACAACAAATTCCTTCAAGAATATGAGCTGTATCTCCATGGCAGTCAGGTATGGCTGGAGAACCGGGAGCCATACCCGAGCCACGCTTAAGACAGCTGGTTCAGATACCGGCAAGGGAGACGATGGTGGTACATCTATTCCTATGCGAACCACTTGCATGGTCCAACTTGCCAAAGGTATTGACCTACAGAATATGTGAAGTAAGAAGTGTAAACAACTGCTCTTTTGGAATAAAACCCCAGAAATGTCAGAAAATCTGATGTTGAAACCCAAATCTATCACGGACTTGCACGCCTATTTGGGTTAATAGAAAAGTGTACCCAAGCTGGGTCTCGGTGATTTCTACAGCCCAGTCCACCAAAGAGAAAACTCTTAAATGAATAGGCCAGACAATTTCATCCCTCTTTTCCCACATTTTCAGCCTAGTGCACACTGCATTAAGTCCATAGCTAAAACCACTACCTTGGCCCTTTGGTGGGGTGAACCCAATGCACTCTATTTCAGTCTGAAATACGGATTACCACAACCTAATCTAGCAGGTTGTACTGGCGTGTTTGAGGGTGACGGCAATCTTCTACAGCCCACGCAACAGGGAGAAGGGCCCTTGCCAGCACAGCTTGTCCAAGTCGCGTGTCGCTCACGTCAGGATGATCTGGACACCTGTGTCCTAACATCTCCCCAGCATCAGTCCAGGATGCCCAGTGGCAACCAGCCGCTGCTACAGCGTTTGTGCCACTGCCAACCCTTGTGCCACTGCTTCATCCCCTTTTCTCTGCCTCTTCCCATCCCTGAACGACTCTTTTCCACCTGATCTTCTGTGCGTCAGAATAGGCACTTTAAAACTTTCTCCAGAATGGAGCAGGGAATTGGTACAAATGCTAACACCAGACACAGTCGTTGAGGAAAACATCTTTAATGTGTCTTTTACAACTAGCAGTGCTAATGGCTTTTGTAGTAACAAAGCTGCAGTGAAGGTTTTATTGGCAAATCCTAACTTACACGAAAAAGAGCAAGGAAGCCCCCACTGTACTATCTTCGTGAAGTGTTAATGTAACAGGGATTCCCTGTACTTTGGGATAATTGAACCATAAAATAGTTCAGCTTTATCTATAAACTCTCCAGCGCAATGCTTCGAGTGTGTAACCGTTTACATTATTCCCAGAAAATTAGGTCAGCTTTTCACAGAGAAAATGTCAAATTAAAAAAAAAAAAGAAAGAAATAAGGAAGGAAAAAAAAAAAAAATAAAGAAGCTTCCTCTAAAGAACTTTTCCACCCCAGATAGGAAAATGTCACCATATCCTCCCAACGGCATCAGCCCCAGTTGTGAGCCAGGGAGGGAGCAGGGGCCGAGGAACAGTGGGCAGCATCCGCACTCGGCTCCTTTGAGCTGGAACACAGCTGTGTTATGGCTGTGTCATCATTGCAAGCGAATTAAAAGAAATGGAAACATTAACTCTGTGGAATCTTTTCAGAAGCTGGTGGTGACTAAACCGGGAGGCGCTAACAAAGGAAAGCTTTCAGCAAGTGTTTGGCATTTGGAGTGCAGCACGCTCTTTCCATTAGGCTGTTGTGAGGGTTAAAATTAATCCGCATTGTAAGGGGACAAGGCCGTACAATGGATGTTTATTGTGGAGTAAGGCACCTGGAGATGTGTTGTGTTGTCAGAAGGCTTAAATAGTTCGATTCCAAAATTTCACAGCCTATTAAAAGAACCGCAAGAGTCTGGCAGGGAATAACCCTGAGATTCTGAGCATCTCTGCAAACCTACCGAAAACACTTGGAAGGCAGCGGTGGCCCTGCCAGCAGAATCGCAAACTCAATCACAGGTTCAGTCCGGTATGTGGAAATGCAGCTCCTCAACCCACAGTTTATTTTGCAAGCAGATTGTACCCACAAGCCAGGAGGTGGGAATCTGGCCGGCAATCTGGTCCTTGCCACACAGGAGCATCACCCAGTTTGGCCTCGAACCTCTGAGTACCTTCCCATCGGAGGGAGAAAGCATAGTCCTGGAGGAAAAGAGGTCAGGAGGGAAGGATGCGGCAACATTTGACGACTCACCATGTCACTTCCAATTTCCAAGAGCAGCCACAGTGCATTTATGACTTCCAAAATGTGCAGGCTGCCTGTGCTCTGGTATGGAAGACCCAAGGGATGCTGAAAAGGGAAGGGACAAATTCGGAGTGATGCACGGTATGCATTACCTGTATTGGACACACACACTGTTCCTGTGCACTGCCAGGCTCTTGGCTGTGGAAATAGGCCTCGTGGGGTGGATAGGAAAAAGACCCCAAATATAGACAATATCTGGGCTATTAGAAAATAGCTGCAAAGTTTTTGTGGACACAAAGTCCGAGGAAGCTGGTGCTTGTGCAGAGGCTGCCCACACATGCCAGGTTGCAGAGCAAGTGTCTGATCTGCTCTTGCATTCCCTGGCTTCTCAAACAGTTTTTCCTCGGCTATTGGATTGCATTTATGGTCCATTTTTGCATGACATTCAGACTAGGCTGACTGGCTCTCCTTCTCCCTGCCGGCACCGCAAAGCAGCGGTTGCTCTACAGGCATAACCATCGCTCCGGCTCTCGGAGGGAGCGCGCGGCTCCTGCCCGCAGTTTGCTGTGGCTGGGCTGAGGCTTTCCGCCTGGCAGCCCGCATGCTCCCGTCTTCTTCCCAGGAGGTCCCTCTTGCTATTTAGTAGCTCTGACAGAACTGGATATGGTAGCCATGGGATCACCAATGGCTTTGCTGTGCTGGAAAGGAGCTGGTGGTGGCAGAGGCATCGTATTCAGGCGGCTACCACTGCGTGTTGCTATGGGCACTGATGCAGAGGCGAAATACAGGCTAAGCCATCGCTTGATTTTCTATTCAAGCAACTCTTGAGTACTAAAGGAATGGCCATCTGCCAGTGTTTGTAATAGAAGGTCAGTATACACTGACATTCAGCAAATTGGTATTATATGCATTAGATCTCCGCTTTATGAGGTTTTGCTCCATTTTGGAAATGTGCAAATTGACTGAAATCACGACTAAAATTTTAGAGGTGCCAATCTGCAGCTGCAAGCGCACTGACAGTGCCCCAAATACCCAGGCAAGCAGCAGGTCCGGCTATTTAAGACGCAGAAAAAATTGCCAATAAGCATGTGTGTCTGCTGCTTAGTTGCCACCAGCACCAAACCCACTGTTCCAGCTCGCTGCTGTCCCCGGGTGGGATCCTTCCCTTGGGGAGGAGGTCACACAGCGGGGTGGGCAGTGCCCCCCCCCCCCAGCTGATTGCAACCGCTATGTGACGGCAGCAGGAAGAGAGCACTCTACACGGGGCTGGTGCAAACTGCTCTCTGCAGGGTCCTGTGTGAGCTTGCCAGGCTTCACATGGACAGCGTGAGGTGTCCACGGCCCCCCCCACGGCCCCCCAGCCTGGCCAGCATGGCAGAGGCTGGCCCTGCGGAGCTGGAGGTGGGACCTTGGTCTCCGAAGTCACCCCATGCCCAAAGCATGCTCCCCCAATGAGCTGCCTGAGCGAGACCAGAAAGAGGTGTGAAGTCTCAGGTTTTGGGGTAGATCCGCTCTCTGGGAGGTTTTTGACAGCAAATATACTAAATGAGCTCTTAAAGCCAAATTCACACATTGGTTTTTCTTTAAGCAAGTTATTTCCTTCTGCTGTTTCCCCATGACTTTGAGTATTTGGGGGCTGGCTGGAGTGCAGCCCCCCTCCAGGCCAGCACTGGCATTAGTTTAAGGGAAAGTAAGTGTCCCAAGGCTGGAATAGCAAAGGCTGCTCCTCCAGGACACGACGCACGATGCAGAGGCAGTGCCAGCCCCAGACTGAGTCTCAGTCCCTCCCGCATCTGATAGTTTCCCAGTGCCGCGCAGAACGCGGGAAGACAGGAGAAGGAGCTTTCACCCGCTAGCAGAGATGGAAAGTCCCCGGCAGCCACCAAAGAGCGAGTTTCTTTCCCAGAGGCAAGCTTTTCCCTGGGAAAGCCAGGCAAGCCGGGCTGAGGTGACGTGGTCCCAGCACAGGCAGGGTCCATCCCTGCGTCCCGTCATCCCTTAGCAGGAACAGCAGCCGTCTGCACTGGACGCACAGCTCGCGGCACGCACTGTCCCCACTACGTGGAACCACAACTTAGCTATTCGCCTCCAATATTATGCCCCATTAACTTAAAGTCAGGCATGATTACTGATTATCTTTCCTTATTTTGTATGCATGTGCAAGGCGAGCAGTAAGGAACCGAGAGGATTTCCTGTTCGCAGCCTGAGTGGGGTTTTGGGACGTGGCTCTTTCACGGGATGAAAGTGAGATGGCAAGTGGCGTAGAGAATACGGTCCTTTCCCAAAAGCTGCCACAAAGGGAAGTTTGAAAGGCACTGATGTGACATGAGTCGAGAGTTATGTTTGTCTGTCTTTCTCTCTCTCTACACCATGATGAATTGCATATTATTGCCTTCATTAGCTTTAGGCTTCAACCACTTTGCAGCACAGACATGAATAAAAATACCAAGCAGTTTCAGTCTGGTGACGATTTTATTCATTGGTGCTACATGTCAGATAATAGTTGTATTCCACTTCTTCGCTCCGTGAGTTTTTCAAATATTTCACAGGCTGAGTCTTTCATTAGGTATCCTCATACAAAGTCCTCTGCCTCTTCCTCTGAAAGGTAATTGTTTAAGTGGATTAGTAGCTTTTCCTGGGAATGCATAGGGAGTGGCATAAAAGAGCAACATGGCTGTGACACTCTCATTCTGACCTTAGGAATATACCCAGAGGGTTGCTAAGATCATAGGCTGCTCCAATTATTGTCAAGGGAAATTAATATACCATTTTATTCCAGCTAATACTCATCAGTCAGGCCAGGGAAAACACTGTGGTACAGAATATTCCTCCAAAAACAGAAAAACAAACCCTGCTTGAAAATCTTATATCTTAGTGTGTTTACTCTGCCAAGTCTTCCATTCTTTATAGAAATATTTTTCATGTGCTGTTTTATATCATTGTGACTTCATATTAACAAGTGCCCCACCTCACCTCGGGTCTCTGAAAGAAAAGTATAATAGAAGAAGATGCAGCCTCTGTCTCAAATTGCTTGCAGCTGTAATGGGGCAAACACATTTAGCAGACAAACTGAAAAACAAGATAGCATTCAAAGGCGAGAGAAGATAAAGTTTGGGGGTTTGACACTCTTCAGCTTCTCCCTGTGCTGCTTGTAGTGATGCAGGTAAAGTTTTTGTATCCTCTTTAATACATCCTTCTGTTTCAAGACAAAAGAGGGACTAAAGACTGAGGCTGCCGGTCAGTAATGAAGAGGTAAAGACCAGCTATTATTCCTAAATCTGATGTTTTGCTCTGCAGTCATTCACAAGGTTGTATGAGATATTGTTAAAAATACGTCAGGGTTTTTACCCCCCCTTTTCCCGCATCGCTAGTGAGACGTTATCCAGGGAAGAGCTGCACAGACCGGAGCACCCCTGTGGTATTTGGTGTTTGGCACTTTAGGCTGGGTGGAAATAACAGTGCCGCAGAAGGAGCAGCTGCAGGGGAGAGGTGGCCAGGGCTGAGCTGTGAAAATGCCAGTGGGGAGTCAAGCAAGTAAGCAATGTTTGTAAAAGTTGATATCATAGGTATTGCAATGAGCGGCCATAATACATATTTGTAAAGATTTCATGTGTCTCACAAATGTTTGATATTGATTATATTTTTCAATTTAGAAATTTAATTTAAGAGGTCACTAGTAATTATTAAAAATTAATAAGGTGGCTATTTCTCATTGCTAACGTTGGACATTTAACATCTAGTATTAAAATAGTGACATGAAAATGTCTTTCCATTTGGATTTTGAGCACAAGGCATGTGTTCACTCTCGTCTCCTTTGCTGCATTTATTCCTGGTCTCACCCAGCCCTCACCATGCACAGATGTTCCTTAACCCAGGGTCCATTCGTGTTTCACCAAGATCTTCAGAGATCAGCAGATTGCATTTCATTTTCTCATTCCCACCCCCCCTTCTGCTCTTCTTCCTTCTTCTACGTGTCCGTGTTTGTTTTCCTGCTGCACTCCCTGCTCAGTCCTCTGTCCTGCCCCTCAGATATGAGTACAGCAGTGCTGCCTGTCCCGTGTCCCAGGGCTCAGGGTAACATTTGCAAGGACCCTAGTTCATACGGAGCATCTTGCTGCTTGTCCTCTCTTTGTGTAGCCAAAATTTGAAAAAAACCCCATGTATTTGTAGGTGAAAATGTCATGTCTCTCTTCCCGGGGCTGGGGGCAAGAAATAACTGGTTCATGGTCAGCCTCAGCAGATGCTTGTGTCCTATAGATAAAACCACAACATTTTGCAGCCAGCAGTAAAGGACAACCTGAGCATCCTGAGCATATGTACCTGCTCGCTGTCAGGGTGCAGGAAGGGAAGGGGGTGCTTTGAGTTAAACAGCTCAATTTCCCAGACTCTTGATCAAGGTTTGCACCTGGGACGAAGCAGTAGCCCTCCCTTATCCATGCTCTTTTTTGGGTTAAGTGCACAGAATTGCTGGTGGGGCTCACGTCACGCTGGTGTCTCATTTCAGATTTTTCTCTGCTAGCATTACACCTGGCGCTGCACGGTGCTCGGCCAACCCCGGGGCCCCAGAACCTCCAAAACCCCCATGGGGCTGCTGCCTAATATGCTGCATTTAAGAGAGGTTGCAAGGGTGAAGCAGAACTGTGAAAACAAGAGACCATTGCTCTGCTTGCTGGAAACTGTGCCGTCTCCTTTGTTTCCCTGGTAGCTTTGTCCAGGAGGTGCTTGTACACGACGTGTCCCCCGCTCTCGGGGGTCCACATGCTGGTTTACTCGGGTGGTCACCTTGCTGCTGTGCTGAGACCCTGCCTGCTATCTGCTGCACTCTTTTTCCTCCTGAATGGTTTTGAATATGTCCCTTACACTTCTGTGGTGCTTTTTCGAGCAGGACAGGCTGTACTGGGGTTTCAGTTAGGCGAGAAGAGAGACATAGTTTCCCCATACATCTCAAGATGGATTGTGTGTTGAAGTATATATTCAGACGCATGGAGCTGGTGCTCACTCTCTCTTATCGCAATTAATTGCATTAGTAATGCCAAACTCTGAATCCGGGGGGATTAAAATGGCATTAATACTGCTGGGGCTTCATTGTGTCCTTGGTTTTTAAGCAGAACTTCCCAGTTATTGCAACAGGGACTTTTATGGGTGGCACCACGCGGCCCATGGAAATTAATCTTGTATTCTTTTAAGTTTCCTGGGCTACAAGGGGAGGACAGAGTGTCACCTCTCCTGGTTGCTTGTGACACACGATTGTCCCCCTCACACAGGCATTTGCAGGTTGCGTGGTACTGAAGGCAGGGAAACCTAGCAGCATCTGCATAGCTCACTGCTTATCAGGAATACACACTGGCAGCCATACTGTAGGGCAGCAGCAGAAAAACAAAGCAACAATCAAGGGAGCCCTTTGTGATGGATTAAAAGGGTTTAGAAATGTCTGAGCCATGCAGTTTTCAAGCACTGACACTGCCAATGACTTCTTGACTGAAAACTAGAAAATGTGCTTACTGAGTGCACAGCCTGAGTTTTGCTTGTTTTCCCAAAGCCTGCCTTTTGTTAACAGCCTTTTATCTGAACAAAGTTTAGACACAGTCGCTTCATAAAGTGACCCTTTCCTTGAAATAAATCAGGTTAATAATATTAGAGCACTGCAGCCTGTGAACCGAATGAAAGGCCTGCGTGTTTCTCTATTATTGGGGCATAATTTTCTTTTACAATCCACACTGCGGCTCTCTTATCCTCTGTGTGGATCTCCTTTGCGTGCCCCGCACCGACTCTGCAGGCTTTGCTCCCCGGCACTGGAGCGCGATGGGGGAGATGTGGGACCCAGAGCAGGGACAGTGACCCAGGGAGACCCCCCTCCCCACCATTTCTTCTCTTGATTGCTTGAAAAATTCATGCACTCGGCCAGTGTTGAAGGCTTAAAACCATCCTCATCCTCATCCTAAAATTTTATTCAGCCTCAGCTGACATCACCAAGGTATCTTTAGCATTTTAGGAGGGGAAGATAATCTGGGCAGGATGACTCACCGCCGATACAATACGGTTCTCCCCTCTCTTTCCCTGAGGGGGATGTCAATCAAGATGCTCTTCCCGCTGTCTCTCATAAATGCTGGCTGACGCAGCAGGGGAAAGCGGGGCCGAGGGTGTGCGTTTAGGGCTTGGACCTCAACAAAACAGCTCTGGGTGGCTGTCACTTGCGGGAACGCAGCCAGCAATGGGGTCCCTGCAAAGAGAGAGGTGCCCGAGCCCCAGGCCACCGAAGACCCTTAACAGGGTGCAGGACCATATTCAGAAGCCCTCTACGGTGTCTCTAAGCATTCAGATTTTGCAACCCCTGTGGTGTTTAATTTCAAGAGAGCTATGGGTGACCCAGGGTATCTGTTGCCCAGGGTTTCCTGCAAAATCAAGGGACAGAAATGGTTGCGGCACTCGTGATGAATGGTCTGAATATGGTCTGTGCCCTTAAACTTGACTCAGCATTTAGTCAGGAGCTAGAGGAATGAATAGGGAAGCAGGCGGTTTGTGCTTGCAGTGACCCGTGCTGCTGAGCTGGTCAGCTGCTGTGCTACAGACATATTTTTGGCTTTTCTAGGGAAGCTCTTTTGTTATCACATCAAACTCTTCACTCAGCTGGCAGAAGGCATTCGAGCAGCTGTGAGTCTGGAAGAATCCAGCATCCGAGAGATGACTGCAAAGTTTGTTGTTTTTCTATATTTTCTTCCCATTCCTGAAAGATTTGTACATAGTTTTGGGTTTGGTTTTGTTTTTTTTTTAAAGCATATGTTTAATATGTGTTTCTAAAATAAGTCAATTAGATAGCATTAATAAGAATACTGGCTATAAACTGACAAAATCATTCATTCTCCCAGCAGAGATTCTAATTCATATAGCAGAAATTCTTCAGAGACAGAGCCATTTCATTGGGGCAGGAAAAAAAAAAGAAAAATAATATCTGGGGCTCCAGGTGACATACTTAAAAGCAAAAATAGGTAAAGCAGATTTTCTCCTTTTACTGCAAGTCTTGCAAAATGGAGCTTGCATTCAGAACAAGCTGGTTAGGCAGGTTATATTCTAGTTGGTTAGGCAGGCAAAGTGCAGTCCTTATAAACAGATTGCCTAGATTATTTTCAATTTCAATTTCTGTCACAATTGCTACGGTCTTCTTGGGTAATGTGGACAAAATAATGGTCCATTTTCTTGGGGCTCTAAAGCACCAAGAGTGAAGAAGATGTGACTTCAATTACCTCTGAGATGGGCAGAGCTGGCTTTTTTAAGTTACTACCTTGGGAGCAATGGCAAGCTAGAATAGAAGAAATGGGTCTGTCAGTGGAAATTAATGGAGGGGTGATAAGTTCATATTTATCCCTATATGTTTTCTTCCAGGGTTTGACCCAGAACAGTTTCAAAATAAAAGAATCCTTCAATTATACTTGCGTAAATCTTCCGTAACACCACCTAAATCAGTGGGGATTGGTCTGCAGCGATGTTTGTGCATCTCAAATCAGATCCCAGACATCAGTGAAAGCCATCTTGCATATCTTGAGGGCACACAGGAATAAGTTAGACTTACATAAACCTTTATCCCCACTTTCCAAAATCCTTAAGCCTTCTGACCTGGAGTTTGAAATGCTGGCAGAGAAAACAAGTGGCTGTGCCCCTGCTTTAAATGAATCAGTTCTTCCAAGGACAAGCTACAAACTGAGAGTTCAATGCATGACTTAATGATTCACAATACCTTGCATCCCAGTCCCACCGAATGGCTAGGGGACATCAGTGTCCAAACAGAGGCATGGTCTGGAAGCTGCAGAGATCCATGCAATGAGGCCTTTAGCCTGCACACTTGCCCCAGACACCTTTGTTCACCATGTGGGCACAGATTCCTAGACGGTATTACACGCATGGTTGCCTCAGTGTGCATTGTCCAAAATTATCTGATGGGAGGCTAGACGCAGCAGAGTACAAAGAGATAGGAATGTAAGGTAACACTGTGTATGTTAATACAAACGTTTCTTGCCATATTTTGGATTGAAAGAGGACCATCTGTTGGCAATTTCACATTATTATTCCAACATCCACACCTGTGGGTTTAGAACAAGGTTGTTTCCCTTTGTCTAGAAAAGGAGCGCTGTTCCACAAACCTGTACCTTTCCCCAGCTCATGTTCCCTTGCTTAACTCTAAAACACTGAGGTGCAACAGGTCCAACATTGGTTACTGGACTTACAAGCTTTTCCAGATTCCTAATGGGAATAAAACAAATTTTCTGTTCTCCAACTTACAATCAATAAGCAAGGAGGTAGAGTGTATCCTGGACACAGAGATATTGTCTGTGAAGGTGGCAGGTTTCAGGGTATCCTTGCAGTCTGGACTTGAGGTCTGGCCCTCTGGTGTGTTGCAACCGAGGAGCTGCCCGTACAGGTCCCGTGCAAGCCAGCTGGGTTAGCAGCAGATGCATTTGACTCGTCCTGCTGCTAACGGGACTGAAAGATGATGCTTCAGCAGGGTAAAGCTGCTGGAGACCTTAGGAGCAACCACAGATGATTACCTGAGGGACATGGCTTGCGGTCTCTTACGTAGGGGTGGCACCAGGGTGGTGGAGGTGGTCTGTGCTGGAGGGGCAGGCGGGCAGAACGTCGGGTGCCAGGGCTGTGAGCCAGGCTGGGGAGCTGCCGGCAGTGGTGGGAACCTGTGCTCCTGCTGCCCCGAGGTTTCCTTTCCGCTGGAAGCAGGCATTGCCAGCAGGAGACAGTATCTTGTTCCCAGACTGGAGATCTGAGAAATGCTCCTGGATCCCAGAGCATTACGGGATTCAGGTTGCTCGTGGCTGCGAGTGACTGAATTCAATGACCCAGGTGATGCCTTCTGCTCCTGTGTCCCTGCATGTACCTCAGCTGCTTTGATCTTTTTTCAAAGGTCAAAGGGATTCCTGCTGTTTTATCTGGATTGAGGTTTACCCAGGTTTCTTGCAGCCAAATCTTTCTCTCAGTTGGGTACATCTAAGTGAAAAAGTGTTTTGTAAGAATTAAAATGTAGACCTTTGTGGCAAAAGGTATGGTGAACTGCAAGTCACCCACACAGCAATGAAAATGTGGGTCTCACTACTGTCCTGTTGCCCCTGTTGTCACACTCAGTTAACACAGCTTCTTGTGATCTTTTTAGTTTAAAAAAGGGTCCTCCCTCACCCATGAAAAAAAAAAGACCAATATGGAAAAAGAAGAGGATTTTGATTCCACATCTAAATAAAGGAGCGGTGCATTCATGAACATATATTTATGGAAACATATTATCTTCTTACTCCCATGCGTGTGAATTTGCAGCAGCTACATGGGAGCTATGCACTTATCTTTGCCCAGAGGTGGTTTTGAAACCAAACTAGGCTCACAGTTTAAGACAGCAATCAGCACCAAGTCAAAGTGTGTAATTTGAGACAAACAAGTCAAATCCCCTCATGTAGGTCCCTTGGCTTTACCATTAAGTACCTGTTTCTGATTCCACTGAACCCAACATCTTCTAGGTACCCAGGGTTTTACCGTATGTGTGCCTACATGAATGAGCAAATCATTGCATGTTCAAATAAAAGCTTTATATATACCTATCTCTTCCATGTGTTGTTGAATAATGAGGGGGAAGGTGTCCATTGCTCTTGGGCAGAGGATGACCTTCAAACCCTCCACAGCCTCACTAATCCTTCCAATTGCACGCTAGAAATGTTAACCTATTTTATGTCCTGCTGGGCTTAGGCCATGATCAAAACTGAGGCTTTAAAAATTGGTTTTAGATGTTTAAACAAGACGAGCATCTGCAAGTTTGTTTTAATGGCTAGATAATTCCAATGTTTCCAATCACTGTTCCAACCCTCACCCCAGCCCCAAACTCTTAAGACCCTTGCCCTTGTCCAAGGACATCTGGGGAATATCAGCCCAAAAGATGAACGCAGGAGCAATGTAGAAGCAGCTGAAAGCACACCGCTTATTGCAGTAAGTGCACGTACAAGAACCCTGGAAGAAAAACCACTGTGTATGATTGCTTCTTTAAGCCAGATCAGTTCTTAAGTGTGCAAGAGTAATGTCTGTAATTGCTATCAACTTCCGGGAAATCTTCCTAGGAATCGGTTGTTGGGGAAAAATTCTGGAAAGTGTTTCCTGGGATGCATATTCCTGTTCATTTCCACAGTTTCAAAAATCTCAATATACTTATTTGGATGACATTAGGTGAGATACTTAAGGAAGTTTCCCTCCTTATTGGCTGTGGGACTCCCCAAAAAGTGTATAGACTCAGGGACCCACCACACTTCCAAGGGGTGGGGATGTATTTCAGATGCTGAGACCACCTGTGTGCATATGTCTTTTTTTTAATAGCCCCACAAAGTGCAATTCCTTTTGCAATATTCCCCACAGGGCCTTCAAAACAAAGTTCCCACCTGCTCTTCATACTGTCACTGGTTTGTACGTGTTTCTAGATAATGCAGTTTCTGCATTTTTGTTATGTGATCCAGAAAAAAATCTGCATTACTGAATGCCAAGATAAGGGTAAATATATATATACATTCTGTAGGTTCCTTTTTCTGTCCCATATCTGAGCACGCACCCTGGAGCACTTGAGTAACCCCTACACAGCCTAAGGGGAGAGAACAGTGGGGTCCAAGGAATTCAGCTCCTATACGATGGGTGAAGTGGCTTTACAGAGACTGTAAAAATGAATTCACCTTCTTTTTATTTCTATCTTCTTTTTTATCACCCATCCACACAAATAAAGAGAGAGAGGACATAGACGGACACAAATACCCAAGCACACCGTTAGCAGAGAGATCACTTTGACGAACGTCTCTCGCAACATATACATTTGCAGACCAGTCCTGCTTCCACTGACATCTCCTGTAATGTCCTAATCAGCCTAAAGGTATGGAAATACATGAAATCACCTGCAATAACTAACTAAAATGCAGTAGAAAATTTTAAAAACTCCAAATTCCTTCAGGTGCTCTTGGATGTAAAATTTGGCAAGGGAATAGAATAGAAGCCCACGTCCATTTTTCTTCCCTGATCCGCACTCACTGGCTTCAGCATAAGTGAAAGCTGTTTAAATGTATTGATTGAGGGAGCAAGTCAGCCCTGGGCCGTTTAGAAGGTGTATGCTCCGCTCGCATCCTACAGAAGCTTCGGCGAGGACTCTGCTTTTTGCTGGACATCACCACATGAGTGAATGTTACTTTTTCAGGGGAAGAAAGCAAACCAGCCTTTTCTGAAGAGCAGAGCTGCGTTGCAGCAGCAGCAGGACCGCTTCTGCTAGCACAAGCTAGTCTGAATGCAGCGGTCCCCATTTAACGCACCCGTATTAACCCTCGCACAGGCACGCAGATACAGTCGCTGCCTGCAAAGGCACCTGTGCTGCTTTCCTTTACTTTACACAGGGGTTAGGGATAATCTAAGCACAGATTACATATGTGATGAGCTAATTTTGCTGCCTCTCTCTGGTTTATTTCATGACAGGGCAGCTGCAGAAGTCAGGATGGGTATCTGAAGTGTGGCGGTGCTCAGCGTAAGTTCTCACTCCAACCTGGATTCGCAATCAGTGCAGAGAGCCCTGCTCAGTAATCTGCTTGTAAAGGCTGCCTCTCCACCTTCCCATCCCCAATCCAGGAGCCTATTAAATTAATGAGACAGAAGTCGGCGCAACAGCAGTCAACATGTTATTGGTGTACAGCACTGGTGCTGTTACAATGTGCCTGTTTTTTCTCCTGGGATGTTTAATTTCCGCTTCTCAAATGAGCTGCAAAGCTGTGAAGCCTGGCAGTGTTCTTTCTAGACACTCTGTGATGCAGATAATGAGGGTACTGATAGGTGCCTAGGAGACTGTGATGGCTCTAAGCACAGCTATGGTCTGATAATGCTTTATGCCAGTAGTGTCACAGCGGAACCACTATCATCCCTCAAGGAATGGTTCATCTTTATGTGTAATACAGCAGCTGTCACCTAAATGGCTAATGGGGAAGCAAAGTAGAACCTTAGTGCTAGTAATCTTTGTCACTTAATAATTTTAAAGGTATCAGACTTCAGTAGCTCCTGCAAGTTCCAATAAAAAGTGCACTTGCCTTTTTTTTTTTATTTTGTTTGCCGTGGATTAAATGTAAATTGAGAAATCTGTGATGCAGCTCCGTGCAGATCTAATTTAGTATAATTTGAATAGCCAAGTAATTAAAATGTATTATAGGTATAAGATGCTGGGATGGTGGAGTGTCTGCATTTAAGAGGAAGATTTATTGGGCTCACTGCATCCACAGTGAACCTTCTACAACCGCATTAGCCAACATCTGTCGGAAAATGTCGAGACGCAGGGCATAAGACGTATCCTCGCGGAGTCTATGTCTGCACATATTTCAACAACAGGCTAAGAATATAGAGCAACATTTGCAAAATAAGCTGCTCGGGAAGAAGGTGCGTACCTCTGTGTGCCATATTCAACTAAATTAGTAGGTTGCACGGAGTGTATACATGTGTGTACAAAATATATGTGTGTCTACATACATGCATGCAAGGTAGCATAGGTGAACGGGTACATTTTGTGTTGTATGTGCGTGCAGGGAGAGAGGAAAAACACACAAATACGCAAAGGTGCTTCTGTAGGCTTTTTCCCAATTAATGCTGGTTTCCCACAGTGCAGTTGCATTCAATTTATGAAGGCAGGTAATGATAATAATTAATAGGGCAGTTGACACACATGATGTGAGTATTGACATTGTGCTATTAGTGTTTCCTGGAAGATTATTTTGTTTGTTTTTGCTTAAGTGCTCAAGATTAGAGCCAGTGATTTAGTAGGTTAGAGCACCGGCTTCTCAAGAGGAGCCAAGCTCATTTCAATCACACCTTCAGACAGCCTGATAATCTTTGGGGAGTTAACACACTTAGGCTGGTGAAGGTTAAGAGGAGAGCGGTGCTGGGACGTGTATGTCCAGTAATTGTCCAGGGGATGAGTTACAGATCCAGACAGCCCACAATTCAATCTGCCCCCGGCGCTACAAACGCTGAGAGGATAAATCAAAGGGCATTTCTCTGGATTCGAGGGAGGAAAGAGGGGCTACAGAACCATTTTCTCAGCGCCGGTGAAGTAGCAGGATTGCTACAGCAACGTCAGGAAAAGCGAGCGATAGGAGAGGGATCATTACAACACAGATTACCATGACCTTCACTGAATATTTAAGGGAATGTACCGAGTGGAAAACATCAGCAATTTGGAGCACTATGGCGAGCGGTGAGCTGAATTTCCTGCCTGCTAGGCTGCTCGCCTGCATTTGTTATTATCCTTTTGTCTGCTGTGGAGGGCCCGCAGGTCAGGTGCGGGCAGCCACGAGCCTGCTTCCAGCTTGGCCCCCGTGCGCCAGCGCTGCCGGCAAAGGTGCCCAGCCCTTCCCCATGGCTGCCGCCTCGCCTGTGGCCTGGGCACGGGGGACCCTGGCCACGTAGCTATGGCCGAGGAATACAAGCATGCAGGGCAAGGGTTGTCTTCTTGCTGCGTATTCAAATCAAATCAAATCAAATCATAAGTTTGGAAAAGACCTCTAAGATCATCAAGTCCAACAGTCAACCCAACACCACCATGCCCACTAAACCATGTCCTGAAGTACCACATCTACGCGTTTTTTGAACACCTCCAGGGATGGTGACTCCACCACTTCCCTAGGCAGCCTGTTCCAATGCCTGACAACGCCTTCAGTAAAGAAATTTTTCCTAATATCCAATCTAAATCTCCCCTGGTGCAACTTGAGGCCATTTCATCTCGTCCTATCTCCAGCCACCTGACAGAAGAGACCAGCACCCACCTCACCACAACCACCTCTCAGGTAGTTGTAGAGAGCAATAAGGTCTCCCCTCAGCCTCCTTTTCTCCAGACTAAACAACCCCAGCTCCCTCAGCCGCTCCTCATAAGACTTGTGCTCCAGGCCCTTCACCAGCTTCGTTGCCCTTCATACTGCATTGGCAGCAAAGAGGACCTTGGACCATGGCTGGTCTCTTAGGCACGACCTAGGGTATACAGACAGCCAGAGTGGCGGTGATGGAGAAAGCAGCAAGTGAGAAATTAGTGGCTACCATCTAGACTAGGGAGACAGTGGGCAATTTCAGAGGGGACGGGGTAAACAGACAGGTCAGTGGCACACAAAATCCAATTTTAACAAATGCAAAACAATATACTTTAAAAGAAGTATTTGTACTACTCGTGTGCGTTGCTGGGTTCTAAATTAGCCTCGGTAAGCAACAAAAGAGATCTGACTGCTCTTTTGGGGACAGGCTGAGGAACGGGGGCAGTGCAAATCTGTGCTCAAGGTGTGAAGTGCAAAGGACAAAAAGAAACAATAATGCAGACCTTACGATATAACTGTGGTTTTTTGGACTCCCCTGGACACCGCCACCCTTCCTCTGGACTGGAAGATGCATAAAAATATAATTTTATATTTTAAAATTATTGAAAATATGTACTTAAAATATTTACTTTTTAAAAAAAAGTGCACCTGGAGTTTTCCAGAGGAAGATGATTACCATGGTTATGATGGTTACCTTATAGAGAAAATGAGCACAAGAGGAGGGCATGTTCACAGAACAACAAAGATGAAAAGAAGTGCTGTTGTTAACACTTGTCCATAAATTGCAAACATGAGTATGCTTGGTTTTGTAAAAAGACCCTATGATTACGAAGGATAGAGATAGGCCTTTTTTTTTCCCTACTGCGTAACAAATTCTTGGAGTTCCCTTCCCCAGGACGTCTCTGAAGGAAGGATGTACAAGACCTGACCGAGGCCTTGTCCTGTGGGTGGAAATTGAGAACATCCACAGGGCTCTCGCCTGAGGTGGAAGGATAATCCTG
Organism: Harpia harpyja; assembly: GCF_026419915.1. Taxonomy (NCBI): domain Eukaryota; kingdom Metazoa; phylum Chordata; class Aves; order Accipitriformes; family Accipitridae; genus Harpia; species Harpia harpyja. Next base: position 6,637,228 of record NC_068940.1, read on the forward strand.
AAGGACATCTACACTTCTGCTTTGAGTGACACTGCTACATTAGTGCTCAGAAAGATATTTCAGCAGTAGATCTTGCAGCTATCCGCTACGGTGCTTCACACAGCTTCCAGTAAATCTCCAGGTGCTGTTGGAAAGGAAACCTGGCCTGGAGATGCCAGAGGTCTTATTCAATATAATGATGATTTTTCTTCACTTCTGTCACAGTCAGGACATGTGTCTTGTGACGTGTCCTTGACATCGGTGTTGGGATGCCTCTTCACACCTCGCTTGACAGAGGTAGACACGTTGGCAAACAAAGAAACTTGGAAGACTTCAGCATGCCCGGGAGAGGTGACCTCTAGGCAGGGCTTGCTCAAATGGGGGGGGCACCTTGACACCAGTATCGTTAAAGGGTCACATCCTGCTCAGATGAGAAAATCTCCCACCTAGTTTCTCAATCTGGCTGAAGACCACCTTATGGCATCCCCCGCAGCTGGACCACCTGATCCGTATGCTGCAAAGGGCCACTGGCCACACACCACTTCGCCATATGCCGGGACTGGGCGGTGCAGGGATTTTTGTGCCATATCCTTTCTCCCAGGCCTGCTATTCCCCTCCTTTATTCCTTCTTTCTCGAAAAGAGGGAGTTTGCAGCCTCTGGGGAGTCGCCAGCTCTATTTCCCACACTTGGCAGATAGGAGGACACTTAAATAGGATACCGCAGTGTGTGCTTGTATTTCCTATTAAATTGGAGGTATGAATTTATATTTCCAAAACCACAGGGTAACTATGTGCCTGGGGCACATCTTCAGAAATGTGAATCATTGCGGTCCCCTCTCTTGGATGTTTTTGCCTTCACGTAGCAGGCAGCAGAGCAGGCAGAGGAAGGAAGCTGCCCCCCTCTCACCCGGGCAGCCAGCACGTCTCGGTTTCAGCCCAGTCCATCCCAGCTTGTCTTTTCAGCATCTTTGAAGAAGAGATGATAATACTTTCTGCCTTTCTAAAATACGTGTATAAAGAGAGATTTGAAAGGAAAGGGAGTGTTTTTTATTAGATTGACTGATTTAACTGGAAAAAGATTCAGACACAGAGCCTTTCTTCAGGCCTGACGTGGAAAGCCATTTTGCAGCCTTTGCTTCAAACCTGAGAAAAAGATTGTGTGCCCAAAAAGCTTGTCTGCTTTTTCCAGCTGCATCTGCTGCTCTAATAAGAGATACCACCTCTCCCGACGAACCTTGCCTCACTTACGTCCTTCATCTCTCGTAGCTACACCAGCACTTCTGCAACTGGAATTAGTTTTTCCACATGTAAATCCTGGCTATTCACTGGAACATCATTAATCATGCTGAATTGTTGTGGTATGCATACATATGTAAAGCATAAACTCCTGACGAGTTCTCCTGCAGTTTAGCATTAATTAATGTCCACTTAGTATAAAATGTGACCTCGTATTTTAGGTCAGCACTTCATTTTTAATGTAAACTGTAAACACAGTGCGCAGAAAAAAATGGAGGATATGATTTTCCTGCAGTATCTCTTTGACATATTTACATAAAATATAAAGTTAATATATCATTGGGCATCAGATTTTTTTTCAGCTGTGTGTGCTGTGCAATACATACAGCTCTGTGATACTTGTAGGGCTTTTATTTCCACAGCAGAGTAAACTGTGAGAAATCGCTACCTGCAATTCAATAAAGTATATTTTAAATGTTTTCATTCCACCAAGTATCAGCTGATGCACCTCTTATTAGTATAAATAGCATAGATTAGTGTCAGGCATTTTCAACAGTGAAGAAATTACAGAAGCCTGCATGGCTCATTAGGCTCTTGTTGCATGTTAAAGAGGGCCAGACCTTATTATTAAGAGGAAAAGAGGGAAAAAAAGAGAGTATAATGGGAAAAGTATAAAATAGCTTTTTTAAAAAAGAAAGCTTTCTGGTTTGGAGAAAAATAAAAGCATCAATTAACCTCTTCCAGGCTCTGAACACTTTCTAAAGTCATCTTAGCTTTGTTTCTACAGGATATAAAAGTTACATATAAAGGTTTCAAGCAGAGAAAAACGGCTCACAATCACACCGCACCATCAAGAAGGTTTTTTGATGATGAAATGTGTTACACTGTTCATGTGGGTCACAGTTTACGTCCTGCTTCAGGAAAGCATCACTGTTTAAGTTAGGACGTACACCCACATTTGAGTTGAAGCTCTTGCTTATGTCCCACTGGAGTGAATATAATTTAAGCATCCATTCCCAGTTAAGCACCTGGTCTAAGCACATCCTGAGGAGAGGGACAGATTTAAAATACATTTGAGAGCTTATCATAATTGGGGCCTTAATCACACGGGTCCTGAACCTGCAGAGACAGACACATCAGCACTTCGCACAGTCGGTCCTGCCAGCTTCTTGCAGGCTGCACGTGAGGAAAATACAGGTGTGTGCAGAAACGCATCTTTGTGAGATGGAGGCTGTAGTACTCACTGTTTCCCCAGCTGACAGTGGGCAAGGGGCAGCTCTTGCTCACATTTTCCTTTTCTTTGCCTGTGATTTGCTTGGGTGCCAAAGATGGTCTTGCTGCTGGTGTTGTTGCTTAGGAAGGGGAGAAGGGGATGTGGAAGAGCTCCTCCCAGAAACGGTAGTCAAAAGCCTGCTCTCCTTGGGGCAGCCTCCCCTTTGATGCAACAAAATTCAGTCTTGCTCTTGGTGCTGAGAGACCTTGAGCCTGTCGTGCTCCTTCCCACACACTCGGCAGTTGGCGTTGCAGAAGCAACACGGCAGAGTCCAGTCACCTGCTGGTGTTGCATGAGCAGAGAGTGATCTGCTGTTTCTTCAGGCTTGTATTTCTGGGTTTCATTTGTTTTTCCAAGCCAGCTTGCTATTTATTGTCACGGCTGCCAGAACACACACACTTATGTCAGGCTTGTCCTAAGGAAGGAGTATGTGGCAGCCACCATTTTGGCAGAAAATAGATAAATATAAATGAGTCTGAAAATCATAGTCCCAGGCAAATTAAGTTAAATATGCAATTTTTCTAGTCTTTCTTCTCTAGGACCCACGTGCCCCATGACGTGAGCACAACTGGGAACACATTGTGCACCTTGGCCAAAGAGGTCCAGGTTTTCAGCTACTGCATTAGTGGGGTGGAGCTGCTGCCAATCTGAAGCTTAAATCAGAGCTAAGTTAGTGAGCTACTTCCAATGCCAAGCACCACAGATCAGCGTATTGAGTTTTTTGCAATTTTTTCCCTGTGTGATTAGCATTTTACTTGAGTCTGAGACATTAATCAATAAAAGCAATACCCTGTAAACAGCGTAAAATGAAAAAGCAAGTGCTGCATTTTAATAATATAAATAGAAGACTGTGTGGCATGAGGGGCCAAGGCAGAGCCTGCAATCTGAATACCATCAAAGTTAAAAGAATTGAAGGCAAAGGAAATTTTCAAGGCTGATTGCACACAGATGGAAAAAAAAAGTAAAGAAAGATAAAATATTGAACACTGGTTAGTGTGGGGGTTGTGTCTGAAATATTTTATTTCGCTGTTTTTTTAAAAATTTTGTCCTTGCTGCTGTCAATTTTAAGGGCAGAGAAGAAAAGAGAGGGGAGGGGGAACCCCACCCCTGGACTCAATAAAATAAGTAGAGCAACATAGAAAAATATTTCACACATTGCTGTTAAAGCAGGGCCAAGTTCTTAATAACAACTCCACTTCACAGTTTTTATTCTTTAAAGAACACTGTCGTAGTGGTTACTGGAAAAAAAAAAAAATCAAAATTTATCTCATTGTATGTGGTACAAAATATCATGCTGGAAGCCTGAAAATAATAGCCAGCTGCTGTTCAGTGCTCTTCATCGACAGAGCTCAAGTGCTCTGGGAAGCTGGTGAGTATTGGCTTTTGGGCAGAAAGCACCGAGGCCGTACCCCGGTGCCGGCGAGGCTGGGGGGGAAGCCAGCATGAAAGTCAACATCACCCACCGGCTCCTTTCACGCTGTATGCAACAGGTCATGCTGTCAAGCAAAGCCATTCGATGTATTTCCTGACAAAGAACCCCAAAACCAGTGGCAGACCATCAGCGTAGCGTGGTCAGGCCACTGGGACCAGAGCTGGGGGACCATGGGGGAGACTGGGCTGTCCCTCCAGCCAGCTCATGGCTCCACAGCTGACCAAGCTTCTAGTGAGTCAGGATCTGCCTGGTGGTGGCTTATCCCATTGGGGTGGCATCCTAAATGTTTAAAACCATGATACCATGTGGTAGCATGATTGCATCGCCCATAGCTAAGTCATACGGCTTCACCAAGAATTTTTTTTTTTTTTTTCCTCAGTGACGGCTTACTTTATGCACTGCATTTCTTACTGAGCAGCAGTTAACGTTAACTTCGTTGTTTACTTCCTTATTTTTGCCCTCTTGGCTTCCCTTCCTCCCTTTCCCCATCCTTCGTATTCTCAGCGGTGTTGCCACAAGTTGGGGAACAGCTTTTATTCATGAACTGCTTTATTCATTAGCTTCTTCTAGAGCTGCAGCAATTAGCAGGGTGAGCTCTCAACATTTGTCTTCTGTAGGCCGCACACAAACGCTCGCCAGTTGGTTATGCTTTTTCTTTGCAGCAAAAGACTAGGTTTTGATTTAAGAAGAGATTTAGAATAACAAAGGCAAGGAGAGAAAATCCTGAGCTGCATAAAGCCCCTCGGAGTCCCCTCTTAAAAGGGAAGGGTCCAGATGCCTGAATTTCCTTGTGCTGCAGCCTCCAGAAGATCCTGCCCTAACTCTGCTGAAGCTGGTTGCTACCTACCTTGCTCCTTCTCCTCACAAGGAGCCTGGGATCGTAATGCTTTCCGTCACAGGGTTAGAAAGTGTTTTTTCCATATGAGATAACCTGGCTGGTTTTTGACTGTTTCTAATCTGTAGACTCATAAAAACTTCCTAGTGGAGAAAGAGTGTCTTCTCCAGCAAACTGAAGTTCCCAAACAGCAAGCTTTGTCTCCTTTAGTGAACCCTTTAGGAGCAACAAGTGGACCCCAAGAAGTCTGCAGAAGATGATGTTAAAAGCCACCAAGCTAGAGAGGTAGCAATGAAAAAGCCTGATTTCTGAAAAACCCCTGGGCAACTCTGTGGTTTACTAAATGGAAAAGTGTGGCTGCCTGTTGATTTCTCTCTTGGAAATGCAAGGAAGCAACCGTGGGTCTTGGGGTGACTTGCTGACAGACTTCTTTCCTCTTCCTCCTCTGCTTGCTCCAAGTTTTGCCTGTTCTTTAGAAGATGTTTGTGCTGCTCATTACTTAAGCGTGATAAAAATGTTTGCTACTACACAAAAAAACTAATAAAAGGACATGGTAGGCAATGCCTTGCCTACAAAAAGTGACACGCTATTAGTTTGATCCTACAACACGGGTGTAAGGATGCAGCTGCAACGTTCAGACTATAGGACTGAGGTGAAAAATAATAGCAGAGCAGATGTGTTTCCCTGCACAGCATGGAATAAAAAGAAACATCTGGCCCTTGGCCCCTAAAGGATATTTCTCACAGAGAAGAGTAAATTAAGGGTGCATTGAAGATGTAGGGACTCAGCTAAAGGGAACTGCTGCCTTAGTAACTACCTCTAACCCAGCTTCCAATGCATAATGCCATTTAAAATATAGGGCAAAAATAACTGTTGTAAGATACGTGCAACCAAGTACAGACATCAAAGTATCCGCAAAATATATGCTGCTATTTTGTCCAAACAAATAAGTAAACAAACAAAGGAAATATTTTTAAACACTAAACATACACCAGTTATATTGCTGCAGGATAAAACATGGGCTTTTTTTAAAATCTATTGAGTCATAAATCTCTGTATTTCCCTTTGTGTTTGATCTCATATATTACTTGGAGTTTCTAAAATGATAACAAGGCATGCATTAAAAATATTTCTCTTATTGTTACATTTCAAGCACGTTTACTGTTAGCTGCTTAGCTTCATTATGTATCATAGTCTGAATCTACAAATCAAGTATAATTAGACTTAGAGAACTGATTGGATTTCTAATTAAGCTACATTGGAAACAACAATGCACAATCAGTAAATATTCTGACTAGGTACATTTTAAAGAGCAACTCTTGGGCTTTTTGCTGATGACTAGACACCAGTGTCATTAAATTTGTTGGTGGCAAGCAAATTTTAAAGCTAAAATAGAGGCAATTAGTAAAGATCTTGAAATATTTAATCACGTTTGTCCAATTAGTGTGCAATTAGGCAATGGTGTGGCGTGGGACAAACATTCTGCTTCAGTGTTTGGTAGAGAAGGATCCCTTTGAAATTTTGCTATTTAGTTTATTGATATATAAAAAGGAAGTTATGGTTGTAATTTCCAATTTAAAAAAATACTGTGCAGATGGTCTGACTATATATTTAACAATGTTAAACAAAACTAAACAAGGGAAGCATGTTACCTGAAATTACACAGCTGTGATCAGTGAATAAGCTCCAGATCACATTAGATTACAGCTGTGGGCATCTTGATCACAGAAAGTGCCAGGTAGTTATGCTGGTAAAATCAAAGCTATGTAAGTTGGCCTGTCACATCTCGAGATGGTGTGATTATTTTGTCCTTGACGAAAAATACACTTTTTTCTTTGAGCTTCGCCTGGTTGTTTTGCATTCCTTCCATGAAGCCTTACGTTGGCAAGTTCACTGTGGAAAGTCAAGTGGTAGCTTTTCATGAATAAGCCACTTAAGTGTTATTTTGACTTCCCTTCAACTTGGGGATCTGACTGCCTTTCTGGCAAATTTTAGGCTCTCTTTTAAAATCGATCACGACACTTATTAGTTGACGTGCAGAACTTCAACGTAATGTTTTGGCTGGCTTGTTGAAAATGTCTGCTCTTGTGCATTTCAGCGTGCAACCCTGCACTGAAAGTGTCATCGTATAGATATTTTATCGAATCGGTTTGCTCTGCGTGGCCACGTGCAGATAGTCAAGGAAACAGCACCAGGGAACGTCCCCAGGTGCTCGAGCTCAATTTTCCAGATTGTTAAATTGTTAGAGTGGTCCCTAGCATGGTTCTGGCTTGGGTCAAGTACGACTCTCCCCAGCCATCCCTGGACACAGCTCAGGTGTTAACACCGGCCAGGGACCGTTCCCAACAGGCATTTGGGGAGGGAAGGAGGATTAGGAGAATGGATGAGGGCCATCTTGTGCCAGCTGGCCTCCACATCAAAGCACATTTAACCTTCTACTGTCAATAATCCCTGTGGGTTCACAAGGAGTGAATCCGAGGGAAGGCGTCCAACAGGACTAACTAGGGATGATGTGGACACCAGCCTGGGCCCCTGAGTTCTCCACCGCAAAGGCCGTCTCATTTCCACCTCGTATTCAATATGGACTAAGAAACAAGAAGAGACTCTTTCATCCCCCAGCGATCATAAAAGAAAGAGATTTGGTTTAGCTGTTGTTTGGATTTGATTACCAGATAATTAATTTTTTGTCAGAGAAAAAAATAATAGGTAATCAAATCTTAAAATATCTTTCTATATATTTCTGGTAAATGCTATCTTTTCTGCAATGCTGTTAAGCCATTGTGGGTTTAAATATTGTCAACTTTACTGTCACATCTGAGAAATCTTTGTTTGATTTCACTGTTGAAAAAAATGCTGCAATAAAGCAAATAATACTTCCTAGCAATGCTATGCTTTTTTTTTTTTTTTTCCTTTGATAGACGCAGACCTGGAAATTCAAAGTAGAGAGTTTTGCCTTGCAATCAGGTTGGTGCCTGTGAGAATTTTACAAACACGGTTGTATTCATTTCTTGAGCAACATTAAATCAAAACAAAATATTTTTTAACTGAAAAGAGAAATGATGCTAAGAGGAATATTGTATGGGAGAGAAATGAGACAGGTAGAAAAGCAGATACTAGATAATTACACAGACCTTCATTTATTCCTTGACCATAGGCAAAATTCACCTGGATTGAAGGCTAGATTTTGACCCTTTGATATTCAAAGGTTAAAAGGAAAGTTTTTCAGGTTCACTACTTCCCACATCTTAGGGAGAGTTTGCATCAGGTTTTCCTGAGTGCTTTCTCTCGAGCAGAAGAGAGGCCAGCGCTCTCCTGGGGGGTCGGGAGTCCATCAGCCCTCCCATGCAGCACAGGCATTGCTTTAAAGCCCCTGTAAACCTGACTGCGGGGGGAGAGATTTTGAGCCCTGTTGTGAAGCGAACCTTGCAGTACATGAACCACTCAAGCTTTTAATTATGATTATGTTGCAAATAAGAATAATTGATAATAACAACAGTTGTTGCTGTTGTTTTTACAAATACATACATGATGTCCTTAATCATAATTTTTGGTTACGCTTATGTTTATAGATATGCCCTGATTCACAGAAGAGTCAGGTTTCTATGGATGTAAAATAGAAGAGCTGCAGGTCTTCAATATGTTGGCAAATTGGCTGCCAAATCCTATATGGAAACAAGATGCGAAAGCAGTATTTCACGGCCTCTGCCTCACCGCATCTTTGTTCAAGTAAGAGATCAGGAAACCCAATCAATAGGCTGAACGCCAGAAGATTGAATAGCCAGCTGCAGAGGCAGCGCAAGAGAAGATGTACCTCTTACATTTAATGCCTTGTGAAAATCACACAGGCCCCTGTAGGGGTTAATCAAACATTTACTGCTCTGACTTACAATATTCTTTAGTCCCCAGAAGAAAATGGTACCTTTCACAGCTTTTAAACATCTAGGAAAAAAGAAAGAAACTGCATCTCTAGTTGTAGAAAGTTAGCAAGCCTAGCTTTAAGCTGTGCTTCAGTGTGAGTACTTGTGTGCTTATATCCAGGATTGTGTGCTGAACCTTCACAAACTGGGACCTCAACCCTCGGGCTTATATGGTCATATGCATGTATCTATGTATATATTTGTACACATATACATGAGTATCCGTATATGTGTATACATACACTGTACGTGTATAGGAATTGAGAACTTCAAAAAGGAAAAGAACATTTGGGAAATTCAGAAAAGGAAACCCCTGTTTATTTGATAATGGAAACAAAACCAGCACTTGAATAGCAATTCATACACTGCTGTCAAAGCAAGCTCTGGGTGGATGCACAGACCTGCAGGTTCTCTGTAGTCTCTGAATTCCTCCCGGTGTTGTCTTTATCAAAGAGGTAAACGTAGGTTTGAAAAAAATTGCTTTGATGTGCAAGACATCACAGAACTGCAGCTCCAGCTCCATTCATTGCAAATAGAGTTAATTATTTAAGTCTCTCAGGCAACTGTACAGATTCCCCATAAAGGGAAAAATAACGGGAATGTGGAAATAAAACCCCCAACAATGTGTATTATGCTGGCTTCTGGAGTCTTTCCTTCCAGTTTTCATGCCTTGATTCTGTGAAATGATATTAGGCTTGGGCTCATGCGTCGACAGCCTCAGATGGGCAGTCGCTCCTAACCGAAGCAATACCTGTATTCTTGCCAGACTCCTCCGTCCCCGGCTGCGAGAGCGAAGAGGGGCATCGGTGAGAGGCACTGAAGGCTCGTCACCTGCCTTTTGGCCTTGAGACATCCCTTTTGGCTCACCTTAGCTTTTGCTCCAGCCCTTGCAGCATATCTCAGAGCTGGCGGGGTGGACCACACACCCACGGCATCCCGGAGGGATGGGGCAGCTCTGGCGCAGTGCTACCGGGGCACTGCGGGCTGAGCTGGGCTCATCCCCGGGGCAACATCCCCCGTGGAAGTGTTCCTGCAGGGGAATGGGAAAGGCAGGCGGGAGCTGGGGGCAGAAAGAAAGGGGGAATTGAGCCCCGTCACCCGTACAGCGGCCAGGGGACACGCCAGCCAGGCACTTTCCTATGACAGTGGCGGGGACACTGTTTCCCCACCTCCCCTCTGTACCGTCGTAAACCATGCGAATGTGTAGAAAGGGTCTGTGAAATTAATTATATACTGTGAGTGCTTGGTAACCAAATGAATTGTAAATTGTACATTATTAAAACAGCATCAGAGCACCGACTGATCTATTATTCTTTAGGGAAATGTATGAAGATAAGAGCTTTATATGCTTTAGGGGTCTTTCCAGCCACCACACAGCCAGCTTTGTAAGAAAAAATGTGGCAATATTTTGTTACTGTCTGAGTTGCAACTGACACAATACTGTATTGTTTATTTTTATTACTTTGTCTCATATTTAATATATATGAGATAGTATACAGTACCAGTGACATATACATGCCCAGTCCCCTTCTGTTTATCCTGTTTCAGCTGGTATTCGGGATTAATCACCCTCACTTCTGTGTCAAAAAAAATCTGTAGGTGCAGAAAAATGAGATAAATATGAAGCAGCATGCCCTTTCGCACAAATCATGTAACTAACAAGATGCACAGCTATTGTTAGCCTGATCATTTTGCCTGCATATTGCTCCTTGCTGCCTACCTGTCCTTTAGCTTCTGAGAACTGTAAGAGGGCTTGGCGGGGAGCTGTATGTTCAGAAAAAAAAGTGTTAAATAATAACAGGGAAGAAAAAGGCTATATGGGTTTAGCTCGCATGCATGTTTTTCTTCTTCTCTTCCCCGATGCATGACCCCCTTCACATTCCTCTCATGCAGTATCTGATATTCAGGAGACCCGGTTCTCACATGCGCTGGCATCTTGTGGACTACTACTGAACAAAAACCGCGTGCCCTCCCTCCTAGGGATGCTCATTTTCTGTATGACTCCTCATAGGCAGCCCCCCCGACACATGATGTGTCCTTGTCACCCCTTGCCTCCAGCAGAAAGAGGTGTTAAGCAGGGGTGTGTATGGGAGAAAGAGAGCGCATTTTTTTTAATGCCCCTATTGAAGAAAGAGAGGCGGTAGCTACTCCAGCATAGCTTTTCCCACAAGGTCTCCATTATATTCCCTCTTTGAAGGAAGATGCATGCCCTATCCATGCAGCTGTTTGCCAGTGAAGAGGAAAAACAGCCGGAGAAACATCCTCCCCCCCTCCGGCTGGAGACACACTGCCCGACTAAGCTGCTCAAGGCAGAGACATGTTGGTTTCTATAGCCACCACATGAGTGGTCCCATACCAACAGGCAAACTTTGGGGATTACTATACACTAGAGTAACCCTAAATGTTTCTTTTCTGGTGCAGAGGACCAGCAGCAGCCAGTCACATCCTCTTTCCTTCAGAGGAGGCCTATCAGAAAAAAAAGTTTTCCTCCGACCAGAAGACCCAGATGGGCATTCAGCAAAACTCGCAACTCAAATAGTCAAAGAAATTATTGCACATTGAGCGAAGACTCATTTAAAGTAGTCCAAAGAATTTCAGGACTTGGTGTCCCCTCTGTTCAGGCACTGGAGACAATGTAATTTCCCTGGCTAAGATATTTCCATAACAAAGTAAGGCACTTTGCTCGTTTTCCAATTTTTCGAAAGAAAGAGGAGCTAATCTATATTTTAGAGAATTTGCATTCTTCGGAACAACTCTCCTAACTGTATTTAATAGTAGAAAATACGGTGCTGCCTTTCTCGTCATTCACCAGCCCCGCAGGAGTCTCCAGCATCTCTCAGGATGCTCCCTCGGCCGGGAGGTGTACTGCGCCCTGAAATTCAAGAGAGGGCAGCATTTTACTTAGGCTGCTTGAAAAGAAGGGGACGACTCCCAGGCGTGTAGAAGAATGTCAGCAAGTGAAAATCACTACTCACAAAATACACACATCGGTGTTCTGAAAAATTACGTCTAATGGAAGAAACGCTATGTTCCTAGGGCTTTATATTTACCAAAAAAAACCCCTCAAGCTCTTAATTAATCGATGATATTAATGAATACATCCCATCTATGTTCAAGGAATTTTTGCGTGGTCTGTCGTGCAGCCGTAATGCTGTCTCTGCAGCACACCGCAACGACTTTGTCACCAACTTTTGCACTGCGATAGCCAAATAATAATAGACTGATGCATCACGGGTAAATACCATGTATGAATGAAGTGTTAAACTGTGTCTGAGGTAATTAAAGAATCCACTGCTCTCTCATTAAAGTCCTGATTCAACGAAATTCTTCAAACTATGCCTAGGCTGTTATTTTTGATTACTTAAGTATCTGCTTAAAAACTGGCAAAGCCAATCCAAACCGAGGAGTAAGAGTTTTGTGATGTAACCCCCAAATATGTGTCTTCTAGCATGAAATAATCGAGCACGCAAAGAAAGATCAAAATGCTTATTTTAATCCAGAAGCCTGGACCTCTGTGATCAAAAGCATGCTCCTTTCAGCTGACCACGACTTACAGTCTGCTTGCGACGCATCCATCCAATGTTTGCTCTGCTTGTACAGCAGCACAGCATATACATTTATAAGGAAATTCTAAGGAACAAGATATATTTAAAGTACATGCTGGATCATAAAAAAATTAGAGGGCACCCAAGCATAATACAACACTTTCTTGTTTACCCCCTACCCAACATTTGGTGCAATGTTACCCTCCTGAAATAACCGTACCGTCAACACTGTCTCTGCCACGTTCAGCCAGGCTGCCTGAATCACTGAAGAGCCCAGGACAGGGCAAATACCCATTTTCCTTCTCTGTTTGCATCTAACAAATAACAGATGTTGCAGTATTGAAGACGCATACCTGATATGACTAACAAGGGATTTCTAAAATATTTGTCCTAAGATGACAGCCACCCTGCTATTAAGCATTTACTTAATGAAACCTGCACAGGCGAAATGTTGAAGTTGCAGCAATTCTGCTTAAGAAGGAGCAAGCTGCTTGAAATAAAGGTTTCTTCTGTGATCTCGGGCTAAATCTGCCTTACCAGAAGGATGCAGACCCATGCTTGAGGATACTTGCTTCCTACCCACCCTAAATACCCACTGAAGAATCCCTGAAGGAGCCTGTTGAACAGCCGCTCGCCCTGCTTTCCCTCGGGTGGCAGCCCCTGCCATGTGGCTGTCCCCGCGGTCCCCGAGATGTGCCAGCCGAACCCTTTCGCATCGGCTGGAGGGAATCTGGCACGGCATCTCTAAGCAAACCTGCCAGGAAGCGGGGTCAGCCCTTTGCAAATAAACCCTGCCTGATCTGAGTAACACAAATGGACGCCTGGAAGATTAATTCATCCCCTGTAATAATACAACTACTGTTTGCACAAAGCAGTGGCATGCAATAGTTTCTTATTAAAATACTCAGGATACGCATTAAGATCTCACTAACCGAAGTAGGGCTTAAGGACAGGAGAGAGTGCAAAATTTCCTTGCTTACAATTTGCCACTCTTTTATCAGATTTGATATAAAGCTACGAGCAGCGTTGTAAATGGACCAACGAGTTGTCTAATTGTCTAGAACACCCTCACATAATTTATATCATCTCAATTTCTGTTTTGTAACCTCTGTAGCTGTCTTCAGTGAATCATAGCAGATATCTCTACTCCGAGAGCATATCAGGGTATGATTTTTCCCTTTGTTTCCCCCTTTCCCACAACGGAAACATGCAAATTTCAGCAAGGTATGTACCTACTGCATTAATCCTTTCTAATGTGATTCCATTCAGCCTTTTAAAAGGAGAATCCAAAAGATTATTTTTACTGTTTCCATTCTCTATTGTGGCATACAGTTTTCTTGCTGAAAGGATATCCATCCAACTCTATACACACGTAGATGAATACACATTCGAATCATAGATACATATCAATATAACACACATCATAGACTGGAAATATATTATTAAAATTAACTGCATTACAGAGAATAGATGTACAGACAAAACTGCGGAGGTACTCGACTCTCCCTGTTCCAAGGTGCCTTAACGCTCGCCGCAAACCTGCCATCCCTTTGTAATGCAGTCCTGAGATACTTAATCTGCTTTCTCTCTTCCACCGATGTAAGTCAGCAGCAAAGTTGTCTGTGGAGGAGCGGAGTCTGGGGGATAATTGTGGCCTGGTGGGTTATCTATCTGTAGCTGTGTGCACAGTGGGTCTGCTCACCAAATTTTTAGCATGCGTATTTTCTCGGGCTCTTTTCCAGCAGGGAGTTAGAAAGCGAGAAACGACAAAACTGGTTTAATGCACCAGGTAAATCAGACCAGCTCATTGTGAAACCTATCACTGCACATGATTGTTATGATAATAAACGCGGGTGAGCTCTGGTTATTACATGCACAGCCCTGTACTAACTGCTCCCTACCGCTCGCCCGTTCTCTCACTTTAGCAACACCCCACACACCTGTTCAAATAATATTACTATTACCTTGTGTTGACACCACATCCACCCTTTCCTTTCATATAATAAGAGCTCCTGGTGAACTGTAAATGGAAAGCTTGCGGTAGCAGAAGCCGATTGTTTACCTGTCTCCAGTTTGTTGCCACAGATACTTGGTCGGGAGAAGGGAACAAAGATCAGTTTGACATCCTTGTTAAGCAGGATTTGCCCCCCACCTTACCCACAAAAGGTTACGAGTTGCTATTCAAGCCTGAGCTCCGCAGGTGTGCCATCACACCTGTCTGAAAGAAAACAAAATACGGTTTGTTTCAATATGGCTATTGCCCCAGCAAAATAAAGAAGACCTTGCCCTGCAACACAGACACAAGCATTTGTTTTAATATTTCAATGAATCCAAGCAAACACAGAATGATATCTCTGTTTATATTTAGCGTTCAAGCCAAACACAATATAAGTGCCCCCAGCAATCGATGGCAGTGAGCATCCGACCCTGCCGTACCCACTAAACTCAAGGCCAAATTCATGGCCAAACTCAACTCAAAACCCATCTTGCGACAGGAAAGAGGATTTTATAACTCTCCAGGTGTTTATGCCAGGCCCTAATCCCAAACCCACTGAGATGAACAGGAGACCAAGTCCAAAGCCAAGCTGGGGACAGATTTGGCCTCACGATTTATTTCCTTTAGTTTAGTTTCCAGTTTAGCCCTGCCGGAGCTGCTGCTGCTATTGAGTTGCATGTAACTCTTCACGTGGAGAGTTGTTGTGGTTTTAGAATAGGGGAAAGTTAAAAGCTGCAAGCTCTGATGCTGTTCTGCTTGGTGGAAGGCTGTGCCCAACTTCTTACGCCAGTGACAACAGTGTAGGTCTGGAGTAAATTGGTAAAAAAAGGTAAAACCTAGCTCCCAACTGAGGCCTGGACGAGGCATAACAGGATTTTGTCCATGCAGAGCACTGCAGAGCCCTAAATGTACCCATTCATTCATGTGAATTTGCCATTCGACATCTGCTGAAGGTGATGGAAAGACTTCGGTGGGCATTTGATCAAGAGCTGAGTCACTGGAGTTTCCAACGCTTTAGGTAGAAGCATTTTTCACCAAAAAGGGCTAACGAGAACAATTTGCCTGTTTTCCAGCTAAAGCAGTGCTCTATTTCTATTGCTTTGTATTCTTATTAGAAGCCTTATCAATAGCTGTTTCCATTACGGTTTAAACAGCTTTGTTTGTAGTCAGCTGTAAGAAGGCGTCTCTGCATTTAGAATAGGAAGTGTGGTAGATGCGTAGCGCCAGCTGGTTTGGAAAGTTTGTATACCGGGTTGCAACTTATGTAGAGAAATGTCCTTGAGGCTGGGAGCATATTTTATTTATTGTTTTATTTATTGCATATGTCGAGTAAATGGAATCCCAAATTATGAAGATGCAAAACACAGTGTGGGTATTTATCAGCACTGAATGTTTTTATGTGCTCCAAAACAACTTGGGGTTTCCCAGATGACTGTGAGCAGCTTGCTGGTTTTGAAGATCTAGCACCTTTGGAACTGAAGGGACATGCTGAATTTTAAGCACTTGGAAGGAGAATTAATTGCATGGACAGCAACATTTTCCCTTTTTTTTTTTTTTTTTGTATGCTCATCAATAGCAAATGATGAAGCCTCTGGAGGATATTAACACAAGTAAACTAAACGCACAAGTGGGACTGTTTAAACAAGGTGAGACAAAAGCCTTCATCCTACAAGCAAATGACTTTGATAGCAATTTTTTATGTTTCCACCTCTATTGTTGCAGACGTCTGCATTTAAATAGGAACTTTATCTTTCTCAGCCCAGGTTCTCCTCCTTCATTAGCCTGCACCGAGGTCGCAGGCCCTCTTATCTCGTGGGCTATTCCTGCGAGCGCCTGAGAGCTCGACGGGTTCCCCTTGCAGCTTTCTACTGAGGTGGGGATATAACTTCTGCATGCTCCCCCACCCTCTGGGAATAGAAAAGGCTTTGCCCTGGCTAATAGCTGCAGAGGCATGAAGTTATCTGTGTGCATGCCTTCACTTCCATGTGCCCTGCACCTTCACACCTGCCCCCGGCCGTGCTCACCGCCTGGCACGGAGCCCCCAGAGCTGCACCCCAGAAAAATCCCCCAAACCCTGTTGGCACTTGAAGCCTCGGGGCAGCTCACAAACCAGTGCTGCTATATTAGTTCCTGCTTACCTGGTGAGCCTGTCCTGTACATGGACCACGAAACTCCTTCCTCATTAAATCTGGAGAAGGCAATGTCATTTTGCACCGTTGCTTCCCCACCATCGCGATGCTCCTGGAGGGATCCCCCAGTCTCCGGACAGACGCAGCCAAAGTCAAAGGAAAATGCTTGGCCCGTGGCACCCTGTCCTCCTGCCCCTCTGAGGACAGGCTCTGCTCCCCTCCCAAACCCTCCCGAGGATTCCTCACGTGCACTGCAGCCCACACACATAACCCATTTGGGGCCCTGCGTGTTTCCAGGGCTGGCGGAGAAGGGAGAGGAGAAGAGGAAGGAGTCTTAAAAACCTGACCCGAAATGGATGCATTTAACAATCTCTTTCATTTGGACTACTCTTTCCTGTTTCCACGTTTTCACGGGGATCTTTTCAACCTGCTGAAAGGGCTGAGCAATATTAATTTTGAAATATTCTAAACGAGATATAGATGTTAGACTGCTACAAATATAGACACTGGCATCTCTGAATGAAGAGATAGCCTGTTGAATAAATAATACATATTAAAAAATGTCTGAATAGGAACTTACAGGGTAAACTATAACAGCTTCAAAGGAGCCATTGATCTATGGAGTACATAATATGCATGTTAAAAATCGTTGGAATATTTATTTACATGACACACGGCTCAGAAGAAGCCATTATGGTCCTTAAGTAAATTATACATGTTGCGAAAATTGTCGAAGTGCTTCTTTTACCAGAAACGAGTGTATCCTGTCAGTTGATAAACACATTATCTTTGGAAAAAAAAAAAAGGCAAGCAAACCCAAGGCTAAAAGAAGGTTAAAACAGAAAAGAAAAAAAAAAGGGGGGGGGGGGGGGAGAAAATAAAAACCAACCCTCGTATCATGTCAAAGTGTGTTCCATGCCCATCAAAGGAAGAAAAGCCCAAGCTGCCCTGCCCCGCATCCCGCTCAGCACTGCCGTCGCACTTGGCGCGGGGAGGGCTGCACGCCCAGGGCTCTTGCGGAGGGGCTGCTCCTGCCTCTCTGTGCCAAAGTCCTGGGCGCCAGCTCTTCTCCCGACAGGCCAAGAAATGACAAATGGGGACTAATTCGTTCCAGCCACCGCCGTGTCCTCTACTTTGAAATAAGCTGCCGGAAGAGCGTTCCGCTTTCCCTGCCCGTGTCCCTCTGAGCGTGGTGGGGGACAGCCGGGGTACCGCAGCCCACCGGCACTGTTCTCACCTTGGCGTACAGGGACGTGCTTTTTACGGCTATTCTTACAGGTCCTCAACTGCGTCAGAGCAGCTGAGCGCTGGTTGCAAACGGTCTCGCCTCCCCTCGCGTACTTTCAAGAGGGGCAAAACGGGGGGAAACATTGCCTTGCAATGCTTAGATTGCCCGGCAGCCAGGCCCATCGCTCACCGGCGTCTTTGCCGTGACTTCAGCTTTGTGCTTGTGCCCGAGCGCAGCGCTCAGCAGGGCTTGCACTGCTCCTTCCCCGATGCTCTGTGGGCGACACGGCTCTCTTTCAGCAGATGTTTTGCTGAGCAGGAGGGATGCCAACTTAGAAAATCCCCCCTCCAGTCCACGCTGCTCTGATCGC
Organism: Harpia harpyja; assembly: GCF_026419915.1. NCBI lineage: Eukaryota > Metazoa > Chordata > Aves > Accipitriformes > Accipitridae > Harpia > Harpia harpyja. Next base: position 6,655,168 of record NC_068940.1, read on the forward strand.
ACAGCAGTCTACGCCATAGCCTGACCCCTGCAAACATTTTTTCCAGGCCATGAAGGGGAAAAGGGTTTTTTGTCAAGGAGGCATGGCCAGGACGCGGTGGCCGAGAGACCGGCTCTGGTCCACGCGATGCTGGCGTTCGGCCGGCAGCCGAGGGCTGCGCAGCCCCGGGGTGCCGGGTCCCCAGCTCAGCTCAGATGTGCTCGAAGGGCTGGTGTGTGCGTGCCTGCTTTGGGCATTTGGGAAAGCAGGCTCTCCTGGTAGGCACAGCGTGCAAGTTTTGTCTTACACAGCAGTAAAGAGTAAAGGATGGATTTTCTAATGCAAGAGAGCAAGCAGTTGTATGGGGGGAATATATTTAGCCTGTGTTTTCAGATCACATGTTCTGGGACTGGAGAGCAAAGCGTTTTCAATACTGTTTTGGAAGCACGCTATTTAGTATTGCAAGCCTTACTATTGGAGAAGCCAGTGAATTGCGTTGCATCTACAACAATTACTTGTATTGCTTGTACAGTGGTTTCTTCTTTCCAACTGCTAAGGTTTTAGAAAAATGTGACTTCTGCAGCTACAAAAGCATTGAAAATACAAATAATAGTAAAGTGCTGCTCTGCATTTGCATAAACCTGTTTATCCTATACATGGTTTATTCATTAACTCTCAGAACAACCAGGAGGACAGCTATGGCATTCCTTCTGACCGCTTCGCTTGTGGCTGGAAATGCGACAACTGCCTAAAAGCAACACTACAGGGTTTAGAAAGTGAAAATAAATACCATTCCGGTGTGAAACAGTGGGGAAAATGTAGCTATCACCGCAAGAACTGGCAGTTGGCTTTTACGTGGAAAGCACACTTCCTATCATTTGGAAATTTCGGAGGGGAATCTCAACATCTGCAAGGACTGGGACCTCCGCACCGCAGCTCACCAAAAGGGACACGCAGCGTTAGCAGTATTCACCGCTGCGCTCTGCAGACAGCATACGAGTTAGGGACGGGAGAGACCTAGGTCCCTCGTCTGTTCCGCCTCCAGACCATTTTCTAGTCCTTTACAATTTCGGTGTCCCAATCAAGAGGTTCCTTGCAGCTTCTGCTAGCAAGGTATTTCCCAATCGGCTCCTCCTTAGGCTTTCCAGATAATCACCCCAGCTTTTCCTGTGCTTCCATTCTTACACAAAACTTAATCCCCATAAGACGAAGTAAAAACCATGAATGCATTTTGCCTGTTTCATCTCCCTGCTTCTATAAAGATGAGTACATGTTGGCACCGGCACATTACAAGCGGAAAACTTGAAGTTTGTTTGACAGCCGGTGACTTGCTCAAGGTCACAAAAGAGCCTCAGTAGCAGAGCTGGGAACAGAATTTGGTATCCTAATTCCTAATCTGGCAGCCTCACCACAACTCTCATCACGCAATCAAAAAGCTCCTTTTAAGGAATGCTTTTGTGACTAAGAGAAAATCCAAGGCATTAGAAGAAAGAGTCCTTTTAATTTGCCTTTGTTCAAACATTTATGCCTTTTGCTATATGGAGAACATGATTTAAACAAGATACGGGATTAAAATACGATGAAAGACACTAAAATCTTTGAAAAACAAAAATAAGTACGGCTGTATTTAAGACCGTACAGATTCCAGCCATTAGGAAGCCAGATATTCTTTGCTTACAGTTTGACACATAGTGTAAGGAATAAATCAAGACCAGCATCTACTATACTCTGATAAAAGCTTTTTTGAGTGTTATATGCAGGCTTTCACGTTTGTCAAGAATACTATATAACAGGAAAGATTTTCACAGCTCTTTAATAAGACTTCATTTTCTAAAGGTCCTAACTTGTTGCACCGCAGCAGTTTTTTAAAGGAAAACCAAATCCTCAAGCCGCTGAACTCAACAGGAGATTGCCCCGACCTGAAACAATCCAGGACTTGGTACGCTCTCCCTCGAAGAGTAGGTCAGTGATTTATCAGCTCCCCCAGGATTCACCAGCTTTGATATGCAGAAACTCTACAAGGTAGTTTTGTGTTTTAAGACTGCACCTTTGCTTGCTTCCTCTTCTGTGTAACAGAATACTGTAATTTGGCAACAGTGGAAAGAAACAAATGAGGGTATTGAGAACTAGTGTTACTGAAAACCTGTATACAAAATAAGCTGAGTTATACAAGCTAAAGTAAGCTAAGGACTACAAATATTAATAGGATAAACAAAGAAAACAAACATAAATTTAAACCATTCCTTTGGAAAAATGTTGCTTTTCTTTTTTTTTAAATACAATGTAAGAATTCCCAAACTGCAGTAAAAAATCCGACTGATAGCATTCTTAGTGTCATTGAATTAGTTGGAGACACAGGATGAGAGGTTCATGACTTAATTTTACCAGAACACGTATTTTGCTCATTAAACAACTATTGTTGTAACAGCCGAGCTGGGGGGAAAACAACGCAGGGACCCACTCCCCCCATCCCTCGGGTCAGGGCTCAGCCTCTGAAATGCCCCTGCCTTCAATGCATGTGCAGTGAGAGAAGGCCTTATGTTTGCAGATGTGTTAGCCACTTTTTATTTGCTCTTTACACAATTATTTTGATTAAGAAAATGTTCATCTTGTTGACATTATCACTGTAGTCAATAGCTAATGACCCCAGTAGTTAATTTCCTTATAAATATTTAACTTAATAGAAGCCATCCCTTGGGTTATAGTACTTTTGACACTTGTATAATCTGAAACAAATCCTCTTTTTTAGTCACACAGACCATGTTACACACACAGTTGGCTAGCTATTTACAAAGCACCCAATTAAATCCTACTTAATTCTCCCACTCTGAAAACCCCGTTTCGCTAATGCGCAGGCTACTGATCACACAAGATGAGCATCTTTCACTCAGCCTGGACATGAGTTCACAGTCTATAAGGCTCAACTGGATAAAAGCCTGTAAAATTAATTCACCCATCAAATGGTTACGTACAAAAAAAAGTGAAGAGAATGTGCAAATTCAGAGGATTGAAGAAAAAAGCTGAAGAATCACAGTTAAAGACAGGTAAATCTAGTTTAATGTTCACATGTAGTAGTTACACATCACAGAGATTAAACAGGATTTTAACTGTAACATAGCTGCAGTGAAATGTAAGTCATTTTGTACTAGAAAAATAATCTTGACGCAGTTATCCGATTTTTGGTCTACTTAAGTTCATTTTCAGATGAATTTACATCACCGATCGTAATGACTTTGCCCATGTGCCTTTCTGCAGTTCAGTATTAATACTCTTTGGACGAAGGAAACAGCAACTGCTTTTGTTAATGGTTTGCCCTTTGGTTGCAAGCAGAGAACTCTTTTCACTTCTTAAGCAATTAATAGGCTGTAGGAACTCTTTAAGTTTGCAATAAAACCTTTTGGTGCTAAATGAAGTTCCAGAACAAATTTCTTCATCTGATGCAACAGCAGATTTTAAGAAAAAGCTGATTAAAGATCTAAAGCATTGCCCCCATAATGCAAAAACTAGATAGAATTTGTTTTTCTATTCTCAGTAAAAAACACTACATCTTACTGCTACTTTTATAGAATGCACTAAAAACCCCTGTGCCTAAATGACAAAAGTGTAGTCTCAAAATGTATAATACACTTACAAACATTTTAAGTCTAGATTGAGGAAAACACGTTTGTATGGACTCCAAACAAGTTTATTTGCAATTAGACATCTCATGCAATCATGCAGGACCATTAGCTATAGCTGTAACTTCTGAGTCTAAAGGACATTTGGGGACAAAAAAAAAAAAGCCCTAAACATTCAAGGTATTTCCATATTAGCAGCTCCGTACTTGAGCTGTGGTTTTCTAGATATTCCCACAGATTTAAAAAAAACATACACACCTTTATAATATTTACAAAAAAATATTTAATTAAAAATATTTTATAATTACAGTAGTCTATTAAAGCATATACTTTTCTCACACTTATAGAACATCTCTATATATACACAGTATGAAATGTCACTCATTTATCTATACAATATGTAACATTCCTGCAGGGAGAAGAAAGCTCCCTGGGCCCCAATAAAATCCATCTATTTTAAACAATAGATGTGAAATATATCTACAAATGCTCTGGTAGATTAGTAAAGCTTCAAGATTCAGCTGCTCGGTCCCTTAAAGAGTTATAACGCTTCTAAAGGCTGGTTTAGGCTCGGTCCTCTATCCCGGGGCAGAGTCGCAACTTTTTGCTGCTCGAGTCCGACCACCTCCTGCCCCCGCGGGACGCACCGCTCACATCTGGTCGGAAGCGAAGAGACGGGCCGGGCCGGGGGGGGGGGAACGGGAACGGGAACGGGAACGGGGGGGGGGGCCGCTACGGACGTGCAAAGCGGTGAAAAGGCTGGCTCTGCCGGGATGAAGCGTGGGAACCGCTCGGGGGGGGGGCGTGGGGGGGGGTTGGCTGGCTCCTTCCTCCGGTGCGGTGGGGCCGGGTCCCGTCTCCCCAGTCCCGTCCCGTCCCCCCCCCCCCCCCGCCCGCCCCCCGCGGTGCCTCTGCGCGGCGCCGCCGCACACCTGTGGGAGAGGAATGAATAGAGGGGGTGTGTGAACCGCTCCGCTCCAGACCGACTGGCGCCACCAACAAAACACAAGACATGCTTGATCAACAACCCAAAACAAACCAGGTCAAACAACAACCGCAGCTCCCAGGCTGGGCCAGGCGGAGGGATGCGCAGCTGCACGCCGCAGCCAGAAGCGCTTCGGGGAGGGGGGGGGCGGGGGGGTGTTGGGGGGGAGAAAAAAAAAAACAAAACAACAACAAAAAAACCCAACACCCGGTAATTAAAGAAAAGAAAATAACCACCCGGTAATTAAAAAGAAAACCCCAAAGCCTCCTGCAAATACTCCTCGCCGGGCTCAGGTCCCAGCCGCCCCCCCCCTCCCCGCCTTCGGCAGGCTTCCCGGCGGGAGGCGGTGCGGCCCCGCCGAGCCTGGGCGCTGAGCCCCGGAGGGCTGCGCCCCCCCCCCCCCCCCCGCCCCGTCGTTCCCCCCCCCCCGGACTCCCGGCACTCACCTGGGGAGCGGCGGTCAGCGGCAGAGGATGCTGTCCCCCGGCTTGTTAACAGAGCCAGCCTGCGCGGCAACGAAACGCGGCAAGTTAAGAGGTGGGGGGGAAAGGACGCGGAGATTCCCCTCTCCCCACATCCCACCCACCACCCTCGGCGTACAGGGCACTGTACACCCCCAAGCACGCTGCGCCGAGGGCGTTAAATGTGCACAGCCCCCCCCCCCCCCCCAACCCGCTCATACTCGCTACGCTCCGTGGAGGGCTGGGAAGCGCAGGAGCACCGCGTCTGGCTCCCGTGTGTGCAAACACGCCGATTACAGCTACTCCCTCGAGAGGCTGTAATTACACGGTAAACACCGTGCGGGTGCCTGCCTGCACCGAGGGGATGCAGGCACCCCACCGAGCACCGCCGGGGTGTTTCTACGCCCGTCCGCCCCGTCCCCTCCGGGGGCTGCGGCCCCGCGGCCGAGCACCGGGGGGGGGGGGGTGTGTGTGTGTCTGTGTCCACGCCGCTGCCCTCCTCCCCGCTCCGCAGCCCGAACTGCGGGGCTGGCGTGGCACGCACCTCTTACCGGGTCAGTGTTGAGGGCCGTCAGCGGGGTCCTGGGGGTGCCCGCGGGACAGCTGCCCGGGTGCAGGGCGGGCGGCTGCTGCTGCTGCTGCTGCCGGAGCAGCGCCGGGTGCGTCTCCAGAGCCAGCTGCAGGTCGAGGATGTAGTCGATGACATGCTGCAGGATCTCCACTTTGCTGACCCTCTTGTTGGGCGGGATGGTGGGCACCAGCTTCCTCAGCCGGCTGTAACAGTCATTCATATCGCACTGCAGGCAGAGGGCCGCCGGCTCCTCGCCCGACGGCGGGCCCCCCTTGCAGCCGCTGTGCTCGGCCAGGCACCGCAGGGCCGGGTGTCCGCCGCCCGCCACGCCGGGCTGCGCCTTGCGGCTGGGGTGCCGGACGGGACTCACGGCTTTCATGGTGCCGCAAGGAGGGAGGGAGACCTCCCTCTCCACCACCGCTGCCGCCTCCCGCGACCTCGGGCAGCCGCGCACGCACCCGCCCGCACCGCAACGGGAGAGGGGCACGGCCGCAGCCTCGCTGGCGTTACCGGCAGCCCCCCTCCCACCCCCGGGGATGTAACGAGAGGTGCTCGTAGGGCCGCGCCGACAACAGTGGCACCGCCAAAAAAAAAAAAACCCCCAAAAAAACAAAAAAAAAAATTAAGCCCTCTCTCTTGCCGGCTGCTCCGCTACAACCGCGGCCGCCTCTGCCGGCGCCGCTGGCCGCGCCGCCCGCTATATAGCGCGGGGCGCGGGCGGGGCGCGGCGGGCGGCGCCGCGGCGGGGCAAGGAGAACGAAGCGCGGGGAGCGGGGGGGGGGGGGCGCCGCGGTGCCGCGCTTCAGCCAATCAGAGCGCCGCGTCCCCCCCTGGAACGCGGTGCCGGCCAATGGCGGCGGGGCAGGGGGGGCGGTGGCGCTGCTGGAGGGGGCGGGTGGCTGGCGCTGACCGCCGCGGGGAGGAGGAGGAGGAGGAGGAGGAGGAGGAGGAGGTGGCGGCAGCGGTGGCGGCGGCGGAGAAGGAGGAGGAGGAGGAGGAGGAGGAGGAGGAGGAAGGCGGTCCCGGGGAGGAAGGACTGCGGGAATGCGGGCGGGACCCGTCGCCCAGCGGCTCCCGGCGCCGCCCCCGCGGTCCGGCGCGCAGCTCGGCGCGGGCGAGCGGCAGCCCCGAGCCACCGGCGCCGCTCCCCGCCGCCCTCCCGGAGGAAAGGCGGCTGCCCGCCCCCCCCTCCCCGGGAGGGGTGGCATCTCCTCGGGTCGTGAAACGCGTTTTCATCCTCTCGGTGTCGAAGACTCAGCCCGGCTTTACCCATATTTTGAGGGACTTCGGGACGCCGGTTTAAAGGCAGGGAAAATCCCAAGCAAAACTTGAGGGGGAGGGAGGGAGGGGGGGGAGAGAGGGAAGGAGGAGGGTTTAGGGACTTCAAGCAAAGCAATGCCTGGGAACATTAAATTAGAGCACATAACTATTAAAAATGCATGGAGATGGAGTATTTAAAATTCCTCCATGACATATAATATTAATCCGTTTTATGTAAAATTCATACCTGTAACTTAATTTGGTCCATTAATGCACCAGATCACGTATTAGTAGATGTACCATGTTTTAAATATGATGCTGGAAATGTCCAGAGTTCTGTACTTTGAGACAGAGCATTAAAATTAACAGACACATACTCTGGAGTCCTGCTTAAGTCATCTTGTGGCAGATTGTAACCTTTTAATTTAATAATGCAGTGTTCAAACTTTCTGTTAATTCCTGCGAAGGATTAAGAGCCATTGCATATTTGAAGGGGATGCCGGTGTAAGAAACTCGGCGCCCGATCCTACAGCTGCTGCAGCGCTTCAAGCTCTCCCTGAGTGAAGCAGGGCTGCTTGCTTGGGCAAAGGACTGCAGGAAGGAGTAAAGGCTGCAGGATCTGCCCCTAAGCTTGTAAGTCAAACCCAACAGAAGGGAAGAAATCCATAATGGTGATTAATGATTGCATGTCCCCTCAATGCTTCGTCACAACGGGTGATATATAAAGGATGCAGTGGGAAGCTGTCAAACCCAGAACTTGAATGAGCGGTGAGACTGGATCATCTGAAGCGTATAATGAAGCACACTTTTATTCTCTCTCACCCTTTAAAAACATATGTTTTGAGGCTCTGCTTACAAATACTCACAGTCTTGTTTTCCTTATTTTGTCCCACATTACCAGTGCCATCCATGGCAGTTGGGTTCCTCTCGGCACAAAATCTAAGTGCGTGGCGTAAGTCTTTGTCTGAGGTCTAGATCTGTACGCTACACCATGACAGTGTGATGGGAAGATGTACTTCCATTAGCTATGGGCTGGATGATCCCAATTCTGCCGAGGTCATTGCTTTTATTCTGTGAAACTCCACACCCTGCAGTCTCCAACTCTCACGAGGTGGAAATACATATGGGCCTTAAAGCATACGTTACGGTTACACTTTGTCTGCTTCCCAGAGTCCTGGTAATACGGACAGACTTGATGTGCTGTCTAAAAAAAAATGATTTGTAAATTATGGTGAGCATGCAGACTCAAATCTTGCTGGTCCAATTTAATTAAAATCTGCGTGAAACTAGATATACTGTAATACTGGGTTGTTCTGTTTTGTACTGAATCCCTCCTGGGAGCCGGTCTGATCTTGCTGGAAATCTCTGGGAAACCCCAGTGTGTAGCTGGTTCCCCTTTAGCTCTCCCAAAGCTGGTTTGGACAGATTATTTCTGACATACTCACTGTAGCAGCACTATAGCAAATCCACTGAGACCACGTTGGCGCTTGAAGATGACTCAGTATTTCTGGAAACCCATGAAGAACCACAATGTGCCGCAGACCTCTTTCTCCATCGGAAAACCCTTCCACCGCAGCGGGTACGAAGGGAAATCCGAGGGTCTGTAAGCGTTGTTGAAGTTGCCAGAAGACCGTGTGCGTTCACGTAGCTAACAGATCACAGTAGAGAGATGTGGGAGAGGGAAAAACAGCCCTCCCCTCCAACTATCGCATAAATATTCAGGGGATTTCCTCTAGTAACTCCCTTTGATACTCATGAAGTTGATACATGCTAGTCCGACATGCTCGGCTGAACAATAGGCACCAATTCCCTGTTAACAACCGGTCTGCTTTTGCTCTCCTTGAAGTCAATGGGAGTTTTGTTATTGACTTAAGTGGGAGCAGGTTGGGTCGGCTGCTTTTTCAAAATTTAGATTGGATGTGCACCAGATGCTAAGTAAATTGCTCTAGAAATGGGTTGGAAACCCTGGAATGTTGGCAGTGGAGGTGGCATAGTGAAACTCTTCATCCCTGAAGCTGTACACAAGAGAGAGGGACAGTGGCTACCGTTCCTGCTTTTGTCCTATTAATAGCAATATTTTTCATGACATGAGTATATAGGGATTAACGCTCCTGTTTTTCACCAGACCGAGTTTGAATTTTTTAAATAAATTCTGTGCATCTTCAAGCATGTGGTCCCTTCCTGGCTGGCTGGAGGAGTTCATCTGTCTTGGCTGGGTCTTTCTGTGCTCTCTTCCCACATCCAGAGTTGAGATTTATTTCCATTGTAACCAACTCTTGCAATGTTATCACAAGATCCGTGATAATGCTTGAATGGACCAGTTTGGTCCATTAAAAGAAAATTGATGAGTTCAGATCACATCATCGTGCTCTCTGGAGCTTAAGAAAGTTGCTTTTGATTCAAAACCAGAGTAAAGCAAGTTAAAAATGAAAACCTGATGACTGGCCTTGTATCCTCTTTGTCATGAGGATAATCCCATTGAACTCGACGAGAATGAGTAATGTAGGCTGAATTTGTCAGCACAGGTCTGGGTATATGAATATGCCATTGACTCCAGCTGAAAAAATAAACCTGAGACATTGACACTGTCTCTGGGTCCTGGCACCAGGGAATGAGAACAGTCCTTCCAAGTGCAGAACATGGGACATTTCCTCTGACAGCACTCCGGATCCACAGATGTTTGTGCATGATACAATGCCACTGAACCAACTGGTGCATTGGATAGTACTGCATTAGTTAAAATAGTCTCAGGACAGATAAAATTTGAAGGGAACACATTTAGGTATGCTGACGGAAGCAAGCAATCAACGTGGTTTCTAACACAAGGTTACTTGCTATACCTACCTTAAGAGGGCATGAAATGCACACAAATGCACAATGCGTTTTTATTCTTAAGCAGGTTATGAAACAGTGGTTGAGTCAAGTGTCCCTGTGTTGGGGCTTGGGGCACAGTGTATCAGAGCAGTGCAGTAAAATCCCATGCTTTCCTTTGCTTGAGGCTGGTAACTGGTGTGACAAGTTTCATCCTGGTGGGCACAAAGATACGTGACACTGATACCCCCCCGCCCCCCATTCCTGTTGACTTCAGCAGGCAGCCAGAGGACTCAGGATCTCGGAGGAGCTGCTCAACACCTAGAAGGGCTGATCATTAAAAAAGCATTATAAATCTCTGAATGGTTTATGGTTTATGAGGGAAATAGCAATTGATTCCTCAGTGGTGCCATTACTCTCCACTATTGCTATCATTCAAAAGGCAATAATGTTGGTTATTTACCTTCAATTAAAATATCTAGTTAGTTGTGATGTCATTTAAAATAGCACTATAATGTGTTTAGTGCTCCCTTATCAAACACCATAGATAAACTCCTCTTGGCAACAGGGGATAGTGATATGAAATGAAAAATTGGGTGGGGGAATGAGATGGAGGAAAGAATATGTAAATCTTTTATTGGATTATTATTCCTACATGCCTATCTCCCCTTAGACACCAGGCTGGAGGTGAGACTGTGGGCTCCTTTGCAGTGACACCCCATGGGTCCTCAGAATGGGTCAGGGAAGGTCCATCGGGGATTTGGGGAGCACAGAGAAGTCACCTCACTCTGCAGACTACCAACAGACTGAAATCCATCCATCTTCTGGTACCACTCCTCACCAGGGATGATACATCATCAGAGCTCTTCCGAACTCTTCTTAATGCAAACCTTTTCCTCAAATAGCATGAGTCATCTTCAGTTCTCTTCTCCCTATTTTCCTCAAAGCCAAAACCTAAATGCAACTCACACACTTCACTTAATGTGGTGGGTTTTTTCCTCATTCTCTGGTTGTGGTCATGACAGAATTTTCTGTTTAATGAGAAAACCTAAGAGATTCTCAAGACCTTCACCTTCCCGTTGCCCCCCGTGTATGAAGTGTAATATAAAATAAATAGAAAAGTGTTTGTTGACTGCTCACAACAGCTCTTCACAGACAAAAGAGAATTATTTTTTTTTCACATGTTCACATGGTTGTCCAATTTAGAGCATCTTTCTAATTACAGAAGCATACTCCTGCCCACCTCTTTATGCTTTCCTTCAGCTTCGTATGCTACAAAAAATCACGTGACAACAAACATTTTGGAGAGATGAGGAACAGAATAAAAAAAACCCTTCTCCATGGCTTGATGCTTATGTAAGCTCTTTTTTACATGAACATGGAAATAAATGCATAAAGAAATATTTTACTTCAATTAGTGGAGAGAACCAAAAAAAGACTGTAATGGGGTTAGTACCTACAAGAGCTTTTCTTGCTGTGCTGCCTCCAGCATGGCTATGGTGTAGAAATTTGTGCAAACCCACCTCCTCCCTTCGAGAGGCTGCGGGAGCAGACAACATTGGTATGTCACTGACAGACGCCCTGGCATTTTGCTGGTGGTTGTATGTCGGCCGAAGGCTAATGTCATTTAAGAAGGTCGCTTTGTTCAGGTGACCAGGAACACTGGGTTTGTTGGGTAATGTCAGATTTCTGCGTTGACTAGAGCAAGCTTATGGCAAGAAAGATAACTCATGTTGACAACCTTCTGCAGTGTCGTCCAAATATAAGCAATCAAGATGCTTATTCTGGGGAAGGGGGAAATAATTTAGGAGTATTTTGAGCGGCTTCCTGAAAGAACACTACATTAAACTGAGTTACATAGTAACAGATTGAATTTGGAGTCTTAACTTTAACTTTAATTTTATTTTGTGTAGATTTAGATCAGATTTACGTGCAATGTCATGCCCTTTGTTTGTAGACAGAAATCCTCAGCCAATCTGCCCGAAAACTGATGGTATGATACCGCCTCATATTATTTTCATTTTTGTTATGAGTTTGCATTAAGAGCTCTATAATCACACAAATAATACAGCCTACAGGGACAATGAGCAAATCGACCTAAATTAAATAAGTATCTGGATGTGTACATGCTCATCTGCATATGTTATCATTACACCAGTGATAGTGGTATTTATTTTCAGGGGACCTGAAGAGCTTCATCAGCAAAAGCAGTCCAAGTTCATGCCACAAAAAACCCCTGCAGGAACAATAGCAATACTTTGCACTAATACAACATTTTACATTTTGAAAACCAATAGTAACACGTTTGTTATTTTTTCTCCGTGAGTGTTTTAAGGAATTCTTCAAAATCCTTGGGGTTTCTATTTTTTTAATCTTTTTATTTATTTTTTATATTAAAAGAAGAAATCGCCTCTCTCTCCCTGACTATGAAGACAGCCTTTCCCACAGCAGAGGGACATCCAAGGTAGAGAGGGAGGCCTTCGCTTCCTCTGCATTGATGCAAATGCATCGATGTTTTCTGTGACTGCAGTCAGTTGGTTCTCAAGGTATTTTTATGGGTCAGTGTCACTTTCAGGTATCACCTGCTTGCCAAGTATTAATTTACAATTCTGCATTTTGCTTCATGCTAGTGACAGCCTGACCAGTATTTAAAGCACTATAGAAAATGCTGTTTGTTGATTTGGTTCAAGTCACATTGGTGTCATTGCTGGGGACAGAAGTTAGAAAGAACTAGAAATTCAAGTCTGGTGGTTGTGTGTGTGGAGGGGATGCTTTTCAATGTATCTTCAAATCCCCTGACCGCAGCTGTTTATGGGCCACGCCATGCACTTCCAATGCATGCCGAATTCTGTGTAACCTTATTATCAATTTATTTACCTGCTATAGGGTTCCTGTTGCCATAACATGTGAGGATCTACCAAGTGCTTAGGAACAGAAGCAAAAGGCTCTTCCTCATTCTTCTTTTCCATCCTGCAGCAGAAATAGTAGAATAGTAGGAGATTATTTTTAGGATCTTAGTACCGTTTTAATTTGCTTATGTACTTGTGTGTGTTTGAAAAAGCAGTCTGCTAAAAAGATGAGTTTTGTATTAATTTGTGGTCGGATGCTTTCTGTGATCATACCTTATAGCCTGTATGGCTTTGGAGAAAGTTGTCACTTACGGAAACAAGAGCCCTCAGCTTTTGTTAACAGAAAACAGCTCTTGCAGGATTTCATGTTTAAAGAGCAAGAAAAAAAGCGAGAGGTAATGTCTCCTTTAGGCAGACAGGGTCACACTCATGGGTTTTAATTCCAGCAATAGCATATACTAAAATGACCTTATATATTTATTAGGACAAAAGGATGGTCTAATGAAAACCACTATGTAGCACTGTGAATTTAAATCAAGGTATACATTGCAGAGTGCAAACGGCTGGAGATGCAGAAAAAAGAAAGATGGATGTAAGGAGAATATTGGACAGTGATCCATGAACTGCAATTCTTCACAGTTAAATATATTCTGTGACTTACTAATTTTCCCTTATAAGAAATGGGAATGAATGTTATTCTCCATTTTAGAATAATTGTATCACAATTCTTCATGTTCTTGGTTCTTGTGCAGGGGGCAAACTATGCAAACGTATTTTAAAGACATATTCAAAATTGTTGTTAAAAATGCTTCAACATGCAAATTTTCTTACAGTTTTGACTTTGTTTTCATAAAGCTAAATGATGTGCATATATAAGAATATTTTAGGTAATCTCACAGCTTATGCTAAGTAACTATTTCAAGTTGTCTTCAGTACCAGTATGTTTCCACATACTTACCTTGAAGTGTTAATGACATTTATTTTGGTAATTTTTACTCCACTAACATGCTCTTTCAACACTTTAAAGCACTGATATATTTTACTCAAGCAAATCTCTCAATTTACCTCAATGGAGAAATTGACTTGAAAAGCAGCACAAATCCTTGCTTATATAGAAAGTTTGTCTTGAAGTTAATGAGCTTATTTGCCTGAGTAAGGATGTGGGTATAAGGACTGCTCAAGTGAGCAGAAGTTTCACAACTGGATGCAAAGTCATTAGCTTATTTCAGACCAGCCTCTTGAAAGAGTTACTCTACATCGAGCTCCTGAGAACTGATTCTCAAAAAAAGATTTTTTAAAATGTGAAAATGCAAATGCAAAAGGGTAAGAAAAATTGAAATTTTAAATACAAAAGTTTAATTAAAAGACATTGTGGTCGGTGGTAATGGTTATTCAAAGTAAATTTTTGGTCCCCACTGGGTTGTATCCAGTGTCCATTGCAGTCTTTTTCCACTGGGAGTAAGAGACTCCTTACAGACTTAAACAGCTTTCTTTTGCCTCCAGGAGCTACTTAACACACACGATGCGTCAATCTTCCTTGCAGTATGGTATGAATTATTATTAGCAATACAGTAATAGAATATTATGTATTTGTAATCTTAGCATGAGGTATGATTTATTTACAACCTTGCATCTCAGCTTCTCCTTTTTTTTTTTTCCCTCCCTGTCCCCTCTGTATCTTCTTTCTTCCGAATGGTCTTACACTTGCAGCATCAGGATTCTCCATGGTGTTTAATGTTTTAGTAAGGTGGCAGTCTCTCCTTTCACTCTTTAGGCTAGTGTTTCATCCTGATGTGCTGAGAGAAGCATGCTTTTACCTCTGCATCTGACAAAAGGTACTCCGTGAAGCGTGTGAGCAAGCGAGTGGGGATGTGTATGTGTGTGTGTGTGTCCTCCTGCCTCCACTGCTGGAAGACCTGGTTGCTTCAGACAGGAACTAAGGTAGTTACAGCCCATTAAAAACTATGCCAGATGAAACTTAAACTGGCATTGCATAAACAGGACACACAATGGGCAGGCACTGGATAAAACATTTATTTTCAGTTGTTATTGATGACCTTTCAGAAGTTGCTCGTGGCTCTACTTTGGCCTGTCACTTGTGAGCTAAAGGGTCATCAATAACTTATGGAAATAAATGTCTTACTGATAGTCTGGCTACTGCAAGTCCAGTATATTGTCTCACATACAGGCACAGAAAATACACATCGCAGAGAAACCACTTTTGATATTAGCCTCTGTCTTTTTATCTTTAGAAAAGTGTGGCTTTCTAGATTTTCTGTTTCCTTTCCATCTTTCATTTCCTTCTTTCTTCCTTTTCTTTCCTTTCTTACTTCTTTCTTTCTCTTTTTCTTTTTCTTTTTTCTTTTCCTTTTCTCATTTTTCTTTTTTCCTTTTCTCATTTTTCTTTTTTCTTTTTTCCTTTTCTTTTCTCTTTTTTCTTTTTCTTTTTCTTTCTCTTTTTCTTTCTCTTTTTCTTTTTTTCTCATTCTGTCTTTTTTTTCCTCCTTCTCTCTTTCTTTCATCTTCTATTTCTTTCTGGTATATCATAAAGATATGCCCCTAATTTATTTATAAGGGTAAGTCTCCAGAACAAGGTAGCATTACTGAGCTGGCTTACCAGTTCCTCTATACACATGAGCACATTCATAATTGATGAAATGGTCTATAGTGTTGTGGCTAAAATAAACTTAAGGTCAAATCTCTGGGAGAGCAAATCTTGCCATTATTCCTGATGAGAAATAAATACGTGCAGGAACTAAAAAGTGAGGAGCTGAAAGGGAATAAAACTGAATGTATAAGGGCATTTTGAACAATTCATTCCAAAGTGAAAGTGCTTTTTCTTAAGTTTTTCTTCATTGCCTTGATCTTCCTAAAACTGTTGTTGGGGCAGGTTAATGACTGACCTTTGAGGGAACCACATACCAGTCTTTGTTCCCTAGCAGTCAGGATCTTGCAGAGGCTTGAAACCTTTGAGGGAGAGAATAGGATTAAACTGCTGTATGAAGTCCAGCGCAGGTGATGATCAACGGGAGCGGAGGAGCGAGTTTCTCAGGACACTCTCTCCCTTCCCCCATCAGCTGGAATTTATTTCGTTTACTGCAAAGTTACCTGATGGAGATGGCTGACTGTCAATGACTGTTCTCAAATTAATTTCCTTTAAGCAGTCACCAAAAGCATGCAGTGCTAAAATCCCAGTAAGATTTTGAAGGTCACAGGTCACTTAGATTTAAACATCATATTGAGCAGTTAAAATCGGAGAGACTTGAGCCTCACACTAAAATTGTATTTACATAAACTCAGTTTACTTGCCACCTTCCAGTTACCAGAGTGTCCAGCAAACTAGAGCAAGATGAGCGTTTGATCCTGCAACATGCGTGTGTACCGGCTGACCTCCGATAAATCAGCGTTTGCAAGGTGAGCCCTTCGTACATGCTTGTCCTAACGCCTAGCCGTGCACCTGTGAATGATGCCATCCGTCCGAATACGCTACACGGACTGCAAGGTCCCTTTGCGTGCAGATTTTTGGAGGGGGTTAGCTTTCACCTTGCCCGAATCTGCACCGCTTGAATGGCTTTAAAAATCCATCCTCAGCGTTAGGGCTGAGCTGCCGGTGGGATGCACAGGTCCCCTCCTCGTCCTCCCTCTTCCTCAGCCCCCCGGTCCGTGGCTGGCCCTGGGGGAGCCCGCGCCCCGTCCTCGCAGGGTGCTTCGCCCGCTCCGGCCCTGTGTCGAGACGCGGTCGCTCCCCGCACACCTCCTCTTACACCACGGCTCTTGCTCCTTCGGGTAGCTGAGCCTTCCCCGTGACAAGGTTCGAAGGCTTCTGTATGACTGCAAGCGGTTGTAATTATTCCTAAAGGTTTGGACTCAACCTCTGGTTATTCCCTGAGAACTTAGGCACCAAACCAGCTTATTAACAGGAGAATTAAAATAAGCAGAATTACAACGAAAACCATTGCAAGCGTCCCACCTGCCTGGCCGCAAACAGCTACTCAGCGAATGCCAAGTGAAGTAAAATGCAAAACTGTGTAATTAATTTAAGTCGCTCTAAGATTTTACCGATGGAGGAACCTAATGTCACATCTCCTCCTCCTCAGCCTGGAAGAGCTCCCATGCATGCAGGCACTGAGGCCCACAGCTAGAGGTGCTGTGTGATGAAGATGAGCTAAAAACCAGAGGAGCCGTAGTTTCTGACTGACGGACGCGGGGCCATTTCATTCACTGCAAAAAACCCTGCACCTCTGCAACAGTTTAATGTCTTTTCTGAGAGGAATTTATGTTTAAACGTGACCTGCATCTCCTGCTGGGTCACCAAACAGCTACGCTGGCTTTTGCGGAGTGGTCTTTGTCCTGAACCCACTGAAACTAATGTAAAGAGCGGGTCTATGTAAATAACGACCTACATTAAGGAACAATCTGATTTTC
This sequence comes from Harpia harpyja, assembly GCF_026419915.1. Lineage (NCBI taxonomy): Eukaryota > Metazoa > Chordata > Aves > Accipitriformes > Accipitridae > Harpia > Harpia harpyja. The sequence goes on from NC_068940.1 coordinate 6,672,126, forward strand.
CCATTCTGAGCCTAAGTCACTCAGTTAGGAAAGCGTCCTCTCAGGAAGACCTGCAGTGAGAAAGTAATGAAGAGTTTCCTTCGTGAAGTAAACGGTTCCTTGCAAGTTGGAGAGGGTATTTTGCTGAAACCGGCTCAATTACAATCAGGTATTCTGCAGCGTGGGAATCTCGTTGCTGAAAGCAGTGGGAAACTTCGAGGCTGAATGCGGGAAGTTGGGGAGAGCTGGCAGGGATCGCAAACCTCGCTGGAGCGCAGTGAAAAGCCCCTCATTCCCGCAGGAAAGAACTTTTTCTAAAGCGCCTGCGAATGAACCGAGGGGTGGAAACAGAGACATCTCCATTCAAACAACGGGAGAGCTGGCAAGGCCCGACCGAAACACACACACGCACGTACACCCTGGGGGCGGCCCCCCCCCCCACCACGCGTGACAGCGGGGCGCGCGTGGCTGCCGGGGGGGGGGGGCGGGGGGCGGTTCGCGCGGGTGGGCGCGGGTCTTGCCGCCGGCTCCCCCCCCCCCCCCCTTCCCTCCTTCCCCCCTTCCCGCCTCTCCCAGCTGATGCCTTTGGGCCCCGTGGCGGCCCAGACTGGCCGGCGCCGGGCCCGTGACATCACCCATTCACGCTGCGGCCCAGCTGGCGCCGCCGGGGCGGTCGCCGCGGCAACGCGGACGCCAATCTCCGGGCAATGACTTCCAGCTGCCCGCCCGCGGGAGCGCGCCCGCGCCCGCGCTCCTCTCCCCGCCTCGCCCCGCGGGGGCCATTTTGAGGTACGGAGGGGGCTGCCCCGCCGTCCCCCCCCCCCTCGTTATTTTGCCGGTGCGCCGTGCTCTGTGGTAAAGGCGGCCCGGGGTGGGTGTGTGGGGGCACTTTCTGGCTTGCAGGTGGCAGCCGTTGTGTTTAATAAATACCCGCGGACCTTTCTGTGCGAGTAGCCCCGTTCTTCTCTTCTTTGGTGCCTGTGGCATCTGGTGGCAGCGAGTTCCGCAGTTTCGTTGGGTGGCGTAGGAGCAAAAAATTAATTTCAGTTGCTCTGAAAATCTGCCAGCTGATAATTATAGCTGGCACCTCCTAATTCTTGTGTTATGAGAGAGTGAGTAACTTCCATATTCACCTTTTTGACACGGTTACTCGTTTTGCTGATCTCTACCATATTCTCTGTAGGGTTTTTTTTTTTTTTTTCATGCTGGGGAAAATATGTTGCTTTAATCTCTCCCATGGGGAATCCATTCCGACTCCGATCGTTCTGGTGCTCTTCTCTGCACCTCTGTAGCTGTGCGATGCCCCTTCTGAGATGGTGGGAGAAGGGTCGCGTGGAAACGGCGTACGAGACTGCTGCGTGCTGAGTACTTTTGAAAGCTGTTTTCTCTTTAGCTGCCTATGCGTGAACCATTTTTGCCCCAGTAGTGTGGTCAAGTACACAACAGTCTGATAATGAATGTTTTGGAAGCTTAAAAGCTGTAGGCTTTCTAAACTCATCTGAGAAACTTAAAAAGCTCGATGTCTCTGTGAAAGACCTAGGGCTGATGTTGAACTTTGCGAACGTCCCTTTTTGTTGATCAGATAGATGTGTTTCTATATTTAGTGTCCATAATGAAGACTTCTGAAGTCTGAGTTGACTGTAACTTGAAGTAGAAGCACGAGGAGACAAATAAAATGGACCTACAGCATAACATTAAAAGATCTTGTGAGTTTTTAAGCCAATCTATTTATTTGTATGTGATTCAGAAACTTCTCAGGCTTCAGTTTGATATTACTGCAGTTTGGCCCCATGTGACTTCCCAAAGTCCCAAAGGGGCGCTGAGTCAAATGAGGGATCAGAGGCAAGAGTTTCCTGGTTTTCTGTACAGCCCTCTGGCAGGTAGCTCACAACACGTCCTTTGAAGAATGAATAGTTACTACCTATTGCCTTGCAGTTTGTTGATTCACAGTTCCTGCCTGAAACCATCTGTAAATATTAGCCTGTGTAATTTGTAGTGATATTAAACAGAGTGATGAGAATCCTACTTAAGAAAAAATTGATAGCTTTCCATATGGTTCCAAAAAGCTTAACACTGATACTGGTTAGCACAGTGTAGGAACAGCACGGTTCTGACTCAATTTATCCGTAAAAATGAAGACTTAGTGAAACATTAATTTTCCAAAATTATGGAATGTTTTAATGTGATTGTAATTGCCCCTTTGTGCTTTTAATTTATTAACATTGTTATAACAAATTATAAGTCATTGTAACCAAATGCTTTAGATATGAAAGAACCAGGCTGGTATGCTGGCATCTTGATATAAAGATAGTCTCTGTATAATGCAATCAGAGCGTATCCGTTCTGATTTACTTGGCGTAACTTATGCTAATTTGGGTGTTTCTTTTGCATCGGTATTGTGATGCTTTTACGTTTCAGGCTCAGTCTTTTACAGCATCACATCTTACCTTTCTATAATGTGCTTTCTTAGGGAGCTGCACCTGGACTCAGGAGAGCCCGGAGAGCCGGATCTTGTACAAAGGAGGCACAGCAAACTAGTGTAAGTGATGCTGGGGAGGGGAGCCCTGTGGAAACTCTGATGTGAGCAAAAGAGTATGTTGCAACGATGTCTGATTAGTTCATCAGGAGCCAGTGTGAGTCTGGAACATCTAGCACTGAGCATGAGCCTGGATGCAGTCCAGCTGCTTTCTTACCCTATAGAACCGAAGCCTTAAGTCTTGCTGAACCAGATCTGTGCCTGTTTGGGTGTGTCTACGCTGTGTTCCTGTTATCAGGAGTGCTGAGGAACCCAGCACAGCCAGCGTCCGCACAGAGGCCTCACCCTGCATCAGCGTGCTTGGTGCTGAACTGGAGGTACTGATGCAGCACGAATAGTGCAGCACCATTTGGAGCCTGCGCGCTGTGCTCCATGGTGCACAGAGGTGAGCTCAGCTACAGTCCTGGATCCAGGCTGGATTTGTGCTGTGCCCAAACAAGGGCTCAAACTGAGTTCAGTCTGGGGTTAATAGCACCAACCCCATCGCAGAGCCGCTCAAATCCATCTGGACTTCGCTGCCTTGGTCTCCTGGGAGCACAGCATAGCGATAACCGGGCAAGCTCTACAACATGTATTCATATTCCATGCTGCATGAAAGTACTTGTATGGCTGTGAATCTGCAGTGGTCTGGGATGCAGCCTGAGCTAATGAACTCGGTCAGACCTGAATTGGCTCTGCATGGAGCTCACCCTGGTGCCTCTGTTGCTTCAGCATTCTTGATTTACAACTCATCACCTGTGCTATAGCTGCAGATTGACTTTGTCTGGTGTTGTATGTGTAGATTCATAAGCTAAAATGTGATTGGGCAGAAAATATCACTAAAAGCATTAAGAGGAAAGTTTAGAGAGAGACTTGGTAGCACAAGGGGGTTGTGTTTAAGACTAGGTGCATACCCTGACACTTTGCCGTTATTTTTTCTTATGGGCAAGGGAGCAGATCCATGGGAACCTGCAATTTACTGTAGGAAAAACTGACTGTAGTAGTAAACTCTAACCGTGCTTGTGTGTTCCCTCTTTCAGAGTTTGTAATAGATATTTGTGTTCTCTTCCACTGCATGCTACAGTTCTGATCTAGCAAAGTGTTTAAATTATGTTCTTTGGAGCTTTACTGGACCAGGGCCATTGTCAGTAATTCCAAAAAGTAAAGCCTAAAATATTCTCTGAAATCTTTGGCTAGAGATTGTCTAGCATTATTCCTTACCCATAAGGATCTTCTCTGGACCCTCCCATAGGAACTGAAATAGCAAATGTCATGTATGCAGCCTTGGCAGTTAGTTTTGAACTTGGAGGACATCTTTTGGTAAAGCAGTGTGGGCCAACATGCCTATGAGACATATTCAAAGCTTTTTATGCTTTTCTCATCCATTTGAAATACAAACAAACAACTCCTATTTTCCAAAACAGGACTAGCCGTACATTGTGATGGTGGCAGCGGCTTGATAAAGAAATATGGGAAGCATAGTATTCTGTTGCCTGTATAGAATGTGCTTTATCCAAGAAGGAAAGAATCTCTTAGTGTAAAAATAAAATAAATCGTTATATTGAAAGCTTTTCATGTGCCAGAAACTGTTTATTGATTTGTAAACAGTCTTTGATACGCTTCCTTTGTCAGTACTGCAAAATGCTTACCTGGGAACATCAGTGACAGCTGTCTAAGACTCAGAAATTTCTTTTCATCTTTGGAGTTTGTTTGCATTATTGGGGCTTCATGGCTCTTGCTTCTGATAGCTGGAATATATTCAAACATGCTGTCTTACTCTGAACCATTTTTTTCTCCTCGTTTTTGCTTAGAGGCTAAGGAATGCTGGGTGCCAGTAAGTCAAAAGTTATTATTGTTTTTTGTGGGGATAGATTATCATGAGACCTCAATGCCCATTCAAGAAGGTAGAGGGCTAAAGGATGTATTTTCAGGCAGCCTATGCTATGAGCTATAGTATGGAGGAAGAAGCTCCGGTGGTGTGTTCACAGAGAAAACATAACTCTCTCCACAAGGTGCATGAGTTGAGGACTTGGCTGTGCTTCCAGTGCAGGCCTACTGACAAACCAAGTAACCTGTTCAAGCCTCTTCCCTCGTATATCTTGGGGACTATTTCAGTCTCTGTCTGAGACTCATGTCACCTGTAGGGTAGCGCGGGATCTGCCTTTTTCATGGAAGACACAATAGTGTCGGTTCAGAGTCTCTTACCATGGTTTATTCAAAATATAGTTGCTTCAGATTTTTCAGGATGCAAAAGAAATTTGCTTGTCAGATGTGCAGTTTGTAATTTGGGACAGTTGTACGCAGCGCAACAAGCATAGAACTCTTGTGTTTGGCTTCACATGGTCTATATGAACACTGTTTTGTGAGGTGGTCTTAACGAAAGGGTAGTGCTAGAGAGAATCTATGAAATGGGTGGGATTTTAGATCTCTCGCTATTGTTGATTGTGAGTAAGGAGATGAAAGGAGGCCCAGGGCTGAGAGTTATATTCCAGGCTTTAAAATGGGATAAGAAGTGAAAAATAGCACATTTTTATGACGTGTCATTGCATCCCTATTGTTGCCCAACAAGTGGGCTTGGTCATGAGAAGGTTCATATTAATTTTATGGGCTGTGTTAACTGTGTGAAAAAATGTTTTTTGTGTGATGTGTGCATGTGTGGACACATAAAATATCCAACCCCCCCAAATTTGATTACTAATAATGTAATTTAAATGAATTAATTTGTGGAAAAATCCAATTACTAAATAATGTACATTTTTCTGGAATGAACAGCAACAGGAAACTAAGCATTCTAACCTTGAAATTCCAGTCTATTTATTGAACACATATAAATTTTGTGTTCCTTTTAGATAAGGTGGCCTGTCCACCTAACTAAAGCTGGTACATTAATGTCAGCGGGTTGAGATGACACATCATGGCTACAGAGTTCCCTTTTCATGTCCTACCTACTGTCCTTCCTACAGGGTTTGCATAGGCGTCATTTTTCCCATGTCATGAACGACCCTGCAGATACAGTTTATATACAGTCAAAGCTAGTAATAGTCCATGTGGCTCGCAAATTATGGAAAATGGCTAACGATGTTAATAGGGCTCTTCAGAGGAAGAGCCAAGCCACTTTCTTCTGCTGGGTCTTTGTATGTTCCACCACTCCCGACATTCTTCCTCTCCAGTTAGCGCACCATGGATGTGTTGGGTATCTGTCTGGGACCTTCACCTCTGGAGCACAACCAGCTGGAGGTTCCCCCAGCAACAGAATCCCATCCAGGATGTTCACAATCGGAGCACTACCAGCTGGAGGTTCCCTCTGGTGATGGATTCCTGTCCAGGACCGTCAACAACTGGAGCACTATTGTCTGGAAGTTCCCACCCTGGTGGCTGAGATAGGGGTCAATGGCAATGTGAAAGTACTGGCCAAGGTTGAGGAGAGAGGAGACTGCTCCCTGTAACCTGGCCAAACAGTCAGTCCTGGAGGAAGGATAACGGTTCAATGCATTCTGAGTTAGAAACTCAGTCCTGCAAGATCCATTTCCTCTTCCTTTGGTCTGTTGTGGCATACAGTACCCTCAAACACTGCACTGCAGCACAAGTCCATGAAACACGTCGGTGTGGTACATAAAGTAGGGGCAGACAAAAGCCAGGCAAGCTGTCTGCCGGACACCTGCCTGACTCTGCCCAACAGCACCTCTGGGCAGAGACTCTGGGCACTCATCCATATGACAGATTGCCAAAATTTCGTTTCACCTAAGAGATGACTATTGACTGGTCGGTGAAGCCAGCTGATAGGGAGGAACTCTGTATAACACTGGGGCAGAGGCTAACTTGGTTACCTTGAAGGGCATCCTGCGGGACCATGAGGCAGTGTAGCCTCTGCAGCAGAGCCTAGCTAGTCACCATAGGTCCTGTCTTAAGGGAGTCATAGCTACTCCTGCCAATGGGACGCTTAAATGCTGAGACCATTAGCAGTGTTGCTATTTGAGAGGAGGGAGAATAGACAAATTTTTCATAGTACAGCTATATTTTATTCAGTAGGTGTGTGTGTGTTTGGGTTTTTATGAACATTTCTGTTCTGCCTTCAGGGGATAAAAGTTACTTTTCTTTAAGCCCTCAGGGATCTAACAGTATATACACAGACTTTTTTTCTGTTGTTTGGCCAATCCGTGTTGCACTATTTTTTCCCTAGGAACTACCGTTTCCAGTGCAGATTTAAAATACTAAAGTGAAAACTGTGTAGCTGGTTACCTTAATGTATGATGAATGCTGTGCTGGAGTTCATGGCTTCTCTTATGTATTATTCTCCCTGCCTCCTTGCCCTCCTCCTCCTCCCTGCCCCCCCCCCCCCCCCCCATTTCTCTTTTCCTGTGGGGGACACATTCATAAGGGTGGTTAGGGCAGATGGTTTGAGATTAACAACTGTTGAGAAAGTAGGTCTACCCATAGTGCTTAATTTTAAATTGATTTATCCTTAAATATGATGTTGCACACAAGTCAACTTGTAAGATCAGAGTCTTCGTGTGGAACTTTCTCTGGATTTTCATGAAGTTTTTAACTGTCCAAAGTTAAGATTTATTTTTCTAGCTATTAGACTAAAAACTGTATTTAACATTTTAAAGAAGTTTGTTTGATTTGGCCATAGTTTCTATAGAAAATCAGCAGTATTATCCTTCTCTATCTTCATTTCAGATGTGGCAGCTGTGATTCCAGGTTGACTAACAGATAAGTCTATATGATACAGAGGGTCACCTGATCAGAACTATAAACTCTCAGAAGAAGATAAGACTAAGCATGGTGTGTTCCAAGAGGCATCTCAACCTTTACCCTAGCTTTTGTGCAGAGTTCTCCAAGCTAGTTTGTTCTTAAGGCTGGAGCAAGAACAGAGGTTTATTCTCTTTCCTAGGAGTTGTAATTTACCTTGATCTGTTAAAGACTTTCTGTTGGCCAGGCTGCCCTCTTCAAATACCTTTTTTGATAAAGGAGAGATCGTTCTTTGCTGCTATGACTTTGTATTTCCGAAGAACTTGACAGAATTCTTACTTCAGTTGATGGTAAAATTCTGGTTGAGGTCATATGGATAGGACAAGCTTAGAACTATGCTTTTGTCTAGAAACTCTTGCTCTTTATAGCCCAGCCTTCTTAGGAGCCAATTAACTGACATTTGAAACTGCAAAGATAGAACTTGGAATTAGTGTGTGTCTGCACATACATAAATATACTTCTGAAGGACACCAGTTTATGCTATTTGTCTCTCATTTCCCCCAAAACTTTTTACCTGTTTGGTTATGCAGTATTGTTTCTCTTCCACAGAACAGATTTCACAGTGCTCATCCATGTATTTTAGATCAGTTAACCTTTTCTTATAATTATGAATGTTTTGAATATGAGTTTCTACTCAGTATCATTATGATTTATTAGATCTTAATCTATAGCTATAAATTTGTAATCTTTAATGACCCCTTTTCTTTCTAAAGCTTGGGGGGGGAAATAGCTGCACTTAAGTGCTTACAGAAAGTAATTCAGAAATTAGATTTACTCATAAGATGATATTTACAGATTAATTGGCCATGAGCTCTTGGCACAAGTTTAGTGGAAAACTGAGAACCTGTAAGTTAGGGTCAATTAGGGGTGATTTTAAAAATAGGTCATGTAGTTGTTGTGGTCAACTACAGCTCATGTAGTTGTGACCTGCGGTCATTATTAAATGTAGTGCTCTGAAGTCTGTCCTAACAGCAAAACATCCATTGTCTTCAACAGTGGAAGGACTGGTGAAGGTATCAGAAGTAAAGCATGCATTTAGTACTCTATTTGCATTCTTTCAGACTGCAGAATCTAAACATGAGTGGAGTGTATTTGTATGAGTTACATATATGTGTACTTACACTGTACATGTGTATATATAGTATAGTAAAAGCGCAGTCACACACTGAAAATATTTATCATGCATCTTTGATCCTTTTTAGCATTGGCTAGCTTTTGCCTGCCAGTCCAACAAGACCAACTCACTTGGTATAAATTCTTAATAACTTCAGGCAGAATTTGGATGTCTGCTAAGTGAGGGGATATTTGGATAAGTATAAAGAATTAAGTCCTTTGGAGGAGGGGAGGAGAAATGTCTGCCAGAAGTTTTTCCACTGTCCTTAGGCGTCACAGCTTTTTACTGGAGTGACCATTCATAAAGTATTCATTTGGATATTATGAAGTAAAGCATTTCCCCCTCTTCTACCTCCAGTTTTCACATAACCACATCACACTTCTATTTTTTCCTCTTTTTCTCTCTTCCTTTCCCACAACTTCTGTTTGTACAAGTTTGATCAATAAATGACCCTGGCCTAAGGTCTGTGATGGACAGCCTAACAATTTGTGGTTTTAATGGTAATTTTCTTTGATCTCTAAGGAGACAAAAGGAGGACTATGAAATGCTATAAATATTGGAAGGGGAGGTTGTAAATCAGCCCTTATCCTGTTGCTGAACTGAAAATGACTATAACAGTAAACATGAAATGTGTGACATCATTGCATGAGACATACTACTTAATGTCAGGATTTGCAGTATTTTTGTGTGTGTTGGGTTTAATTTCTTTCACTCTGAGAACTGAAAACTTGAACTCATAGGAATTCAGCCCTGATAGCATTTAGTTTCAGAAGCGGTGAGATACGAGAAGCACTGCTAATCCAAAGCAGAGAAACTCTGGAAGTTTTAGAGCTGTTTTGCCCCTGTGATGATTATGTTACAAAAGCAGTACATGATGACATGGTGTTCTTCAGGTACTTGCTTGGGACAAACTGCATGGCTTATTCATATTTTTTCTTCTTTGAATAAAATACCCGTTTTGAACTCATTAACCTCCCTCCCCAACCATTCTAGACCACACTATTACAGATTGAGGTGCATACATAGATGTATACATCTCAATAAGTTTAAGCTCTATTTGTATGTATGTACTCACATGTAAAAAAGGGGGGAGCGTTATCAAGAATACAGGTGTGATTTAGTGTCATTGTGTATGAATAGGCAAACTCTAAGTACTGTATTGATGACCTTTAAATAAAAGGAGAATTCATTATGGTTAGCAGCCATGATTTTCAGAAAAAAAATCATAGTGTTGCTGTTAATATTATTAACTGCTTTAGAGATTTGTCAGTGTGGATAAACCAAAAAAACTCTTGTCATTTGACATACTAGCAAATGCCAGTGACTGTACTTTCTTAGCACAGACTAAAGAAGATAACTCCAAATCTTATGATACCCTTGCATACCACTTTATTATGTTCTGCAAGGATACAGCATTTTTCTTTAAATCATTGCATGTAAGACTGTAAATTCAGAAGCAGGATTTGTATACTAAATACCAGATTTAAATACTTAGAACTGCACATAATACTTTCAGTAATGCATGGATCAAGCTACTGACAAGCTGCAGAACTCTTGCTTACTCTACCTGGTGAAGGTCTTAAGTGTCTAAGCGCACTAATCAGTAATAACAATATGGGAAAACCTACCAGCCTGAAATCAGCAATGATTTTTCATTGGGAGAATCATCTCAACATTTTGTGGTGGTTATAAATCTACTACGTGTATATGGATATATGATGCTATAGCTTCTGATTTTTATACAGATGTATCGCTGATTTTAGACTCCAGGTTATTTTGTATCACTCACTTCAGGGAATGATTGCTTATATATATGCACCTGTGGAAGGGAAACAGTCAGTTGCTCAACAGTTATGAGGATAGAGTCTAAAATGAGTCACAGTAGGATTTGACTGTTTCTTATATTAACTTGTCAAAACATGGGATTGTAGTACAAAGCTTGCAGGAATACTTTCTACACATGTGGAATGCACTTTCCCTTTTGTTAATTCTCAAAGAAGTCGAAGAAAAAAAGATGGACACACTCATCTTAATTTTTTCTTAAGATCAGAAAATGTAATATTTTTTTTAAAACACTTTAATAGAACAATTATTCTTTTGTTTTTAAATATAATTTTCAAGTGAATTAACTGCTTGTGACAGGTGCTTTTTCAACAGTCATGGAGAATTAAGTCCTTTTTTACCAAATCATATAACAGTGTCAGTCAAAGATTTCTTCATCTGTTGTCTTTAGGCATCACAGCTTTCTTTTGGAGTGACCATTCCTAAAGTGGAGGACCAATGTTCAGATGTCATTCCGCTGGCTTTTTTTACTGCAATTGGAATCTAAAATATTAAATAAACAGTATTCTCCAGTTCTTTTCCTCCTGTGCCTGTCATTAACAGTGTACAAAGGTTTAGTGCAGTCTTGTTTAATAACAGGAATAGAAAAAGGAAGAAATAGCTACACACTCATTAGAAACAAAATCAATTATTACTTTTAAAAACTACCTGCTTTCAATTAAGCAGGAAATTATCTAACCAGTTACTTAATTTGCTCTGGCTGGCAGTCTCTCAACTGCTTTATGCTGAGTGGAGCATGAAATTAAATATGTAACAACTATCCTAATGGTTATGTTTTTAGAAAACCAGCATTTAGAAATGGTATTTTGCATAGTATCAAAAGAAATAATGACATAAAAATAAATTACTGCTGCTTCAATGCATTTGATATTTAAAAGAAAGAAATTACTTCATTTTTGATTCTCTTATTCTAATTAATAACAAAACAATCTTTGGTTTGACTGATGCGGATCTATACTTGGGAATTGGGTTATTTGTTTAGGTGGTTGTTTCCCTCCCCATCCCCACCCCCTGCTTTCAGATTGTGTATAATGGGTGAAAGTGTTGGTGTTAATCTCTTGCTGCTTCAAGTGTTAAGGTCCACCCCATAAGCATCTATTCTGTGTACAGTATGCCTTTTGGTAAAATTATTGTAGGAATCTTCAAGAGATTTTGAAGTTTGCTGTTTGATGCTATTTGCTGGATCTTTCTCAGGGTACACCTTCTGTATCCCAGCTGGAATGCATGCTTACTGCTTAAGAGAGATTTTGAGAGTCCTATGAGGCAGGTCATGACCTGAGTTTAAGAGGCATCCCATTGGAGTTCAGTACTGGCTCACATATATGCCTTCAAAAAAATTGGGAACCTGACGCAGAATGCTTCTGATTGTGCCTTAGGAGAGAGGTCAGGGTGATAGTCCAAGGTTAGCTTTGTAAAAGTGCTTGAATCATCCAGTTCTTTGTGTGTATTAGCGTCAACCCACCAGCCCTCTCCCCTGCCCCCAAAATTCACAAGCATTTATAATGGCAGAATGATCCACAAATTTGCACTATGTAAACTTGGCTATGCTGCCATCTAGGAAAATCTATTTCGATTTGAATGTAATGCCTTTGATTTGATTAACTTGGTGACACGAATCCATAGACTTCACTGTATTTATCACTGTATAGACTTCACTGTATTTGTCACTTTCAGTTTTATTTAGATTAACAACAGAGAAATAATTTATACTATGATGCTAAGTTAGAATGAGTCTTTTTTAAATCCACAAGTATATCAAACAGCTATATGGATCACAGAAGTTTTCCTTTTTTAACAACAGTTAATAAAAAAAATTCTAATGCCATAATTATGATTTGAGATGCAGTAACTCATCACATTCCCCAATATCCCAATGTAGACTATATTGTTCTTCAGTTGGGTTTTAATGCTATCTGGCTTCCAAAGAAAATAAGCGTCATTTTGTAGATTCTTTAATGAACACGCTTCTGTTCTCTACAAACTTGTGAATTTGAGCCACCAAAGCAGTAAAATTGTTGGTCTTTGCTTTGAGTCGTGACTCAGACATTGATTGCCTGCCACAACTTTTGAAAATGCTTTTTAATTTGGTAGAAAGTGTTGGTTCTTCCACAAAGTAATTCCACCCTTATATTGCAGAAGTAATGGTTGTGGTAGCAGCTGTCTGCATCTTATGAAAATTACTTGCTATTGTTAGTTGGACATTAGTCTGCCAGGCCATTCTGTTTTGTTTCTTGAATGGGGGACAATTTGTTAATTGTCCCAAATAACAAAAATAATAAAAATAAGCTCCAATTAAGCTGGATGAGAACTGAAAAAGAATGCCTGGCTTTTCATTTATGTTTAGACCCCTTTACCACTCTCTGGCATGTAATTTGGAAGCTGTCTCCAAATCTTCAAGAATATAAGATGACTTTTATGTTCCAGTGACACACTTAATGAAGAAAGTGGCAAAAAGAAAACAACTTGAGGAAATGAGCTCAGACATTCAAAGTACTTAGAACAACATCCCTATATGTCACCCCAATTTTCTCAAACTTCTTCAGTCACAGTCTTGAGGAAAAGTCACCTTTCCTTATTCCTGCCATTGGCATCAATTTTCTTTCACCGTAGCCTGCAATCAGAGTCACTGAGCTGAAAAACCGCCTGCTCTCTCCCTGCGATGCCTTCCATCGAAGCTGATGGTGTCCTGTCAGCAGCTTAGCCAGACAGAACCACCGGCGCCATCTTCATTAGGCTAAAAGCTAATATAAACAAATAAAGGCGTTAGTGTAGATAGCAGAGTGAGAGTATTACTGAAAAATGTTTTGCAGAGTCAGTTGCTATGCCTGTAGTTTTAAAAATATATAAATGTTATATGAATCTCAAATCCGCTTTTATTTACATAAAATATTTATACATCAAGCAAGACAATTTCACAACTTTAAAATGTATTTTCCTGTTAGATTAATCTTTTCATATGCTAACCACATTACAAGTAAACATTTTCATAGTCTCCACTACATGAATGTGGCTAAAAGCTTCCTTGTTATTTTATAGTTACAGCATTTCAAATGTATCCCTTTTTGACGTGGTTAGGCAGCCTGCCAGTTTTACCACTAAATTATAGCAGAGAAAACACTCAGTAGAATTTGATTAGATTTCTTCCTTCTCCCCATGAGTAAGGCAAAGCAAATTTATGTTCAAAATGCAAGCTGGGTTCTAAACAATTGAATATAGATCCATATTTGTAGTGTTAAAAATGCATGCGAGTTTTGTAGTTGAAAATACATCTTTTTTATAGTGCTGCTTTATATTACTGTTGTATTTTGTTCTGTTTTGTCGCTGTCATCTGTAGAATGATAGAAAAGTGTTAGATTATACCAAAGTTAATGTTTGCATTTCAGAGAATTAGTGATGAATATGTCTTAATCTTTGCTATTAATAAGCAACTATATTAACAACGTAGCTATTAAGACTGGATTCATCCCAACCAGTTGCAAGCATTTACCTGAGGGATCTAATTTAGAAGCGTGTTATCTATGGGCTGTACTTTTAAGGAGAAAGGCTGCATCTAACTGACCTCACAGTATATGGTGTGGCACGTGTCCAAGCCATAAGTCTGATTTGCCCCAATTGGGGATCTAATTGAAGCATATTGTGGTGCCTCTCTGGCCAAGAAGGTCAGGTTTCCTTCTTGTAGTAATTAGGGCAGAATGGGAGAAGAGATCACGCTTGCCTGATTTCGACCCGATACAGAGTTGGAACGTGGGATAAGACAGTACCTGAAACTGGGCGTTAGGAACCATTCCCAAGTATACAGACCATTGTCCAAAGATCTTTGTGGGCTGAACCGCCCCGGTGTCCATCTTTTCCCAGGAACTACAAGCAGACTTATCTTCTAGAACTTATTCTCTTTCAGCTGCTAACTTGAGTTCCTAGGTTGGCTGGTTTGTGAATTATGAATGCTAGTGACCAAAACCCCCTCAAGAGAGGTTTCTGAAAGACCATATGCAGTGGTTTGTGATCACCATCTATTATATGTTTGATAGATGTCTGCATGAACAATTCGCTCATGAGTGTGTATGGTCATTATAATGACATGAAAACAAACTTGTTTATATGATAGTTGTTACTCAGTAGCAATGTTTTCATAATATATTTATATCCTTTAAGGACAGGAGAGACCATTGTGAACCACTATTAAATAACACAAACCAAGCAATTTTAGTCCTCAGTCTGTGCAGAAGCCCATTCTGATGATCAGTTGAGTTGAAGTATGTATTTTACAAAAAATGCAGTGCAAAAGCTAAGGTGGACATAACTGCTTATTTAATCCCCATTCTAAGAGGCAAGCACAATAGCTGGGTAGGAGTCTCTTACATTCTGTAAATCTTTTATAGGAACAGAAGTGTTCAGAATCTGACATTGTAAGTCCGGCGCGTTTCACAAGTGATCCTTAAAAACGCACACTTATTGCTACTTGCAACGTGTGCTTTTAGTATTAAAGTGAACTGAAACATGTATTCATAGTTCAGTCTCCTACTGCCAAGCAAAGGAATTAAATGAGTAACTTTAATGAATATAATGATTTAATTGTCTACCATATATAGATATGACATTAAACAAATCTTTAAAATCTTATGTGTGAGAATGTACCTAATAATTAAAAACATTTAATAAATGTGACTATGATGTATATGATTCAATTAATTAGGGGAAAAAACATTCTGTAAAACATGAGCAGTTGATGTAAAGATGTTTCATCAGGATTAGCTTGACTGTTAGGTTAAAAGAAACTAGTGTAGGAGGAAGACAGGTTTTTTTAATAAACCCCATGTAAATCTTTGGATTTTCAAATTTAAAAATATTTTAAAATTTGTTTTAGAAAATGTTCACCAAGACATCAAGTGGCTATGCAAATGGTAAAAACAGTGAGTCAGTAAGCCACACTAGCCTGATTATTCTGAGTAGAGAGGTAGTGTATATAGCACAGTGTGGATTACTTATTCATTCTTTGTAAACAGCTTTCATAATAATGGACCAATTCAAACCCCATTGGCATCAGTTAGTGCACTCCTACTATTATCATCAACTTCCATTCCAACTCAGAGCCTGATCCAAAGCCTACTGAAGTTGATGAAAATGTTGTTACAGCTGAGGTGGTGTAAGGATATAAACAAGCTGCTCTGAAATTAAATATACTACCTCTTTTTACAACCTTTTTCTTGATTCTTCTGCTAATTTTGACAGCAAGTTCTCTTGGGAGAACTTTCATTGAGCAAATGTTGATATTTAGATCTAACTTTCTAAATGGGGGTTATTCTACTGAATGTTCAAAATGCGTCCTGCCTGTAATTAAGAAAAATATGACATTGTCAGAAGAAGGAGCACAAAAAGTGTTGTGTGTGTTTATAGATAATTACATTTAAGTAGGGCAGCAGAACATTTATTTAACTTGTGATTGGTATACAAATAAAAGATGTAATTGATTTAGTTTATATCACCATGGATCATTGGTAAATGTGACCTGAAAGCATCTACATTTTGGTCTGAAGCTCAGTGTGATCTTATTCTCTTTAAAGAATAAATTGTCTTTAAAGAGAATTATTCTCTTTAAAGAGAATAATAGTAATCAGCGTCTTGTAGCCTTTGGGGATTGAGGTACTGTCTATCCCCTAAAGACTGGAATTTTTCAAGCTCTTATTGACACTGATGTTCCCATTGAAATAAATGGGATTGTTCATGGGATGGAAGTTACAATTTCTTTTACCTGTAAGAGTTTTCACAAAGACATGAGGACATAATTTATTGATCCATTTAAAAAATGTCAGTGCCCCACAAGCCTCATGACATGGGCAGTCCAAATATACGGGAAAGGGAAAGAATGAAATGGAAAAGTAATCCCTTTTTCCTGTTTCTGTCAGACTGATGTAAAATTACACTCACTGAAGATGCAGTCAAGATAGATGATCTTCAGATCGCTTATTAGTGTATTTGTATGTCATCTTTCAGAGTGGGTGAACTCAGTAGGTATGAATTAAAGTATGTTACTTAGGTATGTCCTGATCAATAGTCACATTCTCAGAAATTTATATTCTGCAGTGAACATATGATGAAATAATTTTTGTCTGTAGGATGCTGTATCATACAAATGCCACTTCCCTTCTTCAGCCAAACCAATTTCCAGTACAGTCTTTCTCTGCAACAAAATTAAAACATAAGGGTTGTGTTCTTACTCTTCTATTAACTCTGTGCACTGACTCTCTGATCATCCTGTGCTGACATATGGGCTTTAGACTGGGCCAAACTAGCTGTTTCACTGGGTGGGGAAAATCAGGGGTAGGGGTGGACTGACTCCCCTTTGAGCTCTGCTGTTTCAAAGGAAAGTGCAGGGTTCCAGCCTTGTGATTCTGTGCTTCCATGTGCCTCTTGGGTGCAGTGTTTAGGTTGACCACGGTGCTTTTACTTCTCAGGCTATATGTTATAACATCTGCTTGGTGCTTTCTTGCTTTAAAAACAGCAGTAATAAGAACACTAGCCCCATTATATGCTCTAGAACTGCAAAGAAAAGAGCCCCCAGTAGTCTAATAGCAGTGGGATTGCAAACAGATTTGCATAATTCCACAAAGTATACAAGCTGTAAATATTATGTTTATTCTAAAGAAGAAATATGAAATGCAGTCACCAGGCAAAATGTTTATTTTCTCTCTGTTCACATGTGTTTCTTCATCCTTTTGTGACCTCAGTGTGGTAATATCTAAATAGTTTGTTCTACAGCATAAGCTTCTTCATCCTTTTGTGACCTCGGTGTGGTAATATCTAAATAGTTTGTTCTACAGCATAAGACATGCTGTGTGAAGAGGCAGGAACAGGAACACTCACACCATGCCAGGATCTTGACTGGTTGATCATCTTTTGCTACTTATGATTAAGCAATAAAGAGAGAGGTACAGGGCATTTCCTGGGGATTAATAACTGATAGGGAGGAGTTAATGGCCTGAAGTGCAGCTGAGGGCCATTAACCCCAGCTGGTCATCAATCCTCATTAAAAACCTCTGCAACTCAGTTCACCAAACATGGTGAAGGGCAAACCAATGTTTTAACCACCTTTGTGGTTCTCCTCTCTGTTGTTTCCTTAAATTAGTTTTATTTTAATTTCTGTTATTTCCTGGGATAGGTTCTGCTTTTTGTACTGCAGCAGAAGTTCTATACAGTCAAGATGATGAGTAGCTGTGCAAAAACTGTGGAGTTCAGACCTTTATGCATAAATGGGAGTCCTTAGCACTACAGCAGCGGAATGACAGGCATTTTAGATACTCCAGCTTTTAATTACATGAAAAAGAAGGTAAGTAATAAATGTCATAAAATATTGGTTTGAAAAACCTGAATTTGTTTTTTAATAATGTAGCACAGCCTTTTCTGTTGTAACAAAGAAAATTTTTAAGGGAAGAGCCCCTGGTTCTTCTAGTTTTGAAGCTGTTAAACTCCCT
The DNA here is from genome assembly GCF_026419915.1 of Harpia harpyja. NCBI lineage: Eukaryota > Metazoa > Chordata > Aves > Accipitriformes > Accipitridae > Harpia > Harpia harpyja. The sequence goes on from NC_068940.1 coordinate 6,689,797, forward strand.
TTTATTGTGTTTCTAAAAATTATTCTTTTATGTTTGGCAGTATTTGATACATAAAACACCTTCTAAATCTGCAGTCCATAAACATAGACTTAAAAAGCCTTATACTAGCTGATAAGCATTGGAATATGCATCTTTTATAACTGATTTGGGGTTTACTTTGGTTTTGAAATGTACATGATTTTGTGTTATTATCTAGATATTTCTAGAAAGTTAATCTTCTTGTGAGGGAGATGCTATAATTGTCAGCATGGTATTTAGCATACAGTAATTTTGTAGATATTCCATTACTCCTGGTTATTCCAAATTCAGACTACGGTAGTAAAATATGAAGCTATGACAATATTTCTGAAAGTATTTTTGGAAACTGTTAAAATCCCGAAGTCTCTTCTCCAGGCCCTAGCCCTGCTTCTAGGGGTAGCAATACAATACCTCAGTAATATCAGAGAGCTCAGCTGGCTGAACTCAAGGATAGCTGATTGTCTGTGTTCATTGCAAATGCCTATCTGAAAATCAGCAGAAAAGTCTCTGCAGCCCTTACGACTTTGTAGAGATGCTATCAAATGTGATTGGCAGAGTTCTAGGTACAGGAGGCAGATAATAGAATGAAAGGGTATAATCTGGCAGCAACACAGTGAAATCAATGATTTTTTTCTTTGATTCTAGTGAGAGCAGAATTAGTGTTCAGGCCTTCATTTAAAAATGTATGGTTTTGTCCTATACCTGCCGATGAACTCTGGACCCTGTGCATGGGCTAATAAAATCAGAAACTCTCCTCTTCTGGGGATACACAAATACCTGAGAGATGAGTGACCTGAATGTTTGAAACAGGGAGAGCACAGGGCACTCCAGCTTAAGAAATGCTGTTTGTGTTAAACCCTTTCCTGATGCTGTAGAAAACAGAAAGAGCCTTCTTTGCAGAGGAGAGTGAGTATCTGATGAAGAATGCTGGCTGTGATCCACCACCTTGAAAAGCTCATCCGAGTCTGCCATGTGGAAAGGGGACAGTGCTGTTTCCATACATCACGAGGACATTGGTGTGTGAGGAACTTGGATATGCCAGTAGTGGGAGCTGTATGGGGAGACACTTAGATCAAAGCAGCAGTTCTCTGAATGTAGTTATAAAAGGTATATCTCAATACAGCCTCATCTTTTATTCAGAAGACTCAAGGCAAGTAAATATGGTGACTGTAGTTAGACTATTTCCCCTGCACGGCTTAAAAAGACATACCTGCATGTGTTGCAGGACTTCACTGTAACTATTATATGGCATGTGCAGGACAACCAGGGGATCAGGCCCAGCCAGCATGGGTTCATGAAAGGCAGGTCCTGCTTGACCAACCTGATCTCCTTCTATGACCAGGTGACCCACCTAGTGGATGAGGGGAAGGCTGTGGATGTTGTCTACCTTGACTTCAGCAAGGCGTTTGACACTGTCTCTCCTGGCATACTCCTTGAGAAGCTGGCGGCTCATGGCTTAGACAAGCGTACTCTTTGCTGGATGGACGAGCCCAAAGGGTTGTGGTGAATGGAGTTAAATCCAGTTGGCGGTGGGTCACAAGTGGTGTTCCCCAGGGCTCAGTATTGGGGCCAGTTCTGTTTAATATCTTTATCAATGATCTGGATGAGGAGATCGAGTGCACCTTCAGCAAGTTTGCAGATGGCACCAAGTTGGGAGGGAGGGTTGATCTGCTCGAGGGTAGGAAGGCTCTACAGAGGGATCTGGACAGGCTGGATCGATGGGCTGAGGCCAGTTGTATGAGGTTCAACAAGGCCAAGTGCCGGGTCCTGCACTTGGGTCACAACAACCCCATGCAGCGCTACAGGCTTGGGGAAGAGTGGCTGGAAAGCTGCCCGGCAGAGAAAGACCTGGGGGTGCTGGTCGACAGCCGGCTGAATATGAGCCAGCAGTGTGCCCAGGTGGCCAAGAAGGCCAACGGCATCCTGGCCTCTATCAGAAACAGTGTGGCCAGCAGGAGCAGGGAGGTGATCGTCCCCCTGTACTGGGCACTGGTGAGGCCACACCTCGAGTCCTGTGTTCAGTTTTGGGCCCCTCACTGCAGGAAAGACATGGAGGTGCTGGAGCCTGTCCAGAGAGGGCAACAAAGCCAGTGAAGGGTCTAGAGATCAAGTCTTGTGAGGAGCGGCTGAGGGAGCTGGGGCTGTTTAGTCTGGAGAAAAGGAGGCTGAGGGGAGACCTTATCTCTCCCTACAACTACCTGAGAGGGGGTTGTGGTGAGGTGGGTGCTGGTCTCTTCTGTCAGGTGCCTGGAGATAGGACAAGAGGAAATGGCCTCAAGTCACGGCAGGGGAGGTTTAGATTGGATATTAGGAAAAATTTCTTTACTGAAGGGGTTGTCAGGCATTGGAACAGGCTGCCCAGGGAAGTGGTTGAGTCACCATCCCTAGAGGTATTCAAAAAGCACGTGGACAAGGCACTTCAGGACATGGTTTAGTGGGCATGGTTGATGGTTGAACTCGATGATCTTAAAGGTCTTTTTCCAACCTAAATGATTCTATTCATGTGAGTGGAGGTAGGCATTCACAGGCTTATTTGCAGAATCATCCCACTGAAATAGATACAGACTGATAGTGGTTCCTGTTCCATGGAAATGTTGAAAATGTTATCTGGGCCCTTACATGCTGTATTGTAACAGCTGAAGAGAAATTCTCCTATATTAACTCTCTGCATCTGGGACTTGAGGGGGATTCTTAACCACCCCAAGAGTATTTTGAAAGGAATTTCAGAAGAAAAGATGTTTTGTAAGAGAAGTTTAAAGAGAAGCTGTCTTCTTGTACAGTCAAAAGTAGTTCACTGTCTACAGTTTTGCTTATGGGAGGCTTCTGAATGCTATTTTACTATACGGCATGACTTGGACTCCCTTACTAATCTTTGAGGTTGCATGTTAGACACCTTTACCAGAATGCCAGTCCCCTCTCCTATACTCTGTTCTTATGGCTATAAGTCTTATGCGGGCTAGTATTTTCAATTCCAGGTATCAACAGTAGAATCACATTTATAGGGTCTGCCAGTTACTGAAACCAGCAAACTTGCTTTAGACATACATTTTGAGACTAACTCATGCTGTAGCTCTTTTTGCGCAAACCTGTGTGCCATGTAAGGCAAAATATCTGCATTTCTGTGACTTCTGCATACCTTATGAGATTTGCTACTCTCTGTGTTTCAGATGCTGTTAAATATGCTTCTGTTTGTTTGCGTTTTAAGGGATGATTAATAAAGCTTCAAAAATACAGGTTCTAGGGCATGCATTGATGGTCTAGCCCTCTGTGCATAGAGAAGACGCTGTCTGTTGAAGGGAGCACAGTGTGGCACTGTATTGCACCGGGAGTCTGGATTCCTCAATTGTGGCATTGCTTCCTGGAAATCTGTATTGGAGAATCAAGCACGGTACAATAGAAGCCACATATGAATGTGGTAAGGGATGAGCTGTGTTTGTGCATGGGCAATAGCTGAGGAACATGGAAAACAGTAGTGTCCTTTTGAGCACGACTGCTGAGTGAGGATATACCAGTTAACTTAAATTGCTCTGAGAACCCAGCTGACAGATGTCAGTGTGGGTTAAGGTAAATAATACAAATTGGAGATGGAAGGTTTCAAGGAAGAGCAAACAAGGAGACACCAAAGTTGCCCAATCGTATTGGTCAGCAAAGAATTAAATCCTTTTTCTTTCCTTTAAATCCTTTGGCATCTCTGTCCAAGTTTGCAAGTTACGTGAAAGATTCCAGCTCATGTCTCCATAGCCTTTGCTTCACTTATCATTTATTGGTCCATATTCTAGGAAACTCATTTTCCTTGTTTTGATGTGACTAGACTATAGTCTTCAGCCTTTTCATATCCTTCAAAAAGGCCTTCACCTTAGTTGACGTCTCAGCAATTTATTTATGACCCTACAGTGTCAAATGCTTTTTTTCCTTTGGCTGAATGTCAGTGACTGTGCTGTAACATCTTCTTTTTAAGGCAAAGACATCTTAATGTTTTGTGTTGCTGTATGCTTTTTACAATAGCTAGCTACCAAGTCTTTTTTTTTTTTTTTTTTTCTTTCTCTCTCCTTCCCCCTAAATCTCTGGCTTGGAGGAGAGGGTGTTTTACTTGGCTTATGGCTTAACAGCTTCTGTGTTTTTCTGATCAACTGACCTTCTATGTTTGTTTTAAGTGTGAAGTTTCAGTGTTTTCCATATTCATCCTGTTTCAGACTGGTCATGGGTTTGCTGCAAAGCCTTCTTTAAAAGCAGAAATATTTATTCTTTCTTCACCTTGGCCCCCGAGTATGAAACGGGTGTTCTGAGTTGGCTTGTGGCTTATGAGAAGCTTATGTCTGCTTTGGTCTTGTTGATCTCTTTCTTCGTAGTAATTTTAAGTATGTTTTTTTTCTACCTTTGTGTCTTCGTTGCTGACTCAATCTTGCCCTTCATATTCTGATTATAAGATGTTAACATCATTATGGATTTCTCCTGTGTGATTATGCTCTTTTTAATTTTTATTTCTCAACTATGGCTTTCAACTTGGGAAAAGTTAAAGAATTTTGGTAAGATAGTGGTACTCTTGTGCTCTCTTGGCACTGCTATGCAGAAACTCTGACTTCAGTGGAAATACTCTAGATTTATGCTTATGGTAACAAGAAGAGAAACACAACCAATGTCTTTCTCTAGCTAAATGTTTCAACGTGATATTTCAGTGGCCTAGACGATATCACTAATTGCAATAGTATAAACATTTCAGGTTTCTTGGAGTACATATGGTTCTGCTATACTTCCTTTTTGTACTTGTGAAGCTTTTTTTTTTTTTATCCCACCAAATCAAAGGACTCTTCAGAGGTTAGAATGCTTCCCTCCGCTTCCAGCTTCCACGATAACATGTTGCATTGGCAATCTTAGCAAGAATATGATTCACTATCAATTAATTTAATGGGTGACATACGCTGGATTTTTTATAATCCCCAAATAACATTTGAATGTTGTTCTTGTTCCTTGTCTCCCAGCTGTGTGTAATAATCAGTCCTATACTTGATAGCTTTGACTGGAACTGAGTTGAACAGAGTGTATGTAGCTCAGCTCAATTAGTGGTTATTTGTTAGAAAACTTTTTCCTGTTTGCAAAGGTTTATTTCCTTCTCTCTGCTATTCGGCATAGAGGATCAATGTGCAGAAAATGTCACACTAAGACATGACGCTGCTGAGTGTGGACGAATATTTAGATATAAACAGACAAAATTGGATGTGGTCAGAAGAATATCACCTTCTTAAGCCTGGAATATGCTCTTTGCAACATTTTTAGATCAGTGGGATTACAGTTCAGCAGGACCTGAGATAGGGTTGACATGAACTCTTGTGGTGTTAAGGTCAGAATTGTCCACCTCTTCTGCTTTTGAGCTGAGGATCTTGAAAGCCTTGCAGCATCAGTCTTGTGGCACTCTGCTTGTTAGGATTCCAGATTTTGTAGCTGTGCAGCAAACCTGCTGAGCAGACTTCCTTAGGGATGGCAAACCTTTGCAGAGCTATTGGATTGGATAGCTCAATTAGAATTTCCACACTTTCTGCTCCCATGCCAGGAACTAAATGGAATTGGTTCTCAGATAGGCTTGGCCTTGTCTCTATAGAATGGAGCTTGGAGGTCCAGGAGTCTGAGAGGCAGGATTTGAGGGATGGCAAACCTGCAAAGTGTTCCCAAGGTCAGGGATTCTGGGACAGTATGCCTAATGGGGCTGATTGAAAGCTGTAGATATTGGGAACCTGTGTAGCCGATCATGAAAGCTGAGAATAATATTTAATATAATAGCAGATATTTAAGGAGGAGAAGGAAAATTACAAGGCTTAATTTCACTGAGACTCTGCAGAGTGCAGGAAGTCTTCACTGGGCAATGTAAAGAAAAACTCAGTCATATTTCTGGTTTGTAGAGAGGCTAATACTTCCAGATTTTTGTCTTGCTCATGCTGAAGTCTGGCATTTCCTGTAAACGAGAAACCCTGCTTTTCAATTACTCTAGATGCAGCCCAATGTCTGAATGTGGTGCACGAGACATTTTTTCCCCAAGTTTCTGTAGGGATGTAGACTTTGTAGAAGTTCGTTCTTGTTACTTTTCTGGAACTTTAGATATAATTTTACTGTGTCTTTGATATGTAAACAGAGAATGCACCTGATGTGTATGGTAGAAAACTTCTATAGGTACCTATGGGATAAAGTTGCTGTGATGCATTCTAAATAAGTACAGCTGTTGCAGGTGGGGACATTTCCTGCTGAGAGAAATGGAGAAACTTCTTGGTAGGATTCAATGGTAGATGTAAGAAAATACATCTAATTTTTTATCAAACTTACAGAAGAGAGCCGGGATTGCTGTATGTATTGCAACACGTACCTTCAGAAAGGAAAAGAAATAGTCTCACTCCTTTGCTCTTTCTGGGGGGTTAAGCAAGTAAATGACCTGCAGCTTTAGCTAAGTGGAAGGATTGCAACTTGTTAATGATGGTAGCCAGTTAAACAAAAACAAAACCCAAAACTTCTCTGGTTTTGGAGAATGCCTTGTAGTAAGCAAATATTCTGACATCAGTATGTACCTTAAAAACATATTTGAGCCCCATAATGCTTCATATAAAATTAGAGGCTCTATTCTCACCTACCCCAGCATAAATGAGGAGTCTACAAAGAGAGGGGAGTTACTGTCATATGAAACTAGCATGAGATCAAAATAGGCTTCAAAATATTGTAAATATTAGAAGACACTAATATATATTGTTGATTATAATTCCAGTCACTGGTTATAAACCTCATGAAATGAATCACCTCATTTATAATGCATACCATGGGACAATATCTAATTTGGTGACAAGCACGGAGTCTAGCAAAGATTCAATAGAAATATCTGCTTAAATGACTGTGGTGTCATCTAATTACATATATTTTCTAAAGCTTTGTTATTTAATATACCTGTTGTTATTATTAAATTGAATTTCACACCTTCAAAATATTCTGGTAAATAAATGCCCTTTTCTCTGCGAGATGCAAGGTTAGTGTTTATTTTAAGTTGTGGCTGTTTTTGTGAGAAAGATAAGAAATCAACATATGCTGTTATCACTCCTCACTTTTGAAACAACAAGGTGAAGGCTATCCTTGGAAAGTAATTGATATTCCTGTACAGGTTGAAATTGATATACAAACAGATAAGCAGAATGCTTCTAGTCCATGCTTTAGCTGCAAAAAGCCATGCCAATAATTGTCTTATATGGCCTCCAGTTTCAGACCAGATCTTTGTTTGACCTTTTGGACCATTCTGCTGGTTTACTGTGACCATTTCAGATGCCTTGGACCTATGCAATTTTTAGATGTATAAGTAGAATATAAAACTATTAAAGTGATGCTATCTAAGTTAACATTGTCTACTAAATGATTGTAAGAATAGGTGTATAAATAAGGGCTCAATTGCATGTAATTATTTTGCACTAAAAATGTCATCTATACCTTGGATAACATGTAGCCAAGAAGTACACTAAAATTGCATTGCTTATCAAGCAGAGCTTGTTAACAGTTGCACAGTCTGATGGAGGAACTTGTGATGAAATCTGGTCTTCACAGATCACTAAGGCTAGTCAGAAAGCGTAAGGAATACTTTAATATCATTGGGAGGTAATATAGTGGTTATTATTGTCCAAAGTAAAGGGTGTAAAAGTATAGTTCTGTTAAAAGTTTCATGCCTAGACTTCTGGAAATTAGTTCTGGTCTAGAACGTGACCAGATCTGGTATAAAATTCCAACATCTGTGGTCTGGTATAAAATTGCATATTTTTAATCATTTGTTTCTATGTAGTTTTGGTCATGGTTAATGGTGGTAGTGGCAATGTGAGGTATCTACTGCTGTTCTGGCTCCAGCTTCAGTACTAAATGTGACCATGGTGGAGTGAGCTGTGGGGTTCATTCCCTGTTTCCATCAGCAAAGTGTTTGCTCTGTTCTAGTCTGTTTTACCCATGGAAATTCATTACAGAAAAAATGATTATACTGGTATTACCCAGCACACATTTTGAAGATAATGGGGCTGTTGAGGTGTAACAAATGAATTGTTCATGACTTGTTGCAAGATGGGGAGAATGCTTTTCCTAAATGGGTGTACAAAGGTTGGGGCTTGAACAGTGGTTGCTAAAACTTGGTCAGATGGGGGAATATTATATTACTGTTCTTGCAGAGTCACTCACTGGGTGAGATTTGTGCATGCTCTTGGAAGCTGCAAATGTTTTGTCTTCTAATTGAGTAAATACTTTTATCCTTTGAGCTCCTTATACACATATATCAAGTCTTTTTTTTTTTTTTTTTTTTAAACAAAACATGTATTAAGGGAAAGAGTTCTTTCATTTAATTGGTTGCTTATCTTCTGCACTATTCTGGAATGCTCTTCCAAAGCCCTGAAATTCTGCATCCACAGCAGGCTTATGCTGCAGTTACAGAAGAGGTGCAGTGCCCTGGAAATAGGGGAGGAAGGTGACCTCCCTTCAGGGGAGGTGTCAGAGACAGCTGAGCTTCAAATACATTTCTGCACAAAGGGAAAGAGGAGGGCGATAGCTGTTGGAGATTCTCTCATGTGTGGGATGGAGGCACCCATCTACCATACTGGCCTGAACTCTTAGGGGTTTGCTGCTTACCAGATGCTTAGACACGGGATGTTGCGGAGAGTCTGCTGAAGCTTGTCTGTCTTTTGGACTGTCACCTCCTGCTGCTTATCCATCTGAACACCAGTGATACTGCCAGGGAGACACTGAGGGAACCAAGAATGGCCACAAGGCTCTGGGGCAAGGGTGGAGTGTGTGGGGCTCCATGTGTTTTCACCTGTGAAGGCAAAAGGCTTGGGGAGGAGTCGATCCTGTGAGTCAACACCTGGCTGTGCAGCTGGGGTCTTTGAGAGGGATTTGGCTTTTGCAGTCATGGAAACCTCTGAGGGCTGAAGACTGCTGGGAAAGGATGAGATCCACCCAACTAAGTGGGGCAAGAGCGTCTCTGCCAACAGGCTGGAAAACCTGGTGAAGAGAGCTGTGGACAGGACCAAGAAGTAAAAGATACAGGGTGACAGTTACAAGAGTGATCTCAGCAATTTATGCAGGGTGAAAAGAGGAACTAGAACTCTGTGTGTGGTCATGCAGCTATAACACTTTTGGAATAACATCAATGTGGTGGTACAGCTTGCATGATGAGTGCTGCAATGAACAGATACAGGTTCTTCAGAAAAGATGGGAAGATGAGGATTGAGGGAGTTTCCCTCTAAGTGAAGGGGCAGTTGGAATATATGAAACTCTTTGTGGGATAGAGGACAGGCAAGTCAAGAGCTTGTGGGTCATGATAAGGGGATAGGCCAGTACGGGGCACATCCTGATGGGAGTTTGTTACAGATCCTCATCTGATGATGAAGCAGCATACAAAGTCTTTAGACAACTTGAGGAAGTCTCTGGCTCACAGGCTGAACCTCTCTGAAATCTGCTGGAAAAGTGTCGTGGTTTAACGCTGGCCAGCAACTAAGCACCATGCAGTCACTCAGTAGAAAAAGACTGAACAAGGAAATTGTGGGCTTGTTGCTGAGTGGGGTGGATGAATTAGTGGCAAGGGGCACAGGTAAGCCTGAGGTACTTGTGCCTCCTGTGGCTCAGTCTTCACTAATGAGGCCTCACAGGTCTCTGTGCTTAATGAAAGGTTTCAAGAAGGACAAGGAGTCCCATTAGGGGACAAGGACCGAGTCAGGGATTACTTGAGAGAACTTGACCCATGCAAGTCAATGGGACAAAATGGGCTGCATCCAAGGGTGCTGAGGGAGCTGGTTCGTGTTCATACAAGGCTGCTTTCTGTCATCTTTGAGTGGTCATGGAGATTGGGGAAGAGCCCCAAAGGCTGGAGAAAGGCAAATGTCATACCAATCTTCAGAAAAGGTGGAAAGTGCAATACAGGGAACTGCAGGCTCATCAGCCTCTCTTTGCTTTGTGGGAAGAGCATGGAGGGAGTCCTTTTGGAGCACATCTCTGCACAGGTGTAGGAGGAAGCTTTTGGGAACCATCAGCACAGACTGGCTCTGAGGAAAATCCCTTTCCCTGTGAGAACAGTCAGGAAGTGGAATAGGTTGCTTGGAAAGGATGTGGAGCCTCCATCCCTGGAGGTTTTCAAGGCTCAAATGCATAAAGCTGTGAGTAAGCTGGTCTGATTCTAGCTGACCTTTTGAGCAGGTGGTTGGACTAGAGGCTTCTTGAGCTCCCTTCCCACCTGAATGAGTCTGATTCATTGATTCTATAATGCAGAAGATGTCAAAGGTGGGCAGATTTATCCTGTTGTGTGCTGTTTGTATGTATGGTATGGCAGAGTGAATAAACAAAGCGCAGGCATTACCTTAATTACATGAAGACGCAAGCCTGATGGTCTGCATCTATACTGCTGTTTAAGTTGAGGAGTTACTCAAGCATGGTTAGGAAAAGAAAACTGCAGGTGATGAGAAGCTGAGAAACACAAGTCTTGCTGCAGGGTCTTTTATCTAATACTTTTCTCTGCATGATATTTTTTTTTTCTTTCTAGTGCTTGAATTTTCTTATTTAAAGACCATGGCCCGTAGTGTGTTAGGGATATAATTGCAAACAGAAAGACCGCAGATAAATCTATATGGGATCTTTAAATAGAGCGAATGGCATTAATGAACATATGACATGTCCACTTGTCAGAGTTGGGAAGGAGCAAGACAAATCACAGATTTGTAACTTAGAAATTAATGCAGTCATGCAAAACTTCTGTTATGTGGACTCCAAGGATCAATCTACAGTTGAATTTTTATACTGTGATTGGCATTACACAGATGGGAAAAGGGGATAATATGATGAGAGAAGTGTCAGGGCACGAAAGCATAGAAAAGTGTGCTAGTGGGTTTTCTGGTTTTGTGCTTTTCACAAATGGTACTATTCATAGGTCATCTGCATGGAGGATTTGCTTGACATTGCAGAAAATGTTTTCTGCATTCAGTGTAGGAACATTCTCTGTAACTCTATTCTAGCTGGTAGCAGTTTTGGACATAATGCAATGTTGATAATTTAATTGTTTACCTAGTATGAATCTTGCATGAGAAACTCAAGTGAAGACAGCTTGAACTGAAAATAGTGTCACTCTAGTTTCTTAGATGAGAGATATGCTTTTTAAGAAGTATAAATGTGGGGACTACAAAGCAGCTTTCAGTTTGCACTCCTCAGTGAAGATTCTGAAAAGGCTATTCATATTAGCCTAGTACTGTGCAAAAAGAAAGATTCCTTTTAAATTAGGATTTATAAATAATCTGGAGTTCAGTCCTTGCACTTACTCTGTGGAATGAAGCTGTTTGCCAAGTTACTTGAGGAGGGAGACTTTTTTACTTTTTTTTTTTTTTCTTCTTCTCCTGGAAAGATGTGTGCACTACAGTTAGGCTCTGCATGTGGGAACCTAAATACATGATGCAGCAGGGAACAATGTGAATTTGGAATGCATCAGAGCCATTGCGTTCCTCTGTCAGCCTCGATGCTGTCAGAGTAGTCTGTTTTCAGATAACCTGCTCTTGCCCGGAAGCCTGCAACTCCAGAAGTCCTTTCAGATAGTAAAGAGCAGTTAATTGCTTCCCACTACTTGAGAGGAACAAATATGCTACCCTTGGATTATTTAATTGATCTATTTTCTTAACAACAATAGAAGTATAGCAGGCTTACATGGTTGTGCTATGGGATGGAGGGAAGAGGCTTATGTATGGTGGGATTCAACGGCTGCTGCTCTGAGGGAACTCGCCCATCATCTCTCCAAGTGCAAACACCTTTTGTGGAGTGGTGTCAGTGGGATAGCTGGAAGAGATCCTAGTGTTGCCTAAAAAGGAAGCTTTCTGAAAGAAGGCATGTGTTTACAGGCAGAGGGAACTTTCTGGAATAACAAATTGGTTCCAGATTGTTTCAAGGAATGGGTGAAGAAAGTTCATGCAAGTCCTTATTTTGACTCTGTATCAGCACACTATTGTTGAGTTTCTTGGTAGCTCCAATTATTGTTACTCCTCAGGATCCTTAAGGTCTGTAGCCCAAAGACACCACACTAAGACAACCTGTGTTATGCCTTTGAGAGGTAGAACAGGGGCTATAGAAGTGACTCGTTCATGGTAGTGTGATATCTGTGGTCAAAGAGGAAAACAAACTCAGACTCCTAGTTACTATCTTAACTGTCATTTTTCTCTGAGGGGAAAAATCTTCAGTCTTATCCTATTTACTTAATACTCTGTTGGCAGAAATGTTCTTTTGTAGCCATGTAGATGTTTTTTCTGATGTTAAATTAGTGACATTGTATGTTTGGCTGTGTCAGTAGATCCCTCCGTCAGGCCTGAGCTGCACTGAAATGTTTTCTATATTGGAATATGAACACCAAGTCATTTGAGACACTAGTAATGTAGTTGTTGCTATGGTCCAAGGCTGCATCATCAGCACTTGAAGTATCTTCTGATAATGGTCACAAGGCCTCAAGAGTGGCCTCATTAACACAAGACCAATAGTGTATGCCTTTAAGTTGCCTTTAAGTTACAATATCAAAAGCTTTTAATGTTCCATGCCATTTTGTTATTACACAGGTATTAACTTAGCAGTGGGGGTATAAGTACTGATAGCTTCTGAATAAATAACACTTAGCTTTCTGCTTGTAGTGTTTGGAAGAATGTTCTTTTTAGCCCAGGGGATCCTTTGTTTCTCACTCCCCAGGTCTGCATCTACTGGTTTGGGGAGGGGGAGCAAAGATAATTATCTCCGCTAATAGTCTGTCTGCTTGTGCTTGATTGAAATGCAGCCTGGCTCTCCTGTATCGCTGATTTATTCCCAAAGAGAAGTTCCAGTTGTCTACAAAGCCAACACCTTTGGACAGGCACCATCTGGCCAACTGCTTATTAACTCCCATGGTCCTGCCCGATTCTACCAGTAAAGAGACCAGTCTCGGAGAAAGCAAACTAGAGGGATGCTGCCAGGGGCCCCAAGATCTCTCTTCCCTAAAGAAAAATGTATTCCATGCAACCTCCCTAGTGGGTGCCATGTAAAAATAATTAAAAGGGTACTGAGGAAAAACAGCTAATTAAAAAGACTAAACACTGAGTCCTCTGATTCTTTAGGCTGGCCAGGCTGTTCCTGTGGGGCGGCCAGCAGTCAATTGTGTCTTTACGCTATCATTTCGGTTGCCCTGTTTTGAACCTGTGTGAATGCTCCTTTGAATCCAAGTACAAGTCATGGTAGCCCTCATACCCATGGGATTTGCTGCCTGGCCCTGGTGGCTTTACTCTCCTTCCACAGCAGCAGAGGTGGACTCCATTGAACAGATTAATTTTTTACTGCAAAGATCCTATGAGGGCAGGCTAGGTTATCCAAGGTGTGCAGGTTTGAAATCTGTTGTCCTGTTGATGTCATGTGTTTGAATGGAAGTGTAAAATCAAGCAAACAAAAACCTTTATGAAAGATAATAGACTATAAGTTAACCTAAAATCGTTGCTGGCTGGAAGAAGTACGTTCATTGGTAGGGTATTGCATCAGAGAGCTATACACAGGGAGCTTTAATTTCTATTGGAAATTCTTTCATATGAAATAAAGGAAGAATCAGCTCTATCGCTGTATGCTACACCTGTCACCATAGGGGTTTTACTGCATTTTTAAATTGAAGGGATGTGATTGGCTTTAGGAAGGCAGTAGAGGGTACTTGTAAACTCACAAATGATGTATAGTGTCTGTGAAAAATTTCTTTCCACAAAATCTTCTGAAAATTCGGACTCTAACAAAATAGAAGAAATTACAGACTGTTTTTAGAGGAAGACTTTTACAATTAATATGAAAAGTAGCATGAGTAACTGCTACATGATCACTGCCTTACTTTGATTTAAAAAAGAAGATATTTTTTCCATTATCTGTCTCTCGGTAGTTTCATTGCTAGGCACTGTGGTCCAGAAATGTTTTCTTTGTTTGAAATTCTCTGACAAAAACTTAAGATGAATCCTCAGATCTTTCCAAAACTGTAAGTCTGATAGAAAAACATGTGTTCTTTGATTTCTACTCCAATGTTAAAGTATTTTGAAGATTGGGGAAAAAAATAAAATGAACCAGCAATGTTGCGTCAGCTTGTTATAGTTATGCCATAACACAATTTATGGCCATAGTTAAATCCTCCTATTGTTCTCTCTTAAAGTTAGGACTGCATAGGACTTGTTTTTACCTGCTTGCATTTGGAAATTTGTTTTGAACAAGGACAAAAAAAAATGTAACAGACTCAGGTACCTTCTTTTCTTTCCACTTTCCTTCCCTTTTCTTTTTCCAGAGGGACTTCTGGTTTTTGCCAAGCAAAACACATAGCAGAATTTCTGGCACTATTTTTCCTGCTGGGGAATGAATGGTACAACTCATAATCACTAACATTGTGCACAGCTGCTCAGAGAGATGATAGAAATGGAAAACTGACCATAAAGCAGCTGCATTTTGGTGTGATTCCCCTAATGTAGGGTACTCAGAAGTTTTCTGTCCTCAGTAATTAAACCAGGGAATATTTCAAGGAGAAGGCAATGGCTGAAATGACTATCAGTAAGTTATCTTCAAAAAGGTGTGGGTATGTAAAATATTTTAGTCTGCAGGTTTGATTATTCTTTCTCTCTCTCTTATTTGTGGAACCACTTTCATCTTTTGGGAAAAACCAAAATGTTACCAAATAAAGGTTGATAGAATTGTCTTCCTCTTTAGCCTTTGCAACTTCATTTTTACCATGTTTTACAGTTGTGCTTGAGCACAAGCGTTGGCCAGAAATGTGCTATTGAGGCAAACTTCCATTTGAAGTCACTTGGAAATTAGTCTGCATGAGATCATGTGGGATCAAACAACATACTGGAATAATCTCAGTTGATGTTTGGTGTTAAGAAGTTCCAATATATGGTGCATACTAGGAACTTTCTTAGCAAATCTGCACAGATGAGCAAACCACAATTAGTCAGCACAGCCAGAAGATCTACTACTGAGCTAATCTTCCCATTCAAGTAAACAGAATTTACACTTACCCCACTTTGTTTTTTCTTTCAAGGACCTATGCCAATATATTGTCACGTCATCCCCAGAGTATTGCTGGAGCATCATTGTGTGTCATGGGGACCAAGGAGAATGGAACAGGTGTGCCGTGGGGAATGTGATGAAAAGGTTTTCTTTAAAGGATGATTTCATGAGGGAAAAATGCGAATATCAACTTCAGTAAGAATGTTATATGCTTGCTTATTTTAACATTTGAGGCAACAATTAGGATGTGGAAATCTTACTCTAAAAGTCATTGAGGATTATTAAAAAAGTGTGTGTGTGCATGCCTGTACACAAACTTTATTTATATAGACACAAATACCTCCTGCTGTGTCTGTCAGCAAGGCTAACGGTGTTCACCTGTGCAGTATTGTTTTGGAGGAGTCTATAACTGAATAGCTAATGAGCACTAGAAAAAGGCAGCTGCTTGTTTGTTTGCTTTTAAATGGCCATGCTTATGTTTTGTCCACAGAACTTTTCAGATACACTCTTTTTTCACCTTCAAATCTGGAATAGCATCTCAGAAAGTGCAGGATTTTTACTTCTCCTTTCATGTGAAAGCACATTTCGAAGTAGCTTTGGCAGTGTAGTTGATATATATACTAGTACATGTCTAGATAATCTACTGTTTGCTACCACAGAAATGTTAGAGTGACTGACTGTGTAACTAGAACCAGGCCTGGCAAGGCCTGTTAGATGTAATTCTGTGGAAGGTCTCTTTCATTGATTTGGTAGATTGTGGTTGACTCTTCTATTCTTTAAAGTCTTGCCTGATGCTTTCCAATGTTAAGGGCTGATCTTGAAAAATTAGAGTATTCAGACATACAGGTGAGATTTCAAGGTTCTCACTCTGTGTTCATTTGTCCATTCATACTAGAGATCAGAATATCTAATAATGGCTAACCTTGAAAATTTGGCTAGGTCAGAGTCTTTCTCTAACATGTAAAGCTTGAAACTTCTTAGTTAATTCATTTAATTGCTGTATTCCTAATAGACTTTGGGACCTCAGTGGCTACTTGTGTCCGTTCCTCAGTCCCATGTTTTCCCAGATGCTTGAACCCACCCAACCTCCTGTTCTTCTTCTATCTGACCGGTAAATCATGAGCATCATGTGACCAGCTCTTGAAGCCCATTCCCCAATGTTCCTGGCAGTGTACTGAGTCTGCATTAGTCCTGTTCGAGTGTTAAACTGCAAGATAAGACCCAAGTGTTTGAGACCTAAAATGCAACTTTCATCTAGTTTCTTAGACAAAACATTCTGTTAACTCCAACCAAGCCAAACACAAATGCTCTTAACTCTGGCCAGTTTTCATAATCTCAGTTTTAGTGTTAGGGCCAGATTGCCAGTGGCTGATCCAAAAAGATAAATGAAACACACATGAGATGTTAGGCCAACAGGTGTTGGAGCTGCTTTTATAACATGAAGCTGAAGAAAACAAAATGTCTCAGACAATTGTATATGAACCAATTGTTCTGACATGAAACTCTGTTTCCAGTCTTCAAATAGCCTGTTTTGGAAGACATCACAAAGCATTGCAGAATGGCTTTGAGTGACAATTATTTAGTAAAGTTACTGCCCTCATAATGTAATTTTCCAGTGTCAGTATATAATTAGGCAGGATGAATAAAGAAGAGTCCCCATTGTGAAATACTGAGAAGCTGCTGTGCCCCTCCCAGTCCAATGCTGCTGAATAAATCAAATTTAACTTCCAGTTGTGCAACTTCTGGCTTTCTGAGCTTTGAAGCCTGTACTGAGTGTGCTGCACAACTGGTCCAGCTGACTTGTGCCTTTGATCTTCAAGGATCCCTTGGAAACATTATCTACATGTTTAAAAATTGGGGTTTTTTTTGTTTGTTTTTCCATATTTTGTTAAATCTGAACACTGTGCTCATGAAACATGTCACCTTCACAGAGCTGAAAGACAAAGTTTTCAGCAGCAGCACAAGCCACTGAAAGTTCCATTTTTCACCACTGAAGTGTCTCAAACTCAATGTCCCTCTCCTTGGGGGATGTCAGAGCCTTTGTTGCATCAAATCCTCTTAGATGATGGAGATTCTTGGTGTTGAGATTGTTTTTAAGAGGCTGAACTATCAAGCAGCTATCAGATGCTATTGTAAAAGATTAATTCTACACTGTGGGATCAGCATGCTTCTGTAGGCGAAAATGAAAGCTTTGGTTTGGCAACACCTTCCAGTTGCTATTGAGTTGTGCCAATTTTGAACTGTGACCTCTGGCGTAAAGCTTTATATTTCATTGCTTTTCTTCTGAGAGGTCAAGTTTACCCAATGCTCATGTATTTATTTAAACATTCTTAAGAACACTCCTGTTTGCTGTCTGTATTTGTGACAGTTTGTGTAACTAGTCCCTCAGCAGATACAAGTATTTGCTAATTACAGATCTTAGCAGCAGTTTCAGTAATAGGGTTTCAGGATGGGAAGGTGATATTTGGAGATAATCTCTTTTTTGCTAAATGGGTAAGCATGTCAAGTTCTTTGTAGGAGACAAAAATGTTCCCATAATTGCTCTCTGTGATAGGAAATAAAATCCCTGTTCTTTATATGAAATGAGTTCATCGGAGGAAAAATGATCAGTTCAGGGTACAGGTTACTGAATGCAGTGTGGAAAAGGAACCTACCAGAAGAGCATACCTTAAACAGGAGGTCCCTTTGCAACTGGAGGATTGGAGGATGCCTGAGAGTGCTGCTCTGGCAGTTGCAGGTTCTTAATGCCTCTGAAGACCAGCCACAAATGGCAGATGAGAAGCTTGTTGATCAGTCAGCAGTGGTCCATTGTATTCGTGCTGTTCTGCAGAGGGAAAGCCAAATAATTGAATAACCACAGAACTCTGCTGCTGTACAGAGCTCTGTGGACAAGGTTTTGTAACCTCTGTGTTAGACATGGCAGTGATGATGGTGGCCTAGGCAACAGTCCTAAACTGTCTTACAAAGAAGAAGCAATCCAGCTATTGGTAGAACGCTACATGGGCTGACAGAATGAGCTCTTGGGGCTGGCTTTAGTGCCTGTGCATGGTGTTCTGTTGCAATAGGGCTGCTGTTGTCAGCCCCTCAACTACCTAGTTTTAAGTTTGCTTGGGTGTGAACATCTTGTGCTGTGATGTAGAGCCACCTGGACATGTGGCAATTCTGTGAGTTCAGCTGTTCAAAAGTTTGTGAATGCTCCTCAGGAAGACCCCTTCTCTGGTCAGGGGGAGAGTGATCATACTCTTTGGGTACCTCTGCAGGTCCCCCTCCCCCTAACTGAAATATTACTTTTAGGGTGAGATGAATCACTGTCTGGAGATGCTTCTCTCTCTCTTGAGGCAGCCTAGATGTCTAGTTTAGATTAGATGGCTGACTTTTAGACAGCTAAAGATACTGAGATGAATGAAATTCTCTAGACTATTTCTTCTTTGTGCTTGGAGAGTATGCCTGCATGCCACAGGGGATCTTGTTCCTGCAGGATTGTGATAAATAAGAAATGAGGGACTGATCTTTCTCTCTTGGATAAAACCCAGAATCAAGGTGGAAAAAAATCCTGTATATATAACCATTTCTTCTAGAGCAGACTTCCATTTTTAGTTTCCGAATCTTTGCCTTTGTGTTGGGAAGGGGTCATGTGCTCGCAGCTGCGTAGTTACAGAGATACTGCAAATAGATTGCATAGTATCCTCTGTGTAGCGTGCCTGATTGAATTAGTCTTTTGAGGTAAAGTCTCTGCATTTTGTCTAATACTTAGAGATTTTTTTCCTAAATGTTTAAAAAAATTATGTGAGGTATTAAGATGTAGAAGAAGCCTCTGTACACTTGGAACTAGCAGGGATATACCTCAGAGATAACTGCCTTGGATGAGCAGAGCAACATTGTAATGTACAAATAGAATTTACAATGTATGTAAATTCTGATCCTAAAATTAAGTTTACTGGGTTTAAGTAACTTGCATCCAAAGGATATATGACCTGGTTGATGTGCAAGAGCTCTTGTGCCCCCCATCCGCCCTGTTTGCTGGGATGCTTTTGGAAAGAACAAGCACTTGCTACAGTCTCAAACATAACTTTGAGGAGTTCTTGATCTTTTGTGAATGGTAGGATATGCCTTATGATTAATCAGACATGATAAAAGATTAAATTTAAGGACTGCATTGATTCCTTGGGGGAGGAGCATAATTAGAGCAGAATTTAACTCAGCTCAGTGGTTTGAAAATAAATTATCTATCCAGAATACTGGAGCTTAAAAATAAAATGTACACTGATCAAACATCAACAAATATGGGAAGCCCTGCAAATGCAGTCCACAAGGTTGCTTTTGCAAACTGCAGCTTTTGAAGCTCCTTTTTCTCTACAGAAACACCAGTCTACAATCTTCCCTTTGTATATGTAATAGTGTGTGAGCACTGCAAGACTTCAGTATGTTTTGGTGTGTCTGCTGTTTGTGTATCTTCAGTCAACTGTTCTGATTCAAATCAATGCATTGTATTCAATGTTTTGAAGTAATATGTGACTGTGATGTCAGGGAGACCTGTTAAACAGTGTCTTACGCTTTCGTAACTGGAGAGGACTTAGACCCCTAGAATTAATCATGTAATGCACAGACTTACATATTAAAATACATGCATATATATACTTACATATGAAATACTTGCATACCTTACTGTTTTGTCCCACCAACCTCAGATGAGGTAGTTTGAGAAATGAGAATGTAACATTTTGTTTCATAGACCTCTCATTCATGAATGGTGATAGAATGAAGTCTACGTACTCCAAAACGTACTTACAGCAACAACTGCCTTGGCAAAACTGTTGGAATTTCTCTAGGGCTTGTTTCTCCATTTTAAAAAAAACCCTCACAACCAAACACCAAAACACCCAAACCAAAAAAAGAGTACTTCTTGATGGTATTGCAACTTTAGAAAGCAGGATCTGGAAAAGAAGAGGATGTCCAAGACCAGAGAAATGACCCAATGGTCTTCTTGCTGTGATACTGTTCACCAAAGTCCTGGTTTGCCATCATGGGGAGCGGGGGTGGTAGAACTCTGTAGAAGGTGGGAGTTCCACTTTTGTTAGAAACACTGAAATCCTCAGGGTTAGGTATGTTACCTTACAGAGTCAAGAAGGGAAATACCAGGTCTGCTCCGCTTTTACTGACTTTTCAGAAACTCAGAGATTGGACTTACATTTCTTGGAGAGCTTGGAAGGTGTTTGTGTGTGTGAAAGAGAAAATAGTTGGCTGGAGGGCTCAGTTCTAGCGGGAAGTTGCACAATGGGGAAGAAACTCCATGTTGTTTTTGCAGATTTCCTCATGGGACCACCCTGCATGTTTCTTAGCATGTATAATAGAGCAGCAGATATCTTCTCCTGGTCAGATTCTTTAGGGGTTTTTAGAGGCGTCTTGAGCGTCAAATTAATGGTTGCAGGGTCTAAAAATAAATGAGCTGAATAACTTAGAGCCTCCAAATGGCTTTGGCATCATGAACTTTCAAACTGGAACTACAATCCTGAAATATGCTTTGCAAGGAACTACTGGGTATTTCTGCTGAACTCCTTAGTTCCTTAGGATTCATCTGCAGGTGGCAAAGCCAATCAATGAAAGGGGTTAGCTGGTTGGCTGGGGTTTGTTTTGTTGTTTTGGGGGGTTTTTTTAATTCTCCTTTTCCTGTAGGCCTCTGTGGTTTGAATAAAACTTTCTGCTCTGCCCACAACCTAACTAGATGCTTTTGTGGAGTCTACTGATGTTTGAAGTTTGCCAGAGGGGATGATTTAAGGCAGAATTTCAACATTTAAGACCTTTGAAATGAGACATTAAGAACCAATGCTTGCGATGATGTGTGCTAAACATTGGCTGTGAATTCTCTGGAATTTAGGAACTTGAATCTTCTTGGGTAGCAACAGTGCCTGTGGGCTACCTGCTGAAAGGGGGGGGGGGGGGGGGGAGAGCAGTGTATGAGAGAGAATGCTAAAAACTTATTTTCCCTGAATTTTTGTTGTATATCACCGCAGAATAATGCGGTGTTGTGCAAAGGTCTGAGCTAACCTCCGAAAAGAGAGTTTGTGCATTGCAAGCAATAGAGCTGCATTAATACCGTGTTGTGCTCAGGCTAATTAGCCCAGCTAAGAACAGGCTGCTCATAATGTCACCATTGTGCCAGTTCCTCAGTGGCACTTCAAGCCACCTGTTGAGAGAGGCATCTAGGCTGCCAAGGGATGTCAAACTGGGAGGCTGCACCAGAGCAGAAGTCATGGGAGTTCTGAAACACTACTAGGTAATGGTTCTTGAGCTGTGGGAGTAGCTCTGCAGCCTTTATCCTGCTTTCAAACTTGATGTGCCAATAGCAGCTGGATCAAAGATCTGGTTGATCATCCAGCCATGCACTTGGGAGATGAGATCAACAACACTGCAACTTGTTGCATACTCCTCAGTGCTGAGCCCATGAGCTGGAAGCCCACAGGGTGACTCCGCATGGGCTCAACTGTGAGAATCTGTCTTGGTGGCAGAGTGAGCAAAACAGTGGCAGATAGCCTGGCACCATATGCCTGTGAAAACATTGGCTTCAGGGCCAGTAGGAGGCAGTGAAAACCTGTAGAACATCTCTTCGTTGGTCTTGATTTTTTTTTTTTTCTTCCTTTTTTTTTTTTTCTTCTCCTCAGTGGCAAGACGCCTGTAAATCTTGTCCTTTTAATCAACTTCTCATAACAGTGCACTTCAGAATCTTAGTAAAACTTGGTACAGGAAGAAGTGTGAAGTTCAGTATAGAAAAACCTTAGATTCCAAAGACATTTAAGCACCTTTTTTGACTGAAGATCTATGGTTTTGGAATAAAGCAGCCCACGCACCTGCTTTCACCATCAGACTGGGTGCACAAGTGTGGAAGACTTATCAGTGTTTATGCAGACCCCATACATCATGTATTGAGGGAGCTTTTTGATTTAATGAAAAGTTCATCGTGCTCTAAAATGGGAAAAAATGGACTTGTGGCTTCAGTTATGGTATTGTATGCAATGGGAACAGTAAGAACAATGCTATAATTGTTTGTAATCTTTTCTCCCTTTTTTTTTTTTCTCCCCACTGTGGAAAGAAGGGGATTGGCTACCAGTAAATGTAGAGGGCTAACAACTCTCCTCAAGGTCTTCACGACAAGGGTTAAACCAATGGATAAAAGGCACAAATTCTTTCTTAAGAAATGTAAATCATTTGTTAGGGGGTTGATAAATTTCTAATGTGCTAGTGTGTTTGAAGAAGGGTAACGCTGTTCTCACATAGACTGCACAGGTTTTAAAGCCAGAAGAGAACATTAGAATCCTATCACTGCAGTATAATGGAAACTATAGTTTTACCCAGGTGTTTCTTCAGTTAGTCTGTATCTTTGGAAGAAGCTAAGCATATGATTTTGGAGACCCAGTCTTGATTTAGTCTTCTATTAACAGAGAATCCTCTACATCCTTCCTTAAGTGAGGTGTTACACTGATTAATTTAGCAGATTAGTACTGCAGTTCCTTAATCTATTTTATCTGGCATAATTTAATGTGACTGCTGAAAAGGGCATTCCCACTGTCATCTAGTTGCTTATTTCTGCCTCTCCCTTTTGCCAGCTCTGGGTTTTGTGCTTCCTGGATGAAATTGAGGTAGTTTGTTGCCAGGCAAATTTCCTAACCTGCAGAAACCAAAAAACTATTTGATTTTCAGCTTACTCAGTTCTTTGGTTTGGTTCCTCACACAAATGATAGTACTGATGCAATGGAGATAGTGGGAATGAATGGCCATAATATGGAGGAGGAGGATGGGACTGGCCCCTTTAATCAGCAGTACTGAGCAATGACAGATTAAATGGATTATGGAATTATGGTGTGAAACATAACAAGCAAGTAGCTAACAGCTGACACTAGACAAATTCAGATGTGCAAAAGGTACTCATGTGGCCAATGAAGATAAAGAATCCTTTGCTATCTGACACTTTCAGTTGGAAAATTTTATTTCAGGGGTAGAGAATTTCTTGACCCTTACAGAGCATATGGCATGTCTTTTTTGATAGTCTGCACTGAATTTAGGAATCAGGACTACTAATAGTCCTACAGAGAGGATAGGTGCTTAGAAATTTAAGGATACCGGGGGGGGGGGCGGGGGGGGGGGGGCAGGAAGAGAACAGAGCCTTGAATCCTCATTCATGCTGTGAAAAATCTTATGCTACAGAGGACCAGACTGTTGCGTCAGCAGTTCAGATTCATGTGCCTCCTAACTCAGTCAAGAAACACTTTTCCAGGCTTGCACCTAACTTTCTTGCTTCCTTACTTTGAACCTTATCCATGCGACAAAGCAAGACTGTCTTGTGGCTTCCTTGGCAGGCTGGTTCAATGCAGGCTGGGTTGAAACTATGGGAATGTGTAACAGGTATTTGCAGAGAGATGTTTCTCTGCAATGTTTTCTTTCGCTATAATAGGAAACAAGGTGCATGAGTGCTGACAATCAGAATAGGTCAGACAAAATCTCCCTTTATTTTAACCATCCACACCTTTACTGAAGTAGAATTGGATGGGACTGACTTCCTTCTGAAGAACAGTTGGCAGTTGACCAACACGTTATTGAAGAGCTCTGATGAAGACTCATTTCATCAAACCCATTGTTTGCCAGCAGGGTCAAACTCCTATTAATATCAAAGCTATTAGGTTAATCCTCACATAATAATATGGTTTATACCTTTTGTACTGCACCTGTAGTGCAGTAGGCTTGACGCATAAAAGTAGTGTGACAATGGGCAGACTCTGTTCCAAGGACTTGTTAGTTATACATCTGTGACTTTAAATGCCCTGCAGTCTTTTGGGAACCATATTCTGTAGCTTTCTTTAAAAATCTAGCCATATCTTCAGAGTGAGATTTTGGACTCTGAAATTGCTATTAAAACATCTGTTGGTTTAAGTGAGGCTATGGTTTCTTCAAGACTTCTCAAACAACAAAAGTTGCAACAGGCTCAGGTAATTAGAGCCTTGTTTTAAACTTTTGCTATGATTTAACTTCTGTAAGAGTATACCTTTTGTCATCAGTAGTTGCTTGGCATCTTTTCATGCAAGTCAGGGAAGATGCTACTAAACAACTCTCAACTTTTATTGTCTTTCGGAGGATGACAGATAATGCCCTGATGAAACCTGGGCACTGAGCTCACAGGGCACTTTGCCAGCATAGCTATTTTTGTAGCTATCTGTTTCTAACATGTCTCAGTATCAGCAATGGCAACTGTAGACTAGAAAGACGTGCAGATGCATGCTTTCTGTGTTGGCTTTTTTTTTTTCCTGAGGTCCCTGAAGTCAGCTTAAACTTCAAATACATTTTCATCACTAATGCTCTCATTGGGTCTAACAGGAACCTTGATCGGTCTCTCTGAGAAATGTGTTTGTATATTTTGGAATTTTAGTAAACAGAGTAGCTTTCCAATTTATTTTTTTAAGGAATTGGTACCTTCAAACACAAATGCACTGAAAGGCAGTATCAAAGAGACTGGAGAATAAGAGCCCCACAATATGTACACACAATGATGCATGAGAAAAATGAAATGAACACCTTTAGGTGCCCTGAAAGCAAGTAGTGAAGAAAGCATGTTCAGGTGTGCTGCTTGCATGGTGCTGCTTCTGTGAGAAAGGTAAGACAGAGTTTGCATGCTGTTTGCCATCCAGACAGGACAGGCTTGGAGAGAAAAAATTGTTTTGGAATTGTTACTGCTGCTCTGTTTGAGGTCGTGGTGGCAGGTTGCAGCATGCTGTGATTTGGCTTTTGGTTTCCTTTTCTCCCTGTCTACCTGGGAATTGTTATTTCTGTGTCGAAGGATCTATTCCAGTAGCGTGAGAAAAACCCCAGTTGCTTTGCAGGGATGCTTTCTGGGAGTTGGAAATAGCCAGTTAAATGACTCGTGTGTGGTTTAAAAAAATTGCTGCAATTGAGTGGATAGCTAGGATAGCAAGACCCTTGGCCTAAAAATATGCTTACAGGTCAATGCATGCGCAGAAGGAAGTGACTAAACTGGTTTTGCAAAATGGGTTGCTAACCAGGCTGTGAATCCACCTTTCTGATAGAAAGGTTGGAAGTTTATCACACAGGTAAAACGGGTCCAGCGATAGAGTCCTGAAGCCCTGTTTCCTTGGGAATTGTTATGGGACAAATAGAATCTGAATCCAGAAAACATACGTGTCTGGAGACTGGAACACAGTGAGACATAGGGAAGCTTACAAATTACCTGCATTCTTGTGTGGAGACATTTTGTGTTTTGAGTAAGGAATTCAACCAGGTCTGTGTCCATAGATATCCATGCTGGTAATAGAAACTAATTTTAAGGGGTCAGGTTTGTCAGTGTCCTGACCAATCAAACTTTCAGAATTAAAAAAAACAACCAACCAAATCTTCCTTTTTCCCCCAGAAGCCCCACTCCTTAATCTCACAGATATGGTTTGGCTTTTGCTTGTGGTTTTTGGAGAGCTTCATTATTTGGAGGTTTTTGCTCTTGCACGTATGTGTGTTCTATACTCCCTGTGCCTCTTGAACAGTAATGCCAGGCTTAAGTTTCCAGAGCTTGCTTGTAAGCCCTTTTAGCATTGGTAGTGCTTTTTACATATTGACTAAACAGAAAGAATTTACTAAGGTTTTCCTAAGTGAATCTTAGCTGTGTAGCCCTTATATGAAGGGCTGCTCTTCCACTTTCACTTCTGTATTTATGACAGGTAAGATTAAACAAAAAAATTCTGCGTCAACAGTCCAACTCTGAGCTCTGAAATGGTCATACTGAGAATACCTGTGCAAATATTCCTGAACAGTGGATGTCCCAGATTTTAGTTTCATCTTTCCTATAGTTTATGATCAGTGTGTTTCAACTGATTCTGGAGAAGAGAGTAAGCTGCAAACATCCATATTGTGTTCAGAGCTTGAGGAATTTGATTTGTGCTCATACCTAGTATTTCTTTGCTTCCTTATCTTCTACAGACTGGTTCTAATCACATGGAACTGCTGAGAACTGGCTGTTGCTAGTAGTGCCTATAGACAAGATATTTACATGCTGTTAAAAATGAACAAAAACTTAGAGCACTTGCAAGTACTTAATATGTGTGGTATGCAAGCAACAGATCATTCTGTTGCCAAAAATTTTGGTGCTGAATGCTGTTACGACTTGATTTATGTGTGACTGTTCAAAGTTGAACTGTATGGTTTGGTATGTTCTGGTTAGACTAGCTATCCAATCTAGCAAGCTTTTTTTTTTTTTTTTTTTAAAGCAAGTAATATGAACTTGAAGCATGACTTCACTATCCTATTTATTTTCCATTTGAAATTATTGGTGGAAGTGGTAAGGCAGTATTCTCCTGGAAGGACCTGTGTGTAATCTAAATCAGTTACTTTAATCAAACAGCAGATTGGGACTGGTGTGCTTGCAGCAAAACTCAGTTTGCATTTTCCCTGTTGTGCCAGATAGCATCCAGCACTTCTAGAAGAAGTTAAATTGTGAGCAGGCATATTGGTAAGTGGTTCTGTGTCAGTTTTTGGTGCCGTGGCATGGCATTGTGCCCTGACCAGAGCTTAGCTCTTGGCAGGAGGTGGTTTGTCTCCAGAATCAAGTGCTCAGATGTCCTGGAGCTTGCTGAAGTGTCTCCCCATCTGCACAACTGCCACCACCAGAATGTTCTCTGCTTTCAGATTCAAAATGATTCACTTTCCTTAATTGAAAGTAATTCAGGTTTCTAATTGTATGTCATGTCTGTGTCCATGTAATGGAAAAGTGCTGTTACAGACATGATAATTAAAAAGACCCTACATATTAATAGAGAACAGAAACTGTCTATTAAGGAAGGTAATTAAAACCCTTTGGAAATTATTAATATATATTAAATGTTTATTTTGAAGAGATCCAAGACATACTTTTTTGCTTCCCTAAAAATAAATGACTCATAAATGGTCAAATCACTTTTAGTATAAGAAATGTATGGGTAAGAACTTCCTTCCTTAAGAGCAGCCTGGAGTTCAGCATGTGTTGTTGTGACTTTATGGGGAGCTCCTACATATGTCCTAATTTTGGAAAGCTGTCCATGTAGGTAAGTACTGAACTGTAAGCCACCAGCAGTTGGAAGAAAAACCTCAAACCGTAAAAATCAGATCTAAATCCATCCTTGAAGGTAGAGGAATGCAGGTTCTGTGGGCACATGCCCAGTGGGATTCCCTACTCAGCCTCTGCTCGAGTGTGATGAAGTACAGTTCTGCCTGTGCTGGCAAACCAGCCCAATGAGTGTGTAGGATTGGTAGGGGTATTCTCAATTAACTAGAATTCATAAGCCTCTAAAATACAATTTATCTAGACTAAATACATTTGGTTGTGCCAAGACAGGCAGAGCCCCTTAAGTTTGCTAGGGGAGGACTAATGATTTCAGCTGTCTTGGTTGCAAACTACAATTATAATCTTTGTCAGGAGCAAAAAGAGTAGATTTTTATTACCTGTATTTTTGGAGAGAGAGAGAGAGAGAGAGAAAGGAAGTCAGTAGGTTCTCATCCTAGAATAAGTAACTGTTGAATTGCTGGCCAGGCTTCTCTATCCCATACAAAAATTGTGGAATTTGGGGTCCCTTGCTGGAGAGGAGATGAGTCAAGGTGGCCTGGGCCTCAGCCCCTCATTTTAATCACTGTCTCTGAACTGTGGAAGGATGCTCTGCAGAGCAGGTGTGGGTGGGAGCACTGGAGCACTGTGACCAGGAGGCCAGAGTAAAGAGTCAGTCACACATTTGAAGTTCCCAGGTAGTAGATGACATGAGATTTCACAGGTCGTATGTGGACCAGGACCAACCTATGTGGTTTGTAGATTGTTCCCCAAAGGAAGAAACTTCTTCCCATGGAGAACATAAGAACGTAGGAAATGTGCATGAGTTGTATCAACGGTCTGTTGAATCCAGTGTTCTGTGTCTGACCGCAGCAGAAAGCAATGCTGTGTAAATGCTGAGAATATGTGAACCTGGCCACTTTCTGATGCCCGTTCTTCTTGCAATCCATCAACATCTGGAACTGTTGTATTAGGCTGCATCCTTCTCTAGTCCTTTAAGTATTTGTTTTTAGGCTTGCTGACCAGAATCTTTTTTTGCATATAGTGATTTTTTTTTTTTTTGAAAGGAAAAAGAAAACATAGGGGAATTGAGAATAGCCTTTGAAGAATATTTGTCCTGTAACTTGCCTGATTTCAAGACCATAGTAATACATTTTGCAAAATCCTCATTAGAGCACATCAGTTTGGAGTACAGTTGTACAACTGTATTGCAAATTCAAGAACAACATATATTTTTGCATAATTCATCGTTTGATGATGTGCTTTCTGAATTGATCCCAATGAAAGGATGAGGTTTTCTGATTTTGCTTTCGTTTTAGATGTGGTGCATCAAGTCAAGAGATTAAGCACTTTTTTTTAACGTGCTCCCTTCCCCTTCAAACCCCAAGCAAAAAACCAAAACCCATTTATGGGAAAGCTTGGATGTTACCCTTAAGGGCAAAAGCAAATGATCCCCTTGGAATCATTCTAATACAACTAATAATTAAAAAAGGTACAGCCAAAATTTTATAGGAAACATCAATGTGTCGTCTGCTACTGAGGAAGAAACTGGCATGTGTATCTATGAGGTGGTCAGCTAGTGATACAAATTCCTTCTCCCTACTCCCAGAGCTACTGTGTGCCACTCTTCCTCTATACAAAGACAATTTGCTTTTCATGTAGTAATGAAGAACAATGTTTTAACAGACAAAGGCACTTCTAGTGTATTATTGTGCTGTCTTTTGAGTAGCGCTAGATGCTGGGAAAAATGGTAATTCACAGTGTGAATGCTTCCCGCCAGCAATGTGGGTTAGAACTGAGCATGTACAATCTATGTTGCATAAGGTACAATGGTGAACATTGTGAGAGGGAGAAAAGCCCAAATTATAGCTCTTGCTGATGGCCAAGAAACTAGCCTTTTGTATTTTCTTTAAGACTAAGGCAGCCCAAACAAAATCCAAAATATTGTCCTTCAAAGTGTGTATGTGGCTCAATTTAGCGACAATATGTTTGATTTTTAGTGTTTGCAAATTCATATAAAAATACATAGCTGTATTGCTGAAACACCTGTGTTCCTCTGTTTTTTCTTGTAAACTGGTAGAAGGCACAGGTGGCTTCTCATTAACTTATTTCACACAAATATAAATATGCTGCACAGTTTCTCTTGCTGTAACCATATAATCCAAGAAACATGATTGCTACTGATTTAATGTAATCAGTGTTGTGAGGGGAACATTCTGAGCCCTTTGTGAATGGCTCTATTCTGAGGGGATTTACACCCCATGTAAATCTGATTTAAATGGGAGAGTGGTGGAATGTGGCTTTCCTATTTAACCTATGCAAAAATCTATATTCTCCCACCTAGGTTTCTCACTGTGTGATGGGATACTCAGCTGGTACGTGGTGGGGGAGGGGAAGAACACAAGTCCAATAAGGACAGAGAAAGTAGGTAAGGGACTATCTCAAACAGGCAAGTTATACATTTTGATTCAATATTCTGATATTCTTATCAAGGCTTTCCAGAATGTGACACTGACTCAAACTGCAAACAATAAGGAGAAAACAGCAAACATGTATCAATGTCTTCAGTGTTCTGCAATGATTTTTTTAAGGGACCAATGTTACAGCAGAAATAAAAAAACTGGAAGAAAAACAGCGAGCCATCTTAACACGTAAAAGCAAATGTGTTTTTAAAAATTATTTTAGTAGTTTAAAGATATCTTTCTGTTTAAATTTATTGAACTATAGCCAGATTTATTCAATTAAGATAATACACTTCAAGGTTAACTACCATTTGCTGTTCACTTAGGCAAGCTATTGTACAGTTATGTAAATTTCATGAACAGACACGACTTGAGTGTCTTAATTACAAGCAAAAAGTGTCATTTAAATATGAATAAGTGAATAGTTGCCTGTATTTCCTGTTCACATTCTGCTGTCATCTTTAAGACCAAGAGCTAACTAGCCATCTATATTGTGCTTTCAGTTTTTCCTTCTGCCTCTAAAAGAAAAAAAAAGAAACCAAACCCACCAAAACAAAGCCTGTCATATAAATGCATGTAAAGCAGATGATGTGGGAATGTCCTACTCTTACAGTTGTTATTAGCACAATGCATTTTAATTTACCCAGATCACAATGAATAGCAGTAAATATGCAGTGTTTTCCTATGGATTTCTCTGCTTTTCAACATGATATCTATCTTTAAATTGTACCATCTATAACTTCTGTGTAAGATCCTTTGGTAGTAACTTCTTGACAAGTCTGCTAAGGGCTTATTTTGTATGCTTCTATTTTCAGTGCTAAGAGCTATTATGAATTTCTGTCATTTATATACACAGTTGTGTTCAAAATAGTCTGTTTTCTTATTAATTTATAGTCAGTCTAAATTAAATTATATCTAACAAGAAGTTTGGTAGCAATAGTCCTTCATCATCTTTAGGACCGAATTCCCTGTGTTCCTATCGTGTTGATAGTTTGGGCTATTTTTCCCATTGTTTTGAATTGTTTGTCTCTCCAAAAATGACCTAGAAAGAAATCTGTTGTTAATCACGTATCAACGAGGGAGGGATGATTAGTTAATAAAAACCATGCCTTGTTTCTGTGGACCAAATGGCTAACTCTTTGGTTCTCAGTACGTACAGACTCTCTTGAAAGACTGTTCCCATCCTTCAGTGATGTAGCTGCAGCTCTCCCCGAGGAATGAGAAGTTCGCTATTCACTCTGCTTGCATCACCCTTTCCAACATGTTCCCACTGATACATTAAAGGAATTAATTGCTCATAATGATCTCACCATCTGTTAACAGAGGTTCATACCTACAGGCTGGTGGCATGTGGTGGTCCTATTCAGAAATCAATAGGCAATGCTGGGGGAACGCTTTCCCACATTGCCTTCCATTGCACTCTGAAAAGGGGAGGAGAGCTCAGTGTTGGCCATCTGCTCCTTGTCTTTCTGTGCGAGAGACCTTGATGCGGTCCAGCCCGGCTCTGATCTGACTCCAGTCTGATTGGAATGTGGCTGATCTGAGAGCCTCTCAAAGCTGTGAAAGTGAGTCAAAAGGAGATCCCCATTGTCCGGCAGGGCTGAAAGAAAATGATCACTTTAAAATTCATAACTCCCAGGTGCCCGCCATCTATTCATGGGAAAAACTCTCTGAACTTCTCTTCATTAAAAAGAGAGGGAGTCCAGCTAAAAAGAGAGAAAAGGAAGTAGTTTGTGGGAAATGTGCAAGGGATTTCAGGCTAAACAAATGAGGAATTTGGAATTTTTACTTGTATTAAAGGAACTGTGTAAGGAAAGGGAAGCATTTGTAAAAGCAGGGCCTCTGCATCAGGGGCCCTTCCCTGGGGTCCTTTAGCAAAATAAAAAGGCTCCCCCCCCCCCCCCCCCCCCGAGTTTTTCCTCCCTTTTCCTCTTTCTTACCTGTGTGAATGAGGGTAGGAATAGTACATGAATTAGGTTGTCCTTGCTTTATGTGATGAATTAGAATGCGTTCAGTCTGCCCTCCTCTCCCTCTCCTGCATGTATTTTATTGTTTAGGCTGCATATAAAGCTGACCTGATAACAAATGTAAACTGAAGCTGAGTATCCTTGTGGAGAATTAGACTTTTGAGGAGGTGGAAGGGCTGTTCTGTCAGCTTGCTGCCTAAACTCTTCCCTGCCCCCATGTCTAGTAATCTGAGGATTTGCCATATCACAGGAGGGATTTTCGTTTTCTTCCCCTCCCCCACTTTCTCCATCCTTTACCTCCTCTGAATGTGAGATAGCGCTGAATCCTTCCTCATTCCTCAAGTGCATTACATGTGCTTCCCAATTCTGTGCTTTTTCACAGGGCCTCACAATATCTTAAGTGGATTTATGCTTGTTCCTACAATGTGAAATGTATTTTTCCTCTGATACTGTTTATGTGGCCAGAAGTGAGGAGGACTCCAGGGACCACATAGTAGATTTTAAGGCAAGAATGGACTATTTTGACCACTCTTTGTCCAACCATCTCTGCAACAAAGGCTGTTGAACGGCTGCTGGTAATTACAGTTCAGAGCCTGTAACTGTAGGCTAACTACTGAATATCTTTCAGGAACATCTAATTTCAATTCAGTGATTTCCAGGGAATTCATCCATTGGTAAACTGCATAGATACCCATCTGTGACCTATTTCCAGTCTAGGGTACCCATTTCAAGTCTTATCCTGCCCTTTGTGACTACTGGAGTTAGACATATTTGATGTCTGATAGCATGAAGTAAGCCACACAGTGCGTCTGATAGCATGTGTGTTTGCTGTCAGGATGTATCACTTATCTCCCACCAAAATGATCTGTGTAGTTTTTGATGTGACACTGACCTGCCTCCTCTATTCTATGAGTCTTACCTTATGATTCACCAGTCTCCTTCATTTTCCCCTCTTATATCATTTGGTAAGAAGAGTAGTGGTGTATAGCATCTTTTTTTGTTTTGATTCAAAGCGGTTATGAGCCTTCCCAGTAGGATGTTGTTCTGTCTACCCCAACTTACCTTTTAGATATCTTTGAGATGGAGCCAGCTGCCTCTGATCACTATTTCTTTTTTGTTTATTCAACAGTGTGGGATGATTAGTAAGAATTGTTTAGGCTCTCTTCTTCCCCAGAAATTGCTGAGGAAGTAGGCTGCCATCACCAAACAACTGAGAAGCAATGTCCCGTTAGACAAGAACGTTTGTCTTGTAATTTCATGATAACATGCTGCATCTCTGTTCTCTACTTCTAATCTCTGCTCCAGCTCTTCCTTAGTATCATTATCAGTTTCAATTATATTGTTTATGCCTCTTCTCTCTACATCTTCAGTGTCATTGCATGTATATTCATCAGGTGAAGCACTCTTCTCGCCATAACCAGAGTCAGCATTTGCATAGTAATTTCTGGAAACAACTGAGCAGCACCTGACCCTGGCTTATCTTGTGGTGTTGGGAGGTTACATTGCAATTCACACTTAACAGTCCACTTGGAAAAAAAACCAAAAAACCCAAACAAAAAAACCCCACACAACCCCTCCCCCAACCACCCCAAAACCCCTACCCAAGAAAATAACACACACACACACCCCCCAACCCCCCCCCCCCCAACTCCACAAAAAAACCCCAACACAAATATTCAGACTTTGCTTGTTAAGTTGGCGTACTTAGTCTGAATTGTGCCTGCTATTTTGTATCTGGTACTCCAGTCTTTAATTTTATGATCACTTTCTGTTCTTGAATGGCTGTCTTCTTTCTAGAAACTTTAGATGTATTTGTTTGGAATGAACTATTACAAGATACTATTTTTTTAAAAAGTCTTTTGTAGTTTGTACTGCAATATGTGGTGATTAATATAACTATCCAAATGATAACCATATCTTTTTTTCAGAGATAAGGTTGGTTGTTTTTTTTTGGTCTCTTTGTCTGCACTGAACTTTTTGTTTCCAACTAGTCTTACCAGAAATTCATGAGTGGAGTCATTAGCATCAGAAACTTTAGTGATATAAACAAACCATAAGATTTCCATTGCAAGTAACTGGAAATGTTGTAAAATTGAGCACATTATTGATTCTTATTATTTCTTTACCTTCAAAACTGATGAAAAGTGGGAGCTTCCAGTGCTTTACGCAATGTGTGAACACTGTGTGTAAATGGTGCCTGCCCAACAGAGTTTATAGTCCAAATCAACAAGGCAGATGATCAGCATTTGGAAGAGGTATGAGGGCACTTAGGCAGACTGTTCAAACTGAGCTCGGGCAACATATGCCAAATCCACAAAAAAAAAAAAAAAAATTATTTACTACTTCAGTTCTCTGATGTTGTGTAGTCCTATTGAGTTAGTGTAAAGCTGTGTGTGAATTAATGTTTGAAAAGTGATATGTTAAAGAGCTGTATGAGAAGTAGCATGTTCAAAGCTAGTTTTAAAGCTGGGAGAGGGGACCACAGTTCCTGTAGGGAGGAGTTTGGCAGGAAAAGTGTGTGATGATCACAGATGGAGAGGAGAAAGCAAGGGACTTATAACATCAAGGCTATGGTTCTATGCTAATGTTTTTTCAGGAGCAGATAGTGTAGAGATTATACAACATACTACTGCTCAGCTTTATTCACTTCTAGAAGTTGCTTTATCTGTTGCACAATTCAAGTGTTGCACTGTGATACTTTAAGGAAGATCTGTTAAGATAATCTATTTGGGGGTTTAGTGTTTTTGGGGGGTTTGGTTGTTTGTTTCTTTAATATTTTACAAAGTTGTTTGTGGTTTTGGGGGGGTTTTGTTTGTTTGTTTTTAATTATTTGTTTGATTTTTTTTTTTTTTTTTAGTAATGTTAACAGAATCCTACCAAGAAGACGGGTAGGTAAATGCTTGAGTCAGCACAATTGAAGGATAGTAGTACCCAATAGGGGTACAAACCTCAAAAGTAAAGGATATACAAACTTAAACCAGACCCGTCATTGGTGGAATAGTAATGTGCAGTCACAGCTAAAGATCATGCATCTGTTAAGGAAGGTAGGGACACATGTTGTTAGTTCTGGTAACTTAAGTTTCAGCTTATGTTTGTTTAATTTTTTTTATTTTTTTTTTTTAGCCAGTGTATCAGTAATAAATTTGAGGAGGCTTTTGAGTGAGGTAGACTTTCTTTGGGGCATATTATCTCATCCTGCCATTAACTATTTTTTCATAGTAAATACTTAATTTAAAAGGCAGAATAATGCTGTGATTGTGACATAAAATTTGAGAAGTGAATGTGCCATACCAGTATTTTAAACATAACATCTTATGTATGGAGTTTTCTAATACTGTTTAAAGGAGAAGACATGGGAAGAACTACCAGATATGTCATTCCCAGAATCTGAGACACCTACCACTTTGAGAAAATGCCATGTGGTGATGCTTCATTGTCAGTGAGCACTGTACAGGTTGCCTTGGAGAATCTGCTTGTTGTCTTCTCTATAGTGCCCATGAGGTGTTTCTCTCTCTCTCTCTCTCATTTATAGAACCTACACAAAGCACTCAGGCACAGTTCTCAAGTGTAGAAAGACACATAAGAATAAGCACTTATGGGGATTTTTCAAGGACACTGAAGTGGTTTAAGTGTTGTTGAATTCCCTTTGACTTCAGACTCCAGCTTGTAAAGCCAGCAAGACTGCTACCTGCAGCTTTAGGTCTCCACCTTACTGCTCTGAATATGCTGACCTTTTGTATCAAATTCTTTCAGCTGGGTAGGATGGAGGGAGCATAATAATGTGGAAGAGTCCATGGTCAGGATACTGGCTTAAGATATTGTCATGTTTGGTGCCTTGCCTAAGCCCAGGGAAGTGACCAAGCCTACCAATTTTTTTTTCCCTTTTTGTGGTACATTGCTTGTTACTAGAACAAGATATAACAGCTTGAAAGGGGAGATACTTGGTGGTTAGGTCTTCTCGTTGCTGTGAAACAGCTAGGCTGGGGAGTTGAATTTGGATATCTACCCCAGGTGAGTTTTCTAATCGCTAGGCTCTCATGAGATTGGGGTGGGAGGGAAGATCACTGACTAGGAATGGCATCTGGACATGTGATACCTTCCAAGTGACTCCGCATTTTGTTGAATGAAAAATGTGAGTTTAGTAAGAAAATTTCACACAAGCTCTGTTCCAAGTCAGTTCACAGTAAAACTCTGTGTACATAACATACAACTTAAAGTGTGAACAGCAGTCAGGCTTGAGTTCCTCTCCATTCTTCTCTTCCTTAGCTATACACTTTGAATAGCAGAGAGGGGAAAAATGATGAAAATGTGCTGCTCAGTATTTGATATTTCAAAGGCCGTTAACTTACTCAAATTTCTTTTGGAGCATACAAAGGTTATTCCATTTCAGCTTTAAACCTCTGCCATGTTCAGTGTTGCTGGTTCTCATTTTATTTTGATTTTTTTGATGTATCTGAGAGCAAGTGGTACCCTTCCTGTCTTTCCCCTGCTCTTAAAGTGTCAGCTCTCAGGTGACAGAGCCCAAGCTTTTTGCTTTAAAATAAAAAGGAACATTTTAAATATTAATGTTAAAGTTTTAAATATGGGAAAACTTGTAGTAATTAAAATGTATTATTACTTTTAAAACCTTGAAATTCTTTACATTAATTTCCATGTATTTTGATGTCTGAGGATGTTTCTTGCATATATTCTTCATTCTGGATGTATATAGCAAGTGACCAGTATTGTCTTAATCTGAAATACTGCAATTAATTGGCAGGTGTCAGTAGCTTTATGAAAAGATTGAGGTGTTTGTGATGACTTAATGATCATAACAGTTTGTTAGGTTAGTTCAAAGTCCGAGTTACTATTTGGGGAAAAGAGAGGCTGTAGGCTGAATTGTTCTACAAGATAATTCTTACAGTAACTAAACAAGGT
Organism: Harpia harpyja; assembly: GCF_026419915.1. NCBI lineage: Eukaryota > Metazoa > Chordata > Aves > Accipitriformes > Accipitridae > Harpia > Harpia harpyja. The sequence continues at coordinate 6,726,240 of NC_068940.1, forward strand.
TGCAAAATATTTGGGGGTTTTTTTGCTCAAACCAAATCTGTGGCAGGGAATGGCTTAATAAACTTGTGTATAATATTTTTGTGGAAGTGAAGTATAAAACATGTAGTACATTTTATGTAAATAAAATGTGTAATTTTGCATTTGTTTTATATAGATATATTTATTTCAAGAATGTTCTTAAGGGAATAAATTGTCATTTTTAATCTGGTTTCTTCACATTCAAAAACAGCTCACCTGGTTTTGCTTGCAGTTGAGAGGAAACTTTTTCTTGGTCTACCCTCTGTATAGAATCTGCCTAAATTCAGCTTGAAGGATCAAAGTTTTAGTAAGATTTTCGACAAACAAAAAAAAGATTACAAAATCATGTCTCATGATTGCTACTGGAAATGAAGGTGTTAACTGTATTCATGCATTAGAACAATCACGACTGATCTAACCTCAGAACTGTGGCTCAAACGGTGCCCTCAAACTTCCCTTGGCGTTTTGGAGAATTTGCTTAATTGCTCTGTGCCTCAGTTCCCCACTTGTAAAACCAGATTAATCGCATTTCTTCAGCTTACGTGAGTACGGAAATTTTGGATGTTGTCATGCTGGGAGCTCTATAAGCGTTTGAAAGTGGTTGTTTTTCTGTTTCAGAGTTCTGACATAAGAGTGTCTGAATGGCTGTCTTGCTCATTGCTTGGTCTCCAGCAGTGACCGGCTGCAGATGTCCAGGGAGCGGTATGAGAACAGGGCAGGCATGCAGTGACACGTTCCCAGAATACTCCCTTAGCCTTCAGTGATTTCATGCTCTTGGATAGTCCTGACTATGGGTGATATCTTTCCGCTTAATAGGCCTTGCTGAAGTTTTCTTCCAGAGGCAACCTGAAGTCATGCACTGCTGTTGAGCCTCTTATTTTGGGGAAAAGTGCAATGAAGTGAGTCATTCCAGATGGCAAAAACATGGAAGGTTATTAGGCTTCAGTAGGTGTTTGTGGGTGGAGTTTATTGGTGGGCTAGTTGTAGTTGATCATAATTCAAATTATTTAATTTTTATTTAATGTTCATGTCTATATACAGTTTGAATTGTGATAGTTCTTGATGCTATTCAAACATATAGTCAGATTTATGGCCTGTTTATGCCACAGGAGGCCCCAGTCCCATTGAGTGATACCTTTCAGTTTGTGCTCCTGTCTGAGTAGCCGAGCGTGTGGGACAGCAGCTTTTGCTGGACTGCTGTTGCTCACCTTCTGTGGACAGGCAAGAAATGCTGAAAGCTATTTTTTACTTTCAACAATTTGCCGTTGCTTAACAGTTTGATGTAGTGCAGTGTAGAAAGCAGTTTGTGCCAAGTGTGAAGGTGAAATGAATCAGTTTTCTACTTCTCATCAAATTCCAGAGTACAGATAAAGTATCTGAATCCCAGGTTTCCAGTCTTGCCATGTTGTCAGGGCATGGCCAGCTCGTGTAAATATGGAGAAAGTTGCAACTAGAAGCTCAAAGGTTCTGGAGTCTTTAGGACCCAGCCATTTCCAAACAGTTATTTGCTGGGGTCTGCCTTTGTTCTCCAAAAGGAAAGGTAATAGGAAGTCTGTAAACTTGCCATCAGCAGGTTTTGAATGTGGGTGGTGCAGGAACCACCTCTTACTGGGAAGGCTTAGCACTGGATAGAGAATATGGTTGTCCAACTGGGGCACTTTGCCCTGCATGGAGTACCAGTAGATCCTGTTACTTATTTTCAGAAGTGAGTGCTAATATGAAGAGGTAACCGTTGTAAAGCAGGAATATTTAAAAATGCTTGTGAAGTGTTTAGAAAGGGATGAACTGGCCTTTATGCAGCTTACTTGGTTGAATAGGTTAATAAAGTGGAATAGTTTTGTACAGGGAGGACCCTGCATGCTGAATGAAGGGGCAGTTTGGAAGGAAGTGAGAAAATTATGGAAGCTGTGGACAAGAAGGATGTGGCTGGTGGCACATGGCTAAAATGTGGGAGTAGGTATGTTTCAGGTGTGTTAAATACCAAATTTACGCATTACAGTGCAGAATTAAGGCTGAGTTTACAGGGCAAAATTTTAAGCTGCTATTTTGAGTTAATCAGAATTGGGATTAAACGCCTCAGAGGTGCTGTCTCCTGACTGCCTGCAGATCCTTCCTCCATTGGGGTGATATGGTATGATTCACTGCCTGGCTGGGGTTGACCAAAAGCAAAGGCAAAGGAAAGTAAAAGTATGCTTATACTATAAACTTTCAGATATGCTTCCTTGTGTAGGCCATTTTCTGATGAGTTAAATTAGTGTGATTGTATCCAGTGATTTTGGGGATATTAACACTGACAGAAAGTGGTTCTACTTCATTTTTGGGGGGAAACTAATGAAACCTTGTCGTGAAGTCTGGCAGCAAGGTTACTTCTCTCAACTGTGTATAATAGGCTCAGCAGATCAAGAAGGTAAGTATGCTGTGGTCTGTGAGCAAAATGATCAGAAATTGGTCTGTAATAATTCCCTACTTTCTAAACGAGTAAGATCTTTCATTAAGATTTGTAATACTAAAAGAGAAACAATAATAACTTGGTTTGATGTTTCTGGGGGAAAGGTGTAAGAGAGGAAGCCGCTACTTTAGCCTGTCATAATGAATGCTTTACTTATTTCTAGTATGATATTTTAGCATAACAATCATAAAAATGAGGACTGTAATATTCTTTCTTGAATGTACACTCTGTTTTCTTAAAAATGCAAGATTAATTTTATACTTTAGTGGTATGCCCCTTCTTTCTTGCATGTGGACTTCCTAAATGTTATAAAGATGCTCAAAAATTTCTGCACCTTATTCCACTTGTTTATACGATATGTTTGTGCAATATGGTGTAGAAATAAAAAAAAAAATCAACTGAAAAACCCCAGTTATTTTCATTTTTGGAGGCTTTTCAGAACTGCTTTTCAGAGATAAAAGTGAGGAACCAAAGTGCAATGCAGCAATGTATTTTGACTCCAATAATAGGTATACTGAAACTTTGATGTTATGTTTAAGACACTGGGGATACTATCTAGTCAGACATTTCTTCAGAATCTTGTTCTGTCTTTGCTGTGATCATTAAGGCTTTATAATCAACAGCCAGCTAGGTCTGCAGCAAAAAGAGTAAAGAAGTGTCCTACTGTTAGACCGTACCTTCACCACAGAGAAGACGTGATTTTTGTGGCATGTTCTGGGGTTCAGTAAGTCTGGGTTATTTTGATTTGGTAAGAGGAACAAATTCCTAAGTCAAGGAATGTCCTCTTACTAGCTTCCTTTCTAATGATCTCTGTTACTCTGTGTGTGTGCATGTGTGCTAATTAGCTGTCGAGACTGAAATGCATTGGAATACCTGAATCTGCTCTATAAAACATGGTTTATAAATGGGTTCACTTTGGAGGGAGATCTGAGAGGGTACCAGTGGCAAAACAAGATATTTGCTTGTTGCTAAATGTATTTCAGTTTTGAATCTAACTTGTGGATATCTTGTTCTTTAGTGATTTGGAATTTCCTTAAATCATATGTATTGTTTCAAATGAACAAACCACACGCCCGTCCCCAGAGATACTCAGAGGTGGAACCTGATCTTCCAGGCTTATTCTTTTTGTTCAAAAAACCATATTTTAAAAATGTTTCTCCAAGAAATATTATTTGTCTTTGTAAGAATTTATATATAATTATTAGTTCCATATTTACTGGCATGTGCTTAGTGCTGTGTTTCTCTACTGAGTAGTGACTGTATTTTAGTATCAAAAATTTTAGCATAAAGGCTTGTTTTCAATAGGTTGGGGTTTTTTGGGGGGGGCTTTTTTTTTTTGAGTCATTGTTCCTCCTTTATATCATACACAGAAGGTGAGGAATTATTAAGGACCCTGTTTCAAATGTGTATTTTTAATTTAAATGCAGTCTGGAATTGCTTGTATTTTCAAAGACGACAAGGAAATAATCATCAATGCCTTAGCTGGGATGTGAGTTAACATTTGCACCAGCCATAGATTTTTTTTCAATTAGCACTCCCTTAGAAAACCCATTCCCCCAGCTTTTGTCAATGTGCTGTAGGAGAAGAAGAGCAAATAGATTGGAAATGCTCTGCAGCTCATGCTCCTGGGAAAATGTAACAGGTGTTACAGCTCAGCTGGGTATGAGCTTTATGAAAAAGACCCTCTCAGACTTTACCCATAGAATTCCCTTTCCTAGCCAGAGCTTCAAGTAGGAAGAAACTAATGACTTCATTACCATCTCAATTCTGGGAAATGCTTGGTCCAGACCTGAATCATTAAAGGAAAGGTATAGCACTCTGCGTGACCTTACAAGATCAAAATGTTATTTAGAGCAATTCCATTAGTCAAGGCTATAAACCTGAAAGAACACACCCTTTTGCGTTGGCTTTTAGACCATAAAATGTGTGTATCGTGAGGAGGGGGGCAGGAGGTGGAGGCTTGGGATGGGGGGGGGGGGGGGGAGAAAAAACATATTCTGCACTCATTGTGCAGCACAATTTTGTATGCTTTCTTTGAAAAGCCTCCACTTCCAGCACTTCTTCCCTTCACCCTGTGTTGTGACACGTTTAATGGCTCTTGTCGTTCTCACTCTTCTAGGGGTTTCTAATTGGGGATGATACTGAAGCCAAGAATGATGTCAAAATTTCAAGCCGTACAAAATGAAATATATTTCTTCAATGCTGTAGTAATTAAAAGCAACTTTTTATTTATTGCATCTTTTGCTAGCTTAAAAAAAGAGCAAGAGAACAGCATGACATACAGAAGACTGACTTTGGGGTTATTTTCCTTTTCTCCATTACTGCTTTTGCAGTTACAAGGAAAAGAAACCTCACTTGGTCAAACTATGTTCTTGCTCTCTGTCTGGAATTTCTTTACGTAATAATGCTTGATTTGAAACCCTGGCCTAACAATCTTTCAGTAGTAGAACAAAAAGTTCACCTTTTGGCTAATTTTAATGGACTTGGTCAATAAGGAAAACCTAAATGTGTTTTCCCACACAAGCTGCTAGGAAGTCTTTTCCTGCACAAACATACCTCCACAGGTAAGGGTGGGCATAAGCTAACATAGAGAAATGCATTATACCTGCTTTAGGGAAAGATTTGCCAAGAGAGAATAGAGGCATGGTGCAGTGTTTTGTAAAAGGTTTGAAGCCTCGGTGTTATATAGGTATTTGCAATGCCTGAATCTAGTGCCCAGAGGGAAACTGTGTATGTCTTGTACACCAAGCCAGTGAGTTGGATAGTCTGGTACTAATGGGCATGCAAAGAATGGTTGTTTTAGCAGACGTGTCTGTGTTGGTATTTCTTGAAAGTGAAGTCTTTAAAAGGCAAGACTTGTCCATGCAGTGCAGGACAGTTCACTGGTGGTCTCATAGCTTAACTTCATCCAGATGTGTCTCTTTGAGGTTGTTGCAGTGGTTACCAATGCATTCTGGCCTCTTCCCCAAAGTATTCTTGCCTTGTAGCAATCCATTTCTACAGTGAAATTTTTACAAGTCATTACCACAGTTGTTTTATTTTAACTCTCTTTTTTTTGAACAGGCTATATTGGAGACTGGAAGCTGGAGCTTGAGACTGGCATTTGAGATGAGGTCTCACTGTTGGGTTGTTTTGGTTTTTTTTTCATTAATACACCCTGCGATTTCCTTTCCTTCTTGCTGCCCTGTGACATTGGTTGTTCACTTTCATCCAGCATTTGCTTGGTTTTCCTAGGTTCTCTTCCTTGTTCTTTTCTAGTGATAAACCTCTAGTCTCAAGAATGGCATTAGCCCCTAGATGTATGACCTTGCATTTCATACTACTGAGTTTCACTTCTATTTGATCCCTTTAATCCTCAGTGGATCCCATGCAGAGTCCACCCCGATGATCACATGAGCAAATGCAGCAGATACCTCTTTACTTCCCATGAGAGTACCATGTGTGGCATTTTTGTAGCCTCAGGTTTATGCATTTTTTTAGGCCACAGTTCCTAGGCAGTTAAGTTGGCAAACACTGTACACTTACTAATGACAGTTTTGCTATAAGAAAACGGGTCTTTGAGCCTGAGCCTTCTACAGCAGGTCTGAGCAGTACTGTGTTATGTAGGTTAGGTTAACCTGGGTATAGGAGAGGTATAGTTGCATTAGCAGGACACTGTTTTCTGAGCTATTACCTGCTATGACGCTGCACTTTTGATAGTCAGCTATAGCCTTGGTGTGTCTGTCGTCTTAATTTGACTTTGCTTACAAGCCCCTCTCATTCTGTAAGTATGATTCTGTGTTTTATCTCTTGGGTTACTGTGCGGGGTGGCAGGCTGTTGTGTTGAGATCTCAGAGAAGGATGAGAAGGTGTTAAGAGCTAACATCTATTGTCTCCCTGAAATATGCTGATGTGACAGCTTCTTGGACTGAAAATGCACGCTTCTGCTTGCTTTTCCTGTCAGAAAACTTCTACCAGTTTTGTCACTTAAACCCAGCACAAAACAACCCCCCCTCTGGATATTGATCGGTGATATTAATTTGTTCTGTGAAGAAAGTAGGCAGGTTATTGTGCACAAATGTTGAATGGACTATCTACTGTTTGCAACTCAGAACAAAAATTCTGTTGCTTAGTTTAGCCTCTCAAATCCAGAAGTACCTTCAGAAGATCCACACTGCAAATATTTGCTCTTTAGAGCACTGCTGAAACAAAATATTCAAGGTGGAAGAGAATTAGAAAATTGCCAAGTACCTATTAAGAAGAAAATACTGGTAGAGCCTTAATTATGGAACATCTGTTGGCACCTCTGTGCTAGTTTGTACTTCACAGTGCTCTTTATCCAGGCACCTAGGAGGACTATTCTAACAGGAATTACTTAACCCTCTTGGTGCCTCTCTGCGGCAGAACAGTTCTTCAGCTAGTTCAAGCCCAGGTGCTCTCATCCAGGCATTTTCCAGTGAGTAAGTTTTGTGCGCCTAAATAAAAGTAACTTGCTCCTTTGAGCTTTGTCATAGTTGTACGTTTTGAATATATCCATTTTGTGCAGCCTTGTTGTGTTGAGTCCATTTTGCAGATGATGTGCCTTACACGTGAAGGTAAAATTTTAGTTTTTGTGGTGTTGGTGTGAGTTTTGCCATGATCACTGTAGGCCTAAGATGAACAGAAAAGAAGGCTGGCATCAATAGTTTTTTCTGGATGGGAAAATGAGGGTGATTTAAAAAAAATCTTCAGTAATTCTGACCTATATTCTAGAAAGTGGATTCCTTTGCGAGAACCTTATCAAAATTGCATCTTCTAATTAAACAGCGTGATATAGTATCTTAGACGTGATTGGGATGTTCTCCAGCCTGTCTTTATATTTATAAACTATTCTGCACCTATTTTCTGACTCCCTTATGGAGTCCACTCCCTGACCCATGTATAGCACTTAGAGGCTGTGTGCTTACCTGACCTTGCAAGGCGTGGTGAACTGGAACTATTCAGTAACTGCTCAGTGACCAGTGTGCTTTGCACAGAAGTAATCAACAAGATAGGCTGTTCGTTAATTGCCATCCTGGATTTGATTATGCCTATTGAAAGAACTCTTCTTCTGATATCGATAAATGTGTTGCTAATTCTCTTGCTCTGCTTTTTTGCAGCTCATGTTCTTCATGTGGCTTCTCACAAACTGGGTGAAAGCACCATTCTCTTGTTCTAGGTGTTGCTTGTTAAAAATATTGGTACAGCATGCCTCAGACCATATCACTGCTTGAAAGGTCTAGAATGTCTGCATAAAAGGCTCGTGCTGGAGTGCTTTAAAGGATTTGTTTTGCATTCTAGTATTGGTCTGAAGTCAGGACTTGCCTAATTGCTTCTTTTTTTCACTTGTGAAAAGATGACAACAGCAATATACAGCAGTATATTGTGATGTGTATTTAAAAAAAAAAACCCAAACCAAATCAACCAACAACAACAACAGCAAAATCACACCTCCCCACCCCCCCCCCAGCAACCCTGGTTAGGAGAGTCTAAGTATTGACAGGTTTTTTTCTAATCAGGAGAAATTTATGTATCTATGTGTAGGATCGTTAAAGTAGTCATTTTCCCTTCACCTGATGGTGCTTGCAGTTTGTATTTCCTGACACCAGAAGTTCATTGTATTTAATAAGCAACTTCCTATTGCATTAGCAAATTTCCATCTGGTTGGAAAGGTACCTGATTCTATTACTATATTTGTCTTCACGGCTATGATGCAAAACATAATTTGCTTATAGCTTTGTAAATATGGCTAATGCAATGATATGTACATCATATTACCCGCAAAAGGGTTTTGCTTTGTGCAGGGTACTTCTGAATTTATGAATGAACAGAGAACAGGAACAGAGAGGAGAGAGAGCTTCTGCTTCTATAAGCCTGGTGATGTCCCAAAATTTACAGAGGCTTTAGAAGGAACGTTAGAGGAAAGGGTAAAAAGAAGAAATAAAATTACTGTCTGAAAATGTCAATGCTCTTTGTGTTTGTGTGTGAGAGGGATGGTACTTACATTTTACATGTGAGCAGGATTTTGGAGAGGTATCTGCCTCTTGGAAAAATCAGAGAAAGCATGGGATGATAGGATGTCTCCCTGAAATCTTACTCTGTTACAGCGTGGCAACGCAGTCTAAAAACTAGAAACCTATAAGTAAGTAGCATCATAAAAATCTGATTTGAAGCTTCAGAAAGGGCTGGGGAGGAACTATTGAGTGAAACATTAATAAGAATCGGCTTTTTATCATCTGAGTTTTACCAGTCTCCAAGAAGCCTCAGTGAACAAGTCATCTTTGTGAGTTCTATTACTAATGGGACAATATGCACAGCATTACTCTATGTCCATTTTAGAGGTGTTCAAAGGAGGTGTGGATGGCTTTACTGACTTGCCTATTGTCACAAAAGAAGTCTGCAGCAGACGGGGAAATTAAGCCAGGAGTTCAGAGCTGGTTCCCTGAGATGCTTACAACAAAATTCCTTGTGGGAAGTGCCATACAGAAACATTCCTGCTCCAAAGAACACACAGACTAGATGTGAGGAGAAGGGGGGAAATGCCTTGCCCAAAATAAAAGGAAAGTCAGTAGCAGAGTCTGGGGTTTTATGTTTTAAAGAAATGGACAAAAACCCCAAATAAACAAAAAAGACAACAGGCTACTTGCAGGTACATCAGCACTTAGTCTTCTGCTGGTAAATACATGATAGCACAGGGTACTGCAATATAGTAATCTGGCAGGAGGAGGGTGGGAAGGGTAGGAGGCCTTCCTTGGGAAGGCCATTCCACTGCCTTCTGCTTATTTCAGCTCTTCCTGTAGCTGACCTTGCTGTCACTGCAGAGCTGTGGGTGACCCAATACTGACAGCAATGGGACCACTCTGTGGGACTTAAGCATATTGGTATTTAAATAGCATTTCCCAGTTTGACACAGCCAGCAGACATGTATCTCTTGCCACCTTACCTACAGTTTTGAATGGCACTCAGGTAGCACCATATTACAAAGTAGTCGTCGTGTCTCTTATGCTGATATTCTACCTTTCTATTCCAAGGGGGTACATGGCTGGTTTTAAATCTGATATGCAGGAAACAAAGCAGACCAAGCTACATGAAATCATGTTAGCCCTTGCTATCAACAGATAATGCAGGGGTAGCTTGTGGCTTCCCCGGTGTATGGAAAGACCACAGAAATGCTGATAAATGATTTCTATGTGTTTTGCCACCACAAATTAGCGCATTGATGAGGCATCCTGCAAAAGCACTGTTTGTCTTTCTGAAGATGTGCAAGTATATTTACCAGCGAGTACTAATGAAGTGTGCTTGTGAAGGAAATGAAGCCTCAAGTGGGTGTAATTATGTCCCCTTCCTTCTATGATAGCTGCCAAGAGCTTGATAACAAGAGTCCGTCACCTATAACAGCAATAGGGATTTTGTCTGTTATCTGCCGTTTGCTCTGTACATTAAGAACTCTGTACGAACCGCCTCTATAAAAGATGATGGATATGAGGCTTAAATTCAAAAGTGCGTACGTGTTGTTTTCAGAAATGTGTGAGTTTAAAGATACTAAGTCCTATTGGGTGTGTCATGCCACACTGAGCATCTGGTATCAAGCATGTTGTAACTATTTCATCTCAAAGCTCTAAGTAAGTTCCAAGTCTGTTGTTAACTTCATTCTTAATTAGGATCTATGCAAGACTCTCATACTCTGGTTGCTTAAAAGGGGGACTGCAAAAGAAGTGTATGATAGGGTCACTCATACTCTCTGGAAATTGAATGCCTGTTTTAGGTGTCAAGATAAAGAGCTTGGAGCCTAACTTGAGGCAGTAATGTTTGACAGCTTTGACTGGAGTTTCCTTGTTTCATCAGATGTTTCACAGAATAGCCTAACTCTATACACTAATGAAATCCTGTAAGATGTCAGGTTGCAACTGTACAACGTACCGAGAAAGAAAATAAAGAGCTACATGGGAAAGCATGTGATGCTTGATTTCAGAATTTGTCCAAATAGCTGCATGCGTTGGCTGCATAACTGATGCTCTGAAAAGAAATCAGTCCCAGAAACGGAGTAATGTTCCTTGACTCTTTGTTAGCAAGTAGATATTATATCAAGGGCATAGCCATGCAGCAAAAATCTCTAGGAAAGAACTATGCAGGTAGTCTTTCTTTCCTGATGAGGACAGTTGGGGTTTTGGTTTTTTTTTTGTTTTTTTTCCCTGAGGGAGATGATCCTTCTCTTGCTATTTGGAGAAAGAGGGTGAGACAGTTTTGAAAATCAGACAGTTTTAAGCCTGTTACAGATTCAGGTTTCAACCATACATACCCCTGTGTGTTCAGCATCAGTGTTTATCTAAGTGTGATTGTGTTCAACTATCTTGTTAAAATTTTTATTCTTTGCTGTTTAAGTTAAACTGCCGCTATTACTTCTATTGTGTTAAAACCAGTCAAACTGAGCATGTTATGTTTGTGAGCATCTGACTACTGCATCTGGGAAAAACTATCCCTGGATGTGGAGCGAGGTGGAGGATGGAATAGTTAACTGCCTGAGGAACAGCTCACTGCCACTGGGGAGGCTGGTCTCTGTCCAAAGCTGTACCATGGTGGGTTGGGTAAGAAGCCTGGTGGGCACAAAGAGGACAGTATAAAGTGACTATGATGCTGACTGCCAGAGCTACTGCAGAAACATCTGGTTTTGGAGCCAATAGCCTTGCTTTTTGGCCAGTGACCATAGTTTCTGTATATATGTAGCCATGGGCTCATCACAGTACCTCCAATGGAAGAGAGATAAAGATTTTCCATTTTGCCTGGAATTAGACACCAACAAATACAACAAAGGCTTTATTAATGACCAGGTGGGCAGTGAACTGCCAGCACCTTGATCTAGAACTGGTAAAAACTGTCAGAAACAGAGTTGGGAAGAAATGGGAATTGAGAACAAATGACAAGAAGTGAGTTATTAGCTTCCTTCTGGGCTTGTGATGGTTTAACAGTTTGGGAACCAAAAGCTCAATCATTCAGCTGATAAATACTGAATTAATTATAACTGGTTTCTAGGCTATTGTCAAAAATGGATAATACTTGTTAGCTTTTTTAGAATGTTTACCTTTTTGGAGGCATTGCTAGGATTTGTGTCAGTCTGAGGGAAATGGACGTTTTGCGTAGAAAAGAAAGCTCATGTCTTCCCCATAAACTCTGAAGCTCAGGTGTATCAGAATTAGGTATTGGTGTTTGGTAGATCCCTACTGTTATGATGTGCATTTATTGCCTGCCTCCCTCCCCTGCTTCCCCTGGCAATAGGTTGGTGAAACATGAATGAGACAGTGCTGACTTTATATCCCTCCCTTATCCAAGAAAACGAAGGGCCTGCAGCTGATAGGGAGTACAATTGAAAAAACCAGTAGCTTGAGTGCGTTTATATTGCTTAGTACAGGCAACAAAAACTATATAAATGCAAACTATGTTTCTACATTCTGGTATTACTCTCAGAATAAAATAAATACAAAAAATTGGGGTTTAAATGTAATTTCTTATAAATTGTAAAATCTGCTGCTAGAGTCTAATGTATGCAGTAAAAATTATTAGAAGTTGTACTCTATCCCACAGTAAAGAAGAGTTTGGACCTTGTTATGCACCCTCTTCAACATATCAGTAGGGAAAACATACATGGCAATTAAATCTAATCCAATGTCAGTTTTTCCCTTTTGTTGTTCTATTTATTGGGAAGGAGGCAAGGAAATAGTTTACTTTTTGGTAAACAAAGAGGAGAACTTGTCCCAAGGCCTAGTGAATATGTCTGCATTTTTGTTTAGGATATATGATTCTTAGTCTTCCTCACATCTGTCCACCCTCCTGCTGACTGAAATTTTATGGGAGACTGAGTACGCAACCTGTACTTGTGCAGATGAAGGTAAGGCTTGGTTTTACCAGCTTTTTGTATCTTGTTTGACCTTGCTAATTAGAAGTGAAGCGAGTTTAAAGCCCACTGTGTACCTTGGCCTTTATGAGATGAATTTCACTTTGTGTACTCAGGCACAAAGGGGATTCCTATGAATGCAGGGCTACCGTTTTGGTGACTCTTGATTTCCTCTTGGGTTTAACTCATATTTACATTTACAAGGATTCCTGATAGTTTCAGGAAATTTCTGTGGAGTCATCTTGGTAGTTAGATCTCTTGTTTGGTACTGCGCAGCCCAGGAATGAAACATGACAATTACTTTATCCCAGAGTAAAATGGGCAAGCAGTATTTTGCAATTGTCCTCCCTCTAGAATCTGGAATCTTTACTCAAATGCAGTCCTGAATGTTAATATGAAACAGAAAATATCAAGGGAATTCAGTCTATTTCTCATGTTACATATGACCAAGATGCAGTGAATCTTGCTTGCTGGTTCAACCATCAGTTTGCTCCTGATACTAGCAGAAAATCCATGAGAATGTTGATCCATTGCTGTGCAAGGAAATGGAGGGAAAATAAAAAGAAACCAGTAACACAGCTAACACAAACTCTGTTGTTCTGGCTGGTGATAATCTGGTAATCCTTGCTCAATTTCCTTCCAGTACAATTAATTATTTTTGTTTGTTTTTGTTATGAGAAAGTGTGTTGTGATAACTTCCTTTAGCAGCTCAAAATATTACACCAAACTCCCTGCTGGCATGACTTCAAGAGCAGAGTTGTGCCAGCAGATAATTTGGCCTAGATTATTTTTAAGAAGGTTGTCAGTCTTGTTTTTCTCTATCACATGCTTACTGTGGTAATATCAAATATTTATTCTACTGATTACAGCTTTAACTCTAAACAGACTCAGTAGAGTAATCTCTTGACCTGTGCAGTGACAGAGACAGCTCCCCTCATAGAGCTGTTTGAAAATGAGAATGATTCCTCTGGTGAAAATTTTTATTTAAACCATAGTACTAGAAATCTTGAAACTGTGGGGTTTTCATGCAAGTATTGTCCTTTTTGCCCTTCCTGAAATACTTGATGACATTCCCTCATCACAAACCTGGGACTGAAATCCATGACTCTTCTCTCTTTTTTTTTTTTTTGACATAATTATACTCATTCACCTGTATACATATGTGCATATGAGTATGCACATGCAGTCAAATACTCCTCTTAGCTTCAGCAGGGTGAAAGAGGAAACATTAACATCCCATTAGCTGCAGGGTTCACATGCGGGGTCTATAAAGAAATCTGGCTTTGAGTTCCAGAACATGTTGAGAGAAAAACATAATAAAACGTAGGTGCTTCTTACATCCCTCACTAGCTCACTGATGTATTTGTGTCCCTGTTCCCTCCCCCCTGCCTACAACCTCTTACATCTCCTTGGAACACAGACTCCCCTCCCCTATAGGAAGTCTCATTCATTCATGTTTTGAAGGAATTTCTTAATTCTCTTTCAGCAAGATTACCGCCATCCGTGCCCCTTTTCCTTCTCTCTGCCTTTGCCAGAGAGAGAGAGAGGAGCAGGGCCTGCCCAGATGGTTGAGGACCAAAAAGAAGGAACATTTTCTCATGCTTTTAAAAAGACCACTTTCTTTCCTGCCTAATATTTAGCTCCTTCAAATGCAAATGGAGAGGTTTCACTCCAAGGTTAGCATAACAATTATGGGAAAGCTTTAAATCTGAAGCATTTGTTTACACGATGAAAGGAGTCCACAGTCCAAAAGCTCGGAGGCCAGGGCTTTTCAGTAGCTATTTTCTGACTAAGTAGTGAACTGCAAGTCAATTTTAGACCACAAAGAAAACCAATTTATATCAGTGTGTAAGCTAATTTTTGGAGGGAGTTCTACATTATAAACTATGGTGTTTTTTTTTAAAGTGACTGTTACTGAAATAAACTCCTGATTTCCCCCTCTCCCAACCCTTTGCATCTTGCTGTTTAATGAGCCCCTAGATGTCTTGGATGCTAATGACTGTTCCCCAGTGCCCTCAGAAGAAGGGACATGCAGGATCTGGGGAATCAGTTTCTATTAATACCCAGGTGGGTGGTTGTCCAAAAACTTTTACTGATGCTCAGAAGTGAATTCCAGGTGGGCAGAACTCCTGTCAAATACGTGTTTTCCTATCTTGGTTTCTGTTTAACTTGCTTCTCTGGTTGCTCAATCTCTGAATGCAAGCTCTTCTTAGTGAACTCTTCATTGGTAAAATGCTCTGGAATGACAACCCCTGGGATACAGTCATTGCATGGAAGCTGTAAGACACTTCTATTGTGAGCAGATTCATATTTCTCCGTTGCTATGCTTTTAGTATGCTACAATCTTGAAATAATATTAATGCTGTATAATACTACTTGACAACTAGAGGTTTCCATTTCTTTTGTTGGTTAGAACCTTCCACAAGAAGCCTCTTTTGTCACTGTTCACATTGACTTTCAGTAGCGTCAAAGTAGCTGTAAATCCCTTGGGTGTTTGCTGGATTTCTCCTTTATAAGGTTCATATAGCAGCAATGTGACACTGTTTCTCCTCATCACAGACAATATTGCAGTCGGATTATGTGCATCAGATGTAACTTTAGCCAGTGACAGTAAAGGGAGGAGTATATTCTTGCCTATGTGCCAAGGTGACGTCTTCAGCTCAAACCAAACGACCTCATTTTTTGAGACACATTGCCTGCTGCAAACTCTATCTCAGGTTCATTCATGTGAATCCGGAAGGGGCTTCCACTGGTCCCAAGTACTTGGGGGCTTTAGCCTCTTCACTCTGGGAGAAGTTTTCTTTGTGGAAAGCCTCAGAAAAGGTTTTCAGAATGGAGTTGTTTCCTGAGCAAGGGGGCTGCTTTCTCTCACAAGAAACTTTGCACACATGCCACAGAATCCTGCAGTGCTGTTCTTAGTGCCATAAGTGATATATTGAGAAGCAAACACTTTGTTGGTTTATTCTCCCTAAGCTTTCAAGAGGACAGAAAACACAGAACCCTAGAAAGCATAGCTGGAGGGGCCCTCAACAGGCTCTCCAGTCCATCTCCCTATCCTCTGGCAAGATCACCTGTAGCGATGTCTTTCCTGACAAATGCTTGTCTAACCTGTCATCTGAACCCAAGAAATATTTTACAACTGTAGAATCTGGCTCCTAAATGATCACCTGACTTGTCTTCTCCTGTGGAAACAGACCACATAAAATAAGTGGGTCCCTTGATTGTTAACTAGAATTAATGCAACTGTATGCATCTTATATTTGCTGAGTTCATGAATTGCTTTGAAAACATTGAAACTGCAGCAAATACAGCAAGACTGATCAGTAGGAACAAAGTGAAAGAAACAAGTGCAAAGCAGCAAACAGGCTCGAGTGAACCTCAGTGGAACCTCCCACTGAGAAAAACCTGCAAAGTATGGAATTAATACTAGGGCGTGAGAACCCTTGTTTTTTGTGAGGCCATTTCTGTGTGGTCCAGTATCTATACTTAGTCTAATGAATCTGTTGATTCACTGAGCAGGTATATTGTTCAGCAGAGGAATGTGTATTTGGCTTCCAATACCACTTACTGGTTGATTGAAAAGACTGTCATGGTGTTTTTTAGTGTTGGTGATAGCTGAAACTTGATATTAGAATGACTGTTACTCAATTAATAACCACCAGATTGTTGTCCAGAAAATCGTCTAATATTATTTCTCAGGTAGCTGTAACTGGTATCATCTGTTGTTCATCCTTTGGAGTTGGTTAACTTCTGGGTGAAGGGACTTACTTTCTCTTCCGATTCCTATTATCGTAAGATCATATTAGTGTGTGACAAAGAACGCCTTGACTTTACAGTAGTAAAGATCCAGCTCTATAGGTAAAGCACTGTAATCCAGCTATATCTCTGTTTAGTTGTTTTAGCAGCAGAACTGATGCATAATATCCAAGCGTATCTGGTGTTTGATTGCTCACAGCAAGGCATGTGTGGTGTAGTATTGCATATGACAGTTAGATCTGGTTGTTTTTTTTTTTTTTTATGAGTAAATTGTTTTGGTTGATCCTGTAGAGAAAAGAATGGGGCCAGCTCAGCTGCTGGCCCCAAAATTTATAGGTCTGACAGGCATTCCTTTTTTCTGGCACCTAGAAGCCCCTGAAGTTTGCTCTGCCCACCGTGTAAGCTTGCCATATGCGAGTGAACTAGAATTTGGAAATAATAAATCTTCATTAATGCAGTGCCATGCTGAAGCTTTTTTAAAGGATTTTCTTTGAAGTGATTTTAAGTCCAATGGAAAGAAAATAGGTAAACTTTAAAAAATAAAAAAAGATATGCAACCTTATGATGTTATGAGACTTGAGACTCAAAAGACGTTATATCAGCATTGTATAATACACTGCATATAACTTGCACTCTCAAAGAATGATTGGATTAACCAAACAATTTCTCATGCAGCTAACAACAGCTAAGAATATACATTACACCGCCTCATTTGTAGAAGTCACTGTCTTTTGCCTTGCTTTTCATCCCTTGATGCATTTATTGGACATCTAAGCTCCTAATACAGATGAGTTAAAGCATAACTCCACTATGGAAATTTTCACTACTTTGGTCCCTGATTGGGGTGCTTGGGGTACATTTATGATGTAAATGGCAAAAGAAGTTCTTCAAGAAGTGTGCTAAGGTCTTAAACTCTTAAACTCTCTTAAGACTGCTTATCCCACTTGTTGCTGTAGGAAAGATCCTCTTTCCTTTTAATGTGTTCAGTAGTTCTTTCCTGGATCTTCTCCAAAGTTTGCAGATTGTAATGACCCTATAGCAGTCATTGTAACTTGTCATTGTGGCAATTTCTACTCTGAAGAGTTCGCACATGTGCTAGCCTGTTGTAGATCTGGAGGTTATATAAAGTTTTTGTAAGTTTTATTTTGATCTGGCCAATGACAGCTTTAAAAAAAACAAAACCAAAAAACCACACCCTCAAAGCCAGAAGTTGCTAACCCACTGAGTGTACTTTGAAGAAATGCTTACGAAAGCAAGGATAGCCTTCCTGCCATTGTAATGCTCAAAGCTTGGTCTTTTAGACCTTTCTTTGTAGCAATGGATAGGTTATACAGCTATTTTTTAACCTCTTAACCTTTTAACCTTCTGAGTTGGAAAGTAAGCCTGCTATGAAAGCTTTAGCTGTGAAAGTGGCTATAAGTAAGCCCATTTGTACTGCTTTAATACAGGTTCTGTATGTTAATTCTCTAGTAATGTAATCAAGAAAGTGCTGGCATTCAGAACCAGCAAGTACCTAGTACTCGCTTCACCCCCTGACCATAATGAATGTAAAATGCTGGTAGTAATAAATCGAAATGAAAAACTCCTTCATCTTGGCATGCAAGAGATTTGCAATCACATTTTGATTCTCAGAGTGCTGCTTGATTGGGGATTAATGCATGGGTAGATTGACCTCTTGAAGGAGTGGTTGGTTTTGTATGAACTGTGTGAAAAACAAATTTTAAATAGATGGCCTGTTGGACATTTCTTGCAATTCATATTATCACCCCTTTGGTTTCTCAATGGTAATACCTACTCTGAACTCTTCAGGGTTGTGCCTTCTTTTCACGTCTCGCAGGGAGGAGGGTGAATTTTATTATCAACAGAAAAATCAGGTTCCTTTTGTTCCTTTACTGTCATCAAATATGACACACCCTGTTTGACTTGGTTAATTTTAAAATTTATGATTTGTGCTTTTCAAAGCAAAATGAAGCTGTTGCTGTATTTTCCAACTAAGCTATTTCTACCTGAGAAATAACTTATGCTGTATGCGTTGTATGCTGTTGTGGCTTAACCCCAGCTGGCACCTAAGCACCACGCAGCTGCTCACCTGCCCCCCCCCCCGCCCTGTGGGATGGGGAAGAGAATTGAAAAAAACTAAAACTTGTGGGTTGAGATAAAGACAGTTTAATAAGACACAAAGGAAGAAAATAATAATTATAAAATGACCATAATAACAGAATTGGAATATACAAAACAAGTGATGTACAATGCAATTGCTCACTGCTTGCTGACTGACGCCCAGTTAGTTCCTGAGCAGCGAGCTGCCCCCCAGGCCAACTCCCCCCAATTTATATACTGACATGACATCACATGGTATGGAATATTCCTTTGGCCAGTTTGGGTCAGCTGCCCTGGCTGTGTCCCCTCCCAACTTCTTGTGCCCCTCCAGCCTTCTTGCTGGCTGAGCATGAGAAGCTGAAAAAATCCTTGCCTTAGTCTAAACACTACTGAGCAACAACTGAAAATATCAGTGTGTTATCAACATTCTTCTCATACTGAACCCAAAACATAACACTATACCAGCTACTAGGAAGAAAATTAACTTTATCCCAGCCCAAATCAGGACATATGCAAAAAATAGCAAACTCACTTCAGATTAGATTTATATCCATTTACCTGTTTTTGACACATCAACTACCTTTAGTTTCTGGTATTGGTTTTATATTGAGAATATTGCTTGGGCTATATTTTTCCAGGATTGTCTAGACAATAGTAATATCAGCTTGTATACTGTAAAGTTTGCCTGAGAGATAAGAATATGAGCCAAATTTTTATCTCATCCTGGTTTGTTAAATAAAATCATAAAAAAGATGAATGTGCTTGGCCTGCTCAGGTGCTTATTTTGTCTTCATGCTCACTACTAAGTAACCAAAGAAAAAAAAAAAAGGAGCAACAAACTCAGACCTATGTTTTGGTTGCATTTAGAAATTCCACAGCAGACTTGCAAATTTGAACTTTTACGATCTTAGACAAAGTATAAATATGTTCCAGGAGATAGCAATCCCAGCTTATTTTTCACCAGTTGAGGATTACAAATGAACCAGAAAATGTATTGTCCTTTCTCGTCACATTACATCTTCCTGTCAGCTTTGTGGATATTAAGTAGGTGATGCTAACTGTTATACTAACTATGCCGTGTTTTATATCCTTCTTTTCATTTGTCTTGACTTTAGAGTTATTAATTTTGGAAAATTGTAGGTAGAGAGGTGAGCTTGTTATACTTTGAAAACCAGGTGATGTATAGTTAAGGTTGTAAGTGGTGATTCTTATTTTAGAGCTACTTTGTGCAGTGCAAAACAATTTTAATATGCTTAAGAATCTGGGTCATAAACTGTAAACTGAGAGAGGGAAGAGGAGCTTTCAGTGTCATACTTGTCTTGCAATAGGTGGGTTTTATCAAACTGATCCTTAAGATGTTTTCATAATGTAGGGAAACATTTCCCAAAAAACTGCTATTGCAGACAAATCCTATTTGAAGTCATGAAAAAGTGAGGTTTGATATGAGGTAGTAGAAATGACAAACATAACCAGCTACTTCTTTTATACCTTTTGTTGTGTCAAAATAGTGGGAAATGTAGGCTCTGTACTGCCTGACGGATAGATGAGAACAATATAGACCTCTTTGGCACACTGTAGTCTTTGGATCACGTTTCTTCCCATGCCAGCAAATACTGTTATGATAGAATGTAGTGCCTATCTTGTTAGCAGATATGTACTTTAGGAGTGTTCAGCTGTCATCTATATTGAAGGCTCTCCAAAACTCCATTTGTTCTGCCTGTGGTTGTGAAATGTTAGGTCACACATAGTAATGTTTGACCTTTCTTGGTCTTTAAGGTATTCCTGTAATTATCTGGATTCCTTTAATTATAGCAACTTGATATTTCTTTTAATATAGGACATCTAGTGTTAAGATGCCTTGAACCAATGGCCTACAAGTCCTGTCTGTAGCAGCTCTGGTGTAGTCATTAAAAACCATGTTCTGCAGTATGCCATGTCTCCTGGCACAGAGGGATCAGAAGGTTGCTGGATCTGAGCCCCCGAGTGGCATAACAGGTTTCTCTTAGTAGGGAGACTGCAAAAAACTGTGTCTGGAGCACTGCAGTTGTACCAGTCCTTCTACCTGCTCTACTGCTCCATGCCGGGGGCTGTTCCCAGACTGGAAATGGAGCAATGGTGGTGCTCACTTTTGGGACATGTGTGCAGTGCAGCTAGATGTGAAATGAGGTCTCTGAATCCTATGCCAAGAAGAGCTAGGGTCTGATCTGAAAACTGGCTCCTATAAATTTGTCCGTTTCCTATTACAGGAAGTACTGAGAGCAAATTGTCAATTTATGATGTCTAACCTACTGCTATCAGTATTAAATGGGGTAGTCGCTTTTGCTCAGTAGCCTTAAGGCTGTAAGAGATGTTTATTGCAATTTTGGTAGGTAAATACCAATGCTGTTCTATGGTAAAGTTTTGTTTCTTCCTGTATTTCCAAACTAATGTATTTTCGGAGCACCATGAATAGTGACTACGTATAATCCCTCTACAACCTGCCAGTTAGTTAATGCTACAGAAAATATTAATCCCTCATCAGCTCCCACCTTTTAACGTGCATGGAAAGGTAGCCTGGTTCCCCCAAATCCTACTGCTGTTAAGATGAAAAAAGCTTAATCAGTTTACTCAAATAGCAAAATATATTCCATGAGTAGCAGATGAAGTGAATTCCAGTTAGGAAAGAGTTGGGTGACGAATTCTGTCAGATGTTTTTCAAGGATATGGGAAATGTTAGGACACAGAACACCAGCATGACTGATGTTGGTGTGTTCAAAAAAACCCCAAACATAACCCACCAAAATGTGAAATGCAGGGGAAACATCTACCACTGAAGATGATTTCTCTTCACTTACAGTAACCTTTTCTTGTTGATCTGGCCAAATACATGGTAATGTGAAACTTGCCATATTTGAGGCATTTGAGATGCCCACTAACAAAATATAGAAATAACAAGCATTAATGGTGCAGCAAATACACTTTCTTGCTTCAAATCTTGATGTTTTATAGTAGATAATAAAAAGAAAGCAACCAAAACACATACGCCTCCAAAAGTGAATCACCAACTTGCTGACCAGTGCTTAAAATTGTAAATCTATAGTGTTAGTGCTTCTGCACTGGGTTTCTTGTTATTGGGCCTTTATGTATGAGGTTGGTGACTGCTGACATTACTGTCATCTGTAACTCTGTTTACTCAGAGTTGTATTGCTGTCATTCAAAATACATCTTATTTGGCCAGTTTCATGATAAAAGTTGCTTCTCATTTTGGATGATGTGTAGGTTGGCTAAGGAAAAGCTCTGTGTAGGGAAGAACAAGTATTTGCTTCTCCCTGTGCACTGTAGGTCTCTTATTTCTAAAATCCAGGAAGGAAGGACATAATCTACTGTGATGCAGCTTTGTACAGATTTAACTCCTTGCCTTGTACATAGTCAACTTGATAATACATCTGTGGAGACCCGGGACAATACACTGCCTATGCAGATTAGCTTCCTGTATTTGCATAAAGTGAGGCAATATGAGTTTTCATCCTCCATACTGAAGTCCACTAGTAAATGATCTTCCATCAAACTTGCTGAATGTTTATGTTCCAGAGTAGACAACATAGTTACTTCGTGAGTGAGCTGCGATAGCAGAATGAAACATTTATGTGCTTTTAAATATTTTTGATAACTCATGAAAATGGACAATGACATAATCTTCTTTAAGGACTCCTGCACCCAAAATACAGGTGGTGACATCAGGGAATTGGACACTGCAACTGGTGGACTGTCCATGTGTTGAGCTCTGTTCTGAGAGAATTCCCACTTTTAATCTTGAAGTCTAAGTTTATCTGTGAGATTTGTTTTATTTTGGGTGAATGATGCCTTGTGGCAGGTTTTTAACATTCTGTAACAACATGCTACCAACTATTGTGACTGACTTGAAGTTAGTAGGATATGGGGCTAGTGCAAAATTGACATCTGCTCAGAATGATAAATAGATCGGGGAAGAGTAAGTGAAGTAGAGCTAACTTAAGAGGTTAACTTTTGCATGCTAAGCGAGCTAGCCAGGATCACTTTCCTCACATCAGTTCTTCATTTCTTCAGATCATACACTGAAACACCTATTTGTCAAAGACTGGGCTGTATTGTTAATCCTCTGCTCTGCTCTAATATTCCGTTGTTTCTCTTATAGTATGATTGTTGCTACTTGTATTTATTTTTTTTTTTTTGTCATTGTCTTGCAGACTGATTTCCCCTTTGCAGCATCTTCTATTCTGAGGAATTTCAGTATTGTCTCTTATGTCTGGAGGTGAAAGGTAAGAGATTGAGGGACTCAAGGTGACTGCATTGTCATCAGAGAATGAATTCAACTTCAAGGCTAAGATTTCAAACAGGAGAGTGGGATGAATTTTTCTTGGTGCTTTGAGTGTAATTTAGCAGTATACTGAGCATTATCTACTCTGGTCGGAGAAGTGAATTTCAGTATCTTGGAGTATGATGTTTTTATTTTTATATTTTAACCTTTTTTGAAGATTCCTAAATATGTATGGAAAAAAAAAAAAGCCTATCATCCTTTTTGTTGAAGTTATGCATATTTGGGCCGTACTAAATAAAAGGATAAGGAAAGAAAGGAGAGCAATCCCAGCATTTGTGCAATGTGGATTCCCACGGTGGTATTCAAAGCAGCGTAAGGATCTTCCCCTGTTCTCATTTGGTACTGTTATTGTTTTTTAAAGGTGAATCTGGCAGGTTGTCTGCATTCCAAGTGAAAGAGAGCCCCTGGAGACAAGTGGCTTGTTTTGAGAATGGAACTCCATGAAAGAGCTAGTTCCTTTCATAGCACTGCAACTTGCCTACAGCTTACTCCCTCTAAATAGGAACTTCTGTATTTAAAAAGACAAAACAAAAAAAACCCCAAAACAAAACCAACAAAAACCCCAAAAAACCCAAACAAACACCCCCCACCCCCCCCCCCCCCCAACCCCTAAATGCCTCTACATCAGGGTGGGAAGTTTGTTCCCTGGTTCCATCCTGGAGAGATGTTTTGATGTCTACCTCCTTGCATCTGCCCTCTTATCTTCCCCCACTATTTTTGAAAGCAACCTTTTACTTTCTGCTTGCATAGCAACATCTCTGATTCTTGGCCTTTCTCCCTGAATTGGGACTTTGGTTTCATCCTGTCAGCAGGTAAATGGCCTTAAACCCTTCATGGTTTTGTCAGGGTAAAGTGGAGCTGAAAAGCATTACATATGTTCCAAGTTGAGAGGCAGCTCTTTTGCCATGTTCAAGTGGGTCTTTCCCCTCCCCCCCTTCTCCTTCTATTAAAGGGCTCAGCCACAATGAAGCTTTAATCAGCTTCATTGATTTAAAGCTAATTTGCACTTGGCTTCAAGGCTAAGGTCTGTAGCACAAGCTGAAGACCTTTAAATCAGAAGTCGGAATGAAAAGCCTTAGGTATATCATATTGTCTGCTGTGCAAAAGAATAGCAGCTTCTGAAGACTGCAAATTAACTATAAGAAAAAAGCACAAAGCAGTGTTTTCTTCTGCGTTAATGTAACCTCAGCTTGCTGAGTTACACAAGCTTTGCTATCAACATTTCTGCTTCATCATGTAAATTAATAGAGTCGGCTGAATATGTTTTAGCTCTGTGATGTTTTCAGCACTCCAATTCTGGTCGGTTTCAGTTGGATTTAACCTAATTGCCAAACTGATTCCCATCAGTAATAACTTTTAACATTTATTTTTCCCAAAGGGAAAAAATTGTCTTGTCTGTATTCTGCAATTAAGAAGGTGATGAAATATTCAGTGTATGCCTCCACTCTGACTTAAATTCTTTTGTTAACTTTATCAGATAAACTATAAAATATTAACCACCCTACTGTCTGAGCATGTGTGAGCTGTATACTGTTTATCAGACATTTTAAGGTACTTATTTTTAACATTGACTAGATCATGGAGGAGACTGCATTATCGTCCGTTTTCAGAATCAATGCTTTTGATGGGACTTGGTGTACCAGAATGTGTGTTTCCAATTTCTTTACAGCGTGATCAGAACACACAGGAAAGTGTTATTACTGCAAGCCTTTATTAACATTTAAACAGGTGGAGCAGAAATAACGTCCTTCCTTAATTTGTCCTTTCACAGTATTTTCTGATCATGCCGGGCTATAGTTTACAGTGTTGGTTCCTGGAATTTTATAGCCAATTGCAAGGCTGGTACAATCTAAGATACATGTGGATGTTGCATGCACCTGGTATATATAGATAGGTGCAAACTTGGCAACTAGATTAAAGCAGGGCTTTGGAGATTCTTGTTTGGGAGTAATGTCTGAAAATACCTTATTTTTTGCATGTACGTGTCAACTTTTTGCAAGCCTGACATATATGCAGAAATGTAAGGAGGATAAACTTGGGTTTGTGGCTGTGTTTTGTTATATCTATTAGGAAAGGCAACACAATTTTCTGAAAGGTTCTGGCTTCTGTGTACGTGGTTTTGAAACAATTCATGAGCTCGCTACAGTGATGGAAGAATTTCAATGCATTCATTAAAAAAGTGACTCTGCTTTCTTGTCAGGTCTGTGAAGTGAGTGCAAGCCTGAGCCACGACAATAAAGTCAAAGCAGTATTTAACTTGTTAGCTTCTCCATAGAAATTAATTCATATGTTTACTTGCTCTTACCTTTTTTAATCTTTTAAAAAAAAAACCAACACCCAAACTTTTATATAAGTTTTGCAGTCAGAATCTGTGTGCTGATACTGAAAGTGCAGTAAATTAGCAGCATTTAAAAGCTGGTGAGCACAGATACAGCAAGAAGAAGAAAAAATGGAACGTGTGGAACGCAGCAGGAGTGTTTCACACTGCCTGCTTAGGTATCTGCAGCAGGGAGGCGTAGCATTCCTCACCTACCCTGCACATTTACATGTGGCTGAGGGAGCCATACACAGCTCTCGGGATTTTTCTTACCTGACATGTGAAGCTCTGTATGCCGACTCATGTGACTGACTCTAAGAGGTCTTTCTCTGTCCCATCCCTTTCTCCCTGTCCTCCTGCACTAGATTGTGTGACACGAAAGAGTCTGCTTTTCGTCAAGGCTCCTTGCATGCGCAGAGTGCTGTCAGGAGGCTTGTGTTCCCTGGTACAGTGTCTTACTCCCACTGGAAACCCTGTCCCAGACCTAACTGCTCTGTGAGCCGCACAGCTGCATCCAGCTGCCCGATTCTGGAGTGCCGTGGCATGGTGCTGTCGGAGGCAAAGCGGCGAGGTGTGTGATGGAGACGATAAGAGTCTCGTATGTAAGGAGTGAAACTAGATAGGTCTGTGTCTAGAATGTGTGATGCTGTGGGTATTTAAAAGGCTTTTCATTGCCAGAAATTCGAGGCAACAATTGCATGGGGAATAACAGGGGTCTGAGTGACAAGCATTTCTTTCCAGGCAAGTGGTAATGGACACTCCATCCCAGATTACATTTGTTTAAAATATGGATACCTGTTAGCTTTGGTGAGGTATTCTGAGGTTGTCCCCTTCTGCAAGTGAAGGGCAGTCCATGTGCCCTTGTGTTTGACAGTCTGGCCCATATGACCTTTTGGCCCCACATTGTATGATAAAAATTCATTTTCTTAATCAAAAATGTTCACAAACGGTGAATTGCTTTGTGAACAGGCTTATTGGATAGCCTTTTCAAATTAAAAATTTTTGAGTGTGTGAGGGGAAGGTTTTGAACTGTCAAAACATCTCATATTGACATTTTCATAACAAAGTTCCAGCTTTAGTTATAGAAACATAATCTTAGTAGAGGTTGAAAAAGAGTAAAAATGGTCAAAAACAAAAGAAAATTTGTTGACTATTAGTCAGGATTTTTCCTCATTATTCTGAATTTTTTGATTTTTATCTTTACTGAAGTCAGGAGCATTTATTGATTCTCAAATTTTCCTAGCATACGTTCTTTTTTGTGACTTGCTTGCTAGGTCAAAGCAGTTAGAATTATGCTGAAAATGTATACGGAGTTTATTCTTTTTTCAGACCAAATTGCAAAATTATGCAAGATACCAGAAAATAATAATAAGGGATAAACTAAATTGAGACAAGACTGCTTCAGAAGAGTAGAGCAGACCACCAAGAAGGTCCAAAATCTTGAATGGGCTTTGCATAAGTATCCCACGTGTTCTTATCTGAAGTCCTGCTGCAAATATCCTGGTTAAGGTACTTTGTTTGTTTGTTTGTTTTTTTCACTCCTCAAGTTATCTTTTCATGGGACTAGCTGCTGTTTGATAGGTTGCTACAAGTTCATTTTTTAAAAAAAAGTATGCTACAGAGCCAGTTGTTCCATTTGCAAGATAACTAATTCAATATGACCTTATTAAACTGTATTGATTACTATGAGGCAACAAACATGTTAATGCAAAGGCATTAGGACAGTAGTTTAAAAATGTGAATTCATTCAGGAGTTCTCTAACATGGTCCAGTGCCAATACAGTACCAGAAAATTCTTTTTGCTTTTGGACTTAGGGATAAAGGACCAAATGTTGCAAACAAATGCATATTTAATTAGCCTCAATGCCTCCTCTAGTGTGTCCTCTGGGAGCAGAGTAACTCACATGTGGTAAGTGGCTGGTCTTAAATTTAACATGTGCTAGACTTCTGTGGAAATCTGCTGTAAAATTATATTTGGTACAAATTCAGTGATTTGTCTCCTTCATAAAATACCCAAAACACTTTGAAAAAAATCTAATGCACTTCCTGGTATCATTAAAAAAAATAAAAATGAGGAGGAGGAATAAGTAGTCCCAAGAGATTTGGTTTTAGTTAGCTGATTAGTAGCCTGGGGTACTGTTGATTTGGTTTGTGATGTTCAAGAATGTGTATGTGTCCCTTCATGTGTGTGAATTTTACCCAAGCTGTAATGACATCACAACATAAAAGTTGAGAGAGAGAGAGGCAAACTGACTTCTAAATTTGACGTTAAAGCTCTTCTTCAAGAAGGTGATGTCAACATTTGGTTATATTTGGCTGCTGCTGCCTTTGAACTTGTAGGGAAGGCTACGGGAAAATACTTTGCTCTGTGGAAGAAGGAAGCTAACATTATTTGGAAATGTCTCTTACAACTTGGGGAAGTCTCTAATTTGTTACGGCTTTTGATTGCAATGAACAGTGCTCACATTTAGGAGTACTTATAAACCTGTGTCATTTAGCAACTGTACATACTTTTCTGGTAGGATGAAGGAGCTGCAACCAACAAAGGACAAATTTTAGGACACTCTTTACCCTCTTTTCACTACATTCTTGGAGTAAATAATTATTTCCTTTATTTTAACATGTACCAAATGCAAATGAGAAAATCAGATGCTTTAAGGTGTTTCTCAACACTTAACCTTAGCCTAGAGAAGTTTGTCATCTTCTGTAGTCAATAAACAAAGTTACAGGTTACATCAGGACGCCTGAGTTAATCATAGAATATCTCAAGTTGGAAGGGACCCATAAGGATCATCGAGTCCAACTCCCTGCTCCTCGCAGGACTACCTAAAACTAAATCATATGACTAAGATGCTCCTTGAACTCTGACAGACTTGGTGCCATGGCCACTGCCCTGGGGAGCCTGTTCTAGTGACTGACCACCTTCTCCAAATGTCCAATCTAAACTTCCCCTGATGCAGCTTCATTCCGTTTCCTCGTGTCCCATTGCTGGTCACCAGAGACAAATGCTATGCTTCTGCTTAGCATTTCTCTCCAGAGCCTGAAGGACTGAACCTCTCCCTCCTCCACTCACTGTAGCTGGACTGCAAGGAAAACACCATCCAAGGGCTGGTGGTAGTGTTTGTGAGTAACTCGGTGTAGCCTTGCAGGCTGTAGAAGACCTGCAAATGAAAGCACTGCAAGGCTGAATCCCTTACTACAATACTGCGCGCAAGAGCAAGTGAAAATTAGGACACTGTACTTGGTTATATAAAATACTGAACTGGGTGCTGGTCTAGGCTTACCTCATTTTAAGCATTATTGGAGTTTTGTGACTGAAGTACAAAGTCATTATTGAATGTCACTGTCATTGCTCCTTTAGGACCAATTCTAAGATCAAATCACATGTGCATTGCAGTTTCCAGAGAAATATCTTGTGGTGGCTTTCTGGATTAGTAAAAATGAGTTTCTTGTTGCTGGTGTGAAACGAGTGGGTGAGTTACTACGCTGCTAACATATTATTGCTCTTACCATTTAGCCAGATCACGATGACTGAAGTGACGTGTATCTTAATTGAAGCTAGAATAAGTCCTCTCATCATTAAGGACTTGAAACAACGCCACTGAAATTAATGAGAGAAATTCCCATTTGCTACAGTGTTTGTTGGCAAAGGCGTGGAATCCTTAGCTCTGCTTTGCAAGCTCCCCCCTCTAACATAGGAATTTGCCTATTAACAAACTGTTTTTGAATAAGTCATCCATTTTGCAAGGAGGGGATGGTTTTGGCGCTGATGTAGGACACAGAGTAGAAGACCTGTGCAACAGCATGGTATTCCTTGGCTCTGAGTGCAACAGAACTTGTTCTGTATTAGTCACACATAGGCAGCCCAGCGTACTTCATGCTTATTGATTCACCTTGTTGGTAATTGCAGCATGCTGCTAATAAATGAACCTGCTGAAAACTAATCCACCTATATTGTATATGCATAGTTATGCTCATTGGTGTCAATTAAGTTCAAAGGGCACAGAAAGGCAGTTTGAGTTTCCTTGAATATTTATGATCTTTAATATGTGCAAAAGGATGATAATCTTCTAAAAACTTTAGCTATTTTGTAAGATTTACCTTCTTCACTAAGTATTTCGTGCTTTCTTGTTTTTTACTTTGTAAATTATATGGGGGTAGGAGGGAGAGAGGGAAAAGAACATGAGACTCTTAATTTTATTAATTTCCCTTTTACCAGACTGTTCTGATTCATGCAGCATGCTGTTGATCAGTGCTGCTTTTTATTGGAAATACCATGTTAATGCTTTCATGCTATTTGCTGCAATCACGTGCTGACAAGTTTTCTTTGGTTTCATAATTTGCTGTTACATTTGGAAAAAACCTCTGCACTTTTTTTTTTTTTTTTTAAAGAACCAGGGGCCAGACTTTCTCAGGTATGCTTAAAGCTTAAGTAACTTAAAGAGGAGATTCAAACTTGAGGCATTCCAGCCACAGCTGCTCAGTCCCACCCCCAAACCACAGCTTCTTGCCCTGTCAGTTGTGCTGATACAACTATTTGTAGGGCTATGCACTGTTAATCTGTTCAGCGAGCTGGTTTAAGTAGTCCTCTGAAAGTGAGTGTTTATTTTTAACCCTGATCTGACTTGCAGAACATGTCTACAGATCATTTGTCAGCACAATGGGTGGCCAATAACCACTACTTCAGGAGGCCTGAGACTTCCAGACCGTCAAACAGAGCGGTTGGGTGTCTAAATACTTTGAAAAGATCTGCACCTTGATGTCCGTCTGCCTTTGTATTCTGAAAGAGTGAGAATAGGTACAAAAGTTCTTGGTTACTACAGCCAAGGTCTACTGAAAATAAGATCTGGAGGAAATAATGGCACTAATATTTACCTGGTTCTTTTCTCCTTCAAAGGACTTAAGTGAGGCTTAAATAATGATTTACAATGTAGTGTTAAAGAAGTGCTGTTTCACTTGCATCCCAAAGAGGGAAAACAAGAGAATTGAAGTTATTTGCACATTACTAGACGAGAGTCTGTAGGGTGTCCCTCATAGTTTTCTGATGTACCTGTGTAGCAAATATTCCAGTAGTCTCTGTTGCCCAACCATGAATGGTGAGTGCCATTTTAGCTGTCCAAGGGCATCTGAGCCCTCTGCATGGGTCTGTGAAATACAACACTGGACGTATGGGATAGGCATCCTGTCTGGGAGAGGTAGGTAAAAGCCATGTAAGATCCTGTAAGACACCTAAAAATAGCACTTTGTACGACATCTAAAATAGCACTAGGCACCTGCGCTTAGGCAGTTGGGTGACACCCTGTGTAACTCATGCTTAGAATATGAGACCTCTAAATCCCTTTAGGTGATCACAAGATCAAAGTGATTTCTGTCAGGCTCACACTTCGTTCATACTGTTGGTTTGTGTCAGAGGAAGGCTCAGAAAATGCTCAGATGAGCCATGGCTCCTTGGCCTGCATACCAGGAACCCAAACAAACAGGTGGTTCCTGCTTTGCGAAGCTCATAGTGAAATAGGCAAGCCAGAAGAGAAGTGAGCAGAAAAGGTACAAAAGTGGCCAAACAGCGAGGGAACAATTAAACCAGGGCAGAACTTAAGTCTCTGCATTTTGATTCGGCTGCTCCACCTATAAGATTGGAAGTTCCTAACCTTTTGTTCTGAACACTAAAAAAATTATGCTGCCCGGTATGCCAGTGATGTGTCTGGATCTGAATCTGCACAGATGTCTATAGCACATGTATTACATATGATATGCCCTGAATGTGTCAGATTTCTTGGGCACATGAACAGTTGGTCCACTCATGAGGTTTGTTGTACAGGTACTGTGCAGTTGAGAGGTGAATGCATAGTGGTAGTCTGTCAGTCATCGGGTCAGCTAGGTGTAAAAGATGTGTCTAGGGATAACTGGGCGGTTCAGTAACCTTAGTAAAATGAGGGTAAGTCTATTGACCTTCTCTGTAAAGCATTTGCTCTTTTATTCCTAAAATGCTGAAAGTCTCTTTCAGGCCTCATTTTTCCCTCTGTAAAATGGGGACACATTTCTCAGTCTTACTGCAGTGGAGAAAGGTTTCATTAGTCAGTGTTTATAGAGAGGGTTGCGTTCTCAGAGGAAGTAAGTCAAGTATTCATGATACTGCAACATTGTGAAACAGTCTGTCATGAAATTCTACGGATCAAACTCAATTCTAGGGTGGTTGTCTTGATTCCCACCAAATCGCTGCACATTATGAATTATTACAGAGACGGTCTGTAGATTATCAACCCCATTAAGTGAATCTTCTTTTCATAGCATGCATTATGTTTGTCAGTAAGAGGCACAAAACATTTTAAAGCTATAAAAATAGCAACTGCTCTTCTGAGATCAAGATATGCCTTCATGTGAAAGCAAATATGCGTGCTGAGTAAACACACAAAAGCTATAAAGGCAGCATGTATGCCTTCTAACACTTGTGTTTTACCAAATTCTGTTTGAATGCTCGCGGTACCTGGATAAAATGAGGGGGGGGGGGGGTGATCCTGACCAAACTCTGTTACCTGATTATCAGGTCAGCTACTAAGCAGCTTTGATAACTCTAGCTGCGAGTCACCGCTAGATTGTTCCATGCTGCCTCCAACTCTTTCATTGTTTTATTCTTGTATAGTATGTCATGGCTTTAATAACAGGAATTTCTTTGAAGTCTGTATGCCTTATACTGAGAAGATGGGAAAGAGAGGTTATTTGTGCATAGTTATTATTGTTACTACTAACTAGCGAGATTAATGTCTCCTGCTGTGGCTGCTGTCTCAGGCCTTGCAAAAGGGGAATGGGAGGAAAGCATGGAATTTGATGAGGAGCACTAGTTTCTCTACTTTGATGGGGTCTGATCTGGCTGATTATTGGGAACTGCACTGCTGATTACTTGCTTGCATGCTCTCTTTTTCTCAGCAGACAGCACTGAATCATGTGCAATTTGTAATAGTAAATTAGAGGTGACAAATAGAAACCCTTTGCATCCAGTGCTTTCAGAATTTGGGGAAATGAATTCAAATTTAATGGAACAGTGATTCCATCCCCTAAACCCTATTCTGTTTATTTGTTCTGTGGTTTATGCCTTTACCCCGTGGTTAATTTTCCTGACTGGTAGATTGCAAATTTGCTGATGTTAGGACAGGACCTTCATACAGTGCTAGAAGAGTACTTGCTTTTGTATCAGATGCAACTACTAATATGATTTCAAATATGATATAGATGACTTTGCTATCTAAATAAAATGAATGAATGAATAAATAACTGATCCTATTTATTTTATGGACTCTTTACATGGTTGTGGTCCAAAGAAGGACGCAGACAGCTCAAGAAAGGCAGCTTTCCTATGAGAGTGCATTTGGCTATTCTTAGTTGAGGAATTCCTGCTGTTTTTGGTATGTCAGCATCTGTTTTGATAACAGTCATCTTGTGCAGCAGAAGCATTGCTGTCTTGTAGGAACCTAAGGCATGCCAGACCCATAACTGTAGCTTAATGGGTATTGCAAACTGCTGGAAACCTGAAGGTTCAAATTCAGTCTGAGGAAAATGTTCTAATGATAGTAAATTGCTCACCCTTCCTTTGCTTCAAGCATGTCAGCTGTAAAACTGGGAAGAAAAGACGACCACTGAACAAGAGTTTCTGTATCTGAGGGTAAGAGTTATCTTACCTAAACACTTTATATAGAAATACTTATGCTGGTTGGGAGTGTTTTTGTTGTTGTTGTTTTAAGCTTTTTAGAAGCATTTCCCAGGTGCAACAGGAAAATGACAAAATGTGGCTTTTGAAATAGTGAAAGTAGTAAAAGAATGGATGAAAATAAAGGCTAGCTCATGCTGGAAAAACTGGTGAAACAAAATTTGCCTTGGCTTTGGAGTGGAGAGGATGAAAAGGAAAGAACAAACTCATGCTGTGGCACGTGTTCATGTGCTGCTTTCTGCGCGTGTACCCTGTGTTGCTCACATGGAAGTTTAAGGAGACTAGTGTGGTTCCATCAGCACGCTTAACACTGGGAGATTGTTTACTGCCAAGCAAAATGCCTCAAACCCATTGCAG
Organism: Harpia harpyja; assembly: GCF_026419915.1. Taxonomy (NCBI): domain Eukaryota; kingdom Metazoa; phylum Chordata; class Aves; order Accipitriformes; family Accipitridae; genus Harpia; species Harpia harpyja. Next base: position 6,759,161 of record NC_068940.1, read on the forward strand.
GGCTATGCATTAGAATAGCATTAAAAGCTGAGCTGCTGTTGCATGTATTTTATTGGATCAAAGCCCTTAGATAGAAACATAGAGGCTCCATATGCCACCTAAGGAATTTCTAAACCCAGATGTAAACCCACCTGGATTTCTGCCATGGAAAAAATCTCTAGAAGAGGGCTCTTTTTGCTGATGCCTTTGAAAAATATGTGGAATTTGTTGCTGGTGGAGCCTGTGAGAGCTGGGAGTTAACCGAGGTCAACTGCTTCTTCTGCACTTGTGCTAGACATCAGGTTGTCAGCCTTGTTTCCACCTGTACTTGCAAAGGGGGCAAACCAGGGTAGTCCATGTTTTTTGCCCTGTTCATTTCAACTGCAGATTTTACCATTAATTCAGAAAGATTAAATGAGTTTTAATATGAATTTTGATAACTGGTTCAGTAAAATGCCTCAAATGGTTCAAAATAAATGTTAATTTTTGGGAGGATGGGACAAATCAAAACCCAAGAGGGCTGTAGTATAAGTCAACCCACCTTTAGACTCTATGAAGTGTTTTGAAACATCCTACTAGTTGTTTTAATAATATCTTTGACACCTGATATTCCTAACAGCAACTCATTAGATGAATTAGTTTTGTTTTACTGAACATGTTTGAGATATTGGGCCTGACTTAGCCAGGTGGTAGACTGAGGTCACCCACTGTTGAGTGGTATGGGCTGAAAATGACTGGAGAGATTATGCTGTTTACCATCATATTACATATGAAATCTCTCTATTCAATATATCATATATTGTTGTGCCAGCAACACAAGTTAAACAAAGCCCATAAGTGTCTCTCAGAATATTGCCAATGTGGTAAAAGACTAGGATTGAGTTCTCTGATTTGGTACATACAGTGGACTTAAAATATTCATAGTCTTCAGCCTGCTGTACGGTAACTTAATAACACACTATTTTGAAGAGGGAGAGATGCTGTGAATCTTGTGGTACTGCTAATGGATTTGAAGAGGACGCTAATGCATTGTACCAGGAAGTGAATTGAGCTCTCGTGTGTAAAGGGGGATTAGAAAATATAATTATGAAAAAGCAACAGTCACAGGCTTGAAGAAGTTTCATTGATGTGTGGCTGCTACAAACAACGTTTTGTTGATGAGAAAGATGACTTTGATGGGTGTATGCTGCAATAGTAATCTTCTCTATGAAGTAACAAGGAATGAATTCTAGAAATAGCCGTTTTGTGAACTATGAAGGGAAAATTAAATATAAAGCCTAATATTGACAAAAACTCATGCAGCTTTTAATTTGAAATAACAGTTGTCTACAGAAAGCTAAACTTTCACATCAAGAACTGCATGAAGGCTTCGGGAGAGAAAAATACAGCATGATGTAACTGTCAAGCCAAACGAAAACTAGGTCCCCCCTACACACACAAAGGCAACCAAGAAATTAAATAATTCATGGTCTCCAGCTGAGTATAGGAGAAGGATCTGAGCTTTTTTGAATATAATTCTCTAGTTCAGAAGAATGAATTGCATGTTGTTATGAGTTGTGAATATATTGATTTGGATGTCATAAATCAGCTGCCTTGTGTGTGAATGCTGCTGCTGGGTGCTGATGACCCTAAATATTAGCTGTTATCACACTTGCTGGTTCAGGTATCCATTTTGTTATTCACATTTTCTGTGTTTATTCCTGTGTATGGTAGTTGCAGTTCTGACCTTCTACAAACAAGCATTAAGGTATCTTCATCTGAACGAATTTCTCTTGTCGTGATTGAGGTGTCTTGGTATGGGAAGTTTATAAATGACTGAACTTGTCTCCAACTCCTTGGGAGAGCCCAGAATACCCGAGTCCTCTCAGTTTTTAATATAGATTTGACTGTGTTGCTCCCTGATGTTTGAAATCAGAAGCCATTAAGATGTTGGACATGCCCACAGCCCTTTTCAAGGGCTTGCAGCAGAAAATGAGAACTCGTTGGATGGTAACTCCCTTTTCCCTGGTGAGAGGAACTAATGCCCATACCAGTGCCTGGTCTTATGCATGGAGAAGCGTTTCTGACTTGGCAATGGCTACATTTAGCAATGTAGACAGAAATGTCGTGGGTCACAGGCCATGGCATACTTCCAGTTTTGAAACCTCTTTTTACTGCTGAGAGTAGCTGTGCCATCATGTAGTCCCTTTCTATGGCAAGGACATTTGGCTTCTAAAACTGGTACCTTAGGTGATGTATGGCCCCAAATTGTTTCTTAAGAGCAGGAGCATTTGACCATCTAAATACTAAACTTCTTTAGCAATAAGACATAAGACACAGAACCTGCCTGTAGAAAAGAAATATGCTTAAACAGGGGCAGAACTGAACAAGATAAAATTAGCTTACTGTCCTTACCCTCTCTTTTTCAACATATACTAGTAGATGGGAATTTCACTAAAATTTTTATACGGAGAAGTGCATTTCTATACCAAAATATAATTCTTAGCTCTTTTTCCATTAATATAAACCAGTTTGTCTCTTGTAGAATGTCCAGTGTAAGTGGTGTAAAAGACAACATGATCCCACTGTTTATTTTAGAAAGCCTGGTGTAACCATTCACACCAGGGAAAGAATCAGCAGCAGTACTGACTCTTGTTTCAACTGTGCACCATTTTCCACCTGATACAAGTATCTGGAGACAGTCAGATTTAGAAGCAAAGAAAAATACTGTAAATGGGATCTCTGCTAAGTTTGGGTAGGCTGTTCTTTGTTCAGAATGTTTTGGACTGACACAAGTATTTGAATAACTGAGTTTCTCTTGTTTGTTCACTGTTCCAAAATGATTTTAGACTGGATTGAACAGGTTTTATGTTTGTCAGTTTAACTTTAAAATGGCTGAAACTCATATTTTGAACATGGTTCTTTGACTCACTGGAAATAAAACCTTCTATTTAGTTTTAAAAAAATATTAAGTGTTTAGAAAAGACTGAAACTGATGAAAAATAATTTACTTGATTGTTTTTAGCTTTTATGGCATTTTTTTTAGATTTAAAACACAAAAACATCCTATTGAAATTTGAACAAGCTTGTAAAATTTCTTGCTGTTGCCCAATTTGGAGTATTTTTACTGAAAATACTGGTACTCACTTGTGTGTAATCCCACTAATAAAGAATAAAAGCATGAAAGTTGTTCCAACTTGCACCAAAACGTGCTGGACAAACTTTCCTGTTACAGTAGCCCTAACTTGCTCACAGCATTAGTCACTCTACCTTTCCTACACTTTTGTCCCCCATGTTCCTTCCTTTAATCACCAAAACTGTGTTTACGGGCAGCAGTGTAGTATGAGAGCGTAATTGTGACCATTACGCATGGAGCAGTTCAGTTATCTAAAATATGCAAAGCCTGTTATGTGGTGCAGTGTCTCTTTTTTCAAAACTCACATGCAACAGTAAAATACTTTTATTTGTGCTTTTTGATTTTAAATGACTTGAAAATGTAATCTAAGGTTGGTTATGGGACGTGAACCACAATTACTGCTGATTATAATATGACTCATTAGTTTCAGAAGGTTGAATTGTTAATATTGGAGTTCAGATTTGGTTGCTTGACCAAGCTATTGACTGAAACTTTTAAAGTTCCATATATTGTACCATGAAAAGCATGAATGAAGGACCTTATTCATGAAAGAAATTGGAGCTACATCTGCTCATTCCTCATGTTGCTTAAACAAAGAAAAATTGAGGCATGGATTTCCAAGAGGAATTCTTAAAGTACATTTGTCCCCGTGGAGATGGGAACACTTTTGCTACAATATGCAAATAGGTGAAGATTTCAGGGGGGATGTTGGAAGCAGAAACATCTGTCCTCCTTTGCTTCCCATTTCTCTGTCAGACATGGAGAATGTTCAGCATAGAAAAGCACACATTTACAAAAATTAGATTGTAGAATTTTTCATAATGGAGGGAGCATAAATACATGCAACCATGTGCTTTCTTCTTCCAGAGTACTTGCTTAATTAAAACTCTATGATTCAGTAATTATAAGGTAATGATAAATTTAGCACATATGGAATAAAATGTAATATGCAAGAAAACATAATCTGAAAAACAATCCACTTAAATTCACCCATAATGTTGATATAAAAATCACTTTGCTACCCTGTATTTTTGTTCTAGTCATTCCTTTCTCTGTATCTTTCCTCTGTCTCTCCTTTTCCTATTGTATCATATGTAAGCTATTTGTCTTCATTTCCAAGCTGTTTTGGGCTTCTGCCAGTTTTTTAACCATCTCTTATTCACTACTGAAATACAACTTTTGCTTTTCTATGGCCTACAATGTCAGCTTCTGCATCCTTCATATTAAAGATTCAATAAATGCCTGTGTTTCCTTCCACACTGTGCCATTTGGGAAGAGTTCAAAACCATATCTACTGTTTGTCTTCATACTTTTTCCTTTTTCATGATGCCCATTAGGCAAAAAAAAAAAAAAAAATTAAAATTGAGCAAGCCAACTTGTCAGCTGCTAGTCTGCTGGTGTCCTGACCTCTCCTTTCATATTTACCAGAGTTATCTGCTGGTGCCTCTCTTTCTGTGTCACCTGGGTTTTGTTTCTTTCATTTATTTAGAATGAAAGGTCTTTGGGCTAAACCCCATCTTTTTTCCAGTATGTTTGTATAGTGCCTCAGTTGAACAAAGCTCTTTCTGGAACTAAGACTCTGAAAGACTTAGGAAGTCCATGCAGTAGCTTCTATATAATTATTACCTTTGCAGTTTGATTTCTGAAATAGTCTCTAAGCTTTTGTAGCTGGGACATTTGTCCTGGTGTTCGTTCAGTTTTAAGAAATGACCATTGATGATTGCAGCTGTCTGGCTACCTGATAGCTAAAGAACTTACGCATATGCCATTGCGGGTTGTAATAAGCAGATAACGGCAGCTGACTTTGGGTTACAAGGAGAACTAAAAGAGAAGGCAGGATCATCTAATGAGGCGCATTCTGGTATTACTGCTACTATTCATGCACCTGTTTGTTGTCAGGATTCAATATTGTTCTTGCTTCCAATTTAGCTGGGTGCTTGAGGGTTCTGCATCCTTTTTGTGTAAAACAGGTTTGTTGCTCTGTGGCTGTTACTTCTCTGAAGATTGGGCTGGAGCACCTCTCCTGTGAGGACAGGCTGAGGGAGTTGGGGTTGTTCAGCCTGGAGAAGAGAAGGCTCCAGGGAGACCCTATAGCAGCCTGCCAGTACCTAAAGGGGGGCCTACAAGAAAGTGGAGAGGGACTTTTTACAAGGGCATGTAGTGATAGGACAAGGGGTAATGGCTTTAAACTGGAAGAGGGTAGATTTAGATTAGATGTAAGGAAGAAGTTCTTCATTGTGAGGGTGGTGAGGCACTGGAACAGGTTGCCCAGAGAGGTTGTGAATGTCCTATCACTGGAATTGTTCAAGGCCAGGTTGGATGGGGCTTTGAGCAACCTGATCAAGTGAAAGATGTCCCTGCCCATGGCAGGGGGATTGGACATAGATGATCTTTAAAGGTCCTTTCCAATCCAAACCATTCTATGATTATTTTCTTGAATTTCATTGAGAGTTGTGTCTGGTAGGCCATTCTTCAAATGCACCGTTTGTCTGATTCTACATGTCAAAAGTAGTTTATCTTGAAGCCTGTGGATTCTTCATGGGGTGGATCAATATATAGGGTCCTCTTGCATGTATCACATGGTGAATATAGTGTATGCATGTAAAGGTGCTTGCTATTGCTTTGATTTGGTGCTATTTGTATGCATGTAGTTTTATTCATGCGAAGAAAAGTGCCATGATTCTTTAGGATTTTCATTCTTTGGCATGCATCCTGTTTTGTTCAGGGCTCTGGAGGTCATATGGTCTTTTGGTAGAATAAGGAGAATGATATCAAACTTTGTGCAACTCTGCATCTTTTTTGCTGGACTGCAAAGGGTTGGGCAAGGAAATAAACAAAAGCAACCTGTTTTTTTTTTTTTTTATACTTCCCTCCAATTTCTCAAGGCTGTCAAAATTATTTCAAGAGTTGGTTCCTAGTTTATTCTAGGGCCTAATCCAATTTTCCATCAGAATTAATGTGGGGACATCCCTTTGTTTTCAGTGGAAATTGGAGAACAGCCATAAGAAATAAGATACTTCACAAATGCAAGTAACATCTCCCTTTGCTGAGTAGTACTTGGTGTTCACCTCAAAGGTTACCTCACTAGCTTCAAAAGATTTTCAATTTTGAATTTACAAATGGTAAAGTAAGTTATTGCTTCTCTCTGTGACATGAGTTCTTCTCCCTAAACCTTTTTCTTCCCATCGTCATCCCGCTTTTCTTTTTTCCCTTCCTCACAGAACATTGTAAACTAGACTAGGACATGGACATAGTCATTCAGGGCTTGTTAGTGATAGAAATGGAAGTATTGTTCTGTCTATGCCATGTTTTCCCCTTGCATTACATTATCAAGCATTTGGTTCAGTTTGGGTTTTGATGTTCTGGAGTTAATGAGCTCATTACAGTGATACCTGAGCAAAAGCGTTACAGGTAATGGGGTCCTGCTCCAGTTCCTGAGAGAGATTATCCCACAATGAAAGGACCTCGTTATCAGGATGTGTGTTGTTTATTTGGCCTGATTTTACTCTGCTCCTTCTCAATTTCACACCTTTTCTTCTAGCCATGCTTTTCAAAATGGTTCATTTTCCCTACTCTTACTTATTTTCTTTCTCCTTTCTTTTGCACTTTCCTAACTTTCCTATGGTTTTTCCCTTGTTGCTGAGGAGGTAAATATCTATATTCTGAATAGTCTCCAGCCATTCCAATCCACACATTTATTTGTCTCAGGCTGGTTTGCCAACTTTTGCTTGTCTTTAGCACTAGTAACAAGCCTCCTCCATTGTTTGTTCCTTTGGGATTTTATAATGACTATTTCTGGAATAAAACTTTTCATAATATACATAATGTGTCTATTATGTGTACTAACTTCTTTCTCTTCCAGGAGGAGGTTTTGAGTACAGTCCACAGAAGGTTAAGCCTGGCTGGGACCCCTGCAGTGGCATTTCAGAGGTGTTCTTATGATACTGATACTGTTACAGGCAGGATCTCATTAGCTTAAGACATGAGTCAGTGCCTTGAATGAACCATCAATAGAGTCTCTGGAAGCACTCAACTGCAACCCTGTTGAGAAAAGGGAATCACCTCAGTACTGGAGGGGAAAAAGTCTGAGGTATTAAGATCCTTGTCTGCAGTGTTACCTTGACTTGGGAGTCCAAGCTGAGGAGAACCCTTAAGTTATGTCAGACCATCCTTCAGCAAAGGACAGGTTAAGGTACAATATTTCATTTCTCTCTGCCTCCAGATTTTGTGATTGATTTCCATGTTCTGCTTCTCAGTGGAATATGTTGTTTTACTTTAGCGGTTCTCTCTTATTAAAGAGCGGTTTCCAAGGGTCTGGCAGATTCCAGCTATTCCTTTCCTATTGCAGTGGGGCTCTTGAAACTGGAATGGGTTTGTTCTTGAAGTGTCCACACCCGAGATGCTTATGAACAGGGCTCGTGCACCCTGAGCTGCAAGACCAAGTTTGGAAGCTTACAAGGTAGAAGTGAGGGGCAGGAGCCTGTGGGTAAAGTGCTAGCCAGAGCAGCTGTCTTGAGCAGGATGATGAGGGGAATGTCTCTGAAATGCAGGAATCTTCTCAGCCCACTTCTACCCCAGTACACATCAAGCCTCTCTGTCAGGGATGGACGTGATAAATCTTCCTGAACATGCCAAGTCAATCTCTCCATCTTGGTGAGTCTTGGTGACAATTTTGCTAAGTGTGGGAACTAATCTGTTATGTGCAACTTCAGAAATCATTCTGAAAGCATCATTTGTCTGGCAGATTTGCTTGAAATTTTCTCTTTGGTTCCTTTTCCTTCTGATCTTGGATTTCAACAACATGAGGAAAGAAGAGTCCCCTGAATATCAGAGCCTCAAACTCTGCTGCTGAGGCTGCAGGCCTTTCCTCGGCTTTCTGGAAGAGAGGTCTTGTGCTGATGAGGACTCATGGGAGCTTGCTTATACCAGATGTGTTGCTTATTACTGTGATGAGGCTGGCAGGTTGAGGAGGAGTCTAGATAAGAGCTAGAAAAATTGCTTGTCTGTGTTGGATCTGCAAGAGAGCTTGTAGATCAAAGCTCTCTGTACATTTGCTTCTAGAGCAAAGTCAGTGGGTTCCTTCTGATGTTTGGGTGGTCAGACATATGAATTGGCGTTGTTCTGCATCACTACTATAGGCTCAACTTGGACATTTCTTGATTTTTGTGATTTGTTTTTTAGGAAACATGCTTGGTCAGGCTTTATTAAGACATTTTTCTTAGTGAGGAAGGAAGGCTTGAGGAAGATGAAGGTGGGAGAGACATAACAGGACTGAGGATTAGAACTGTAGTTATTTTTTAAAAATTCTTTTATTAAAAATGCATTATGGTACTGCACTACAATCCAAGGTCATTTACAAGGTGTTTCAAAATGACACAGCAGTGCACATAAAATTTTGCACCCCAAATTGTCACATGTAATAATAATATGAGTGACCAGCAAAACATGTTAATGGACACGTGGAACAAGAATGGGAAAGGAAGCCACATCACTGTATTCATATTTTACAATGAATTCTTCCAGTGACTGAAAACGTAAGTCATGATTCTCCTTCATTTGTAGCTATGAGCTCTCTGTCCATGCCTATGTGCTGAAAAGCATTGCTGCACTATTGAAAGAACACTACACTGCTCATTTAATCAGTGTTGGCTGTGTATTTTACATAGAGCAGATCAAATCTGACTGATTTATCACAGACTTTGAGATAAATTTTCCTGTCAGTGCAGGCATATTGCCCATTAATGAGAAAGGGAGTTAGACACGTCAGGCAAGAGCCTTCTGTTATCTGCTTACTGTAATGCTTCTCCAGACATGGTGCCACCTATAAAGTCAGGCTGTAGGTAGGGATTTTGGTTTGGAGGATTAAACTGGTGTAGAGCTCTACAGAAGTAATAGTGCAAATGAAGCTCTATGCATAGGTCAGAAGGGAAGACTTCTGCATGCATTTCAATGTGAATTTATAAATAATCAATGTAACAGTTTGTCTTGCCTGTGCCATTTCTTTATTAAAGAAAATTACAGATTTTTTTTTAAGATGTGGGGAAAGAATATGAAAGTTACTTTTCTCCATTTAGCTTTCATAAAAATGCACAAGCTTGTTTGTGCCACAGTAGCACTAAGTACTCTGTCATTTATCATCACTTTGCCACTATGTGCAACATGGTCACTCTGCATTCCCTAAAATACAAGATATGCACATGATCGAAAACTGAAAAATGCTGGATACCCAGCCTGTAATTTGCTTAAATGTTTTAAGTGAACAGTAGCAGTGTGCTTATGTATTCACAGATAATAACTCCATTTTGTCCTCTTGTGAATATTTGCAATTTAACATAGTCTCTAACACTTAAAGCTCTACAAGTGATGTTTTTTGTTGTATGTTCAGTTGGGTCCATCATCCAGGGAATGAGACTTGCTTAGAGCAAATGTCTTCTATCCTGTGCATACAACAAAGTAGATACAATCTGATCCTTGATAGACCGAGTCCCATAATTCTGACTGAGCATTTGGGAAATTACATGGTTATTAAGTGATGACAGCAAAAGAGATTCTTCTAAATTTTGTCTATACTTGATGATGAAGAGAAGCTGCCATCACTTAAAGATTTCAGTGTATTTGTGTGGCTTGTGCTACATGGAGTACAGAGTAAGACATATGTTTAGCATGTGTCTGGAATACCCTAAGCCAAGGAAGGATTTTAAAATTTTGTATTGAATTAAAAAACCTCCCCCATCACATACTTTCTAATCAGTGCTATCTGCAGTGTATTTGATTGTTTAAAGCACTTCTGTGAGAAACTTTGGGTTCTGTTTGGGGCTTTGTCATTGGCCTGCCAACAACTTTAAGTCAGTAATTTCACTGGGTTGTGCCTCAGTTTCTCTGTCTATAAAACTAAGATAATGTCTGCGACTACCTTCATGAAAGATGCTGTGATCAACTCATTAAAAAAAACAGTAGATGAGAATGGGCTGGGTGGTAAAGCTGTTAGTTTATTTTTTCCAGCTCTGTTTTAGTGTAGGTTATGTCTCAAGTTAGGATGGACTTCCTTTTAAAAGATGTTTGCATGAATCCCTTATTGCTTCCAGAACTCTCCATAAACTAAGTATCACTATCAGAATCACTATCAGACTTTGGATAGGTGACTTGCAGGGGAAATGTCAGAGCTATAAGTACTGTGGAGTCAGTGAAATACTCCTCTTAATCCAGGTCAGTGCTGAATTCATGCTTTAAAAGGCTAATGGTTAGTCTTTAGTAGGAAAGACTCTAATGAAAGCCAAAGCATCATTAACAGTCATGTAAAAGCAGAGCTGTTAGTCTTGCTATCCTCTTGCGTTCTCTCCTGGGAGACTAAATCACACCACTGTACGTTTTCTATATAAATGAATTGGCTAAAGCATAGATCTTCACTTTCTACTCTGAATGCCAGTGAAATTAAAACCCTACTTAGTCCATAAAATATTTTGGAACTATTCTGGATGAAAGGTGTCAAAATTGTAAGGTGATGTTTTCAATATATAACATTTCCATTACTTAACACAAACATACCCTAGTTTTAACTGCCATTGGTATGCACATTCAGTGTCGCAGGTATTGAGAATTATCAGAATTATTTACTACCACTAGATAGTAAAGCAGTCAGAATTAGGGACCTCCATCTAACAGCTTTTAGCCAAGGTACACCTATGCCTCTTGAAGAGGATTATGCCTGTCACCTGGAACATCCTCTCCTTAGGCACAATTACTTCTACAGTCTTGAGCAGGGGTGTGCCTAAGGGTGCAATTGTGACAACATCCCAGGACTCTTAGAAGCCGTCTTCGCTCCAGGGAAAAGAACGGACTCGGAACCGGGACACTGTGCAACACTTCACTAGTCAGGTACTACGCAGGATCCCTGCAGTGGGCATCGCAGCTCTGGTACGCTGATGTTTGGCACTCTGCAGTTCCAGTGGAGACACGTTTTCTCCGATTCCTTTTACCAGAGGAGAGGAAATAAGTCTATTTCTGGATACTCGAAGGAAACGGGACCCTGTAGGCTCCGCGCTGTCTTTGGAGAGCATTTCTGTGGTCAGTGCTTCACTCACATTGCCAAATGACAAAAATAGTAGAAAGAATACATTTAGGTTTATAGGTTTTGGAAGAAACTTGCATTATCTGCTAAATTGTTTTGTAGACTTCTGGCATCAAAAGCTGAGGAATGTTGCCTTAGTTCACTACTGAAATATCTCTGGTTGCAGGAAGCCCAGGTGAACAACACATGAAGCAAGTGTTATTCTCTTGCTATTTTTTTTTCTTCTGGTTTATGAAAAGACAAGTTGTAGTTCCCTTAGCAAAATCTGTGGATATTCTAAAGTATGTTTGCTATTTTTCTTACAAAAAGTTTTTTTTTTTTTAAAGTGCTTTTGGACTTGCTTGTCAGTAACATTCACTGAGCTGCACTAATTTTGAAAAATTCAGAATAGAGTTTTGCCACTTTAGAGATAATCCATGAAAGCTCTCTTCCTGCAGACTGCAATAAATCATCCCCTCCACTAAAAGCCTGGATGTCATTTGAAATTTATTGCATGGAGCTGGTAGTGGACTTAAAAGCCATTTCACATGTCTTATTACTCCAGTCATCTAATTTATGGGTTTTAGCCACAATTGTAGTTGGAAAAGTATTTTCCTTCAACTGATTAATATGATTTCTGTTTTTGCATTCATTTCCCCTTTTATAATTTTCTATAATCATTGCAAGAGACTTTGGCATCCAGCATTTAGATATGAAACTGAAAGAAAGGTGCCAAGACAGACTGATGCAGATTGACTAAGCTTTATTGGCTCTTAGCTGCACTTGTCAAAAGGTATCTTAGTTATTGTTAGTTAAGCAGTCCTGCCCTAGGAAAGAGAAAGCTGTCAGGAGCTTCCTTGTTTCACATAAGAATCTGTAGCTCTATGGAGGGAGTATGAAGGCAACCTATTAAACGGAGATGAGGTAACCATAAGTAACACAGCACAAAGAATAATAAGATATTGGTGCTTTTTTCTTTCCACTTCTTAGTGTGAAAACTAGTTTGCATTTACTGGGCTAGGTAAGAGTGCCTTTTGATTCTCATCAGGCTGATCACCAGAACGAAAGATAGTATGAAGGACAGGTGTAAACCAAATAAAAAGAAGTACAGATATTAACCTCAAGATGGACCATGTTATCCATTTTAGGAATTTAGTCTTATGCTCAGTTCCATTGATATGAGTGGTATGTGAATTGGTAATTCCGCAACACACATTACTGGTGTATGTGGTCTGCACATATGCTTGCACAAATAATTTATAATGTCTATTATGAAAGTATAAAAAATTCTACTGGCACCTTCCAGAAGAAGAAATACTGTGTAATTCTTGCCCTGACTAGCTTATGCTATTCTTAAATGTGGTCCAGCCTATATAAGTACTAGCGTGTGCATGCGTGGTAACAGATAGCTGGTGAGGAACAGCATCAGTAATACCACAGTTACTTCCCTAGCATTAGAGCATGGTGTGAGGAATTAAATAATCTCACTGTATTTACTTCATACATAAGTCATTGCAACAGTGGCAGGTCAGGCACAGACCCATCCAGAACTGCTTGAAGATGGTCCATGAGGCGTTGGATGGAGTTTGTCTGCAGCACAGATATGGCAGTCTTTCCCCTGGCTGTTGCCTGTGAATGCCCAAAGATAGGCGGCTGAGGGCAGAGCCAAGCTGTGTGTGAAGCTACTTTGTCAGCTGGGCAAAACGATGATTACTGGCCAGACTGGTGACTTTACTACAGCAGTGAATATTGACATGTTACAAAGATATCTGAAACCAATATATGCTTTACTACATGTTTATATAAATACAGAGTCTAATGAGGAGGAGGAAGTCATAGAGTTCTGACTCCCAAATACCCATTGTTCTCTGTTTCCTGAGAATTTTAAAAGATTAAAACCAAGAATCGTGTAAAGAGAATCCTACTGTGGTTTCTACAATGCATGTTTTCTGCTAATAACACCTGGGAGGCAGTGCGAAGTAACAGCTGAGGTGCTTAAGGGCACCTCTAGTGCCATCTACCTCCTGTGCACATCTGTGGATTTGGGCATGCATCCAAAAGGAGGCTGAGAAGAAAATCAGGCAATGATGAGACCATTGCAACAGGAGGAGGAGATAGTCCTCTGCTGCTGAATCTGTAAGTTTCTGGGTGTAACTTGGGCACTCCAAGGTTCAGGATATTTGCCAAGTGTTTGAGTAAGAGCAGACCTCAGAACATCAGTTTGGCGCAAGGGAGCCGAAATTGCTCCTTGTGCTACCAGGAGGAAATACTGCACCTGGGATGCCTCCTGTTCCCCTTGAAATAAGCAGCCACCAGGAGACAGATTCTGCAAGCCTCAGTAAGGTAGAAATACTACCTACCTCATGCCCCCATCTCTGCTGGGTGATGATGTGTGTGGAGCCTCAGTGTCCAGGTTCAGTACAAGTGGGTCTGGCAAGTCTGAATGGCAGTTTTGTAGGGAATTTGCTCTCAGATACCACTGCTGAATAGAAAGCTGATGCTGTAATAGAGAATACAGCGCTGGAAGTCCCAAGATGATGAAAGATTAATGAGAGAGGGTTAGGCTTGCAACAGCTGTTTCTTTCTTTCCTGCACATAGACAGTAATGTCATGCAAAGATAAACATATTAGCCAAATATTAACTCTTTTTTAAACATAACAAAAAGCAGCATGTGACAGATTCCTATATCTAAAACAGAATACTGCAGGTTGCCAGTTTCAAGCTGAACTCAATTGAGCTGCTACTGGAATTTCAAGAGAAGATTGTTTTGTATAGCACCATCAGTTTGTGTTAGGATTCAATAATGAAACAAAGACTTGTTTTCCATGCAGAAAAGTTTATCTAGGAACCAGATCTTGAGCAATTAATGCAGCTACTACAGCCACAAGACCTAAGGTGATTTACCCAATTTGAGGCTTGCAAAGTAAGCACTGCATATTTTCTGTTGTTAATTTTTCACAGTTCATACTTCAGCATAATGATCTGTCTGTAGCTGGACAATATTTTTGGGAATGTTCAATTTGAAAATTAATTTGCTTCATCTGTAGTGACGTCTTCTTTGTGTTTGCTTCCTGTGAATGTTCCTGCTGTCAAGTTTTGCTGGCACAAATATGTAAAGACACCAATTTTTTAAACTACGTGCACAATTATTTGTGCTGGAAGTGCATGTGCTCTCTTTTATTTGGGAAACAAAAAAAGTGTAAATACTCTCAAATAACCGATAGAGCTTGAAAAGAAAATATTGAACTGTCTGTGCTTGCACTTGCAGAGAGTTGAAGTAAGAGTTTTGCCCTCAACTCAATTGGATACTTTAAAGTGAATTTTAAACTGCTCGGGGAGGGGGAAGCTGAATTAATCTAATAAATTCCTTATAGTGAATTATTTGTTCAACTGTTTAATAAGTAATCCAACCTATTACATTTTAGTTATTTGCTTCTTCCATTTAGCTTTTGTTTTTTAAAGCAACATGGTCATTTTATGAAATCAATGTCTTTCATTATCTGGTCCCTTTATTTTTTGCTGTGAGATGATAGGTATCAAAGGCAAATGTACAATCATTGTGCTATTTCTTCACCTTGCCACACTGAAGGAGTCTTCCATACATTGCTTTCTGTGAGACAGAGACAAAAAAGACCAACTGGGAAGTGAGGCCCCAGAGCAGTGCAGCTCAGCAGGCAGCAGATTGCTAATGGCACCTGTATTTCAGTTTACAGTAGTGACTGCTAACAACACACACAGTGCACTCTGCTTCATTTTTTTTTTTAAGCCCCCCCCCCCCCCCCCGTTCTTTCCCCGACTCCCACATGCTTAATTAGAAAATCTGATGCAGCCAGAGACGTTATCTGCCATACCGTGTGTGTTAGTGAGGAATGCATTCTTTGATGTTGCTGATAAGCTTTTCTGTGTTGTGGGTAGTTAATTGGTAGTGGAAAGGAAATGTCTGGACTAGTGTAAAAGGAAGCTTCCTAATTGTCTCTCATGCAGCTGGTCTCACTGGTTGATGAGCCAAGGTGTGGTATTGATGTAGCAGTGGTGAGGAGGTCCTGCCAATATTGCCCACCCCCCAGCAGAACTGTGCAGAGCACCTGCACCTTTGGAACCAGTTCTGAATTCTTCTCGTCTTTCATCTTTGTAAGGGAACAAAAATAGGAATAAAACACAGTTCTTCCCCAAACCTGGAGAGCCAAATTTCCCGCTGGTATAAATCAGCATGTGCATGTGCACTGTAGTCTCTCCTCGGGTCATGCTAGTCCATCAGCCCTTTGAAAGCAGCGAATGTGGATGGTGAAGCATTTGTAAAATGGCGAACTAGTCAATGGGTTAGGTCCTTGCAAAACTCAAAATGAGAACCTCGGTTTTATTTGAGGTTTGTTTTCCGCAGCTTTCAAGCCTTATTTTGCCTTTCAGTCTTATTTTTCCTTTACTGAATAGAAGACTTAGCTACTAAATTCTAGCTCCCCATTTACAAACTGTAGTCAAATCTTGCTTTGTTCTTCTATTTTAACTAGGCAGTGGAAGGATCATGATCTTTCTCTGGAGGGCAGGGCATATTTTGGGATTTTGGTTTTGGTTTGTTCAGCAGTATTAGATCATCTGACTTTTTCTTAGATTTCTGTCTTTTTGCTAGTATTGCTTGCAAGACAACTTTCTTCATCCAGTAATAGATTACTGTCATTGTGAAAGGTCCTTCTGTTCCTAATGAACTTTAAAATATCTGTTCTGGTTCTTTGGCTCTGTTGACTATTGGTTTGTTATGTCTTTTTGCTTCCCTTCTCCATTTTCTAGAATGTCTAGTTTCTGTTTTATACTTATCATTTTCACCTTTCTCTTTCTTCCATTTGTTATATGCATTTGAAAAACTACAGATGCTTTCGCTTCCATTGTAAGCCTGGCTGCATTTCTGTAACCAGCGTGATTCTTTTTTTGAATCATTACACTGTGGCTTTTGGGGTACCTAATAATAAGATATTCTTAAGCTCCTGCCAATCGTTGTTATCTTTCCATAATTTTTTTTTTTTTTTCTGCTGGCTGAGTTTGGCCCTAATTGTATTCATGTTTTTGAAACTGACCCCTGAAGAGCACCAAGTGGAAAGGTGACTGGTTTTGAACTTTGTGCTGTGCGGATGTAACAGATGTGATGGAGCCATGCTCACTTGTACGTGAACAAAACTATAATTTTAATTTTGTTTCTATTCCTTCTCATCTGCCAAAATTATATGCAGTATAGGATGAAGGTCCTCAGTGAGACCCAGACACCTCTCCACTCCTTATTTTCACTAAATTATGCTGATTGACATTTGTTGTTTTCCTACCCACTCACCCCAATGTGGAACTGACAGAATTAGCTAATAATTGATGCTTATCTTGCTGGGAGTTCCACAGTGGCTTGGGTTAGTCGAAGGGCTCTGGCAGAGCCATCAGGCCCAGTACTGGCCCTCCTTGCTGTCTACTGTGTGTTGGTAGCACGTGTGGTATGCAGACTGCTTCTTTCTCAGCTACCCTGGTGTGGTGAATGGATAGCAATTACATGAGAGTCCAGCTATTTAAAAGAGATCCAGAGCAGCTCAGAACAGATTTTCTGTGTTAAACAATTAGCTGAGTACTGAGACATTAACCAGATGTGCTACCCTTTGGGCCAATTTTTGCAGTCTGGTTCACAAATGTGTGGTAGGAGAGAAGATTCAACCTGTTTTCCCTCCTCATACAACGGCAAGGGAAAACGGTGATACTGAGAATGCCAATGAGGAGAGCCAGATGGTTAGCTATTCTTGGTCATGCGCCTTTCACAGTGTTGTGCTGCCCTTCTTGCTTTGTTCCCATCTGTATCTGCAGTGCTACGTTCCACATTGAAGGGATGCTGAAGCATCTAGAAAGCATTGGAACGCAACAGGGGAGAAAAATTTTGTTTTGTCCAAAATACTAGATTTGGAATTAAGGCTGAAGAGGATTTAACTTCAGTGATATCTGGGAGGTTATAGTATCTGGGTGAGTTAGTGAAGTGTGAAGCATGATTTCCCTTATCACTGGCAGTAAGGCCCCCCAAGAGACGTCACCAAACTCGCAGGCTCTGCCAAAGGGTAATAGAATATGTGAGAAAAGGGTTCATCCAAATTAATTTGTCTGAGAAGAGAGGTTGAGGAAAAGCTTTGCAGGGAAGGTCTTGGAAAGGACGGAAGAGAAGATAACATAGGAAGCATCTTATTCTTTCCAATTCATCTGTCTGGTCTCTAGTTCAGGCAGAGGGATGCTACAGTACTGATGAGCATGAATGTCCGATTCCACTTTCGTTCCTTAGTCGCTGTGAAATAGGAAACTAGGCAACTCTGTTTGCAAGCATGTTACAGCCTCAGTTGTGATCAACCTCAAACTTTCCCATGATGACAGAGTATTAGATCTGTCATACTATGTGTGCAGTCACTGGCCACACTGCTTGCAGGGTGTATGGTATGTGTATGGGATGGTGATTTTCAGTAGTTTGTGCAATGCACAACTTTTCAATTTGAAATACAAATTGCTAAGTTGTGCATTGCACAAACTATTTATAATTTGTATTTCAGATTGCTAAGTACATACAGCTAGTAGCACACATACACCACAGATTGATAACTCTTGTTGGTGTTTGAAAAAATCATAACTCTCTTACAGGTTTTGCAGTCACTTAGATGGACATTTGAAGGCCAGAGTGGTGTGACAATCCCTGCCAGGGCTGACAGTGTATGAGGAGGTTTTTTGTATTTTATCTTTTTGTCTTTCCTGCTGCTACTGACTCATCCACTCTTTTTGTTGTCTGTTTATGCTCATTTATATGCACTTACTCAGCTGACTGGTTAAGTTCCACCACCCACTTACAACTGCAATGAATAATGTTTTAGGCCTGGTGTCTCACAAGTGCAGGCCCCTCACACATCAATGTCATTACTGGAATTGCTTTTACTGATAGCAGCCACGTGGCAGGTGTACAGAGAGCAGCCTGCAGAATGAGCAGCATGAAGAGCGTCATTCATCAGGTTTGCTTACAAAAAGTCATTTTGTGTGTTAGCATGAAAATGTTGTGGTCCCCTTCCTCCTCCATTCTCTTCCTTCCACTGCCCATGATCGCAACATGTGCTTTTCACGCCGTCTTGATTTTTCACGTCATGGTTTCAAGTCAGGACTCCAGATGGGACTAGGTTGTGTCTTGCTGTTGCGTAGAACCTTTGAAGAAGGTTCAAGGAGTCTCTTGTGCTTTTGGAGGAAGCTTCATTACTGCCATGTGCACCAGACCGGTCTGATTCATCTCTAGTCAAAGATGTATGTGTCTGCGTTACTTCAGGCCAGTTCCTCAACTTAAGCACATACTTAACTTTTGCCTGAGCTGGAACCTCACAAGACCCTCACAGGTGCAGACAGCAATAGGTTCGTAGTCCCATCCCTGCAATGCTACTCATTGGAGGATGAAGTCTACTCCTTAAAAGAGCAGGGTAGCAGTAGCTTTGCTCTGGTAGAACTTCTTCTCAAGTATATCATTCATCTCTGAGGAAGGAGCCTTAACCACGTGTGCTACTGTGCCCAGAGACTTGACGGGGATGCGACTGATTGAACCCAGTCTGCACTTGCTTTATTCTGTATGACTTTAAGTTCCTTCTGGGTATTGATGATTTATTTGGACTTTTATTTTATTTTAACAAAGTGCCTCTGCTTGCTTGGAATAATCACCACAATGAATCCAGGAAGCTTTCGTGACCTTAAAAAGGGTAACTGAACATTGGCATTAGATTTAAAAGGGGGGGGTTGTGGTGACTGTTCTTAATTGAATCTGAAAGACAAAAATTACTTTAAAGATCTCAGTTGGCATATGAAAGAATGCCCTCTTCTTGTTCTAGGTTGTATTGTCTCATTAAAATGCCCCCTTCCCTGTAATCACTATTTCACAGTTCAGCCATCTCCAGATACTGTGAAACAGCTGTGCAAAGGTCAAGTACAAGAGGGCAATGGGAAAAGAAAATGACACCACAGCTCCCAGGGTTTCCAACCACCCTGTTAACAAATTTACTGACACAGGGCATAATTTTTACTGACGCTGCCCATTTTTTACTGACACTGACTCTTAAGACTCCATAGGGAGCAGATGCTGACATCTCTCTTGACTTTGAAAAGCTCATTGCTGAAACAAAATGGTTTTATGCAAAGATTTACATACAGTGTCTAAACATTAAGCAGGGGATCAATAGTTCTTCAAGTCTGAGTAATGATCCCACATGGCAAAGCTACATTTTAATTAATAAGAATGCATCCATACTTCATCTTTTTCTCTGTCTTGGAGGGAACCAGTGCATCCAGGGTTTGTTCAAGCACATCCCTGTTTCTTATCACACACTAGCCTAAGTCTCCTTGGGCTCTGATTCTGCTTTGAGACTTGTGCAGACAGACCTGACACCTTTATGACTTTTTAGTGAGACCAGTGGGGCTTGGTGCAGGTATCTGTATATCCTTGCAGATCTTACTGTAAGATCAAGCCCTTGGTTAAGAGGTAAGGGTGGCTGGTAGATCTCAAATAGCTTGTCACCTTCTGTTAGATTTAATTTAAAGTAGACCTCATTGTTCAGAAATAAGAGTTGTCTGTATTAGCACCATGCTTAGCTTTTGTCTCCTTCATCTCTCCAGTTGTTTGCTGTTGACTTTTCAGTCCTACATAAACATGGTTTTGTCTGGTTCATCTCTTAAACCTGACCGTTAAACTGCTCTGTGTGGTGCACTTGCAATTTTTTCCCCTTTCGCTGCTCGTGTTCCCTCTCAGTTGTTGACTGTGACTGGAAAATAGGCGTACAAAGCATTTTGCATTCTCTGAATGTACCACACAGTAATTCTGCTGTCTGAAAACTCTGTAATGTCAATAATTGATGCACTTGAGAAGTGGTAATTAAATTAGTTAATTATGCTGGTAAAATTACATGCAATTATGTGACTGCAGGGTATGTTTAGTAAATTAGGCTTTCCCATACTCACTACATATTGTGGTGCCAATTTTGTTCCTTGATGATTAGGTAGCTTTTGATACTTCTTAATTGATTTAATACCTGGATCTTCATTAGCCCTCGATTGCTATGCAATGTATGTCTGACATTTTTCTCTCTGATATTTCACAAAGTATTGTTCATCAAAAAAAATCAATCTATACATATATACATATTCCTGTCAGATGTTAAAGCATCAAGACTTCAGGGAAAATGCTCTCTTCTACAAGTGTCTTGCAGTGACTTGCCCACTAGTGTGAGATGCCAATCAACTAACTGTCCCTGGGAACCCTCTAATATAGAATGACTGATTTCATTTATGTTTCTCTTGAAAGATCCAAATAAATAGGTGTTTCAGGGAAGATTGGCACGGTGACAGCTGTTTTAATGACACCTGTTATCTTTGCAGAGAGCAGTGAAAGGTTATTAAAAGGTAACACTAATTCAAATAAAAATTTCAAGGGGGTCAGATTTGATTGTGTTTGGTGCATGAATGGGGTTTGCTGTTCTTCATTCATGCTTGCTCAATATTTTACATGTCAGAATCACCTCCCAGCAGATGGTTACCTTCATGCTGGCTGTGTTTACTGTCACAAACCTTTTCCAGACCTGCTTGTCTCCACACCCTGTATTTCCCCCCACCAGCACATGCTCTATGCTGTCAAAAACGATGCTTCTGAGTATGATCCCTGTTTGGGGATGTTAGTGACAAACTGCACAAAAAGCTAAAAGCCAGATCATGTAGATTGAGCTACAGCCTTTTATTTCTGTTCATAGGGCAGAATCTCTGTGGGAGAAAGGAAAGGGTAGGGTGGAGCAATTGCTCGTTCTTTGGCTTTGGAGTCACGAAGCGTATAACATTGTCTCTACCTGAGCCTGGTCCAGCAATGTGCCAGTATCACAAGCAGTGGGATCTGAATGACAGAGTAGTTAAGTAACTGGACTGAACTGACCTGAGAAGAAAAGGTCCCACTACTGTGACGACTTTAGAAAATGATGGATGACTGTATCCTGTTGATGTAATGTTTCTGGGAACTTGATGGAAGTAGAGGCAGGCAGGACCCTTGGTTTGTCAGTCAACTGTTCTGAGACACACACACCTTTCTTTGTCCCTGTCCCAGCGCTTGTGCCAGAACGTGAAAGGTGCCCACGCTAATGATGTGCTTATCAGTGAACTAAGCATGCACTGCTCAGAGAAATAACTCCTGAGGAAAGGCTTTTGGAGGCATGCGGGTAGCCTTGTCTGAGTTTTGCTTCTTAAAGCAAACCCAACTTTCCTGTATTTATTTTTTTATTTATTCTCCTGTATTTATTTATCTGTGGCTGCTGTGGCAGCTTTATGGTGGCTTTTAATATTAACCCAGGGGGAGTCAGTCCATGTTGGTTCTGTTTGCTTTGCTTAGGCCATTACTGTCTTTTCCATTTTCCTGCTTCCTCTCAACAATGTTTATTACATAAATTCTTTTTCTTCCCCCACCGCCAACTGTAGTTTTGGCCGACTCTTTTTATACGGCAAGTGCGCAGCTTAGGCTTAAAACATTACAGGAGAGAATTTCCAGCATTTCCAGAGTGCTCGATAATGTCTAGAGCTGGCAAGCTGGCTGGCTTCTTAAACCTTCTATATCATGGCTCTTTAGAGTTGTTGGTCTCAAGGACTGAGGCTGTGTAGTTTGTAAGCACAGGGAAACTTCTGAAAAGAGGGAGTCTGTGTTTCTCCAGACTTAAACATTAATGCTTATACGGAAGCTCCTGCCTTTATAAACACAACATTATCACACATTCTTGAGCCGGTTCTGTATTTTTCAAGCTCACAGTAAAATTGAAGTTAACTGGGTACTACTGGATGTGAAGGGTTTCCTATATACTTGCTTCAGCAGCAAGAACTGTGGTTCTATTTAAGAAGCTAACGGGTATTTTGATAAACTATAGTTTTGTTCTATGAGAAGACCTGCTCTTAAAATATGAAGGAGTAGAGTCAATTAGAAGGAAAACAGTGAAGAAGTGTGTAGATTTAGATGGCAAAGCTCTCTCCTAAGGATATTAACAGGATGGGGAGAGAGAGAGAAGACCTCCTGCAGGCATATAATGGTCTTACCAGCGAGTCTGTTAAAATACCACCTGCTTTGCCTGACAATCTCTGATATCCAACAACTTTGTTCAGATTTCCATGTTTGGGAAGGTGCTTGAATATTGAAAATGAAGGGGAGATCAAACCTAAAATAACTGTAGGAGACCTGGGGATATGCAAAAGTTTCTTGGTTTTTTTTTTTCTTTAGTGGGGACAACTTCTACCTGGCTCTTGCAGTCTTCTGAAAGCAGTGCATTCAAAACAACCTATCTTTATTTGGCACATTTGTGCTAGTGAAGCTGGCATGCTACCTTGTTAGCTGGCGTAATGCCATCCCAACAGATGGACAGGAGTATAGACAGCCAGGAGACCATGTACAAGCATCAGTATGTGTGTTGAGGGCAAGATCCCCTAGCCAGAAGTGTTGAAATGCTTGTCTGTCCTGTTTCTGTGCTTGTGGCTAAGATGATGTACCAGCCCTGAATGGAATTAGCTGCACTGGTATAAGCTATTCCTTCACCTCCAAGGCAGGAGTTGCCCTGGCCATGCAGAATTTGGGTTACCATCCCACCAGGTATTCCTGTGGGACCTCCACAGATTCCTGAAAAATACTAATGCTTTCAACATATCAAATAGTTTAAAGTGTGGTGGGGCCAACTTTTAAAGTTGTATGTGCAATAGGTCATACTTGTAACAGTCTCAGAGAACAAACAGAGCTCCATCAACGGTGACAAAATCGGAGGTGTAAATGACCGAGTCCAGTTCTGCAAAATTCATTGTGCCAAGATTTCCGCTCATTTTGGAAAGCGGGCAGAGCTTTTTTGTGGATTACCACAGAAATTCATTGTTAGACTTCTCTGGGCATCTTTCATGCTGTTTGTCTTTGCCTGAAGAGACAGCGTTTTCCCAGTGGGACACACAAAACCACATTTGTTAACATTAGGTGCTTTTGTAAATTCAAGTAGTTACTTGACTGTATTCATGGAATCAAAGACAAAGAAGAACAGATTCATTTAACGTGTAGTCCAAGGGGCAGAAGGAAAGCCATGCCTTCATAAGATGATGGCACTTGTTGAACTCTAATCAGCTTTAAATTTGCGATTCAGGTAGTGGATGTTTAGTTTGGGAATGGCCACTTCTGTTTTAGTTTGAATTTGTTTCAGGGTGCTGTAGGGTAAACTGAAAAAAAATCCCTGCTCATAACTGAAATGAGCACTTATTTGTAAATGTCTTGCTAACTAAATTGGTTTAAATTTACCAGGGTTAAACTGTAATCAAACTCTAAATATAGACTCTTTCCAGACTCTGGCTTGAATTTACTTCATTCAAAGAACTGGCAACCATTTCAGAAGAGTTGTATGGTGTTTTTAAAACCATACAGAAGACACTGATAGAATGCTATGAGGCTGCCTGCAAGGGATTGAGATCTGCAGTTCAGAGGCCTGCACAATTGTGAGTAACGGCAGACAGTGGTATTAGCAACAGATTTATGAAGTCAGTGCTGTATTTCATATTTGGAAAATTATTTTTGCAAGCATAAAGACTGTGTGCTTAGATTTTCTCTTCCACCAACAAAGTCTTAGAGTCAGCTTTTAGCTGAAATATTTTCACATGGAAAAGTCCGTCTTGCCATAGGTGACTAGACGAGCATTTTTGTCCCAGGCCTGCTGGGGTCAAGGTCTGCTTTAGTATGTACTCACCATGTGATATCTCTTCCTCACCATGTACTAACAGATATTTTAGAATAACTTTGCATGAAAGACCTGTAATTATATTCTGCTAATTTTAGCAAGTAGAACTAGTGTTGAAATGGCAATATTCACATTTGTACATAAGCAATCCAACAAATGATTTTGCTCCCTTTAAACATGTTTAAATGTAACACCCAAGATCTCCTGTATTAAATAGCCATTGGCAGTCTGAATTGCAAAGAGGCCTGCAGATAAGCTGGCGAAGTCACCGATCTGGGTCAGGATCATGTTTGTTGGATGAAATATTAAATGAATTAGTCCCAGTTTACTTCCAAATAGGTATATGTGCGTAGGTAGCGGAAATGTCTGTTGGCCTACACCTAGCCTTGCTTTCCTTGGAAGAAAGATTGTTGAGACATCTGTTAGACTGGAGAAGAGAAGGCTTAGGGGGGATCACATCAATGTATATAAATACCTGAAGGGAGGGTGCAAAGAGAATGGAGCCAGGCTCTTTTCAGTGGTGCCCAATGGCAGGACCAGAGGCAACTGCACAGACTAGAACACAGGAGGTTCCCTCTGAACATCAGGAAATGCTTTTTTACTGTGAGGGTGACCAAGCACTGGCACAGCTTGCCCGGGGAGGTTGTGGAGTCTCCCTCCTTAGAGATATTGAGAAGCTGTCTGGATGTGGTCCTGAGCAACTGGCTCTAGGTAGCCCTGCTTGAGCAGGGGGTTGGACAAGATGACCTCCAGAGGTCCCTGCCAACCTCAGCCCTTCTGTGACATGAAGCTAATTGCTGTTGAAATTGAATTCAGATCATTTGTGCCAGACCTCTCAGCCAAAGGGAATTTAGTTCTCTCTTCCCCCCCCCCCCCCCCATGCCTCTTGGTTATCTGTAACAGGTAGTGAGCCGTATCTGTATTCATCTTACCAACATACTTCCTTTTTTCTGCAGGCAAAGCATTGGAGAGCAGTTGAGATGTACTCAGCAGGTCCTTGGTTCTCTATTAGTGCTGTTAGCAATTTTTTATAAAGCAGGTCCTTGTGTGAAGGCACAGGAGAAAGCTATACCTGTGATCGCTCTGATCACTCTTTCCAAGTGTCACAGCTCCCAGTATGGGGCTATTTGGGTGTATCCCAGTGAGAGGTTTGGATCTTCATATGGTAATAGCCTCTGTTCCAGTCTCTTGCCATGGAGAGGAGTGCCTTGCTCCCTACTCCACACTCCCTACTCCCACTGCACATATCCATGCAGATTTTGCTGCTTTCACTTTTCGGATGCAGCTTCACATTCTCCATATCACAGGTTAATCAGTCTCCCTCCCTCATCCCACCACCATTTGGAACTGAGTTACAGTGATAGGCTTAGCTATACTTGAGAGCTGCTAGAAGCTTTCCTTGGGAGCCTGCGACGTGTGCCTGATGAGGTTTCTAAGGACATGATAGTGGTCATACTGGCTTCAAGCAAAGGTCCACCTATCTGAGTAGACTCTCTCCAGCTGTGGCTGCAGGTGGGTTGTGTAACAAAGAATAAGAGGAGTGCAGGGATGTGTGTATGATACTTCACCATAATACTCCTCCATCTCTGTCTGGCTCTCCCTTAGCTGGAAATGTTTCCTGTGGCCTTACTGATCCTCATTGGATTTATATTCCAGAAACTTGCCAAGTTTCCCTACCAGCTTTTAGTATCTGCAGAATCCTTTGGCAAGGGCTTGTATGTGTTTCCTCTCCATGGTGTGGAGAACCACATCTTCATGTGTTGAACCTAGCTTTTATTAACTTTTTTTTTTCTACCCGTATTTTTCTAAAGAGGGAGGGAATGAGAGAGAAAGAAAACATCAGTGATTCCTGTCCCTTCTGTAGTGCTTGTGATTTTACAGGTCCGTGTTATCTTATCCTCCCTCAGTTTGTTTTGGGTTTTTTTCCTAGATTGAGTTACTCTCAGTAGCACTTTCCAAATGGAGCTATCATCTATTTGTCAAGGTTCTTATAAGAAATGGGCAGAAAAAGGTTGAAAATGTAGAAAAGTTTAATATACCCAGGAATCTGACATGTCTGAAGTGTTAGTCATCTGTCCTGATGCAAACAGGACAGGGACTGTTTAACAGGGATCATAGTGGTAGGAAGAGGGGTAACTGTTTTAAACTGAAAGAGGGTAGCTTTAAATTAGATGTTAGGAAAAAATTCTTCACTGTGAGGTTGGGGAGGCACTGGAACAGGTTGCCCAGAGAGGATGCCCCATCCCTGGCAGTGTTCAAGGCCAGGTTGGATGGGGCTTTGAGCAACCTGCTCTAGTGGAAGGTGTCCCTGCCCATGGCAGGGGGGTTGGAACTAGAGGATCTTTAAGGCCCCTTCCAACCCATACCATTCTATGATTCTGTGAAACAAACACTCTTTTTGTTCCTTTCTTTTCTCCCTCACCCCCTTCCTCTTCTTCAGGAGATCTTTTTTTGATGCCTTGGATAACTTCTCTGTGTGCAATTTCTGACTGAGGCTTGGGCAGAGCATCTTCCCAATTAATGACATAGCCACTATTGTTCTAATTGCTTTTGTATTGTTAACCCAGAAATGTCTTATCCCTGGCTGTATTTTAATTTCCCACTGAGTCTTTTTAACAGGGAAAGTTCAACTTTGCTTTATCTGGCCAGATAGAAATTCAATGTCATGCAAATAAATTCAAAGTGTAAATAGTAATGCACCCCACTTTTTACAGACTTGTCCTTTTCTGGGTGCATGATTTGCCATGCTGATGAACTAGGCAGGAATACTTTTTGCCTACAGTATACTCTACACCATTACTTGCACTGATAATAGGATCACCTGTATATCCTTGAACCAAAAAGAGAAACCACTTAAGTATAATCTTCTGTACAGACCTGTGGGGTACCAAATGGATTTCACAGGCTCATCCCAAGTCCACTTAGATTCATAAAGCCCCACATACAGTGCGACCAAATATGCAGTAGAGTACTACCACATATTAGTTTGCACTAGTATGTGTGTACTACATACTAAATCTTAACAGTAGGCTTTCTACCAATATATTCTTGTCCTCCTTGCTTTTTACATTTGAAATTATAATTAGTAGCAACAGGTGCAGACTAGATTCTCCCTGCAGAAAAATAAAATGCAATTGGAGAGCTAGCAAGGAAAAAAACCTGCAGATAATGGAACAGTACATGGAGCAGCTAAAGTACAGTTGTATGCTGGATTGGCTGTGGCTCTCCTGAGCCATCACAGCTTGCCCGTTATTTGTATTGAGTTCAACGATGGTTCCATTAGAAAGATGGAGTGCAAGTCTTCCGCACAAACCAAAGATGCTTGTTTACTCTTACAGCTCTCCTTTCATCTCTGTTACTTAATGATTCTCAGCTTTTCTCTCTTTTCTGTCTTCACTGTCATGTTAATGCAGCTGATAGTGAATGCTGTCCTCCTTTTAACCCCAGTCATTTTAGGTTTGGGTTATCAAGTACCCAACTCATAGTGACTCCAGGATCAGACATTTAGCTGTTTAGTAACAATGTGGGTGCATTGCAGGAGCTTTGATACACTGGCTGGCTGTTTCATCATTTAGATAACCTTTCCTCTGCTTGCTGCTGCTCTAATATATGTGTTTAGCCTGTTGGAGACCTGTAGATATGCTTTATTGGGTTGTTTTTTTTTTTTTTTGGTCTGAGATTTGGTACAACTGGTTTTCTGTCACATAGACTCCTTACATGAGTCCTGTCTACTTTATTGATTTCTGATGGGAGATATAGCAGGGAAGCCTATAGGCAGAGGGTTTTGAGTAGATTGAGATTATACAGTTCAGAGTAAGTATAATGTCTGTTTGCCAGTGCAGTGGAACAAATGGCAGAATTGTTTGCATGAAATTATGGTGTCTAGGGCAACTATATATTTGAGGCTTAATCTAGTGCTATACCAGAGGCTCTGGAAACTGGAATTTGGATGCTGCTGCCGTGCTAATATATTACAGTGATACCTGTGTAACTTGGTGGCTCAGATTACAAGTACTTTGGAGTCTGTTGGCTTTGACAAGGAGAGAGGAAAAATGGAAATCTTGCAGGGTGAGGTCTCTAGGTAGGGTCACTAGGCTGGTATTTAATGTCTTGTCTGAGTTCTGGTGCCACCAGTCCCAGATATTTAAAAGGTCTTAAGTTAATTTTCCGAAAGGTTTATGTTGTGAGGTGCAGAAAAACAAAGCAAATTATTAAGTGATAAGGGGGTTTTATGTTCTCTTTTAAAGTCTCTTCTGGTTTTTGAGTTTCAAGGTGCCAGTTGGGTCATGATTTTAAGTGGTATGGTGTTTGGTTCCCCCCCCCCCCCCCCCCCCCCCCCGTTAGTTTTAAAGAGAACTTTGGGGTCTCACATAACTGCTAACTTTTGGGAGCTGGAACTTTAATCAAAGCATCAAATATTGTAACACTTATGATTGAAATCATCACAGCTGGCAAGACTGGGCTTTCTGATTGCCAGTTTATTTTATAGGCATGATCGATTGTAGTAGGTCATCTAAAATGCTGTAAAAAATAAAATGAAATGATATGTTCCTTCAGTCTGTTACAAAACAGTTGAGAACATGCTGTCAATCTTCTATACCTATTGACCATGTCCAGCCAAACCCCAAATGGGTTATACATGTTAATCTGTTTGTAATTGCAAAGGAAGTGTATATATACAGAGTATTAGAGTGTGAGCTCTCTGTGCATATTTGAAAAGATTTTTGTTTCTTTGCATAAGGAATACTTTTATTTTACAGTGCATCAAAAGTAACCCTAACTAAGCCATATAAAGGCATATCACATCCTTCGACTTTGTGACTCACTTATTTCTTGATTATACGCCAAACACAAATTCCAGTTCCTTGTGTTTTACTTACAATAACATTAGTGTTTAATTCTACAGACTCAATCAAAGCTACACTTAATATAAAGAAAACAAATTCTCTGTTTTATAGCTGCATTAAATACTTTCCCCTAAAATGGTTTAGGGGGTGGTTTTTTTTATTTATGGATTTTTTTTCACAAAGCTAGAGACTTTGTTTTGGTTTTAGTACTCTGTATTTATAGTTGTGGAATGATCATTTTCTGGTTGATTTCACATTGAGCTCTCTCAAAACTAGTTGTAATAGTTCCATGCTATTCCAATCTTTTTCTTTCTATCACTGCTGTTACAATATATTATGCTTTATATTCTTAAGCTATTAACTCTGAGCTCAGTTAATGATTTGTTGGTGGTTTAAGGGAGAGTATCTGGGTCGTTTGTATTGGTATTAGCTTTTATTTTTTTAAGAACAGCAAATAAATAATTCCAATAGTGAAAAAAAAAAGCAAGAGGTTTGTTTCATGGGGCTTAGATAAGATGGGCCAACACACAATGTAGTGACCTTGACCTATTTTTGTTTTTGTTTTCTAACTTTTTTTTTTTTTCCCCCAAATGCTTGCATGGTATTTGGTAGCTAATGATGATTTGCTTTTTTCTCAGAGACATGAAAAGGATAAATAGGATTTTTTTCTTTTTTCCCCTTGATACCTGGTCTCCAGTGTTTAAGGAAGTTTGCAAGTTACTTGTGGGTTGTTTTCATTGATCTTTGCACCCAATTCAATTTAAAGGTGCAAAATCAGAGACTCTGAGCATCTCTCCAGGCTGGGGAAGTAGGATCTGCTTCCCAGCAGGCACTGGAATATCTTAAGTCCCTGCTCAGCACAGGAACAACTGAGCAAGCCAGGCATCCCACTGCAGAAGCAGAGTGCTTTTGGGTCCATGGGCATGACAAACAGGAGGAAGAAACCTGTTTCCTCTTAATACCTGAAAGCCTAGTCTGGATTTTGCATCAGGGTTTGAAGGGGGGGTGGTGGGGGTGGTGTGGTGGTCAGAAGTCACCGCTTTCCTTTGCCCTTCCTTTACCCAACACATAGACACACATGCACACTGACTTACAGGAACATTGAGTGGACAGAAGCTGCGTGGCCATAGCCCCTCTGGAAGCATGGAAAATGATTATACTAGAGTGCCAGTTGGGTTTGGTCTGTGGGATGATCTCTAAGCAGATGATGGAGAGGGAGTAAAATAAAGTGGGGAGGGGAAGAAGGGGAATGGAAGGAGGTCTGCTTCCCCATCCTGATATTGTACTTGTTCATGAAGATTCACTTTGTAAGGAACAATCTCTTTGCGGTTCCTAGACTCCCAAAATGACATGATCATGTATGACAACATTACGCCTGAATGGTGCAGGACCCAATGTCCTCTAAGCATCCTCAATTAATCCATTGTATCCTAGGTTGGGACAGCACTGAGATGCTGCCTTGAGGCTCGCTGAAGTTTATCGCGACTTGACTATGGGTAGCAGCAAGTGCCTCATATGGAGTTCCTTTGTTAAATATGGACCTAAATGCACTTCTGTGTCCAGTGCCTCATTTACCAGGTACTATTTAAGTTTCCTTCTTAGCTCCACTTTTGTTGCAGGACAAAATACCATCTATCCTTTCTTGCTCTGGGACTGACCACTACTTTACTGCCTTAACTAAGTGCTGGTCTTCCTTGTTTGTTGGCAGGGCTCCTGTTTTCTAATGTCTAGTTTCTTCCTTCTCTTTAGCAACTGTATATGCACAGAGAAGTGTCACAACTTTGGGATGAAGAAAAGCAATTTTGGATAGACCAAACTGAGGGCAGAGCTGTACTGAGCCACAGACTTGCCTTTGCTTTCTGCTTGAGGAGTTGGATGTGGAGGGTCTTGTTCAGGCTTGTGCTAATTGGTACTTGCTGAGTATGTGCCTCCATGCAGCAACATAACCCAAATAGTTATATTTATTGAATGTTTCTGCTTTATTTTACTTACACTGAACTGGTCCGCATGTGAAAGTCATATAAAAAGCACAGGTGATCAAATCAAAGGTTTCATCTCAGACTACCTGTTACTGAGGATACTATTCTGAGGAGTGTGGTCTGAAGGGCAAAACCCCTGAGTCGTGGCACAAACTGAAAGGGGAGAATGGGCTGTTGAAAGATCTGATTTTTGGCTGATGGATTTACAAGCAGGCAGAGCAAATGAGCAAAACCTCACAGGGCAAGAGAAAGAAGACAGTGTCCTTTACTGCAGCCTGTGTTTTGGCACTCCTCTTTCTCCTCATTACCAGAAGAATAATTCCATGAAATGCAGGTTTTCTGCTGAATTCCTCCAGGATCTGGATCTAAGTACATCTGGGTAGGATTCTTACCACTGCCTACCGTACCCTGCTGCCTTTGAAGAGACATGCTCTTCCTCTCCACCTGCTGCAAGTATCCCATATGCGATGAACATGCACCTGGAGTATGTACATGGACTTACTGTCTATTGGCTTCCCACTCTGAGCAATCCAAGAAAAGGTTACAGCTTTTTACCAGTATGGGTTTTTCCATCCTCCAGGTGGCTACAGAGGTGTTGGTGGTGCAGGTCTTCCTTTGAGTCAAAATCTGTCAACTCAAATGTGGTTTGTTTTTTTGTTTTTGTTTTTTTTTTTTTAAAACCCCATAATGCTGTCATAAAAGAACCTTTGCAATGAAATGTTTTGAATTGGGAAACAGTTGAGATATCTGGCCCTGTCTTCCATAGTCACTAAAGTGTATAAGTTATTTTCATGTTAGATATGTGTAGATATGGATCTAGTCCTTGTTGTGCTCTTCCAGGGCTTTGTTAAACTGCTAAACATAAGTGTGCTCAGGGAGGATTTAAAGTCTAGTGGTGTTTCCAAAGCAGAGCCACCAAGGGTTTACAACTCCCATACAAAAATGTTGCTGTAGGTGATGTTTTGTCAATTTGAGAAGATATTACAATGCTGTTTCCTGGAAGCACTGAAATCTATTCTTTTATAACTATACTTTCCCCACCTTAGCAGTCTCTAGTCTGGGTTTTTGGTTTTGGGGGGGGGGGTTAATTTTATTATTACAGCTGGATGATACCTTTTATTTCGTAAAGCATCCCTCACATAGTATGTGCCATCACTCCAGGGATAAATAGGATAGCATATGCAGTCTGGTGTAGGTGTACAGGTAACTACATCGAGTAGGAAATGGAAAGTGGAGTGGAAGTGGAGCACTTCATGCTTCCCTGTCCGAGTAGCCTTTTGCAGTCAGGACATCAGCAGCGGTACCAAGGCAAATAGCAAACAATAGTAGAAGAAGAGAGAAATTGAGGGGAAAATAAGGTGGACAAAAGAGATTTTGTGGGAGTAGGAGTTTGCTTTTTGTTGCTGTTGTTGAGTTCTGTTTGTGTGGGTGAATTGGTGAATCACAAAGCAGGTGTAGGGAGTTGAGGGAAAGAAAGAGTTTTTGCACTGTTAGGGGTGAGAATGTGTGAAAGGATGGAAAGAAAGCCAGTACTTGTTGAATACAGGGTCCACAGTTCACAGGTTGGCAAGAGTAAGCCCGTGAAGGGTTTTTAAAACACGGAAGTCAGTTTTGGTCTGAATCCCATAATGAAGTGAAGGCCAGTGGAATTGTCCAGCACTGCCAAATCCAAGTATTCAAAGCTCAGGAGTTTTCTCTCCCTGTTCTATTACAATATCTTGAAATTGGCCTAAATGTCACAAAACTTTCAAAAATAATCTTGAGTGATTTTTATTTCTTTTTTAAAAAAAAACTTTATTCTTTCTTTTCATCCATGTTTGTCAAATTTCAGCTTTCTCTGAGACCTTGCAGAGCACCAAAGCCAGCAGAAATACTTATCCTCACGTAGTCTGTGGTGTCTTAATTCAGTCTGGCAGATTCAGCTCAGATATTACACTGATGACTTTCTAAATATGTCATGTCATAAATTATTTGCCAAAGGTATTACTTTTGTTTCTCTCTTCAATATATACAGAATTTTTCATCCTCCTTGATGAAGGCAGTTATTTTTTTTTTTTTAAATATATTGAGAGAATAGTCTACAGCACAAATTTGTTCATGGTCTATTTTTAATAGTCAGCCTCTGCAGATTCAATGTGAGACTATGGAAGTGTGCAATGGTCTGATGGTTCCTAAGCTATCATCAATAATGCTGATCTATGCTTGGTTTATTTATTTTTTTTAATAACATTAGTGCAGGCAGCATACTGACAGAATCTAGACCACTTCACAAGCCGTCCAGGTAGTGAATCTTTTTATAAATGGGACTGGCGTGTCGTTATAGAGTTCTGTAGCAGCATGTCTGGAGAGAGGGGCAATTCGAATGCAAAGCACTTCTGACTTTTTTCAGCAAAGATGTCTCTATGCAGTGCATCAGACTGCAGCAAGTTTTTAACTAGCACATCAAAGTCAGCTTGCTGCTTTTAATTGTCTCTGAAACAGTAGTGATAACAAATCACAGTGAGGATAAACCTTTTCCTTTGCGTACGTTACATCACATAGCATCCGTTGTCCCCGGTTTCCCATTTTGACCTGTATTTTGACAGAAAGCCTCCCAAAATCCATGTACAAAAACCTGGCTGTAGCTGCATTTCTTAGGGCAAGCTGTGTGCACCTTTCATTTATCCAGTACTGACTACAGGAATGACTGTATGAATTCCAAATGTATGTTTGGCACAGGTGCAAAACTTTTGATTGTGAAAAGAAGTTAAAACCCTTGCTCCATTTAAGGGCGGGGGGTGTGTGAGGGGAGAAGATATTTTCCATGGTAACTTGAAAATTAAGTACTTTGCTCTTGGTCTGTTTTGATTTCACTTTGAAATAAAGCCTTAGAGCCCAAGCTGTAAGTCTCCTGGTTCAGCAGCAGCTCTATTTCTCAAGTACAGGCTGCTTGCCAGCCTTGCAAACTAAAGAGGATTTGGGAACCCAGAAGTCCTGGATCATCTGTGCCAGTTGTGAGATGTCATAGAGCTTTGGGTTCTAATGCAGCACCAAGTATGGGGGCAGAAATATAATGTGCAGGGCAGGCAGCAAAACTAGCTCTGACTGAGTTAATTTGGGGGCCAGAAGCCAATCTCTGCCTTGGTTTTTGCTCCTTGCTCCTCAGCAGGGCTGGTGAAACCGCATTGCTTCTGGTACTTCATTGTGCCCTGTAGGCAATGAGTCCTAGCTAGCGCTGAGCTATGTTACCAGCTCCATGGCAGCAAGCCTGCAAGCTCTGAAGTCCCTGACTATGGATGTGATTTGACTGTGAAAACGGTTGCCATAAGGCATTGCTGAGGCCAGAGGATTTAGCAGGATTAAACAAGGGATTGAATGCTTTTGTATAAATAACCAGAATATCCAGAATTATGGTTGTTAATGCTAACAAACATTTTAGGTGGATATAAAAACCTCAAGCTTTAGGGTTTAACTTTTAGGGATCATGACAGAAAACCCTTCTAAGGGGTGACAAATCCCAAATCTCACCTCTAACTGGTTTTCTTGTTTCTTTTTCTGAGACACTTGGTGCATGGCTCAGGGCAGAGGCAGGATGTTAGAATAGATGGGTCACAGGTAAGATTCTGTGTCAATGTTTATCTGTCTCCAATGGCTTCCTCTGCTTTTACTCACCATGAAGCCTTTATTTATTTGCAAAGCATTATCCAGCATTACTAAGGAGACGTGCATGTGAGTAAAGTGTATGTTGGCATGAGCCCCTCTCGTTAGTTGGACAGCACCAGCGGATGCTCACTGGCTGTACTTTTTGTTCCAGTAATCGGGCATCTTCACAGAAACATGTCAAAGGGTGGCAAGGAAAAGAAAAATCTCACCTTTCATTAGGTTTGCTTCTGTGGGCTGAAGTTATGACTCAGCTTTCAGGCATGAAAAACACCCATAGTACCACACCTCCCTGGCAAAGCCAGGTGCATGAGCACTCCAGAGGCTTATTCTTGAGGGAAACACTGGAAAGGCACTCGTTCTCCATGCCTGAATAACATCTAGTGTTGTTACCTCAGGCATTTTTCTGTCCAGCCCTGTTAGTAAAAAAGAGTCATACAGAACTGTTGCTTTGCTTGCAATAGCATTGCAGCACATAAAATAAAGGTCAATAGCTGTGACCTAAAGAGCTTAACAAGAGAACACACAGATTTTGAAAGCAAATGGGCTTTAGTCAGTAGTGCCCAGTTCTTATCTCTTTAGTGCAACTGAAAACTTTCCATCATCCCTTTCCCAGTTTATGGGTGGGAAACTGAACGCACTCAGGAAAGGAAATACAGGAGACCCCTGCGTAGTCTAGAAATGGAGTCAGTAGTAGGGCTGTGCCTGTTATGACGTGCTGCCCTTGAAAGAAACAAGCAATGTTCTTCAGGCTTTCATATGTGCAGATGGGCTTCCAGTTCTATTTCTTCATGTTTTGTTTGTTTCTGATGATCTTCTTTTGAGCTAGGGTTTGTTGTGGAAGTACTAAAGTATCATGAAAACATCCACTTTATAGGATTGCCAGACAGGTTTTGTGCTTTTAATCAGTTAAAGTAAACATCTGGTTCTTTGAGAGATGGTTCTACTAGCTCCTGAACTGTGAACATGGGCCAAATGTCCTCAAACTGGGTGGAAAAAGACTCATAAAAGGCAGAATTAATGAGATCCTGCAGTCTGAGCAAGGCTCATTGACTTGCCAGATCCTACATAACCAATGATTTAAGCAACATGAATTACAGAGGCACTATCAGTGCAAGTTGCAACTTTATTATGCCTGGTATGAGTTGCTGCATTTCTTCATCCTTCATTTAATGAAGGATGCTTTGAGGTTAGAAAGTGCTCTAGAAAGTGCTAAGCAAGGGAAATGCTGTGATTCCTGCTAAAACTCTGACTTCAGACAAAACTTTTTCTGTGTGGGACAGAAGAATGGGTCCAGGCACATTTTTTCATCCTCTTCTGTTCTTGTGAATGAGAAAGAAAGGATATTGTGATATTTAATACATATGCAAGACTTCTACCTGCCTGCAAGAACAGGGAGGTGACTTACAGTGCTGCTTGTTCTGCTGCACCACAACTGCAAATGTTACACTCCTTTCTTTGTCTTTTGTCCACTGAGATCTGTGCTTAGGTGTCTGTGACAGTCGCATAGTTAAGCGACACTCAGATAAAAAGTTCCATAGCAGAATCTTCTCTTTATTGTAATTCCTTTAGCTATTCCTGCTCGCAGCAAAAGCTTGGGGAACTTTAGCAAGACTTTTATTTTTTTTATTTTGCTACAGTGTGTGCTACTTTACATTAAAGTGTATCTTCAGTGCCAAAAGGGACATCCATTGAGATCTAAGCATATTTCCTTCAAAGTGGCTCTTTGTAAGCATACCTACTTATTTCTGTCATCTTTATCTGCTCCCTCTGCATGAGCAGGGAATGCAGACTTCCCTCCTTTTACAGATCAGGAATTTTAAACCCTGTGGGACAGCACACAAATGCACTCTCTGGGATAGCTAATGACTTTGTTGCTTACATGAAAAGCTATTTTGCCTTGATTTCAGACTTTGTTCTAGGAGATGCTCATTCTAGTAAAAATGGCAAATAATGGAAACATATTTCTTTTGTGCAGATTCATTAACGGGCCCAGGGCTCCCAGTTAACCGCACTGCTGGAAGTAAGGGGGGTATCCCACTTGCAGAATGATGCTGGGACTAGCAGCTGAAAGATAACTCCCAAGTAGGCAGTTTCTTCTGTCCAGTTGAACTACTTCTGAAGTAGGAAATCAAGTATTGATTTTATTTCATATGCAAACATGTCTAGGAGGATTCTACCTCAAGCACATTTTGTGCTCATCTTCTAATTGCCCATGTAGTTGGTGATGTTAGCCAATAAAAGGGTACAAATAGTTTCCTAATTGGACAGTTGGACTCTAATGCATCAGAGTCACCTTTTGTCTCTGTTGCTGATGTCCAGTGCCATTCCCAGTTCCACGTTCATTTCAGATTTCACAGGCTGTAGCTTTCTGAAAACCTCTGTTGTCCAGAAGTGTCTGCAAGAGCTCTGCTAAGGGCTTGATTTGCTGGATCGAGGTCACACTGATGTGACGCATCTGTGTTTATAGACTTCCAAGAGAACCCCTCCAGTGAGGTGATGCAGGCAAGTGAGAGTCAGGGCGGCAGCTCCTTAGACCTTTCTCCTGCGTGAACTGGCCTGTCTAGTGCAGGTATGGTTCAGTGTGACCTGGCTGTCACACTTCCAGTTTCAGAAGTCACCTACCTGCAAGGATCTCTGTCCTGGTCTTTCCTGAGCAGTGTGGACATAGGCTAAGCCAAAACACCAGCAGCTCTTTCATTATAGAATATGATACTAAGTCCATTGGCTAGTTTTATGCTTTTACAACCATTCATTAGATTATATAATAAGTAATAAACTTTTCTGCTTGGTTGAATACTTAAGCAGATATGTTCTTTTGTAGTTTATGATGCTAAAATTGCTAGCCAATTTTCACGAGCCTTGTGTATGGTATCAGAGTTCTGTGGGTAACACGTCCTGTAGTTCAAATAGTATAGTGTACTGGTATGAATGGTATTCCAAGGTGCATAAGCTGGTACCAAGTGTTCTCTGCTGAGAAAATATACATATTCTCTTTTGAAAATACATGCACAGCTGTGACATCTTTGACCATTATTGCTAAGTGAGGCAGAATGAGGCTCCCTCACACATTTGTGCAGGATACCACCAGTGATAGAACTGGAACTCAGAGCGCTAGAATCTTGTTGTTGTGGTGTATTCCAATTCAAAGTATCTTGGTTAAATTAGGTGGGGACTAAGACAGACATATCAAAACTGAATTAAGTCTTTGAAGGATTAGAAGTAGTAATTATAATCAGAAGAACATTTAATCATATGCAACTTAAAATAATGCCTGTGTACTTCTTTAGCTTGTGATATATTAAATCTTATGGTATGTTATGCCAGTTCAGAATATATTTGTTTTGTTCAAGGCTTCAAATTCAAAATTAAAGGCTCCCAAAAGCCTTCTTTTTGTGAACTGTCCTGTGAAGTTTATGATGACAAATAGCAATTCGTAATTGATTCTTCTCACATTAATATGCAGATCCATTTGAGCATAACTAGGGAAGCTGGGAACTTGCTGCTGTCAAACTTCCTTGAGAGCCTTCTGGAGGCATAATGTGCTTTCCAATATCTCTGTGTTACCATGATCTCTAATCTAGAGGGCAAAAAAGCAATGGAAGGAAGGATGTGTTTAGTCAGAAAGTCCTCAGATCTGACTGCTTGGAGTGATTAAGAAAGCTGACAACATAATTGCTGTGGGGACTTCTCTTCCGAGCTTCATGGCCAAGACAGTGTTCATTGGCAGGGCTGAGAGTAGTATTCCATGTCAAGTAGGTACAGAGAAAGAGGATAAAATCCTGCCTGTTAGGTGGGTTTAATGCATAACTGGCACTGTAGAGTGGGGGCAAATTTAGCATGCCAGGAAGCAGACATGAAGCTTGAGAGACATATAGCCACAGAGTCAGTAGCCTTGCCATCATGAGATCCAACAGAATTGCAGTCTTCGTCCACAGCGACTGCTGCTTTGGCCAACTCTCTTGCCTTGTGCTCCCAATGTTAACGGAAGGGAATGAAAGGGAAGAATATAGCTGTCGCCTTCCATTTGTTGGTGTGCCTAAAGGTTGTAGAGGTGAGTGCCTGGAGGCTGGACAGCTGGGGATTCAAGAAGAGACAATATTGGGTTTGCTGCTGCCCTTGGGGCATGTCTCATTGTGCATGTCTGTGCCTCACTGGTCTGCCAAGACCTTTTTGCTTTATCTGCCTTACAGAAGTCTGCAATGGAGGCAGGCCGCTTCCTCGCATGTCTTACATGATAGCTTGGTGGACCTAGAGAAAGGTTTGAGGCTGAAAATTTGTGCTTTCTTTTGGGGCCCTATACACTAAGGGATACCTCGTTTTCTTGGCTCTAGCTCATATTTGCCATAAATACTCCTCTTGAACATTCTTCTTCACTTCTGATCATTTTCCAGATGTGGCCCTGAAACACTGGTCTCCAGGTATAGTGTATTTCTTCACCTCACTGCCTTATTCGTGACTTTTTAGTTCCTGAGGACATAACTAAGCGGGGGATTTACCTCTGGTCCTTTT
The DNA here is from genome assembly GCF_026419915.1 of Harpia harpyja. Classification (NCBI taxonomy): domain Eukaryota; kingdom Metazoa; phylum Chordata; class Aves; order Accipitriformes; family Accipitridae; genus Harpia; species Harpia harpyja. The sequence continues at coordinate 6,798,032 of NC_068940.1, forward strand.
TAGTTACAAAATACAGAGCAAGCTTTCAGGTGCTTACACTTACCCTGCTTGTAGTAGATTCTCAGAGGTCAGTGACTTATCTGATATGATGGAGGAGACCGTATAAAATGTGATGTATAATCTCTTCATCTGTCCATTGAGTTTAGACCCTATCTTTTACACTGGCAAGTGAAAACCACTCATCCATTAATCACTATGCTGATAAATACAGGGAGCTTTGCAGGGATGGTGGGTTTAAATACTAAAGGCCTGTCCTAAATTATTTGCCCTGATAATGAAGTTTTCTCTGCGCTTTGATGCATATACCCAGCAGACATTAGCATTTAACCCAAGACTGAATATTTGGAGTTTGTCTACAAGCCAGATATATAAAAAAACATGGAAACGGGTGAATGCTTCCAACTACGAGTTGGAGATCTGGTAAGACACGGAGATGCAGTAAGAGGTGAATGTGCCTATTGGAACATTTTTTATATTGACTGTTTCTTGTGCTCATATTCAAGTGTTTTATCAAATTTTATTAATATTAATGTCACTGTTCTCTTCAAAAATAGATTTTTAAATATAGTATATTTTATGCTTTTAGCCTAATTTCCCCATGTTTAAATGATCTCTGAACAGTATAGGGTTTTCATTAATTTATTCATCATTTGAAATTGTCTTGATCTATAGATTGTTCTCAAGCAGCTTGTTATGACTACACAGGATACAAAATTTGAGCAGTATTGGTTACTTTGATTGGATTAAACTAGTGCTTGGAATCAGTATTTGGGTGCAGATACTTACAATTTCAAGTCCCAAATTTGATTTCCACAAACATTTCCTAACATTCAGATCGTTCCTGCCAGCGGGTTTGCTTGCTTAACTCCTCACAGAAGCAGCTGAAAATATTTGCTAGTTGTTACTACTGTAGTTATTTTGGAGATATTACACTATTTCACTTAATCATAGTCCTGTTTTTACATGAATAATTAGAAAAAGAAAAACAGTCACTATACCTGGTCTAGTGTCTGTGAAGCACATTGAGAACCTTCTTCTAGAAAAGGAAAAATAAACAGCAAGTGGAAGATAGCACTGCTTTGGTGGCATTGCAGTAAACACCCTCATTCATATGAGTAGGGTTTTCTAGAAAAAATAAACTTATACATAAGGTGATTAAGACAAGTAAACCCAGCATTGCTTCTTTGTTGTTAAACAAAGATGTTATTCTCGCACTTGTAAGATTTAGTAAGACATTAAGCATGTGTGCATGATGTCAAGATATTGGCTCTAGCATGTGTTCTTACAGCCTTTATAGTTTGTGATGACATAATTAGGTACATTCTGTGAAAGTAACTTAAAATGTTACTGTCTGTTCCAATGAATTGAATGCATTTGGTCCAGGATATCTTGCTGGAACATTTGCACAGCCTTTTGTCTGGAGGCTCGGGGAGTTCAGAAGTGAAACCATCTTTCTTTTGTTCAGTGCAGTCACGTGTCTGCAGGTTTCCATATGTTTCCAGTGTCCAGAGATGCTGTCACCACTGAGTGCCTAATAAAAACCCAAGATCCCTGGCTAGAATCATCCTTTGGATTTCCTGGCCCAATGAACAGCTGTACCTCATTGCAGTTTGCAGGCAAACTGGTGCTCAGCCTGGAACTGAAACTGCTGGCTTAGATATTTAGTCAGAGGTACAGATCACCAAGCAGTACTTAGCTTGCTAAGCCCAAGCTCTCTTTTTGTTTTTCCCGCTTGTCCTCTCTTACAAATGTCTGTGCAACTCTTGTAATTAGTTTACCCTTCTGTTTCTGGCTCCTAGTTATTAAATACTTTACACTTGGTACCTTGCCATTCTTAGGATCTCAAAGCACTTGGAGAACTTAGTTCACAACGCCTTCTGAAACAGATACTTAGGGCATCTATTTTAGAAGTAGCTCAGCTGGAGAGCAATAGGCTAGCTCACCCAAGGTAAGATAAGCGAGTCTGTACACAGCCAAGAATAGGCTGCAAGTGTCCAGGCTCCAACTTCTGCTATTGTATTATTATCCTCTGTTTTTGTAATAATATACACAGCAAATGTATTATAACTTAAAATAAAAAAAGAAGAAGGAGGAAAAAAAAAGGCAAAGCATACAGTCAATGAGCCGTTGTTAAATTCCTAGTGTTCACTGTCCATTGCCACCAGGAAAAAAAAGGTGAGTTGGGTTTTGGTTTGAAATCCAAGCTGAATTTGTGTATGTATATTAAATCATGCTGAGAATATATATAAGAACAAGACACCCTGCCCCCCAAAAGCTGTCCCTGTAAGAGCTGCATTTCTGGAAACCAGCAGTTTTTGAGACAGACTGGACAAAACAGAAGTAATTTGCAGCTGAGGTCCTTCATCAGTCTGGAATTATTCTGGCTGTATCAACTCCTTGGTTGCTATAAATCAGTTCTTACCCCTGCTCTGTGGTTGTGCTCAAAATGAGCAAGACTAGTTGTAAATGTTCTTTTTTTAAAATTTCAGACTTGGGACTCAGCAGGATCTTGACACTGCACTATTTATAAAAGAGTAATTGTGGTTAGATTTCATAATATAAGAGCTTGCGTTGGGAGGGGAACTCAAGTGAGGTATGTGTGTGTGGTGCTCACTGGATCCCAGAATAACGACTGGTTCAAGCTGCTTTTTCAAATATGTTGCCACTCAGCTGAGAATGGAAAAAATGCCGGAACATGCTCCAGTCTGGACTTGGCCACAGTCTCCCCCTCTCTCTCTCTCAGGAACTCAGCTGGCCTTGCACAGGTCTTCAGGGTGGAGGCTTACAGGTTTTGCTGGGCACTCCAGAAAGCTGCAGCGGGGTTGCATTGGTGGGGTTTTAAAAGCCGTGGTCGTTGTACCAAAACAGCTGGGCCCCGCACGCAGAAGTTTCCATCTCGAGTCCTGAGCTGATCCGTTCAGAGCTCCGCGGATGAATCACTTGTTGCCTGCCCTGCCCGGGAAGGGGAGGGACTCACAGGACTGAGCTGGCGTCATCCAAGACGGGTGATGACACTTGGAGGGTGGTCTCTCTCTATGGGTTGTGGTGAGAGGCAGCGAGTCAGGCTCCGGCATCAAGTCACCTGCTGGAGGAACTGCCCGCTCTCTCTGTCTCTCCTGCCTAAAGCATATTTGATCACCCAGGCTAGGCACCTCTAACACACCTTGTGTGGATCTCCCTCCCAGAACTACTTTGGTAATAGGCAGGATTCAGTGTCGATGTCCAGTTTTCACATGCGTGGAGACAGATGAATGGTCAGAGTCAAAGTTCGAATGTGGCTCTGCAACCTAGGATAATAAACAGATGTACAAAGAGGAACATAATTGTTGGGGAAGTGAGGACAAGGGGTGAGTAGTATAATGTGGCTGCTCTGAGAGACAGACACACACCCTGGCAGTGTGCTGGTATTTAATTCTCTTTCAGTTAACAGTAATGCACCTGGTAAAAGGCAGAGAGGGGTAAATAACAGCTCCTGGAGGGGCATGCCACAAACTCTAGCTGGCCCCCAGTCAGTCCTTCCTCATCTTCTGAAACCTGTTGTGCTGTACTCCAAAACAGTTTCATTGCTCCGCTGACTACAATGCAGTTACTGGCTGAGGTTCTGGTCTTGGATCCAGAGAGAGCTTGAGAGAAGTTTGCATCTGGATGTCTGTGGCTTGGGGTCATCTCTAATTATAAGTAATGACTCTTCTTTCTGGTCCTCAGCTGCAATAGCAAACTGATTTAAACTAAGTTACAGCAGAAAATAGTTTCTAAACTATCTCTTGTTTCTCTGCTCCTTACGTAAGGGTCAGCATGTGCCTGACTGCTTGACGAGTGTGTGACTTTCTCCTTTCCTTGACTCCTAACATAGCAATAAAACACAGTCAGGGTTGTTCTTTGCCTTCCCCAAGCCCCACAGGCAAGGAGAGCAGATCAGAGAAAGACCTATGGGCCAGCATAACTAACCAGAGGACGAGGAGGGAGATTTCCACATCCTTTGAGAATACGTGGTATGGAGTTCCCTCCTCCTGGCAGTTCCCTATGTGACAGGGCTAGGCAACATGGTCCTGAATGCAGACCTGTGCCTTAACAGCCTGGCTGAGCCCACAGTGGTTTGTTTTGAGAATGGTTGTCCCATCTGCTCCATGTTTACTTGAATGTGGAATGATGTTTGCACAGGAAGAAAAGTTGTTGGTGTTTTAAAATAATACAGCATCAAATTCTGGTTTTATAAAAGACAGGTAGAGAGAAGAGAAGGGGTAACTTTGGCATCTTAGAAGCAATAACTTGCATGCAGCTGGTGTGTTTATATTTGTGCAAGGAGCTATTCCCTGAGGTGCCTGCCTTGTCTGACTGTATGTCTAATATAATTCCCTTAAGGCTGACCTCTGCTTTCAGCACAGAATGCTGTGGGATTACTGCTGCAGCTGAAATATTCTATGCATCTAAGTGTCCCGCTCACAGAGAAATTTGCTAAGCATGTTCTCATTGTGGGAACATTCCCAACTCTTTCAATTGTTAAAAAGATATATTGCTTCCCTCATCCTTAGATCATCCTTTGGCCCACGTAGGACTGCTATTACTTGCCTTTCTAAATTTAGCAATGTTCGACACCTCAAATTATGAATTTAGTGCCCAACAAAACTGCCACTCAGAAGGAGAAAAAAATAATATTTTTCTCTCCTTCATAATAGGTTCTGTTCAAAGTGCTTTCATTTGATGAAAAATGTTTTCTTTAAACCATTAAAAAGAATGGAGAAGTATGCCAGACAGCATCACTAAGACATGTTGGCATGGAACAGGGCATGAGGAGAGGGGAGGGAAAAAAAACATGTGGAGCATTACTACTACTGGGCTGAGAAACAGTACCACTTCACACCAAGAAACTAACTGGACCTTGACCAAGGACACAGAAAATTGGCAGCATTTTAGGTCTTAATACAGAGTTGGTGCTTTAATGATGGCTGACTGAAACCTGAGCATTGATGTAGAGGTGATATATGAACAGGAAGTTTTGGGGTCTACTTTTAATTTTAAAATAATATAGCTTTAAATCTAAAAGCAAGTATGAAACACACAATAGGACATAGACATTTAAGCTACAATCTTCTCTTTTGTAACTAGTGATGGTGTGACAAGTGAGGCCTTTAAATCCGTGTATATGTAAGCAAACTTCATATCTTTCTGGCTAATAAAATACTGCACGTGAGGTGCAACGACATTACTTCATGGCTCTTACCTCCATTCTTTGGTTTATGCATTTACAGCACAATATCCTCTAGAACTATGATAAATGTGGGGTGTTTTTTCTACTTTGGTACCCACCTCTGCTGTGTCTGCTAGGCTCTTGGAATGCCCTGGAAACATTCTGCCATGCAAAATGTAGTAGGGTAAACATGAATCACTTCCCTTGTACTGGTTTCCTGAACTTTGTTGTGAGTCCCCAGGCACTGCTTTTGAGACCTTCCTGGTAGACATTGTTATTTCTGAATAAGGTGGAGTCTGGCTGTACTTCGTGTCCTGGGAGACTGCTCCAGACTTTTCTTAATCCACTGGTTATCTGCACTGTGTAGGAGTCGGTAGGTGCCAGGGCTTCCATGTGAAGCACGTGTGCTGCTCCCTCCATGGGAAATCCTGGGCATTGAGTGTGGAGACCTGCGTGTACTGGCCATGCTATTCCCTGCACTGTGGGTGAGTGATACATGCTGGGGGATCTGTCCTCTGTGTAACGTGGGTGTAACAGGGTCGTGCCCTCAGGCTGGGGAACTGATGTGCATTGTGAGTGTGTCCCTGTGCCAGAAAATCCTTCTTTCCTGGAAAGGTAACACCTTTTTCTGAATATGTATTTTTTTTCCTCTAATTACCCCTCAGCTCTTTCAACAATACTACTGGAAGCCTTTCCTTGCCTTTGGACCAGCACTTAGTAGGGAAGCAATTTAAACCATCCAAGCATGAGATGCAGCATGATCAGCATCTGCTCTCTCCCATTTTGCCACCTGCAACGTATCCGCAGTAGCCCAAGGGGCTGCGTTCACGTAGCCGTGCTGCGATAGGGGAAGACCAATTCTTTGAGTGGTTGTCCACATGCATCTCACGCGTTCTTGTCCCAGTGGCAATGTTCCAGTGTGACTTCCAGCTACCCTCTTCCCACCTAGCTCCTGGGAATTAATTTGGTTTCTTTACCTAGTGTTTCCAGTCCTGGAGTTGAGTCTTCAAATCATGGCACTTGAATTTGCTGTGTGGCCTGGATTTTTCTCCTACTTCTCCTACATGTGCTTGCTAGGGCTTTGCATTTAACATTAAAATAATACATGACTTCTACAGTGCTTTCCATCTTTTAGAGTCTAAGCATCTTAGAAAAGATGATGTTTAGGTAGCATGCTAAGCATGTGAAGTTCTAGGAATAACTATTAAATAGGGATGTAATGCTTAGCTATGGTTAAATGACTAATTTACAGATGATCCCTCAAAACATTCCGGTTATGAATATAGTAGCTTAGGAGGAGCCCAGAGACGGTGGAGTTACAAATGGCTCTTACGTTTCTCTGCAGACATGTAAATGGTTAATTCCTAATTGCCAGTAGATGGCTCCCAAGAGCATTGTCTATAGGATATTTTCCCAATGCACATGAAGCAGAGTTTTGGTGGACTGATAACCTCCAGTGCGCCGTGACGTACCGGTTGAAGTTTCCACAGCATCAGGACATCTGTCGCCAGGCTCCTGGCATTGTCCCGTGGCAACGAGGCAATACAGATGGTGGTGCATGCTGTATGGTAAGAAGTCTGGTCTCCCGGTTACGTGGTGATGGTGGCATGGAAGAGTCGCACTAACGCATGCGAGCGAGGCAATAGGTAGAGATCCTGAAATAGCAGCTGTGTTGTGGAATGACTCAGCTGGTTATACATCAGTAATGCTGACTGAGTGGAGGTGATAAGAGAGGGTGCAAACCCTTCAGAGTGTTTCTGTGCTGGCAGGCAGAACCTGACTGCTCGTTACATTTGTTGAATGCCTCCAAGAATGAGGCCCCTGACTTCTCTTCCAGAAATAGAGATGATAAATAATTGTTATAACTGCCTCCTTTTTATAATTACCTCCAAATGGATTTCTTTTTTTTTCCCAGAGATTCTAATTAAGTTTTACATTAATTATAAGTGTGCAGCATCCTTTTACCAGCAGAAGAGCCTTCTGGGAATTTCTGCTGTGTTGCGGCTTTGAGGGCCTGGTTTTAGTCCATTTGCTGAGGCCTGTACTCCTTGGGGCTACTATTCTGTTTGACTCCCTCATTAAATATCCTGAGAAGTCTTTCTTTCTCCAGGATTTGAAATCCTTAATAAGATTTGTATTTTCGAAGGCAAACGTGGTTCCCTGGGAAAGCTGCGGAGATATTTTCTTTTGACATTAGGGGAATTCTCCATCAACTGAAGTCAATCAGGAATACTGGCAGAAGAGGTTTTATTTGTGCATGGGAAATCTGCCATTATTAAAAGAGCAGAGATAGGCTGAGATTCATGAACTGGAGAACAGTTTTCTCAAGGGTGGTTCTCTTTCAGTCTGATTCCTGTGTCCAAAACTGCCAAAGAGATGCCAGCTCTGAGCGTATGACTACTCGGTCAGAATGAACAGAGGGGACAAGGGAAGAAGTTGAGGCTGAAGCACAGGCAGTTCATGGCAAGAGTGCTGTGGCTGCCAGGTCTGTAGAGGAGGATTTTTCTATTTGTTCTGAAAATGATGGGCAGATTGGCACGGGCAAACTGCCTGGGGCAGTTTTAGTTCTGGGGCTGTGCAGTGCTTGGAACAGTAGGGTCCTTCTCTTTGCCTGCGATTCCTAAACACTATGATAATATGATGCAAATCTGAAAATAGTATGGAGAGGAAGAGGGGACCCAGAAATGAGCTGTTCTTGGAGGAAAACCCCAGGCCCTTATTACTACAGTTCTCCCTCAGAAAACGCTATAGCTGTGCTGATGTGCCCATATTGCTGCTTTTTTCTGTTGCACCATCATCATGGCTGAGGATGGGTTACCAGCAAGGAGCATCATGAAGCCATGCCACACCGCACACACATCTTTGGTATGGTGTCAGAAGATACACACATCTCTCTGGGACTTAGGCAATGCTGTATTAGGTGAGCAAGCTTCTGAAAAGTATTGGTGATGTGTAGGTGTGTATGCACAGCAGCACTTTAAAGTTATGGATACAATGCATGTGGGTGAAGATCAGTGTCTGGTTTTATGGAGGCTGTCAGGTTAGAAACTCTCAGATGCTCCTCTGGCCATCTAAGTGAGGAATTTTTCCACTCTTGATGTGTACTTGGTGGGGCATATTTACATCTTCATGTTCTTATATGTGTATTTGTACATACATACATCTTGGGTGTTTAAGAACACAGACAGTGCAGCCAGTGTGAAGAAGCTTTATTTCCTGTTTCAATGCAACTAGCTGGATGAATAAAAGGTATTACTTACCTTGTTCAGTGGTAAGTAGTGGCTGGAAATCTCCGATAGGTCTATGTAATGGTTTAATGAGTTTGTGTGTAATGCATTAACCTTCAGTAGAAGTTTGGCTGCTGCTGACTTACAGGACTGTAGTCCAATGTGTGGTTTAGGTACATTATTTCTGAAATAAACCAGCTACCTGAGGGTAATTATCTTGTGTGCAGTGTCTTTTTACATAATGGCATTTTAACCACAATATGGGCAGTAAAACTGAAGATAGGAGTTAAAGAGAAATAATAATAAGCGCCAGGTAAACCAGCACCTATGTAGTCTTCCTCGAATGGGTTTACTTGCTTTTCAGTATGTCTGAACAGCTTCCTGGTGGTTGTGGCGCTTCCCTTTGGCAAGTAGTCCGGTCCCAAGGAGTGAAGCAGTCCCAAGACTTCCTGCCAACTTCTGTCACTGCCAAGTGTTGTGGGGTAGAGACTGTGAATGCTGCTGTTCTGGGATCCACAGGAAGGCTGAGAAATTCACTGTAGGTCCAGCGATTCAACTCTCTTACTATTCTGATGCATCTTCCTCCAGCAAGTATAGGATCAAGGGAGCTTGCTGGATTGCTCTGGGTGCTTTGCTGTTGATTTTATTGTTTCATTCTCACGTTTGATGGTGGCACTGACTGTCAAAGAGGAGTGCTGTTCCTCAAACAGTGTTGAAGTGGTGGGAGCATGAGTGAAGTTCTTAGTGTAATCCTCAGATACCTCCACTAGAGCACCATGCATGAAAACTCAGTCTATTCTACGCTGGAACACCTGCCTATTTGGTGGCAGTGTTATACAGTAGTTGAGAACATTGCCATAATTAACCAAAAATGTCTGGAAAAAAACCCAAATAAGTAGAATAAGTTGGGGGGGGGGGGGGTGTTGGTTTTGTTTGTTTGTTTGTTTTTTACAGAAATACAGCATTGATACCTCTGCTCATTTAAATAAGTAACCTCACCACATGTTATACTCACTGGATATCAAATTATTAATTGAACATCTCATCTGAAAAACTTGATCTCCAATGGCAGGGTTTTATAGTAATAAGTTCTGTGGCTGTCTTGGAGACAGGTGTGTAAGTAAGTTGATTTAGTTTGTGGTCACAATGGCTCATTGGTTTAGTAAGCACGGTGTATGCATCTATGTTTTGTTCAGCTCTTGGCTTTAGTGTAAGCTGCTTTTAAAATTCTTTACAGATATGGAGATGGCACATAATAAATTAATATTTCAATTATTTATCTGCCATGAAGACAAGCTGTAAATGTTGCTTATTTCTGACTTAGTATGTCTGATATCAACTCTAAACAAAAATAGACCAGGTCCTAGATCTTTGAGAAACTGTTTTGATGAATAGCTCAAGATACAATCATAAAACCATCAGACTTGATGTACTACTCTTTGTTATATAAATCATCTAGTTGCTATAGTGAAAAGGTTATGGTTGATTGCTGGCTTTTGCAGATCACTGAATTAATAACCTATATCCAAGTCCACCTTACAAGTTGAGATCTAAGACTACAAAAATACACTTCAGTCATCTATTCATTGCCATATATATGAATTTGATGCATTAATGAGAGATCAAGCCTATAAAGTAGAAGTCAGTGCTAATGTTGCCCAGTTGAGGATTTTGGACCTAGTGGTGGTGTTCTCTGCTAAGCTAGAGAATAAATGCCTAATTTCTAAATCTTTTTCTTTCATTGAACTGTTCTGATTAAAACATTTGTTCGAACTCTTGCACAGGAATAGATATGTATGTATAAATGAAACTCCTGACCTAACGCAGGTCTCAAAAGGATAATTCCTGTTGCCTTGTGGTTCTGCAAGTCTGGGATTTGTTGCCAGAGGGAATTCTTGCAGGGGAAGGCACCACTTGGTGTGGGGCTGGGCCAAGGATAGATTTGGAGAGCAGGCAGTGAGCTGGAATAAGTTACCCTTCATTTGGGATGCAGGGATTTCTGGGAATGACCCTGACCGGGGAGGAGTAACCTGCCAGTCTAAGCACATGTGCACAACTCCCAGAGGAGAGGGTAGCAGTGACAGAAGACCTGGTTAGAGGAAAATCAGCATAAGCCTTCTCCACGTAGCACTGCTGCAAGTTATCAGTGGCATATTAATGAATAAGCACTCTGAACTTGGTTACAGTCATTATTTTTATAGAGCTGTTATTTTCCTTCACTTATGTTTGGATGGGTATCCCCATTAGACAGAAAGAGGAACTAAAGAGTAGAGAAAAAGTAGCTTACAAAACTCACAGTTCTGATGCTATGGTTTTTGTAATTTGTGAAATTCAGTAATCTCTGAAGATTACTGGGAGAGGGCTGAACTATGGCTGATACACATTTTTAAATTTGTGGGCCTGCATTGTTTTAACAGAAATGATCTCAATAATGCAGGAATAAAAAGCTAAGTGGTCAGAATTACCCTGATTGACCTTAGGATGGAAGAATCTTCCTAAATCTGATTCTCGTTCATTAATACCAAGTCATCAACCAGCACAAATCTGATCTGGATCAAGTGTCAAATTAAGCAGAACACAGTGTGGAATTTATGCTGTGGGAGGACAGACAATACCTAATCCAGCATAAAGTATGCTAGAAATGAGATACCCCTTCAATTTTTTTTTTTCTTTTTGAACACACTTGTGTGGAATTGAGTTTGCCATAGCTCAGCACTTTGCTGACAGGTTTGATCCAGCAAGATTGCCTGAAAACCAAATTTTCTTCTGTATGGAAGAGTGGCCTTGGTCAGAAGCTCTGACTGAGTCTTGTTAGTCATAGGAATTAAAGCTTGTGGGAAGAACTGTACTCTCTTCAGTTTTCACAGGGCTTTTCCACTTCTCTGGCCAGCTGTGGAAGTGCAGGAAGTCAGGGGGTTTGTGAGCAGGGTTGTACCACTCGTGTTCTTTAAACTGGATTTCTTGCAGTTAGCTATGGCTGGTTCCACTCCCTGCATCAGGGTGTTGGGAAAGCTTTGCCTGTGGATTATTTTGCTTACAGTGATAGTACTAGCCTGTGGTCTTGCAGGCACATCTAAGTGCTTGCAGGAGCCGTGAATACAGTTTGGTCGTCCCTCGCTCAAACATGATTTTTACACTGAGAGTATGTGGCTAAACTTAATAAATTAAATTAAATTGTCAGCCTTGCAAACTTGGAATTGGAGATCAGGGAGTGCTGGAAAAGAGCTAAATGATTTTACAAGTACTTGTCATCATCATGCACTCCGAGCTTCTGTGTGAACATAAAACTGAAAGCCATTGCTCTATACTGCTGGCCTTATCCTCATGAGTTGTGCCACTGAAGTAGATTCTGGACTACTGTTGCTGCTGGAACAGAAAATGTGGAGTTGTGTTGCTGGGCCTGCCTCTTGCTTTGTAATTGCAAGCGTGCAGCTTACAGACAAAAGTCCTCTCAAATCAATAATCTTTTGAAAATATGGATTGTGCACTCTTACAAATCTGTACCGTGCCTGGCATGCCCTGTTTCCTGAAGCCTTCCCTGCCATTAAAGAAAAATGTATTATTTTTAATGTGGCAAAGGCATGGATCAACTTTTCCAAGACAAAAGCACTATGAAAACAAGTTGCTCTCATTTTACTGTGACGTAAAATTACAAGCAACACCTTCCGGCAGGTATGAGATGTTGAATTTGCTTTATTTTAGGCTGAGAATAAAAGCATCTTTTGCCAAGCTTTTATCTGAGGGATAGCTTCTCCATCCTAATCTCTGCAAGGTTAAAATTACTGCTGGTTTTAGCGGTAAAGGAAAACTGTACATCTAATGATAGAAGGGCATTTTATGTTGCTTTTGTTTCTCAAAAAGCTTGTCCTTTTCCAAACTGCAGGAATACACACATTGCTGAAGTTCAGTTCCCAAAATAGGCTCTTGTCTTACATTTGGAGAGATGAAGTTTGGCTGAGAGTGGGGAGAAACAGCAACTATATGCTGTTTCTATGGGAAGTATTTATAGCTGTTTATGAATGCAACTGCATTCCAATAGTTTAAAAAAGGCATGCTGTACAGGATATACAATGTATCTCCTTATTTGAACTAGCTTTGAAAAAACTACCGCCATACTCCTTTTTTTAGCTTGATTTCCTGAGGAAACTTGGCTTAAAAGATCATGCTCTGTGTGTGTGTGTGCACATGTCTCCTTTTGCTCTTAACTTCTCAGTGCTTTCACCAGTTTTAACCAAATTTGGCAGAAGTTCTAAGGATAATTAGTTCCTACAGAGCTTACAAAACTGTATGACTCATGAAAGTAAGTAGAGAAGATATATCATTGATGCCCACATTGACATAAAGGCAGAAACATAAATGTATTACTGGTCAGCAGAGATTAGCAGAGGAGAGTGATGTTATGAACGTCCTGCACGTGGAGGAAAATCTGTGCCTCGAGCACGAACAGTATTAGCTATAGAGAATCGAGCTGTAGAATCCTGATTGACAGGAAACCAACCAGTTTTCATTAGTTTTACTTCTCAAGGAACTTTTGTACTGCCGAGAGTTAGTAGTAAAAATATGTCAACAGATCCCATGACCATCTATTCAGCAAATTAATGTTTTTATGTCTGCATAGCTCTGGAAAAATTAGCATTGTATTTAAAATACATTTATATTTTTAGCTCATGTGTTCTGATGAAATCTTGTATGTTTGTCCTCAAAAAAGAACTGTATAGCTCCCTATGTGAAAGTGCAATATATATGATTTTCCAGAATAATTGCACACTAAATAAAGCTAATTTAGCTAAAAAAGCAGACAACTTTTATGAAAAATATCATTTACTTTTCCTCTGGAAAAGCAGTATAGTTAAAAAAATCTGAATTGTCTTTAATCTGCTCAGTAAAATTCCATATGGAGCAGAGAGATACGTCCAGACATTAGTAGTAGGTTTCCATGACCCAGTGTGTATTTGCAGTGGGTTGCTTCTTCCCTTCCCAGGGAAGAGCCATCTGCAACTCTTCAAATAAAAACAAGCGTTGCCTCTAAGCAGTGGATCCGAAAAGCTAGGCTTTTAAATAAGCATCAGATACCCTGAGACCAGGGATAAGATTGCAAGAACCAGAGAGGCTGTATGGCAGACGACCCAGTTTCTAGTTTCCTCCTGTGATTTGGCATAGCCAGCACAGAGACATAAGAAGATGGATTGTTCTCCCAGTCTTCCTTTCAGTGCTGTAACTGAAATTATAGTTACCTACTGCTAATTTGGGCAACATGGAGTTCAAGCGTTTCTTGCTGCCTGACCAAGAAATCTGGAAAGCTGCATTTTACTACCTTTTAAGACTTACTAGGAAACCAATGAGGTTCTCATAGTTTTTCATTTTATAACCAAAAAGGTAAAAACTTGGTCCAGAAATAGAAATCTGACAGTGTGCAAATCTACCTCCAGCTGAACTCCCCAGTCTTTCCTGGTTTCATTTCCTTGAATTCCTTTAATATGAAAGTGTTTGCCGCCTTTGCATGCACAATGGCATCCCATTTTCATCTTGCTGGGTGCTGACACCGCATTCCTGTCTGTCTTCTGAGTTATTGTCTGGATTAATATTCGTTAATTATGTTGGTTGAATGAGGCTGTGCTTGGTAAACAGCTTCTTGAGGACATTACATGTTTTCCTGAGAGTGGTGTTTAGCGTCCAGAAGATTAAAGTGTAAGGCTGTGAGTATAATCCAAATCCAACAAATGCTAACCTTCCTTAGGGTGTTTTAGAGGAGAGAGGATGGATAAGGTGAAGGGAAATGGAAGAAGAGGAAGAAACTGTAGAATTGCTCTCGCATCAATAGCAGGGGCTGCCCTGTCATTGTGTTGAGTGGCCAGTGCTGACAAGCCCACAGTATCTGGTTATTGCTCAGCTACAGATAAAGGGAATTGTACTAAACCAACCTTTTCCTGCTGCAACTCAGAACTCTAAGGTAAGTTTCTTAATGCTATTCATCTTAATTTACATAATCAGTTTTTCTGAAAATGATTCAGGCATTAAGATGCATCTGAACAGGCCTCTTTCCTGCCTGCAAAGGTAAATCCCTCTGGTGAGCTGAGCATTATAAATTTAAATCCAGGATGTGGGCTTGGTTGACGTACTGTACTTAGCAAGACAGGTACAAATGATTGGGAAGAAAAACTTGCTCTGAATCTCTCTGTGTTCCTATACCCAAAGGGGTTTGCTTTAAAGAATATTACTAATGTTTTAAGATTATCTTAAGGTAATACGTAAGTAATTAAGGAACCATGAGGAGAGGAAAGTTTTGGGGGCACAAACAATCCTTGACAGTAATCTTTAATAAGAATAAAAGGTCCTGAGGATGATGAAAGTTCAAGCTGAACTTTTCTTCTCAAACAGAAGATAATTCAGTAGCCAGCACTTGTTGGTATGAGTATGACTTCTTGCATGATGGTAAAAGTTAACTTTGTAGCAGCTGAAATCAAGAGATTTTAATGTCTACAGGTATTCTAATGGCCATTAGAGGTATGTTATTTACATTGTTTATAGAGAGGGAATTGTGCCAAGATCTTGCCTGGTTAAATTGATTTTGTCCATTCAGCAAACAGAGCTTTTTTTTTTTTTTTTTTTTTTTTTTTGACCATGCAAAGGGTATTTCTCTATTTGTTTAAGAGCAAGCCCAGCTCTAAGCTCAGTTGTACTTTTAAGATTCTTGTCTTTTTCAAATGGATCTCTTTTTAAAGGCAGTTACTGCTGGGATGTTGCAGCTTACACTGTTACAAAAGTTAGTACCTTATTCCACACTTGAAAGTGTTGGTTTATTGCTTGACCCTGTGCCAGCTAGCCGCTTTCCACATAGCAATAGTCATAACTCTGTAAAATTCACTGGAAATTATGCAAGCATTTCAAGCTGTGCTCAAGGATTCTGTATTGTCATTAGTTGTATTTGATGCTTCAAGTGTACTAAAAGCATGACTACGTCTGGTACAAACCTTTTGTCAATAGCTGGCCTGGGGAAATGGGTTACTGTAAGAAAAAGGATCTTCTGAACAGGCCACCTCACCATTCCTTCATGCACAAGCTCTGGGTAAGAAAGGTTAGATATCAAAAGCTCTCTGCTTGCTCTGAAGAAGAAAGGGCAAAAGCTAACTATTGACAATCTTCATTTACATACAGTATATACATACAGTATCATTTATATACAGTATGTATGTGCAGCAACATCATCTTTGAGCTTTGTTCTGTGGAGTGGTGCATGTTGTGTTGTGTAATCTTTCTTTGTGTTCTGATTTTAGGAAAAAATAGCAACCTCTTTCAGTTAAACTGTGAAAGAGATGCTCAGCAGAATGCAGGTTAGCTTGACTTAACAGCTAGTGTGTTCATTTTAATTAGGGTTTAAGGAAACAAGATAAGACAAGTAGGGTCTTACAAGTAGGGTAAGTATTTCTGCTGGTCAGTAGGTCTTGTGCTAGAGTGGTGGCTTCTGGGGAATGTGAACATTCATTCCGAACAGCTGGCACTGGGGAAAACCTGCTTTGGTGAATTAGCGTGTATTTGCAAGAGATTATTTGTTTCATTGGACTTGGTTTCACTGTACATTTTTCTATAGGTGCTGAAATTGCTTCCCCAGTTTGGTGCCACTGGGATTTTTAAAAGGAAATGATCTTGTTGTTCCATAGCTTTAGACATCCGTCATGCTCCTTAACTGAGAGTGGGATCTTATGTGTTGTTATTTAGTTTTCACTAAATAATTACCATTTACTTCAGTTAAAAAACCCTTTCTTCCATGTTTCCAATATCTCTTGGGAACTTGGTGAATAAGGAAGAGTGTATGGAAAAAATAACCAGGAAGTTTCACATTTGTTTTTTTTAAACCTGGAAATGAGTAATGTTTCAGGTGGAACTTTGCACACAAAAGTTACTTAATGAAGCTGCTGAAGACACCAAAGGATTTCACCTGTAGAACCCTGGCATAGTTATTGCTGTTGACATCAAGAGTGTGCTTCATAGGTATTACAAGGCCTGCCATAAATGTCCAATCTAAGCTTTCCTTAAAGAAAGGGTAAACTTAATGCTCATTTTGTGTTAACAATTAAATCCCTCAGGAAACTGTGAGCTCAATTACTGATATATGGGTTTTTTTAAAGTCCTTTTTACTAGTAACAAAAGACTGAACTTTAAAAAAAAAAATTATTTGTTTTCATTTATTTCTTTATAATTTCTATTTATTCAGTTTGATCAACAAAGTAAAAACATATCAGGAGAGTTATGATGGATTATTGTTCTGAGAAGCCCGGTGCCAGTTGGGAAATAGCAAAATAGCAGCAGGAACCTAAGCTACAGTTTTGCTGAAAGTAACGTTCTGGTGCTTTTTTTTTTTTTTTTTTATACTCCATTTATGAGCTCATCATGACAGGAACTTGTTATCCATGTGTTAATCTTCTGAAGAAGTAGTGTTTACATAGCTAAAATGCTCCATAGTTTAGGCAAACGATGCTGAGGAGCCTTTTGCAGCTACAATTTGGGGTATAACGAATCTTCACAGTTTGTGTTTGAAGTGGCTAAAACTATTTAGCTTTTATGGGCAGATCCGTTAACCCATGCACAGTTCTGCCCAAGTTACAACTACAGTAACTAAAACTTCCCTCTGACAATAAAATTCCTTTGTCTAATGCAAGCAAAACAAGCCCATTTATAAATAAATTGAATGTAACCAAAGTCTTGAATATTCTGTACAGTAGTCCGTATACTTGATCAAAAACCCTGGAGAAAATTAACAAATATTATGCTACTGATGCTGTTGCAAATAATATTCTGCTTGTAACCCGTTTTGCTGATACTCAGAAAGCCAGATCTCAGTTCAGTTAGACTATCAGGATAAGAATCTATCTGGATGATCTCATCTTCTCAAAATAATGCGGAGGAAAAACTTAAGTAATGATGAGGGTGCGGGCATGTATCCATTGGGATTCTTTTGAGAATAAAACACTCATTGCTTTTTGCCTTTGAATAGAGTTTCAGTAATGAACACTAATCTTCAGTAATAGCGTGAGTGCCTGCATAGAGTAAGTATCAGAAGATAACCGAGTCCGTGGCTGAAGCAGATGGAACCTTTTATAACACCAGCTGAGACAATGTGGGAGCTGAGGGTAACACCGCTTTCTCAGGCCTAGAAAAGAGGAAAGCACTCTTCTTTTGCTTCTGCAGAAGAGGGAGTATTGTGTTCTCTACCATGTCCCTCTCAGTCTCCACTCGAACTCCCCAAAGGACTGTTTGTCAGTGCAGAAGCTTTGGTTTATTTAATACAGAAGGACCTTTCTTTTTCTTCACCAATAATGTTTTGATCTTAGCTGGGAGTGAGAAGTGCTTCATTCATTACAACTGCTTGGCAGTGACATAAAGGCATCCAGTGTTTAGCAGGTCTTCTGAATGTACATTGCTTGGAAAGAAAGCTGAGCTTCTTCGTGTGTAAACATCTGTTTTAGTCCTGTAATGCCTGGGCAGCTGGAAAACATGCAGTGCATGGTGAGTGTGCTCAAAACTTCATCCTGTAATGTGTATCTTCACAAAACTCAAATTGTTCCACTTCTTGAGGGTGGAATTGCTTTTCTTTGACCATGACACTTGAAGGGATCTGCTGTGTGTGTTCCACAAGCTTAGATCTTGTACTAAGTTTTGTTCTATCTTTTCTGTTTGTGATGGTGTCAGGTATTGCAAAGGGCACTAAGAATGGTGAGGAACATGTCACCTGTGGTTCCTGGATTTAGAGCTGAGCTCAATAAAGCAGGGTAATTTTTGGTGAGGTCCATAAACCATTTAGTCTATTTGGGCCATGGTCTAAAGTAGATCAGCTTATGGTCTGAGCAGAAAAATAAAAAACACGATAAATGTGTATGTGTGTTGTTTTCACATGCAGAGGGACAGATCTATACAGTGCTACTGTTGGCTTTTATGAGTCCAGGCAGCAGCACGTTTGTGCATCTGTTACTGTGCATTATGGTGTGGTCACTTTGCAGTCGTTTGTAGACACAGGTATCAACTAGCCCCAATAATATTATCATTAGTATGATTCCATTTCTGGAAACCTTTGTCTATCCTTGATCAGGGCTTGTTGGAGGTTAAAAGACATCACCTCAGCAAGGGACATTAAGTAGCTGTGCCACCTCCTGAGAAGCTGCTGTTATTTATTGGTGCCGAGTGGTGCATCCTGTCAACACGTGTTGCTTCTTTCTTCCTGTTCTACTGATACTGGCAGCTCTCAAATGTCCTAAACATCAGGGACTTTCTTTGAGCCTACTACCTTGACGGCATTACAAAAGAGAGGGTATTGCAAATGCCCTCCCTGCACTTACAAGCATGTATGTATCAGACTAGCCATTTATGATTTATAAATGGGTGAAAATACTTGATTTGTCACACTTCTTCCAAGGCTGCATTTAATGTGAATGGAATTGCAGATCTAACCAAAGAGAGTGAATGTGATACAGTGTCTTTTGCAAGAGAATTACATGGAATTACCTGGAGGTTGCCTATACAAGTACCTGCATGAAGCACTGCTGTCTGCTTCTTGGCCAGGGCATGCACTTTGGAGGTGTGGTGCTCCACTCTGCAAGGTGCCTGATCCTGTGGATGCGTACGTAAATTTTTAGCATGCCTGCTGGGTTGGACTTCTCAAACAGCTTGGGTTTAAGCATGTGAGGCAGGAGATACTGGCAGCCTAGGTAACTGTTGACAGTGAGGTACTTGATCAGCTTCTGCAGCAGCTGAGCAGTGGTTCATGGGGCACTGCTTGATTGCAGGTGCCTAAAAAGGGACATGGTGTCATGGGTGCCTAAAGTCTGCTGACTTTGGGTTTTTGGCTAAATCGTCTTTGCTTTTTCCAGCTTCTTAAGGCATACTAACACCCACTTTGTAGAATATTCCAAGGTTTTTCTCTTCCTGCCTTAGATCCTTTGTGTGACGCTATTTTAGAAAAATTGGGGATTAAGTGGCATTTCCTTGAATTTGCAAGTTCTAAAATAGTAGGTATTTCCTTGGAAGGAATGATCTTAGGATGTTTGACAGAAATTGGTAAATCTAATGACCTTTGATTAAAGCCTGTAGCTGTACGATAATATAGACAAAGACAACTTCTGAAGACAGGTTCAGAAGCCAGGAATTTAGAAACCATTTTCAACATTTCAGCCTACACAGATTACTAAATAAAGGTTTTCAACAACTGAGGCAATGTTTTTGTTTGTAAAAGTGGGCGCTTAGCACAGTCGGATGATGAATTAAGGACAGCCGGAATATATCAGAATATACTTTCCCACACATCCAGTACGATTGAGCATTAATACATTTTCATCCCTTTGTAATTATTTTCTCTTTGCAGCTATTTCCAGATTGTTACCATCTGTAATTGTGACACTTTTACAAGAAAATTGATTTAGTCAGTTCAGTTTCTGTGATTTTTATTATTGTTGTCATTGTTTCAAATCCAGAACCTTCTAACTTGGCTTGAATTCTTCAAACCTCTCTTACATTGTGCAACCAATAACCAGCTTATTTTTTTGTCAGAAACCTGCCTTTTTTGTTTGTTCGCTCTTACAACTTTAGATAGAGTTAGAGACTCCCTAACAGACAATGGTCAAGTGCTCTGGTGACATTCCAGTAAAGAGATGAGCAGTTTTGCAAATTAAAGAGATTGTGGACTAAGGAGGCAGCCATTTAATAGCTGTTTTTGAAAGTTGTGTACTGGACAATGGGAGAAATAGCTTTATTGTAAACATGTATTGTGTGAATGAGACAGGCTTCAGGGCTGACTAAATTGAACTCTTTCAGGACAAAGGTAGTTTGAGAAACTCTGTCCTTTGAAAATCCAGTCATGTGGTGCCAGTTACCTCCTGTGAGATGCTGAAGTGTGTTGCTCCCATTGAAGTCAAGGGAATTGAACACATTCAGGAGCTCTTGATAGAAATTATCATAGGTTTAACGAGACAATCAGAAAGTACAGGAGAGATTTTCTTGTGTGTGTGTGTTTGGAACAACCCAAACCACACCATTTGAAATGGATCCATTTCCAATCAACTTTTCTGTCCTGTGTTTCACTGAAAACTAGATTAAAAACAATTTTTGAATAATTTTTAAAATAACTTTTGAAAATCCCAATTCACAGAAAACAGCAGGGGTTACATTCTTGTTTAGTGACGGCTAAGAAAAGACTGCTTCTGGTAAAATAAAAATGTCAGTGATTTTGAAAATTGCTTCAAAGTGATGTGAACATTTTAAATAAAATAATGGTGGAAGTATTTCTTCTGAAAGATGAAAAAAGAATTAGTGACAATTTTCCAGTAATGCTGTTTCAGTGACAAAAATGTTGTGGGGACTATTTCAGTGATAAATGTGTACTGCATGTGCGGGGAGGGAAAACCTTCTCTGTGACGCAGAGTTGAATTGTGCGATTGCTTTGCTTGCTGATGCATGTAGCATAATACCTTAAAAGAAATATGCTTGTATATCTGAGTCACATGGATCTAGCTGCCTGTTGTCCAGTTGTTTTCCAAGTCTGTCTAAGCCACTATCCCAAATAAGTAGCTCATGTACAAGCTCTGGATTGTAGTGAACCCCAGGCTTTTGTGAACTTCTAGATTTGGCCTGGACCAAGAAGCTTGTACATTTGCAATTTCTCACAAGAGCTTTCCTGTACAAGCTGGTGCCTGTTGGAGGAGGTAATGGTCGATTGACCCTTATTCCAGCAGTAAGGTATGAGCACCAGAAGATTTTTCAGCTTCTGAAATCAGCAGTCTGATGGGTAAAGCAAAGCAAGACGTTCTCTTACAGAAAAGTATGACACAGCAGGTGTCATCTGCTATGACGACAGATAGGTGATGTATTTTATATATTGCCTATGATGTACTATCCTTCTACTAAGTTGGCTTCCTGGTGGAAGTGTGTGTTATTTTTACTCTGTTGTGCTAGTCAAAGTAGTGATTTTAGTGGCAGGTGAATATTAAATGCGTATGTTCAGATCAGACCTTACATTTGTAGTGGCTGCAGATGTGAAAGTCAAACGTAAGAGCAAATAGTGAAGTGATATACAGAGAAAACCTTGTGATGTTCTCAGCAGCTTCAGTGATGAAGCAATTGCTGTAGGTTAAAATGGTGGCTAAAAAGGTGAGTGTACAGATGTCATGATGAAAAAAAACAAAGAAGAAAGAAGAGGCCTAGGAGGTAATTTATTTGGAAATGTAGGAAAGACGAGGGGGTAGCTCTTCAGCTGCCATGAAGGGGCATATATCTGGCAAAATGGGTATGGTTCCTGTAAAAGTTAGCGGAAGTTGTTGTCTTGTTGACTTCAGTGGGAAGAGAGATCAGCCCCAAGATCAGGCAATTAACATTGGCACTAAAAATGGTTTGAATGATGAGCCTTCCTGTAAGTGATGAATGTAGAATGGCTTGCTAATGATTAATGCATATTTTGTATTAATAAATCATATTAATTGTTCTCTTCCTCTTTCCCTTTGCATTTTATTTCTCCCCGTGTATAAAAAACACTGTATATGGGTCCAAAACCAGAAGGATGACTAAGAAGAGACAATTACACTTGGGGTCCAGACAACATTAGAGGAGATTTAGACCAAAATCTTATATTCCTTGTAAAACTACCAATCTGATTTAGGTAGCTGTTTGAGAATATTGTCATGTTTTACTAAATTCTGGCTGTTTCCAAGTACAGTTTTCTAACGTGTGGCTTTTGTATTTTCATAGTGTTACAGGACATTGCATTATTTACAGCCATTAATTGCTATGGATTTGACTTATATATGCCAAGGGGACATAGCATGGAGGGAAATATGAAAAAGTGAACTTGCAGAAAAACCAAACCAAAAATTAGAAGGCAAGCGCGTTTTCCAGAATTTTTCTGAAACTGTAAAAAGATACAGGCTAACAGAAGAAGCTAGGCCAAAAGTAGAAGGGGTACTTAGGCGCACGTAATGCAACACGTAATGTACATAACATGATTTAAGTCACTGAGTATTTTGGAGTCAGAGCAGAGTAATAAGAGATTTGAAAAAAGTCTGAAGATTTGTCTATTCATCCAAGCCCTGAATCAGGGAAATGCTTTAGCATAGAATCATAGAATCATAGAATCATTTCGGTTGGAAAAGACCTTCAAGATCATCAAGTCCAACCATTAACCATGCCCCCTAAACCATGCCCTGGAGTACCCTGTCCACTCGCTTTTTGAATACCTCCAGGGATGGTGACTCAACCACTTCCCTGGGCAGCCCATTCCAATGTTTGACAACCCTCTCAGTAAAAAAATTTTTCCTAATATCTAACCTAAATCTCCCTTGCCTCAACTTGAGGCCATTTCCTCTTGTCCTATCTCCAGGCACCTGACAGAAGAGACCAGCACCCACCTCACTACAACCCCCTTTCAGGTAGTTGTAGAGAGCGATAAGGTCTTCCCTCAGCCTCCTCTTTTCTAGACGGAACAACCCCAGCATGTCCTTGTCCCCTAACTTTTCAGGTTTGCATGTGAGCAAACCCTTGACATAAGCCTTTATTTTGGATGTTAAGCATCTGCTGAGTACTCTTCTGAAACTCATAAAGGCACAAGGGACACCCCTTGGGAAAAAGGAGGGTAAGGTAATTGCAGCGTTAGCCTGCAGTGACCTCAGATTTGTTTCTCAGTTTGTCCTCAACATCCTCAAGGAAGTTATGCAAAGTGATTACACTCTCTTCCTTGTACATAAGAGTGGGTGAATAGCCTTGCCCTGGTCCCTCAAGTATTTTGAAGATGATTGTTGTACACCAGGCTCTTACTTGCCACTTCTGTCCTTGAAAATTATTGTCCATTATTAACTACAGTGACAACACCCAAAAGACAATTTGCATACCTGGTTTTAATCAGAAAACATTCCAGAGCACTGCAAAATATGCACAGAGTCTTGCAAGCTGTTCCTCATGTGAAATTTCACATGAAGTTAAGATACTCACATTATTAAGAACTGCTTACCTGAATAAGATGATGCGGAATTAAGTGTTCAGTCCACTCCTAACGTTTTCAGCTGCTTGGTTTTAGTTTAGTACAGCTCCCTTTAACGGTCATCCCCAACTGCCCCCAAGTTTCAGACAGGAAGTTTAACAGATTTTGTAAATTGAGATACTAAGAAAAAGCAGAGAGAAGCAGATTAGAATGGTCTGATTTGGAACTTACTTCCACCATATTTTTTTACTCCTTATATTGAGGAAAAGTGTTTTAGTGGAACCTAAAGTCCAGGCCATATTGTAGGTTTTAAGGTGGCAGGGGGGTTTGCCACCTCCATGATGCTGGAGATTCCAGCAACCTTGTTAATTCCCATTCTAAAAAAAATTAAGAAAGCTTTTTAAGGAGGTACTTGATGATAAACCAGATGAAAATAAGCAAACTGTGGCCATTTTCTAGGCAGCTGGATCATTAAGGGAAGACCCAGATTTGGAACTCAAGTGGAAAAATTTCAGAGTGATAAGAATTCCATGGAGAATATGTCTGAATCATTTGCCCTGTGTCCTTTAAGCTCATATTTCTCACAATTCAAGGACTGATGACACCTAATTCTGATTAATCTTTGGCATTTGAGGAGATTACAACTGGAGATGGCAAAAATACATCCTTAGAAGAGTAAAGCCCTGTTTTATTCATAGTGGTGAAGCATTATTGCATGCAGTAATTTAGATTTTTCACTACTGTCTTTTCCCTGATACTGTCTCTTGATAACATATTAACTACTGAAACTACCTTACTGAAGGTAGTACTCAGGATGGTCTTGTGCATGTAGCAAAGTGCCTGGTGATGTCTTGAGGCTGATGGAGAGTAGTGGGCTATTTTTTTTTATCAGCAATAATTATTTTCTCAGCAAATTTATGAGTTTATTGTCACTGTGTTGAATATCACTTCTCTATCATCCAGAAGAAGGAGCAATATAGAATCATGAATAGAATTTTTGTTAATCTTACACTTTTTCCTTGTTAGCTCTGAAGTAAACCTTCAAGTTCTTTGAGTTGTTATAAAATATATCTAATTAATTTGTGTGTTTAATTTTTTATGGTTTTGCTATTATCAAAATAGACATTATTTTAAATGTGTTCTAGGAAAGAGATCAGCACCCTGAATTATTTGTTGCAAATAAATTATACAATAAACAACCTACTTTCTATTGTTTGCAAACCAAGCCTGTTATCTCTGACTGTGTTGGTTTTAAGCATTAGGTGCATCTATTTTGGTCTATGGATTATTCATGACAGGTTCATTTCAGCTAGACAATGCTTGTGAGATATAATGGATTATCCAGTTCATACGTTTGGGGTTTTTTTTCTCTGTTTCCTCATTGGGTGACTGAAGCTTTTTTTGAAGAAAGGAGTTATGGTTAAAATTTGTGAAATCATCATGAGCCAAAAGTATTTTGCAAATGACCTGGCAATTATCTGCATACAATGAATAATGCAACTCAGTGAATAATATCAGAGCTAACTCATTTAATGATATAATTCTGAAGTAGTTCACTGTTTGACCAGCTCTACTTATTTTATCCATCTAGTATGGGACGCAGGCTGATTCTCTTTTCTTCCTCACTGTGGCTATATGTTGGTCTGACTCCACTGACGTTGACAGAATTCTAATTCCCTTGCAGAGATGTAAATGATGAGAGAGGCACACTCTCTGCATGCAACTGTCAAACAAATGTGATCAGACTCCGTACTGGGTATTGTGTTTATGCTACTCTAGTGCAGTAATGACAGTTGAGACTGGCTCAAATCTTGCCCTAATATCACAATGGTATCCCAGAGCTCCATTATGTAGAATGGTTTACATGCAATGTTAATTTAAAAGAACATGAACAAACATCCCAAATGTTTTTGGTCCATTAGGTACTACTTCTTATTGACCAGAGTGGTGACGTGGTACACGGATGACCCATTAGATTCTATTTGACCCACCAGTTAACACTTGAGATTTGGAAGACTTTGAAGTTGTCTACTTTCTTGGCAATTACCCCACAAGACTGAGATTTGAGAAAGCTTCTTGACAAGAAAAACGTAAGCAATGGTTATATGAGAAATGCCTGTCATGAAAAATCTTAAAGATTTTGGCTCGGTGGTCAGAAAACAAACCCATTTCCTGTGAGTTTAGCAACTCTGTCATGAATTATCTCAGTTTGTTTAACACAGTTTTCAAAGGTGTGTTTTTTGTTAATACTGTGTATGGTAAGTGCTACAATTTTCCTGACAGCTTGGATAAGAAGTGATGAACACAGCGAATAAGCTCCATCAAATAGGGCCAGGAATTATAACTGTTCTAGTAATGTCAACTCATCTTAATACTGCATTTCTTGGCACTATACCTTTATCACATTTTATAGCTTTTTTTCCCCTCTCACCCTTCACTCTCCAACTCCCCCCCCCCCCCCCAAAAAAAAAAGAAGTCATGTTGTCTTCTGATGCTTACACTTCTGTCGCATTTCTGTATTCCTTTTGGTAGAACCCAAAGGAATAGCAGGACTCTTGAGGTATGGGATAGATGATCAAGTTACAGTGTTTCTCAAGTTTGTTCCTTGACAAAGCTTCATCTTTTGGAGATTTGCAATAGATCTGTTTTTCCTCTTCTTTTTTTTTTTAATAATTTCTTGGCAAGTTACTTGTTTTCCAGTGAAAGCTGTTGCCTTTACTGTAAATGACCATTCAGAACTTTGAGCACAGCAAGAATAATGTGTCTGTTTGGCTAGAAGACGTGAGCTTAGGGATAATCTTCTACCTCTTCTTGTACAAAGAGATCTGTTAACAAGCCAGCGCATTACTCAGATGCTGGCAGCAGAGCGCCTGCATTTTAGAATGAGATCTAACTTAAAAAATATCCATCAACTTGATAATATGTCAGGTATAACTGTCCCTTATTACAAATAAAAGTCCGATTTGCTAGGTCCTGAAGACTTAGTTCTTTTAAAATAGATTGTTCTGAAGTTTCAATAGCCGTATTTTTTTTTTTCTTAAACACAAATTAATATCTCTTGCAGGTGCCCAGTGTTACTGGTAAAAATACTATTGGTAGGAAGGAGAAAACTCAGGGTTTTTTCTATCTTTCATGAACTAAAATACAATTGTTTTATCTCCCAAATGGACTAAGTCTGGACGCCTGGATATTAGCAGAATCAAGCATGGTCTCAGCCTAGCTTCACTGCTTATTTTCTTATGTGTGTGTGGCAGGGGCAGGGGATGTGATAGAAAACTGAAGAAACTTTCCACAATTTATATGATCCCCCCAGCTCTGAGCTAATTTCACTTTCTAGTTTTCATGTGTTAATGCTGAGCTGCTTTGAGGTCCCTGTCAGTGCAGGGAGCTATTTAAATAAATGCATCTGTTTGTGTAGGCAAATCACAGAGCAGTAGTAGCTTATAAAGTTTGGTATATATTTCAGAAGTAGGCTCTTCATTTGATTCATATCCACAGTTGCACATGAACATAACTTCTCTGTGTGGCTGTCCCTGCTGACTGGGAGAAGGACTGTAGAGAAGTCTGCAGGAATTACAGTGGTTGTGTTTTGGAATTTGGAGAAAATTTGTACTAATTTAAGTAAACTGTCTTCATTTTTGCTGCTTTTAATAATGGGTATTGTATTCCACATACATTGCCTAGCTGAGTTGCAGGTGCATTCTACGTCTAGAAGGCAAGGAGCATTTTCCTTTTGTCAGGAGCCACATTAGGGGCAGAAGAGTCATGGAGGGAGATGGTCTTTAGCCATCATTCATCTGCTCCCATTCCAAGTATGACCATGCATAGGGGCGTAGCTGTGCAGGTGATTCACTTTTCTGAAAACGACTCAGGTGAATTCTCATTTTCAGATAAGAGGTACTGAATGAGAAGGTGCTCTCATTAAGGTACTGAGATGGTGATCCAGGCAAGGCTGAAAGAAGCAGTCCTGGAAATCAAGAAGTCACTTTACTGTTAATGGCGTGTTGTGCAGCTTTTCCTTCAGTTTACCCCATCACCTTGTGTTAGGAAGATAAAGCCAGAAGTGCCTCTGTAGCTGAAAGTAAAGTTCCTCTTCCCCTACCTCTGTGCTGTAGGTAGCATGACCATGTAGCAGAGATTCTGCCACCCAGAAAGATATTCAACATTTTGTGTTAGCTGCCGGAGAGAGTCCAGACCTCCACTGGCAATTCAAATCGATCTTCTGGTTGGAGAACCTTCTAACACAGCTGAAACAGTCATCTTTTGTCTGAGCTGAAGTCCTATTCTCTTTGAATAGGACTGTTCTCTGACTGCTACAAAGTCATTGCTGTTTTGGCATTTTTCCTGATGTTTTTATGATACTCCTTTTAATGTACTGCACATTTTTCATTTTGGGATAGTGCTCAAAAATTTGCCCATAAATGCCACTTCAGCTGGGTGAATGCTGCTTTTTATCACTGCATTGCTAAAGGCTTTTCTGTTGTTTTCCCAGACCACTGCTTTCGTTCGTTGATGTTGAAACCAATTTCAGCACAGGTACAATGGGTTAATGTTTTCCTGCTTGTTTGTGTAGTGATTGCAGCTCTGAGACTAACCCATAGCAGGCAACGGAATACAGGTATTTTACAAGAGATAAAATAGATAGACCTGCACATATTTTTGAGAGGAAAATTTTAGGGACAGAGGGAGGCAAGATGGGAAGGATGAAAAACTGTGGATGTTGTCTAATGAAATACAATGGAACAGGAGAAACAGGAATTTTCCTGTTTCGTGCCCTACACCGTTTTTCAATGTGCAGCTTCTTGTTATATGGGAAAGGCCTCTGTTTCAAGGCGCTTCGATAAGGAGTGCACAACCCTCAATGGACTTGGCGGGGATATGCAGCGCAGGGACCTTGAGGAGGGGGTGATAGGAAAGGAGGCAATGCATACCCACGGTGTCTGGTGAACAGAGTAACACTGAACCATCACATAGCCTGTTGCTATTTCTGCTTTTCCAAATGGAAATCAAATGACAACAGCCTCCTCGTTGGTCCCTCTAATTTCATCTCCTTTCCGGATTAGCTGTACTGAACAGTGGGAGAAAGGAGACAACATTGTCTTCTCTGACCTGCCTCAGTTAGAGGCTTATGTGGGTAGCACAGGAGAATCAATCCCCTTGCTTCACTGTGGGAGCCTGTCAGCAAGATTAGTCCAGTGAGATTAAGAATAGCAAGACTGGTCCCTGACAGCTTTAGTCCATGTTGAGGTTGTCTTCAGCCCCAGGGGCTGCTGAGATTTTCTTTACGAGCTTCTACATAAAAAGCCTCATCGCAAAAATCCCTCTTTGTTTTTAAAACTAGCTTGAGAAGATATTTTAATTAAAAACTACCAGTGGCAGTACATAGCAGGGCACTGGAAATCCTTTCTCTGTGGCAGTTTCTCAGCACAAATGCTTCTGTGTGGTTGTGGTCACATGTTTGATTGACTTGGTTCCCAAGCTGATGTTCACAGTGCTGTATTCATCTTGTTCAGATGACTGTGACATGCTGCCTGAATGCACTGATGCTGACAGTGAATGTGAGGAGAACCAGACAGTTGACAGCATCTCCATTTTTCAGAGCTGATGTAGGATGATCTGTCACATGATGCTAGGCCGCAGCCTGTCATTTATACAGCTACAGCTGTAATGTGGGTAAAATGAGCAGAAAAGAGAGAGAAGTGACAGGAGGGGGAAAAAAGGGGGGGGGGGGCATGACTATTTATGCCCACCTCCTCCCACAAAATTGCACAAGCGTTTTTGATTTCAATGAACGCTATATGGATCCCATATCTCAGATCTCCCTGTGATTTCTGCGGGTTGGAACAGCACGGGCAGCCCATCCATGCCTGCCATTCAGGGCAACGTGTCTGCCTAGGGCAGGTGTCAGAGATCCTTTGGGCCGATCCTGTGCCACATCCATTATGGCTGTTAGGGAAGCCTTTCTCATTGTTGCTTGGAGTGCACAAGCAACAGCAGCCAGAAACGCGGAAGATTAAAAAAATCACTTTATCTTGAGCTAAATAGCCATACTCTTAAGCTGGGAGATGAACAGCCTTGTATATTTTGTAGCAGGCACAGAAGAAGGAGACCCCTAAGGATGTATTCAATGCTGCCATTCAGCACCTAAGATGGATTAAGGGACCTTTTCTGGCAGGAGATCAATAGGTGATTCAAGCCACCCTTCCAGGTCAGGCAGCCTGTGGTCTCTGTACAGTTGCTGGGAAGACGAGTGTGCGGAACATGTAACTCTGTAAGCAGTTCTTTACCTGGATTTTTCCCCATGCATTGACTAATGCTGTTCCTTGTTTGGCTGGTCTTCCCTGTAATTTGGGAATAATAGTTCTTGTAGCACTGGACTGTTCAGATCTGTGTAAAGGAAATGCAGCTACATCATAAGGGCAGCATTCAAAAACACGTCTTCTACTTGCTGTCTGCTTGTTTCCCCACCTGGTCCCATATGACCCCAAAACAGAAGGTTGGATGCAGTGGTAGAGGGGTGAGGCATGAGCTGCGCTGTCCCAGGCTTTGCGCTAGTAGTTGTGAGCCTGAGTGATGTCTTGTGAGTCCCAGCTGCCTCTCTGCTTCACTTTTTCTCTAGGATGTGCATAATAAATTGCTGGTGGCCTAAAAGTGCAGGGGACGTGATGTGCACTGGCTACCACGCTGGGGGCTTAGGAGAGAAAAAGAACAAGGCTCCTGTCCATTCCTCTCATTCTCTGTTCACCCTCTCACAAGTGAATGGAAAGTCAGTGCCATTCAGCTTAGTCCTGTCTGGGTATGAGGGTCAGCCAGCTTGCACCGGCGGGGTGTGTGTAAGGAAGGTTGTTCTTGTGCATCCTTGAAGTCTTGCTTGACTGTAAATCATATTCTTGTGCCTAACTTGGGTTAAAAAGAAAGCCCCATGATGTATGTGGTACTTCTGTGACAAATGCTACATTTTTCTTAGTATCATATACTTATGTTGAGATGACTGGGGCACCACACTTGACAATGATGAATTATTTACAGCAGACCGACAGCCATTTATCCTGTGGTACCATCTGCCATAAAGATCACATTTTGTCTTAGCAGTTTCCTCCCTTTGTTATTCTTTGAAACAATATTTGAAGATGTGGAAGCAGTGAGGAATGGATAACCACCTCTGGGCCATGGTTTCAGTGGTATGTTCAGATGTTCCTGGACAACAGTGTTAAAGGTTAAACGCTCTTGGCATTTGATGGGAAAAACTCTAACAAAGGTGAAGTGAATGATGCAAGCCTAGCATGAGCTTTAACTGTTTAGGATGTTTCCCATGTGCATCATTTGCTGGTCTCCTTGGTATAAGGGTCATGTTGTGGGCAAGGAGGAGGTGTGACTGGAGCAGAACTGGCAGATGGTCCCTTGAAGGTCGTTTCTTGTTGCTATCTCCTGTAGTGATGCCATATGCTGTGCAGGGGGATGTTTCCTTCCTCTTCATGGAGTGTAAACTCATCAAAACAGTAAGTGCAGCATGCCATCAACTCTCAGCTCTTCAAGTTTCTGTTTAGGTCTGTAGCTTTAAGACATTTTTTAGTATGTTGTCAAAAAGTATATAGAATAAGTATGTTTGAAAAGAAATTAAAAAAAAGTCTGTCCATGATGAAGGTGGAGGTGTTCTCTTTAGTGATTTAACTTTTTTCTCCTGAAATTTTCTTTCTGCCTATAAGATTTTTTATTTTTCTTTTTATTTTTTTCCCTAAGATCTTTCCTTGTAACCTGTGAACATCCAGTGCATGGACAGGGCTGCATAAGAGATTTGGGGGAATTGAATGCCACCACTACTTCTGGATTCATAGCTGCTCCTCTTAGCTGTTGTTAATGGCAAGTATTTCCAACAGAAAATACCTGAAGCAAGTGCCTACAGCAACTGGGAGGCAAGCAGTGTATCAAACAGAAGAATTTGACTGTGTCTTGAATGTAGTTAGTGTTTCTGAGCTGCTTGTGCAAATTTTACTCTCACAGTGGAGTCTTTCTAAAACTGAGTCCCATAGTGAAAGCACATGAAAACCATTGTTGCTCTATATAATATGTGATCTTTAGAAAGATCCCCCCCCGTCCTTTTTTTTTTGTTAATTGTGATTAATAACATCAGGAGATTTTTATCCTGAAAGACTAAATGGAGGCATAAATGAGTTTATAGAGGTACAAATCCTGGCGTACTTTTTCAAGCAAATTCATTATCAAACTAAAAGGGAACAATGTCTGAGCAAAGCAGTAGAGCAGGATGTGTTTGCCCGTTCAGATGACTTGAGCCCTTTTAGAAAGGGCTTGACTGTCTTAGCATTATACCACCTTATGCCACTGGCACTGGTGTTTAATATCACTCACTCGTCAGTGCTGGCTCTGACCTGGTTGGCCCAGACAATAACTATAACTTTACAACTCTTTAGAGGGAGGAAAAGTTTTTGTGAAGTGCTTCAAGCCACTCTTCCAGGGCTAAGATAAGATCCAAGAGTAGCCAGGCCACCAAGGCTTAACGTGGTATAACTTTTCTTTGGTTTACTCTTCTCTTTTGCTCTTTAGGTTTCATTGACATTTCTCCGTCAGCCTGTTTACGATTTGCTATTAAAGCTATTCTTTGAACACAGTATTTCATGGGCTGTATAGCCAATAGGTGGGTTTAAGATTGCAAGGGCTGCGCATGAAATTAACAAATCAGCTATTAAAACAGTGATATTTGGTACTACTATTTAAGGTTGTAATATTTACCTGTGGGTCATAATTGAATATTGACAGCGTGTACAGTTATACAACTTCTCTTAACATTAGATATTTACAATTAGCTTATTCTTTGTGTAAATGATGATTGAGTGATCGATATCATCTCATTTTGCCTAATTACTAACAGATACCTTGTTAAATATCTACAGTTTTGGTTTGGATGGGGGGGTGGTGTATTTAACAAATTACATAGCTACTGTTGCTGAATTGACCCTTTCCCTATCAGCCTTTCCTTCTTTGTATTCTGAAAAACATATCCAATGTTCATGCAGCTTCCTTGGTCACTTCTGCCTCTGTAGCAGGGCAATACTTTCATACCTTGATAAGATCAGAGACGTGGAAACTGTAAAGATTAAAGGAAAACAATGGTCAAGCTAAATTTTGCTTTTTTTCTTTGACTTTGAAAGATAATTGTCAAGCAGATTCAGGTAAATGCAATGGGCAAAAACATAGAAGGTGTGGAAATTTAGAAATCATAATCTGACTTATGTTTATTTAATTTTCTTACAATGGCAATTTGAAGCACTGATGTGCTGGCATTCCTGACCACCGAAAGTACTATTTTATCTACTACATGAGCGAAGAATAGGAGAGTAGTATAGTTAACATGCCTCAGCATTGCCTGGTCATTGGCTTTCTTGGTCTCCAACACTGCTTCCATAGACAGAGACTTCTTGATTTTGGAAAGGGACCAGTTCTGACAGAGGAAAAAAAAGGTGATCAGGACACTTTTGCAGGAAGCAAGATGAGATTGGTAAGTTAATGCTGTCATCGTAATGGTTAGATTTTAGGAAGCAAAGTAACTAGCTTATACTTGCAGTAGAATCAGCACTGTAGTGCTGAATCGTGTAGCGTGTCCTGTGAGATGTTTCATTTAGTATTGGCAAAAAGCCAAAAGTCACACCTTAAAATGCCCTTTTTCAGTTCTTCTAACCCAGGTGAGCCTTGTTCTTGTTTGTTGTGAATGTGGACAGTGAATGGTTTGCATATTTATCTGCTTGTTAGGCGTGAGTTCAATTCAGTTTAATTACTATTTTGTATGGGTTGATGTAGAGCTCTATTACTGTGTTGCACTAATTTTTCAAGTGATATACTTGAAAAATATATATCTATATACTGGATATAGAAGTCAGAGGAAGAATCAACAAGATTGTGTCTAAATAACAGCATAATTAACCTCCTATTATGTAGCAACTTTGTCTCATCCCACAGGATGCACAAAGAATTTAAAGAGCTGGTGTAAGAGCGATGTGAAGAGGGTTCATACATGCGTGATGACTGCTTCCAGGATAGAGTGTGGCAACTGTGTAATATCATATGTCACTAGTGCACAATACTAAAAACCAATTTATTCAACAGAATCAGCAGCAAGATGTTTTTGGTTTTTTTTTTTTTCCCTCAGGTGGCAGAGTAGAGCTACCCGGGTTGGTATTTGGCTAGTATACTGGAGTTGATGTGTAAATTCTGGAGCAAAAATTACTGTTGGATATTCTGATTCTACTGGTCATCTAAAAAGTGAGGTCTTCGTCAGTACAGCCTCTACTTCTGACATGGCTTACTTTGTAGTGTTTTTGCTGAGGGGAAAAGTGATGTCCTTCCTATGAAGGAAATACGACATGGCCTGGCCTTCCTCTCTTTAGGGAATAGGGTTGTAGCCAATAGTTCAAGAGACGTCGCTGAGTTTTCCTTACGTTTCAGAAGTTTTGTTGTTTGTTGGAAGCAACTCCTGTGTTTAATTTGGCTGGAAATATTGTAAGTAGTAGAACTGGCACGGGATAGGCTGGTGGTGGAAAAGAAAGTTAGAAAGATCTGGAATACCCAGGTACAAAGCCCTGTGCAGAAGACAGGTGCTGAAAGCTGGGGAAATCCAATTCATCTTCAATGGAAACACTACATCCCTGGCTGAGCATGTCGGTGGAGCATCTCAATGTGAAAAGGGCACCTGTAGCACCTGCTCCCTATGCCCATCTTCCAGAGCAGCCAGTTTCTTCATGAAGCGAAGCTCTTTGTGTTAATGGGAGTGTATGACCATGTAATGTGACTTTTGGAAGCGTTACAGCAAGTTCTGAATGATACATGAAATGAAAAATCCCTGCCTGGTGCAGAGAAAACATGTACAGCGCTGGGTGATACACTGCCAACAATTCTAACAAGGGGCTCCTTC
Organism: Harpia harpyja; assembly: GCF_026419915.1. Taxonomy (NCBI): domain Eukaryota; kingdom Metazoa; phylum Chordata; class Aves; order Accipitriformes; family Accipitridae; genus Harpia; species Harpia harpyja. Next base: position 6,832,324 of record NC_068940.1, read on the forward strand.
ACAGATTTTCCACCTCAATCAGCAATGCAGTTGACGTCCCCTGAGCAAAATCTCTCCTCTACTTTTTTTTTTTTTCTCTGTATGAGCAAAGAAAAATTCTTCAGCTTTATAGCTTACCCACCGCCTAAAATACTCATTCAATAATCTTTCTCTGCTTCCAGTTGTGACAGTCTCTATAGGCAAGCATCCTTTCCCCATAATTCATGCAGGCTCTTTCAGGTACTTTTTACTGTAAATTTAGTCTCCATACACTGGGAGGGTGGGGCAGGCAAATCTTGATCAGCAATCTAGTCAGTGATGTATAACATTTGCTTGTCAAGTCCAATGCAAAACTTAGTGAGGAAATAAACAATAAGGCCGGGTAAAGAGTGATCACCTAGTTTAATATTTCTGTTTCAACAAAACACTGTTTTTTAATACAGTCGAGGCCTGTATTGGGATGGAGAATGGAGTAAATCACATTTTGGAAGGCAGTGGCTTGTGGAATAACTTAAGTGGCATCACAGATAACTTCTTTAACTTGATTTTTTTGCTGTTGTGCTATGGCAAAAAAGAGCTGATGTGATCTATGAAAAAGAGAAACACTTAGTACTGTTTGTAAGCTTCCTCCTAGGACAAATGCGTCCTGTTCTGCCCAAGCTCGCCTATAAAATGAGTTAAAGACTGGAAAACAAGCATCGGGATGAGGGGCTTAAAGAAGTCAGAGCATTCAGCTAACTGAAGAGCAGGCTGAGAGGCCACTCTGAAGAAGATACCTGATAGCAGAGGCTTTTCCACCTGGCTGACAGAAGCTGAAGTTCAGCTAATTCAGTCTTGAAATAAGAAGTTACTTTCTGGCTGCGAGGTCTGTTGAACATGAGAGTGTCTCTCTGGGGAAGAGACAGAGTTGTGATCGCTTCAAGCCTTTTGATAAGCCTGGGCTGGACGGCTGTGTCCCTGTGCAGCTAGCCTTGCTTGTCCCTTTCCTTTAGGGGAAAGAATTGCGCTCAAAAGCTTATAGCTAGCAACTCCTTATTAAGACAATTAACAGACCCGAATGTCATGGCTCAGGTTTTCAGTGAGCTGTCTGAAGATGATCAGGGCAGATTTCTTTTCATCTCTTCCCTTGCACAATGAACAAAGATTTCTGTATGCTGCTTCTTTTCATTGTTATTAATTGCTTTCCCCTGCAGCATTAGAGATTGGCCACAGCAGGAGATCTCTTTGTAGGTGGTATAGAGAGTGATTACGGATTGCCTTAGTTGGTTTGGGAGGGAATTTTCCCTGGGTCAGGTTGGCAGGCTCTGTGGATCTTTCACCTCATATAGCATGAGGTGTGGTTCGTCTGCTAGGATCATTTGTGTACATCTCACATGATTAATTCCTTGCCATCGCAGGGCTTCCTCAGGTTTTGCCAACCCTGTGTCTGTGGCAGATAGTTTTCTAAGCACAGAAGTGCTTTCTCCTCACTGAAGTCTTTGGGCATCAACTAGGATGCTTTGGTTAAAGTTAATGGTCTGTGAATATACAGTAGGTGCATCTGGTATCCTTTTTGGCGTTAATTTTTAGGGAATGATATCTATATGCTATCTGATTGGTTAAGGCTGGGGTGGTTATTTAGGAAAGCATGCTCTTATGTTCTGAAAAATGGCCTGACTCCTTCAGATGGCTTGTCCTGGCAGCCTGAGAAAAGCTTGATCTCTATTGAGCAGAAGTGCAGCTTGCTTTAGTTTAATTGCAGAGACCAGTCAACACCGTTCAGATTGTGCATTTCCATGTGTAAAAACATGCAATTCTATAGATTTATCTTGACTAGGTATCTGTACTGTCCTAAAGGATATCCCATTCGATTAGCTTTCTGGCTCTGTACAGAAACAACCAGTGTGAAACAAAAGATAACTCAGTGTTCTTCTTATAGTTAAAGTAGGTAGATAGCTAATGAATTCCTGTCTTACTGTGTGCTGGTACTGCAGGAGTATCATTTCTACAGTGACTTTTCAATGTCAGTGAAGTCAATGAGGTATTCCTGAGTTCAAATCCTTTTTCAAAAAAGCATACAATTTAGCCCTTAAGTCTGTCTACTTCAGCAAAATAACAAAGCCTGCCTTCAAAATACAGGCTTTGCAGCCTCAGGGGCCCTGTGATATACGTGACAGAGCCTGACCTGCTCTATATGCAGGCAAGTATTTGTGAGTGTTTGTGTGCATAATATTATGGTATAGTATGCATTTTATGAAAACTTCCGTTTCACTGGAGCTAGAATTTCACCATACAGGTATATGCAGGAGTGCAAAGACAACGTGTGCATGAAATGCTAAGTTGAAGTTCTGCTATTTATAGAATGTGTAGCAGCACAATAGAAAGAGACGTCGTATAAGCAGGAGTGTTTGATAGTTGTCTTTCACTTCCCGATCAAAGAGAGAGAGATTTGTATTTTTCATGAAATGGCCTTTGCAGGAATGCCATAAGCAATCAAGATTCACCCTGTGCATATCAGGAGAAACCATGCCACTTGCACGTGTCTGGCTTCATCCTGTAAAGTAGAAAACAGCAGCAATTGTGTGACTTCATTCAAATGCTATCTGCTGTTCTACATCTTTTTTCTTTGCACACTAAACTAAAAACTTTAAAATAAAAATAATTGAAAAACAGAATACTGTATTTCTAAGCTGAGTTGTCCTTAAAAATTTGAATGAGTCATTTAGATAACATTCACAATACCGGCAGCTCCAGGGCACTTTAGAGAATACATTTCAGCACAGAGACATTTGAAACAAAAATCGTAATGTTCTAAATGGAATTAGATGAGCAAACCCGTGTCATACAGAGATGAAATATAAATAAGTGCTTTAGGCCCACTCCATGAAAAATGTATACACTTTTTAAAAAGCCTTTTTTCTTCTGCAATGGTGTCATTTCTGTAGAAACCAGTGGTTGGTTGTGGGTTGTTTTTGTTGGGTTTGTTTGTTTGTTTGTTTTTGGTTGTTTTTTTTTTTTTCCTCCTAGTGCATTCTCCTAGAATGTGCTTTTGCCACTCAATAAACCCTTCTTTTGACTAAATGTCTGTCTCTGTATTAAGCCCCCAAGGAACCGTACAAGCCAAAGGCAGATGGAAACAATAGGCATTCCGTGTTCAAACGTACAACCTACAGAAAGTTCATTTGTCAAGTCTGAAGAACATTTCCAAGGAGGCTGCTTCATAAACAACATCCACATGGGGCAGATCTGACTTGTGCTACTGCTTTTCATGCACATATTCCATAAGAATTTAATAGGCTCTTTACTCTTCAATTAATAGTTAAAGCAACATTTACAGAAACTTGTTCCAAATCCCAGTCTCAGTTCTCTCCTTCCCCTCTCGCCCTACTTATTAAATATTTTCATTTTTACATGCCCTAACTACTTTCCTTCTTTTTACAGAAGCCTTATCCTAGCCCCTCTGTTAAGACCAAAGCACTCTCAGACTTTTTTGAACTCTACTTTTGTACCTATTGGAGTTGTGTTCCTTCATTGGTAAGTATGCAAACTCCACTACGGTACCAGTCTTTGAGATATCAATCATTAATGCCAGTACGGTAGTGTTGAAAGTTAATCTAACCTTCTGACTCATGCCTGGAAGACAAAAGTTACTCTGGTTGGTACTGTCTAGCAGACAGCATACTTGCTTTTTAAAGCTCTAATTACTTATGGTAAGTGTTTGCCTTCATTCCTTGGCTTTGTATTAATGAAAAATTTTTAATGTGGTTAAGTTGTAGATTCTGTAAAGTTGTGAAATCACTTTGGCTCCCATGGACTTCAACACCTTCCCTGATCAGACCCCAGATTAGTGACAAGGAAAACAGGGAAGACTTTGTTGATACCTGGATGCTGCATGCATGATTCTGAGCTTGTTCTGATGTAATCCAGAGCTGAGACCAGCAGAGCTGAAGAGCTATCAGCCAGCTACTCATAGGTCATACGTATGTGTGTAGGACACATGTTCTTATACCAGGCCACATCTGTGCACATTCTACCCAAACACCTTCTGAATTGAATATATGGACTGTCAAAATAGGCAGCTGATTCAGAGTGCTCTCATCATATAAATGGAACTAGCTAGCTTCTGGATTAGGCCAATTTGAATTTACCTAGGACACCCAAATTCTGTATCTGGTACTTAAAATCCCAGGTAGTAGTTTCTGGTGCCCAAGGAAGATGATTAAATGGTGTCATTAGAAAATTAGTCACCCACAAATGCAAGATTCAGTTTTGATCTGTAGTTAATCAATGACCATGTATCGCTCTTCAAAATTATAAAACGTTGGAAGGTGGCTTGAAACCAGAGGTATATTACATACATTTCTATGTATAATCTCCTAGCACTAAAAAATGTATAGCCAATTCTTAGCCTCTGACTGGATTTCAAAAGCAGCAGTTGTGAATAATAGATACAGAAGAGTGAAAACTACTCAGTGGCAGTTTATCATGTGCCACAGGACATCATAATTCCTCCCAAGCAACATCAAATTCATCTGAACGAGCTGCTCCCCGGCTGGCAGGGTCCAGGCAGAACTTGGATCTCCCCCTCGCCTGAGCTGCATGGAGGTGCAGGGGTGTGAATGAGCGTGAGGCATATTGACAGCTTTGGGTAAGGTTTCTCCAGCATAAGTACAGCCCTCAGACTCTAAGGTCACCGGTGAATTTTTGTCTGCTATGACTATGGAAGCTGCTAGCTTTGACCAGTACAAGAAGAGAAATTGCAACCTGATCCTCTTCTTGAAATGTTGGACAGGAGCACAGACCGCATGTGGTCTTAAAATGGATCCGGGTCTCCTCATGGCAGCTGCTAAGTGTGTTTAAGCCTAACACAGGAGCTTTTCACCTCCCAGAATTGGGGCCAAAAAGCTCCATCTAGGAGATGCTGACACAGTCCATGTGTTTCATTGCCCTCTGGTGGCATGTCCACCAGAGTATAAGGCTATTGCTGTTACCAGTTGCAGTATATGCTGCTTGTGTAAGAGAAGAAGGTACTACAGAAAGCAGAGAAAAAACGGGTTAATATTGGTCAGGGCCTTATTTTATAAGAACTGTTGTCTGCTGTTGCTCTAGTTTATTATGAAAATTGTAAAACAAAAACAATGGGCCGAGGTCTGCTATCAGTTATCCCCATGTGAATCCAGAGACTTCTGCTGGAGCCAGACTCATCACTCTGGATTTATACCTGTGCAGAAAAAGTTGGAGTGTGGCTTGGAGGGACGGGCCAACCTTTAAACTGCTTGACTATTAATCTATGGTAAAGTTATGAGTTTGCCCTTGCAGCATATGGGCAGCCTCTTAGAGCTCAAAGAATAAAAAAAAATTTCAGTGAAAATCCAAGTGCTTTCAGTACTGTATAGTCACTGAAGGCAAAACTCAAGTGGACTGAAGCTAGAACCCTCTTCTGTAATAGTCACCATCTGCTCTCTGAGGTTGGGCACCTCACCTCCCGGGTGCTGTAGCCTTAAATCACTTACAGCCTTTGACATGGTACATTGGATTTTAGCAGTTGAGGTCAGCTGCTGCTTTCAATTGTGCTGGTACTAGTAGAGTAAACCTGTATTTACACTTGTGGGTCTGCTGTCTGAGATGTGGAAGAATACGAATGTTTTAGCATAAGCGACTTACTATAGACCATTATTTTTCATTCCTGCTAGAAATGGTTCCCAGGAGAAAGATACTGTGAAAGGGAGTGACAACCTTGGAATCAGATGCTTTCATTTTTGTTTATGTTAGTTTGTTGTCTTCAGTGGCTGTCTACATATATGTTAATGATCATTTGCATGTCTGTGGTATTTTTATAGGTGGGGAAGAAGTCTCAAACCTATTTAACAGTGTGCTTCCAGAAATAGGTCTTTACAAGTCATGGCAAAAGCATGGTAGGAAGTGAGCCAGAGAAGCAACGCTTTTTCCATTTACGCTGGAAGAGTTTTGGCTCCACAAGGTTATCTGTTATCACAAAGAAGTCCAGATCAGGAGAGCCAATGGAGAATTTTCTTTGTGGATTGTTTGTATCCCAGCTACTTTTGCTTGCATTTGTCATGGAATATATTAAAATAGTCATATTCCACAGTCCACACAGCATGTCAGCTTTGAGACAAGTACTCTGAAATGTGCTCACAGATGATAAATTGCACACTATGTCAACTACATCTTTGTCATGAGATTCTATTTTCTATTTATAGTTGAAATGAAACACTTGAGAAAAATTCTAAACCAAAGCAATTTCACAGAAATCTCGTAAATTTTTCCTTATTTGTGTATCAGTGAAAAGACCCTCCTGTGCTATCTTTTTGCTCTGTGGGGCTCCAGCAATCAACTTCCGAGATCAAAGTAGGATGCTCTCAAGATTGTGAAACTTATAATGTGTCCATGTAATTTAGCTGGTGTGCCTTTGGAGTATGTTCCCTTTCAAACGTTAAGGGGAAAGAGCACTTAACCATAACACAGTGCAAGTACATGCAAAATTTGATACAGTTTGGGGGAATCAAAACCCATTATCTCCATAACAGAAGAGATTATTTAGTTACTACTTTGGCTTGTTGTACTAGTTTTGTTTGAAGCTGTCAGTGATGTCTGTGATGTACTTTGCAGTACTTTGCCTATTTTTTTTTTTCTCTCCTTCTAGAGACGGCTTCCTTTTCACTTATGCATCTTAAACACGTAATCTGCTGCAACAGAGTTGTGGGTAGCAAAAACTGGAAAAAGGTACATATTTGGAGATAGCACTAGGTATGATTTGAAGCTAGAAATGCAGCTGTGGATTTTTTTTTTTTTTTCTTTTTCCTCTGATTACAGCAGCCTACTTTAGGAAAAGCATGTCTGGATAGCAGTCATGATGCACTCTGATGGGAGATCTCCCAGCTCACACTCGCCTAGATACGACAGGATGTTCTGCAATGTGCTGAATGAATATTTAAGATTAGGCCTTGGGATGGCTTCCTTCTGCTTTGGGCACCCAAGTCTTAATGGGATGCACAAGGAAATTTTCTTGCCTCAGAAAGAATCATGCAAGCAAGGATCTAAGATTAGTGAAGTACATGCAGGAGAGAGGCCCTGCTGTCTGGTCAGCATCCTCTGTATGGGGTTCAGGCAAGAGCTTGCCTGAGAAAGGACTTGTAGCTGTCCACACGGTGAGCAAGGCATTTGTCCAGGAGGGTTCAGATCTCTGGAACCCACGGCCTGGGGGAGCCTGGAGCAAAAGCAAGCTACAGCTTTCTTGCAGTTGTAGAAGTGGCTTTTTATGTGCTACCGATAGAAGTGTTATACTTTCTGTGGCCTTTGTGGCTTTCCTCTACTACTTCTGGGCTTCTCAAAGTATACTTTCTACCCAGCTCTCCCTTCTTGAATCTAAGAGGAGTTTTGGTGGTTTATTCCCAATTTACGTGCATGTAACTGATTTTAAAGCTAACTCTTAACTTGAACACTAGAATAGCTGGCTTGTGAACCTGAAGGTATAGACACTTCTTCAAAATGATGTCTTCCTGCATCTGACTCTGCTCTAAAGCTGTAGTGGAAGTAGGGAGGTCCTGGATTTAAATTCTCTTCAACTCTATAACCTTAGCCATCCATTGATCTGAGTGCCATGATCTAGCTTAGAAGTGTATATGCAGGGCATTAACTGCAAAAGAAACCATTGCAACATCAGTGCACTGGAAAGGTTGAGATAATTACTGCAACTCAGTTAGACTAGAAAGGTAATTGATCATACTTAGCAGCATTTTTACAAATAGCGAGCTAATAACTTGTGCCCAGTCTTGCAAAATAGCTGCATCAACTGCCTTTCTTTGAAAATTGTTCTATGGAGGAAGGGATCTTTAAAAGCTACATATAAAAAAATCCTGATGTTCTTTGTTTAAGCTAATAAAGAACACCAAAGAGAACGTGAAATCCACTCTCCTTGTTTGGAGACAGCACCCTAAAAACAGTTTGCCTTTTTTTTGTTTTTTTCCTTTTCTCTCTTCCATCTCTCCTCAGACATCTCCGGCTCTTTCCTTCTGTTCTTTTTCAAGGCACTTTTTCTAGGCACTATTCTACCAAATTTTGGATGACATTAGAAAATGAACCTCCTTCTGCTGCAAGTTTGGTCTGCTCATACTGCCAGCTTTCTGCCAGTACTGTGTTTAATCAGGCAGCTTCCTCCTCTGCAACTTGTCTGTCCTGTTTAACTAAATCTTTTCACCCAGAGCAGCAATAGTGTTTTGCTTAACCGGTGTGCTAGCAGAGATTACTGAAGATATTTGTCTGGATGCGATGTGATATGCACTTGGGTCAGTATCATTAACTTTTACCATACTGCTTTGTTGTTTGCTTATTTGTTTAAAATACTCGACTGTTATATTTGCAGTGATGAAAAATAAACTAACTAGCATCCGGCTCCAAAACCGTTGGTGGGGGAGGGCTGCCCACTTGAAAACAAGCAAGAAGTCTTACAAATATTTGGACTGATTAATTCACCAGCTTTTCTTTACAGAGCTCTTTTGTGGTATAAAGCCATTCATTGACCAAGAGAGTACATTGTCCATTTAGTTACTGTTTTGTATCTTGTGTCAAACAAAAGCCACTGCCTCCTACAACAGTAACAGCTGAATATTTTCACTGCTCATGCAGTTTCCTCTTCTAGCTGCTGGATCATCAAAAATTCTAATCAACTCTGATCTAACGCAAAGTACTACGTGGCATTCATCATCTGTTTTAGCCTTTAATGCACCATGCAGGTTTTAATCAAAGGTATGCAACCATTAGCAAAAAAGAAAGACAAGAATTATGATGGTGTCCTAAGCAGAGCTCTTAAGCCCACATCACAGGCAGCAGATAAGTTCACCTCCCCCTGCCAAGTACAAATACAGGAGGGTAAGATGGGTCTCGTTTGAAATAATTGCAGGGGAGCACCACTGAGGTTTCAGGACCATGACTTCTGTTGTTTTGTTTTAGTACTAAACACGAAGACTTATTTGCTTGGCTTTCCTGAATATTGAAAACAAATGTTGGCACTGTTGCCTTGGTGTGTGGGGGCTGCTGGATCGTCTACTCGGTTCGGTGTACGCCTGTGTCTTCCACTGTTGCCAGAGGGAGCCAAGGGGATTGGCAGTGACTGGCAAAACTGAGCCCAGCACCCTGCTTGTGGCAGCCAGGCCTTTTGGTCTCTCACCTCCTCCTAAATGAAACTCCATTAGTCACCTCCCCTCTTTTTCTTAAGTGCAGGACTGCTGGCTTGTGGGTAGAATTAGATCCATGTGCCCTGCTTGCATGCAAGCAGCAGACTTACGCTGTTTCTCCTGGATTTGGCCTCTATTCCAGCACCTCTTACTTCCCTGCCTTTTTAATCAGAGACATCCATCCCTAACAGGATGGCAAGCAGCCCCCTCCTGCCTTTCCCTGACTCACTACTCACAAAGCACTAGGGTTGCATTTGACTGTAAGGATGCATATTCAATACCGGGTCAAGAAGTTCCTCCTCCTGCTTCCCCACCCACCCCAGCCCAGTAAATCAAAGCCAAGCAGCAACAAGCCACAAGCATCGTATCAGGCTTTGAATCCAGTTCGGCATGGGGAAGAGGTACTGGTCCATGCTGCAGAATTGTTTCATTTACACCTAGCTGAGGGAAGGGCGAAAGCAGTCTTTTTAGGGAGGGGAGCGGGCTGCGGACGCAGTAGTGTGATCTCTCTCCTGCCACGTGAACTCATGAGTGTACCTTGCTGGAAGTGGCTCATTTGAGGGTGAAGGACCTCACGCTCCTTCATGTGTCCTGAGCAAAGGTCCCCTTCGTGGGGTTCGAAGGTTGGCTGCCTCTAAGACAACTGCAGTTGTTTGCTCAGCCTTCCCCCTTGCCCTCTTCTTCCTTCTCCTCAGTTCTGGTATTGGCAGAGCTGTTTCAGGTCCTGGCTTAAGAATAAATGGTTGTGACCCCTGCCAGCTCGTAGCATTTCCTTGAAGCTGTGATAGCAACAGGGAATGAAGCCATGCATCGCTCTCTGGCTGTGCCCCACACAGCTGATAAGGGCAGGGTGGGGAGCTGACAGTCACCCAGGGAGCCCGATGCGAGCAGGGAATCACCGTTGAAATGAGTGATCTGGAGGTCTTTGGGCTTGTGAAGCCAGGCGAATGGTGCATGGGTGGATTTCCTCCTCAGGCTGGCTCACACAGAACATGAACTTGGTGAATTATGTTGATTTTGGGATACGCAGCGGAATTTCCCCGTGTCACGGCAAACGTAGAGGACAGTGCTGTGGGCTCAATTCCCCCTTATAAATTGTTACCGCTAGCAGGAGCTGGCCCTGGACAGACATTAAAAATTGGTCTTTCTCATGTGTTGTCTGGGGGCTGAACCCTGATTTTGCTCATGTGCTTTGTTCAGTGCCGGTGGGGAATGGTGTTCAATCGGAGTGTACGCGTACCTGCCCGCATCAGCTCCTGTGCTCAGCCTCCCGCCAGGCTGAGGTCCCAGGCACGCCTGGGCTTTCGCACCACACTGTCGCTCTTGTAGCAGAAACCCTACGTAAACGGTTGTCTTTTATTTTGACGTGGCCTTTAATGTGCAACATGTGGGTCTTTTAATGACCACCTCTGGCAAAAGCTTAATTTGGTTGGGGGTGGGGGGAATGGATGCTTTAAATCTACCTGCGCTTCCTGTGTCCGGCCTGTGCCCAGCTATGCGTGGAAGCCAGAGATTTTCCACAGCACCTAGGGCCCAAACGGTGGGATTATGTTTTCAATTTCCTATTTAATGAGGCTAAAAAATAAACAGGTTCCTGTTGTTTTAACCCAGGTAGGTCATTTGCTTTACCCCATTTGTAGGTATTGGTTCATCGTTGCAGTGTATTGTTGCGGGTTCCAGAGGTGGATAATCAGCAGTACAGTGTCGCAAAGATTTAGTTCCAGGTCACAGACGAGTAATGAAAAAACAGCAGTCACTGAGGATTTGATTTACACACTGCAATGACTATGTGATAGCCCCTTTTGTGAGAAGGAAAGTCTCCCTCTGGAGACCACATTCTAACCAGTAGCAAACATTCAAGCTCCCCGGTGCTTCAGATGTCAATTATACCAAAGCCTCTTATTGTATAATGCAAGTCTGTTATAATAATACTGTCTGGAACAGCAATAATAATGTGAATGAATTTCCAAACAGTGGAGATGGGAGGGGGAGATTGATCAATACGGTACTAATGATGGCCTTGTCTTTCACTGAAATAATTGTGATAGGGTTTATAGCACTTCCTTCCTACACCATGCTGTGCGGCAGTGTTGGTTTACTACCTGCTGTTATTGCTTTTGTATAAAAAGGTGTTAAAAAGAAATGTCTGTCAAGTTTTAAGGCTGTGAGTCTTTTTTAATGCAGTGGGGTTGTTCTAGTCAAGATGGTCTGGGATAGGAGAGACGCAAGGTTCGCAGGGAGAAGTGAAATCTTTTATTAGACATGCTGACACAGTTAGGAAAAAAAGCAGCTTTTGGGCTCACAAACCAGTAGCAAGCTCCCCATTTTTATAGGGAATTACTCATACTTTATCATAAAGATGCCATTTGAAGGCCAGAGTTCTTCCAAGTGGACTCATCCTGCTTGCTTGGACATACAAAAGTCTCTCCTTTGAGAGAGAGCGTAAGCACTTGAACACATAAGGGTTCAAAAAAAAAAAAAAAAAGCTCTCTGGCACGCTAAGCATGTTTTCCATTTGTGTGCCCCCCTTTCTTGTCTGATAATGATGTGGGGTTTTCTTTGTTATTCCTCCAAGTGTATAGCATGCATACTGAGACCCGTTGGAAGAAATATCCTTTGAATTTTCTGATTAAAAAAGAGGTTATTTCTTTTAAGAGAGTCAAATTTTTGCATCAACATTTGTATTCATCCAGTGGGAAGCCATATCCTCATAATGTGTTCCTGAATGTTGGTGGAGAAAGCAGGGAAAAGCCCGTTAAGGAGGAAGATAACAACGTATTGGAAGTTATTTGTTTGTTATATATAAAGTCCTAAAATTTTCTGCAGTATCTCAGAGTTACTTTATTTCTCAATATGCTGGAATGATGGATTCCATACATTTTCTTTTGTGAAGTGAGAGAAATTGAAAGAAAACATAGCCTGAGTCTAATGATAAAAATCCCCTCTGTTGAAGCTCTTCATTACGATACTTTTCAGAACAGAAAAGACAAACTGCTTTTGCAGTGGCACAGGTCCAATCTCAAACTAGAATCAATTGCTTTGCCAACGCTGAACACAAAGGATGTTCATTGTTTGCAAACTGAATTTTTCTTAGTGTGTGCAAAACCGATGATCAGATTTTTTTTTTTTTTTCTTTAGAGAAACCCCTGCAGTGAAAAAACTGCAGCTGATTCTATGCTTCCCATCCTGGTTTGCAGGAAGGCTTCTTGCTTCACAGTGTGATTTCTTCATAATAGCTGCATGACAACAGCATGCCAATGTTTTGAAAAAGCAATGGCCAATGTTATAACGCAGTTGTTTATGTTAGCTACTTACTGCTGGTTTGGGTTTTTTTCCTTGAGAAAATAAATCTGCCTTTGTGATCTTACTCTTCTGAGGCTCACCTTGCTATATATAACAAACCTGTATCTATGTCTGTCTATGTATGTAAGTTTTGGCAGGAGTAGGGGGACCTTCCCAGGCCTGTCCCTTCCTGTCACAAGTAACTGCATTGTATCATGCTTGGTATCAACTGATGAAATTCCATGTTAAAAAATGAGGAAAGGTTTTTTCCCTTGTTATTTTTATGCAAAGTCTGCCTCAGAGTCACTTTTCCTGAACCTTATGACCTTGTTTTCTAATATCTAAACACATATCTGTCTGACTTCTCCCTATTGCTGTGCCAACATTGTCTTTACATTCTTCTTTCCTCCCCTTATATAATTCCTCCTTGGTATATTTGCAGAAAGTAATCACGTCCCTCTCCGTGTCTTTTGCTGCTGAGCCAGCATCTTACAATATAAGGTCATTATGGGGTGGCACAAACTCACCCAAACATTCACATAACCCCTGGGACATAGTGGATATGGCACCTACTTGGAGTCATCTCGACTGTGACTGCAGTATTTTGTACTTTGAGGACTGGATTCTGAGTGGAGGCTGGTGATGCTAATTTTGCAAAGTTGTATTTATTTATTCATTGGCCATACCCCCCTGCAAAGCATTGCATAGGATTCCCTGGTACAGAAGGCTGCTCCGTGCCAGAGCATGGGCTGTATGTGTTCCATGGAAAACAGTCCCACTTGCTGACAGAAGAGTGAAAGTAATCTAGATGCTGCATTAGCTATGTACGTATTAAAGCTGAATCAATTGCTTATTTGAATCTTGCCTACATGTCTTTTTACGCAACATCTCCTGGTTGGCTGCAGTTTCCTCAAAAGTCTTTGCAGCTGAATGACATGTTGTAAATTACTCTGTGGTTTGTGGAGGTGTTCAATATTGGTAATTCAAGCCGTGCTGCCTGTTTGTTATTGGTCACATGGCACAGTTTGTCTTCCCTGACTGAATGAGCTTAGTGAGTCAAAATTTTCTCTTGAATCCTCACAGGAAGTTATTTGAAAACTTTCTGCAGAATCATAGAATCATAGAATCATTTCGGTTGGAAAAGACCTTCAAGATATGCAGGGTTAAAGATTTGCTTCCTCTTGCACATTTGCACTGGTTTAACATGACCACAGAAATGCTGGTAGAAAACTTAACAGGGGGTTGTGTATATAGTAGCACTGATTTGTGTTAGGGGGTCCTGCAGAAACTTGTTTGCAGTATTTCTGAGTAATCATGTCAATGTATCAGCATAAAAACTCCCTCATTTGCCATTTGTTAATATGTATCTCTTCGCAGGTCTCTTCTGAGAATCTTTGCTAAATGTGTAACAAAGTGCTATAATGAGAATTTCTTTCCTATATGTTATATATTCTTACATATTTTCTAATATCTAGTATTACAGGGTGTTCGTTGGTTCTCTTGGTAAGATGCTATACAGTATCAGTTATGACATTTATCAAATATAAGAAATGGCATACATTTTGTGAAGCGTTCGGCTTTACTTCTATTTGCAGATTATTTTTTTTTTTCCTGCTTGTTCACTAATTGGCAGCACTAAGTAATTTGTAATCTGTCTTCCCAACTAAACCAGTGAGTGTTCTGTGTGCATATGCATATGTTTATAAAGCCTTAGGATTAGTCTACGTGGTAACTAGAACCAAAGGAAATAACTGCATTCTAATTCATAATATTTTGATTAAGGTCTATTTGTAGACCCTGGTTTTGATGTAATTTAAGCTGATAAAAGAAATCACATTAAGCTATACTGAAATGGCTCTGAAATCTGTGTCTCATGCTAACTACTGAAATGCTAAGGGTGTGATTTACAACTGATTTAATTGGATTGGTTCCATTTACCATCTAAGCAAGCCCTTAAATGTTGGAGTGTTTACCACCTGTTGTGACTCTTACCTTACAGAGATCTTTGTTCACAGGCAGGAGGGTGTGCACTATAATGAGAGAGGAAAAGGAGGGCTATAAAAATGCATCTCGGCTTATGTGTGCTATTTAAGCTTGCCCCTGGAAAAATAAGAAGTTTTTTCTAAAATTTGCAATAAATTTCTTCAGGATGTTGATGGCGATTTCTGTCTAGCTTCTGACAAGTACTGCATTTCCTTCTCATCAGCTGTGATAGTTAATGTGGAAAAAGGTGTCTTTGTTGTAGTATATCATGCTAGCTCCTCTTATGCTGCTGCTGTACTAATCTATGTCTTTTAATAGTTTGTGAGCAACCCTGATAAACAATTCTGAAAAATATGAAGGATTTCTTAAAATTTAGTTGGGATGTTGGTTTTTGGAGCTGAGTCTTTGCCATAGTCAGTGGGAAAGATATATTTAAGACAGAATTGTCTATACTGGAGAAACCCTGTGAGATTATTTTGATCTAACCAGGTTGGACTGTTGACACAACATAGTCACCCTGCTCCCCTCACAGTCTTCTCTGCAAATGTAATAGGCTGAGTCTTCCTTTGCTGATCTTCTGCAATAGTTCTGTTGTCTTTGCTGTCCTGGAGAAGGGATGGTAATTGGAGCTTGAAAAGAAAAGCTGCAATGGGACCCTCTTTGAGGATCAAGGACAGCTAGGAAGATGCAGGATCCACCTAAGTGGGGCAAAAGCATCCTTGCCAACAGGCTGGCCAACTGGGGAGGAGATCTTTAAGCTAGGAATGACAGGGGAGAGACAGGGTGACCCACAGTCAAGTGAGGAACTGGTCATCCAGGCTGGTAAGGAAGGGGTACAGGGTGATGTGGACAAGACAGACCTGTTGAGACCAACAAAACAGAATCGAAGGAGGCTCACCGCCCCAAATGTATGCACACAAATGAGGAAGTGCCTATAGGATAGCATGAGGGGCGAAGCACTTGTACCTTATCTTGAAAATCTGTACAACTGGGTGCCTGTGTGAAATGCCTCTACATTAACACAAACAGCCAGGGGACTGAACAGGAAGAATTACAGGTCTGCATGCAGTTATATGTCAGTGATCTGCTTTGGGATCACAGAGACGTGGTGGGATAACCCTCCCAATGGAACGTTGCCATGGCTGGATACAGGCTTTTTCGTAAGGACAGGTCCAGACAGCAAGGAGGGGAGTTATCTTTTATTTATATGTGGGAGAGCAGCAAGAACACATGGAGCTATGCCTAGGGATGGACAAAGCCAGCTGAGAGCTTGTGGATCAGGACTGGAGGGCTGAACAATGTGGGTGACATTGTGGTGGGTGTCTGCTACCGACTTGCCTGATCAGGAGGAAGTAGTAGATGAGGCCTTCTTCAGACAGTTGGAAGAATCATCATGTTTTGCAAGCCCTGGTCCTCGTGAGGGACTTTAGTCGCTCTGATATCTGCTGGAAGGACAACACAGCAAAGCAAAAGCAATCCAGGAGGTTTCTGGAGTGCATTGATGAGAAGGATCCAAGGGAGCTGGTTGATTTTCAAGGATCATTTCTGCAAGCTTGAGATGGGTCCATCCAAATGTGCAGAAAGTCAGTCAAAGGTGCCAGGAGGCTGGTATGGATGAACAAGGATCTTCTGACTCAAACGTAAAAAGGAAGAATATAAGAGGTGTAAGCAGGTACAGGTGACCCAGGAATAGACACACTGTCTGAGCCGGCAGAGATGGGGTTAGGAAAGCCAAATACCTCCTATTGAATATGGTAAAAGATGTGAAGGGCAACCAGAAGAGCTTCTACAGGTATATGAGGTGCAAAAGAAAGACTAGGGAAAATGCGGGCCCGCTGCTGAATGGGGCAGGGGACCTGATGACAAAGGACATGGAGAAGGCCGAGGTACTGAATGCCTTCATTGCTCCAGTCCTTACTGGTAAAATTTGCCTCAAGAAATCCCAGATCTCTGAGACCAGTAGGAAAGTCTGGAGCAAGGAGGACTTGCCCTCTGTGAAGGAGGATCAGCTTGGGGAACATTTAAACAAACTGGATATACACAAGTCCATGGGGCCTGATGGGATGCACCCATGAGTGCTGAAGGAGCTGGCCAGTGTCACTGTGAGGCCACTCTCAATAGTAAGTGAAAGATCATGAAGACTGTGGGATGTTCCTGAAGACTGGAAGAAAGCAAATGTTGCTGGTATCATCAATGAGGACAAGGGGGATCCAGGGAACTACAGGCCAGTCAGCCTCATCTCAGTCCCTGAGAAGGTGGTGGAGCAAATAATCCTGGAAACCATTTCCAAACATATGATGGACAGCAAGTTGGTGGGGAGTAGTCAGCATGAATTTATGAAGGGGAAGTCATGCTTAAGCAACATAATGGCCTTCTACAGTGAGGTGATTGGTTCAGTGAATGCAAGAAGAGCAGTTAATGTTGTTTGTCTTGTCTTCAGTAAGTCTTTTGATAGCATCTCCCATAACATCCTCATAAACAAACTCAAGATGTACAGGCTAGATGAGTAGACAGTGAGGTGGACTGAAAACTAGCTGAACTGCTGGGTTGTGATCAGCAGCTGGATGCCAGTCACTAGTGGTATACCCTAGGGAGAGATACCAGAGCCAACGTTCTTGAACATTTTC
Organism: Harpia harpyja; assembly: GCF_026419915.1. NCBI lineage: Eukaryota > Metazoa > Chordata > Aves > Accipitriformes > Accipitridae > Harpia > Harpia harpyja. The sequence goes on from NC_068940.1 coordinate 6,849,368, forward strand.
ATTAATAATCCCATTGATGTTACAAAGGGCATCCTCAGCAAGACTGCAAATGATACAAATTTGGGAGGAGTGGTTGATAGTCCAGATGGGTGTGCTGCCATTCAGAGGGACCTCAGCAGGCTGGGGAAATGGGCCAAAGAGAACTTTATAAAGTTCAATAAAGGGAAATGGTAATTCCTGCCCCTGGGGAGGAACAGCACCATGCACCAGGACAGGCTGAGAGTCAATCAGTTGGAAAGCAGCTTTGAAGAGAGTTTGTTGGCCAGGACAAGTTGACCAAGAGCCAGCAGTGCACCCTTGCAGCAAAGAAGGTCAACGGCCTCCTGGGCTGCACTAGGTAGAGCATCACCAGTAGGGCGAAGGAGATGATCCTTCCCCTTTGCTCAGTTGTGGTGACACCCATCTGGAGTTGTGGATCCAGTTCTGGGCTCCCCAGTGCAAGAGAGACATGGACATACTGAAATGGGTCCAGCAGAGGGCCATGAAGATGATTAAAGTACTGGAGCATCTGAATTTGATGAGAGGCTGAGAGTGCTGGGACTCTCACCCTAGAAAAGAAAGGACTCAGGACAGGTCTTTTCAATGTGTACAAATACCTGGTGGGGCAGTGGTAAAGACGACAGAGCCAGACTCTTCTCAGTAGTGCCCAATGAAAGGACAAGAGGTAGTGGGCACAAACTGAAATACAGGAAATTCTCTTTAAACATAAAAGATAACTTTTTTACTGTACAGGTGCTTGAACACTGGAACAAGTTGCACAGAGAGGTTGATGAGCCTCCATCCTTGGAGTTACTCAAAACCTTAGTGGACCAACCTGCTCTAGTTGCCCCTGCTTTGAGCAGAGATGTTAGACGATCTCCAGAGGTCTCTTTGCACCCCAGCGATTCTTTGAATCAGTAATTTTTGCACTATTCCCTACTTAAGGTAAATTTGATTGTGGATTCTGCTAGATATATGCCTCTATATGGAAACTAAACTGAAGCCAAAAAATCACTCTGAACTTAAACTGAGATAGTTCAGGTCACACCACCACCAACAGATTGGGGAAATATATTCAAAAGAACCCAACAGCCCAAAAGTAGGAAGTCAGTCTCCTCCTCCAAGGCGTGTTTACCCCTGCTTCTACCAGCAACTTCATTCCTCTTTGACCCCAGGTGTAACTTATTACTTTGTCACTTCTTTTCCTCTTTGGTGTTACATACTGCTCTGCATGTTCTCTCTCTTCGATGACTTGACTTAAATATTAGCAGCCCGTTAGGCTCACCATTTCCTGCTGGCCCAGCAATCACAATTAAAATGTCTCACATTAGAGTCTGATTCAAGCAGAATGCCCTACTGGGACATGCGCTCAGTGGCAAAAGCAATAATCAAGGTTTCAATAGGATTTGCTTACAACCTTATTGCTTTCCTGAGATACTGAGAAATCGGATGCCTTTAGGCACCAAATTCTGTCATCTTACTCATTCAGACTTTCACTTCTTTCTTTGCTCCTTCCATTTGCCCCACCTTTTAGCCCCAATTTCCCTGTGATCTCTAGGATGCCATAATCTAATAGCCGCTTTCTTTGTAATTTCCCAGAGTTCATCAGAATTATGGATCTTTCTGGCTGCAGATTACTGGGATTATTAATGTTCAGCTCTTAGCCACCTCCTCACTTCATCCAGCCTAATGATGTAAAAATGGAACATTATTTGGGTGGAGGCCTCTGTTGTTCATATGCTGTCATCAGTGAACATCTCTAGTTGCTTCATACATTGGTTTTCAAAGCATTCTTCTTTAATGGCTTCCAGCATCTCTGTTTTCAAGCTTTAGTGAATTCAAAATGCTGGATTAAATCAGTAAATGAGTCTCTAAGACCCATGTGTTTTTTGACCTTCATGTGCTCCCTGTCATTAAGGCCACTGTCGTCTTTCTCTACTCAGAAACGTTCCGATTCATCTATAAGGTGAAGGGTAACCTGGATCAGATCATTTCTACCCACCTTGGACACATTCTTTGTTCTCCCAGTCTAGCCCTCCTCTCCTTTTCCATTCTTTCTAACCCTGGATGTGCATGTCATATATCTTCATTTGCAATTTATATATATATTTTATTGTGCTATATAGTTTATATTTGGTAGCTTCTTTAAAATGCCTTATCATTTGGGGTTTTTTCATCCAGAACTGACCCTCATAATTTCAGAAAGCCAGACACATCTTTTAGGATGCCAAATGGAGTCCTTAACAGCATGCCCAATTTGTGCCTGCAAGTAAGCAGGCTGATTCTCCATACAAGCAGGTACCCCTCTTACACGTGGAGCCTGCCAAGCCGTTAGTAGCATCACTCAGCAGTTTCACTGTTTCTTGCTGGTCCAGGAACTATAATCAACAAACCAATTCAACTTACAGATTATTAATTCTACTAAAAAATAACCTGTCCATGTCCTCCTCATTCTCAGAACACTTAAGTTTTGTGTTGGTGTTAAAAAAATAATACTAAGTAAAAAAAAAAAATCCCCAAACTTTTGGGGAGCAAGACCACATTATGTTTGTAAAAGTGTGTATATACTGCTGGGTTTAAGTACTGTCCAGTGTGCCTAGAGTCGTGTGTTCTTTCTGCAAGAGAAAATGTTCATATTTTCATGTTTTTAAAGGTTTTAGTAATATTAGATGAGATATTGTGCCTGGCAGTGTTGTCTCTATTTTGTGAACCCAACCACCACCAGAATTCCTGGAACGTTCTCAGAGTTGATGGTAGCTTCCCTCTACAGCAAGAGCCCATCATCAAAGACTTCCTTTGCCATGAATTCTCTAGAGCCATCTAGAAATAAGTATATAAATTTTCCAAGGATTTTACTTTAATAGCTCAATCTTACTGAGAGCCAAAAAAGCACCTTGTCTTGTCAAGGTAATAATACATTAGCCTTTGACGTACTTTTAACTTCTTGTACACTTTGGCAAAGAGGAGGCAGGAAAAGTGTTTTTTCTGATATGTCTAGAAACAGTTTCATTTCATTTGGTAGCAGCTAGGATTTCTGCTTCTGAAAGTTACACTGTAGGGACCATGCCCCTTGTCTGAATTGGTGATAAATCTGTATCTCTTCTTCTTTGGATTAGGTTTTGCTACAGTAAGTCATGCAGTTAAAAGTCATGGGGAGAATCATGTTGTCTCAGAGACACAGTAGAGCATGCAGGTATTAGAGCACTGGAGGTAACACCCTAAGAGCAAACAAATCTTAGTGATAAAGCTCACAGAAACAAAGGATAAAGTTTTCTTAGACTTACATAGGGTTTTGCATCAGGCTGCTGGTAGCAATTGGATTTTGCACACCTACCACTTTATAGCAGATTAATCTGCTTTTTTATTCTTTTGAATGGAAAGTGTAGTGTATTGAATTGAAATCAAATACTATAAGTCTCAGTAGGACTGAAGACCCTGGAGACAGAAGAGCACAATCATGGCGTAGCATATGTAGTTAGGCAAACTTGTTCTTTCTGCAGGCTTCTTTCTGAGATCCCTCTTGGCTTTTAGTTCTCCTCTACAGGCATCTTGTAAACATTTCAGCAGAGATTATGTTGCAGTGAATCTCCTGCAAATTAAGTCTGATTTGTCTAAGTTAAATTCTGTTTCCAGTACTGTTTTAGATTTAGGACGATTAACTGCAGTAATGGTAAAATCAAGGGAAGTTGCATGCAGAATGGGAATACTAGAGCAAAGAAATGAACACCACTGCAAATATTGGAAGAAATCATTGCCTGGCGTATGTAGTCAGAACTCCCCTGGACTAGGATTTATCCTGAGCAATGTACTTAAGTTCCCTAAACCTTTGTTAAATCAACATATTTTGAAATTGCAGGAGGATTTGAATGTTCATGTCATCTTTGTAGCCAATTTGTTGTAACCGACTTTTCTCTGAAAAAAACGTATTGTATCTGTCTAAAAGCTGCTCCCCTCCTCAGAACATGTGTAATTCTTTTGTTCTTAAAGCTATTTAATAACTTTTGCAAAATCAACATAGGAAAATGAACAAGGTCTGTGAATGGAAAGATGACTTAGGAGGAACTGATCTATAGAGAATCCTTTTGTAAGAAGTATTATTTGCCTCCTGCCTTTTGTCCTCTGCTAAAAAAATACTTATTTAAAATTTGGTTCAAAAGCTGAATAGAAATAAGATAACAAAAACAACCAGTGCTGTCTGGCATGGTTCTGTTTGTCTGTCTCATAATTATAGCATCATTATCTGGATTTTAGTAAACGTCTGCCCAGTGCTGAAATTATCTTAAATGCACAGACAACACAAATCTGTGTACAGGGAAAATGGCATTATCCAAGGGACATCTATACCTTTTGGGTTTAAATACCAGGTTAAAGGGAATAGGCAAAATACTGCCTGTGACTGTATGCCTCTTCAGATGTCAGTATGGTTGCTGATGAATATTCTGTTGGTATTTTCCCTAACAGCTGTTGCTGCATTGCCAAGTTACACAGAAGCAAGTGTACATGGAGTCCTATGCATAAGATGCAAAGAAAAGTATCTAGGTTTTTTTGCTGCAGGGTATCTTCTGCTAAATCAGTATGGTGGTTGCTGTGGGCTGATGGTGTTGAAAACCTCTGAAAAATTGTTCCCATGGCTCCACTTCTTCCCTTTGTTGGATTTGAAGGTAGAAGGAACAAAGTCACTCATGTCTCTGGTGAGAGGATTTATGGCTAAACAGTCTCTCAGGCTGGAATTTGGCACATTAGACTCCCATCCACTTGCATATGGATGAGAGCAATGAACTACCTTTAATACAAAGTGGTCTTTGGACTTTCAGTGGTCTACAAAACAAACCCAAATTGCTTGTTGATTTGAGTGAAACTGTGGATGGTAAGGCTCTGTGTATTTTTACACCCTCTTAGTGGGGTGGTTGTGGCCAGAGAAAGAAATACTACTCCTTCGGGAACACTTTTAAATGATCTACTCCTCTGTGGAAGCTGCCAATCGTATACTCAGTCTTGCGCTCCATGTACATCTAAATGCTTCATTGACTTGTACCAAGAGGTGGAAACTGCCCTGCTTGTTTTAATACATTCCTGATGATTTTGGTGAAAAATCTAAATGTGTAAAGAATACAAGATCCTGCCCACTAGCAGCCAAAAGGACAAAATTTCAAATTTGCTACTCTGGGGAATCAGGAAAAAAAACCCCAACAGTAAGAGCAAGCTCTTGAAGTTAGAAGGAAACCAGGGAGGAAAAGCTGTGATTAAGCTGAAAGCCATCTATCAGAGCAGATCTTCCCATCTTATAGAATCACAGAACAGCCCAGGTTGGAAGGGACCTCAAAAGGTCATCTGGTCCAAACTTTCATGGGAGAGGGAGCCTAGATGAGCTTATCTAGTGCCCTGTCCAGCTTCTCACGTGGCAAAGGATTCTGGTTCCCCATACACTGTAAGGGGAGAGCTGAGTAGCGCTTCCTAGCCTACCTCATCAGATTGCCGTGTTGGTGGCTTTCAATCTGATTGTTAATTATTCTTTTTTATTGCATGTTTTTGTATTAGACACTTAGCTCTTCTTTGTAATTAGACATAGTGATTATAGTATCTTTTTATATTACACTGGAGTGTTCCTTTAATGCAGACATCAAATAAAACAAAACACATTAAAAAAAAAATAAAAAGGACTGCAACAGTAATGCTTGGGTCCGAAGGATTGAAGAAGCGGGAGAAAGCAAGTTGCAGTTATTGCTTTTGGCTCCAGCAACGCAGTTGGTTTTGTTTTTTTTTTTATTCCTCTCCAAATTATGTTTATTCATTTATTACAACCCACTGAATGAATTAAATATAAAACCAATCCAGATTTTTAAAGACAGACATTATGTGTTGTATCTAAATGCAACTTTTTTGTTGTTGTTCAATTGCTGGGAAACATTTTTCTTCTTAGTGTTAATGTTTCCTGAAGAAAGGGTTACATGGGGTGAGGAAAGAACACTCAGGATGGAAGAAGTAGTAGCAGAGTATCTAATACCACAGAGCGGATTCATGCTGTTCCTTCATGGCAGCATCCACACAGTGATCAGCAGTCTGACAGCTTCCCTTTATCTAAGGAAGAACACGTGTATTCCAGGAATACTGTTCCACATGGCCCCATCTGGGAGTTTGTTTCAGAACAGAATTACCTTCCCCATGATAAGAATCTTTGCTTGAGGAATTATTTTGGAAAAAGTTCAACTGCTAGTGAAAAAAAAATTTAAAAGTGCATGATTCAGAGCATAAAGCTTTGATTACCGCTCTCTTAGGAGGATGGACGAGGAAGCAAGGGTCCAAGGAGCTGTCCCTGGAACACATTTTAGAACAAGCTGTTGGGATTGACTGTAATGTCATGCAGAGGCTTGTTGTGTGAGATACACCAGTCATTTGGCTCCCAGTGAATGAAGCAGGTTTCCTTCACCACCCTTGGCTCTGAGTGGTTCCTGAACAGTGCACAAGTAGTGAGGAAGGAGATTTCTTCCTGGTGTAAGCATCATCAGCGCTTGGTGGCATCTAGTGAGACTGGCATGAGAGAGTGGGATAGAACTGCCCTGAGGAGGCAGCTGGTGTGATGTGGTGTGAGGTGTTTGCTGAACCTAAGACACTTCAAACTAAGATGGTTTTATAGTAGTTCAGTAGCTAATTCATGAGTGTCTCAACAGAGACAATAGTGGAGAGATGACACCTTAGCAGCCAGATATTAGTCATACCTTCTACAAAATCCCTGATCCCGTTCCACATAGAGTTCCATGTAATATAAGTCCAAGAAACACTAAAGTTTGAGTGAACTCTCTTATTTTTACATGATTTTAAAGACTGCTTTGATTCCTTCAGTTGCTTATACAAGTATAAATCAGGAGTAACTTTTGGAGTGACTGTATTCCAGAGGAAAGTCTGCAAATGAAGTAAATCCTCCACTTAGTTGGAGACCTGGGTGGAGGAGGGCAACCATCCTTTGTAAGAGCTGTGTTTGAAAGTGCTCAGAAGATAAGATACACCAGCTGTGTTAAAACAAGCCATTTTCATCTCACACATACACCCTGCAATTCTACTTTTTAATTTCTAGGCAATCACACTGCTGGAATCTTATTCAGCCATTGAGTAAAATATATGTTTGTCTTGCAATTATGTAAATAAGGTAAGTGGTTAAGATTTAGACCTAGAATAATAATGTTAACATCATTGTCCCTTCAATAAACAGCAAGCTTTGGATGTAATGTTGGTTTTGCTATATATGTTCCATGCCACAGACAAACACAGGCTGACACAGAGATGATGTGGTATTCTTATTGTATTTGAAACAATATTTAGGCAGGGTAACTCCTACAGCCATTTACATGTGTTTGAAAGAAAGGCCTGTTTCATCAATGGGAATGTGTCAGAATTTTGTAATAAAGCATGCTGTGTAATATATTTAAACACAGTCCAAATTAATTAAAGTGTAGTGGACGTGAAAGATACATACTCAATGTGACATTTCAAATAGGGAGAAAATATGATAATGAGCTATTTCCATGTGTTGCCATCCTTCTGGTTAAATAATACTTCTGTTTTCAATGAAGCCACTGAGCAATAACATTCATTTTTGGAGTTCCACAGTGGTTAGAGCTGATTGTATACAGGCTGTAATCATTATCCTAATTCTGCCCAGGAAACCCTCTCTCCCCACCATGGAGAAATTTGGAATAAAAAGTCTCGTTCCAGGAAAAAGAATTTCCAAATAATCCTGGGCACCAGATCAAAATATGAGCTCCAAATCCGTTCCTTTTTCTTAATAAGAATCAGCACTTTGAAAAATGCTGCTTCACAAGGAAATAATTGCATTAGTCAGCCTCTTGGCACTGGTGTGGGCTGCAGCCTTCTCTTAAAATGAGGTCCAGCCTCGCCCTGCAGTGCATCCAAATCCCCCAAAGATGCAAATAGCCCCAAGACCCTTCGTTAACAGGGATGTTCGTTCACTGCTGGAATTCCTGTAGCTCTGGTGTTGCAAATGGCTGTGTTCTTACAGGCAGAAAACTAAAACATGGGACAACAGGACAGAAAGGGATCTGGAGACATAGCCTGTCTGTAACTGATGCTTGAGGCAGCCTTGGGTAAGAGAGACATCATCTTGCATGCTGAAGAGCAGAAGCCAAAGAAGGAGCTAGATATAAGAGGTGACTATTTCCACAGTGTCCTTTGCTTACAAAGGATCTGATCGCATAGATGGCAAATTTAGCTCTGCCTTAGATGCAGGGCCTTTGGCTAACTGTATAGCCCAAAGGGTTGGTGACATGTGATTACATATTTGCCTCTTGCTAGGTCTGTTCTTTGAATTATAGTGCTTACGATCAGGACAACTCCAATGTTCAGGACCTGACGAGCCCTAGCAAGATTCTGCAAGACTGCTTTGATTGCTCTAGACTGGAGAGATACTGCTTTTAGTCCAGAGAGTGAACCTCTGCACCTTTCACTTGAGTGATTTTTAGAACCATGTCAAAATATTCCTTTTTATTAATCCTCTGATTATCTGATTTTCAACAGTGAAAAGGTTGCATATCATTGGTGAAGGACGAAAGGCAAGCTGTGCGCGTTATTGGACATCAAAGCGTGATGCTGGAGCCTTGATCTACAGGAATAGAAACAAGCCTTGCCTAGCACTGAGACCTTAAACCCTCCAAGGAACCATCCAAGCTGGGCAACACCCCTGAATTCACTAGGAGGTAGGTGTTGAAGTACTTTTCATATGCTTACATTGTCCTTATGTTATTCCAACTTGTCCATTTGAGCCTTTCATCCCATCACCAACAGAACTATTTCTTTCACAGCTGCCCTTCAACTAGACAAGTAATCAGTACCAGTTTTAAGTAATGTAGTAGAGCCTGTAGTGGAAACTATTAAGATTGGTGTGGTACAGAATGGGCAACTCATCTCTTTTGTTCAAAGACTAAGAAAGGGAACTGTTTCCTAAAGTGCAGGGAGAGCAATTTATTTCTAAGATAGTTGTATGCACAACTTCGCAGCTAGCGCTGCTGAGTGCTATTGAATACACGGGAACCGGCTCCCTCCGTGAGGTCGATGATCAGGGCAGGCAGGCAGATGCCCACCCCATCCCTGCTGATGATCACTTTGTTGGCAGTACTCTTTCAGGTTCTCTACATTCCTCCCTCTTTGGGCTAATATTGTACTGATTGTTGTTTGCTCCTATCCAGCTAAATAACCAGTAGCAAGTGCTCCTTTATTGGCTGCCATTGACCTAATGGGAAAACACTATGCAGATGTAGTTTTCAGTCATCATTTGAATATAGACAGAGAAGAAAGATTCATTAACCTGTTAGCGTTAAAACTAAATATAGGAATGTGCATGTGTCAGTAGGGAAAGCATGTAACCCCACCTGTGCCAAATCAGAGCTTGCCAGAACCCTTACCACCTGGTAAAGTGATGGATGGAGCCAGGCTCTGTGTGGTAGATACAGCTTTACCCCTGTGTCACAGAAAGAGCTCTGGGGCAGAGAAAGGGGGAGGCTTGCAAAGGTGGAAATTAGTTGCAACACTTTTACAGGCTTTTGTGCATCTGTGGGAGGGGGGAACTGCTACTGGATAGTTTACTTTGTGCCCTTGCCAAGGTACTACAGAAATGCCCTGTCAAAGACAACAGAGGAATCCAGACCGTGTGCTCTGTGCTTTAACTACTAGGCTGTGCTGGTTCGTCTGCATTTAGATTCAGCTATTCTGTCGCTGGAGTATTCTAGCATTGTGGTCTCAAGGCACTCCGAGGTGTCTGAACAAAGAGAAAGATTCTGCTGCTGCCTTGGAGATGGTTTTCTGAAAAAGAAACACAACAGATAAAGTTCAGACCTGTAGGATCTAAGCTAGACTTACTGCTCTGGTGTGCGCTGGTCTGCCTGCACTGCTGCTTTGGCAGACTGGCAGTGCCCAGCAACCCCACCGAGAGGTAGGGGTGGTGCTGGGCAAGGGGCTGTCGTGTTATGTCCTGTCCTGAAGAAGATGGGGTTATCCTCAGATAAAATACACCTGTGTGTGTTTGGGAGGAAAGAGTGGGAGAATGAAGCAATAACAAAGATAATGTCTTCTATCACCAAAGAAAGGGTAAGTCAGGAAGAATTTGGAAGGGGGCAGTGGCATTACAGCTGTCAGTGTGGGATGTTTATGGCATTGAAGTAGGTGAGAGATTACTACTGGTTGGAAATTTTCCACCAAAATGTTTTTTCTTAGGGGAAGATTACCCATTAGTTTTAAAAGGGATGGGGTTTTGTGTGAGAGAGACTCTCATCCTCAGATTCAGAATGTGCTGAATGTGAGAAGGGCATGTGTGTACCTGTCCATCCCAGTCTTCTCCTGCTTCGCAGCACCTGCGCTGTAAATCTGAGATTTAAGTGCTGCACATTCAAGTATTCCCCTTTGCCTGCTGCAGATCAGACATTGAGTATTGACTCCAGCATCTTCTGGATGATTGTCCTAGTGAACAGGAGCTACGCTGTCTCAGGCTGAATATGGACAGTTGTCCCTCTGGCTTTGCTAGTTCAGAGATCTCTGTTCTTTACCAAATGGAGAATAAGAAAAAATTGTGAAACTGCGAAATCTGTTACGGATTATAGGGAAAACCAGACATGCTTGTGATCAGTGCAGTTATCACTGGCAGAGGGATGGTGGGAGTTGATTGTCTGAACAGCAAGAAGGGAAGATAGTGGGCTGGAAGGCAAAAACAAGAAAGCTGTTTGCAGTGAAGGAGGGAGAGCTGATAGAATGATGCATGGAGGGAACTGCGCAAGAGTGGAAATAACACGTTGGGCAGCAACATTGATTTGAGGGAAGCCCTGAAGTGCCAGCTCTACAGATCAACAACTCGGACAAATTAGAGAAACTAGTCCAGGATAGGTTTAGACAGAAGCAACCCAGTTCTCTTGCGTTATGCTCCCAGACTGTGCAAGAATGGCACTGAATTGAATATGGCCTGTGAGAGCCCAGAGGGCAGCTGTTGATTAAAAACCTGTGCAAGAGAGAGAGACAAGGACCAGGGCAGGGCTGCTGGGTTCAGAAAAAGGAGGGTTGAAGGGGGTGCGAGGGCATCAGTTAATCTGGAGCATTCTGCATGGGGGGTAAGATATAGAGACTGCTGTAAGGGCGTAAAATGGGTGAGACTTTAAGAAAATAAATCTGGTTAGGAAGGGAATGGAAATGAAATAGCACATGACCTCTGGTAAGTAAGGGAGTGAGAGGACATGATATCTAGAGAGCAGGCAGAAACGAGACAGAAGGAGGGGGATTGCCTTTCTAATTATGGGTATCTGTAACTTTCCTGAGATATAATGGGCAGAGGATGACTAACAAATGGCTGAGTCACAGAAACCGTGTGACTGAGAGTCTAAATTCAGCTGCTGAGGGGCCTGAATATTCACATGAAACTTGGAAATTTTCCTCTAATACTATTCTGGTGCAGGTGATCCTAAACCTCCTATGGCAAAAAAACTTTCCAACTGCTGTTTGGAAACATCTAGCTCAGTAAATAGGTCAATATTCATTCTGGCAGGCAAGTTTATTACCCGATTCACCCATTCCTAGTGGAGAACGCCACTTTTGGCCAACTAAACAATTGTTTGTCCATTTTTTACTCGTAGAACCATTTGCAGGAAACTTTAATCAAATGTTGTTTGAGCCTTCACTGTAGCCATTTGGTGAATGATGTTGCTCAGAGTCAGAACAATGCTCTGGCAGTCTTTGTAAGCCAACTTATTACATTAACCATCTACTACTTGTAGAACTTTCAAATACTTGATGCTTCAGGAAATAAGGAGAACACGTGTCCTCTGTTTTAAGGTGCTGACTATTGAAAGTCTTTGTTTCATGCATCGTTAATGCTGGCATAAATTGGTAGTGCTACCAAAAGAAGTGACCCGTGCCTTCCATGGGAACTCATGTAGGTTAGAATTATCTGTTGTCCTGGTCACCTGCTGATTGATCAGGTACAATCATGGTTGTCTGAAGTATTTCAGATAGTACATTTAGGGAAAAGATATAAATGTGAAATACCCCCCACCCCTCAAGAATGGGATAATTTATTTTCCTGATAGCAATTACGGAAGAAATGCAGGCTGATGGAAACCAGGATTAATGTCCCTCCCCAGCTGAGCTGGAGTTTCTGTGTGCGCAGTAGGGAGATTTGGGCAGCAGTGGGCTTTTGTGGGTAGTGTAGATTAATGAAGTTTACCTTCTTCTGACTTGGCAATCTGTAGTTTACTTGAGATAAGTGAGTTGACCCACTTCTCCCTTACCTTTTTGTCACTGGGAAAGGGCAATAAAACAAGCAAGCTGGCTACTGAGGACGAATGTAGAGTAAGCAGGCTTTTAGCCTCAGGTCTTAGACATTAGTCATATGCAAATCAGTGATAAATCAGTGCCACCTGGCTCATGAAGCTGCCTAGGAAATTGCCAACTGAAAACATGATTTTTTAAAAGTACACAACTAATCCTTCTCTCCATAAAGAAACAGTTCTGACTTCCCTGCTCAGCAGCATTTTTCAGAGCAGGAGCTGGGCTTTTTCCACAAGGTTTCCCTGAAGTTCTACATGGGCAGAAGGGAATCAAGGAGTTACCCGACTCCTAACCCTTCCTTAGTGCTCTTCCATCCCTTCTTCATAATAGCCAGAGGGTCTCAGCAGCTGATGCTTTTATGAAACAGCAGAGAGGAGGTGGTTCTGATTTTGTTTCTTTGTGAAAAGTTTCACTGTCACAATTCCCTGGGTTTTACACAGTGCTCTGGGGTTCTGTCTGCACAATAGCTAGTTTTAAACATTTCTGTTTAATCAAGAGTGAAGTAAATGTCAGAAATTCAATGTTCTAGATCAGCAGTTTCCAACACTGATACATCTTAATCAAGCAATTAGGTGCCTTTTTTGTTATTGTTTGGTGTTTTCCACATTGGAGAAGGGAACAGATTTGCTGCTTTGCTCTGATGACTGCTAGCAGCAGTGTTTGTTGTTAACAGAGACATTTACACCTAACCACCAGTTGGCAGGTGTTAACACTTTGTTACTTGCTATTCCCACATGCTGAGGATTGTGGGAAAGCTGTCAAGCTCTCTGTCTTGTGTAACACTTAGCTTTTACAATAACAACAACAACAAGAAGCTCCGAACAAATGCAGAAGCTCTGTAAGAATGCAGCGCTAGCAAGGGAAACAATAGGACGGATTCTCAGGCCTCCCGCTTGGATGGGAGGTAATATGAGGCTTTGTGGAAAGTTTGAGATATTTCCTTATCTTGATTTGGAAGCGGGTAGATGGAGGTTGAGTGCCTTTTTTTTTTTTTTTTTTTTTTTTTAATTCGTGATATGGTCTGATCTTTAGAAGAAACCAAGAATGTACCGTGTGTGCCCCAACATTTCTAGTCTGCCTCTGACATTTGTACTTGTTTGTATTCAGGAAAAAAAGGTATGAATACAGCATACAATCTGAGAAAATAACACAGAAAGAGGATAGGAATGCTTTGATTTGTTTGGGGGTGACTGGCAAGCAAGAAATGAGAATTTCTATTAGTACAGCCCTTCTGGAGAGCTCAGATGTGGCCAGAACAAAAAGACTCTCTGTGAACTATAGCAAATAGATATATAAAAATACTTTTTTTCTCTTTTGCTTGCTGTCATCCACATGCTCGCACATACTCTGCCTTTGCAGCCACAAGGTCGTTGTTTTATAGTCGAGTGATCCAAGTGATTGATTTATTACTGATGAAATGAGGTTTGATTGATTTTTTTGATTTACATGAAGACAGTAAAGAAGGAAGAGTGGGAGGTGCAAGGCAGCTGCAGAGCTGAGTACAAAGCAGAAACTCGCTAGAGCAAGTGGGCCAAACACTGCAATGACTTATATCAGTGGTCAGTTTATATGGCTGATTTTAATAGGGCTGCACTGCATAACTGCACCCTTTCCCCTGAAACAGTGTTATACTGATCATTTCTTTAACCTGCAGAATTATGCCATCAGTGAGGAGGGATTTCATGCATTTGCGTTTTGATGGGAGTGCTTCAGATGAAGGGAATGTGATAAAAGGAGTGATGGTGGATTTTCTTGCATGTGGACTATGGCTTGGCTGCCTTTCGAGCATGATTCCAAGTTTGGAGTCGTTCTCCAGTTCATCTTATGTCCAAACTGAACACTAGCTTTGGATCAGCTTTACGATGTGGTAGGAAAGAAACTTATCCTTGCGCTATGAATATAGGCTGGGTTCAGGATAGGGCATTTCTTGAGATACACCCATGCTGAGTTGAATCCGCCAATGCCCATCCTGTCAAACCTGAGGAGATGGTCCCCTTACAGGTGGGTTGGCCCAGTTCTTTCCTGCAAAGGTTCCTACTGCATGCCAAGAAGCCCTGTGGGATTTGGAGGCAGCTGAGCAGCAGGTTGTTAACAATATGGTTGCACGGTCATGCTTTAGTGGCCTGCCCCCAGGTCTGCGTTACATGAGGCAGTGTCAACTTAGCCTTGAAGTCTCTGAATTTGAGTTGATTTCAATTCTGGAAGACAGGTTCGAGATTAGTCAAAAGTTAGGGGCTTAATGGAGGAATCACTGGATGAAATCCCCTGGGCCGTATTTTGCACTGGGTGGGATCGCAATGGTCTGTTCTGACTTCACAGGTCTGCAAACCACTACAGTAATCAGGTTTTTTTAATGGAGGTAGCATTATTTTCTTGACATGAAAATCATCCCTGTACCTGTGCATCGCTTTAAAAAGTCTTCATGTTTGCAGAGCCACCTCCTGCAAGCTGGTTCTGAAAGATCTGCCTGCTAAACTTGGGTGTGTGGGGGAGGTACTGGCTTGCATGCATCTGCACGATATATTTCCTAACTTCAGACTTCTCTTTAAAAAATTATTCGCTCTTGCTTGGCCACAGGAAGCAAGTCAGGGGAGTCACTAATATTGGTAAAATCAATATGTGGAACAAATATTCATAAACACATATTGTGTGTAGGCATGGTCCTGAATTTGTTCCTGTGCATATTAAGTTATATTTGTGTCTTTTGAAAACCCTAGGTAGAAAAATCTTGTAGCTTAGGGAAGCCACAGTGAAAGTGAGAGGAGGGAAGACCAGTCATTTCATAAATGGGCCTCAGAAAGTGAGTTTGACTTCTGCCACACACCCTCTGTTGACTTAATTTTTTTGTGCGCTACTTGGTTTTTTATTAGTGGGGACATGTAGCGTGATACGTAGATTTTGTAGGGCTTGAAAAGCATGTGCTGATTGTTTTTGAGGTGCTCAGGTGAAAATAGGTGTTTTAATGCAATGAAATTGTAGATTTGATTTGAGGGTGTGGCTACAGGCTGACAAAAGACAAAGTTAACAGGCAATAAGAAGGTCCTTTCCTGAGACTGGAAGTCCATCCTCCCACCTGAAGGCCCAGGCATAGCTGTGAGCACAGTCTCGTCCACTGCAGCTCTGAGCAAAGTGGGTTATCCCATTTACTTTGGAGTGCAACATGTTGGGAAAGATGCTAGCAATCCTCTGTGTGTTCCTTTGTTGGGGGGTGAGATCTCCCTGAAACGTGGCAGTGGCTTTGCTGTGGTCATATGATTTCATCTGCAGTTGCTATTTTCTACTTGTACTGTGGAGGTGCCTAGAGGACTAACAGTGAGGACTTGGATATAGCTGGTTTGGGCCATAGGTATGCACAAGAGTCAGTTCCTCCTTCAGGGACTGTCTGTCTGGAGTGCTGATCCTGAAGACATGAGACCAATCACTTAATCTACTTGCTTATACGAATATCTGAAGGACTGGGGCTGAGCTTTGTGGCTTCTCAGCACCTTAGCTGCCCTAGTTTGAGTAGAGTCATCAGCATTTTCCAAGGGGATTCATGTTTAATTTGGATTATTTGATCTCCATACGCAAAACAAGGAAGGAAAGATTTCCTGAACTACTGGCAGGATTTCTGTTCTTTTTTTCCCTTCTTTATAAACTTCATTTGCTTCTTTTTTTTCTTCTTTCTTTTTCCCACCCCACCCAGGCTTAAACAGTGCCGGGAAATTCTGTACTTAACCAGCTGTACTGTCTGAGGAAAGCCAAGTGGTTTTTTTTTTTCCATGCATCAAAATCATAATAGTTTGAAATGACTTACTAACTCACTGAGTTTCCCAGAGAGAAGACATCAGCTACTTAACTAATATGCCCCTTGTACTTAGCCAAAAGGCCAAACAAAGGTTAGGGCAAGTGGATACACACAACTTCTTTATCCAAGTCCTTGAGGATTTCCCATTAGCTAAGTCAGAGTTTCTTCCTTTTTTTTTTTTCCAAGCAAAAATAATTAACATGGATCAAGTAAAATCGGTTAATTTTTTTCATTGCAGCCCTCTTCCTGGTGCACACTCTGCAGTCTGTGGACAGAGAAGCTATAGTTGGTTACTCAAATGGCTGTCTTGCCTGAAAAAATACAGTGATACCCTCAAATAGCTCACCTCAAATTGGGTCATTGCTTGAGAATGCGTATTATGAAATAGTTTTAGATCAAGTTGATTTGTGTGTTAGCAAATAGATCAAATAAACATTTCCTTGTATATAACCACTGCTTCTGTGTTGATGACAAAATTGTGTTACGCGTGTTTCTTTATCACTTCGCAGCAGTGTGACTTTTTTTTTGGTACTATTAAATGAAGTCCTAAAACACTGCAGTTCTGTGGGTTAGTACCGTCTTGCTCTGCTAGCAATAGAAAAATGTTTGTTTGGACTGGCAAGAAACACTATTCTGTTATTTACTGTGCTTTTTGGTGGGCGCATTGTATGTTCTGGGCCATGGCATACACAGTATATAATAACGCAACGTTCACAAGCATTCGCACCCAAATCAGGATGGAGAAACCTGTATCAGTAAAAACATTGTGACCTACAGCTAAGTGTTATCTGTGTCTGGAGTTCCCAAAATGCCCAGGGTGTGCTCACGCGACAAGAAATGGTGCACCAAAATAGAACCCTGCATGAGAAAGCGTCCAGGCTGCAATAATATTTCCTCAGCCGCACTGGCTGTTGTCGGGCCCTTCCTGGCAGAGCTGGACCGCGTCCACAGGTCATGTTGACTTTGTCTGGATTGATGGGGTTTCAGCAGCTGTCCCCTGCTGCTGTCAGGAAGCCAGGTTGGGAGCCGTAAGGTGAAACAGCCCTGTAAGATTAAGAAGGAGTGCCAGTGCCGGGCTGTGAGCGGTGGTGTGATTGGTGTCCGAAAGAATCGTATCCAGCAATACGCACTGTGTCCGTACCCGTGTCTGGGTGTGTCAGAGGACTCCATAGGAAGAAGTGTGGAATCTGGGGGCAAATTTGGGGCAGATAGGTCTCTAGTTCCCTTGCTCTTCTGACCCCATAGAGATCTCCAGCTGATGCGGTACGTAACTCCTGCGTCATTGTCCAGCTGTTGCCGTGTGACTGCGCGGGTCCCTTGCTGGGATGAGATCCATGTCCACCCTTGCTAACTCTGGTGGCACAAAAGCTGTCCTCCCTAATGCACTGTTTGCTGCGTTGTACGTTTCAGGAAGGTATCAGAGAAGAAGAAATGGAAAAGGGGTCTGGATGTCCCCAGAATAGGCAAATTAGTGAAACCTGCTGAACCTACAAAAATGCCTAAGAAATGTCTCCCTTTTCCCTGGGTGTGTTTATATCTTACCTGCACTTCACTGCCAGACTGGTGGGACTTGGAGCTGATAAGAGGCATCTCATGGGAAATAGTTTTTTCAAGCAGCAAGTCTGAGCTGTAGGACTTGGGGAGTCAAGGACTGGTCTTCTCCCATCAGAAGGTCACTCCTGGAGTACAGATGTTTTGCAGACCTTTGGTTTGATACTAATTAATTATGTGGATTTTTGAATACTTGGATCCTAGGTGGCAAATAGTTGGATCCAGGTGGTAACTGGTACAGATAGCAGAAAGTGAACAGCAACTTTGCTTCTGTTTTGTTTATGGGGTTGTTTTTTTTTTTCCTTGGGTACTTAAAAATTCCAATCTTGCTGCATTAAACTAAGTCATGCAGAAATGCTCCAGCTGTTCTTTGCATTGTGGAAGCCAAATTCAGCATTTTGATGGGTTTTTTTCCTTTGTTTTTGAGAGACCAGTTGTGAAACTATTTGATGTGTTAGGTAACAAAATCTTACCTGTACTCTCCTTCCAGTTATTTGGATTTTCCTAGCTATCTTATTTAAGGTGGACTCCTTCCAGCTTATCGTGTAAAATACCAAGGAGGTAAAACTGGCCAGCCTTTTTGTGAACTGGGACGTCTAGCGGTGCAGGTGAACTATTAGCCTTTTAGGCTCCCTCTTTTCCTTCACTAATACTCTGATGGCAGATGAACTCACAGGAATTTTGGTCAAAAGCAGTAGAACACATCCATAAATAATTTCTGTGGTAAAAAAAAATTCTGTTTTTAAAAAAAAGCTTTATTTGCTATGACGTGTGGTGAACCTTTCTCAGCTCCTCCATTTGCAGGAAGATGCAATCCTTCCTTTAATACTCCTAAGGGAGAATCCATTGAAGTTTGGGGATGTTTTTTGTTTGTTTTTGAAAATAAGATTTGTGTCCTTTTTTCCTAATAATTTTCAGGTGTGAGCTCTCTCTGAAATGTAGATGATCTTCATTATGGTGTTTTAATGAAGGCCCATGTCTCTGCGTAAAAGTGAGTTGCCTGCCCTCACTTCACACTCGGTGTATGAAGGAACAGGAATGCTGAGTTTGGGAGTGCTCACCCCATGGCATTAATCCCTAGAGCGGTGGGACCCGTGTCTGTTTTGGGATGGTCATGACATATTTCATTTCAGAGTCCTGCTTGTGACCTTCTGCTTATGCTGTGGTTTCTGGATGCATGATCAGGAGAACAGTACTTGCACTAAGCAGCTCCAGGGATTGATAGGGACACTGGGTAACCTCATGCTTACATGCAACATGGGATAGTCCCCCATCCCTGAAGTAAGCATGGACTTTCAGCGGTCAGTTCCTTGTGGTTTAATGGAGAAGAAAATAACCTGTGTCCATTATCAAATTATGCAGAGTCCTTTCCACAGGACTTGTGATTTCAAATTTGTTCCTCTTGTTGTTTTCAGCGAAGCTGTTTGAGGATTTCCAGGGTTACTAATATTTTTAATCTAAGCCTTTTTAATTTAAAGGTCAGTCAGCTCTCATAAGGCTAGAGCCAGGTGACTGGTGAAGGTCATGGCCAAGTGACAGGTGCAGTGTTAACTAGGCTGTTATCAGTGACTGCACCAGGTACAGTTCTGTACCTGACCATATGACAGTACGTAGCCTGTTTTGATCTTCATTTTCTCCCTTTAATTGGGTGGCCTTTCTTGTGTGTCTCCATGCCTGTAGTCTTGTTAACTTGTGAGCACAGAATGGACTGGCCAGGATATCAAAAGACTGGGTACTTAAAATGAACAAAACCATACATCAGTTTATAGCAATTCAAAGAATATGGCAGCATTTGCACTTCTGATACCACCTGCTTTGTGTGCCAAAGATTGTAATGGGAACAAAAAACTTACAAGGTTTGGGGAAAAAAGAAAGCCTTTTTGTGAAAAAAAAAAAAAAAAAAAATTAAAGAAAAAAGCAACAGAAGTTGTCTTGGGATGTGAGTGAAGCAGAAATATTTGTCATGAACTGAGTGAATGAGGTGGATCTAATCACTGTGTAACAAAACAAAGGAAGATGGCTTAGCAGCCATTTAAATTTCAGATACTTGGTGCTACTGAAGTGCTACAGATTTGACAGCTGTAGGTAAATGTTGAAAATGTCAGTCCAGTCCATTTTCTGGGGTTTGCCAGGATCACAGAGGTACTCGTATAGAAATCCATCAAATACTATTACCTCCATATATGTGTTAATAATATTCTTAATCTTCTTTATATTTTTCTCTTGGGCCTATATATGCTGCATGAATATTTCCTGGCATGCCTACAGATCTCTAATTGTTTGTATATTTGGCTTGCCTCAAGCCAACTTTAAATGAATGTGTACGGGAATCTTTGCTGTGTATGGGATTATTTAAGTACCATCACTATACCTGTGTGGTATTGTTGATCATGTGTCATCCCATTCAAAAAAACCCAAAGAAAATGCAGAAGGGGAATCCTGATTAGTTTTTGATCAAAGTGATATATTGGGGAATCCGGTCAGTGATATGCAGAGGTGTTAGGGCTCCTTCTGCACATTTCAAACTTCTGTTGGTAGAAGTAATTGTTTATATTTTTTTCAGGGTAGCCTAGAGGGGATAAGGCTGTGCTTTTGCAACTCATCTAGAAATGTCTGAAGTAGCTTTACGCTACCTTGTCTGATAGCACAGAGTTTGGTGTGGGCAGATGTCTTGCCTCTGACACTTGATAAATACACGGGGGACACTTCTTCTCAGGTGAGTTTGCTGCTTAGTCTGAACCAGAACTGAGCTATCTTTTCGTTTTGTCTCCCTCAGCAGCCCTTCCTTTGGATCCCAGCACTAAGTGTGTTGCATGAAGCCCTCTGTTTTACGTGCACCAGATGAAGTAGTTGCCTCTGGGGATGGGCAGCCAGCAACTTGAATATACCCGTAGCAGTGGTGACAGTGAGTTTCTGAGTAAATGCCAGTGAATGGGGAGGCAGAGGCAGACAAAGGTCAGGAAGTTGGGCCCACAAGATAGCAAAAGAAGTTATGAAATATGGTGCTATAAAAAAAATCTTCTGTGGGGTCCTCAAACCATTGGCACGTCTCTGTTGTGGTTTATGACATTTCTGGCATGACAGAGAATGACATCCCTGTCTTTCAGTGTTCGAGGTTGTTGTGGTTTAACCCCAGCCAGCAACTAAGCACCATGCAGCTGCTCACTCACTCATCACCCACCCAGTGGGATGGGGGAGAGAATCAGGGGAAAAAAACCCATAAAACTCATAGGTTGAGATAAAGACATTTTAATAGGGCAGAAAGGAAGAAAATAATGATGATGATGATAATAAAATGACAACAATAATAATAATAATAATAATAATAAAAGAATTGGAATATACAAAACAAGTGATGCACAATGCAATTGCTCACCACTCGACAACTGATGCCCAGTTAGTTCCCGGGCAGTGATTCCCCCCCTCCCCCGGCCTATTGCCCCCCAGTTTATATACTGGGCATGACGTCACATGGTATGGAATACCCCTTTGGCCAGTTTGGGTCAGCTGTCCTGGCTGTGTCCCCTCCCAACTTCTTGTGCCCCTCCAGCCTTCTTGCTGGCTGGACATCAGAAGCTGAAAAGTCCTTGACTTAGTCTAAACACTACTGAGCAACAACTGAAAACATCAATGTATTATCAACATTCTTCTCATACTGAATCCAAACCACAACATTATGCCAGCTACTAGGAAGAAAATTAACTCTATCCCAGCCAAAACCAGGACAAGGGTTATTTATCGGGTGTCATTGCCTTTGAGCCAGCTGTTCCCAACAGGTACTCTCATGTCCTTTCCTTATTCCTGCACTGTTGCTCTGCTTTGCTGTTTCTGTGTGGTGTTATTTACTACATGAGGAAAAAAAGACAGGGTGAGAAAAATGCCTGGTGTATTTGCTTGAATAGCACACTGTAGGGGCCAGATTTCTCAAGGAACATTTGTGCCTGTGTGGCACTGACACTTGAAGCAGGGCAATTAGGTGTGCAGAACAGAGCGTGCAAATGCCTGCAGAAATCTGGCTGATCATGGCCAACACACTCTGATGCAGGTACAAATGCTGATTATGAGGCTCAGTGCTACGCCAGTGGCACACTCAGAAGTGTTTGGCAACGGTCCTGACAGTGTCGGGGTTGAGGCTTTGGCAAAAAAGGTACTGAGCTACATGGATTTGCCCCATAGACCATACGTGGCCCTTGGGCCACCAGCTGATACGTCTGAATGAAATCATACCATGTGTAGTATCCCTGACTCAGGGTATTCTCTCTGGTGGTTCAGTTTGGACAGAATTCCAAACTGCTCCAAGCGGTTTGAGTACCATGATGTGGTGAGTGGCCTGGTCTCAGTCATGCTGAAGGGCTTTCATAGTTCAGTCCTTCTGCAAATAGGAGTCTCCAGCCCTAAAGCAAAGAGCAGACTTCCCCAAAGGCAGGGAGGCAAGCTAGAAGAGTGGCTGCTCACAGTTTCTGTTTGGTTCATTCAGGTTAAAAAATCAGCTTTGCATGTGGAGAAAGAGCAGAGGCCTCTGTTGGCTGACTTTCAAGAGACTCGCACCTTCCTTTTCTTCACTTCTGGAGCAGGGAGTTGTGATTTCTTTTCCCTTTCACGTACCCTTACCCCATCACAGACCTACCCTGTCTCTAAAGCTATCGCAAGGAACTTGTCACCTCTCTCTCTGCCCTCACCCCAGCATCTTAACCCACTCTCCCTGTGCTCCCTCACTTTTTGTTTTCCTCGTGTCTCTCTCCATTTCACCCCTCCTTCAGGCAAAATCTCCCCTGCAGAGCTGTGCTGGAATAGAGGCTGCATGTGGGCCGAGAGAGGAGAAAGGATTTAGACACCTCCAAGCACAATGCGTCGTCTTGACAAATAGCCTGGTTATTCTGGGTGAAGAAAGAGAAACAGATCTGACTCTTAGCCATCGCCACTGAAGCCTGTGCTGTTGCTACGCTCCAGGCAGCGCTCAGTTCCCGTAAGAGGAGCAGGTCGATGGGAAGGTTTCTGCGGCTGAGCTCCAAAACGCTCCCCAAGAGTCTCTGGGAGTGTCAGCAGATTTCTAACCGAGCCAAAAGAAAGGCCTCAGCGGATCGCCTGGCTAGCTGACAGCACCTCTGAACTATGCGTAGGATAAGCTGTTGTCACACGCGCAGCCTTCCTGTAAACTTGGGGTGTTTGGCTCCGTCCGTTCCCTCAGAGCATTGCAAAGGACAGGGGCTGTGGAGGCGTTTGATCTGCAGGAGGTTGGTGCAGCGTGGTGGTTAATGCGGTTATCTCTGGGTGGTGAAAGAGAAGGGGAGAAGCTGTTGTGAAAGAGGCTTTTTGATTTCATTACTTTCTTCCCGCACCCTGTATCCTGTCTGTAGAGAGCACTTAACAGATTCATGGACCTGGACTGCCATGTGTGTTGAAAAAAAGAAAAAGTGAGGGAGAGTGAGAGAAAACCAAGGGAATCCATTAAAAATTGCCTCTGCTACCTCATTAATCTTTTGCAGCAAATAATACATGCAAAACTTGGGCTAGCAAAGTCTCCAAAGGATAAAATTATTTTGGTGAGGTTTTAACAAATTAAAGAAATAAATTAAGTCACTAGCACAGCAGGAAAGTGCTTGAGGCCTCCAGGGTTTGTATGTTTTACCATTGTTCTAAAAATAAACTGGGAAAAAAATTTTAAAAGTCTTTCAGTTGAAAAATAATATTTGCTTTAAGTGGCCATGTTTGGGTTTTGCTCCCGCACGGCGCTTCACCACCTTCCCCGGCCCTGCGGCTGACTTTTGGAAACAGAAGCTGGAAAATGGTCGGAGTAGAGGTAGCAACGCCGTGCGGCGAAGGGAGAGGCATGCTGGGTGTTAGCAGGAAGGATGTAAAGCAGAAATTAAAACCCCTGTGCCTCACCCCACTACAAATGATGAGACAACGCACGTGTTAGAGATTAACAATCAGCTTTCTGGCCCCCCAGGCCCAAACCAGTGGGAATATCTCTGATAGCTTTTGTGAGTTTCAGAAGAGAGGTGGCTGGTGCCTCCCAAAAAATGGCCAGGCTGGTCCCCTCCTCTCTCACTGTATTATAGGCTGGTCATTTTTTTAATGAGCAGAACAAGGCTTACCAGGTTGCCAGAAATCAGAGGAACAAGGGCTGCCTTCTGATTTCCCGATTCCATGCTCCTTTTTGTAATTTGCAGTAAAGCGCCTAGAGAGAACAGCATTCCTCCTCTATTTTCTCTTCTCCCCTAAAATTGACTGCTTTCCCTCTCATCCCAGCTGCTACCTCAGTACTTGCTTCCACTGCTGGGCTACCTTCACTTCCCATTCACTGCCTGCTGTCATTTCTTCCAGCTCCACCCAGGCCTTGCCTTGGGGAAGAATAACTACGCTCACTCTTTCTAGCCTGTCCCAGAAATTGGAACAACTGGTTTTTGTCAAAGCTAGCTGAGCTGCATGATCTGCAGGCAAACAGCATTCTGGAGGAGGTTTTTTTTTTAAAGGTATAAATGACAGGTAGGTGCCTAGCTTCCCACTAAAGATTATCACTAGAAGTTAGGTATCATGAATTTCTCCTGCTCCAGCCATTGCTCACACTGAAGCTGAATGCATGCACATTAAAAAAGAAATTAGTTAAAGGATGCCTTCAGAGTTGCAAAGGCAAGGCTGCTGTTTTCTGGCAGGTAATCTGCAAATTGAGTGTAATTCTGCAGTAGTAGGTATTATATATATGCACGAGCAGTATAAGGAAACACTTACTCTGACATTCTGCATAGTTTTTTGCTGCTGGAGCTCTGACAATTGTTCCTCCAACCTCAATTCCCTGCCCTGTAGAAGCCTCTCAAGGGACTTGGCTGCTGATTTTGTGTGGATTACCTGTGCGTGGGGTAATCAAATGTGCACAGCATGCATACACACACGCACTCATACACGCATGTGTGTGATGCTTCCAAGTCAGTGAATGCCAGAACTCTGGTTACCCCTGGTATCTTCAGTTAGGCCCCTTGTGAATGTTTTTCTGCTGTAGCCTTTAATTACATATGCTTCTGCTATTTCCCCCCTCTTTCATCCCTGCCTTATTTCGTGCACAGAATGGGCTGTGCTCAATTACTGAGCAGCAACTTAATATTTAGTTTTCTCCTTGCTGCTCAGTGTGTGGCCCCTAGCCTTATTTACTGCACAATATTCAAGCCCTGCTCTGGTGACAAAATGGTTGATTTCCTCATGGGCTTTTCTCTGTCCTCATCACTGTATGTGTATCTGTGGCTACAGAAGTGATTTATGGTGGAACTTGTTCTGATACTTGTCCCCAGTCTCCTGATGGTGCCCACTTATTGCTTTCATTCTTGGGATGGTTTTAGAGTGGAAAAGTATGCCAGGAAAAGCTGTATAATTCACTGTGAAGGGAGGTAGCTACTTATTTTGTTCATTTGCAGCTAGCGCATGTTCTGTTTTGTTATAAAAGCTGTGGGTGAGCAGCGAGAGGGAGGCTGTTTTATTCTGCCTGCTTCAGTTCTGTAGAGAGGGGAAAACTGCCCCTTCTCAGAAGGCTATGGGGAGGGCAGGAGAGCTTTTGCAGAGTGCAGTGTGGGGCATCCCGTTCTCCCCGATACACCCCCCCAGACATGGAGCAGAGCTCACGGGAAGCTCCTGAGCATGACACTGAGCTGTGACGTCCACACGTGGCCCTCGTAGAGGGTCTCCCGGGAGCCAGTGGGAATGGTGCAGGGCTTGGAGCTGAGCAGAGCCCGCTGAAAACTGTTGGACTGAGAGAAGGATTGGGAGCTCCCTAGTGTGTGAACACAGAGCAGCTAGGAAGGTGCAGTGGGGAAGGAGTGGAGGGGACTGGTTTTTTTTCTGTTCTAAGATCCGTGTTCTCTCTGTTTTGAGTAGCCTGGATTCACATCTCTGCAGATCCTCACCCCTTTGGCAGGCTTGGGCTGATCACATTAAGGAAAAGGTGTGAGAAGACCACCTCAAAGCACTGGCCAGCCTGAAGACCCAGTTGCACCCAAAATGCAAGCAGCTTGGCAGCAGCTGGATTTCTTTGGCCGTATCTGCCTGTGTTGTACACTGTTAAAACCTAATGGCAGTCCTGGCTCTGGGACTCTATAGAAAGCTTCTGGCTCTTGCTGATTGCTGTGTTAACTCCCGAGTGGTTTGGGAAGGTAGGCTCTTTGTGTTGCTGGCATTTTCCCCTGAGGAGAGAGGGAATACGTTTGGTTCCTGTAGGGCTGTAACAACAACCACTGCCTATAAGGAAGACCTGAGACGTTGTGTGGTGTTGGACTCGTGTGACTAACAAGGATGGTGTTTTCTGGGCTGAGGATGACAAGGAATAATCCCCCTTTCCCTGCAGTTAGCAAGTCAGCAAGGTGTTTAAAGGTATTGATGGTTGGTTGGATGGGACTAAGGCAAGGTCAGTATTTAGCGTAAGCCTCTAGCAGGCTGAGGAGAAGGTCTCTGAGACAGCGATGGACTGCTGTAAGAGTGGGGCTTACATGTGATGATGGATGAAACTAGTGAGAAGGTTGCTGGGTGCTAATTGAAGGAGGAGAAGAAATGCTTTTCCATCTATAATGTTTTATTAAGGTTCTCCTTTACATAATCTTAGGAGAACTTTGTTTTGTGTTTTAAAGGCCAGCTGGGTATCAGAACCAAGAGATTGCTGGAGGTACATCACCTGATCAGAGTTTTCCCAAGCAGGTGACTTGATAAAGAGGCACTCTCAGCTTCCTGAAGTGTGGGGGACATCCTTTAACAGCTGTCATTTAAAACACTGGGAAACATATCTACATGAATGATGTCTCAATTCCACCGCTGTGGGAAAAAAGAAATCCTTACTCACTGCCCCCGTCACTGTGGTGTGAGGCCCAGGCTTGGCAGGAATCATGGTTCAGTCTCCTCTGAATTGCCAGCTCTCTAAACAAACTGTATGTTATTGAAACGGAAGAATCTGTTTTCCACTGGGACTTAAAGTAATTTGTATTGAGCCCTGGGAGTTTCCAAGCTACCAGATTTTGAAATTGTCTTTGTTAAAACAGGAAAGGGATCCTAGAGCATGGAGATTTTGAGTCAGTGGTCCGGATGCCCTCATCATGGGAGTGAAGGGGAGATCTGCAACTAGTTTCAATATCTGGACAGCAATGTTTATCAAGGTAGGGACAGAGATGCCAGTAGCCTCCCCTTTAGCACTCGCCATGTGAGCGGAGAGCGGCTGTGTTGCTGCGTACCCCCTCATCCCTCTGATGGTTGACTCCAGCCTTGAGTACCAAAAATTTGTAGCAACAGGTTTCTGGTCTTACAGGGAGAAAGGGGAGGAGATGGGCTTGCAAGCGACTTATAAGGTCATGTCACACTAGAAAACTAGTGTTTGCTTTTCTTTCCTGAACAGCACATGCTAACTCCAGGAGGCAGAAAGTATGGAGCAATAGGACAGGTTCTCCTGAAGTGACCGTGGGATGGCCTGCAGGGAGCCAGGCTAAATTGAAGCTAAGGAATGCTTTATGGGGAGCAAGTTTAGAAAGAGATTTAATTTTTTTTTTTTTTTAAAAGAGGGCAGCCTGGAAGCTGTGGCTGGTTCTGAACCAGGGTTTAAGCACTGTAATGAGCAGGAGTGGGGTTAAAAGGGGCTGACCCAGGTGGACGATATTCCACATCTACCCTTGGATTTGAGTCCGATTTCTGTGATAAGAACCATCTTTAATGTAAAGCTGAAAAGATAGTATGAAGATGAAAGAGTTGGAAATAAAAGAAGTCTGGCCAAAATTTTCATTTACATGGGCTATGTAAACCTCTCTCTCAAGCTGTAGTTACTGATCTGTTTTTATTTTCTTTGCTTCCCAGAGGCAAAAGTAATAACTCCATGCCAAAAAGGCCAATTTTCCCAGCATTTACCAAAACCAGCATGAATTCCTTAATAGCCAATGTCACAGAAGGTGCTTGTCTAAAAGTTTAGAGAGTTTTGTAAACATCGACGTCGTGGACAGAAAGGGACCAATTAAACACCAGGCCCTAGATAAGTTTGGATCTTTATTCGCACTCGATAGCTCATTATTGTGATCCAGGTTCCTCTCTGCTTGATGTCTTTCCAAGATTCCCCTGCATTCGTTTTATCCTTGACAGGCTAGTGAACATCTACTGGCACTTGTACCAAAAGGTTTGGAAAGGGAACAGCTGAATGTAATCTTCAGATAAATACCACATACCCTGACCACAGATAAATGGTCTCTCCCATGAACAGAAAAGTGAGGCCTGTAGTTCTGCAAAGCTTTCAATTAGAATTCTCCCTAGAGAATAGTGAAGACCATGTTATCACAGTTGTGATCCTGCAGCGTGGTGAGCTGGGCTGTGGAAACTCTTGGGTATATACCTGTAGCTTGGCTATCCAGAGGATTTTGTGGCTTGGGTCAGGAATGCCCTGTCAGGTGGTATGCTACTAGGGCTTAGTGGCTTGAGCCTTCCCCAAATTAACCAAAAGAGAAGAAATGAAATGCATATTCCACCCCAGATGCAGTAGAAGTATACAAACAAATGTATCCATCTCTGCTGGGCCACATTCACATGCACGTGTTGGTTCACCAGTGCCAGATCCTGCTATGAACTCTAGCATTGCATGCTGTTAGAAATGGCAGAAGGAGATAGATATCTGTATCTCTACACACACACGTACTTTTTTTTTTTTTTTTGGACCTGCAGCATAGGGTGATGTTTGCTTAATCCACAGAAAACTCACCTGCCCATACATGATGTGACATGTATTTTCTCCACAAAATGCAACCTATAGTTTCACACTGGGCTGTATTTGTTACTGGATCCTCAAGTCCATTTCTGCTGCATAGCTAGGCAGGTATGTTTGGTATTTCTGTTCTTTTTTTTTTTTCTTTTCTGTTCCAGTTTAAAAAAGAAAAAGCCAAACAAACAAAAAAACCTCCACCAGGAAACACATAAATAATTCAGAACACATGCTTTATGTCAACTGTTTCACTGTTACTATTTTATCTCTATAAACAGGGCAGAGGCAAATCCCATCCAAACAAGGAAGGGGAGGAAGATGCATTGCAAAATTATGGCTGGGTCACGTGAGTCAAGAATACATGCACAGATACATTTTTGACTGGAAGGCCCAGCTCAGAAACGTGGTGCCTGCATTTTAGTGCTTATGCACTGTGAGTTGCTGAATGCACATACAGTAAGTTGTGTGCACTCTGGCTGCACCTGACTTGTTGCATGTGTGCAGTCGCTATTTGTCCA
This sequence comes from Harpia harpyja, assembly GCF_026419915.1. Taxonomy (NCBI): domain Eukaryota; kingdom Metazoa; phylum Chordata; class Aves; order Accipitriformes; family Accipitridae; genus Harpia; species Harpia harpyja. The sequence continues at coordinate 6,878,229 of NC_068940.1, forward strand.
TGACTTTGGGTGTCCAGGCTTCCAGACGTTCAGAATTCCCCCACCAATGTGCTCTAACAAAAGACTCCATTGGAGGGTGCTAAACTTCTTGGCATTCCCTAGGAATTCAGCCCCTTATAAAATATGAAGTTTGGGTCACTTTTTGTTAAGGGGGAAGCCAAGTCAAAACTACTGAAGTCAGATGGAAGTGCTGTGTTGAATTAAAAAAGGAGTTGGGCTGGACCTGTAATAGATCTCATCTTCCATGCAGATGTGGCAGTTTCATTTGCTTTTTCATCTTGTGGGTTCTTGACTGATCAGCTGCTGACAGAATTCCTGAAGGTTGCTTTAATTTTCAGCACACCTTACATACTACCTATAGCCCATGCTGAAACCCTAGTCTCTTTATATGGAGATGTTCCCTCACACTCTGCTTACTGTGGTTCAACAGTAACCTGTTGTTCTCAGTAACCTGAGAGTGCCTGAGAGTGTTTTAATGACTTGAAGAGGTATATTATTTTGTATATCTTCTGACACGCTAGAATTAGACCCATCCCTATTTTACTGTGGTGATAACGTCTCCATTACTTGTCTACCACTCAAGTTCTGATATGCACTGCAAAGCTAACGATAGCGCAACAAACTAGGTAATATTCTAGGCTGTCATGTCCACAGTGTAGAACACAACAGGCTGGTTCAATCTTTCAAAAGACCCATTCCTGAGAATTATTTATTAGCCCTTTTTTAAAAACCTGTATGAAGGACATGCCACAGCATTGCTGTGAATATCCTGTCCCAGTACCTCATTTCTCTGCAGTTAGAAGATTGCCCTGATGTCCAACAGTTGTCTTTGATGTAAATCTTGTTCCCTCCTCAGTGGCCACAGAGGCAATCAGTAACAAGTTTTTATGTACCAGATAGATGGGGGACCCTATAACATAGATGCTTCTGCTGTGGTTATGAGGAACCAGAATTCTGGGGCCTTTCTCTGCCACATGTTTCCCTCCCATCTGACCTCAGACAAGTCTGTTAATCTCTGTATTTTGCTACCTCAAAGGGATGCTATGAGGGTAACTTCGCTGGTGTTTCCAGGGGTGTTCAGATACTGCACTGACGGGCTACATAGGTGAATAGAGAGAGAGAGCAGACATACATTTATTAAACTGGTAAAGGACTGATATTTAACTCAGCAATGCTCCCAAACAAATGTCAAAGGCTATATTATCAGCAAGTCTCTTATCTCTGGAATTTTGTTTTGTGCTGTGCTACTTGTTGGTTTGTGGTTTGTTTTGCAGCTTCCTGGAAGAGAGAACTTGAAAAACATGAACAGAAAACGCCTGGTAAAAGTCGTAACCGGCTCTGACTGTCCATGGTGTAACAGCCAACAAATATCACCTGCTGATGATTTACAGATTCCTGGGAGATGTGGTGTTGAGTTCTCAAAGAACTGGAACAAGAACAACTCACCCAATATGCTTCTCGGGAAACAGTGTAATGTATCCACCCGCTTCATGCTCTCCTAATTTAGGACATGTGTAGTGTGTAATGATGAACTGGCCAACTGGTTATGTTCCTGTAAATCTCATTCCCCACCTTGCAAAACACCCTTGATTGACCCCTTCTTTCATGAAAGCTCAGCCCAAGGTTTCTAATCCACCTCTTGGGAGGGAGACACATCACCCTGTTCGCGAATGCACTTCTCTAGAGAGAAAAATGCAATGTTTTGTTGTTTTTATTTCATTGGGCGGCCTTTTCAAGTTCTGTGACCCACTTTTGCTTCCCTTTAAACTGTGACCAGTATTTATTTATCCCTTTTTAAACACAATAATTTAATTAAGAAACTAATCAGCAGTGTTGAGATGATCTTTGAACTACACCCCTATCACTGAAGGATATTTATGAATGCATTACACAAGAAAGATCCTATTATCTAAAAAGCTTTCTACTAAAAGGATTTGGCATCTGCAAAGTAAGACTTGAAATTCTGTGCTAAATTTATAATGTAGAGATGTGAACATTATTTATAGAGTCTGAAAGGTATTCCAACTGAATCTGACAAGTTTGCCTGGATTGTTTACTAAAAATAAAACTGTTTCAAGTTCAAAGGATTTCAGAAGTGAGTTAGATATTTAGGAGTCCAAAGGACAGATTGTAAAGGTAGCTGTGTAGCAGATAGAGGTTTAATGATCTAGGCTGCCTCTTCAGTCAGTGGAGAGAGATTGGCATGTTCCGGTTATGTTCCATTTTCGTAGGCACTTATCTTCAGATGGGAATTTATTGGCTGATCATCTCAGCAGGGCATTAACAGGGCATCTGTAGTTAATCATTATCATCATTGGCCAATTCCAGTTCCCTCAGCTTCAGATCAAGAGAACGTTTCGGAAAGCTACCTGGGATGTAGGCACTTTGGGCAGAAAGTGACCAGATCCAAAAAAGAGAGTCCCACCTGTGCAGTCTTGTTCAACCCTAGGAACTGAGCTGTTGCTGGCTGTGTAACAGGACAGATTCAACAGAACTATCTCCTCCCCACCAGCCGCGTGCTAAGTGAACATCAGCACTAGAGGACCTAATTCGTAAGTCCCAAATGGCTTCTGGGGTATGAAGGCTCCAGGACATTTGGCCCAACGTAGTCAAGACAGCAGAAGAATTAAAGGTGCCTCAGTGAGTGGTCTGGAGGAGGACCCAGTGGTTAGGGGAGGGACAGAAGATCACTTACTTGCTGTCAGGCCTCTCTGCTCCATCTGAGTGGCACTGTGGGCACCTAACTGGAGGCTTAGATCCAGTCCTTTGTCCTCTATGGGCTTGAACTGACAGGTGGAGGTAACCAACTGGTTCTATCCAAATGCAGGTCTGGAGTCAGGGTCTGATAGGTGGAATTAATGAGCGGCACATGTGAAGCCTTGTTTTCTATGGCTTTGGATCTTGTGATGGAATTATCCTGTGTCTAAGAAGGTACGAGCTCTATTCCAAGGTTTGGCTGTGCTTGGGAAATTCCTCAAAGTGCTTGCCTCTGGGGATTCTCTGGTGACTAATAAATACGATAAAAGAGTTCTTCTTAGAGGTCTCTTTTGTTAAGAGCACTACAATTATTTCCTGTATTGCCTTCTTACTTTCACAATATTTGTGGAATTTCATCTTTTATCTCTTAGTCCTCTAGTAGGTTGACTTGAAATGTGCCAACAGGTTCAAAAGGCTTTGGTGTGGGGAGAGAATATAGATAGACAGAGGCTGACATGTAGCGCTTTCCCAAGAAAAGTAAAATAAAAAGGGCATAGTGTCTGTCCTATGAAGCTTACTGTATCTCTAAAGGATGGGCAAAACACAAGAGTATGGACTGAGAGGGGTATAGTATATTAAGGACTCATGTCAGAAAGACTGGGGAATTCTTTTAGCAACTTGATGAGACCCCCAGTTAAGTTTGCCACTATCTACACTGCTGGGGTCTATTGACATGAGCTTGCTCAGAGGTATGATGCAGTAATTAATATCCTCGCACTTTCCATTGCCTCATTTGCTTAGTTATGTATTATATACTCCACATGGGTTCTGTAGGGAAAAGAGAAATAAAGATGAGAATAAAGATTAAAAGAAAGGACTGCCATTTTTTCCATGAAGAGCAGATTGCAAGAGTGTGGCATTTTTCCCACACATCTTGAATAGTTTTGGGCTTGGGCTTTTTGAGGAGTTTTTAATTAATTTATTGTTTAAGTAACTATAATGAGAAGAGCCCCTGCCACACTGATTCTAATGAGGATTGCATGTGCTCTGTGTCTTTCTCATTGTGGCCTGTATCGTTTAAATATCTTAACCAACATGTGCTGTGGCAGATTTCACTTATATCTGCTTAAATTAAAGCTTGTCAGTTTAGGAGCTAAGAAACATACAAATATTTGAGAGTGATTTGACATTCACTGCTGAAATCATTGCACTAAGTATCTGGCATCAATGACATTACTTGAGAAGGGTTAGAAATTCTTGCTGTGTTGTACAGGCTGGACATTCTGGACTTGAAGAAAAATGTACTTCACCTTCTGTGTTCGTAATTAAGGTCTTCACCAAAATTTCAGCTTGTTTTTCTTCTGTATTTTCTCTGAGCAATATGTGACTGTTTGAGTTCCTCAAAGTTGCTGCTAGGAGAACAAACAGTACCAGTATCTCAGAAGTAGTTGGAGTAATAGCACGATCTAGCTGTAAAAGGAATGGCATTTCCTTATGTTCTCATCCCCCAGAAATGCAAGGGAAGATGGCGCTGTGCTGGAAGAGTCTGATGGAACCTTGGATATTTGAACAGCTTCAGCCACAGGAGATGAAGCTTAATTTCCCATGTGCATGTATTTTTAATTCTTGTGGATCACTGTAGCAAAACACCATGCTGTATGTAGTATGTATGGCAGTGTAAGGCACGCAAACTTTTCTGAGCTGGAAATTACTTGCTTGCTGACACACCGAAGTCAAACTTGGGTATTAATACAGAGGTATTACACGTCTAAATTTAATCTCAATTGTAACGTAATTGTAGTGGTACTTAATTGGCCATTACAAAAGGGACCAGAACCCAAATATTCCAATACCAGCAGAGAGTCCTTGCTACCACATGTAGAGTTGCTTTCTTTTCTCATACAGGATCAGTGAATATGTGCAGGCAAACAATTTCAGTGCAGGTAGGATCATAGGATAATTCAGGTTGGAAAACATCTCAGGAGGTCTCTAGTCCAACGTCCTGCTCTAAGCGGGACCAGCCATGAGATGAGACCAGGTTGCTCAGGGCTTTATCTAGGTGGGCCTTGAAAACCTCCAAGGAGGCTGCACAGCCTTTGGGCAACCCTGATTTTCCTCGTGGGGGGGGGATAAATATCCTTATAGCCAGTATGAACTTCTCTTGTTTCAATTTATGCCTTGTCTTCCCACCACACACCACTGTGAAGATCTTGGCTTTGTCTTCTTGATGACCTCCTCGCTCAGCAACGGGGTGCTCTGCTGACCGCCAGCTTCTGATGACTGAGATGCAGAGAGGAGGCCCAGTCAGTGTTCTCACATCTTTGATGGTATAAAGGCAAGTAATGGATGTTAAATACAGTGTTTCCTTTTCCAAAGTCTGTGTATTGGCCTATTCCCTCAGTTGCATCATTCCTTTCAAACCATTTTTTTTGTTCAACCTCAGACTGCTGGGTTTCCTACTGTTCAAAGATTCTGAGAGTTGGGGGGAGGCAACATTTTGTTTGATCTATATTGGTTTATCTTGTTTGCAACTAGGCACAGGAAAAAACACTACTTCCCACAGAGGCTTTCATTGTCCCATTTTCCATAGTTTAGTCCTCATTTCCTTTAGGATCTGACTTCTAGCCATAATCATCTGCGGTTATAACTTGGCTGTTTCAGGCTGTATTCCTTTAATATTTCTTATTTCTTGTCAAACTTTGCGTAAGCAGTGGTACAAGCCCTGAGCACATCCTGCTCTGCATACTCTCATCAGAGCCATGGGAGAAGAGTCACAAACTCAGGTCCTGGCCCTGCTACCTGTTCACTCTCCGTTGTGTTGGCTCCAAGTATTGTCCCTTGCGAGTGACATACAGCCCGCTGTCATGTCCAGGTCACTAGCTTTGAAGGAGCAGTAACCTGCCCCTCCACCAACTAAGCTCAACCTAGGTGAAGGTCAGATCTGTCATGCAGGGCTATTTATAGTTAGAGTGAAGCCGCAAAGGAAGTGGTGGGCAGAACACTGGTGGGGAAGCTGGAGCTGACAGAGCTGAACCAGTTTTTGTAGCACTTGAGCTTTCCTGTAGGGGAATTTTGCTTTGTGTTTGAACTCAGGATAGGTCCAAGCAGAGGTGTTGTTTAATTAAGCAGAAACCATATAGAGAGGAGTGGGTTCCTTCACCCCAAAACGTTGTGCAACTCTACCTCTTCGACTGCACTCCTCCGTGCTGTGGACTCACCTCTGTGATCCTCTCCCTTTACTCCAGCTCGCCCAGTTTCAGGCCTAGAATAATCCCTGTTGGCAGCCTCCTGTAGCACCGGAGTGCTGAGTGTTTCAGGCTGACTGCTAAATCTTCACTTTCTGGATAAGAAAACTGATATATAGAATGATGAAATTATATGGCTCCCTGTGCTTTGCAGAACTGCTATTTACTGTTGCCTGGGCCCCTGTTGACTGAAAAGCTTAGGAGGGGCTCAGGAACTTTGTACATTCAGGGTTCCTCTGAATTTTGTTCTCACTGATATTATTCAATTAATTAGTTTCCTCTGAAGAGTTGGACAGGCTTTCTCCTGCTTTAGTGCTGCACATTAATGCTTATGCACATAATATGGCTTTAAGAAAAGATGAATTGGTGAGTAGTCTGGAAACCTGAGGCACATTGCCCTTTTGAGTAATGATTCTGCATATGGAAGGGGGAGGAAAATATTGCTATAGGGCCTCTGTGACCTGTTCATGGGTAAATAATTATTTAGAAAACATTGATTTGGAATGAAAAGTCAGCTCAGAGGCCTGACGGTTATACAGCAGTCCACAGGGTTAATCTGGGAAGATTTTGAAGTCAGTCAAAAAGCAAATTCATCCCTGAACAAAACTGCCCTGGTTAAGTTTTTATTTTGGGAAATAGAGAGAAAAACAAAGCAATGTTGATTGCTGTAGGTGGAGAAAAGCATCCTCCAGGCTTGTGACATTTTTAAGACACAAAATTTTGTACATCACATGGATCAAGCCCAATGCTCTATGTATGCATGTGAACAATATCCTTTTGAGTGACGAGCGTGTAAGCTTTGCTAGAGTTTCCAGCACATGAAAGACTTAAAAATGGACTCATCTAAGTTTTTATGGCATGCTGTGTAAGCCAGCAAAGTGGGGTTGGAGGGTCAGGCAAGGCACACCTGGGAAGGCAGAGGTCTCCCAGTAATCTTTATTTTCTTCGATGTCTGCTTTTCTCGGCTCCCATTTCCCAAATGGAAAATGGGGATAATGCCAAGGTCCAATGGACAGTGTCTGCTTTATTTGTTCTCAGTTTATAGGTTAGATTTCTTTTTAAAAAGACATAGTTGGCTCAGCTGCAGCTCTTGTGAGAGGAAGATGGGTACTCCTACCCTTTATATCCATGCAGTAGTGTCAAGGAGGAGGTGATTTCACAGAAGAGGTAGGATATGGCAGACAGAGGAGCAACCACTCAGTAAGAGAGGCTTCCAGTCCGGTGGGCAGGTTGGGAGGTAGCAGAGAAGCAAGAAGTGGTATCACAATCAAGTGTCTTTGGGATGGGAAGAAGAAGCTTCATAGGGACCAGAAGGGACTATGCATGGCTTGCTGCAGCCCAAATATTGACTGAATTGAATGAAACCAGGCTAGAACCCATCCTTGTAAGGATGCAGTGGGCAGGGAGAAACTGATTTAAGTTATTCGTTTTATGGTGATTGTGTTTGACCCAGTCAGCGCAGTTTACACTGCTTTGAGAAGTTAAGGATTCTAATTTATATTCTAGTAAAATCCAGTTGGTTTATGTTCAAAAGCCTTGCTTATTTCTTTTCAGGGGCTCTGGATAATGGAGGTTTACCTGCCAAATTGGGATCTCATAACACAAGGATGCTTTTCTTTGCAAGATGATTTGGTGTTCTTGGAGTGAAAAGTACCATAGAAGAGTGAAATCGTAGTTATTGAACTGCTGAATACTCACTCGGGTCTAGAAGCCCATTTTCTGCACTCTTGTGCAGCTTCACCCTGCTGATGAGAGCCTTGCCAAATTCTGCAGAGATTGTAAGAAGTTAGTCCTTGAAGGTATGCTATTCCCTGCTGATACTGAATACAAGCAAAAGCAACAAAGATTCTGCTTGTCTTTGCTGAAGTGGAAACATCTTCAGTCAATTAAACCATTAAAATTATCTTTTGTTCTTTGATCCCTTTTTGTTCCCATCTGTCCCTTTGTTATATCCTTTCTGATGCTGAAGTGAAGGTTCTTTGGAGACAGGGCCACCTCTGCTTCTGTGCCTCTGGAGGTGGGCAGATCACCGCACGGTGCTGCTATGGAATGGTTTCCATCAACTCCAGGTCCCAGTGAGGTGTATAATTCTCCATAAATGGAGAAGCAACTTTCCAGGCTTTACCCAAAAGAAACACACAAAAGAAAATGTGCAATATATGGTTTTCTTTCTTTTGATCCCTTTTTCCATAGATGGTGCATGTCAAATTTAACTCAAATAGTCCCAGTGAGATCCAGTTTATTAGCTGTAATAATTTATATGTCTCACAGACTTAAACCTCCCTTCTTGCCCATTCCTGCAGAAGTCACTATACTAAATTCCCAAAACATAGTCTGAGCCTATGCAGACATCAAGATCCCAGTGATTGGAATATGTTGTTTAAGTCAGTGGGAATTCTGGAAGTATCTTATCACTCAAAGTCAGCTATTTATTGTAAGTAGTAATATTCATTCTTATTAATTATGGCTATAGAATTATGTTGGGCCTTGTCCATTTTTTAATGTTTTAGGCAGTGCTCCATGACACTTTGACCAACATTTAGAAAAATGGCCTGTATGTCTTTTTCTCAGAGCAAATAAATTAATTTTTATGGAATGGAAGTGGAGGGTAGAACTGAATAAGCTAGTTGCAATGGAAATAGTCTTTCAAAACATTGGAAAAGTTAGACACTCGCAATAGCATGTGGTCTAATTTCCTGAACCTGTGAGAAAGGACATGAATTATTATATAGCTTACTGCTGAACATATGCTTACTTCCTCATGTATGTAGAAGGCAAGGGTGGAATATGTGCGTGAATCAGGTCCAGCATTTCTCATTTTGTCTCTTACAAGTTCAAAACCAAAGCAGACATTGTGAATGACAAAAAGGCATGCCAAGAAGTGAGCCAGAGCAATTTAGAATAGCCTAGATGCTTCTAAACTGGACTGGACAAGAAGAAAAGTAACTTTTGCTAGCAGATACCTTTCTAATTTGTCAGTAGCTTTTATTTTGTTTTAAAAAATCTTGTCAGAAGCTTTGGAGTTATATTTTTTTCAGTCTGTACCAAAATGGTCAATGCTGTAATTTTGTGTAAGAACCATACTCATCCGCTGCTCCTCTGGCACAGCAGTCTTTCTCCAGTATTCCTGTACTTTTTTCACAACATTTCCAAATAAGTTTACTGAAACTTGAAGTAGGGGTGGGGACAAAGAGGGGTTTGGGGTGGGTGGTTTTGTTTGTTTGTTTGTTTGTTTGTTTTATTGTAAGAAAGAAACATATCCCTGAGTTTAAAACTCAGAAGGGATCTTGGCTCCTTTGAGGCAGCATTAAGGTGGGATCCTGCAAACATATGTTTGGTTGCCATCTAGGGAACTTAGTGCATTCACAATTCATATTCAATTTACTGCCTTTACGTGAAAGGATTCTGGATTTCAGAGCCTGAAGGTGGGGTGACATTGAATACAAGATTGTGTAGCACTTTATAGAACTTTTCTTTTATTAGCAGCTCTATAATCACATTAAGTTAGACTGAAAATTTGAACTAATTCTTTCCCTTGAGGCCCAGGCTCTAATAATGGTAAAAATCTGTGAAATAGGATAAATACAATTCAATAATTATATTGATAAATAAAATGAAAATCAACTAATTGTGTCATTCAGTCAGTTGCCTGCCTCCGTTGTTGCTGCCTTTCTGCATCAGCGACTGCTAAACTTTTTCTGTCACACTTCAATAAATTTAATTGTGCAGAATAAATGAGCTAATTTTTGAAGTCACAGGCTCTGTTTGCAAGATAAGGATGGTGATTTATTGACCTCCTCTAACTCTGTAAGAGTGTCACCCTCCTTTTTACTGACAACCGTAAGAATGGTTTTTGTCCCTCTTCACCCAGCGCCTTGCTAAATCCTACTTTGTATATTTACCTTCCCATCTCATTTTCTTGAAGTCACATAATACACCACAATAGACCAAAGATTCCTTCTTCAGCTGGTGGCTATACAGACTATTCCAAGTGATTAGCAGAACTGTGGGGTTTTTATCTTTCTTTTTAATGCTATTTTCTTCTGATGATCATTTAATTCCCTGGATTTTGGAAGGATGGGTGCTAAGGGGAAGTACAAGAAAAGGGGCATAGATTAATACCTGTTTTTTCTGGAAGCTCTGGTCTAATCTTATTCAGGAATCATGAGCTCATCCACCCTACCAGGATGCACACTCATTTCAGTGCTCTTTCACATTGATATTTTGACCACGAACACAGGGAAAAGGCAGATATTAGGTATTGGACATGCCTCATGAAAAAATTGCCTCCTTTTTTAACTTTTGTTTCTGTTTCCTGGGTTTTGTGTTTAGATGCTGAGAAGACGAGGAGAAGATACTGGCTATCTTGTCTGTTGCATTACTGCTGCATTTTTGACAGCAATGGGTTTGTGAAACTGACATAAAATGGTAGGAGTGAATAAGCTGCACCCTTTCTTTTGCACCTCTTTGATTTACTTTGATTGCGAGTCAGGGTTTTTTTAGCAAAACATCTGTATGACAGCCACAACTACCCTTTTTCATAAGGCTGGATCTTTTGCTCTATTCTTTAAATTAAAGCCATAAAACAACCTATATGCATATGAAAAGGGATGATTAGATACTGTGGTACAACTCCTCTCTGTTATAGCAGACAAATCAGTTGTCATGCTGTAGCAATATGATCCCTGAATCAAAACTCTTGGTATTCTGTTGAGTCAATAAAACTCTTCAGAGAAAAATAAAATCAGCACCGACACATCAACTATGTAAAAAAATGGTCTCAAAGTTCTGCCTCCCTGCCTCTGGCAAATAAATCCAATAAATGAGAATAGGATGGGGACACCTTCTTCGTATTACTAAATGGCTGCCTGCTGAGGTGCATAGGGCTATGCAAACCAAAGAGTTTTCAATCTCCGTGTACACTATATTTGTTCTTCGCAGTGAGATTGAATCTACTCTTCTTTGACTATGATGCTAGGCAACATAGCAAGTCAAATATATATGAAAGCTAGCTAGACTTTGACAAACTTGGCCTCCTAGAAATGCACAGCGAAAGACTTTTTATGGAGCCAGGATTTCAGCTGGGCACCTGGAACACAAACTGTGAGAAACCTTTTTTTCATGTTTTAGTTGTTATATTGGATGTCTTTCTGCTGTAATTTTCTTCTAAAGAAGACTTATAACCTCCTAAATATTGCCTGTCAGGTGTTGGCTAGGTGAAATGCATCCTAGGGATTCGCAGCTGGAGGAATCACAACATCCCACATACAGAGCAGTCCAAATTTCTGCCAAACTCTTCACTGTGTCTTTAACTCAAACCGCTTGCACTCTTTGTGATTGATGCTTGTATCAAAAGGCAGACCTAACCCAGGAAAGCCTTCTGCATCATGGCTCTGCCTTCCTTCAAACAAAAACTTTTGTCCAATTTCAAAGCTTGCCCTGGGAGCTCTACGCAAACCTAACACAGCCTTTGCATGAGATGATAATTGCTATTCCTCCTCATTTTCACTGTGTGGTTGATGTTTGTGCCTTGGTTGCTGTGGGTCACTTAATTTAGACTATCTCTGGAACCTTTCAACCTGTACCTGAGCAATTACATTGATTTTTGGGGGAGTATGAAAGTAAATTAAACCTGAACAAAACTTACTCTTTGGTGAAGAAACCTTTGCCAACTTTAACAGGATAAAATTCTGCTAGCATGTAATGTTTTATTGGGCTGTTGCAAAATACTTTGGAGAATGATTTCCAGTTCATAGAACACTTCCAAAAGACTTGACCTTACGTTTTGTGGGCCATTGTAATTTTTCTCTTTGCAAACCAAGTTCCAATTGTTCTGCAGATGCCTTGCACCAAGAACAAGAAGATAAAGTTTGTACTGAAGAGCTGGACCTTGTGGGAGGTACAGGAGATTTCTGAAAATGCTAAGTCTGATTCAGATCAACATTTCTAAAACAGTCACTTCCACTGAAGGAGGACTGTGTACTTCCTCTGAAAGAGGAAGTCATCAAACTCTTATGATAAAAATAATGCTCCTTTTCCAGCTCAGATTTTTTTTCTGCTGTGATCTTTGCCAGATCTTAAATTGTAAGTAGAGGAGTAGAACATGTTTCCTAATTAATCTGAATTGAACATGTTCATCATGGTCTGTAAATCATAATGCAATTCTGCCTTTTATCCGTTTTCATTGGTGCTCTGGTTATGTGGGTATGACTGAGAGTTGCTGGTCTGATCTGGAAGCGACCTGGCAAAATGCCACACACTTGTCACTCCAAGTCTGATTTACAGACTAGCTGAAGGGTACAAGCTTTGGTGAAATATGCAGTCTGTAGATGAAACCAAAGTTAGGCAAATGAGGGCTTTTCATGAAAGAAAGCCTACTTTACCTATTGCTGAATGCAGAAGCTGAACTGCCCAGGTGTGGAGATAAATCAGAACTGAGTACAGAGAGAAGACTTCATACTGCCTGGTAGAATTTAGGTATCTTCCTAAAATACCAGGCTTTTGGTTCAGTCTGCTGAAGAAAAGGAAGCCATCCCCATTATTGGGGCAATGCACAGCCAAGGTCAGGGTTGAGATGTGAGATCTTTCTGTGTTCTTTGATGTTTGAAAACTAAGGTGGCAATAACAAAACCATTCAAGTGTGTAAAAATAGGGAGCTTGAGGGTGTAATGAAGCCCGAGTTAAAACACATGGAGAACAATGTCTGGGGACAGGAGCCATTCTCTGTCCATGGCTCACTTGGGTCCCTGTGTTGCCAGACGTCTTCCAGTCCCCAGGACAGACCTAATACAATTAGATCAGAGCATCTCCTACTTCACAAAATACGCTTACTGCAAGACACTTGCTTCCAGTTGGGATTTTTTTTTAATGTTGTAGTTTTGAGACTGCCTTGGAATATTTTATATAACATCAGCCACTGTGCAGATTTGTGTATTGTACTGTAATTACTTAAATAAGGGATTTTGTATGCTACAGCCAGTGATTCATGAACTGCAGGGTATCTGCAAAAACAGGCTTTCATTGGGATTATGGGATGTAAAATGCCTGAAGGTTTTTGCCTTTGATAGCAGACCTGCCGTTGCATCCACACAGGGTTTGTCTAATAAATTGTATTAGTGCTTTCCAGCATCCTGATAACTTCCCTCCCCCAACTCCTTGCTATTCTGAAGTGTTTTGAAAGAAAACTGGTTCTCTGTGAATTATTGCTGTGGCAATCATTAAAGCATATGTTTGGCATGCTGCTTGTTGACCGTGCAGTATAACAGAGAAGAAAGTTGAAAAGGGTCTTCAAGAAGGACTTAATATTGTGATATTTGCAATTACATGATTTCTAACTAGAAATAAGGGAGTTGTGGAGGGTGTGGGGAAAAGACCATAGTTGGATGTTCTCAATGTCTTCAAGGGGATGTAGTCGCTTATCTTCTATCAGTTTGGGTTTATGTAGCTAAATCCCTTACCTGCTTCTGGAAATAGTCTCAGCCACTGAAGAAAATGGAGCTACTGTTTGATTTAAGGCATTGTCTAACTTGGCCTGTCAAATTATTCCAAGCCCACGAGAAGGAGGAGGACATGCTGATGACAGCGTGTTCATGCCTGTGTATCCAACCAATGCGTTAGACTAGGAGTCCTTGCAGACACAGGTAAGTCTAAAGCTTTTTCCTTTTGTAAGATCCAGCAGGAACTGGGCAAGGGGAATCATAAAGATATGATAATGGCTTGCTGCCTGATAAAAAGCCCTAATTCATCCAGGGGATAGCAGGTTTCTGGTGAAATTTCCTTGCTGACTTTTCTGTCAGCCCATTTCTAAATGTCTGCAGGTTTCATGCCGTAAAGCCAGAAACAGAGTTGTTTTGTAGTTGCTTGTGAGTTTTAATTATAGCAGGCACAGTATTTCAGACATGCCAATGCTTGTTTTTATGTTGGGATCCACATGGCTGCATTTTCTTCCCAGAGGTTGGGAAAGATAATTTTCTTAATCATATTTCTCTCGGATCTAGAGCTGTGCAGATAAAAAACAAAACAAAAAAAACCTTACCTCTACTAACTCCCTTCCTTCTGAAGTCATCACAGCTCAGGTAAGGAACTTCAGTAGATAGCAAGTACAAGTCAGGGTAAGTAGAATTACAGTGTGTGTTTGGTTCCCATGAGAGTCTTCACTGACTTTTATTCCCATGCATAAGGGTCATGTCAGCCATTAGCAGTGAGAAAATCCAAGGCCTCCCAATCTCCACCCTTGCCTGTTTCAAGCTGCCTAGTGTGCAGCAGGTTGCTCGCCATTTTAAAAACTCACTAAAAATATAAGGGCGGCAAGCAGCGTATAGCTGTGTATATACTGTGTATATACAGACAGAGCTGTATGTTCCTGGCTGAAATACTCTGTTCAGCAGAGGTTCTTTGGGGTTAGGTGCTTTGTAAAGGTTTGGTTTTGTTTTTTAAAGCCCTGCGTGCTTCCACTCTTGCTATTCTCAGCTCTGTTTTACAGCGCTTGGCCATGCAAAGCGATGCTCCCAAACAGAGCATCGGAGGAGACTCAGCCCAGCAAAGCTGCAGGTAGAGCAGAACTCCCTGCCACTGTTTTCCATATGTTCCTCTCTATGGGGGCCTGACTGGACCTCGACCGGAGGAGGAAGCAGAATGGAAACTTAACAGAGAAGTGAGTCCCACCCCAGGTATATGAAACAGCCAAATCCTTTTGTTCTCGTTCTCTCCGGTTTTAGCATGTTTCTGTCCTGGGGAGGGGGGGTGGGATGTGTGTGTGTGCAAATAGTAGAGGCAGCACAAGTTCATCCCTTGCTCTGCCTAAGTCCACAAAAACATGTCCTAGTGCTCAGCCTTAATTTGCAGCCTTCAAAAGAACCTTCCCCTATTTCCTCCTCTTTTTTTTTTTTTCTTTTTGTTTTAAGTTAGTTCACATTGATTAATCATTTTAGAAATGTTTAGGGCTGGGATTGTGAAACCTTTGCTGGCAAGAATTTTTCCCCTGGAGTCAAGGAGACTACTCATTAGCATGACTACTTGCCAGCGTGAGGGAGGGATTCACAATCTGGACGTTTGTAGTTTTAAAAATATGTCTCTATTTAGCTGATTTGAGCAGCCGAACAGGGCTGGTTATGGAAATCAGACTAACAGGCTGTCACACTCGGGTGTTTTACTTCAGAACGCATCTATGGTGAAATAATGTATTTTTACGTAACACACACATTTAAACAGTGTTTCAGTTGCCTGACTGGTGTCTTCAGTCTTACCTACAAGCATTGTGTGATACCCTTTCAGCATAAAGCAAACCAAACCCTTTGTTGTTAAATCCCCTCTCTATACCCCTCTTAGCTTACACACAGTGTAAAAATGTACGTGGGTCAGTATTGACAGGAAAGCCGTTGTGGGCCAATTACACAAATCTCTCGGAAGCGGCTAGCGCTTGCAGGACACCTGGTTTTGAGCCCAGCGGGTGGAGGGGGTAGAAGGTGAGGAGCTGGGTAAGGTTGTGTCCGCAGGACATGAAGGTGGCATGGCTGTACCTCTTGTTCCTGCTTGCAAGAAACAAAACTCCAAGGAAGGAAGTCTGGCTCTCTGACAGAAAACGCTGTGTTTTATATTACACCGGTTCCCTACTGCGAGTCAGTCACTCCCCCTTTTTTTCTGAGGACAAGTGAAACAATTCTGCCTCTGCTCTGCATGGCTAACAGCAGCAGTGACCTTCAGGCTTGCCACTTAAAACCGGTGTGGGATCATCCCAGTGAAAATTCAACAACGCTGTCTTTCCCTTTCCCCCACGCTCCTCCACCCCACTCTGCTGCGTTTACTCCTCTGCATGCAGCGTGGCCATCCAGCCTGGGTGCTGGGCTGCTGGAGCACCGGAGTTCCCTCTTCTCTCTGCGTCTCCCTCCACCTTGCACAAAGCTGACAGGGGGATTTTTCACCTCCTCACTTTCCTTTTTCCTCTTTGATTAACTTTGGACCAGATGGCCAGTCCCCAATCTCTCAGCATGCATTTGACTGACAGGAGCCTTTGATAAACCTCATAAGAATGAAGTCATCTTCAGGTCACCTCCTCTGCCTGGCCTTTAGCATCCCGCACATACCACCATTATCTGCTGAATAGGAGACAAAGGAAATTAGCTCCAATTCCCTATCATCCCCATTATTTCCACACTGATTTAAACAATGAGGCAATGAGATGCCCTTCACTTTCCTCCGAAAGGTACAAATGTCAGCTGTTAAGAAATGCAAACAAGAGGGTTCCCATGTTAATGGATGGGCTTCTTTGTAAAGCCATGAAGTGGTAAAGTGGATTTATTCACCGCCTGCCTGCAAAATGCTTAACACACTTCTAAACAAATTCTTTAACCACTTTTATTTTATACACAGTGCAGAGTGCTTGAGAAGCCTCATTGTTTTGGTCTGGATATATATAATGAGGTGATACACCACTCTGTTGTTTTTTCCATATGCAGTTATCAGAGCTTCATTTGAGACAGTCCTGAAGTGAAGTCTTGGAATCCAAATTCCTTGATATACAAAAAAGGTTTAGCTGTGTATGAATCCAAGTACTGAGATGCAGGAAACTACCTCCAGTTTCAAGTGAGGAAAGAAGTTTGGGTACTCTGGACAGAGGACACAAGAGTGTAAATCAGAACAGAATCTCTCCAGAGATTTGTAAGAAGTCTCATCCACTTGGCTATTAACCTTTTATCTGAGAAGAGAAGTAACAATACATCATAAGAAGTGTTGCCCAAGGGGTATTTTAAGCCAGGCGTGCTAGAAAATATCTTTAAAAATATTTATTTTTTACGAGATTTCTTTCCCAGGATTGTGGTCTTCCACTTGAATTGATTTGACTGGCAGTTAATTCTGGTTTTTTGGCAACTGAAAGTATTTGAATGTTTGGGTCCTTGCATGAAACCATTCTCCAGACCACTGGCATACCCACATACATTGCAGGAGATTAGAACAGCAATGATCTCCAAATTAACTCTTCAGAAAACTGGTCCATAAACTGTGCTTTACATTAAAATATAACTTTGCTTTTCTTCTTTGCTTACTAGTCTCTCCCTAGTAAAGCTGTCAGGATCTTGCCTCTGAAACGGGGCTTGCTACAGAGTCATCTCCTGACGTACAGTTGAAAAGCACCACACAAGAATATATCTATTTATGCCACAGAGCAAGGATCATGCTGAGAGCTAGAAACTGTGAGCTGTGTTCCCGTTGCCTGCTATGAAACATGGGAGCAATGACAGCATGTCAGGTCAAGAGAGTGGTGAGCAATTCTGACCACCTGTTATGCCAAGTTGCTAGACCTTGGCTTCCTGTGCAGTCAGTGGGAAAAAAAGTCACCCTACTACCCAAGTCAGGCACGTAGAGAAGTCAGTCCTGCCTACTTGATGCATTGCGACTGCTGCTCACAAAAGGTGGGAGTTTGAATCGCTCCTTGCTTATTGACCTTAGGTGCCATTGTAGTGGGCATTTCTAAGTTACGGTCTTACATTGGGCAGCCTGAACACGGCACTGAAAGTAATGGTCTGTGAAGACCTTTCCGTCGTTTTAAAGTCCTAGGTAGGGTTTGCCACATACCTTTAGCCACTGGTAAAGGCTGGTCTTTTTCTTTATAGTGTTATCGCAGGTACTGGCACTTCACCAGTGGCAGAGAGAATTCTGATGACGATCTAGGCTGATTTATGCTTCTGGGCACACCTGGCTAGCCTCCACCATGAACTCTGTGTCTGAAGAGTTGTGGCAGAACTGGAGCGTAAGAGGACACTAGGTTTTAAATGAAGACCCTCTCCATATGAATTCAAACATACTCTTGCTGCTGGAGGACAACTTTAATATGGAAGTCAGGTAGCACCTTTCTTTTTTTGCTTTGGGAGAATCTTTTTTAGGGCTCCCCTTACTAGTATAAGAACAACCCTATTGTGGCACTGCAGTAAAGGATTGCCGTTCAAAGCTGGGCATATAAACTCAACAGAAGTCCACTAGTTGAGAGAGGGCTTGAGAAAAGTAAGTTAAGCCTAATTAATGAATGTATTCATTCTGCAACCGTTCCTGCAAAAATCAAAATAAATGTTTTGCTTCTTTCGTCTTTCCAGCTGAAAAGCTTCCAGTGTGGCCTGCATCATTAAAGGACTCCAGCTGCTTTGCAATTATACCTTGTTCCTCTTTCCTCTATATTCCATCTTAGAGTGGTGAATCTTCAACTGCCACAATTTTGTTGGTGTGACAATAAAAGGACTGTCTTCTGACAGCTCTGGAGAACCTGTAATTCATGTTACTTCTTGAAGTATTTGACTAGCTAAGACAAAAGGCCAGATGCTTGCTTCCATTTATCAAGTCTCCCCTCTACCATGCTGGTGTTTCTGTCTTGATAATGACTGACTTTATCACCAAGCTGCTTTTTTTCTGACCCCTTGACATCCAGCTGGTCAACTGACTGAAGATGGGCCCTAGGCTTAGCTAGCTAGAACGTGGCCTAGTCTTGGGATTTACAGGAGCAGATGGCTTCTGCCCCTGTGATCAGCAGCCTTGGTAGTATTTTTAAGACATCTGAAGGCACCTTTGCACTGGTAAGGGCAGGAAGCTCAACACATTTCCATGTATCCTGCTGCATGCTTTCTGATCGAAATCTGGAGAAGGAATTGAGTTTCTGGCAGCAGTTACGAGTTTGGCAGCCACAAAGCTTCTTTTAAAGACCCTGCTGTGTCAGGGTGCAGATCAAGGTGCAAAAACATTCCTCTGAAGAGCTTATTTTCCTTAGATAGCTCTGTACAACTCAGTCTTCCCTAACCTGTGGCAGGGATCGAAAGCTGTCTGCAGTACTAAGTATTTTTTTTAAGCACAGTTCTCTCCCACAATTTGTTTTTTACACACAGCCTGTCACTACTTGAGGTGTTTGGCTGTCCACCTCTGCAAATAAATGGACACACTAAAAAGATGGTCAGATATACTGGTACCAACACAGTTTGACTTAGGTCACTTTACAGGAGATACTCAAGTCAGTCTGAAGAAGCAAGAACATGGCAAAAACTCTAATCTCAAGGTTTTGATTTTTTTCTTTTTGAGCAGAAGTATCAGCTATCTGCAATTCAAAGCGAGAGGTTGAGGGTGGGGGGCTTATGCCTCCCATTTTGCTTTTAAGAAGGTCACAGTGAAAGCTTGTGATTGAATATTTTGCATGGAACTGCTATGACAAAGACAAAGACGAGGGGTTTGTCAGAGTGCTATGAAAAGAGAGAGAGAGAAGGAGAGCGAAAGATCTGTGTTAGATTTTTAAGGTATATTTGAAAGAATGAAATAAAAAAAAATGCTTTCAAATCCTCAGGGACTTTCCAATTTATCAAGAAAGACACATTCTTCCTAATGAAAGGTTACTGACCTTCATGAATGTGACAGTTCAATTACAGCCCATTCATATGCAGAGCAGCCGTTGATAAAGGATTTAGGAAATGTGACTAGCATAGCAAAAAAAAAAGGGGGGGGGGAAATGTCTAGAAAATTATTTTTTATTGTGGAGCAAGAAATATAAATAAGATTCAGTCAGGTAGTAGAACCTTTTCTTCTCTGGCCCAGCAACCCATTAGATTTGCTTCAGTGAATACATTGACTTTTTCCTCTTCTTTTTCTACTAATATTTCTGTCTTTTTAATCCTCTGAACTACTAAACCTAACAAATCATAAAGCCCTTGGGGTGCTGAGATGCAGGGTTTCAAACATTTTTTCCCTCTGACTGGCAGAGAAAGCTGGAATGTGTCCTAATGTTATTTTAAGTGCTTGACTAGTATTTAAACTCTTAAATGGATGGAAAGTTAAAGCAGCAGCAAATGCACATGCACATACATGTACCCCCCCCTTCCTTTTCCTTCCACCTTCTCCTCCCCCCGCTTCCCCCACACACACCGAGCTTGGCCTCTCCAAGGCTGTTAATAGCCAAAGCAGATATTGGCTAGACTCTCTGGAGCCAGCCTTCAGCCAATGGAGGGTGACACCTGTGAGCTGATGTTTGTTGAACTCCTCCAGGTGTAGGAAAGATGCTTAAATTGACATAAGGCAGGAGCTGTAAAAACAGGCAAGTATGTCACTCATACATACAGCTCCCTGGAAGATCCCAAGGCCAAGTTGTTGCGAAACAACTAGAAAGAAAGAAAAACGTTTCACTTGCTTTGAAATAATTCCAGATTATCTGTTTATCTATCCACGTGCACGCACACACTCATGGATCTAGGCCTATGCGCGCTGTGTGCACGTGAAGTATGCATAGAAAATAACATGAGGAGTATGTCCCTACGTACACATGTACAAACCCATCTTGTGTTTTAAGGTGATAGCAGGCTGAGCAGTTGTGGAGTTAGATGAGGACAATCCTTTGCTTAGTGTAAGCCCTCACAGGTGGTCCCAGATGGAGCAGCTGTGGTAGAAGCTTAGTGCTCACCTATATTTGTTAGGCCATGATTATATGGAAGGCATTGTCTTCTACAGAGCAGCAAACAGATTCTTGACTTTAAGCAAGTGCTGAAATGCAAGTGCAATCAGATGGGTGTGAAGGAGTGCTAAAACTGTCTGCAGAAGTCGGAGCCAAAAGACATTTCCTTGACCTCCACTCAGTATCTGTGAAATGGCATGCAAGTTTCTGAGCAATGAGAAGCTCGGTTAATTGGTGCTACCTCCACCCAGATACAGGGCTGAAATCTTCCACACTGTTCAGGCTGGGAAGAACTGCAGGGACTGAGACTGTGAGATCTCTGTTCTTCCTAGCGGAGCAACTCCGGGGAGAAGAGGCCAGTGCAGAATATTTTCTACTTCTGTTATGGCCAATTATGGTTTCTGGGAAACCAGAACCACTCTCAGTACTTCAGCCTGCTGCACTAGATGTCTGACTTCCCTGCCTAATTCCCTTCCCTGAGTAAATTTCAAGACCTATTCCTACTATATATTTTGAGCACCTTGCTTGCTGGGTGCTGAAATTCGTATACATTCTCAGGAAAGTCCTGAGGGGCCTGTTCTTGAGGTCATGAGGTTTTTCATCAGTAATCACCCATTGGTATTGACTGCTTTGCAGACTCTCAGCCTCTGTTGGCTCATTCGGGTTCAGATGATCATTGTAGAGGAAAGAACACTTCCTTGTCCTTAGTCTAATTTTAGATCAAGGGCTGGCATGGAGTTGGCTTTGGCAGCGTTGAGTGATAATGTCTCATAGTGATGTATACAAATAAAGTAATCAATCTGTCTTTATTGGTTCTTTCAGATGACTTTGAAATGCATAATTGTAAGGTATTGAATTATGGAAATCATGGTAGAAATTACCAGGATCCCTTTGGAGTGGTCACATTCTCGCTTCTCTTTTAAGCAAAAGTTCATCTGATCAAAGGGGTTTTAAGGCAGAATGCTTTGTCCTCCCTTTTGTTAAGCATGTACCTGAGACTTTCAGGAGGGTGTTAGGAGGCCCCAGGAGAAATGAATCCAATACATTCCCGCCAGATCTGTTTCCAAGAAATCTGTTGATGCAGTGTAGCAGGCAACCCAGCATCTGTTTTGGACACCCTGAGATTTTTTAGATGCTTCTTACTTTTCCTGGTAGTACGCTGCCCAGCCTGCACTAGAAGCTCCGGGCAGGCTCTAACAAACAGATGACCATCTCCCCTGTCATAGCTTTTAGCTGTCTCATAGTGTGACAAGAGTAGAAATCGAGGCCTTTTGAGCACTGGAGAGGAGCTTCCTAGTAGTCTGCTCACCACTTGCTTTTAATGTTGAAAAGAAAAACAAGATAAAGGGATTGAAAATGTTGACATTTTTAAGTCCAGAAAACCTCTTTGGAGTCTGTCTGTGCAGTTAGATTCATTGTAGGTAGGGTCCTAATCCAGCAGAACAGTTAAACACTGAAGCTGGAACATTATTTTATCTGAACTGAGGACTGAATCAATTATATTCAAAATAGAGAGAGTACAAGAACTAATCCAAGTATATTCTATAAAACGCTCTATGTCATTCTTCAAATATGTTTTCTGCAACCTGCTGTAGTCTATTTGGACTATGACATATAAAGGGTTTACTGGAATTCATCTGGGATAACCTTTCTGCAATGTTTTGTCTTTCCCTCTTGTAGATAATGCATGCCATCTAGGCTTTTTTTTTTTTTTCCCTCGTAAGATCCACAAAACAAGTCTATAAAACATTTGGCACAGAAAATCTTTACTGTCTTTGGAAATTAGGCTTACTTTTCAGCACTAGTAAAATGTATTTAATTTACTTCCAATGGCTAGTGGACAATTGGATCAACTCTAATTTTTAGATAGCTTCATTTTCATGACAGATTTTAATATTCAAATTCAATTAAAAGCTATCTTTACTGAATGCAAAATAGTAAGAAAAATTATCGGTACCAGCATCGTGAGAACATTTCTGATCACTTTTCCTTTGGTTAAAAATATGGTCTTTGTTTTCTGCTTACATTTAATTGGCAGAGTTCCTTTAAAGTTTGCTCTTGGCCCTGAGACTTGAGAGTGCAGTCAGGCATGTGGCTGAGAGCACTCCTAATAGGCAGGCTGCATAACCTCACCAGCTAAAGCTCATGGGCTATGAGGGGGTTGTTCACCAGGGGAAAACCACAGTCCACTGCCACTCAAGCTAGCATGAACTTTACATACTGCATGCCTTGCTGATTGATTAAAAATGTAGTCATCCTTAAAGGCAAATCACCTAAGGACTTACAATAAGTCACAAATACAAAGATGGTTTTATGCAGTGTACTTTTATGTAACAGACTCTTTCAAGATGAGGACTTTCTCTGCAGTCAGTGCAAGTTGGTTGGTGAGTCCTGTTAGCTTACTGGTTGAGGCAAGTTCTCCTCAATCAGTTCATGTAGAAACTAAACTGCACCTGAGCAAACATTGGAATGTGGGGAAGGAATTGGTTTCAGTTCACAGCCACAAATGTTAGAGTGACTTATGCATGTACCAGTAGGGAAAACTTTCTCTCATGGCCGATTGTTTGATAAGATATGGCAGGAATTAATTTTAGTGGGGCTAGTAAACATGAGTTATTGTATGGCTGGCCTCCTTCTAGCTGGATTCAGAGGTGTATATGGAGAAAAAATATTAATCAGACTCTGTCTCTCAGTTGCTCTGATGCCCTCAGTCAACTGGTATGAGATAGCATACAGGAAAGCATTTGCATATATATTCTCTAGACACCAAAAAGAGCAAGCAGAGATGTACATGACAGCCCATGTGCTGCTTACAGTAGGCTTAATGGTTCATAGCCGCAGTTTCAGCTCAGCCTGGAGACCATCAGGAACAGAAGAGCAGGTCAGTGTGCAAAAGCACGCTGTGGTCAGCCCAGCAAAATGGCCTCTGAAAGAGTACTCATCCCATTGACAGTCAGCCACTGGATCAAGCTGTTGACAGATTTCCCTGTGTGAAGTAAGGAAAAAAAAAAAAAAAGTTCTTTTTCTAAGCAGATGTGATGCACTTCCAGTGTGTGTGCTAGCAGTCCTCTTTTCACTTAGAAGATTTCGATATGGGCATAAATTCTTTCAGGTGCTGTTCATTGAAACTGTGGTGAAGAAGATAACGGTACAGCAAGTTGTCTTACTATTATCTGTCTGGCCTAGCATATACTCTCCACGTTAGGGTAGAGACCGCTCTGACTAGTGTCTCACAACATATTGATAGTAAGAACTGGATCCAGACAGGCATGTGGGCTCATATCCAGAAAATGTTACAACTGTATGTGTATATATCAAACTTGAAGTATTTAAACAGACCCGAACTATGGTGTATCAAAGTGTCTAGAAAACACGTTTCTTCAAAAGAGCCTTTTCTACTTTGGAAGAAGCAAGAAAAATAGTAACAGGCAAGATATATTACAAAATCTGGGCCTCATTCCAGGAACAGCACAAGTTTCCAAGATCCTCGCATTTTTACATTATGGCCTATATTGAGGTCAAACCTTTTTAAGGTGCAGATTTTTCTTCTGGGTACTTGCAGAGGAAACAATGTGGGTTCGTTTCCGTTTTGTTTCTTTATGGTGCGTAAAGGAATCCTGTGATATTTGTTTTTTTAAAGGTTGCAGCTTTTCTTTTTATTGCTAGGTTCTATTCTTGTCTTGTCTTCTGGTTTGCAATAAGTCTTGCTGGTGCTTTTAGGGCTGAGGATTGTGGATCCCTCCTTGAAGAGGAAGGATACCAAAACTTTAACAGACTTTCTCCAACATGCATTTTAGCAATCAAAGAAAGCCTATGAAAGCTTGAGATTTCTGAGTCTTTGTTCATTTAAAACAGGTTTTGCTTTCATTGTATCTCATAACCCTACCAGTTTTCTAGTCCTCCAGAGTCTCACTATAGCAATGAGATAGATAAAGCATGAATTGCTATTGTCTGAAAAGAAGGCACTGGGAAAAATATCTCAAAAATAATATTAATAAAGAAAAAAAAAAGCTGAAAAACTATCTTATCCTTTTGTATACGATAGGGAAGGCCCTTAAGGATTTTTGTAGGATAAAGAAAAATCCTCTCAGTGGGTTCAGCAGTTCATCTCTTCTGACCACAGTAACGGAGGATGTAGCTAGGAGATCACTTGGCTCCAGGTACCATCCCCTTAGAGAGCTAACTGGCATTGGCACAGGTCGGTATCCAAGGCTGCTTTCCGATCCTTCTCTTGGGTTCGCTTGAAGGCAGTGCTGGGGTGACTCCAGATCAGGACTGTGTTCAGCCTGCCAGGGCAGTTGGTCCTGCCCTACTGGTTTGTACTAGATAAGAGCTATAGCACATGTATTTTATATTACTGTCTGCCCTTGGCCTTGCTGTGTAGACACTGATGAATATCCTTTCCACTCATCCCCCTGCCTGCTACAGTTAATCCTATGCGCCCATTCTTTTTAAGGCTGCATGTGGATACATGCAAATTTCATTACTAAGATGCCTTGTTTGGGTTTATCTTACTTTCTATTTGCCTTTGAATATAAAGGATCCCAAGGGATTTCATACTGGGGCACGTACTGACCACTCAGTGGTGCTATTAAGAAAAGAGAGGTAAGATACAATGGAGATGCGTCTCTTTCTAGCCACTCAGCTACATAGTGTAACGCTGATGCTACTTTCATGTTTTTCACGAATCACTGACAAAGTCAGTATCAATCTTATGAAGGAAGAGCTTCAAGTGGCTGCTCTGTTATACATTAGTAACGTGTACGTCCATTGCACAGGCTTTGTCTGCACACAGATACTGTTTGAACATTTGCACGTATTGACAGCCTGACAGATGGATAATACGTTAGACCTACCATGTATGTGCTGTGCAGATGCCCGTATGTCCATCCTGAGCTCATCCAACCTGCTGTCTCTGTGGGTTGGTTGTTGGCTCAGTGCAGTTGTATTGGCCTGACTTGGCATGGGAAATGCTGAGCTGTGCTCCTTGGTGTGTTCAGCGTAGCTGGACATCTGCAGCCTAGTGAGAAGCGTGTTACTGCTCTTGCTTGGACCTGTCTGTGGGGCAGCCAGCAAGCCTAGGCAATTGTCCCAACGCTTCTTTTCAGTCAGATTTCCGGACGGATAAAAGAGGCCATGTCTGGTGAAACTGGCCCCTAAAGTAGCCTTACTAATCTGTCAGTTCTTGGCCTCCTGTCTTGCCAGTTTAATTCACCATTTAAGGAGTCTTCTGCTATGCAATTCTGGAGTGCCACAGAACAGGTCTGCCTTTGCTCCATGCATCTCCTCTCCTGCAAGGAAGGCCAACAGAAGGGGCAAATCTAATAGAAAATGGGCTCTCACATAATCCCCAGTAACTGGAGTAGCCCCACAACCTTGCTAGAGACACCATAATTTATAGTGAAAGCTGAAGTGGTGCGGAAGAGTCAGTCCTTAGGTTTCAGTCCTGGGCATTTTCCACGGTGAACTCTGTGCATTTCCACAGAGACCTCAGCATTTCTATGTTGTTTTCTGGCCTGTTCTTGAATTAAGTGGTAGCCGCTAATCTCAGCGTCTCATACTGAAAACCTGGGAAGTCCATGCCTTCTGCCTCATGTAAAACCTTGCTTCATATACAATGAAAGATAAGGGCTTTATTTTTTTTCTGCTAGAGAATGTGTGGGTAGGAGAACATCCAATCTGTCAAACTCTTTGTGACTAATAAATATTAACTGCTTCAAATCTTCTAATTATCTCAATTTTTTAAAATCTGTGGCCAACTACTTAAATATTTAACCATCTGCCAAAAAGCACTCTTGGAGGTTTATTCTACAACATACAGGCTATGCTGTTGAAAATGGAAACTTTTAATACAGTATCTAGATGAGTATGACATTAATTTTTTTCTTAAGTCTATAAAGATAATGTGTTAAATTTTGTTAGGGTCTCCACGTAATGACACCCCCAGTCTCCTCTAAACATTCCTCCATTTGAACATGCCTGAAGATCAAATTGGCACAGAAAGGTTGAAAAACTCCCTGTGTTAGGGTATTGAACAGTGAGTTAACCCATGTTGAACACAATGAAGCTAGCGACAGGATATGCCCATTGCCTCTTCTATGCAATGCAATAACTAAACACAGTAGGATGCATGCAGAACAAGAATAACGATACTCATTTTCAATTCAAGCTTAGCAAAGCAGATGTGTAACAGCTGGCTCCCAACTCATGGTCTTCTCACTTTCACTTTCTTTTGCATTCTTTGCTTCTCTTGATCTGGCAATGTCTGTAAGACTGATGCCTTGAGGGGAAAAAAAGGGAGAGAGAGAGAGACTTTGAAATCCCAGGCAGCAAGCAGGAACAATCCAGACAGCAGGTGATATTTCAAAGCTTCAGGTCAAGATGAGTCATCAAGCCCTGAGGCCTTATATCCTTTCCAATCCCCCGAAGTCTTCTGAATTCCAGAAGCTTCCTGACCTCTTTAAAGGTAATAATGAATAATCAATACTATATTTGATCCTTTGCATGAAGGTATTGCAACAAATGGCACTAGATCTTTTGAAAGGAAGAATAACATTTTGATCTTACATTGTAAAATTGCCATGCTCAAGACTACCTCCTGGCTCATATGCTTAATTATGTAATGACATCCAGCTGGACTACAAAGGACTCTTGCAGAGAGCCAGGCTCCTCTGAGAATAAAGTGTCTGATAGGAAATGTTTAGACTCTGAGATCCTCTGACACAAAAAGATGTTTCTGAGGAGGATCCTATGTTGTATCATTTTTTATGGTGTTCTGCTTGGGACAGAGCAACCAAAACAAGCCCATTTTCAATACAAAAGACGCTGATTTTTTGGGGAGGCAGAGGAGATTTCGGGTCCAGTTTCACCAACATGTGAAGAAAATGCCATTCAGTGAGATCTTCCCAAAGGCTATAGAATTGACTTATATAAGGTCAAACTTACTTCCCTCCTTTCCCCTCGTTCCTCCTTTCCCACCAATTATACTTTCCCTCCATTGTCATATTAAAACTGTCTTGTGAGACACAAAGCGTGAGTGACATCAGCTTGAGGTGTCCCCTCACTAGTCAAGGAAAGACAAAATGTCTTTTGGCTATGGAATAAACTGTGTTGTGTTAGAGATGTCTGAGCACACATGGACTTATGAAACTGCATTTGCTATCCAACCAAGGCAAGGAGCCCTGCTGAATTCGGGAAGAAGTCCTGGAGAGATGACTGCCTCCTTTCAGGATGTCAGGGTAGTATTTAATTTCCTTTTCCTTTTTTCTTTTTCTTTTTTCTCTCGCTCTTTTTTTTTTTTTTTTGGTGAAAACTCTGAAATGCTTGTTTTATAAGTTAGGGTCCTGGGATGCCTGCCACATTGGCTAATGTTTCAATCTGAATTACATGTGGGACTTGCATGTCTGTCTTGTCTTCTGGGCTGGGATATGTACATCTTTATTGGTTTATATAACAGTTGTCTCTTGTACATAATGAAGTGCTAAGAGAAACAGTATGTACAGCCTTGGGTCTGGAGCCTGAGACTATAATGTTTCACTAACAGTGCACCAAGGGCATACTACAACACAAAATCTCTAGTATTGATCCTGACATGGACCTCACACCATCCCTGCCAGTAGCAAAGTCCATTAGTAGAGCTCTGACTCTGGTTGTGTGTTGTATTAATGGCTGAAAGCTCTTCATTTAGTGAAGAGGCAGAGCAGCTTTGCTTCCCATCATTTTTGGCTGAGGACAAGGATTGACTGATGCTTCACAAGCAGCGACTTCACAGGTTCTCCGGATGAAGAATCTCGCTTTTATTATCTTTAATGAGACTAATGATTCTGTACTCTGTTTATGAGGTACAGCAATTACTTGCAGGTGATTTTCTTTATTTTCTATTCATTGTGCTTGGCACTGACTAGCTGAAAATGAGAATGTACTGTTATGACTCTTGCAGATACTCCTAAATTCAAATCAAGACAGAAGAGTCTTTTAAGATGATCAGAGACCTACCATTTTCTTAAGTCTTAGGGATGGAAGGGCTGACACCAACTCTAATGGAGTCCTGTTAAATCAGGTTTCAAGCACACTCTGCTCTCCCAGTCCTATCCCTCCCTCGAGTGAAGTTTGCATCCATAGTGCCATTAGAAGCAAAAATGTATGGAGGGAGGTATTACATGCTAAGAAACTATAGCACAGGAACAAGTCCTAATGTTGTACCAAAGCTCCTTGGAGTGGGGATGGACGTGTACAATGCCTTCACTGAGTTGCCATTCTGGCACTGTTAGCTTGAACTATTTGTCCTTTTCAGCTCCTGTTCAAAGACAAAGGCTCCATAGCTATTACCACTCTTCACTGACAGTGCTGTAATCTAAGCTTTACTTTAGTCTTGCTCTTTTCTGTCACTTGAGTCCAAAGTTATTCTTTCCTTCTATACAAACTAGATACAGAAAATGATCTATCCCAGTTCAATGGGGTCTTCCAAAAGGCTATCTTCCTGAAGGACAGGTATGCAAGAAGAAAACATCATAATCATAGAAACAGAATTATGACAGAAGAAGAAGGAAATGTGAAAGATATTAGATAGCTAAGC
Source organism: Harpia harpyja (assembly GCF_026419915.1). Classification (NCBI taxonomy): domain Eukaryota; kingdom Metazoa; phylum Chordata; class Aves; order Accipitriformes; family Accipitridae; genus Harpia; species Harpia harpyja. The sequence goes on from NC_068940.1 coordinate 6,907,159, forward strand.
TGTAATACTTCATAATCAAGCATTAGTTATCTCCTGATTCTGAATATGCTAGTTTTTTCTTGCTTTTCAGTAAACTCTCCTATTCACTGTTGGGCTTCGTGTGTGTATATGTGTGTATATATATGTATGTATTTGTGTGTGTGTCTGTATATATATACATATATATATACATACAGATATATAAATATACACACACTTGTGTGTGTAGGTATATAGAGAGATATATGCCACAGTTTGGTTTAAGGTAAATTTATAGTAGTTGTTGACAGCTGAAGCAATAAAAGGAGGGAAATTAATATGTAAAGGAACAGAGTTCCTGAAGGTTCTATAAGACAACAGTAAAGGAGCTTGTATTGTCTTTCTATTTCATAGAAAAGCCCATGACTCTGCATCTAATAAACTCATGAAAGCTGGGACACCGAAGTGGTGGAATGCATTGACAATGAATGCAGCCCTCTTTCAACTGGTGATGGATTTTCTGTAGATGGTATCAGTAGGCGCAGCAGAAATGAGATGCAGTGTATTCCTTCCCTGGAAAAGAGCTGCGGCTTCTGACTTCTGTGTCTGGAATTTTTTACTCTCTTTTGCTTGCTTTGCTAGTCTGGTGATGCTATCAACTTCACAAGACCTTTTGTTTAGAGTTGTTTTTTCCCCCGCTCCCTCCATTTTCCCTCCACCCCCCCAAGCCCCAGTATTTCCTTTCATGCTTTGGCTGTATGTAAATGAAACTTTCTGACTGCCAAGAGCAAACTTATAAATAAGCATAACCAAAGCAAAACTTCATTTAAATGTTAAACAAAAACTCTGGTCTAACCCTAGCTCAGTCATGCCCTTTGGAGTTGTCAGGTTAGTAGCAGCGTGCTAGTTTTCCTGTATGTGGCAACCACAGTGACAGCAGTCTGGTACAGAAACATCCAGGAAGGTTTGCATTAGTTGAAATGCTGGTAGCAGTCAAGTTATGGCAACGCAGTACTCAGCACACAATTAGCCATACCTTTTCACGTAGGTTTGCTGAGCTCTGTGTTGACACAACTGCTGTTGGTTTGCAGATAGTTTTTAAGTCTAGCTTTGGCTACATACTAGCCTGCGCTACACAGCAGCCACCATATGACTGCAATTTAGACATAACTTCAAGTACTGTCAGCAGGCTTGCACTGTAAGGGCCATGCTGTTCTCCCGTCTCCCAGGGGAGATCAGTGAAAAGGAGGCAAGGTCACAAAGTGGGACTACATCTTGGCCTGTGACCAGGGAGGATGTATACTGCAGTCCTTTTCAAGCAAGCTTGCTCGTAGAACCTGTTTAAAAATCTCTGTAAGTCCAGATTCAAGGACTCAGTTATGGTTAAGGCCCTATCTACTGTCTGTTAAAGACTTCCACTGACTAAGTGGGCATCTGGAAGAGTCTGCAAAGCCAGAGTCTGCAAGCAAATAGTACTTTTCCATGGATGATACCTTTAATTCCAATATTTACATTCTAAATCAGTATTCAACCATTTAAAGGCTCTGCCCAGATGGCTCTACCTGGCCTGAAAGACTCTTTCCCAAGAGATAGCCTTTCCCTTTTCTGTGATTAACGGTCAAAAAACGTATCAGGCTTTTCTCCCATGTTGCCTAGTCATGTCTCTCAAATCCTACTTGGACTAAAAATATTAGCAAACAATGTACTGAAGACAAGATTTTCAGTAAATAAAAATGTATTTTATAAGAAAAGGGCTGAAAGAGTTAAAAAAGTAAAACAGAGTCCATTCCAAGCCTTTACATTTTGAAAACATTGATGAAATTAGTTTTTCACTGTTTTACCAGCACTACTTTCAAGCTTCCTTCCCACGCTGTTGTGCAAGTTACTTGCAGAGTACTCAGGGATACAAATCTTCACCAAGCCCGACTCCTAGTTTCTCTGACAAATGCTCACGCTGTGAAAGAAGAGGCATTCAGCTGCCCTGGATTGAGCAGGCTGTCAGGCATCCCCAGAGAAGTCACCATGAAAAGAAGCTTCTTCAAAACTTTGTTTAAAGTGAGGGCTGTTAGTCAAGGCCTTCGTGCTCTCATTAGAGAGGGGAGGAACCATTTAAAGTCAGGAAGCTGCAGTATATGAAAGTCATGAAATTGAAATGAACGCATCTTTTGCCAGCTGGTTTCACACCCCCAGTTGGCAATCCACAAAGGTTTAGAGGAGGAATTAAATCCATTTTTCAGCAGAAATAACTATTTTTGTGATTATCATATAGATTCCATGAGCTACACTTTGGTCCTATCAAGACAGGCAGGCAGCTGCATGAGAGGTGGAAAGAGAGAAAATGATTGAGATGAAATCACCACCAACAGCTACTGCAGGCAGGAAGGCAGCATTGGATCCCAGCCACAATACTTCTGCAACCTGGTTTCAATGGGCCTGATGGGATACCATAATGTAACCTACACTGAACAAGGTACGTGGAAAGCTGTCTGACATGGGGCTCTATTTCAAAGAAAAAATACAGATTCCTTCCAGGCTTTAATTGCTTTTATTTTACTTGTTTTGCTCTTGAGGATAAGATTGCCTTCAATAAAATGAGATTAAAAAAGTAGAGTGAAATAACACTCTAAACCAGAGTCAAGTGAGAAGAGCTTGGAGAAGAATGGGTTTTTCTCAGTGTCAGTCTTTAAACCAGCTGAAAGGCCTGAATGAAATGGGTGACAGAAGTTTCTTATCGCTGTATGGAGTACAGTTCTGTTCTTATTTGGGTTGGTGGGGTTTTTTTCCCAAAATCACTGGCCTTCTAAGTCCATTAAGTGTTATTAGGGTGGAAGTGATTTTGGTCAGGAGATTGCTGCCTTACTTCAGAACCGACGACTCTTTCCCCACCTTTATCAGGTCTGGGCGCAATCTTACCCCCCAAGCACAAATGCTGCAACTGAGTTTCCAGCTGCAGAGCAAATCTGTTTTGTGTATCAAAGGTCAGGATCAAGTCCTCAGCTGTGAACTGCAGGAGTATAAATACTTTCTGGCAATTGGACTTTTGTTGTCTGGTGTATGTTCCTAGCCAACAATTGTGGCGCCTGCTGTTTCTGATAGCAATTTCCCCATCCCCTTTTGGATTACTGGAAATTCATCCCTGTGCAAAGAGCACATGTATCTCTTGAAGTCCCAATTTATGTCCTATTGTGATTATTTAAGAAGTGCCTGGGAGCCTTGTAGGGACTCAGCCCTGGGATGAACTAAAGATTAGTTTCTATTTACTGCAAAGTACCAGAAAGTGTCGTAGCCAAACACCCCTGGCAGGAAAGCAGAGAACAGCTAACTGCAGCACTCCAGCTACCTCACACTGGTGTGACCTGAGTGCTCAGAACGGCTCTGGCTGTGCACACAGGTGGAAGGTCAGTGTATTTCCATGTTAAAACAGAGAAAAGGGAGGCCGAGAAGGAGAGAATAAAATAAGTGACCTTTCTGAGCTCTCTTAAAGACTACACTAATTTAGACAGCAAAAAGTGAGGAGGACTGCCCATAAACTCTAGGCATTGGTTTAGTGGTTACTAAATATTAGGGAGAAAAATTGCTTTTCTGTCTAGAAGATGGCATGTCAGTTCTTGAAGGCTTGCTAACAAGACTCCCTTGTACCACCCCATTCCTCAAAAGATCCCACCTGTGAATATTTGTTCTGTTGTGAAATAGAAATAAAAATGGGCAGGTCACGGTTTTAGAGACTGGGTTTAGAGACTTTTTTTTAACTCTGTCTAGAAGACTCCACTGATTTATCCAGCAAAAGTGGAAAGCAATATCCGCAGTCTCTTGGTGTTTGCGAGTTATTGAATACTATACAAAAACTGCAGATCAGTAGTACACAACCTTTTCAGAACCCATGTGTCATTCTGACAACTTTCCAGGACCAAGGGGGGCAGACTTAATCTGCATACATATTAACATAAATTTACATAGGAATTGAATCAGAGATGAATGTGCGCAGTTGTTATTATTGTGTATTTACAATAAACTTCACTGTAAGTGTTGATAGCACTTCACAAAACAGAGAGGAAGACAAAACATTCTTTGCGAGTCAAAGAGAAAATGAAGCACCATTTTCCTGAAAATGGTTCCTCATGTCTTCCCAAAAATTTGATGTGGCCACAGGCATCAAGGAATGCAGCTTTGAGTCTGTCAGATGGCTACTGCATTTGCATGAATGGCAAAATAAATCTGATCTTCCACAGAGAGGAATGTGCTGTGGTCTATGTTTGGAGGGACTGATTTTTTTCCAGGGATGGAGATAAGGATTCTGGAATTGCTGTGCCCTCCTCCAACATTGTATCTCAACACCTACTTTTTTATTGATCTACATGAGTTCCACCTCTCTGAGATCTGTACAGAAAGAGGAAAAGCTTCACTTATGTTTCTGTCTACTTGCTGATTAACTGTTTACCCACTGGAGCTGGCATTTATGTGGTGAGTTCTGAGCCTGTGCTGCAAGAGGGGTTGCAACACTGCTGCAGATTTGAGGGCAAGACAAGGAAAATTTGCTGTCTCCTGGTGTGGTCAGTCAGTGGTGCACAGCAGGGCTACAAGTACAACTATTTTGTGCTATTTTATTCCAAAAGAAAGGAGCCCCTCTGAAAAGACCTTGAAATAGATGTGCTTTTGGTGTGGAGCAGAAGGAAAAACAATATTCTAAGGTTGATTTTTTTCAAAAATTAATCAGTAATGGGCATTGACATTTAATAAAATGGCCTGTAGCATCCCTGGCCATAGAAGATCCTGGGAAAAACTCCAAACTGCCAACACAATTGCTGGATAAGCCAGCCTAAGGGACCTGGAGGGCGCTGCCAGAAGAAATATCCCCTTTAACTTTCAGCCACGGTGATGCTGTGCATTCATTACCAAAGAGGTGGAAGAACAGCATGATGTACTCTGAATAAATTGTTCAATATACTTGTTTAGATCTTGGAGTTAACTCTTATTTAGACTGCTACACTCAATGCCTTTTCTCTTGAGAAAGTGCAGAATAATAAAAGGACGTACGTGACCAGCACAGGTGTCTCTGTACTGTTTTGGGGCATCGTGTTGTTCATGATAGGGAGGGAAATGAATTAAACCTTAAAAACATACACCTGCCAGTTCAGATAAATCTGATTTAGACCCAGGGTTGAATGTGGCAGCTCAGGAAATGTCTTGTTGAGAAGTGGATCACAACAATGGTTTGAGGGTCAGATGTGGTACAGGTATAAATCAGAGTAAGCCCCTGCAGCCTTTACAGGAAATGTACCACTGTGGGAGCCCAGTGTTGTTCAGAACGTCTTTTGGCAAGTCTGACCTCCCTTAGGACCTTGGGAATGAGAGAAAAGTGGCTGTGAGTTGGGGCTCACAGTCCCAAGCAGTTTGCCGTGGCAGCTTAACTAGTCACCCTGCATCAGCTACTGCTCATATGCGAGCTCCTAGCCTGTGGCAAGTATGAAGTAATGCAATTTATCCTAATATTTTTGACTCTGAGTTATCTCTGTGAGCCTACGTCTGAAGAGGAGAGAGGAACACTGGCCTTTTTACATACTTCTGCGGTGGGCCCGACCTCAGGCTGTAACTGCACCTACAGGAACAGGAGACTGATACAGTAGCACACGTCTCTTTGTCAAGTTCTTCTGGGCTGTTTGGTTCAAAAGCTCATCTTTTATACTGCATGAGTCACTTTGCTATTGGCACTCTAAAACAGGAGAATGAAATAATCCTTCTGCAAATCTTGGGACAATTATTGGCCATCCTAAAACATGTTCATGCCTTATGTCTGAACAAAAAATCATAAATAATGTTATCCCTGTGAATCAGAGTAACCCAGCTCAGGGCTTTTGCTTACAAATCGTCTCATAAATTATTCAGCCAGTTCCAATTTTGGGTGACTTGTTGAAGTGAATCTGGGTCATAAATTGATATATCCTAAATTGGGCCAGTGACAGGGTGGATTATATAAGGACTTTCACTGCAGAGCCCCAGGTCCTATCCCCTGCTGCAATAAATACTTAGGTTTTTTATGGAGTATGGAATAAATCCAAGACACTGGGAAAGCTTTGGTTTAAAATACACTATAGCCTAGTAGTTAGAGGCGTTTCCTGGGAGAGAGAGGCTCGGTTCTCTGGTCTAACTCAGGCAGAAGAGGGAGCTGTGAAACTCATCTCCAGCCTCCCAAGGGACAGATCCAGCTGCTGATAGATGGGAAGGTGGTCATGTTCCCTCCAGGTGCTTTCTGTGAGGCACCCACCTACGAGACAAGTTCTGGGAACACAAAAGTCAGGCAGAGGAATGCTTCATTTGTGAAAGCGCAGCTACAGGCATCAAGCTCCTTAGAGCCAGTGTAACGCATGTCTCCAGCAACTGAAATGTAAGGTAATTCCATCGTGTAACGTTAAGCATCTGTAAACTTAGTTGACCAAATGGGAGAAGTTTTGAAGATCTACATTTGAATTCAGGTGCCTAACACGGCAGCCTGTTACTTTAGTCTATTTAGGAGTTTGAGATCATGTGCTTTTATGTTTACTATAATCTTTTCAGCTCTTTCCCCAGATTGCTATTTTGAGCTAACCTCAGTACCCACAGAGGGCTCCATGACCCATCCACCGACTGCTGAGTTTGCTATGAGACTAACTGCAACTCTGAGCCTGGTTTTCCCTCCCATCTGGCAGCAAAAATGAACTGCTGCTGACTGAATGACCACTGATTCTCTTGGAAGGAGAGCTATGCAAACAGCAACAGCCAACTCTGTCACCATTTGTGAGGATTTGTAGCTTGGGCCCTGAGACATCTGGCTGAGATATTTACGCAGTCCCGTATTGCACTCACTGAGGCTCTGCGTTCACATCTGGAGTCTAGACTGAGTGACTCTATGGGCTGGCCTTGAAGCCTCCAAACAGCTCATGTCCCCCTTGTTCTCTCTCTTTGTCTTTTTATTGCTTTATTGGTTTATTTATTTGCTGTAGGTGCTTCTATCTCATCTCCTCAGACATTCTTGTCACGGCCACTTGAGAGCTTCGGTAAGGAAAGGCAATGACTAAAAGAGACCAGGTAAAAGCAGACCGGACAGGTAGGGGAGAAAGGCTGTGTCGTGGCGAGGCTTCGATCGTGTGGTTATGGTAATGGGGGATGCCTGGTGCTTGATTACGCTGTTTCTTCTGAGTTCTGCAGCTGCGATTGTGGGAAATGACGGTGCTGAGCTGCAGGGTTTGCATTCAACACACGTGACGGGGAGCAGGGGTTTCTGTAAGCTGTGAGACGTGGCCACGTGGCTGAGCCAGGCAGGGAGCTGAGCTGCCCACTACCCTGGGTCAGATCCATCAGCCAGCTGCAGGTACAACCTGGGTCATCACAGAGCTGTTCTGCCTCAAGTTGGCTGGAGTTGGTCCCTGTTCATTGTCCCGCTTTGAGGATGAGGAGCAGGGGGTCAAAGCCTAAAGACAGGACACAGTGGTAGAGATCTGAGGCATTGGCACAGGGCTGGTAGATGCATCACAAGTCCCGTGGGAGAGACTTTGGGCATCTAAAAGAGGCATCCGGGTTTAGGAAATTAATCTTGCCAGTTAGTCATGCATCTTTGTGCTTAGTTGTGTATTGTTTTGAACATGGGATGCTAAGAGCTTTAGCCCTGTGCTGGTGCTGTACTTCCGTGACGGGTGAACTCCTGCTTGATCTGACACTGTCCCTAGCAGTATTGGCAGCTGCTGCTGCTGCCTGCACCGGGAGCAAATCTTCCTGAATGTTGCTGTCCTTATTCCCAGCCTCTCATCTTTCCCTTGGGCCTTTCGTCTGTTAGTTCCACTTGCTCCTCTGCCTGTCCCATGTTCTTCTTGTAACAGTTTTCCTTTGTTTTAGATTTCCTGGTTGCCTAACAGCCCTGTCTGCCACTGCTGAAGAAATACTGCTAGGGAGTCAAGGGCTAAGTATTGCTGACAACAGTGGGGTTATGACCTGGAAATGTAGTGGAGAAGCTGAATGGGCTAATAGTGAAAATGTATGCAGTGCTTGAAAAGATGGGTACTATGGATGTACCTGTTTACGTAGGTAGATCTGTATGTATTTGGATATAGATAAGCCAGAATCTACATTACGAGAATGCCGCAAACCCTAGAAATTCAGGCACTGCAATACAGTTCGATTCACCCTTTAAAGAAGGGTAAAAAGAGATTTCTCTGTGCACACAAAGTAGCCAGCAACAGCATGATGGCAGTTCTAAGTAAAGGGCCTTAATCAGAGTATATAAAAAGACTGGAATGATGTTTGAACAACATGTCCAGCTCTCAAGCATTGTCTCTTTCCTGCTATCAATGACACCCATTGTGCAATAACAGCATTTGCACAGAGATACGTCCTGTTTCGCGCACGGAGAATATACTGAAGCAGCCACAGGGCTGCACTAGCCTTGGCTAGAAAAGTCCCCAAGGGCCCATCTGCCAGCTGCTGACTGATGTAGAGCTGCTGCTGCTGATAATAGGGTATGTGTGCTGGCTTTGAGCTGAACTAGGCAATCTGGGGCACAGTCAGATGTGCTCAACAAGGATCAAGTTCAAACCTGTTTAAGAAGTTAGTTCCCGTCAGTGGTGATTTAAGCTAAGTAGTTTTGCTGTGTATTGGAAAGGACGAGGAATGTTCACACAGTCAGCTACTTCATCTTGGCTGTCACAGTGGTGATTTCAACACAGCCAGGGGAGTCAGAAAGACAACAAACAGCTGAGATCTGTGACATCCTAAATCACGCAGACACAAGCTGCTAAAGGTGTATTTCCATTAGATGTTTGCCTGCTTGTATGTAGCAGAATTATGCTACATAATTCACTCTCTCTTTCCGAGTAGTTGAAATCACGAGGTGCCTAGGCTTCTTTGAAGATGTAGATCATTGTTCCACACTGGAAACGGCTGTTGTTGGTTGAATGTTGCTGATACATTCAGGAGCTCAACTGCAGCAGGCAAAATGTCAGTGTGGGTGAGGCTAGGAAACACAGATTTTTGCTGTAGAGATTGACGTATCATCATTGGAGAGCAAACATAAATTCCTCCACTCTACTAAATGCTCTCACTGGAGAGGAAATTAAAAAATAATCACTGCAAGATTCAAGAAACATAAATACACTAATAATTAGGCAAAAGAGGATTGTACATGACATCTGTGTTAATGTCACCCAACTTTACCATCAGCCACGTTCCTTCTAGGAATATCCCACATGTGCTAAGCAGGATATACTTTTGTGTGAATACTGTTTCACACCATCCGGTATCACAGAGATCAGCTATATTGTTTTCCAGGCTTGGGAGCCAGAGTTGGCCTTGTATCAGAACAGTCATATTGTGAAGTTGCTGAGTATAGCTCCACTATGTTTCCCAAAGTTATTCAGTTCCTTCACCAGAAGACCATGCGTTGCACAGCAGGAAACGCAACTAAAGATCTTCCTAGGGATTATCGCCTCCTGGAATTATTAATGCCACATTCATTCTGATGGAGAAACTGAGTTCTGGAGCAGCAGTTCAGTTGTAACTCTTCAGCTTTTTCCTGAGAGATGCCCAGTGAGGGCACCTTCAGGCAGATCCACAAAAATATATAAGCCCTAGGTAGGCCCCCGAGCCATAATAAAACCCAATGCTGAGATTCCTGCTGGTTGTGTCAACAGGAGTTTAGATATCAAAAAAAAAAAAAAAAGAAAGAAAAGCAAAAGCACAGTAATTAAGTACTTTCCTGGCTTGGACAAACTGTAGTTGAAACAAAGATGACTTCTTTCTGGAGTAAATTGTTTTGTCTGCTAAGCGATCACTTTATTTTATAGTGAAATGGCAGGCAAAGAAATACAAGGAAAATGGTTTAAATCTTGTTACCTTGGTAAAGATCCCACTGACCACAATAGTATTTTACCTTTGCATGGATTAAGAGAACAGCAGGATCTGAACAGCTGGTCACATAGTTGTGTTGTTGGTATTTCTAAACCTCTAATAAGGCAGTGCTGAATACAAATATCTTATAATCTGAATACAGAGATCTTACAGCATCACTCAAGGCTTCTTGAAGGCAATGCATATAACATACGAATGGAAGCTGTAATCTATAATGCCACAAATCCTTTATGAGGATTACCTCTGTTATCTCATCTGACATCAGAGAATTACATGTAATATAGACACATAAATGGCTTAGTCACAGAAAGGTCCTTTAGAAAAAGGTCAGGGAAAGGAAGTTTTGTTTGTTTCTAAGCTGGGGAGAAGAGGGAAAGCTCTGCAAATGACAAGTGCATTGGAGCTAAAGTCCTGTTTGGGTTCACTGCAGAGATCTTACTTGGGAGAATTAGGCGACGGAACTGAGTCCCCACTGTCTTGATTTGCATGTAGTCATTTACAGCCATGCAAAAGGCAGATGCCATACATGCTTGTACCTCCATTTCCCTTTAGCTAGGTTCAGCCAGTCTGCATGAGTGTCAGGGACTATGGAAAGCGTAAGACAATCAATGATTAAACCCTGTAGCTCCACATTGGCCAAACAGAAGCCTTAGATTTAAATAACTCGAGCTCAGGATAGGATTGTTTGAATTATGAGGCTCAGTTGCATAGCTAAACAGAAGATTTACTCATTGCAGAGCCAGCCTGGATTCATCTTTGGTAGTTCTCTCCTACTGCCTTCACTTATTTTTCTTTATAGGACCCTGCTGGTTTCTTCAAAGAGAAAACTGATAAAGTATGATGCAGTTTCCCTGCTGACTGTGACTTTCGTTATGCCTCCTACCTATCTTGTCTCATTTTCCATCCAGATGAATGAGATTCTAACCAAGCCTTGTACACTTGCTCTAGTTACCTTATTCCCCTCTCCTTCACACCTGCGTATCACCCTATTTTTCTTCTTAAAATCTCTGGCTCTTTTTCATTAACAATAAAGCAGATTTGGTCTTTCCCTTCTTAGAAATTCTTATCTATCAGCATCCCTTCCCTCTCCAGTTACCAACCAATTACTAACTCTTTCCTTCCTTTCATCTCTAATTGCACCTCTGACAGCACTGAATGTGGTGTTTATTGCTTACAAGCCAATGTCAGAGGTGCTGTCTTAGACCCTCTCCAGTCCAGCCTCTACACTTCTCATTCATCTCAAACCACTCTCACCAAGCTCTCTAATGATGGTAGGACAAAAGGAAAAGAAGGGAAAGGACATGTTGGCATACCTTGCAATTTTAAATACCTATTTTGAATTCTCCTGTTTTGGGAACTGATTAAAACCCCACTAAAATTAATGAAGTCTTTCCATTGATGTAACGATCCTTAAGACCAGTACCAGCAAAATCATACATTATGTAAGTCAGGGTTCAAGAAGGAATTCCAGTATTTTCATTCATAGATGGCTCATTTCCTGTAGCTTTCACACTGTCCTTTCCACTCCACTGACCTCTGTCTGATCGTATACAATCTCCTTTATATTCCCTCTTACAGGATAAGTAGTTGGATGTGCGTAGAAGAATGTTCCATTTTCTGAAAGAATTTCTTGGATTCCCTGAAGAGATTAGTACAAAATTTTAATTAGGGGCATTGGCAGAGTTCCCAAATGCTGGTATATTAGGCTGTGGTTTTCATTTTCATCACCCGTTTTGGTTCCTATACAATGCATAGGATTTCTGATGAGTAGTTTACTTTAAATGATGTACATTTTGTTCCTCCAGTTTTTGTCTGTCCCATTGACACAGATGAGTCATGATTAGCAGCAAAGTCTTGTCTTTTCCTTCCAAAGACTGGGGAGGTTGCCCAATATTCTGAGGACAATTGTCCAAAAGATGTCAGAGTTTGAAGTGACCAGTAAAATTTCCACTAAAACTCTGGAAGGCATACAGGATGCAAGTGTCATTAATTAAGCTCTAAGAACCTACAGTGCTGTGGGAACCTGGCATAAAATACACAAGCTGAACTTTGTTTGCAACTTCCTTCTATTTAGGAATTCATTAAAGGGCTGAAGCATTTGCAGAGATTTCAGGGCCCAGTGCTAGAATGGCTAATTGCTGGCTTGGTCTTTTGTATACAGTGTAGCACATAAAAGGACTGTGATCAAAGAATGCAGGTGCTGCTGAGGGCAATGAGAATGCAAGTCTGGTGATTGCTTGCCAGATACAATATATAACCTTTCATTTAGCTGTGCTTTGCTTTCGTCCATGATAGGATTTTGTAGGAATTGCTGAATGATTTTGACTGAAGTGATTTAATAAATGCATTGTTTAAGCAGAGCTAAAAGTTAATACTTCTTCTTTCATCTTCCTCCTGTTTTCCCCCCTTCTAGCACCTGAGGGGAACATAACCACTACTGCAGATCTAACTTAGATGAAGGCTTTAGTAAGTTTAAGTTGGTTGCACCTTCTCCAGTACATTAGAGGTGGCTATCACAGTTAATTTTTGCTGGATCCATGGTCTTGTAGTGGAGGAGAGTGAGATTACACAGTACAGCTTAGCTCACATATCTTCACAGTGAGAGCTAAAGAAGTCACAAATAATTTTATGACTATATTTACTATACCTAGATTTTCCTCAGTTCCTGCCCTAACTGTTCTCATCTTGCCAATGTTTTCATATATTGTTCTCATCAAATAGCAACAAGAAGTCTATGGTGAAGCTTTCTCCTTTTTAAACAACCATCCTATTTGATCACCCCCCAAAAATAGCACAAGCCATATGAAACAAGTGGAGCTATGGACCCTGTCTTGGAGACCATGCATGAGTAATTAAATAATATGCCCTTCTGTCACCATTTTTGCAGGGAGGGGGATTAAAATCTGTGTTCACAGGCTGAGAGCAGGTGTCTCTGATGAGATCCCATGCTGTGACATGCATGCAGCACATTCTTACATGAAAAGCCCTGGCTGATGAAATGACCACAGGAAGACAACATGGAACCCTCCCGGCATGATCAGAAGAAGCTTAATTAAGCTCTGTGGTTAATTTTAAAGTGAGTGTGTGCCTGTTTTAGAAGAGCATTAAGAAAACTGAAAACATGGCTATTTTTTAATTATATTCTGGTCTTCCTGACATTCCTCAAGCAAACTGTGTTGTTTCTTGTGTGGTCAAATGATACAGTGACTCAGAAGTGAACACACACATCTTTACGTAGATGGGATTTAGTAACTTGTCTAGTGTGGTTTTAGAGGTTGTTTCTTAGTTGTGGACATCTTTTTCTTTGGCAGAAGGCAGCACTGAACCCACAGTTTCTGCAGTTATTCTCGACACAGTTGTTCTAGTTGCAATTTCGTGACTGAAAGCATACAGAGACTACAAATTCCCTATAATCTTGTTAGAACTTTCATTAGAGAAGGTAAAAAAAATTGGGCAAGACTCAGAGAAAAGATGAATGTTTGTGTTAGAATAGTTAAAAAAAAAAAAAAGACAGTAGTACTGATGGCAACAGTCCTTTGCCTTGTATTACTGTGCTTTTCCACTACAGAACTTAAAATGCTTTCCTGATTTCTGTGAAGCAACTTAAGAAATTCTTTACATGTGCGTGACCATGGCTGTTGCAACAGTGGTAAAACAGAGGTTTGAAAAGTGAAGCCACTTGTTCTAACAATGCAGTGAGTCAGTGATGAAACTGGAAAGTCAAAACTAAAGTACTCATGTCCATCTTAATGTAGAATATGTGGTGAAAAACTGTAGCCTAGCTGTATATGGATGGATGGAGTGACAAAGAAAAGCTTAAGGCTTCATAAACACCTTTGCTTTTCTCAGTAGAAGAATTTGTTCTCTCTTCCTGGTCTTGTTTTGGTTTTGGTTTTTGTTTTTTTCTTTTAACCTCAATACAGGCTAGGTCCTTCTCAAACATGAAAGAAGGCTCTGTCTGAGAAATTCATTAGCCAAATTAGACATAAAATAATGAGGGTGTGAGAATGAGGCAGCAAGGGATGGGGGTTGGAGGGGAAACATGGACAAAGATAGCTAGAGACAGTTCTCTGCGAGGGTAGCTGATTGAAACAATGGTACAGTACCTTGACTAATGTAGAGCTAATTAAAACTGTATAGGACAAAGCACTTCTAAATATACTACAGGGAACAATCTTTCTATGGTAAATCCATCCCCAATGAAATTCCATTGACTTCAATAGGTTTTCTTCTGGGATGAATTTGGCCTGATAACCTAATAAGTCTTTTCTGTCTCTGATTTCTAAGGACCTTTTGTGAGAAGCATAGCAAGGAACTTCAGTCTGGCTTTCAAAAGTGCTGAACACCCAAAACTCCTATTGAGGTCTCCGGGAGTTACAGGTACTCAATACCACTGCAAATTAAAGCTGAATGAACTGTTTCATGTTTGCTGTGAGTTTGCTTTCTGTACAGTGCCATCACATCTGCAAAATGACCCTGAGTTAACCTCCTAAGCCTTCTGAGGCAGAAACTTCCTATGCATAGGTACAACATCTCACACAATGCAGTACAGAGCTTAGCAAAGGCCTCCAGGCACTAATACAATAAAATTAATTAGTAAAAACAACAGTAAATTATAAATTCACAGTATCTGTATTTGCAGGGCAATGGGGAATACATATTTGGGCTAGTTATGTGTAGATGGGCCTGCTTTTGCTATCCAGTTTCCATCTGACTATCTGTGGTCTGATTTGTTGGACAAATTATGTCCAATGTGTTCATAGTTTTTGTGAACTTAAAAATTTGTCTTTTGATGACTCTGTAAAAGCCACATTGAGAAATAGTAAAAAATAAATAAATGATTCTTATTATTGCCTTCAGCACAGAACGCATGATTCTTCCCTTCACTCTTCAAGATTCATGTACTTCTAATAAAATGTTTGTGTACCCATTAAATTTACAGTGGGAATTACAGTTGGCATCTTTGAGATGACCAGGACTATCATGTAAAACCACATAAGACTTGTTTTGAAAGGTTCAGGTCAAACACAGAACATGCTCTTTGGAACATTTTTCCTTTTACTGGTCTACTATTGTAAAGTCTACTCTGCTTTGGCTTCCACTCCATGGAAGATGTACATCATATAGATAATGATAGTGTTTTAATAATGCACTTCGTTCTCTCACTTAACTTCTTGGTTTTATCTGAGGGAAAAACCCAAGCAAACAAATTCCCAAAAACAGAAGACCCCACCATTTAATGAGTTGTGCTCTGGTTTTATTCTGCGGGCTGTCTCTGAGAGGAGGATTACTAGTTTATCTCTGTTAGTTTAAAAAACAGATCTGTTCGATTACTCAATGTTTGGTTTTTAAAAGGGCAGCTCCTGGGGATCTTAAAGAAATCCATAATGCAACAGGGAAGGAATATAATAGACTGGTTTGGGAAAAAAAAATACAATGAGGGGAAAACATAACATGCAATACATTTGGTGTGAACTTTTCCCAGAAGATTGCTTGAGCCTCATAGTTCACTTACAACCAGAGTATAGTGATGCTGGGCAGCCTGCCAGTGTTTGTTATTGTAGTACTGTGTGAGCCAGTTCCCTGGTGAAGAAAGAGAAAGAGAGAGGGAGACTTTTCTTTGCCTTTCATAGGTGTCCCACACTTTCCTCTCTGCTCCCTCTGAACACCCTCCCATTCTTTACATCAAGGTGTTTTGGTGCATGATACACTGTGCAGATGTCGTGCTACTAGTTTCGCATGTGGTACTTTCACAGTTCAAGAGGGCTGACAGAGGGTTGTATCGCCTCACTGCACTGGAGGTTTCAGATGACAGCTCTGCCTGACAGTCTAACAGTAAGGCACCCTGTGATATGCGTAGTGTGATGAGTAACACCTTGTCCTCGCAACAGAAGTATTTGGGAAGGGAAGCACTTCTAGGAGTGGGTGCCAGGCTAAGTTGCATGTCTACACTGAATTCTGCAGTCAGATGTGAGCCAGGATAGCTTGGGCTTAATACCATGCTACAGATGCCAGTGAGGCATCTCTGAGTTGTTCAGAGCACTGGCAGACCTCCTTCATGTCAGCCTACAAAACAGTGCACAGGCATGCATGAGTTAAAGGCTCACAGTCTGGCCCTGAACGTATAGCAAAACTAGGTATAGATGAAGGAGGCCTCCCACGTTCTTGTATCTATATTCTACCTGGAAATTCATCCAAGAACATTTCAAAATCAGCAAACATGGCATGGGGTTGTTTTTATTTCCCCCCTCCACATCCACACACCTCCTCTTCAAGCTGATATGTTGCCTTGAACCCTGAAACTACAGCACTCTCTGGGAAGCACTTACACAGCCTCCATCAGAAGCATGCTGGGCTCCCAAATGTGATAAGAAGCTGATAAAAACGATCTGGGCGTTAAAACAGCCTTAGTGGAAGAATGTTTAGCTAAATAGATACCATCTGTCCCTTAAAGTGAGCATGTCCTTGTTCTGCCCTGGCCTGACCACTGCGAGCTCTTGCTTTTGTGGTGCAGTCCATGTGTGGACTGGCTGTTGTTCCCAGGACCTGGGGCAACTGTTTATGCAATGTGGACTTTATGAGAAACAGTTTCAGTTGCAGGGATTTTTTTTTTTTTGTCTTAAGGATTAAAGATTGGTAATGAAAACAACATTTTTGCCTAATACAGAAAAGTACTGGACTGGAGCTCAGCTGAACGCTCATGTTAGCCTGTATAGCACATTTCTTTAGGGAAGCCAAAGAGGGAAGGAATCCTGAAGAGCTAAAAGCAGCGTACAAATTACCAAGAGAACTTTCATGTCAATAACAAACAGTGCAAATATTTTCCAAGGGACACAGGCAGTTAGCACACAGCACTGACTCTACAGTTTTTAAATGCATTTTCTTTACCTCCTCACAGACATAGTGGAAAGAGCTTGGATAGACTGACACTACAGACAGTTCATTGAGCTACTATGCAGATATATGGGAAAGAGGTTAAAGACAAGAATCAGAGGGTGACTTGCTCTGAGAATGACTGAGCAAACTTTGGGACGCACAGGATTAAAGCAAGAGTGAAGCCTACCTAGAGCAAAGTCCTGCAGAGCATGAGGGCCCCAAGAACAGAAGAACTATCAGACTTCCCCAGAGAGGGTCAGGTAGTGAGACCTGCAGTGGGATAGTCACACCATCTAGCTAACCTAAGTAAATTCACACTATATTGTCCAAGTATAGAGAAGTCAGCCTAGCTGAGGTGCCTCACTGCGATACCTAAAGGTAGACAGGTCAATGCCCCGTGATGGATGTCAGGGCCCTGAGAGCACTAATAGGCCTTAGTGGTTGTGACCAGCCAAACTCGGGGCCTCCACTCACACCCCTTCCCATGGACACAAGAGCCCCATTTCAGGTCAGGCCTGGGCCTCCATCTCTGTTTGACCTGTGTTGTAGGTAGAATGGAATGGAATGGAAGAAAAGAGTTGAGTTGGAAAGGACCTACAACGATCATCGCATCCAACTGCCTGACCACTTCAGGGCTGACCAAAAGTTAAAGTATGTTATTAAGCTCGTTGTCTAAATGCCCCTTCAACACTGACCAGCATGGGGCATCAACCACACGTCTAGCAAGCCTGTTCCAGGCTTTGAGCACCCTCTCAGTAAAGAAATATTTCCTAACGCCAAGTCTGAACCTCCCCTCATGGAGCTTTATACTGTTCCCACGTGTCCTGGCACTGGATCCCAGGGAGAAGAGCTCAGCACCTCCCTCTCCCCTTCCCCTCCTCAGGAAGCTGTAGGGAGCAATGAGGTCGCCCCTCAGCCTCCTCCCTCCAAACTAGACAAGCCCAAAGTCCTCAGCCGCTCATCACAGGACATGCCTTCCAGCCCCTTCACCATCTTCAGTCCCTTCTCTGGACGCATTCAAGGACCTTAATATCCTTTTGAAATTGTGGGGCCCAGAACTGCACACAATATTCAAGGTGAGGCTGCACCAGTGCTAAATACAGTGGCAAACAAGCGCTCCTGTCTCTAGTGCTGTCCCTGGCCCTGTCTCCTAGATGGACCTTGGACCTATGTTGTGGGTGGTTTGTTTTCTGGATAGCCCTCTCAGATGTACGTTGTAGTTTTTTTCCAGTCCTGTCTTTAGTCCTGCGTCTTTTGAACCTGGCTGGAGCCCCTGGAAGGTCCCTGGACCTGATTCAGCACTTTCTGTGTCTGAAGCTGTTGATGGACCACGTTACCATGCCCTGGCTCTGCCCACTGTACTCGGGTCCTGGGTGATGAGGGTGCTGGCTGTGCTGGGGCTCCTCTCGGCTCCCGGATCACCTTCCCTTGGGGAGCAGCCCTGCTCTTGCTGCTTCCTCACAGCATCAGAGCCTCTATACTCACAGGATAATACTGTGTGAACTCTAGTGAGCAGTCATGAGATGTCAAGGGGTGTTATTCTATTGTTTGTAAGACAATGCACACGTATAGTTAGTTGGCAACAGGGGCTAAAGAGTCCATAGGTCTTGAGGTGGGCAGCAGGAGGGGCTTTTCTGTCATCCGCTGTAGCAGCCCTAATGTACAACATCTGCTTCTTGGCAGGGCAAAGGCTTCTCACCATCTTGTTACAGTGTGTGCTGATTGTCAAGAGAGGAAGATGAGGGTCAAGTATTTGCCTGTAGAATGAAATAGAGGCCCCTCATACGTCCTGCGCAGTTACTGTTGTCTGTGAACTCGCTGAGGGAGCAGGCAGGTGCCATGACTTCAGTGCTCTGAAACTCCGGACCAGCAGCAAATGAACAAACAGTGTCCTTGAGTATAGAGGTATATCAGGAGGAGTGATGCTTACACAACCCTCGTACAGGGCAGTGCTTATAGCTAAAATCTCACACAGCACCTCACCATCATAGCTGCTGTGTGGGTCAGCAGTAGTATTTCTCAGAGCAACAGATTTGCTAAAGAGGGCAGGCAGGCTTAAGGGAACTGGTTGTTCCAGTTCATCTCCAATGGGGTTTGGGCTTTAATTGCCTGACGATGCCGAGAAGCAGGGCAGCTGGTGTAAGAAACTGAGATCTCGGAAAAGGGACAAAGTTTCTTTTATTCCATGCCTCAACATCTGCAGAGGCAAGGAGGTCCCATAGACTTCCAAGAAGAGGCCATTGACACTGCAGGGGATTATGAAGGCTTTTCGTGCTTTACTTGAAGGGCTGTAATGCTTGTGTGGTTTGAGAGTGAGGTTGCTGCGCAAATCTGTTTCTTTTTCTCTTAATTACTTTTGATTCTAAAGTGAATCTATCACCCTAGAGGTGTGTGCTGTTGAGTAGGTTGTTCAGGCACGAGTGGTCTCAGCAGTGCTTGTAAGGCCTGGAGCAGGAGAATTGCGAAGCCCTGCACTCAGGGAAGAGCAGCCAGAAAGGGGATCTTCACACACAAGCCATATTGTGGTCCTAGAGTTAGAAACACTTCCAAGGTCAGGCCCAGACCCAGCTGGACTGGGAACATGTGGAATCCCTATTCAGCCCAGTTACACTGACAAGAGAGACCTAACAGTATATGCAAAAGTTGTGGAGGTTACAAATGTGTACAATTCATACGTTTTGGAAGTACGTTACAGGATGGAAAGGATATTCTGTAGTTCTGAATCAGAAGGTGTTTCTGGTATAAGGAACACAAGAAGAAAATTCAGAATTCTGGTTTGGTTTAATTTTTCCCTTCCACCCCTACGACAAAGGATGGCAAGTGCAAATAGCTTGGAAACAGCTTGAAAGAAAGTGGTCGCTGATTTGCACACAAAGGGGTGCAATGGTTAGAAAAGTGGATCCTCTAAAGGGTTTCAGTTCTGTAGCTAAATATGTAAAAAGCCCAGAAGGGGTCTTATGAGGAGAGATGCCTCTGGAAGTGACATCACTTTGATCAGCTTGGATGACTGCAGCGTAATACTAACAGGTTGTGCTTTATAAAGAACATGCATGGCAGTGATGTTATTCAGCGTAGTACTTGCTATGCTATCTTTTGATTAAAGCTCAAAAACACAGGTCTTGGGATGGGGCGCAGAAACTGAAGCCTGCTAGCCAGTTGACTGTTCATACAAGAAACTCTTCAAATGTTCATAATTATAGTCAGAGGACAGCCAGATAAGAGGTAAAATTCAATTCTGTTGTTTGAAATTTTCAGGATCGGACCCTAGTGAGCACATTTCTTCCTGTTGTGGAAGGGTGAAACGAAACTTCTCTTTGATGGGTGTTTTGGTTCAGCCTTTATGAGCTGGTTAGAAGGGCTGATCTTAGGACCTGGTCTATTTTCATTGCATGTGTTACGCAGACTTCCTTAAAAAGGAATCTTGTGCCTTAGCCAGGAAGATAAATAATGAGAAAACATCTGCTATTTAAGCTCTGGAATGACCTATAAATCTTAATGACGAATGCAATTCCAGAAGCAGAAATCATCTACAGATTGCAAAATTCTCTCACTCTCTCTTTTTGGTTTTCCTTTTATTCTGTTTCTTGGTTTGGTTTTTTGTTGTTGTTTTGTTTGTTTTTTTTTTTTTTACAATTTGTTGTTGTTCCTTTAATTCCTGGTAATTTGGGAGCCCAAGTGTTTGGTTTTTTTCCTCTCACTGTTTCATTATAACTGATAGGAGCTGCTGAGAGGAGGGCATGGCAACCATAATAACACAAGAGGGATGGAACAGACAGCCCCTACAAGGAGCTGACAGGCAGAGAATAATGACAGAGTAGAGGATGGATAACTAATAGTTTGGATGATTTACTCTTGAGAAGCTCTGGAGGGTGGGATGCTTCTTTGCCTGTTTATTTCAACCTCACATGCTGAAGAAATGAGTTTGCTTAGCTGCTTTAATCCTTTGCTGCATTTTCTCCTACCAGGGGATGGGAATCTGCTTCTCTCTTCAGTGCTTCCCTGTGGCCTGCCTCCCAAAGACAAGATTGCTGTTAAGAATAACAAGAGGTTTCTCTCTCCTTTTGCCTCTAGAGCTGCAACAGAAGGGCCCTAGCAGACATTTAAAACAACTGTATCTGTGATGACCATAAAATTAAAGAGGCTAGAATTCAAAATGCTGTGGAGAATGTCAGGTTCAGTATTCAGAGAAGGATGTTAGTGTGGGGCATGGCCCACCTGCAGCATGAGCAAAGATAAGGAAATTCTCGTCTTGAATTTGCCTGAGATGCTGAATAGAACTGGAGGGCCTCTCATACAGCAAGTCATTCTGTTATCTGTTTGTTTATTGCAAGGTCAGGCTAATTTTATTCTCCGTTTCACGTTGCTTTAAATATTGGAAGAGGTGATGTTGAGGTAAAAGTCTCAGGAGATTGTGAGCAGAATATGGACCATTTCTCTTGATAAATCATGGAACCATCCACCTGCAAGTGGGCAGGGATGGAGTAATTCTTCTCCTGAAGCTGTTAAGTGATCCTTGCATCCCATGAGTCAGTATCCTTAGTCCATAATTTCACAGGCAGGTCTGTGGGTAAGATGCCTATGGAAATCATTCACTTACCTGTCCCAGACTGAGACAGGAGGGACAAGTAAGCTGGGCTTGAAACTCAACCATCTTCTGGGACTGGTGCTCCCAGGGCAGAAATTAACTCATTCTGAATTACACTAGAGAGGCATGACTGCAATTCTGGAGTGGCATTGCTGACACCATTCAGGCACACAAGCAGACTAAAAATAAGATAATGTTTTATGGTTGAAACGGCAATTCAGGGAGTGAGAGCTAAAATTAAACACATGGCGATACTCTGTTTTGTTGTTTCCTGTGCCCTGAATACCATCTGCTTGAAAATCAGGTGAATCCAAGTGTTATTCTGAAGGGCTGTCTTTATTAGATAGAGATTTTCTTTAAAGTGGAGCAAAGAATTTTGTCTAAAGAGGAAATAAATAGGAGTCTAATAAGTAAATGCAGAAGAGACTGCAAACTGATCAGTGATCAGAAGAGAGTGAATGGGTTTGACTGACATCTGGAGTAAAGCAGTGCTGTGCTCTTTCAATTACAGGTTTAAGACTGCCACAATTGACAGATTAAAGGTGTTCACCCTAATCCAAAATTATACTTTCCCCAGTCAAATTGACCATTGTGTCAGCTTCAATTTGTTCAGATACGTCACCTGCAGTGACTGATTGGACTGATTCACTTGTACACTCTTTGACAAGGTCCCTGTTTTGTGTTCACTCCTTACCCTTGCTATTTCCCTTGTCAGACAGATACTCTAGAGGCATTTCCATTATATCCCATGTAGCTGTACCTCAGAAATGTACTGGACTGGAAAGAAAAATCCGCAGGCCAATTATTCTGACATAAACTCTACTTATCAGAAAGCACTAGAATATGAAGCGTAAGTTAAAATAGCTCAAAAATAGGATGCATACATACACACGCACATACACCCCAGGCAGACACCGAAGTAATGCTGTGCTCGGTCTCTGCCGTGACTGAGAATGGATGAACACTTCTAAATAAGAAACGACCCAAACATTGTCTCAACATCCAGATTGAAACAGTCTCTCTGAGAATGGAAGTGCTTTAATTTAAAGCAAAACCAACCAATTGTTTGCACAGATCTGCCCTGTATTGTTTCTGTTAGGAGCAGAAGTGGCATATTGCTTGGAGAACAGTTACCCTGCAGCCTTCCTGACTCTGAAAAAGGAACAAAAATAAACAACTTTTACAAATTTCTGAGAACCATGCTGGTGCTGATGCTCTTTGCGTGAGGAGACAGGGAAGAAGAGATGAGTTGCATTTCTTTTCTACAAACTGAAGGAAGAGGAGGTACTCATCTCATAAGCACAAAGGCGTGAAGTGGCATTCAGATTAGTGAGATTTAACTTTAGCCAAATTCATCAGGTGGGCTCTCCCTTGTGAGCCAGATTGAAAGGATGTCACATCCCACTGAAGAAGGTTCCCATGGGGAGCTTTTGGAGAGCTCTTAGTGGTGTACCCTAACTTTCCGCAAGAGTACAGGCAGTCCTGCAGACAGCAGCATGGTAACAGTGAGGGGGGGTGGCAGGGTTCAGCCTCTTGGGCTGTGGATGTGCAGCGCTTCCACCAGAGTGGTCAAACTCAAAGCAATGCAAAAGGGATGAATTTGCTTCATCTCATCTCCCTTGAGCTTTGTGCAAAAAAAAAGAAAAATCACTTCTTAGCTCTACATACTAGCAGGACATGGTGGTGTGACTGGCACTCAAGCCTCAAGCATGACTCTTGCTGAAACTTCACTTGAATCTTATTTCAAGGTGATGTAGATGAGTGTATAATTAATTTCATTGTCCTCTCAGATTCTTTTGCATCTCTGCTAGTGTTTTGGTTTTGGTTGTTTTTTTTTTCTGTGGTTTTATTCTTTGAAGTTATCCATGGACATAAAAATGAAATATTTTTATCAGGTTACAAGTACATAAAAATGTCCACTGTTATCTATCTCTGTAATCCATCTGTCACAGTTTCACACACAGCCATTAGCGGAGTTTCCAGGCACTGCAACAGATAACATTTAAAAGAGGTACTATAGCCAGAACAAACATTACTCGTCTATCCACCAAAAAAGGCTTGCACTAAAGCTGAAGGAAGTTTTTTTTTTTTCCCTCTGCTTGCAATAGCAGTTTTGAGTAGGATGTGTGCACAGGTTCTGGGTAGCTCACAGAACAATGGCATGCTACAGAAGCTTATGAAGCAGGACATTAAGGACTGACTATGGTACCACTTGTTATCAGTGCTAGAAAATCCTTTGCTTTACATTCTGGAGACTCCTGTAGTTAAAATACTTTTATTCTACAGGGCATTTCCAGAACATTTATCATTCTGTCAATATTTTGCCCAAAATGTTATATATCCCTTGAAAGACCCAGAGTGAAGTTGATGGATTTTAGTTTGTAATTAAGTTTTGAATTACAGAGAATGGGCAAAAAATGCACTCTTTTTGTTATGGCTTTTAAGCAACTCTAACACCTTAAAGAATTGGTGTAGAAGTTTGAACTTTGGCACGTACTTTATCCCCAACCACAGCCGTGCCTTTGGGTTTTCTGAATAGTTATAGAGAAAGATATAAAATGTGAAGCATAAGAGCACAGCAGTACCCAGTACTGTCTATTTATCTAACAGTTTAATTTGCCTCTATGAGGTCTAAAGCACATGCCTCATACATACCCCTCACTCAGTATTTGTGTACAGCAGCAGAATTTGTTTTTAATTACTGATTTTCCAACTTTCGATAGTCATGGCTGAATTACACGGAGGTAAGGTGGGAACTATCCCTTCTACCTCTTTGGGTATGCCTGCAACCCTCATGCATAAGCAGGCTCAACTTTTCGTTAAGATATATGTTCACAGGGGATGCAACCTGTGAGGGGAAGTCTTGGAGCAGCTAGTATATTTGTTAACTGTAAAATCAAAAGGTACCACTGGAACCATTTATGTGACTCATGGTTCAGTTTTCATGGAGATGAGTTGTAGCTGTCACTCCCACTTTAATCTGGAGATGAGAGATTTTTATAAGCAACTAAGCTGTGCAAGGCAAGAAAGCAGAAAAAAAGAGGGACCACAGAGGTGAGCTTATTGAGTAAGTACCAGTTAGTAACAGTTTGAAGCAGAGAAGTAAAATCATCAGAGATTCAGCAGGGGAAAAAAGCAGAAAACCATCATTGACTTGACAAGATCTAAAAACCCTGTGAGAAGAGGCAGAGAGGAAGGCAGTGCATCAACAGGACTGAGGATCAGCCTGTTCTAAGGAGAAACAGAGGTTGACACGTCTCTTCTTGACTGACAGCACCTTGGCCAGCAGAGACTCACAAGGTGACTGCCCCATGGATACTGAGCATATGAATGCTTAGCCTAATAATGTTAGTCCTGGCCTACTGCTGTGTGTGTTAGCAATAAATAAGACTATTTTTATATACGTACGATCCTGCTTTTGGGCCTCTCTGCCCAGTAAAAGATGCCCAAAACATCAAGGGTTACATTTAATGTGATCTCCTGCATTATGCAGACTGCAGTACTGGCCTCAATTAATTCCTCCTTGAATTAGAGCATATCTGTTTGGGAAAAAAAGCCCAAACCCGCATTCTCTCTTGATTGAAAAGTTCTCCAATGATGTATACTCTATTGTAGCCCTAGGGAAATAACTCCACTGGTTAATTATCCTGAATGTTAAAAATCTGCATGTCAGTTTTATTCTGAATTTAACTGGTTTCAACTTCCAGCCACAGAATGTTATGTATCTGCTAAACTAAAAAGCCCACACATTATCAGGTTTTTGTTGCCTGTTTTGATGGTGATTAAATAAGTCTTTTGCCTTTGCCTTGACATGCTAACCACACTCTCACCTTCAGGTCTGTGCCCTAGTCATGTGCCCCAAGCCCATCATTCCCCTGAGGGGATCTTTTCTGAGTGCTCATAGTGCTTCAACACCCAGAAACAGACGCAGTACTGCAGAGATCCTGCCACTACCAAATACATAAGAGACCCACGAGTGGCAGGAGAAACGGTGTTTTCTAATATAACTGAGCACTGCAATGGCTGACGCATCACGCTGAGATGCCACGTACCGTGTCGCCTACCACACCTCTGGGCACTGACTGTCAGGGGTAGCCTGTGCACCCCTTCAGTGTGAGGAATTCTCTGTTGGCAGATATAGGCCTGTATCATCAGGCATGCCATTTGCTTGTGCCTAATTTAGCAAGTGCTCCAGACTGGTGATCTGCAATCTTTATCACTCCCACTGACTCTTTTTGTCAGGGTAGACTTAGTCCGTAATGCAGTTATGCTTCCATCCATGCCACTGATAAAAGTGTTTGATAGCAGAGAGGCAAAAAATTAATTTGTAAGGGAGCTTGCTCAAGTCTCACCTCCTTGACTGAAGTCACTCTGCTTTAATTCTTCCTAAACTGACTCTCATAGTAGGCAATGCTCTGCTTACCTGGTTTTTATACGGCACAAAGAGATAACATCTCATGACACCTGCTGAAGCAAACATGGAGCCATGACAGGATGGTCCAGGCAATGCAACACACCACATTGTAAGCCAGGTGAAGTCCTGCCCAGCTCTCACACCACACCAGCACACTGTTATTGGATCTGCTTCTTCTCACCTCTTTGATGCTGCTGCTTTAACCCTTAGATTGAAATAGGGCCAAGAACTGATCCTTGGAGACTGGCACTCATAATTCATCGCCTAAGTTACTCCTGCTGCTCTTTACATTTGCCGGTACCAACAGTCTCACTTCAAGGTTGCCAGCTTATGTTCATGGGGTGAATGGCGACTTAAAGTTTAATGTTTCCTGATTTCCTGCTGCTTGTTCTTGCAACATCTATGTTGTTACAACATCTGTTGTAAAACCAGAATGATATATAAATGTGAAAATCATTCCTATAAACCAGCAAGCAGTATAGCAGACAATGAAGGAAAGTGCAGGGGTTTACATGTGTATCATACAGGGAATACATTGTGTTAACTAAATACAAACATACATTTTCTTGGGTTTTGTCTTTTGGAATGAGAACAAAGGGGACAAATCAACAGAACAGGGATACCCCGGTGAAACTTCACTGAAGTCAGTAGAGTTACACCAGGGATACATTTGGCTGATTCTTTCGCTAACGGCTGTATGAAAGCCTTAATATAGAGTTTCTGCATGTGTGAAGTGTATGCCAAGACAAACGCAACGTGCTAAATGGAACCTCTTGATTTATTTAAATAAAAAATATGTTACAAAAAAACAGTGGATAATTGCAGTGGAATGGATCCAGACTGGAATCGTCTGTCTCATGTCTCCAGAGTGTCTGAGGGAGGAGCAGTAAGGAATATCTTACTTGTATACCTAAGCAATGTAGGATATGCAGATAGCAGATAATTTCTTGAAACTGCTACGATCCACCAAGGGACTCGGAGCTCTTTAGAAGACAAAGGTTGTAATCAGATGTAAAACAGCACTTTTGGCTGCAGCTGATATGGACTAAGGGATTACCAAACACAGTCTGTTCTCAGCTGTTCATCAGTTATCTTCCTTATAGGCATTTGTCTCCCTCTCCCCTTCCAGTTCAGATCTGCCAGTATCACTGTCACTCCCCAGCTGGCCAAAATAGTCTAAGTATATATAAAAAAAAAATCCTATCGAAAATGTTAAGGCTAAACAAGCTTAACTGGGTTGGAGTATAAGCATAGAGATGTGCTATGGATGTGGTAGCCATCGAGTTACGCCAAACACCTGGGGCTGGGCTAGAAGAGGCAACATCTTGCTGTAGATCAGCAGCAGCCTGAACAGCATCTCTGAGAACAGTCTAACTTCAGTGTTTGAACACCATGGACCTTCACACTACAACCTCTAATTGCCTGCTAACCGTGGACGTACCTGGAACCCTCCAATGGCCACCCTTCTGCTTGTGCCAACCTGCAAAACCATTTAGACCATGTAACTGTTGAGCTGCTCAGAGACCTACCTCACATCAAAGGTACGGTGGGTTTCTCTAGTTCTGGGTTTCCCCTGTCTTTAATAGCCGGTATGCCTAACCAAACTGGTGCTCCCAGACATACCTAACTTGCACTTGAGGGCTAGTGCTGGGAGGAAGGAAGGGGAGAAGTGACCGTGTACCCAATAACTTCAGATATAAGACACCCAACTTTGAAGGAACACTAGAAGGAAATCTAGTGCTCCCATGTGCACTGTTGGAAATGGTGCAAAGAAGCTTCCTCAAGACACGAAGCTGTTCTACTTAGCATGAAATAATTATGCAAATGACTCTAGGAAGAGGTCAGAGTAATTGTAAAAGCTAATGCCCATATTAGCAGCTCATCAGATAGATTTGAGTGTCTTCAGCTCCCACGAAGGAGCACTATGGAATAAAAATCCTCAGCAAAGTTCTCAGCTGCGATGGGTCACTGTTAGGAATAACAGAGCAACTTTGTGTCTACATATGCACTCACAGCCGGTGGCAGACTATTTTAATTCTAAGGCACCGTCTGTGATAAGAAACAACCAGCAAGAAGATAGTGAGAATCTCGAGAGAAGCTAAAGCACTCCAGGAAATTCCATCAAATCCCCGGATATATGTCATCTCATATGTCGAGAAGTGTGATGCTGCAGCACTGCAGGAGTTATCTTGGTTACATGAGTATTGCGGTATTGCTGTGTTTGGTGAAAGTACCTGTTAGAAGAGCAAGAGGGAGTGACAGTGCTTGCATAAATGTATTGGGATGGAAAAATACTAAAATACGGTCCACAGAAAGAATTAAACGTGAGGTTTTCAAAACTAGTTTTAGAAAGTTGACACTCAGTTCTCCCTCATTTCTAGAGGAAAAAGGGTATCTAAACTGGACACCTTTGAAAATGCCTCCTTTTTTCAAAGGGACATAAATTCATTTTAATGGGTTTGTATTCTTCAGCTGTTTAAGCACTTTAGAAAATGTCACCATGAGTCAACAAAGATGTGCTAATCGATTACATCGGAGAGTTTAACATTAACATCCCAGTATTAAATTAATTCCTTGAGGTTTAGTATATGGCTTCTAAAAGAAGTTGTCTCTTATTAGCTTGGGTTATATGAAAAATAGTAGTAACCTTAATGCTGTCAAATCCGGGTGCCTTGGAGCAGTGCAAATAGCCTGACTTTGACATCCTGAAGTTTGAGTACTGAAATGTGAAATCATAATGTACTTTCACAGCCTGATCCAGTGTCCACAGAAGTCAGACAGAAAATTTCTGATGACTCCAACAAGTCTTGACTCATGCTTTTAATATGGCTTTTCTACCCTATTTAATGTCTGACCTCATACAGCTTTATTCCTGTAACAAAACTCTGAGGGAATCTCATTCTGTCCAGTACCTGACTTCTGCCTAATTTCTTAGAAATCACAAGGTCATTTGCTAGCACAGTTGAACTCAGAAAAAAGCCTAAAGGCTGGTGAATATGTAGCTTCTTTAAACACATACACATCTAGACAATAAGGTTTATAGAATATAGGATTCATTGTTTTTTGGCTAATACTATGCAACTCTGGTGACAGGGTGAGAGGTCTCAGTTCCAGTTGTGGTTTGTGAGATACAAGAGTTATGCACACCTGAAAACACTAAATAAGCGTGGTGCAGAATCAGGCCTGTAACAACTTCTGATGTAGGGAGCCCATCCTGCAACCAAGCTCATCCACTGGAGGGGACAACATTACAGTCCAGCAGTTAATGAGCTGGACTGGGTCCTTGGAGCCGTGTACTTTACTCCTGGCTTACAAACCATATTGTATGGATTACTATAACTCTGCCAGCCTGTTTTTCCCTCCATTTAAAGGAAGAGAATGATAATTTTTTCACAAAACCCTTTGGTAGGTGCGTGCTTTATTTGATTAGGACCAGCTTGTTTATTATTACTCAGACAGCAAGAAAAATTCAAAGAAGCGAGAATTTTTTAGACGGTGACATTAATTTGTTTATGGCATGTTTTGCATTGGTAGTGTAACAAACTGAAAACCACAGCTCTTTGAACCTCACTTTCTTCCTGCACAGAGTTTTTCAATTTCACAGCGCACCACTGATTCTGTAGGGGGGGGGCAGAGGGGAGAAGAGAAGTGATGATTTTGGCAGCAACACCGTTATGATTTGCTAAAATAGCAGCTTGGCAAATCTGGTTTCTCAAATATCTCATGTTTTGTTAATTACTGACAGCTTTGTTTTTAACTGAACGTGAAACAATGTGGAGAAATGGGCAAGCGTGGCCCCTGACTCACCACTGCCCGTCTGAGCTCGGCAGGTGGGAGCAAACCGTCTCCAAGATGGGGCCCGAGCAGCAGCCGCTGCCCCAGTTCATGACTTTCAGCAGATAGATGCAAGGGGAGAGGTCCTGGGACTCAGTTATGGGATGCCCAAAAGGGGTTCTTTCCACTCCTGGGCCAGTAGGAGGTTGGAAGTCTTGCCAAAAAGGAATGTGAAGCAGGGTGCTCAGCCCCCAGGGTTTGCTGCTGAGGTACCCCTTTCCGCAGCCAGTTTGATGCGGGTAATGACGAGGCATGAGATGGCTTGGGGGAACTGTTGGCCTCAGTTCTGTCCTGTGTGAAGAATCGGGGGGATCTGGCTGATCTAGACCACCAGTGACTGGAAGCATCCCTTCAGGGGCCAGTGTGTTTACCTGGGAGTACATCTTCAGGGGTAGGTGGAGCCAGGTCACCTTCCCCATGTTCACTTCACACTAGGCACCACATCTCATGAAAAGCAGCAAAGTGTGAGATGGACGTCTGCAGTAAGCGTGGGCAAAGTGGGCAAAGAACTCCTCTCGCAGTTCATCTGCCAGCATTTCCTGGCCACCTGGAAGCTCACGTGGAGCAGTTTCTCTGCATGCTTTGATCTCCGCATACTTTGATGTCCACCTACTTTGAGTGGTGTTCGGTCTCCCTGGGTCAACGAATACAGAGCACGCACAAAGCATGTCCTCACTGGGCAAGCTTGAGAGCTGCACTTTGGGCTGGATTCTCCTAGGCAGAAACATGGGAGCTTTGTACGAGCAGGTACCTGTTCTGCAGCTCCTGCCCTCCCTGTTCCTCTCCCAGCGAGCATGAGGGGATCCTGGTACCAGAACAGGGGGAAATTCAAAGACATAGGAAAGTGGAAAATTCAAAGTTAGTGAAAGACAGATGATTTTTTTATGCCTGCACGCATGTAACTAATCTATCCACTGTTCCAGGAGATCTCAGAGGCCAAGAACATAGCAGATTTTTTTTTTTTTAAAGGACCTGATACCAAATGAGATAACAAAAATATACAGCCAGGTTAACAAATTTGACAAAAGCAGAAGAAACTCTTCAACTTCAAGGTTTATACCTTTCTAATGTGTGCAGACTAGGATTAAGATATTCCTTGGAACCAGGGTTCCTAAGGGTGCTTGTGTGGTGACAAGATACTGGACTAGCAATACTGCTGGCCATATAAAGCTATTCGTGCATAACTCTGGTCCTAATGATCTCATGGCAACTTGGTTTTTGACCTATGTTTATTGTATTGGGTAAATGTCACGTCCACTTTTTGTCTCTATATTAGCATAGCTCATCAAGTGCTCTGTGTGTGTGTGTTTGTATATGCACAACACATAGACATAATTACACATAAGTCCTTTGGTGTCACTTTTCTCAGAGCAGTGTAACGCTTTGCATATGAAATGAATTTTTTTAGAAATAATGCCACAGAGATAATTTTTTTCAACCATTTTTTCCTTTTTACTAATATATAAGAGAAATGGAAATAGTGAGTCAGAATATATCTGTAATCACATAGCATGAAGAGAAATTCAATTTCAGAAATGCTGAGCTTTGTGTCTCAGTGCAGGAGGAAGTCTACAAACTCAAGCTGTACAACACACATCACAGATCTGGCATTTATGACTGATAAACTGTTTTGAGAAGCAGCAGCAGCTCAGCCCTGATTAGTCAAAGATATTTTGCAACTGTCCTCTCACTGAAGTTAACTGGAGCTAAGGAAGTGTTCTGGGAAATCAAGCCTGTACAGTGAAAGCAGAGCGCTGGGAATACAGGCTGCTAACTTTGGCTCTTCCACAAACTCATTGCTTGACCTTCAGCACATCAGAAGAAGGACGGCAGTCCAAGAGTGATTTGGGGCTGCTTTTCCATCACTGGGCTGTCCCTCTTTAACTTGCACTTGTTTGTCTTGCTATCCATCAGGATCTCATTTCCTCAGCCCAAAACAAAAAGGCAGGGGGAAAAAAAAATCCCCTATAAAGGGATCCTGAGTTACGAAGTCCAAGCCCCAGTCCCAGAAAACGTTGCTGACACATTTCTCCCTTCTTACACAATGCGGAGGAGGAAGCCTTACTCTGTGAACTAAGATTTTGCTGGATGAAGCACTGAATAATGTTTCTGCTTGCAGCCATCCCCCCCACCTCCCCATCCCGCACACTCCCTCCTGCCCCCCCGCCGCTGTGCAGAGAAGGAATCCAGCGCTCCCACCCCACAGGTGGAGAAGTCTCCTCGTCCCACCGCCCTGATGCTCCTCTGGGATGCTGCCGCAGGCCCGGGGACCAGCTCCGCGCAGACCCCTCTGCACCCCCGGCTGCTCCCCCAGCACCCCAGGCACAGGCGCTTGCCACGCTTCGCTCCAGCAGGTCGTTGCCTTGACCTCTGAACAATGGAACTGTATTTCAAGAACGAAGGGATAAAAAGAAGAGAAGAAAAGAAACCAAGCAATGGCGGGGATTAAAGCAAAGAAAAAAAATTACAGGAGTGCAAAGTACAAAGGGGGTTAAAAAAGGAGAGAGAGAAAAAGAGACGGGAGACTTGAATAGCATTGAATATTTGAATTTCTTTTGTTTGAGAGGGTTTTTTTTTTTTAAAGCCGCTTGGAAACATGGAGGGTTTTTTTTCATTCAGGTGTTGTGTATACATTTTTCCAATTAGAAGAATCTCCTTTATATATTTAGCACTATTTAGAGGGGACTGGGAAGATAAGGCTGCTGAGGAATGCTTCAGGCTAAAGCTAGGTTCTCCAAACTGGCTTTTGTTGCGCCAATGTGAATCACTTAATAATTCATATTTCAGAATACATTAATGCAAATGATAATTTTAGCTTGCTATTGAATTTTTAAATATGCACTACAAGCAATTTATGTTTCTGTTCATTTTCCCAGGTAAAACTGTTTAGACGTTTTTAACATATGCTTGGTTTCACTCATCATATATCATCCCATTGTTTTAATTTGGGGTAATTAAAAATTAGGAGCATTGCAAATAATACATGGAGCCCTGTGTTCATGGAAAAATAACATGGAACTGATAGTCTTGCAATTTGAATGAAAGAGATTTTTCAGCGACGCTGCAGTAAAAAAATAGTGGTGTCCTGTGTTTATGCAGATAATCTATATCTAAATAGTAATTACTGTGATTAATCTGTATCTATCTCTTTTCTTTAAATCATTAGGGTTTCTTCTGGGATTTTTTTTAGATTTATGAGGAATAGTTGGTGTAGGAAGGACAAACATGTTGTTCCTCTCCTACTGGGCTGGCTAGATAATTAGAAGACTGAAAAACAGAGGTTATTGAAGATTTGCTCTCTTTTTTTGTTTCTGGAAACTAATTGTCAGCTTTGACCCCGCTTTTCAGAAACATGGTGGGAGCTCAAGTGGCAGGCGAGCTGTGAGACCCAGAGAGCCCAAGCTGAGCTTTGCCCAGGGAAGGGTAAGAAGCTCTGTGCCTCTTGCATTGCCCCTCACCCCTCCAAGCTCCCCGTGGGGCAGGAGCCAGTCCTGCCTGCCCGGGTGATGATGGTCCAGCAATGTGTCACTTCGTAGGGATATATTTAAAGCAGCGGTTTGGGACAGGGGACGCAGCATCCTGCAGTATCTTGCTCTTCCACGAACCGTGCAGGTGCCCTCTGTGACTTGCTGAGAAGAAATAAAACGTCCACAGAGAGGGCCAAGGGGTGAGGAGGACATCCTGAGGCCCGGCTGTCCCTTCTCTCTTCCTCACATTTCTGACTGTGGCCCTCCAGCTCCAGCATGCCTGTGGGGATGTTAGCTTGGCCCTTGCCGTGTACAAAGGGTGATGTAACTTCTCTCCCATTCGACCGTGCCCGTGATGAAGGACAAGAAAGAGACTTTCGCACCCTCTTCTCCACCCCTGGGGGAGATGCACCACCCCCTCCCCTTCCCACTTTTCCCTCCTGGGCAAGAGAAATAAAAAATGTTGCCTTCCATCCCTTTCCAGGACAGAAAGCCATCCTTTACCAGTATCAGACTGTATTCCACAAACACCTCCTAGCCCCTGGCTTCCACTCGGCCGTGACTGCTCGACTGTGATAAAGTGGTAGCATTTCCTAGATACGAGATCTACAGACAGATATGACCCACCTAACTGCTGGACGTATCCCTGAGCTCCCACATGCAAATCTCATCCTGTACTTAATCAAATATCATCCATCCAGGGGGGAGGAAAAGAAAAAATGAAGGCGCTATTAGAAAGGAAATGGTAATGAGAAGAAAAGAGATATCAAGGAACCAAAATAATTTGTTATAAATTAATATTACAACCTGGGGATATAAATATGTCTGGTTATTGGAATGCACATTCTCCCCCTTAAACCATTGCTAGAAGCATAAAACTTCCCACGACATGCTGTATTGGTCAATGTATCTCTGTAAGAAGGTGCTTTGTATCTCAGAGGTAGCATAAGAGCCATTAGATGTGGGTGTTGCTATGGTAACTGCTCTTTTTTTTAATTGAATAGCATAGTAAGTAGTCTTGTAAAACCCACCAACCCGTAACTTGCTGGTGCCCTGAGGCAGCATTAATGCAAGCACCTTTTCTTTGTCTTATTTCCTTCCTAGAGAGATGCAGGTATCTCAGCATAAGCTACATCCTTACAAGGGTAGTAACTGTGCCAGGAGAGTATGTCCAGCTGCCTCTTAGTAAAGGGATGATGATAAACAGAAGGTCAGGTAAGATATACCAGCTTTACTCCAGGCCACTTTATATACCATGGGCTCAGGGAGGCAGAAGACTCTCCCCTTCTTTTGCAGCTGAGATGGCTAGCCAAAATCTTATGCTAATGTGCCATCTTTCACTTCTTTCACACACAAACTAAGACTGCCAACCCCCCCCTCCCCACCCCACCCAGCCCCCCAAGCCACGGTGCTGTATTGCAGCCAATTAGTAAACCATCCAAATGAAACCTTCTAGTACACCAGCCAGTTGGATGAGATTACTTTTGGTTGGTGTAAGTTTGTTGTGGTTTAACCCCAGCCAGCAACTAAACACCACGCAGCCGCTCACTCACTCCCCCCCACCCAGTGGGATGGGGGAGAAAATCGGGAAAAGAAGCAAAACCCGTGGGTTGAGATAAGAATGGTTTAATAGAACAGAAAAGAAGAAACTAATAATGATAATAACACTAATAAAATGACAACAGTAATAATGAAAGGATTGGAATGTACAAATGATGCTCACCACCCGCCGACCGACACCCAGCCAGTCCCCCCAGCGGCAATTCCCCACCCCCACTTCCCCATTCCTATACTGGATGGGACGTCCCATGGTATGGAATACCCCGTTGGCCAGTTTGGGTCAGCTGCCCTGGCTGTGTCCTGTGCCAACTTCTTGTGCCCCTCCAGCTTTCTCGCTGGCTGGGCATGAGAAGCTGAAAAATCCTTGACATTAGTCTAAACACTACTGAGCAACAACTGAAGACATCAG
Organism: Harpia harpyja; assembly: GCF_026419915.1. NCBI lineage: Eukaryota > Metazoa > Chordata > Aves > Accipitriformes > Accipitridae > Harpia > Harpia harpyja. The sequence continues at coordinate 6,942,135 of NC_068940.1, forward strand.
TGTTATCAACATTCTTCGCATACTGAACTCAAAACATAGCACTGTACCAGCTACTAGGAAGACAGTTAACTCTATCCCAGCTGAAACCAGGACAAAGTTTTATTGGTTTTCTCCTTCTCTTGACATGTGTCAAGTGTGACTCTTTCTGAATCTCTAAGACCTTCTGCTTTTATAGTCCTCTTCTTTTCAGAAGAGCAGTGATCTATTTGACTGCTGAGCTGGATCACCCATCTGGATCTTTGATCCTACCTGTTCTCGCTGCTGTTCATGTTTTAAGTCAGTAGCAGAGTATTTTTATAAGTACAAGAGTACCAGCCCTCCTCTGAGCAGCGAGACTGTCTCCCTGGTTGAAGTAAGGCTTGTTTAATTTGGTCAAACACATCAATTTTTCAGCTTCAGCTCCAGAATTCCCCTTGCCACTGCTGACAGGCGTGCCCTGTCACAGTTTTGCTGTGGGATGCTCCGCACGGGGCTGTGTCTCCAGCTTCATTGTCCTTGGCACTTGCAGCTCTCTCCCTGGAGTCCCCGCCAGGCTGTACTTCACCTGACCGAAGTGTGCTCACAGACCTATTCAGAAAGCTGCCAGCAGCCAAAGGGGAACAGCTAACGCTTCCCTCCGCCTTCCCCTCCCAGCCCAGCCCCTCAACCTCGGCACAGGTGTGATGTTTTAGGTGGTGCTTGGGCAGGTCCTGCCCTTGGCTGACCAGAAGAGCTCCCATGTGAACCTGGGACCGCTGACTCATCTCCCTCCATACATTGCAGCGTTGTGTCACTTTTCTTATGTTTGTAATTCCCTGTGACCAATCATCCCTATGCTATTCTGTGCAAACCCACCGAATGGAGCACTTCATCGTGATGAAGGTGAGATAACTGGCTTTTATGCTGAAAGAATAACTAACTGTAAGGCTTCTTTTGTTTGGGATTTTCATTTACATGTTGTCTGGGGCAAAGTCCACAGCCGAGATCTTGGAACTCCCCATTCAGGTGCTGCTAAACAAGGGTGGCACTGACACAGATTTTTGAGATAAGCACACTTTTTTTTTCACCTTAAAGGTTTCCTGGTCATCTGAAAGCTCTGCTTCCACTATTGCATGGTTTCAGTTTTGGCAGGGCTCAAACCGATCAGATCCAGAACTGGGGGTTCTCCTACCTGAGTCTCCAAAGAAACTCTCAAAGCACCTGATATGTGCCGGCAGGATTGAACTGCCCACATAATACTGCTTTCTTCTAAAGCACTGTTGCAGGAGCTGGCATTCTCCCACCTCCAGGCTGTATCCCAGGCTGGGCAGGGCAGCCCCCCAGTTCTCCTAGCACAGTTGTTCCACTGTGGGAAAAGCAATTCAAGATTTATTGGGTTAGACTTTGCTCCAAGGCCCCTGCCTATGTATTTTTTCAATGGCGTTTTGATGTCAAATAAAAAAAAGGAAAGATGAAATGATGCTGAATACAAATCTCAGCTTCAGACAGCTGTAAACTTTGGGTATATTAGAGATAGGAGCTGAGCAGTATGGCCAGTGCCCATGATGTATTTATTAACCAAAAGTGAGAACATTCATCCCGCTTCAGAGAACTGAAGTGAACTTTGGGTGGCATGTAAGCCTGGTATTGCTCTGCCATTTGGGAAGTTAATTTCCCCTAGAAGAAAGTTATGGTCTTTAATCAAAGGCTTGTGAATAGTGACTCATTTTGCTAGGGTGGCAAAGGCTTCTGATTTGTTTTGATATTTTTGGTCCTATCTAGGGAATGTCCTTTATTGGGAAAGACAGATTAAAAAAATAGATAAAAAAGAGGAGGAAATGCTTGATGTGCACTTGAGGAGCCTGGATTTGTTCAAATATGAGCATGGAAAGTCTGAGTGATCTTCACATTCAGATCACAACTTCGCTGTAAAGGAAAGGTCACTTTTGCTTGTGTTCTGGGGCAGCTTTTTCTCTTTTGTCCCCTTGGTAAGATCTCTCCTTTTGTATTATTATGGATGTACCTTGGTTTTGAACTTTTCCTTTTTTCTTTTTTTCTTTTCTTTTCTTTTTTTTTTTTTTTTTGTACAGAGAACTGATATTTCCTCTTTTAAAAGATTTACAAGAAAAAGAAATAATATATGCACCACTGTGGAAAAGCATGTCTCTGTTCATACCTTTGCATTTTACAGGAAAATATGTCATTCCTTTCAGATCCATGAATTAAGATGCACTATTTTTTGCTGAAGGCTATTTTAAATTAGGCTAATAAATTGCTGCTCTCTGCCTTGCGTGATAATGCATTACATTATCTACTGATGTACACGTATTGTTTGACTCTAATGGTGTGGAAATTAAATGTTAGACATGGGCCAGATGTTCCTATAGATGAATATGAAGTATGACTCTGTCGTAGCTGAGTCTCAATGGGACAGAAGGTAGATGGTGAGGTTTTCTGAACAACAGCAACAAAAAATCTTAAGTGGGTCACTCACATCCACACCCAAGATCCAGCCCTAACACTGAGGAGCATTATCAACCTGAGCTCCGTTATTATTCCTCAGTCAGAGCTAGCGCCTTTCTTATTTCAAATGCTTCAGTGCTTATAAGGACACAGAGAATGGCTCGTAGAGATGGTAAATGTTTGCTGTCCCTGTCAGACTGACAGAAACAGCTCGGGGTGCATCCCCAGCTCCTGCCTTAGCTACAAACATTTTAAAGCTCTCCCTCTGCCCTTCCCCCTCTCCCTGTGTATTTTCATGCAGTGGCTGAGGGGGCAAACAGATGTACATTACAGTGAATATTAATGAAGGTCCCCCACTGGCATCTCCTCTCTGGAAAAGACAGGGGGAGAACAGTTTACAATCTCCCTCGCAGGGCTAAATTACCCAGTGACTCATAATCTAAGTACCAGCAGAATGCTGCTGAACATGGGTATTTAGGATATTTGATAATGATGGACAGGGGCATTTTCAAAATTGGTAATAAAGCAGCTTTGCTTTGGAAATGTTCTGACTCGCTACAGCCCACTAGCACCTAAAAAAAAAAAAAATCCTAATCATGAGATTAACTGAATGTTTGTATTTGTGTGTGCATATGTGCATGTATGTTCATATAGTGTGTGAGATGGGAAGGAAAGACAATTTTTGCATTATCAGTAGAGGTCTGTGAGCAAAGCAGAAGGACTTTCAGGAGCAGTGAGTTGGTAATGCATGGATGCTTTATCACCAAAAGGCAGAGATGAACTTTCTTTTCTTTTTGCCAGCCCTGCTTGCAGGAGTGGCCCCCTTTGACCACTGAGGGTTTTTTAACACTGACCCAGCATGCAGATGGCCCCAGACTGGTACGAGAGGGAGGGTGGTGAACTGCAGGGTGGGTGAGGGAACGAGCAGTGGCACGCGGGAGCAGAAAACAGCTTTGCAGCCAGAAAAAGGGCTTGTAATAACTGCTTCTGGAGAAAGGTGCCGTGGGGTGCCCTGAGGAGCGAAGTGAGTTGAAGGAGAGCTGGCTGCGGCCACAGCACCACATTGCTGCTGAATGGGCAGTGGTGCTCAGCTGTGTCCCATGAGGGGATGAAATGGTCAGTCATTTCTGAGGCAGAGACCCATCTGGCTTGAAGGCTCTGAGCTGCTACCCTGTCCTGACCCATCCTCCTGTCGGGATAATATTTCTGCAAAGATTTGGGTGCCCAAGCTCACCGAAAGCCAGGGATCGTAAGGAGTTATGTTATTACCCGTGCTGAATGTGGCAGTCACCCCCAAGAGCATTAGGCCCTGACGGCAAGCTCTGTGCAGCCACATCCATGTCTCCCACAGCTCTGTGAGCGGTGTGGCATGGTGGAGGGAAGATGGGCACAGCGTATATCCCAGCGCAGCCCACGGGCATCACCACCCGTGTCGTGGCTGGAGGAGTCACCGAAGGGACCTCGCCGTGAACCAGGGACGATGCTGCAGCACTGACCCCAGGTGAAAGCCAGCATCAGGTCTTCAGTGTATGGTTTGTAGAAAGCAAGGCTCATTCCCCATCTAGCTGCAGTGTTTCTCGGGCCTCTTCAGTGGCAGGCACCGTCGGATATACTGGAGAATGTTTTCATCACAGCTAACAGAGGGCTATCCAGATTGCTCGTAACTGTTTTTAGCACAGTAAACATGTAAACCAAGTGCCTGGGGAAAGAAAAAAAAAAAAAGAAAAAGCCTGTCCTTGCAGTAGCTGATCATTTTTAATTAAATCTCAATCTATCAATCTAGTAACTGTGTGAGAGGGAGAGAACCAGCCCTGAATGATTTAGGATGTGGGTGATCTGAGATGGCTGCTAGCTCCGTGGCCCCGTGCAGCGGCCAAACCGAGCCGAGGCACTCCTGCTGCCAGCATGAGGACAAGGCACAGGGTCAGGATGGTCCCACCAGCCTGGCCTCCATCATACGGCTCATGGGCCAAGACAGTCTGTGAGAGCCTGGAGTGGGTTTCTGTCAGGAGGTGATGTGGTCCTGCACCTCACCGAGCTCCCACGGAAAGCAGGGTTTGTAGCGGTCGGGTGTCTTTGACGGTACCATGGGAAGCACGAGCACTTCTGCCCACGCTGCTGCAGTGCCGGCTTCCTTCCCGGTCGGATGGTGCTGAGCATGGCTCAGGAGTGCTGGATGCCACGGCAGGTGAGCATCGTTGGGATGGGCACCCTGCACCCTTGACATCTGTAGTCCCACTCCTCCATGGATGAGGAGAGGGTGAGGGGAGCGTGAGCTACCTTTTGGTCTCTGGGCTTAGGGATTTACCCTTTCTAATGAAACTGGTCCAAAGTACTCTAAAATGTGAAGGTAGGGAGGGCTCATTTGACAAAACGTGATATTTACTGTCTTCATATCTTTTCTCTCCCAGAGTCAGTTACCCATGTTGTTCATGAATGAAGAACAAAAACAAAAAGTAAAGACAGTTGCCAGTTTTGATACCAGTTTTGAGTCTGAGTGGAGGCGGGAGGGGGAGAGAATGGCATGCATTCATCTGCGTTTCAGGAACAATGAACCTCAAACCTGAAGTTATTTCCTATTTGAAAATAAGGCTTAGATAGAATTTTATTGACAGAGCCAATTTATCTCACTGTATAGTCCCCACCATCTGAGCTCTTGCAAATCACTTGCAAGCTTCTCTTCTTCTCCATCACTTGCATAGCAGTGAAAACTGTATTTCAGATTTAACTGAGGCTGATCACCAGGTAGCTGGAGAAACAACTGAGAGAAAGTGAAGGGAAAATAAAGAGACTCAGGGACTAAAAATGTGCAGAAAAAAGTGAGAGAAGGGGTTTTAAACCTAAAACCATACAAATCTTTTTATCTATCTAGCATTTAGATAGCAAAGGCTACCTAGACCAACACATTCTTATACACATGCTCACACATGTATTCACAAATCACCAGAGACAACCTGAACCAGACACTTATCCTCCCCACCATGGACGGTATTAGGTGAGAATTACTTCAGATGTGATTTGATAGTCTAGGATTTTTATAAACTATTCCTGTCACTGAAGAGGATTGTGACAGCACTGGGGTCTGTATCCTCCCTCCCTAAGAGGAAATGTTTGCCTGTAGCTCTGAGTACACACTACTTTTATCCTCTGTGGGCAAAATATATGATCTTGGCAATCTGATCACTATGGCCTACTCACAGTGTGCATTATCTCTTTTACAATCCGTTCTCATGAGTGAGCTGGCCTCAATTTCAACTCTCAGTTGTCTGGTCTGGGCTCACCACTAATGAAGGATATGAGTGAGTAAAGGAAATTCTTCTTCAGAAGTCAGTGGCTCTGAGCTCCGTGATGTTGTTTCCCCTTCAGGATCTGTCCATATAACCAGCCACTCACAAGCCTGCCAGAAAATATTAGCCTTGAAAATAAACAAGATGATAAACCTTGATTTAATGTTCACAAGTGCTAGCTCTGTTTGAAGAGTCCAGAGTGAATAATGCACAATACTTCAGAGAGAGAACTCGAGAGCTACCTCACCTCGTTGGGTTACTGATGACGAGATGGGGAGCTCTACCAGAAGCCCTGAGCACCCGTTGCAGGCTGTGCCATGGGGAGTTCCTGTGGTTGCTTCCTGCTCCCCCCCCCCAAAAAGCCTCTCATTGGGGAGGCAGGGCAGATGTTCCCACTTTTTCAGCTGTACTGAAATCCCTGGCACTTTTGTGATGATCTCATCATAGTGGATATTGTGGATATGGTGGATGCAGTGGCTAGTATCTACTGGGACTTCAGTATGGCCTTTGACACTGTCTCCCACAAGATCCTCATAGGCAAGCTGTCAACGTATGGGCTTGATGAGCAGACAGTGAGGTGGACTGAAAACTGGCTGAACAGCCAGGCTCCAGGTATGGTGATCAGTGGCATGAAGTCTAGTTGGAGGCCAGTAACTAGCAGTGTACCCCAGGCGACAGCACTGGGTCCAGTCCTGTTTAACATCTTCATTAATGATCTGGATGATGGAGCAGAGTGTACCCTCAGCAATTTTTCAGATGACACAAAACTGAGAGGAGTGCCTGATATGCCAGAAGGTCATGCTGCCATTCAGAAAGAACTCAACAGGCTGGAGAAATGGGCTGACAGGAAGATCATGAAGTTCAACAAGGAGAAGGGCCAAGTCCTGCACCTGGGGAGCAACAACTCCCTGCACCAGGACAGGCTGGGGGCCACCCAGCCGGAAAGCAGCTTGCAGAAATAGACCTGGAATGTCCTGGTGGACACCAAGTTGAACATGAGCCAGCAATGTGCCCATGTGGCAAAGAAGGCAAGTGGCATCCTGGGCTGCATTAGGAGGAGTGTTGCCAGCCGGCCAAGGGACGTGATTCTTCCCCTCTACTCAGCACTGGTAAGGCCACACCTGGAGTCCTGTGTCCAATTCTAGGGTCGTCAGTGGAAGAGAGACATGGACATATTGGTAAGAGTCCAGTGAAGGGCCACGAAGATGATTAAGGGACTGGAGCATCTCTCCTATGAGGAGAGGCTGGCAGACCTGGGACTGTTCAGCCTGGAGGAGAGAAGGCTCAGGGGGGATCAAAGTATATAGATACCTAATGGGAGGGTGCAAAGTAGACAGAGACAGGTTCTTTTCAGTAGTGACCCAGTCACAGGACAAGAGTTAACAGGCACAAACTAAAACACAAGAGGGTCTGTCTGAACATCAGGAAAAAATTTACACTGTGGGAGTGACCAAGCACTGGCACATGTTGCCCAGAGAGGTGGTGGAGTCTCCCTTCTTGGAGATATTCAAAAGCCATATGGAGGTGGTCCTGGACAACTGGCTCTAGGTGGCCCTGCTTGAGCCGGGGGGTTGGACCAGATGACACCAGAGGTCCTGCCAACCTCAGCCCTGTGATTCTGTGATCTCGAAGATATTACAAAAGGCAAACAAATGAAGCCTCTGAGACCCTGTTTTATTCAGAAGTGTACTGTTACAACAGGGAACTAGAGCATGTAGTCATGTATCTAAGTATACAGTGGCTTGGTTGCTGTGCTGAGAAGCACTAACAGGACAACTTAACGTGCAGCCTTGGTCCCTTAAACAAGCAGCCAGAGCTTGTCATCTGGCCTTTGGCACTTGTTAAAATAAGGATAGAGACAGCCCTATCTCATCTACGAGAGCGTCTGAAGTGGCCTTGATTACCTATTGAGGCATCTTAGTCCAAGAGAACAAGTTTCTTATCCATCTCATAACATGTCCCTTGGTTTTAGCATGGCATGTGCCTTATGTATTAATTAGTTTTCCTGCAACTCACATTTCAAAGGACTGTAGCTCTTCAGTGGGAGGAAACCACAGCAAGCCAATAGGAGCTATTCAGATAATATGTCTCAAGAAACCATCAGGTTTTCCATGCTCACACAGTAGCAGCAATTTTGGCAACAGTACCTTCCATTTACTGCGGTGGAAAAAATGTCATCCATTCTTAATTCAGTGGAAACTACTAAATTAAAAATCCTTAAAGTATCTGGATCCAGGGAAATTCAGGGCTTGATTCTGCATCTATCAACTGAATGAGCATATTCCTCTTGCACTCTGTGGGACCAAGACTAGCCCCTGGTTAAAGGAGCTTCAGGCTAAATACAAGCAGTATTTAGTGATGGGGGCGGGGGGGGGATCCATCCTAAATCTTTTCCTTTTCTTATAAAGGTGAGTTGTTGTCATTCTGGAAACCCTCACTTTGCTGTAGGTCTCTATATGCAGCCTTCCCTGAGGGAGATGGGTGTTTTTTTCCTACTATTTGCCTCAAAATTCTCCATCCTTGCTGGCTGCCTAAATTAAAGTGATATGATCACTGTCCTTTGTTATAATGAGTTCTTACAGCACAAAGGGACTCCCACAGCAGCCAGGCAGTAACAGAAAGTGAATGTCAGGCATTTTCTATCTGTTCACCAGAAGAAGGTACCCAACGATCCTGCACAGGACCTTGTCTCCTAGCTGTGACAGGTCTGTGATGGGCTTGCCGCCTTCTGAATGGCAAGTTGCCCACTTTGTAGGATTTTCTGCTTTATGCCTGTGCTTTCGTGGTCTCTGCAAAGACTTCCAGGGAAACTCTTAAATGAGAGCTTGTCCTTCCTTTTTATGATGTGGACCTGTGGCCATGGAAAACTAGGCCAAGATCTCCAAACACACACAGGCCACCACTGGAAGCAACATCCGATCAGAACTGCTACCATACAAAGCTGAGCACATTTCAATTGGTGACCCGGCTGCCTGATCACTGCTCACATAAGCCAGCCAGCCCTCTTATTACTAACAGCTTTAGCTGGAACTGTTACTTAATTAAAAATGCCTTGACCAGTTCCATCACTGTGGGAAGCCAAGACCAAGAAGACTTTATAAGAAAAGTCACTGTGACTCCAAATGAAAAACCTACCCTGTTTTTTCCCTTTGCTCTTTAATTCCCACTGCAGATTCACGTCCTGGTGAGTCATGACATATGCACAGCACATATGTATGAAATAAGTTGTCTCTTCTGCCCTTCTCTTACTACAGCTGCTTCCTCACCCCCACGCCTCATTCTTGTTTCTAGACCTTATTCACCAAACCTTTCTATGAAAGAAAGAAAGAAGGAAAGAATTTTCCCATAGCCACCAGTGCTGTTATGACAGTACAAGCATTTAGTGTGGATTTAACCTAGAGCTTCAGCCCAGGACTGTGAGCCTGAGCTCTGACTGATGATGTGAGCAATCTCTCTGCCACACTAAGCTAATCACAACAAGCCAGCTTGAAGTGTCAGAGTAAGATGGACAAATGCTAAATGGCAAAACAGATGGGACATAATAAGTCTTTATTTTACACTGTGAGCCTACTAAGAATTGTTTGCTAGTGATGAAATCTCTGCAAACACATCCCTGCAGATAGCTTGAATATGGCCTCATTTCAGAGCTGCTAAGTGAAATACTGAACAGTGGTTTCCTCTGTGCAAATACATTTTTGTTAAAAAAAAAGTTGAGGTTAAACCGTTCAAGAGTACCAAGTGCTTCAGGTTGGACCCCTGGCCCCAGATATTGGAATTTTGTCCCATTGAAAGTGACTTTGACAAAATGCTCCCAAGCACCCTCCTTCTGCACCACAGGGAGGACAGCCATGGGTACACAAATAAAGAATGGTTACATCTGAAGGAGAAACCTCAGTGAGCTGGCATTAGAGATGCCACCAGAGCTTTGTTTGTTGTATAAAGCATGAGGGCCTACTTCTGGCCGAGGAAGTAAACAGAATTTGTCTGCAAGCTTATCCTCCTACAGCACTAAAATATCTCCTTCCTGCACTTTTTCATCTCTTTATTTTTGATTAAATGCCATGCCTCTGCCGTCTGCTGCTCCATTCTCCCTTCTCCAATGGTTCTCTTTTCTTCCAGTTTCTCTTTTCGCTATTGCCTTCTCTCATTCCTCTTGGACATTTTGTGCAACATCCCATCATGTGCCATCATGTTTTATCCTCTCTCTACTCCATAGACTCCAGCTAGTACTTGTAGGCTCCCCTGGCAGTTGTCCTGCAGAAGTGTTTCCATACTAGCACTTCCTTCATCCTTTGCCCCTAGCCAGTTATGGCCATTTGTTTGTGTTTCCAAAAGGCACAGGCACATCCTTTTTTAAAGATCTTATCCCACAGCTATGTCAAGTTCCTAACACCATTTTCATCATATAAAAGGCTGCATTCTTCGCAGATGAAATGAGAGCCTGCTGGCTGTTTACAGTGACTGATAAAATGGCAACCACAAGAAGCCTAAAATATAAAATTAATCTGTGTGGGCTGGTTCATGACCCTGACAAAGCATCCATCCATGCAATAATCCTTGTCTTTGGTCTACCACTGATCTAAGCGTAAAGAAATTGGCAGATTTTTGTTACCTAACAGCATCCTTTTCTGAGAGATATATAAGGAAACTTAAATAACAGGCCTCCCTAGGAAGCATACGGTATAGCAGCAGAAAATTGTGACTCCAGCAGTGGGACTCTGCCACGGTAACCTCACTTAACACGGGGAATACTGTATCTTCTCCTAGTTGGTCCGCGCTTTCAATCACTTTTAAAGAGACAATAATTTATTCAGGAATGGTTTCAGTGGAGAAATCCTAATGCCCACATGAAAATCCTACTCATTGCAAAGAGTTTCCCAGGGCAGGACTAGACTTCAGGTTTCGGACCAAAGCTCTGCTGAGGCTCTACTCCTACAGGAGTGTGGATGGTTCTTTAGTTCATCTCAGGCTCAGAGAAAACCCACATTCAGTTTTTGCCAGATCCTGTTGCTTAAACACAAACTCAGACACTTGGCTGGATTTGCTCATACAGCAGCAGCCAGCATCTTCTTCTGCAGCCTCTGACATCTCTATTGTTGGCGCTCCCATTCTTCCGAGGGGGATAACTGGCAGCAGGAAGCTCAAGGCGGGCAGAGACGAGAAGAAAGAGGAATTCCTGCCAGACATTGCAGGGATGTTGAATTGCCCCTCTGGGTCTTGGTCTGCTCACTGCACACATGTCAATCTGTGGAGCAGGGTTCACAAATCAACCCCTTCTCAGATGCTTTGAGTAAATTCTTGAATTTCAGAAAAAGCCACGCTGGGATTTCTTGTGCAAGGTGAAGCAGACAACCCATAAAACACTCACCAAGCCACACACGTGGAGCGCCAGGCAGACCTGTTTTGTATGGGATGTTATTGGTGACAGGAGAGAGATGTATGGAAATATTTCTAGCAGTGTCTCACAGCCTCTACTGTGACAATAGTGGTGATGACTGTGGGGAGACTAGGTGTTGCTATTAGGCCTGCTCAAAGACCACGTGGACAAGATGACCCATCTCCAGTCTCTTTTCCATCCTTGATGGATGTCTCAGTCATCTAGGCATCTTCACACACACACCAGTGACGTTCAGCTCCAGGGTGGCATATTGCTCTGCAGTAGAGAAAGTCTGTAGGCCAGCCTGAAATGGCCCACCTGATGGGTAACTCTGCTTTAGAGCACACACATGTCGCAGTTTCTTCCATGATCTTCCCATTGCAACATCCTGCTTTCATATTCTCAGAACTTTACCAAACTTAGTTGTTTGAACTAAATTATTGAACTGAATATTTTTCTTTTCCAGTTATCCATCCAAAGGTAAGGATCTGGGAGAAGTTCAATCAAAATACTTCAGCCTTTTTTTTTTTTCTTAAGTTGAGATTGAAATCAAGGAAAATTATTTGTTTAGGAAAAAAGAAAGCATACAACCTTCCTTAAGATGCTCTAACGCTGTGCTACTTGAAACTTGGTATCTACTTTCAGGACGTTACTGTGCATATGCTTGTTTGCCATTTTAATGGACGTTTTTCTCAAATGTGGCAAATTATACATATATATAAAATGAAAATCACCATATGTTCATGTCTGGAGAAGACTTTTTGAAGCTTAGCAACTGAAGTATCTCAAGAATCCCACTTTCAGACCCTTCCAGTGAGGACATTTCATCCTCTCATGCCTAGAGACCAAATTATATGGTCTTGTTATCAAGTGACTTGGCATGTTCCAGACAGCAGTACAACCTAGTCCATCCTTGCAGTTGCTGAAGGACAGTGTGTTACTGTCACTGGAGCACAAATTCCCAGTTCTCCTCCATCTGCTCATGCCCAGAAAAAGGAGTGAATGGGACGAGGTAGAGTTTTGGGAAAAAGTTGAGCAGAAGAGATAATCTGAACCTTAATTCCAGTATTTTCTCATTTTTTAACCAGCTTGATTCTGGCATCTTTGTATTCTTTTCTTATGATGCAATGATATGCTATCCATTTAAAATATCCTTTTTATTTACAGGCAAGCATAAGAGTAAAATAGAAGCATCATTTTCTTTGCACTGTAGCTACAGAAAAGGTTTATGAAATTGTCTGTGACAGTTCCTTGACAAGGAAAAACAGAGCTATTACTATAGTAACATTCAAAGGTGGTTGCAACAAAAATAAAATAATTCAAACTAAGGCAATATTTGCTCACATAACATGAGTCATTTGGATTGTGAATTCCTGACAGTGGTGAAGAAGGGGAAAGTTGTCAAGGAAGAGTGACAACGTGTCCCCACTTCATACTGCGGAATCCAAAGGTTCTCACTGTCAACCAAGGAAAAGACAATAACACAAAAGTGGAACATATATTCCTCTTCAGCAGCCTTAAGATATGCACTAACAGTGGGCTGAGTTCTGCTTTCACATATGCTTTGGATTGCCTCTTGATTTCTGTACAAGTGCCTGTTTATAGCAGTGATATATCTGCGCAGAGAGGGACTCGGTGCCCTTTGGATCAGGCTGTGAATACGAAAGACACCACAGAGATCTTCATGACAGATCGGAGATATGCAGAAAGAATCTGAGAGCAGATTTTGGCCTGCACAAGAGCATGGGATCAAATGTGGTGATTCCTGCTCTGCCCCCCACAAAGTGTATGTAATAATAAAAATAAATGTAAAGCCTCTGTGCTCCTGAAGACCTCTGAGCTCTTAAACAAAAAATAGCTAAAAACAATGTGCCAAACAAATTCTGTTCTTCCCATGCAGCTCCATTGATGTGCCAGGGATACAAAGACAGAGTCTGACATTAGGACATTAGCACAATGCAGGTGGGATCCAGAGCACCACAAAAAGACAATGTTATAATTTTTCCATATAGCAAGACTGATGAGGGACTCCTGCTCTGAGTGATTTGACTTTAGATGACAGGCAAAGAAACAAATGGAATAGAAGACTGTGTGTATCTCTCTAACGTGCTGTAGCAGTTCGGCTTGATACAATGGCAGCTGGGAGTCTGGGGAGATACTCCTTCGAATTGTAAAGGCATAGGGAAAATCCAGTTGTATCAGACACTGAGCCCCCTGTTTCTCAGCACTGGAGCTATCTGCCCCAACATATGCTACATTTACTCAAGAGTGGGCAAAACACACTTCAGATTCCATAAATGCAACAAAATAAATTGTACCTTGGTATAGTAGCCTTGCCCCATAAAACAAGACTGCCATTCTCAGCCTACCAGAGAGCCTGATTCCAGGTAAGGCAGCTAGAGGCTTTGGTGGAAGGGAATGGCATCCATTTGTTGCAGGGGGGTGGGGGGTGCATGGGGAGAAGGACAGGACAGGAGCAAAGGAAATACTTCAGCTTTACCCTCTAAAATCCAATCGTCTTCTTTAAGAAGAAATTTTTTCAAAATCACCTTGACAGCCAGTGTAGCCAGCTCTGAAGTAGGAAAGTTCAAAGATATTGTGCTTCTATTGCCTAATTTTTAATTAGCCTGTGCATAAATGGGGAACTTTGAAGTTGTCTACACAGCGATTTTCATGTGCCCTGTTGACCTGAAGAGACCAAAGACTCCAGCAACACTCAAAGCTGCCCTCTGCACACGTGTAAATGATTCCACAAAGCGCAAATGTGGTGATTTAGGTCTTAGCCTGAAAGATCTTTTTAAGGATGTGCATGCTAATTCCAAAAAGAGACCTTCCACGCAGACCTGTAGGTCTCCAAAGAATAGCAGCAAAGTCAGGTTCCCAAAAGAGCTGAGACCTGCAGACGTGGTACAGACCGCTGTGTCTTAGTTTAGCACAAGATGCTTTGAGCAATAAAATAGTGTAAGCGATAAAATCACCCAGTTTGTAGAAAAATCAGGTTGCGTTCATTTCCATGAAAATCCCTGCTTTGGTTGAGCTACTTTTGACTTCCAGTGAGAGATGAATTTGACCTGCTCTCTCTTTCTCATCTGTTGGGCTGCAGCTGTGCCCTCTAGCACTGTATATGTATTCCAAGCTCATCTAGACGTCGAAACAAAAGCACAAATTAGATGACAATCTTCCATTCTTTCTGTGTGCTGCCAATACCTGTTTGTCACTATAATGGTATTAATCATCTTTTATTTATAGTGGAACATTGGAAGCTTCCATTTTTCCCTTTTGATTTATTTGTAGGACAACAGGTGCACAACTTAAGCAGGTGTATGGATGTGTGCATATGTTGTGAGTTTGCTGATAGCCACAAAACATCTTTGGTAAATTATTACTTGTATCAAAGCTGCCATTATTTTTATTTCATGCCTAAACTTAATTCCACAGCTGTTAGCTCCCAGAGTCCATTATCTGCTTTGTATTGCAACTGCAGTAATGCAACTCATAGATGCAAGACCTCTTCTCTCGCCCTCCAAAAACAAAACATCCCTAAACCACACACTGCTTCCAGTTTCTGAAACTTGGGAAAGATACTGAAAATGTATCAACAGTTTCCATTGGCAACTGCTGCAGAATAGCACGATACTGGTTCAACAGCTGACATGAAATGCCTTTCCATATGTAAAGCTGTGCCTTAAAAACACAAGGGACACTAAGAATAAACTTTGTACTTTCTTTTTCTTTTGTCTAACAGCAAATGGGTTGTGAAGAAGTGCTGGATGCTTTAAAAAAATGCAGTTATAATTTTGGATCCAAGCTGTGAGAACACTCATTGGAGACAACTGTTCTCTCATGGGCTAGCCTTGAATAAACAATCACAGCTCTGTGTGATATTACTTCTTAACCAGATTCTAGCATTGAGCTGTTGCCTTGCCATGGTTACTTGCCTTTTAAACCAATGTTTCTTTTCCTTCTTTTTTGCCAAGATTCTTGCTTGCTTGGCAGTGGCTCGTTCTCATTTGAACTTTTGCCCTATTTTAATCTCCACCAAATTTTTACTCTAAAAGAACCTTTTCACTGATATCTTTTTGTTGTCTTGAATTTCTTTTCTGCGTGTGAGAACTTACTTGGGGACATGGCTTACAGGAAAGAGCCCAAGTGACTGTCTTCTTCTGAGTATCCAGCAGCTGCCAGGCATCCGTGAGGAGATTAGAAAACAAAGCCACATCAGCACAAGACGTTAGCCACTCCTGAAATAAAATTAAATTGGAAAGAAGGACACACACGTATACACACATAAACTACCAGGTCATTCACTTGGAGATTTATTTGCACTTGTCAGCTCCTGAGCTTGCCTCACTTGAATTCATCTGAGGATAACACCATTAAAACCCATGTAAGAGCATCACTCTGCCACGTGGGGGTCCGAGGCAGAATCCCTCACTCGTGTTGCACCCCTGGAGCTGGCAGAACACCGGGGTCCCATGGATCATATTAGAGTCCTAGGGAAGGGGAACATGTCTCTCGTTGCTTTGGGGTAATTCTCCAGGCAACCTGGACGAAACAAACCAATAGCTTCTATAAAGAAGCTAAAAGTCCTCTTACACAAGAAGAACAGGTCATCTTGAAATATCTTGACTATTTTTTGTTATGTGTTTTGTGGAGGTTCTGAAAGGAGAAAATAAATGGGAACTTGCTGAAGGCTCTCTCCAAAATATTTCTAGCCACATAGTTGACTAATATTATTCCATTGCTGAAAAAGAAAAAACCCACACCATTCTCTTACTTGCTCATTCAGTTTCTTATTCATCGGACGACGTCACTGTGTGGTTGCCTAAAAGAAAGGCAAGTACATAATCTACATGTGCATATGTGCATACATACATACATATGTACAAAAACACAGCAACAGTATTTCTTACTAATATTTGTTATTGGTAAAATCCATTTTCTTACCAGAAGCATAACTGCCAAATTTCTGGTGTTAGTGAAAGTACAGTTATTACTATTTAGAAATCTCTCGGTCTTAGGCTCTATCATTTTTGGCTACGTTTTTAACGTAAAGTAAAACCTAGTTCAAGCCTCTAGGACAATAGACCCCCTTTGGTGTGCTGTATGTAAAATGAACCTGAGTAACATTCATCTGGTATGTGCATCAGATGTTCTGATAGACAAACCAGAGGCCAACCATTTAGTCATCTTTATTCACAGATTAATAAGGAGCTGTGTTCGTAGACTAACATATACCTAAGACCAACTTTTTACCATTTAAAATCTTCTAACTGACATTTAAATATAGGAAAACCAGCAAGTTACCTCTTTCTTTTAAAACATAATCTTCCCAATATTTTACATGTTAGAAGATTTTAAATTAAATCAGACAATTAAAAGTCTATCCTTGCTTACTCTTATTTATTAACTTTGAGAGAGCAATTTTGTTCACAGTAGCAAAATCAATACTCTCAGATAAAATTTCTAACAAGAATTTCCTTTCTCATAAAATTTTATTGGCAATTTAATTTTTCATCTGTACTGAATTGGTAAAATGTAAAGAACAATGTTCTTTTTTTGCTAGTAAAAAGTCTTTATTTACTTTGGAACACAAGCAGGAGGTACATTTTCAACTGAGTTCAATCATTTTCTACATCCTTGATATCTCTTCATTTGCACAGAATCCTGGCTGACAGAAAAATCACTAGCTAATTGACTACAGCAAGCTTTATATGGGAGTATTGGTTACAATCTGCTTCTCAACCCCCTTGTGTCTGAGTTGGAAGTGGGCAAAAGTGCCCGCCCAAACACAGCACTGTACTGCACAGAATCAAGCTGTTACCTTGGGGCAATTTACCCCTTAATGCCTAATATACAAACTTCCAGTTGAATCTAGCTGAATTACTATGTTTTGCTGTAGCATATGTACAGCAGCAAATCATTGCACTACCTTGGGCACGGAGGGGAAGTAAAAGGGCCGGCCCAGTGTGTCACTCAGTCCAGGATGGGAATATGGACATTTCTGTGAGAAAGACAAGGTCCTTTCCCATAACAAAGCAGGAGACAGAGAAGGAAGGCTATTCAAAGCCTTGCATAGGGTTTGGCCACATGGTAGTAATGCTCTGCTCCATTCTAGGCTCTCCCATCTGATGATTTCAAAATTATTTGTATAGTTTGAGTCATCAGAAGATGCCAAGGTGGACACAAATATTATGCCCATGCTATGGCAGGAAAGCAGGGATGCAGCCAAGTTAGGTAAGTTCAGTCCAGGACCCACACTGAGACCAACACCTAATACAGCTCCTGCTGCATGCTTGTTTCTTATGCTAGAACTGGTCTTCCTGGTGAATAGCAGCCTCCTTTGATAGCTGGCTCCTGCATGGTGAGCAAAACCGGCACAAAATGGTACCTTGCAGAAGTGTGGATGAGAGGACACACAGGCACGCTCTGTCACCAGCTGTGCAGCTCCCACCAGGTAGCAATTAGCGCAGAATTTGCCCCACGATATGTAGGCACAATAATCCTAAACTGCTGGCAAACCCTCTCATTCGGTGTTATAGCTATTCTGGTAGTAAGTCAGGCTGGCACAGCCAGTGTAGCTCAGCCTTTGGGAAGGTGGCTTCTCCCCGTACAATGCTGTCTTGAGTCCCAGTGCAGAGTGTCACTTTCCCACACTGAGTAGTCCCTTGATCTGTGAGTAGCGCCTATGACTTCTTCGGGGACTACTTGCAAAGGACAATGCGGCTCAGCAGGCTTTTTGTAAATGTGTGGCCACGACTCATTCATCAGTAACAATGACCCCTGTAATCATTTACAATGCCTTTGGGCCTCCGTGTGTAAAAAAAGTGCTGCTATGCCAAACCAATGGGAGAAAAACGTGCGGTGGTTGTGGCTTTAAAACCGGAATTGTGAAGCATTATTTGTATCGAGAGATGAAATAACAAGAAGTGGGAAGGGTGAGAAAACATGAAAGGAAGTAGACTTAGGGAAACAGAAGCTGGAAGTAATCAATAAATCATAGAATAAAGTAAAGAGAAAGAACCTTTGAAGTGCCCAAGCTTAAATGTCAAGAGTATTAGAACAAAAGAGCTCCAAGCAGGAGAATGTGTGACAGAGGAATATGCTGAAACTCTGACAGAAAGCACGCTCGCTCCTGAGCGTGGAAAAGAGTACAGGCAACAAAGGGCAGCAGAGAAGAACAGAATAAGAAATTAGGAAACCATGTAGGTTCCTCTTCCTTAAATAGTTTGAACACACAGGATCAATATTATTGTTTCTAGAAGATTCTGAGGAGTAAAACTGGAAAGAAACACCATCAAGGTGGTGGAAAAGATCAGGTTTAAACTATATAATATGCTGGGAATGTACTATCACATATGCATGAAGGTATGCCATCAATATTGCAGAGCAATAGCATCTTGCTTGCTTTGCGCTACACCAAAAAGAAACAGAGCCAGCCAAGGCAGAGCTGTTGTTATATTTATCCCTAGACAAATTCATACAGCTAAAATGTAGGGTTTTTTCTAATGACAATCTTTCAGTGATGCCCTTAATCACACATAGCTCTAGGCACAGGTTTGCCCCACTGAAATCTATGTATATAAACATACACTTAAAGTTAAGCGGGTAGTCAAAATGTTTTTCCAAGCTGAAGCCTACGTGCTGATGGATTAGCTACTTAGCTATAAATTGCATGGTTACATCTGGTTTTGGCTACTGGCTCAGAAACAGATACCTATTCTGTTTGAAGCAAGCTTATAATGACTGTTATTCATGTAATACAATAGATCCTTCTGGCACTGCACGCGTGTACATTGTGAAAACAAAATTTTCTGTTCAAATGGTGTTTGCAGTCAACTGAGCAAAGGCTGCTTATGCTCTCCTCAGCAGAAACCTGCATGGAAAGAAACTACCACGCTTTGATGTGCCTTGAAGAGCAAAATCTGGGAAACCCTCACAGAGGCTGCTGGGACGCGTCCTGCCCTTCTGCTGTGTGCACACAAATGACAGTACAGATGTGTAACGGTAATGTCAGCAAGTAAACTGAGTGTTAATGCTTGCGTTGATGTTGCTGAGCATGCCCACTATAAAAAAAAAAAAGATGCTTCCAAAAAGCCAATGGGTCTGATGTAAGCAGAGTGTTGAGTCAGGCAAAAAAAAAAAAAAGTTACTGCAAGTGCTCATTTGACAGCAAAGAATTTTGTGGTATGCCTCAATGAGACATTTAAAATTTCACTCATAATTTTATGAAATGTCTCTCATTCAAGTTGTCAAAGCCTGACAGGCTTGTTAACAACATCAAGGGGTGAATGGTCCTTCATCTTCTTGCTTTTGCTCAACTGAATGATCGATGAACAAACTAAAACTGACAGCTGTTGCGAAGATACCGAGAATTAAAGGAGATGATACAGAAGATGTTTCTACTTCTCCCTGTCTAATTCATCCCAAAGAAGTTGATATTCTGTTCAAGAAAAGGTTGGAAAAGCAAGAAGAGCAGTAGCCTAGGTCCTGGCCTTAAGTCCAGCTGTTCTGCCCACTCCAAGCAAGGCCACTATAGCGGCATGAGGCAGGGCAGCTCACGAGACTGGGGTCCATTAGTTATCTTCTGCTTCCAGGGGTCTATTTCCACCAGGAACCAAGAAGCTGGGAACCCACTGAAGGAATAAACATGAAAGGTTGTCAGCGTGTCCCCAGGATTCACACCGTATCTCGACAAATTTGACTTTAAGAATAGCAAAACAAAACCTCAAGCTACAGTCTTTTCGTTAAATATTTGACCTCCATTAAAATTTCGGTATTTTTTGATGATGTTAGCTCTCACTTTAAGTGAATGTCTTCAGTCCACATCTTAGTTTCCCTGAATTTCCCAGTAAAAAAAAAAATTAGTAATGTACATGAAATCCTGTGTTTTTTCACTGCGTATCAATACTTGCTGAAAGCCAATTTTGACCAGATGTACTTGAAACCTCATTCTAAGAATTAACCAGGGAACCAAAGCATGTTACATGAATAAATGGCCACACAGATCGGCTAAGGTTTTGAACAGCAGATCAACATTATAACAAACCACACGAATGACATGCAGACCAAGAATGACTCCAAGTTCAGGATGTGAAATACACTGGGCGGGGAGGGGACAGACAATGATGAAGGGACATGGGGACACTCCGCATAGTCTGAGCAGAGGCATTTTGTGATCAGGAAGTCAAATATCATTAAATAAATGACTCCTTAGAAGTTATTCAGCTCTCTCCTATCAAGCCAGCAAGGTCTACACTGAAGTTGTTGCATGCTTTGCAAACCTGGTAGACTTCAATGATGAGAAGACAGGCTTGGCGTTTTAGGGGAGACCAGTGGCTGTGATTTCTTTCAACTTTGGCAGGACTTTCAGCACTGTCTCCCATAACACCACTAGCGTAACATCCACCAAACTGATGAATTACAGAGTAAATAAACGGACAGTAAGGTAGACTGTAAACTGGCAGAACTGCTGAGCTCAAAGGCTTATGATCACTGGCACGTCCAGCTGGAGGCCAGTCACTAGTGATGTACCCCAGGAGAAGACACTGGGACCAGTACTATTTATCTTCTTTAATGACCTGAACGGTAGAACAGAGTGCATCCTCAGCAAGTTTGCAGATGCTATAAAGTTGGGAAGAGAGGTTGCTAGACCAGATGACTGTGCCTCCATTCAAAGGGACATTGACACGCTGGAGAACTAGGCTGACAGGAATCTCATGAAGTTACATAAAGGGAAATGTCAAGTCCTGCCCCTGGGTAGGAACAGCCCCATGCACCAGGACAGGCTGGGGCCAACTAGCTGGAAAGTAGCATTGTAGAAAAGTCCCTGGGGGTCCTAGTGAACGACAAGTTGACCAGAAGCCAGCGATGCACCCTCATGGCAAAGACGACCAACAGCCTTCCAGGCAGCACTCAGCAGAGTGTCTCCAGCAGGTTGAGGGAGGTGATCCTCCCCGTCTGCTCAGCCCCAGTGAGATGCATCCTGGAGTGCTGGGTCCAGTTCTGGGCTCCCCAGTACAAGCAAGACATGGACTTAATGGAGCAGGTCGAGTGAAGGACCACAAAGATGATTAAGGGTTTGGAGCATCTGACATACGAGGAGAGACTGAGAGCTGGGACTGTTCAGCCTGAAGGAGAGAAGGCTCTGGGAATACTATCAATGTGTATAAACACCTAATGGGAAATAATAGCATGGAAGCTGGAGCCAGACTCTTCTCGGTGGTGCCCAGTGACAGGACAAGAGGTAATGGGCACAAATTGAAATACAGGAAATTCCTTTTAAACATAAGAAAACCGTTTTTTACTGTGAGGATGATTGAACACTGGAATAAGTTGCCCAGAGAGGATGTGGAGTTTCCCTCCTTGGAGATATTCAAAACCTCAGAGGACACAGCCCTGAGGACTGAGCTCAAGTTTCCTCTGCTTTGAAGAGGGGGTTGGAGTAGATGATCTCCAGAGGTCCCTTCCCACCTCAGTCATTTTGTGATTGTGTGACAGCCACATCTTCATCTACACCTTGCAGCTATTGGTATGCTGAATGTCTATTACTTTTATTCAAGGAATGGCATATATAACCAGTGATTTTTCCAGAAAATGTATCAGTTTATTGTCATTTCCTTGACATACAAGCTGAATTTACAACTCTATTGCCATCCTTATTTTTCCTGTTTCTTACTTCAACTTTGCAGACTGCTCTCTAATGAATAAAGTCTATAGAGTATCTCACACAATGAGAAAAGGCAAGAACCGATTACCCTTTATTGAGAAAGAGCTATTTTTAAAGCTGCATTTGTTACCTAGTTCTGCTGAGTCAGCCTTTCTTACTTTGTTGCAGAATACTTTGTGTGCAGTGTGTATACCATGGTGTCCTTTGTAAGCATGCAATATTTAAGGGCTGGTATTACTATCCTGGGGTTAGCAACTCTGCATGGTGGCACTGTCCCAAGAGAAACTCGGAGATGGAAAGACGCTTTCAGGAGCTGCAGTTTCCTCCTATTACAGAAGGTCAGCCATCCATCTCTGGTTATCACCAATGGTGGATATTTCTTTTGTGCCTCTGCCTGCTCCTTCTGTATCAGTATAGAATGCAAAAGAGTAATTTCCTACTCTCCACTGTGGTGTTTGTTTTACTACAGGCAGATCCTATTCCTAAGTGTAGTGGCAGGTGTCAAATCAAATACCTATCTGTTTCCCCTGCAATTTTAGGACTTGGGACAATCCACAGGCTGCACTCTTAATGCCTCAGTTCTGATTCAGATGTTCCCCTGAATCGGTATCTTTCTCCATGTCCCCCAGGGGGGATCACAGTTGTATAAAATGGCAACGTTGCCACAACTGTGAAACCTCATGTCAGTTCTGAAAAACTTGCGACTGCTACACAGAGATCTCAGCTACCTCCCAGAAAAAAATCTCAGTGAACTTCAGACAGAACTTGGAGTAAAATTGACACTTATGCTTGGGGATAAGAGGGAGGCACAGACAGCAGGGGAGAGACAAGTGCTCATGAAAGACTTCAAAATGGAGGGAATTCATTCTTGCTGATGAGAAGGCCTTGAGGAACTCAACCTACAAATTATTGCATTGTTGCAAGAATGAGAGAAAAAAAATCACTCATTACTACAAAAGCATCATAGAGCCATTCAAGCACATTGAAAGCTTTTCTGAAAACATGCCTTCTGTGGCGCTACGTAGCCACATGGAATTTTTTTCCAACTTTGTTCCTTTACAATTCAATTTTCTCTGCTATGTTACCTGTTATTTAATGTCATTATACATATATAAATGTAAATGTAAATATAAATATGTGTATGTGTGCATGTGTGTATGCAGCAATATAACCATATGAGCATATGTTTGTTTATTTCTGTTCTGTGTGTGTACAACTACTATAGCAAAATCCTTTAGATGCAGAAATGCTTTGCAATCCATTCATTTTTGCCTTCTTCCTGCATTTGTAATGCCAGCACCAATTAACTTACAGGGATTATTTCTAGCACTAGTCAGTGGCAGTGGTCCCCAACTGAGGTAGCAGTGAGCTCAAAAATAATTTTAGGCCAATATTTGGCCAGAGCTGTGTGCTGAAAGAAACACAGGGCATGTGTATTTGTGTACGAGGCTCATCCTGCCCTTCACTGCTGCCCAGCTGCTAAGTAAAGAGTCCCTGACCCTTTTTCCAGCACGAAGCAGGACGTTTAGGAGCAGGGAGGCAGGGTGCTCTTCAGCACCCCACGCGATTCATCTAGCAACAGGCAACACGTGCTGTCTGCCGGTGCTCGATGCTGATTATAGCTCCTCTGTTGGGAACTGGAGACCTGGTCATTGCAGGCAAGGCTGGGGCTAAGCCCCTCTGGGCAGCAACGCCCCACCTGGCCCCAAAAGCCACCCTGCTCCCTCCAAGGCTTCAGGGCAGCATATGGCTGAAACACCTGGGAGCATCACTGGTGGGCAGGGAATCGAACAGGTCACCGAGTCCTCTTCAACCCGCTCAGTGCATGTGCTGAAGTTAATCACTACCAGTAGCTGCTATATTTATAGACGTATGTCGTAAGTTTGACGTAAGATACGATTTGTTTTTTCTGTACAGCAGGGCAAAGGTGCCTTTCTCCTCCCCTTCTTCAGTTTTTGGATAAACCCTGACTTGTTTTCACAGGAACATTAGCTCAAATCTGCTGCTACTGTGCACAGCCGATAAAACTATTGCTTGGAAAGACCATATGTCACATGGAACTGCTCAAGAGGCATGAAGCCCTGCTTTTTTGCCGATCCTTTAAAGATACAATTTTATGCTCAGTTAAAATGGAAAAGAGCATTATGTTTAAAGATAAACCTATTTACTGTGCAACCGCTTTGCTAAATTCTGTAACCAAATTACTTGTTAGTAAGACATTTGGACTGCCTGTTTTAAAAAAAAAAGGTTGTTACACATCTCTTTCTCCTTGTTTATCAGTTGCTATGACAATGCTAATGACAATAACACCACAGACAAGGACTAAAATCTTTTACTAGAGGCAAGAAAAGACAAAAATCAGTTCTGAGGAGAAAGTTCCCTTTATTAATATACTTCTTGTTACCCTCTTTGACCCAGGTGGTTAGCCAATATTCAGGGTCCCTACAGGTTGTTTCTGTTTGGAGAACAAACAGATGAGGGAGTGAATTGGGCTTTTTAATGCACTTCTGTTTGTTTAGAAAGAATGTACACAATATCCCGTTACTCTGGGCACAGTGGGAGTCAAAGCAATAGGCAGTGCTTTCTCTTTTCACACTTTCAAGCTTCTTTTGAGCCACAACTCAAGCTCGCTCTCTCTTAGCTTTCTCTCAGGGTCAGGCTACAAGAGTTTTCCTTGCTGGATCTGGGAGTCCTTGCTACTTCCTCTGTCTGCTTCTCTGATGTTTCTGCTGTCACTTTCTGAATCGCTCCGTTTCATCATATGCCACCTTGTCCCCAGCATTTGCAGTTAGATCCTGGAGAAATGCCTTGGCCCCCACAGTTCAACACTGCCAGGCATGTGTGGTGCGGTATGTATGGTGTGGCATGTATGGTGCGGCTCCTGGGGTCTCAATGAGCATGTCCCACAAAGAAGGTAGTTCTTAGGCTTTTCCTTAAGGGAAGCTTTCTCACCCACCATTTTCAGTGAGGTTTCATGGCTGACTTTCAGCATAACACTGAATTTATTTCGAATAGTGTATTTTTGCTCCCTGTCAGATCAGTTTCTGTACAGTAGTGTTATGAGGTGGGAGAGCAGAGAATATGTTACTATTTCCTAACAAAGCAGCCTCTGATGCAACTAATAAAGTTGTGAAAAAGTCCTAGAGGAGTTAAACAGATCTGACAGCATTTAATTTCCATAAATTTAGGGCCGGATCCTGCTTTTTTTTTGCTAATGAGTACTAGAGGGAGATAGCATGAGCTTCAGACAAACCAAAGACAGAAATAATGTCCCAGCTCAGCAACGAAAGGCAGGTGTGCGATGGAGCTGTTGGAACCTTTTCATGCCCAACAGAGGTAACTAACTCTAGTGTTCCTGCTCTGGGTTCAACCCATCTCTGCTGTGACCAACAGGTCTCCTGTCCAGCCCTAACTGAGCTATACAGATACTGCTTTTGGCAGCAGCTCTGCTGCTGGCCCTTGCGGCTTTACTTTTTAGTTGGAACAAAGGTTGAATATAGCGTAATTCTCTGCTCAGGCAGGACAAAGATCTTTGATTTTCAACAGCAAAAATTTGTAACAGTTGTATTTTCTTTTGCTTTTAAGGAAACAAACTCAAGGGGTTTTAGTTTATTTTGGGTTTATGCCCCAGCTACTAACATGGCCCACTCAACACATAAGGAAGCTTCTTCTAGTTGTTCTTCGGCAAGACACATCTCTGGTTTCCATATACTTTCTTTTTATCATTCCTTCCATAAACCCATCTCCTACCACTCCCCACCTCCATCTTTATGTAGGTGATGGGCCATGATGAGGTTCAGTGTAGACTGAATGGAAAAGATCCTCTGGTATGACCTCACACACCTACAACTTTGAAAACAACTCCTTCACTACTGCAGATGAACCTGTTAAAATTTTCTGAAGGCCCCAGCAGAACGAATGGGTGTCTTTTTGGCCACATTCACAGCAGTAATACTTTGGCACTGATGAGACACTTGAAAGCTGCCTTTCTAGAGTGCATTGCCACCCATTAAACTGGGGGGCACGGACCTGTGAGCGCTGGTGAACTTCATACCATGAAAAACCTCTGAATTCAATAGAACCTAATTTAAATGGAAGTTCACATGCCAGAACAGAGGAAGCTTGCACCTTTAATTAAAAATCTCAAGCCAGCCACTCACCCAGCCAGTCATTAATCCCCAGGAAATGCCCTTTGCTGAGACCATTATTTCTCAATTAATATACAGTAAACAGAAAGGTTTAGCCTTTGAGAAAGGGGGCGAGTTTTCTCCAAACACTGGAGAGGGTAAGCAGCCCTTTGCATGGAGCATCCAGTTATGGGCACATGGTATGTAAACTGAAGTGCTTGATTCCGCTGACTCCTCAGCACAAGATGGAGTTTGGGACTGCCAATAGGTCAATTTTCACCTATTTCTGCTGAAAACCAAAAGCATTCTGAACAAGAGGAAAATGGGCTGGGGGGAGGAATCCATTTTCCTTTTAAAACTTTGAAGGAAACAGTTCAACAAGCTCTAGTAAGATTGCCACCTAAGAGACAATAAGTATTCTCAGGTTTACGTGTTGTTAATTTCTTCCATTTTCAATAAATTGACAGTCACTCGATCAGGGTCTGAAGAAAAGATCTCCCCTCTCAAGCAAGTATCTTCAATAATCCACTCTACAATAATTGTTCTCTGTCCCAGTCACTCTCAGAGCATGGATGGGAGAACATGTCTCCCACCCCTGAATCTATGGATCAATCCTAGATTTGTACAAGTCGGTACATGTACCAGCAGTACCATTCCAATCCAGGCCAGAGCAGAGCACTCAAGTTTATTTCTCTTGAACCTGCCTTGTGACTGGTCTTTATGCTGCCTTTATCCTTACACTGAACTTTTGCTGGCTGCAAGACAACAGCCAGTCTCAGTCAGCATAAAGCTGTGTGTTGAAGATAAGCCATCAACATTTTTGGAACCAGTGTGAACGTAGTGTCAGCACTTGCAATACAAATCTAGCTGGGAGGTATTTGATCGCATAGGAGGAGCACTGGAACTGGACATACTGCATCATTGAACCACAGCCTCAGAAGCGTGCCCCAAATGCAAGGAGATTGCCTTATGAGGCCATTTTGCCTCAATCTCTCCTTTTGGATCTGTTCCACTTTGCTTGCAATGCTTGCATATTCACTGAGTCAGAGAGCATGAGAATAACTCTTTAGTGAAGGGCTTAGGGCACTTGCCGGAGAGGGGAAACACATGGGTTCCAGCATGGACTGAAGCGCTTCAGCAAAGTGGAACAGTGTCAGCAGAAGCGACAAGCCGCCTCCAGCCCCACAGTACTCGCTGGCCTGCTTAGCCAAAGTCACACATCATCTGAGGAGGACAGACACAGCATTTGGGGTAATCGATATCCTCATGCCCTCCCTCTAGCTGTGACACTGCCCATGTGGGTGCTGTCTCATCCTGTCCTTTCCTACCCAGCCACTGCAAGTGCATCCAGCTCTTTTCCAGCACAAGCTGTAAGAGCTCTGTGGCCCTGGGCTTGTGCAGCAACCCCGCAGTGAGGTTCCAGTCTGCAGCGCTGCTGCTGCCGCACAGTTCACTGCACCCTCCTGCCTGCCTCCTGCCTACGTTCTTCCTTCATAACTGTTTTGCTCTGTTTATGACACCTGGCTTAAGGCTGCCATGTACCTTGGCAGGCAGTTTCCCCCAATCCTAACCTAACTGGTAGCACTCGGTTGACAGAGTTCATGCATCGGGTCAGGATCTCCTTTGCGCCATCAGCAAACAAGCTGTCAGGATTAGTTTAAAGCTCCACCATGTTTAAAGAGGCCAGATAGGTGGTTCATTCCTTCCTTTGCCCTTACACTCTCCTTCCTTTCTGTCTGGTACACCATTTGCTGCTAAACTAATGTTTCTAGCAGTTAAGCATCCTTTTTCTCAAAAAACAGACCTGGGACTTGCCTCAGTACTTCCATCATCCCATGCAAGCAATCCTACCCTCAGCTTTGTTAGGAGTGATCTAGTCACAGGTTTTTATTCAGTGATCTGTTTTCAGTTTTCCTCTTGCTGATCTAGTAATTCAGATGTCATAAGCAGCTTTTTGCTGAGAATCAGCACTCTCGACACTCAGCTAAAGCTACATCTTGTTTAACCCCCAGGCCAAAAGCCTTCTGAATCAATGGCTGTGACCCCCCTGACGTTAGGTTAGACTGCATAGGCTGTCTGTTGTCACCAGCTATAGTCATGCCTATCCTTGGAAGTAAAATATTAACATATCCCTGTGGGAAAGGAAAATTCTGATTTGGTGATAGCATTTTACACTTTCTAAACAAAAGGCAAGGTAGAGCAGAATGAGCTCCTCCTTTTGCTTAGCTATTATTCCTGACTAAAAAGTTTCCTAGAAAGTCACTGCAAAAGTTTTTCTGGTCCCATACACCTAAAATCAATTTCTGTTTTGAAAAACTGACATCAGCTGCTTGTGACCTGCTTTCTTGGCTACATCCTTCTGAAGATCCTTAGCAAAAGTCCTGGAAACCCCAGTCCTGTGGCACTTGTTTTCTCTCCCCTTTCAGAACAGTTCCATTACGCCACTTTTGAAGGTTTTGATATTTTGTTCCTAATCCTGATTTAGAAGCTTCTGCTAATAAACTGACAGGTTGTGACACGTCCCAGTAATTTAGAGCTTTTTAACCTTAGATTTAGAGTGCTGCTTTTATGGTTTCAGAAGGCTTTTTATTCACACAGCTTCCATCTTGAGTAGCTCTTTGAATGGGGTTGTCAAGACAGCTATGTTTGGTGCACATTTTTCCTGGAACCAAATTCAATGTTCCCTATAAAATTACAATTCCTCTGTCCGCAGCAGGTTTCATTCTGCAATGGCTACCTTTTGATTTATGCGATTTCTCGTCTTGCTAGCATCGAATATATTCAAAATACTTACACAAGGAGCTTATTTTTATTGGTCGCACCTGAAATTCATCCACTTCAGTGTGTTACCCTCTTTCACTACTTACTTGACAAATCTGGGCTCATCATTTGCTCTGTGTTGTGCCCAATGTGTTCTCTGGGAATAGAAGGTTTGAGTATCTGCCTCTAGCAAATGGGAAACCAGTTGTAGTCAGGGCCTTATTATTATTGCTTAGCATTTTCATCCTGGTATTACTTGGAAGCCCTAGTGACTGAAGCTCTATTTAGTTTGGATCTGCACGTATCTATACTGAAAAGGCAGTATATACTCTAAATAATTCATGGGAGAAGAAATAATTCTTTGCCGAATGCAGCTTGCCAGCAATGCAGTTTTGCTTGGTCTAAGATGGGAACCCCTGTGTATCTTCTGTCTCCAGTAATGTCTCATTACAGTGAGGCAGTTTTTTCTACCTTTGCTTTGCAGATTACTGCTCTACGGCTTACTTCTAAGGGAGGTCTGTGAAAGGTGACCATGACAAGCAAGCCCACCGTCAGCCTGTGGGTGTAAACTGGCCACACCAGGATTTATACTTGCTTCAGCTACAAAGTTTTTTTTTTTTAAAAAGAAGGCATAAAACCCCTCCTTTAAAGATTGGCCACACTGTCTTTCTGGAAGTCATCATTTTAAACTTTAAAATATTTTTTATTTTCCCTGTGAAATAACCAAAGATAACAACTGATTGAGAGCACCGAACAACAATGGTCCAGAGCACAGAGGTTTAAAAGCAGTCTCCATGGTTCGCTAGTCTTCGAAGTCAAGCAAAAATGGTGGTCACAGGCAGGGTCCGATTTTTGGTTCTGCATAGCAGTGCTTGAACTGGGCAAACAGAGGAATGGGAACCCATTGATTCTTTCCTAGGGCTCACTGAGGCTTACTTGATGCTCAGGAGAAGCCTAAAATCTGTGCTAGGCGTATGTCTTTTCTTCAGCCTTCTTCCATATGTGCACCTGCAAGTATGGAAATGGAAGCCTGTCTGCTGGGACAACCAGACCATCCTGCATGGTCCGCAAACCAGTAATCAGAGACAGCAACCTTTCAGCCACAGTTCACCTGGGAGCTGCTTGAAGAAGGAGCCTGGAAAGTCAACAGATCACCCATTCCTTTTAAAACCCACACATGGCAAGAACTAGTGGAATCTCTTTTTATCAAAGATTATTGGTCATACAGTTCGGGGGGAGGAATCAGTTTTCCATAAAATTTCCTATTTCTAAATGCAAATATTGCACACATTTTTAAAATCTGAATGTTATTTTAAAGGCTAATTTAAAATTTTATTTTAATGGCTAAGTTTTATACAGACCTTTTCACACTATGTCTTCACATGGTCATAGCTATAGTTTGTGCCATATACACTATTATTAGCTATGTGATAATATGACAGTTGAAAAATGATTTAATTTTACTGTCATATCACTAAGGACTCCTGCTATCTAGTACCAAAACAACTATAATGCCTATATGTCTCCTATTTGTGTTGTAATGAAATAATATTGACAGTCTGAGCATTACAACATAAATGGGAGACACACTGTACCAGGAAAGAAGACAGTTATCCTAAATGGATATCATTATATTTATAAAAGTCACTACTAGTAATCCTTAAATAGAAATTACCCTTAATATTTTTTTAAAATAACACTGAAATTTAAAAAAAATCCTTGTCATCTCTGAATTACACTTTCAAAATTTTTTTTTCCTAAATTTTAAAAAATGTATTTTCCTTAACTATTTCCAGTGAAATATAAACTCTGAACTTTCCCCAGCTACAAAGATAACAAAGACCTTCAGTAACATATTGCTGATCTTGCTACCAACAATATTTGCAGTTTGGAGTTTTTTGGTGCTACCTGGAATAGTAACTTATATTCTTAATGCTTCTTTTTGGAATAATATGTCAGGCCAAATTTTGCATTTATTACGCATTATGCATTTATGCTAACTCACAGGAATTTTTGGGATACTATACATCATAAAATTGGGACAGATTTTGCAGTCTCCTATCTCTGTTTCATCCTACCTTCCCTTTTTTTCATGACTTACGTTAAAAGAACCACCTTAAAAACACCACAATATGGTGAACTCTCCCTTGTTTTTTCACTTTTCTCACACCTAAACTACTGGGCAAAGACTTCAACGATAAAATGTGTGGTACAGCTTTGTTACAGACCTCTACTGAATTCTTGCAAAGCACCAAGACAAATCCGTTCTATCACACTTTATTCCAGAGAAGGTGGGTAAGTTTTAGAAGAAGCTGAGAAGTTCTTGTTTCTTGTTTTGGATTCTATTACACTTTTATGCTGTATATGGGTTATTTATGTTATTTGTGCTGACACTTTATTAAATTATTGCACTTTCCCATGTCTTTCCTCTCCTAAAGCTCAGCAGAGGGTTGTTTGACCTTGTACAATACTCACCACTCAAGAGTGGTGTGTGAGATGGGACAGCTATATCTTATTCTGCATATAGAGGGGGGGAATTCTCTCTCGGCGACTGTTGTGACTGTTGACAAACACTGACAAGGGCAGGCCTAACCAGTTAACCTTTTGCAAAGTTATGACAAACCAACTGCAAAAGTCCTGTATGAAACACTCATCTTCAGCCTCCCAGGTGCCAAATGCACTGGAATTTTTTCCCCAGGTATTTTCCTCAACAAGCACACCATTCCGGTGCAAGATAACTCACTTGTTTATCTTGATGTTCTGCGCACCTTTTCTGCTAATATTTCCTCCTCTCAACAACTACAACTGTTTCCCGAAAGCCAACACATTTTAGATGAAATCTGTGGCTGACAGCTGAAAAAAACCAACCTCCAATTGCTATTTGTGATATATGATTAGACAGGTCAAGTTTAATTTCAGCATTGTGCATGAATCTGTTATCCAATCATTCTAATGATACACTACTCAAACCAGCAGTGGGGCTGAGGATGGAAAGAAAACCTTGATTGTACCTTGCCTGCCGGTGATTGGAGTTCGTTATGAAAGAACACTAATGCGATTGTCATTGGCACCCTTCGCCAAAGGTAGGGAACATTCGTATCTTTCCATTGTCACCATATCTGTAGCTGTGTGACAGATGAGTAGAGGTATGCCAGAAAGGATGCAGTATTGTGGGAGGGATCGCTTTTTCCCAGGGTTAAGGCAAGGATATATTTAATCACATTGGCACCTTTAAGAAAATACCATCTTTCGGGTAGAAGGTGCGGCTCCTCAGCTGAATAGTGCTCTCCAGGTTACATAATCCAGCCTGCTGAATCAAGAAACCACCAGTGGCGGTCTCAGCTAGCTTGTTTTGTTTTGCTATTTCATCAGTAGTTGCACGTGTTTGAGAAGCTCCCATAGTGGAAGGAGCCTCCTTGCAGGGGTGCAGCTTCCCGGAGGGCATGCACGCCCTGCCGCATGTCCTGCCAGGGCCCGAGCACCTCCCCAAAACCAGCCCTCCAGTCAGCAAGATGCAGCACTGCCAGATCAAGACAGCCACGGTGAGATGCAGGAACGGGCTGAATCAGTGCAGCCAGATCAAAACGTCAACACGGCCATTGCATGAATTTGTCACATCTGCATGCTAAAGTTTCTTGCAGGGAAGTGAAATAGCTGGGGGAGGGATTTGTTTGTCTCTGCATTTTCATAATGCCAGTCTGGATCTGCTCTGTATGTGTGCTTTGCCCCTTTGAGGCTCTTTGGGATGTCTGTCTATCATCCATGGGAAAAAAATCCCTTTCCCAACACTGACTGTGAGCAGAGTCACCAGAGTCAAGCAAGAGGATTGAAACACTTGTGCCACAGCAAAACAGAGCCTTTATGTGTAGCTGTCCTGTATCTGCACACCCCCACCCCCGTTTCCAGAATATCTCCATGCCCTTGAATGTGCCAAACACGAGATTTGGCTCTAAGAGCTGACAGTCCCTACGTAACTTCTGGGAAAACATAAACTGACAGATTACATTTTTTTAATAAACCCCGCTTATTGTGTTCTCCCCAGAGCCAAGCACCGGTGTGCAGTCACCTAAGAATAAAATAAACTCTTTTAAACCACTTGTCATTTCTGTCCTGGGGTTGTGCTGGGTATGTAAGCTCAGAGCTGCTGACAGTGCTCTCCTTTGCCCACCCAGGCCCTACCCACAACAAACCCCGCAGGCAATACACTTAGGACGGCAAAGCTCAGTCCTCCAGCCCCAAGGAAAGAGGACCAGACCACGGCTGGCTCCAGGCAAGGCTCTGCCGCATCTCCCTCCACCACCTTGGGGAAATCGCCCCTGCCCCAGCTTCCCCAGGGGTAAAATGGGCCCCGACACCCTAACCCAGCTACCTGAGCAAACCCAATTGTCTCGTAATACTTGGTCTGTGCTTGTACTTTTACTGCGTATTTCAGCTGCTAATACTTAACAGTTTATTCTCCCTACAATATTTACCCATCTGCCCCACAACGGCGTGGCAAGAACTGACCGAAGACCTGAAGCGGTTGAGTCCGCAACCTCTCATCAGCTGCGGGGGGCAGGAACAACCCACACCGCCTCAGAAAACTGAACAGAAATGTCCTGCAGGTTCCCTACTGTCACCCCCTCCTCCCCCAAACACTAAGCAGCTCCTCGACACACAAGATTACCTCAGAAAAACACCCCACGTGAAAAGTGTTACGTTGCGTACTTGAAACCGCTGGCAAGGAGGGGACGTTCGCTACGAGGAGGCTGAAGCGGAGCTTTCTCCGCAGACCTCCCGCCTCGAAAGAAAGGAGACGAAGACTTCTCCCGCCCGCTCTCCTCAGCGGTCCGCCTCTAAAAGCCCGCCGCTCCCCGGGCCCGCGCTAATGCCGCTCGGCGGGCCCCGCCGCCCCCTCCCCGGCCCCGCCGGCGGCGGCTGAGCGGCCAACGGCCGCCGGGCTCCCCCTAGGGGCGGGCGGGCCGCCTCAGCGCCGGCCGGCGGCCCTTGTGTGGCGCAGCCCGGCGGCCGCTGGAAGCCGGCGGTAAATTAATGATCTCTCCAGGTGCTGGTCTTCCAGGCAGGGCGGCGTCCCTCCCGTATGGAGGTGGCTGCGGACGCCGCGCAGCAGCCGGCCGAGGATGGCGGCTTAGGGCCCACCGGGAAAGCGGGGAGGCAGGCGGAGGCGAGCGCCGGGCCGCATCGGCGCAGGCGTCAGGGGTACGCGAGCCTCACGGCTGCTCTTCGAAGCCAGGGTGGTCGCTCCCTGCCTCAGCATCTGTTATAATAATAATAGTAATAATAGTAATAATGAAGAAATCCATCAGTAATCATTGCGCGGACATCTCCCTTTAAAAGGCAGAAGGCTCTGGAATAACGACAGCTACCTCAAACGATAGCTACCAACACATGGGGCCCGTTAGCTCAAATATGACTTTTTTCCCCTGAAAAGCTGAAGAATACAGTCCTCCCGCAGGCAAATTTAGATCTGTGTGAGCTCTGCATGCCCGCGAAGTGCAGGATCGGGGCTCTGCGGCTGTGCTGCTGTTAAAGATAATGGACGGAAAAGGCCGACCTTCTGGCGTGCGTACCGTGGTGGCTCGTCAAGCGCTGGAAGCGTGCCGCTGCTCTCAAGCTTCACCGCAGCCGGCGCAAAGCAAAGGAGACGCGCGCCTTTGCGGAAAAGGGTATCTGCGACCCATTGTTCGTGCGTTTAAGAGCGTCAGGAAGCTGCTGACCGTAGGAATCGGTCTCAGACGCGTTGGTGGGTGGTGAGAAGCTTAAGATAAAGTGTAGGCTTTATCTTAGAATATATCTACATTGTAAATAAATAAAGAAAAGATTCGTTGTCTGACATGGGCTGCTCGTGAGGGTTTAGGTTGTCATAAACCTCTGCAGTTTTTCTCTTGTCCCGCAGAAGTGGGACCTCAAACAGCGTCTCAGAGATTTCTGATAGGTGAATTTCTGGTTACCCGTGAAGCCCTGACTACTTGGGCCTTGAAGACTGAGCACTAGGTCTGAAATTAGCATGGGGGAGGGCCTAAGAGCCAGTGAAACGTATACCCCCCTGCTTTTTGTCATGCTTTGGAGATGTACTACCACGTTCTGCTCAGTCTGTGTTGCCTCAGACTTCAAATCCCATTACAGGTGATTACAGTAATCAAGAGAGAACAAATTCACGAATCATCCTACCCAAGTCCTTGTGTGAAAGAAAGGGCATCATTTCCGACAGACTGGATGTGGAAAAATTAATTTCCTGGCATCCAAACATAAGAACAGCCATGCTGGTTGAGACAAGTCCATCCAGCCCAATAGCCTGTCTCAAACATAAACAACAGCTGATCCCTGGGGAACAGCATAAGAGAGGGGTAAGCACACAGTGATAGTTCCCTGGCATGCTGTCCCAAACTCCAGCAAGCTGTGGCTCAGGGACTTCCCTGAGACAGATGTGGTATCTTTAAATTTAATAGCCCTTGATGGATTTTTGCTTCCATGAATTTGTGTAATTGCTTTTTGAACCCCTATCAATTTTTGACATTGCAGCATCCTGTGACAATTAGTGGCACGCTCCGACAAAGCAGGGTGTAAAGAGCCCTTATTTTGTTTGTTTTGAACAGGCC
Organism: Harpia harpyja; assembly: GCF_026419915.1. NCBI lineage: Eukaryota > Metazoa > Chordata > Aves > Accipitriformes > Accipitridae > Harpia > Harpia harpyja. Next base: position 6,977,375 of record NC_068940.1, read on the forward strand.
ACCTAACAATTTCATCTGATGCTCCTAGTTCTCATGGTATGAGAGTCAATTACAATCATTCCCCATTTGCCATTCATGATTTTGTATACTTCTCTCATATCCCCCTCACATTTTCATTTTCCAGACAGCTACTCCTATTTTGAAATCCTAATACAGAAGCCGTCCCACAGCCTGGACCTTCCTCTGCCTCCAGGGTTACCATTTCTGAGCTAGCGGGCTTGAACAGCACCATGTTCAGGGTGCAGGCACGTTGGACTTATTTATACCAGGACGTAGCAGTGTTTTCAGTTTTGTTCCTTCCATACTAAATCCTAAAATTTGATTTGCTTTTTTGAACACTGCTGAGGATGGATCTGGCATTTTCATAAATATATCTAGATTTCACAGCACTTCAAGGATTTCTTCTCTGAGAGCTAACAGCTAGTCCAGCACCCTCAGCTCGGTACATAAAGTTGCCTGCTTTGCCCACTGGCATTACAATACATGCATCTGTGCTGTATTTCCTCCTTCGTTTTACCACCCGATTACTCATTATCATGAGATGGTGTTTTTGTCATGTGTCATGTTTTTACTACCATAAATAACGTCGTGTCACCCACAAGTTTGCCACCTTGCTGTTCATCCCCTTTCTAGTGTATGAGTCCAGCAGACGGATTTGCTACTTACTTAAGATCCTGGCAAAACCGGAGGGGCACTGCGGGGAGGGAATAGTGGGCACCTTGACTATTTCTCCTCTTCCCATCAGCATGGCTTACATCTTGCCTAGATTTGGATTGAGCCAGCTGCTCCTCAGGGAGGTGCTGGCAGGCTCTTTTTGACCCTGCAGCATATTTGGAGGGATGCTGGCGAAGGCCAGCCGGCGTGCGTAAGGCCAGCTGTTCGGCTGACATAACCGATTTACGCTAGCTGAGGATCTGGCCGAAGACATGGAGTCACAAGTGCTCGTCAGCCCATCACGGGGATGGGGACATCTGACATGGAGGTGCGTCTGCCTCGGCTGGACGCTGCGGTGGAGGCAGGTGGGGTGGCCTGAGCGGAGTCTGCAGGGCAGCCCTGGGTTGAGGGCGAGCCTGTGGAGGCACTGCCCATCCCTTGCCCACCCGGTGGTGGTATCGTCATACCTCCCTACACGCAAGGCCTGACAGGCATGTTTATTATTAATAACGAGCAAGGCTTTCAGAGGCAGGCCCCGTGCTTTCTTGCTGCTTGTTGGCACTGAGCGAGGCCAGTCAGAGTGTGCTGTGAGCGGTACTCGCACAGTCAGAGCTGTCCCCGGTGCGTCCCCATTCCAGCGTGTCAGCCAAGCGTTTAAGACACCTGCTTCTTTTCGCTCCTGCGCTGGCCATGGACTAATAGGGACAAACGGGAAGAGGACCTAGCAGAACGCAGAAAATAATCGTCCTGTGCCAAAAGGGAATGTATGATCAAAACTACAATGGGCAGGCAAGCAGTGAGGCAGTGACCCGAGGCAGCGCAATGTGTCAGGAAGAGAGAGCAGCAGCCCAGGGACAGCAACAGCCCAGAGCCTCAATTTGTAATGACTGTGTGGACCACATGCCAAAAAGTCTCTCCCCACCTCCTTGCTCCAGGGAGCTCTCCTAATGTTCTTAGCTGCTTGGACATCATGAGAAAAAGAGCCTGCGTGTTTCCAATGCACGACCTAAGGCATCTGCTCAAGCAAAGCGGCACTGCCGAACCTGCCTCTAACTCAGAGTGCTCCAAACACCTGTGAGTCAGACGATGGGAAATTCTCCCTGTCTTCACAAGCAGAGATGAGTTTGAACCTTCTGGGCATTTTAGCAGTTTACCATCTGCACATATAACCTTTTTTCTGAGCACACGGAAGTCTTGTAGGAGGATGTTAAATCCAGGAACCAAAATAAGGAAACATGTTTACACCTGCTACATCTGTTCAAGAATTTCCAGCCTCTCTTACACTTTTGACTTTCACATTCCCCCTCCTCCTCCCTCCCGTTTGGTCAAATGCCACCATGTTAAAAACAATCCTGTATTTTTCCCCCAAGTCTCACAGACTTTCTATCGAATCTTGTGAAAACTTACAGCAAATGAAATAAGCTGTGAAATGGTCTAGTGATAGAAGCAAGTGCTGGTTGAAGTATCTCTTGCTTATCCAGGATTGTCTGGATACTGGGATTCATTGTGAAGAAAAATGACATTAACTGCATGAAATATGGTGATTTTAGTTTTTTAAACTAGAATAAAAAATGAACAGTCAAACCATTTCTGATACAGATTAAATCTTCCTGCAAGCCAGGTGCAATAAAACAATTTAACGAAAAATAGATTATGAGAAGGATTATAGCACACAAAAAAAAAATCAGCACAAAGAAGAACATCTCTGTTAGCAGATGCCCCAGTCAGTTATAACTGGTTTGTTATAGAAAACACACTAGTATCTGCTGTCAGAGGTGATCTGTTTCACTGAAAGGATTACACCTACCACAAAGTCAGACCCATAGATATGAAACATTTATGAATGTGAGCCAGCAGTGAGCCCAGGTGGCCAAGAAGGCCAACGGCATCCTGGCCTGTATCAGAAACAGTGTGGCCAGCAGGAGCAGGGAGGTGATCGTTGGCACTGGTGAGGCCGCACCTCGAGTGCTGTGTTCAGTTTTGGGCTCCTCACTACAGGAAAGACATTGAGTTGCTGGAGGGTGTTCAGAGGAGGGCAACCAAGTTGGTGAGGGGCCTGGAGCACAAGTCTTATGAGGAGTGGCTGAGGGAGCTGGGGTTGTTCGGTCTAGAAAAGAGGAGGCTGAGGGGAGACCTTATCGCTCTCTACAACTACCTGAAAGGGGGTTGTAGTGAGGTGGGTGTTGGTCTCTTCTGTCAGGTGTCTGGAGATAGGACAAGAGGAAATGGCCTCAAGTTGAGGCAAGGGAGATTTAGGTTAGATGTTAGGAAAAATTTTTTTACTGAGAGGGTTGTCAAACATTGGAATGGGCTGCCCAGGGAAGTGGTTGAGTCACCATCCCTGGAGATATTAAAAAAGCGAGTGGACAGGGTACTTCAGAACATGGTTTAGGGGGCATGGTTAATGGTTGGACTCGATGATCTTGAAGGTCTTTTCCAACCGAAATGATTCTATGATTCTATGATTCTATGAAAGGGAAAAAAGATCCTTGACTTGTTGGGGGGGAACAGCAAAATAATTTCTACTGAGCAGAATTCAAAGGAGATTTCTTTTCATAATTTTTACTGGATTTTATGTTAAGATTGTTATTGAAAATATTATACAATATTTTTCAGTGAAGCAAGTGCTTTGATTAAAATAATTTCAAGAGTGATCAGTAGGATTTTTACAACCATTCAAATTAATGTAATGATAAAGATGTTGCAAAATAGAACAAGAGATGCAAAAAATATTGGATAAATTCAGACATTTTTCTCTGAGTAATCTATTTCTGATAATGACTTTTCTCTTGGAAGATTTACACTGGTTTTGTGACTACATGAGCTGGATTATTAATAATATGGGCAAGGTGGCAGTACTGGGGAAAATCCTCTGCTCCCCGTCATTTCCTAATAAAGCCCAGTTAATGGAAGAAAAATGCTTTCACGGGTCAACAGATAACTAAGGAAGGTGCCACTTAGTGATTGTGGCATTTGGTGTTATGATAGGGCCCCTGTTTGCTGCGTGATGCTTGTGGGAAGCATGCTTTCTAAAACAGCAAGAGAAATTAACAATATTAAGGTCAATACGGGACATATTTGGGAAGGGTTGAGGCAAGTCCTGTGGTCCTAACTCAGGCAAATTCTCACTGACAGGTCTTGGCCAATACAATCTGCAGGTGTCCACTTTCTTTCAGGATTTAGCCCAGTATTCAACCAGAAGAAAACAGTTCAGTAATTCATTAGGATATGATCATGCCGGGCTGGTTACTAATTGTTCAAAATACCATTGGAGGCACTCCAGGATGCTGCACAGCACTCCACAGCTGGCAGCCATGGTATACAGGCGGGTATGCCACCCAAATAGAGCTGAATAGCACAGGAGCCGCGGGAGGAAAGCAAAAATCCCTTGCTTCCAAGCCCATGGGAACCTTCCTGTGTTGTGAGGAGGGAGCTGCAGGTGCAGGGGGCTGCAGGCAGGATGAGTGCAATGCGCAACCCCACTGTCTCATGCCGAAGAGAAATGTTAGCGGCAAAATAATTTTACTCCTGGCTGTCAAATGGGAACTGCGGGGTTCCTCTCCTAACAATGAAAGGCAGACTACTGTGCATTAACAGCCCTGCCGGTGCACAAAGTGGCCTAGCCTGTTATTAAACTGTACAGCTAAAGCTGTTGTTCTCCACTTAGCTGAAAGTGAGTTACCATATTGCAGGTCCCCCAAGACGTTCCCTACCCTTGACATACCCTCTCCCTCGCATGAGTGGTAATGACTGGGATCAGATCCCTCAGGCTCCTGCCTGGACTGCTTTACCTTGCTTTAGAGCAGCTTCTCTGAATAACAGAGAGTTGGTCTGTCGCCCTCCCTTCCCTCCACTCCCCCCCTCCCCCCCACCCCAGCCTTTATTCCTGAAACTCTTTAGTGACCATAAGGATCTTTCTCTGCAACAAATACAGCCAAGATAACTCAGTTGTCCTCTAAGCAGGTTGCAGGTAGGGTTCCCATGCACAGCACAGATTGGATTTTAAATGTATGCAAATAAGCATTTGTGTGCTTGACCCCATGACACAGAAGCATCAGGATTTACTCACTGACAGTTTTTTCATGCACTTTTAAATTCACATTTGCAAATTTGGCTCTGGAACTAACAGAACTGCAGTAATAAGGAGATTCTGACATCCTGGGAAATTTCATAGCCACACTGAGTAAGGACTTGAGCCTAAAAAGCTGTACAAAGAAGATGTAGATGTATTTTGTTATAAACACGTTACTTTTTTTTTAAGGGAAAAGATCTGCTTAGTATTAGTCTCACTTCCTCAGGATAGACTGGTTGGCCTTCACACACAGTGCTGTAATAGATAAAATCAGTCCTTTCCCTAGCAGCCTTTTTGTGTCACCGCTTGGCTTTGCTTAGATTGTGTGTATCTAGTCTTGATCTGTCGCTTTCTCCAAGGCCAGCAAAGTAAACTCATCCTCCTGACTCATAGCTCCAGATGGATTCAAGCTCGAGCACACTGTCCCCCTGGAATTTGGCATATGTAGGTTTATATGCCCTAATCAATCAGGCTGATTTCAGTTAATCCTAATCGTCCTATTAGGGTTCCCAGATAGCAACAACAGCAGCTAGAAATCCCCAAGCAGCCTAATTGACTTCATCTAATTACATTCCTTCTTGAGATTTCCATTAAACTACCCCCTGAATTCATTACAGCGGTTGGCTGTAGGTTTCTAGGACTTCTTAAAAAACCTATGCAGCTATTGGGACAGCTCCATTCTAGAAAGCCAAAGTAGTTACTATATATAAGATCCTGCCACCTCCACATAGCTATCTGTCAGTCGTCCTGCTCTGGCATATATTAAATGTGCCATCTAATCACTGTGGGGGATACCAGTTTTGACTCCTGGCACTTAGGCTCATTTCTGCCGACGTGCCGCCCGTGGTTCTTTCCTTGTAGCGCTGAACGAACCGCAAGAGTCAGAGACTGCCAGCTCCTATTAACCTCTCGCATAAAGGATTTATAGATATGTCTCATTATAAGGTAAGGAGCTGACATTCATCTCAAAAGCAGTTAGCTTGGAAAAGAATGCTCCTTTGTCAGTATTCACCTTCCTCTGTGCTCTTTCTGTGGTAGTAAATTGTAAACTGCTCAGTTGAGATGGCATCTGTCGTAGTTAGGTTTCTTTGGCTAATTTGATCACTTCTTCCATTAAAGTAATGCTTTGGGTTCCCAAACATTGCTAAACTCTCAATTCCTGCCTTTTGCAGAATACAGTAATGTAGCCCTGAAAAAAGGAATGGCTAACTTCCACCCTCCGGACTTAAAAAGAGGAAAGGGGTAAGGGGTAAGGATAAAGTTGTTGAGCCCAGTCCGGTTTCTTCCATACATGCAACTGAGACCAGCTTCCATGAAACCCGGGGAGGCTGGAAGCAAAGGATCCTTTTCATAGGTGATTTCATATACAGTTTGCATGCATATCAATGCTTTGACTGGAGTTCACTTAAAAATGAAAACAAAATGTATGCTAAACTCTGGAAGATAGGCACTTTGACACCTGTCAGGTTGGAAAGTGCTTTCTTTATATGTAAGACAAGCCGTTGTGTTCAGTCTGTTTGGAAACTGATGCCACTGCTCACTTTTACGGACAGTTCCTCTAGGTGGGAATGACACCGATATCATTCACACAGAAACTGCCAGATTGATGTCAGTAAGACAGCAGAGTGTTCAGGTTCACTGGAAGGAATACAATACCTTTGCTGAAATAAAATCCTTGACCATGCACAGAGGGAGCAGGTCGGAAAGGAACGTACCCTTGCCAAATGTTTACTCTTGCATCTCTGCCTCATAGAGGATGTGCTCCCTATCGAGGCAGAGCCAAGGACAGTTGAGAAATTCTGTGTGAATAACACCTGATTGTTGCAGGAAAAGAGCTATGTAATTAAGCCATAAACAATGTATGTGGTCATTTTAACTAACTTTAAGACTTTGTAAATCACAGAGTCATAAAGTGATACTGGGGAGAGATTATATTTTACAAAAATATTGATGTTTACACTAGATTAATGGCTGCTTGCCTGTAAAGACGAACGGTGAACAGAATATCTATCCAAGGTCAGGCTGTGTCTGAGCTGCAGACACAATAAGTCACTAGAAAGTTTTGTGCAAAAGGATTTGGCCTAAACAGATAGTTGTAAGAGCTGGCTAAGGTTGCTAATTACTTCTCTGAATAACTTTGAACTGACGTTTTCGGAATAATTTTCATTCCAGAGGGATTAGTAAATCTTTTTAGTAAAAGGAACACACCAAAACTTATAAAATGCATTTACAAAAACTTTCTGTGATAACTGAATGCCAGTTTGGGGCTACTTTTCTCCCTTTTCTTGTTCTATTTTGGCACTAACATGCAAAAGGAAGCTTGTGGGAAGGGTGAACAAAAAAAAAAAAAAACCACAACAACAAAAAGAGGGAGAAAAAGCAACAAAGCAAAGAGAATACAAGCTACAACTGAAGAAACCTTAAGTGCCTTCTCAGAACTGGAGACAGCGGTGACTTTATAAGAGATGCAGACAGTCAGTACTTTGTAGGCACTGGGAGAAGCAAAGGCCTAATTCCTCCACTCACCAGAGACACTGGCTGAGGCTCTATTGTTTCAGCAAACACAGGCAGTATTTCTACCAATGCAGTATATGGTTCGATGCAACTCAACCTTATGTAAAGAGCTTGACTCCTTACATTAAATATGCTCTCTGGATTATTTACATGACACAAATAAGGGAAGATCTCAGTAATTCTGGGGAGTCAGTTTTAGACTCTGGAAAAGCACACCTTTGCTGTGTGGCTTACTTTTAAATTTTAAACATTCTGACTTCAGTCCAGAAAAGTCTGAGCTGACAGGTTTCTCCCACTTATACACAGTCTTCCACATCCCAAACTTCTTCCTTTTCATCAAATCATGTGGTCTAACCCATCCTTTTGTCTCCCCTGCTAAAATACAGAACCATACAGGGGCATGGAAAACATGAAAATAAAACAAGCTCTTGAAATCATGAGGAGCAGAAATGGATTATGTTCAGCTAACACTTCTTTTGAAGCAGTTAGACACTAATTTGTTCATCCAGTCACAATTTCCACCTCTCTTTGTGGGCCTGGACAGGTGTGGACACAGGCAGAGTGTGCTTCTGCAGCGAGGCTGGCTTAAATACTGGTGCTAGAGAAATAGGAGGAACTTTAAACAGAGGAAAGTTTCTACTTGCCTTTTTTGGGGAAGATATCTCTGAAAACGTTACACAATGAATCTGCTCAGTAGGGCTGAAAGTTTGTCAGTGGTACGGGTTTTTTTAAAGAACATGTTATTTGTAGGTCCCCTGTGGTCAGCTGGGCGTACCTTTGGGGGTCTGAAGCCACATTAGGCAGAAGTGCCTAGATGCTTTGGGAAGCCTCCAGCTTACATGTCATCCATAGTACCTCCTGCTGGCACTAGGACAAGTTCTCTACCTGTTTCTGGTTCACCACTCACAGCTGTGCCTACGCTCACAAACACAACATAGCCGCCGATCTACGTGTGGGGAACAGCTGGCTCCCCGGGAAGCCCACGGAAGTCAAGGGGAGGACAACATTAGTGAATGACAGACTATGGGGACGTCCCCAAAGTGCACTTTTGTTCATCTAGTCAGCCATCAATTTCACCAGCTCAGCGTGTTGGCTGGCAGCTCCTTGAGGTTTACGAAAAACAAGAGGGCACATTGATGCTTTCTGTTGCACCAACTGGAACAAGAACTGGAAATGGTGACGTTCCCGGTTTCACGGACACACTGCTGCCTTCCCTCCCTTCCAAACACAGGGGCTGCATTGTTTGCTTACAGTAATGCTGAGCATGTCACGATCTGAGGGGGCTAGAGATAAGGAATGGCTTAGTTTGGGGAGAAGCCAGTGCTTTTTGGGAGAAAGGTGGAAAGCTGGGATGCCTCAAACATCTGACAGTGGATGCTCAGTGTGACCTTGAGATCAGGGGTAGTTCTGCTGAGGGGGCCAGGCCTGGGGGTGGACACCTCCTCAGTGCTGTCAGACCATGATGCGTTTTGACCAGCTGACCAAAAACCCTCAGGGTGAAAATTAATCCTAGCATTTTTTTCCATTTAGTGGAACTGTCTGAGCAACAAATGCCCTGTGGGGGGGATAAAGGTGGACCCTACAATATCACTTCCTTTGCCTGTCATATATTTTCTTTAGTGACACAAGCAGGATGAGAGAAAAATCTCCTGTTCCTGCAATGTGAGCTCAGGCAAAGCTGATCTCACTGTAAGAAAGCATTAGCTTCTTAATTTGTGCTATTGAAACTGTTCTGTGAACTTCCATTTGGTCAGGAAAGGAACTCTGAAGTAAAACAACTGCCATGCAGGGGAGGCTGCAGATGGCTCAGTAGTAACACACATACTGTACACCTGCACATGTTTGGCACAGAAGGGTTTGAGTGCAGATTTGTGAGCTAGCCAAGAGAAGACAGATTTATTTTTTTGAGGAGGCAGGAAGATCAGATCACCTCCAGGTGCTACCCTGATAAACACTGAGAATAACTCACCAGTCCTCTACAATTCTTCTCTGATCAACTTCATCCTTGAGACAGGAATTAGAGGGACAGATATGTTATCTGGGAAGTTGTCCAGATTCATTTCCAAGGAAGTTAGAGACTCAGTACAGGCCTGCTCTAAGTAAGGTTGTTGGGGGGGGGGGGTTGTTGGTTTTTTTCCCCCTTGGTTTCTTTGGGGGAGGGAGGTGTTGGTTGTTTGTAATGGCATCGCAGGCAGTTGGGACATTAGACGCAGCTCAAGCTCCCCTGATTCTTCCATGACTGCAAATTTTGGGGACCTGGATGTAATTTATTAATAGGCAAACCTCTCCTCATTTTGCTTTTTAGGTCTGCTCTGCAAATTGAAATTCAAAGAGATTTTGGAAAATAACCAAACACTCAACCCCCTCTACACCATTCAGAAGAGACCTCCTCCAGAAGTCTGTCTGCATTAGGGAGGAAGCTCTGAGGGGATTTTCCACTTGCTCCAGGAGGCTCTGAGTTCAGCCTGTGCTACAGGGAATGGCAGCAGGTGTCCTGCGGTTCCTACGCAGAGCCCAGCACTCAGCAGCAGAAAATGGGAGGTCAGCAAGAACAGGGTTAAATGCTCATCCATATTTCCTCATGCCATGTACCCCTCAGCTGCCATGCAGCCCACAGTACTACCTAGCTGTGCCTTTTAAGTCAGGTATAGCCCACCTTACTGAGGTTGGACGTACCACTGCAGGAGGCATCACACTTCATACCGTTCCTGAACTACCTTGCTTGGAGCAAGTACTGCTACACAGTGCTGTGTTGTACCACCTGGGTGTGCAATTCCTTAAAACTTCCTGGGGTCCCTACCCTATAAAATAGAAAGATCTTGAGAGATGCATGCAGAAGGAGAAAGCTAAGAAATGCTCATCATTGGCCCTGTTGTTTCAGCTAAAGTCCACAGGCAACATGATTGGGGGTAAAGCAAAGCCCTTTCTTTACAAGGCAGTCACAGCAGTTCAATGTAAGTTCTTTTTTAAATCATTGATTAAACTAGTGTAAACCACTGTGTGGTTGCTCTCAGTTCAATTTAACATTGGCTGGCATGGATGACAGTTTGCATTGATTCTTGTCTGTCTAATCTAAATTGATATAAGCCTGACTTCAAATGAACTAAGCCTATCTGAAGAGCATTATGCACTTGTTTAAGTTCATGAATTTAAAAGAAAACCTTTGACCAAAAGGTTGCAGGTTTCTCACAAAGACAAAACTCACAGCTCAATACTGATTTTGTCAGTTCTCTCATTAACCTTCACAACAGACAGCTGAGGAAAGTTATTTGGGGAGTGGAATGGTCAATACTTTGCCTAAGTAAATATATAGCACAGACAACCTAGAAAGAGATACTTATTTTGTGGGACAGCAATAAGAATGAGAAATAATGGGCCAAAGAATTCATCTAGATTACTTTCTTCATTCTAAGTAAGCTTTTCTATAGACAAAATGAACACCGAAGTAAGCCTAATGCTACATGAAAAGGCAAAGACATTACTTCTACCCACATTTTTTCACTGTTCTTAAACTCTTCAGAGCACCCAGTTCTGGCTCCTTTCAGAAACAAGGTGCTGATCAGGACAGACCATTGATCTAACCCAGCACTGTCACACATCTGGGGCTGAGGGAACCATGCAGTGTTGAACCATACAAACAGAACTACAGGAGAGAAGGAGAAAGTAAGCAAAGAGAAAATAGAAACACAGAGGACCAAGAGAGTGAGACTGCAGAGAAAGTCTTCTCAAGGGTTTGATAGGTACCTGATGTGCTTGCCTTGGGAGAAAAGAAGTTGGGAAATAACAAGGACCAAAAGCTGTGGTGCACAGAAGTTCACGTTCTGTGCAGTGCTTGTCTGCCAGTGTCCAGGCAGTGCCTGACACAGACGTCTCTGGGCATAGGCTGTTGTGTGTCCACTCCTTCCACATTTTGGGAGAGCCTGAAGCAAGTGCCTCTGGCCCAGAAGCAATAGTCCAGTCAGCTTGGGTTCATCACCATGCTATTCATCCAGCTGGTAGAGGAGACAGATTACTGCAAGCCTAGTTCTCTACTGCATCTTGCTGTGGTGACTGTGCAGTCCTATAGGGGCAATATCCTCTAGGGTATGCAACATTTGCAGTTGCAGCAAAAACATTTCACCTGTTCCATTTCCTTCCAAAAAGCAGAAGGGCCGCTACGTGCATGTGCCTGTGCAGATGGGAAAGCCAGCCAATTCAAAGTCACATGTGTATGTTTTTTAAAGGAAAATAACGAAGTTCACTTCTCTCTACAATTATTTTTAATATTTTCCTTTCCAAGTGCTCATCGCATGTGTTGGCTCAAGATCACATAATGCAAAATTTGCAAATTGTTTGCAGTGCTCAGCCTTCCGTGCACATTTGTCAAGCACAGCCTGGTAAAATCCAACAACGAGCAGGAAAGAAATCTCGGGGAAAAAAATAAAGTTTTCATACCTTAAAATTCCACTGGGGAGAGGGAAAAAACATCAAAAGTGCAAACAGCAAATCTTCCTGTTCACCACGGCTGTGTTCCAGCAGGCTGGTAGTTCCCACAGCTTCAAGAAGGGCATGTTAACCTGACAGAGAAAATGGCTACCATTTTCAGGTGCCAAATTACAACTGTCCTTGTGGTTTGAAAGCCAGAAGCACAGTGCTTAGTTAAAGCAGACAACTCTGCTCAAGCCTGGCAGAAGTGATAAAATACATAGTGGAACTTCAGAGAGTGAGCTCCTCTCTTTCTCTCCTACTCCCCTTTTTTGCTATATTTTTCCCCTGGTGGGTTGAGGTACCCAGTTGGAGCTCCCAAAATAGAGGAAATCCAGGCAGAAGTGCCTATCCAAGTCTATCAGCAGCCTGCTGTGTTTCACTCCATCAGCAAAGCTTTGCCTCTGGGCTGAGATGTAAAAGTTCTTGGGGTTTTGCACTCCTTCCCGCCAGTCTTGGCCTGGTTTGTACTTTTGGAATAAATATAGAATAAAGAGCCTGTCCCTTTAATGCAGAGGCAGTGAGAAGGGCAAAACTGTTCCCAAGAAGTCAGTAAAAGTGGTAATGCCTATTAATGATTGCAGCAGAGTGCTTTTCAGTTGCCCTATTAAAGGAGCTCTTTGTCCTAATAAATACCAACGAAAAAGCTTGCTCTCAGAGCACCTTCCCTGTACTTTATTTATAATGAGTCTTCTAATGAGTACATAGTGTTTATGCTTCCTTGAGAGACTCATCACTCCCTCTCTCAGTCTGTTATTTAACATACAGTACTCCATGAAGGTGTCCCACTTCACCCCCAATGCCTCCCCACCCCCTCCCACACACAAATGTCCACGTACTGCTTGTTTCAAGGGCGTATGCAGCTCTGAAGGAAAAGTGAGCACTGGAAGAGAAGCACACATCCCAAATGTTACGCACGACATGGCAGGAAGAGGAGCAGGCGACCCAAATTGTCAGTGTGGCAATGCGGGCCCACCAAGGACAGCTCTAAAGCAGTTCCTATGTGTATGTCTTCAGTCAGGAGCATGCTTGCATCGGTATTTAAATAGGTCATACACCAGTCTGTTACACCTGGTAAAATACCTGGTAAACCACAGTAATCTGTGTCGGCTGGGTATCCTAGCCCTTAGTACCTACTACTGACTAACAAGACCTAAAAGCACTCAGCCACTGAGATTCGTAGGTATCCTCCTGGTAGCAATATGAAAAAGCAAACCTGTTCCTCTTTGATGGTGGTTTTAGGGAGATTGTCGAGACAAAGAGCTCACTTGTCAAGTAGCATTTTTGCCAAAGCTCCTCATGGCTGTAATTTGCCACGGCACGTTCTATATCTGGCTGTGTCCAGGTGTGACACGAGTTGAATTAATAACTCTGTGAGGCTTCACGTGGTTTTCTGTTGCCATTCGGAGTCATGCCTTGAGATTGTAGGATCCTACATGACACATCCCTAATGTGATCTTGTGACAGAATAGAAGTAATTTATGTTACCAGGGTGCCTGAGAAAAAAAAAAGGAACCCATTATAAGGTTGTTCCATTGCCTTAGGCCAGAAGATAGACTCTGAAGACTCTCTTTTATTCTCTGTGTTTTTCTTTTAAGCTTTGAAGCTAGGAGTAAAAGGGTTTCCCATCCTTAAGCATATCAATTCCCTATCCTCTTTCTAAGCCTCTGCAATGCCTGTTTCCACAGGAGACCAAAATTAGGCAGAAGAAGATTACATAAGGAGACTTGGTATCAATGTTTGACATTAAGATGAGTCTTATATTTGCTGTCCATCATCAACAGAGCCCCATCAGCATAAAATCACAACAGCGGTATTTTTTGTGGTACCTAGCACTTTAGCATTTAGAAAGTCAAAATTGTGTTTGGGATTGAGTAATTCATGAGAATAAAGGGGCTCTTTGATCTGGAAGCATAAAAGAAAGATGCTCCTCAAAGATGCTTTTTCAGTGCTTCATGCAAGCAGGCAGACTCACGATTCACTTCATCTCCTCTGGAGGGTGCTCCACTACATAGCTGGGCCCCAGTGGCAGGGAATGAGGGACTCCTAGTCCCCTCACACCTCATCTTGGGCTTTGAGATCTACACTGACCAGGAGAAAAATAGCTCCTGGATCAAACTGGGGTGTCCCATGTAGCAAAGGCTTGAACCTTTAGTTCTTCTGGAAATGAAGAAGCACTGGAAGCTGTCTTGGAATCAATTAGGAAGAGATTTGAGCACAGGCTTGAACCCTCCAGAAAGTGCACAACCAATTTCTATACCAGCCAGAACTTGCATACTGTGTTCACATTCAGCTTTGGATGTGACACAGCTCAATAATCCATCCTGGAGCTGACAAAAACCATCTGGTCCTTGTCTGGACCATGTTTCCAAGCAAGCAGAAGAGAAAATAAAGTACTTTGAGGAACAGATGATACCTTGCTGAGAAAAGAAAAAATGATGTCTGTGAAGCATCTGCACTTCCCAGTGTCTGTTTACCCACTCTCTCTCTTCCCTTTTCTCTGGATGAGAAATAGGTTTCCAAAGAAACAGAACACCAGAGAGCTCACTGGTGAGAAGGGAAGGTAACCAGATTTCTTCCTTTCTTATCACAGAATTGGTCAGCGTATCACCCAAAATGGGGCCCTGAATTTTTGTGAAGGACTGGTGAAGGACATCCACAGGATTCAACAAGGTGTGAGGGAGCGACCACAACTATGAGGCTCAAAACACAGCCACCCTGAGAGCTCTAGTGACTCTTTCAAACTTAAAGCGTGTGCTCCTTTTTATAACTGGCAATTACTACTGACTCAGAGATCATGAGGACGAAATTAGAAATAAGATACACCTTCAGTCTGGGACCTTTCCTTCTCGCTTTTTGAGAGTTATGATGCCCAGGGAGGCTTGGGTTTTACCCATTGCTGTATGAAAGTATGGCTCCAGGACAGCACTTGAGGTGCTTCAGTCCCTTCCCTTAGGAAACCAAGTGTGGTGAACAAGGCCCTGTGTGCTTTGAGAGATCCCAAACTACTGTTTTACTTGATGATATCACAGAGAGGTAAACACACAGCGAGCAAATAAATACACTTAAAGCAAAGTGTGTTTCCTATTCACTTTACAGTCAGGCATATCTAAGGGTCTAAGCCTTGACATTAAGTTTAGCCACTGACTAGCTTTTCAGTATGCGTTGCACAGTAAGAGTTGTGCACTACCTTCAGAGCCCACTAAAAAGCTGTAAGCCCATTCCTATAATAGAGGACATATTGAGATTTTGTTGTTAATTTCAACAGAAGTAAAACTGTGCCCTAAACCAGTTGTAGGACAGCACTTGAGCATAATATATGCACAGTAAATGTATATACATTTTAATTATAAATCATACAAATGAGTTATGAGACTAAAAACAAATCTTTTTTTCTCAAGAATGAGAAGGGCACATTCATGGGTAATGTTTTGTTTGGCCATTATAAACAGCATTTGATGGTAGGCGTGTGCATACACACATGTGTGTTTCTGTGTGTAATGATACATTCTGAATCACTGAAATTGCATGGCCAAGTCTCCTACCTCCCAGCTTTTCCCCACAGCATGTTATCGCGCAGTTCTGTGAAACTTGCCAAGTCCTGCGATTCTTGTATACTAGTTATTCTTTCATTACAAATACAGTGCTTATAGCTAATGATTAGTTTGTATGAGTGAAGACTGTAACCAGTACCTAGCTCCCAGAATAGCAAGAAAAATTACTTTGGTGGGCTGCTTCCATCTGACAACATTTACAGTCTCTGCCCAGGAATATCTGAATTATTAGTAAAGCTAAATGCCTGAAAGAAGGTGGCTTGGATTATCTGCATTGAGCAGATCATGTGTTCAGAACAGCAGAAGGGTGCTGCTTTCTTACAGCAGCTCTACCAAATGTCCAGTGAATCTTCTACACAGTAAATAAAGTTCTTGATTGTAAAGATGGTGCTGGGAGGAGTTTATGCTCTCTGGCAATTGCATGTCAACTGTTCCAACTTATCAAAAGAAAAAAAAGCTGTCTTAATTGGTGTACTAGCTTACCCAGGAGGAAGGCATCCATTTTAGCATCAATTTTTGCACAAAATCATCTACGGTGGTTCTTCAGGCCAAGATACACCTTTGTCTATCTAACTGCCACCAGAGGTTGTTTTTTCCCATCAATTTACATCTGTTTCATCACCTATGCAAGCACTCAGTAGTTTGGGGGGTTTGTTTAAGGTATGGGTTTTGGCAGTGCCTTTCATTTTGTCTCTTTTTTGTATGAAACGGTAGTTTCAGCACTTCCCCTGGAAGGAGAAGAAGGTAGTGGCTGATAGACGGAAAGGACACAACACCACCAATTTGATTTTCCTCCAGCAACACGAAGCTCTAGGAGTAACTATTCCAACTCTGTCTCTGTTCATTTCTTGCTGCTTGGGTGGTTGGGTGATAAGGGAGAGTTCTTGTTTTTTCCTCCTACTCCTATCTGCTGAAAGGGTTATATTTAAATAATGGATCCCTTAGTCCTGTCTGCTATGCAAGCTGATGCTTAAGTGGCTGCTTCTTTATTGTAAAGTTGATAACACAATTTTTAAATGCAGAGCCTTCACAGCAGGCAGCTGAATGGCTGGCCAGATGGTTGGGTTGTTATTTGGGAGTCCCTGAGCTAGCAACTCCTTAGTCATCAAGGTTCTCCAATTATTGTCATCTCTCACTTACATGTGTCTCCATTGATTCATATCAGTATCACAAAGGGCCATTTGTTGGACTTAACCCTAAGAAACAACGATGGCAAAAATGTATGGCGATAGCAATTCACAATGGCCAGAAGTGGCCTGTACCATTGGAACCAAGGTATGCTGTTGCTTTTGTTGTTGTAGGTTCAGCAGTTCACAGTAAATGGCATCCAGCATCACTGGGGACCAAAAGAAAAAAAAAAAAGATATTTCAGCAGCAAGGCATTAGTACAGCCTTCTAAAAGCAAGACTGTCAGGGAACCACTTCTTAATCTCATTTGAATTCAAATGCAGCTTTACATGTGTTGGATGCATATGGTTTTTCACATTAAGATGTAAAGTTTATACAAATCCAAAGTGTGAATGGTTCCCCTGAGTGCTGATGACAAATATTCCAGTATCAACACTTAGCTGCTAAGCTTACCTTAAAACTTGCTGGGGTGATAAGCTGCTGGTAATTTCTCTGCCAGCGTTAGACAGGAAGCAGCGGAGCTTCTGTGCACTTCTCACAGAGACTAACTGGAGCACAGGGCGTGTATGAACTATCCTTCTCCTGCTGTTCCAGCTGGCTGGTAATTCATGATTAAAGATCCATAACATGAGAAGTCAGAGCCCAGAATCATTGAAGGAAGTTGAAAACAAAAGGCTTGGAAGTACTGTGAGTAGACAGCAATGGTCTTAATGCAAAGGAACCATAAAAGTCAATTAATCCTTCTTGACTGGGAGTATAGATATCAATTATTTTTTTTTTAATTACCCCACATATTCTGTCAGTAAGAGAAGTTCCGACAAGATTTCTATAAAAGAAATGGCAAAAGAAGTGAGAAGGAGAAAAAAAACTATATGAACTTATCTCTAATTTTAAATGTCTCCTAGATATCTTGGTATTTCACTGATGGGCGTAGCAGAGATAAGAGAATGCCCAGTTTCCACAGATAACTTTATCTGGGGTAGTCACCACAGTGATCTCAGAGCAGACAAGGAGAATAAACAATTGAACTAATGGGGCTCTTCCCTCTGCAACTTCTTTAACTCCTGATGATCCACAACACTTCAGTGGGAATGGCTGGGGCTTTTTATTAATGGAAATCTAAGACAGTTTTGTGAATGAAAACCTAGGGGATTTTAGCCAGAATCACAAGAACCCAAATTATATCCCTGTATCAGGCTTCATTACAGGAAAGCTTAGGGAATTTTCCACAGTGGAACCTGAAGGAACGAGTCCAAGCAACAGTTTAATATCAAAATTAGATAGTCAGTAGAAGAGGTATTAAAATACATCATCAAAATTAATAGTAAATCCCTACGTTCATGTGGTGTTACCCAAAAGTTCTGAAGAAACTCAAATATTGAAAACTGTTCTCCATCTCAGAGGTACAGAAAGTAGCAGAAGTGATGCCACTATTTAAAAAAAGTCTCGGGGGGGGAGGCAGTCCGGAAAACTAGAGACGATTTGTCTGATTTCCACACCAGATACATTACTTGCAACTATGAAAAAGAAAGTAATTGGTTTACACATGGATAAATTCAATATAATGGCATCGTCAACAAAGCTTTTGAGAAAGGAAGTCACACCACCAAAATTTGTGAAGGTCGTCAGAGGATGAACAGATGGGAAAGGGTGATCTCACTGGTACAGTTTACTTGCATATCCAAAAAGTTTTTGATGAAGTCTTATAGCAAAAGATAAGATTCTCATGTGGAGTGGTAAATTGGTAAAAGATAGGAAGCAAAGGAATATATGACCAGTTTTCATAGTGGAGGGAAGTCTAATGGAATCACACAGTGATGTGTACTGGGACTATATTCATAAAATAAGATGAAAAACTGGGTAAATAATGAAGTATGCTGATGATACTAAATAATTCAAGGCAGCAAAAATGCAATTTGTCTGCAAAGAGTTCAGAAATATCTCATGATATTGAGTGACTGGAAAATAACAGGGCAAAGTAAATTTGATTCTGACAGTTGTGAAATATCATACATTAAGAAAACAACATCTATGTGTGTATACATATACACAGTGTGTTCTGGCTGAGCTCTTGCCACTCAGGAAAGGGATTTTGTGTCATGTGGACAAGGCTCTAAAAACAGCAGTTCAGCACCTATCATCTGCTAGAGCAGCATATAAACTGTTAGGAATTACTAGGAAAGAAATGGAGGGCAAAAAAGAAAACATCATTATGGCATTGTATAAATGTTTTGTGTTGCTCCCACCACCACAAAGAGGAATTACTAGACTGAAATAAAGTACTGAGCAGGCAACTAGGATGACTGGGAGTTAGATAAAGCTTCCATGCAGGAGGAATAACGTCGAATCTACATTAGATAGTAATTGGGTGCTGAAGGGTGGACTCACAGATCAAAGCAATTGATGCTGAGAGCTCCACACCTGAAGGGAAAGCATTTCAGGCTCTATTTAGTTCAGTCGCCTGGGCTGAATGTCCTTACCATACATGGGGTCCAAAGCTGACTGTGGAACCAGTTATTGGTTTGGACCCTTCGGTTTCTGGTAGGACTTGGAGCATGTTTACAGCAACCCTGGAGCAGAGCTTCTAGTTTGGTACAGCTGAAAACAACCAAGCAATGAACAGTAAATGCAAGTAGTTGCTTCAGACCTCACATTGAACAAAAATGCTAATGTAGATACAGAGTGGTTGCAATTTTGTTTGTTTGTTTGTTTTTTAATTAGATAGGATTTTCTTGTTGAAAGCAGAAGAAAGGTGGTTGGAAATGGTTATAATAGAGGTCTATGAAATTAAAGATTACTTGGGAAAGGTAAACAAGGAACAACGATTCCCTCTTTCTTCTAAAATAAGAAGTAAGGATACCAAATGAAATTATCAGGCAACAGGCTTAAAGCAAAAGGAAGTGCTTTTTCACACACTCAATAATGAAATTGTGGAATACATTACACAGGATGCTTGCAAGGCCAAAACCATACATGAGTTCAAAAAGAAATTATACAAATTAATGGAAGAAAGGTCCATGACAGGTTAAACCTGGTGATGTAGATGCAATTTACAGGTCAGGAAGAGTCTCAGATTTTCTGAAGCTAGAACCACAGTGTGCATTCCTTATTCTCTCTCCACTACCAGCCACAGTCAGAGACATGATATTGCACTGGATCTTTGTTCTGGTCTTATATTCTTCTCAGGGAACTATATCCCAAAGTTGCTGTGAGCCTGGAAAACACAGTCTGCAAAGTTCAGCACAAAAATTTCAACAGATTTAAACGCTCACACATTTGTGGTCTTCTAACAGCAAATCAGCTCTCCTCTTTGTGCCTTCTGATTTTAAGCTCTGTCTTACTATCACTGATGTGTATGCAACAGCTACTATGTGCATGTTCACAGTGACTAACCCAGGCTTCACCTTGGCTGGAACACCCTTCAGATACCTCAGTTCAGTTGAACTTTTTGAGCCTGAAAAGCAGTCTTTGAGAAGAGTGAAAATAGAGAAAAAACAGTAGCAAGCACCTTGGTTGTTCAGTAGCAAGTACTGTGGCTGAAAGAGTATCTGTAGAGTGGAATAAATGGTGCTGAGCATCCCATATCTGCACTACATGTTTGGCTGGGGGTTAATGTAAACTAGCTTGTTTGGTCCCAAGGATATGGATACTGCCACACTAAGCACACTGCTGGAGCACATACTGCAATTGAGTTTCATCCAAAAGGAACCCAGCTTGCATGCTCCAAGACCACTCCACGGTATGAACCAAAGAATAGTAGAAGTGTGGGGGCAGTCAGGAGATTTATTGCAGAAATGAATGCCTGATCCAAACTCAAATGCTAATGTGGTACACCCACTGACTACTACAAGAAGGCTTTGTAAGGGCCTATTGTCGATTTGCCGTAGGGTAGGAATTTAACGTACTGTGAACAATTAAAGTTTTCCAAATTATTTCCCTTCTTCTCCTTTCCCCTCCCTACAATTTACATTCTGGGTGTCAACCCATTTATTTAGCAGTTAATTCATTGCTTGTAAGTCGAGAAATATGGCTCATTGAGCTTGTAGACAATGTCATTTGTTTTCCCATTTTTTAAGCAAGGGCTTGAAATGTTTTGTCTTCATTTTAAATAAAGCTTCCTAGACATCATCGAGAAGTCATATGTGGTGGGGGCACACCCATGAGATTACATGATGCCACGACCACAACATGCAGCTCTCAACAACCTTTGTGCTAGACCCATAAAGCCCTGGGAGCTGAATGCTTGTATATCTTTACATTCAAAATGGTGGCCTTGTCATGCAAGCTACTATATCTGTATATTACACAGGAATGTGTCTGGTTTCCAGAGTTATGAAGGTGGGGTGAGATAGGGACTAAGCAGCCAGAGCTGAGATTCACCATATTCACTTCAGGGGCCAGTGTGTTTGCAGTGGACAGAATTCAACCAGGTTTCTGTGGGTGACACTCTCATTGCTCATTAGCAACAGCAAACCTAACAGAGGCTGATAAACCATTTGGAACCTGCCTTAATTTCAGGAGAGGTAAGTTAATGACATCAAGTTTTAGATACTACACCAGCAGCGTTTTTTCTCTCTTTGCATGCACAGGCCAATACACAATCTCTCTGCCCCAACATGGTCTTAGAAACCAAAAAATCCCATCACCAAACAGTATAGCAAAATAAACACTAGCCTAGCACAATGTCTACATTTGATTCTAAATGCAATATAGAACAATTACCCCTGTATTTATTTTTCACTGAAGAAGACATAAGAAAAGCAGATATGCAGGTAAAGAAAGCATAATCCATTTTGATTTCAGTATCTCCTGGTTTGCAATATTTAATAATTCCTAGAAAAGGTAAGATGTGACCAACATGCCCATATAACATAAACAGTAGTGGGAACTATAGTTCCCTAATTCAGTACAAATGAGTCTAGTTTGGAGGCAATCGAAAGGCTGATGAGCTGCAGTTTACAGGGGAGAAGTCAGTGCAGCCAATGGTATTTAATAAAATATTCAAAAAAAGTGCTTAACCTTGCTATGCCACCTCTTCATCTGAATGAAAACACATCCATATACAGAATTAAACCAATGTGCACATCTTTTTTGGTGAGATACACCACAGTTCCTATTAGTCCCTCAGTAGTGCAGCAGGATATGCAATCTGAAGGGAAGGCCAGGAGAGGGAAATTACTAACGATTGCATGCTAGAAGCATGGTATGAATGCACCTTTCCTCCCATTGAATGCTGAATTTTTTTTAAGCTGCCAGCAGGTAAAGTAAATGACATTGCATTTACATTCTTGTGAAGACAAGAAATTATCTCTTTTAGCTTAAAAGTCATCATAGTTCTACAAAAATTTTCACAACAAATATAAAATTATTTGCTGTGTTAGTAATAATTCAAAGTTCTGACTGAATCTAATTTAAACTTTTCCTTGCAGCTGTACTTCCAAGTTTCTTACGTTCACAGTAGTTCATACTACCACATCAACCTACAATTCAGGTAAAACTAAAGTGGTGGAGCTCATGTGCAGCTAAGTCTTCATTATTTCAAAAAAATCCAACTCTCAGTGATACCCAGGAAAAAAACTGTTGTGGTTTAAAAAAAAGGGTGTTTCTCAAACTGTTTTTCAGGAGGTGCATTGGGTTGCAGCTTGACAACTTCTAGTTAACAAAAATAACAAAAAAAAATAACAAAAAACCTGCTTCATCCAACAGGATTTCAGAGCAAGTAACAGTATACCCATATTATTCAGGCACAGAGAACAAGAGCTTTCTGCCAAGATAATGTGTCCTGCTGTAATTTCACTTGCAACTAAACGCTGGATGTTTCTTCTTGTGGAGGGCAGCAGTAGCTTAGTGCACAGTGTTCACGATACTACGCTACTATTCCCAGTCACATATATGAGAGCTGTGAAGTTGAAAATCTGAACACTGTTTTGATAATACACTAAGGTCCTTAGGACGTTGTGATATTAAATTTACATTGAGAAGGAAAGTTGCTCTGAACCCAGGTTAGGGCTTAGCTGCTTCCACAATTTGCTTTCTCCTTTTTCAACCCCTCTCTACCCCAAACCTGCACCTTAAATGAAGGTCAAGTATTGAATCTGCAAAGATTAGACTGCTCTGTTTTCAGTCTCCTTTTGGAAGTAAATTCTCTTCTGTGTGATGTCTAAGTAGGTGGTACCATACTAAATGGCTTTGGCTTCATTAACATTATCTCCCTTCTCTTGTTATAGCCTGATCATAAATGTTCACAACAGTGCACTACAAAAAAGGTTGAGTTTTAATGACACTCTGAGGGTATGATATCTGATCACCAATCCCACACTACATGTCTTTCTACAAATAGCCTTGCAAATAGCCTCAATGTTAAACATAAACTTTTTTATTAGAGCACTATGTTCACCAATTCCTCATTGGAAGAAAAAGCCCCAAAAATTCTTACAGAAGCAACACTCGGTAATATCCAGGATCTGACCTGGAGACAACATCCATTTGTGAGATTCACTTAATTCCATGTTGCAAGTAATAGGAAGGGATGGTACATACTCTTTCTCCCATTTCTAAATGCAAGTGCCCTCATGGAGACAAGTAAATAAAATGGAGTCTTACTGAATACCTGCTGCTTCAATGACAGTTATCAATGTTACTCACCTTCCTATGCAGCCAGGTATTTATATATTGTCAAAATGTAACTTTTTTTTTCTGTGGATCCTATGGATCTTTTAAAATTTACAAAGAGCAAAAGGATTATTTATTACCTTTGTACATCTGACCAATGAGGCTCTTATTATAACCCAAACTTTTAAATCTCTGAAGCAAAGTAACATCTTAAAAAAGGAAACAAAACCTCATCAGGATTCACATGCAAGAGTAGGAAGCTGATAGAGGCTGAATTTCTGAGTTGTATTCACAAAGCTGGCTGGAAGGAAATAGTTCTCTGCATTCTTTAGAAGATCAGCTCATGACAAATCCAAAGAGGAATGAACCTAGTGAGCTTGCTTCCTTTCTCATTTCTTATTTTTCATAATTGACTTCTATTAGATTGGATTATAAAGTAGACTCAAATTACTGACTCACCAATCCCAAGAAGGCAAGTCTTTAAAGTAATGAGATTAACAACTGTTGATCAAAGAAAATCACCATAGATGCAAGGCTCTGCATTTGTTGGTGAAATATATTGTTTGAGAGTAACCGCACTAGCTGGATCAGTGTGTAGTTCAGGCTGGCCACCACAGACAGCTGCACACGGGAGGATTGCTCCTAAAGCAACAGAGGTCCCCCCACAGGAGCTAACCCTCAGTGGAAGTTCAAAGTTTTCTTCATCCCTCTTTCAGGGATACTAGAAAATGTAGTAAAAATGGGAAAGGAACTTCCCATAATAGGCAGACTTTGCTCTATTAAACTAAGCTCATCTGAGTGTCCTTTATTATTCCAGAAGCTCTGCAAAAATCTCCGGGCCCCCTGAGAAGTTGCATGGTAATATGGCGGATTAAATGAAATGGTCTTTTGAGGCTTTGATCCTTCCCAGACTTTCTGTCAAACACGCCACAGGAAATGTGCCAGAGCATCCTTAGGAAAGGGTAGTGCATGGGGTTCCCCAACACCAGTTCAGCTGCCTCCATAGGGAAGGAGACATGGAAACCTCCCTACCATCCTCCAGGCAAATGCCGACATTTCATTTAAGTGTAAGAAAAAGAAGAGGATAAAGGTGGAATGGGTGCTCTTGGGGCTTATGGGAGGAGATAGGGAGCTGGAGGGAGATGAACAATAAACAAAGCAGCCAGGCAACATTATTTTGAACCTCTTCAGCTGGATGGTGATTAGATTGAATGCATTCTATCCACTTGGGCAAGAAGTCAATTTGTTGCTCCACATGGCTATTAGCAGGATAGATTAGCTTCACAGCAATAGAAGCTCTAAGGTTTGGGAGAAGCATTCCCAAATAAGGAGACCAAATACAGATAACCTTTCATGTTTCTATTCTCTTCCCATAGAAAACGAAGTTGGGCTTGCATGCTATAGGGATTGTGCTTGTCCATATACAGAACAGAGAAGAGCACGGACTTTTTCCCTCAGCCCTACTTGTATCCACTTTGAGATCTCTCAATGAAAAAGAAAAGAAGTAGAGAAGAAATATAGTTTGAATCGAAACAAATAAAAAGATCAGCTCTGCTATCTAGGTGATTATTTTTACACTCAGTCTGCTTTGGCCCTTGATGATGGGACTGATTTCTCACTAACACCCTGTGAAGCTGAGCCTCAGGCAGCTGAATTGCCCTTGCCACAGATCACATTTCCCTATAGCCCAAAGATCAATTTCTGCTTTGCTTTTGGTGTGCATCAAAATTCCCCTATTCTGAAGAAACAGAAAAGATATTGAGGGCAGACTATATCCAGAACTCCTCTGCAAGTATTTTTGATGGAGAAAGAAAGTAAACTAATGACATTGCAGTCTTTCCCCTCACATCTATGCGGATCATCTAAAGCACAGGAAGAGTGGCAGCCCTCACTAAATGGTATACCACAGAGATATTTATTTTATCCTGTCTCCCTCACACCCTGTGGAGCTGAGAATGGAGAACTCTTACCTCTAGATCTCAGACTGAAACTTAACTGAGTGCAAATCAAACTATTGATGGAATTCGGAAGTGATTGTTGGTTCTTCTTACCATTCGCTTCTCATTTTCATCCTCCTGATTTCCATCTGGAAATAAAAATTTTTAAAAATCAAAATACTTCCTGGAGTGACCAACATTGGGAATATTGGGAATATAGACAACAAGTGACATTGAGACCAGTTTCTCAGACCCAAGCTGTTCAAATGACTTGGATTTCTTTTGAATAAGCATTTAAAAAGCAAAACTCACTCTCTGCTTGCACCACTCAAAGGGTTTCAACCTAGATTAGCCTTGTAAAAGATACTTGAGAGTAATATTGACATAACTAGTTCCTCCAGGAGCTGGACATTACACACTGAGGTTGATGGTGTTGGTACAGAGCGAAGGCAAGCAATCATGGTAGTATCACATGCCGTTACCAAGAAGAAAGGCAGATCTTGACCACCTCTGAGAAATGCTACGTCCCAGCCTGGAACTGGTAATTTCTGTCTAGATAGTGCTCTCTAATTCTCCTATTAAGCTAATTCCCTTCATAACGCAGCCTCGCCATCTTACATAGTGCTGCAGTACAGTGTGTACCCAGGGCACAGAGAGCGACTTGAACCCAAAGGCAAGAGTGCGGCTAATTGGGTCATTATGATAGAGGCACTGAGAGCTCCCTTTCCTACCCAGTTCATCTCTGTAAATCACAGGCACTGAGAAACTTTCACAAAGGATATCTGTTTTTCTGTCATGTTTGGAGTTATATTCACAGCATAAATCTTCCCTTGACCGAGCTACTCTTTGCTATTAAAAAGAGTTCAAAAGGCTTCAGGCTGTACCATTTTATATGTTTCAGCACAGCATGATCATGAAGGGAGTGACTTGAAGCAGGTGTGATTTCAGGATATGTCAGTTGACCTTAAAAGTAACCATGAATTTTAGCACAGTGATTTCCACAGACAAATATGCACATCTATCTATGTTCATGTCAAGAGAAAGATAGGAAGTAGAATCTCCAAATGTCAAGCTCATGAAAGTATAAAAAAACCCCACATCAAGAGCAATAGCAGAATCTCCCACTCCTGCCCCCCATCCAAAGACGTGAACTCCAACAGGTGAAGCAGACAGACAAAAGGAAATATATTGACAGCACCAATGAAGCAGTTATGCAGCTTCAGTTGCAAGGATGCTGCGATATCCTGAATAAACCTCATCTGCTAAATTAAGAACTCACATCTGGTAGGACTTCTGGCCTAAGAGCTCTAAAGAAAATGCTGTGTAATACTTATACTGAGATTTCCACCTATTCACACCTAGGCCTGGGCTTGACTTTAGCACATATGAGACCTCAGCAGAGAGAGGAATTAGTGTGCTTGGCTATTAGAGTAGTAAAGCTTGGTTTACCAGAAAAAAGCTACAGATTGCTTTTTCACCCTTTGTGTGATTCCTGCCCTGTCTCTTTAAACAGAGTAGAGTGTCTTGGCCATAAGAAGAAAAAAAATAAATCCAAAGGATAAAAGTAGCCTCATAAGTGCAGCTGCAAAACAGAATCAAAGGAATAAAATTTTTCCAAAGAGCTGAAAATGAGGCCTGTGCACTGTGGAGGAAGAGAAACAAGCCTAGGAATTCTGGAGTGGGAGGAGGAGTATGTGCACGGACCTGCAGAAAGTTAAGAGATGATATGGAAATGTAAGTCACACTACTGCTATATTAGACAGCCCTCTGATAGCATCAGCCCTGTTGATGGGACTACCCATCAGAGCAAGGTTAGGTCCAGTTAGGCTCAGTGTCCCTGTTCCATACTGAAGCTTTCTAAAATGCTTTCTAAAAAACTGGTGGGATACTTAGTAAAAGGCAGGAAAACTCACCTAGAAATGAAGCATTTCATGTCAGCGAATCAGCATGCACTTTATAAGTCACAAAACCTTGCTATAGTCAATGTGTGCACTCTCCAGGAGTTTAGCCCTCCTCACCCAGGGCAGAGGACAAGCTATGGACTAAAGCTAAGAAGAATCTTCCTGAAGAGGATAAAATGGGGGAAAAAAAACAGATTCCAAATACATTTTTAATTTTGTATGACTACCTGCTTCCATGAGGCTTTGGCCAAGGCAATTAAAAAATGTCACCAGATTTGTACTTGATGGTCAGGATGTGACTGTTACTATGGGGAATTGCCTCATTAGTTTCAGCTGTTTCTATTTAGCCAGTCTGAACACTAAATCCTGATTCAGCCTCAGAATTCAGCCTGACACTGAACCTCATGTGCCTGCTAGTACCACTGCCTCTGAGTACTCCTCCCAAAATACAATGGGGTCAAAGTACAAGACAACTCAGCTGAAAAACTGATGTGGAGCTCTGTGTGGGAAGTGAAAGCCTCCTGAAGACTGTAATTTCCTTCAATGATTTTGGTGCTATTATATGCTCAATAGTATTTCTGCCAGAAGTTTGTGTTCTGGCAAGTTCCTAGCTAACAGTGTGAGAATTTCTTTTAAGGATTCATTTCCTGAATTATGCATCACTGAAGAACCTTATGACAAATTATTTTGCAGAGCGTATTAAATAATATAAAAAAGGAGGTTCCAACACATGATCACAGATAATTATGTTAAGAGCAGTTTAACAAGTAACCCTTTCTCAATCTTGCTACTGTAATTCCCCATACGGACCTAACCTGCTTACAATGGAGAGGCAAAATGTACCATTTCATAGAATCATAGAATCATAGAATGGTTTGGGTTGGAAGGGACCTTAAAGATCATGTAGTTCTAACACCCCTGTCATGGGCAGGGACACCTTCCACTAGACCAGGTTGCTCAAAGCCCCATCCAACCTGGCCTTGAACACTGCCAGGGATGGGGCATCCACAACTTCTCTAGGCAACCTATTCCAGTGCCTCACCAACCTCACAGTGAAGAACTTCTTCCTTACATCTAATCTAAATCTACCCTCTTTCAGTTTAAAACCATTACCCCTTGTCCTGTCACTACAGGCCCTAGTGAAAAGTCTCCCTCTTTCTTGTAGGCCCCCCTTTAGGTACTGGAAGGCTGCTATAGGGTCTCCCTGGAGCCTTCTCTTCTCCAGGCCGAACAACCCCAACTCCCTCAGCCTTTCATCATAGGAGAGGTGTTCCATCCTTCTGATCATCTTCATGGCCTTCCTCTGGACGCGCTCCAACAGGTCCATGTCCTTCTGATGTTGGGGGCCTCAGAGATGAACGCAGTACTGCAGGTGGGGTCTCTTGTGAGTGGAGCAGAGGGGCAGAATCCCCTCCCTCAACCTGCTGGTCACACTTTTGATGCAGCCCAGGATGCCGTTGGCTTTCTGGGCTGTGAGTGCACATTGCTGGCTCACGTTGAGCTTCTTGTCAACCAACACCCTCAAGTCCTTCTCTTCAGGACTGCTCTCAATCCACTCATCACCTGGCCTGTATTCGTGCCAGGGATTGCCCCCACCCATATGCAGGACCTTGCACTTGGCCTTGTTGAACTTCATAAGGTTCACATGGGCCCACCTCTCAAGCCTGTCAAGGTCCCTCTGGATGGCATCACTTCCCTCCAGCGTGTCAACTGCACCACACAGCTTGGTGTCATTGACAAACTTGCTGAGGGTGCACTCAATCCCACTGTCCATGTCACCAGCAAAGATGTTAAACAGTGCCAGTCTCAATACCAACCCCTGAGGAACGCCACTCATCACTGGTCTCCAGCTGGACATCGAGCCATTGACCGCAATGCTTTGAGTATGACCATCCAGCCAATTCCTTATCCACGGAGCAGTCCATCTGTCAAATCCATGTCTCTCCAATTTAGAGACAAGGATGTCATGCAGGACAGTATCAAATGCTTTGCACAAGTCCAGGTAGATGACATCCATTGCTCTTCCCTTATCCACCAACACTGTAGCCCCGTCATAAAAGGCCACCAAATTTGTCAGGCACGATTTGCCCTTAGTGAAGCCATGCTGGCTGTCACCAATCACCTTCTTATTTTCCATGTGCCTTAGCATAGTTTCCCGGACTATCCGCTCCATGGTCTTGCCGGGCACAGAGGTGAAACTGACTGGCCTGTAGTTCCCCAGGTTTTCCTTTTTTCCCTTTTTAAAATGGGGGTTATGTTTCCCCTTTTCCAGTCAGTGGGAACTTCCCCGGACTGCCATAACTTCTCAAATATGATGGATAGTGGCTTAACCATTTCCTTTGCCAGTTCCCTCAGGACTCACAGATGCATCTTAACAGGTCCCATATACTTGTGCACCTTCAGGTTCCTTAGATGGTCTTGGACCTGATCTTGTCCTATGGTGGGTGGTTCTTCATTGTCCCAGTCCCTGCCTTTGCCTTCTGTGACTTGGGCAGTGTGGCTGGAGCACTTGCTGGTGAAGACTGAGGCAAAAAATTCGTTGAGTACCTCAGCCTTCTCCATGTCCCAGGTAACCAGGTCTCCCATTTCCTTCCAGAGAGGGCCCAGATTTTCTCTAGTCTTCCTTTTATCACTGATGTACCTACAGAAGCTTTTCTTGTTGCCCTTGATGTCGCTGACCAGATTTAATTCTATCAGGGCTTTAGCTTTCCTAACCTGATCCCTGGCTGCTCGGACAATTTCCCTGTATTCCTCCTAGGCTACCTTGTTTCTACCCTCTGTAGGCTTCCTTTCTGTGTTTGAGTTTGTCCAGGAGCTCCTTGTTCATCCACGTAGGCCTCCTGGCATTTTTGCCGGACTTCCTCTTTGTTGGGATGCATCGCTCCTGAGCTTGGAGGATGTGATCCTTGAATATTAACCAGTTTTCTTGGGCCCCTCTTCCCTCCAGGACTGTATCCCATGGTACTCTACCAAGCAGATCCCTGGAGAGGCCAAAGTCTGCTCTCCTGAAGTCCAGGGTAGCGAGCTTGCTGTGCACTCTCCTTGCTGCCCTAAGGATCTTGAACTCCACCATTTCATGGTCACTGCAGCCAAGGCTGCCCTTGAGCTTCACATTCCCCACCAGCCCCTCCTTGTTGGTGAGAACAAGGTCCAGCATAGCACCTCTCCTCGTTGGCTCCTCTATCACTTGGAGAAGAAAGTTGTCATCAACGTATTCCAGGAACCTCCTGGATTGCTTATGCCCTGCTGTGTTGTCCCTCCAACAGATACTCAGGTGGTTGAAGTCCCCCATGAGGACCAGGGCTTGTGAATGTGAGGCTGCTCCTATCTGTCTATAGAGGGCCTCATCCGCTTGGCCTTCCTGGTTGGGTGGCCTGTAGCAGACCCTCACTATAATGTCCCTGCCCTCCCTTTAATCCTGACCCATAAGCTCTCAGTTGGTTCCTCATCCATCCCCAGGTAGACCTTCGTGCACTCCAGCTGGTCATTGACGTAGGGGGCAACACCCCCTCCTCGTCTCCCCTGCCTGTCCTTCCTAAAGAGCCTGTGTCCTTCCATTCCAACACTCCAGTCATAGGAGCCATCCCACCATGTCTCCGTGATGCCAATAAGATCGAAGCCCTGCAGGCATGTGCACATCTCTAAGTCTTCTTGTTTATTCCCCATGCTACGTGTGTTTGCATAGAGGCATTTAAGTCAGGCCCCTGATGAAGCTGACTTACTGGCTGGAGTAGCTGGAATGCCTTTGTGCTGCTCTTCAGGTGCTTTCCTGCTAACTTGCGACTCCTCTCCAGGCTCTGGGCATCTATTGCCGGCACTGGCATCAAACTGGTAGGAGTGGGATGGATTGAGGTTCCCTTCTCCCAGCAACTTTAGTTTAAAGCCCTCTTCACCAGCATGGCAAGTCTATGACCAAAGATGTTCTTCCCCTTCTCTGACAGATGGACCCCATCAGCCCCCAGGAGACCAGGTGTCTCAAAGCAAGTCCCATGGTCTAAGCAGCCAAACCCCTGGCTGTGGCACCAGTCCTGTAACCATTTGTTGATTCGCCAGATACAACTAGCCCTTTCAAACCCCTTCCCTTTGACTGGGAGGATTGATGAAAAAGCTACCTGCTCTCCAGAGTCCCTTACCACCACTCCCAGGGCTCTGTAATCCTTCTTGATACTCCTCAGACTGCTCCTGGCAGTTTTCACTAGTGTCCACGTGAAACAACAGCAGCGGATAATACTCAGTGGACCGTACAAGGCTTGGTAGTCTCTCCTATCCCTGATAGGAGCCCCCGGTAAGCAGCACACCTCTAGAGAGTGCGACAGGTCGATGGATGGGTGCCTCCGTACCTCTCGGAAGAGAATCACCTACTACTATCACCCATCGCCTTTTCTTAGCTGTGCTGGTTGTTCTACGGGGAGCAGATCGGGCTGTCTTACTCCGCTCCAGCATCTCTCCTGATGTGATGGGTCTTTCCTCCTCAGTCTGCAAAGCAGCGAAGTGGTTCTGCAAGGGCACCTCAGGCTTCAGGGGAAGTCTCTTCCTGCTGGTCCTTGCCATTGCAAGCTTCCATTCTTCCACATTTTTGGTCCCCCTCCCTTCCATGTGTGCCGGTGGGGGGAATTTGGGGCTGTTTAAACGTTTGCTTTAACTTAGGGTGTCAAGTAAGTCCCAGTTTTCTGGAGAGAGCTGGCACTTTTACGGAGAATTCATCTGAAAAACAATTGAGACGGCATATTTTGTGCTAGCATAATTTCTACTGTTAAGTAAGAGAAGACCAAAAACAAAAAAAAGGAAAACCCACCCCTGACCTGGAATTTTTAGTGAACACTGGAGTAACAAATAAGGGGCACGTGCTGTTTTATGCAGTGAACAGAGGAGACGAGGGAGAAACTGGAGCTGCTGGGGAAGCAGAGGCGGAAGAGGGAAGGACAAAGGGAGAAGGTTGTAAGGACACAGGGCATAAATCCATAAAAACACAGGCTTCACTGATTCCTGCACTCACAGAGCAACTTGTTTTTCGAGGGGGAAGCCATTTCACTATTAGGTCCCATTGTGCTATTTTGAACAAGAAACCTACTTTTCATTACCAGGAACCAACATTAGCCCTCTTCATGTCTGTCAGACTCAATCTCAGATGTCTAGCAATTACTTGAAATTGAACTCAAAACAATACTGAGGTTTTATTGATAGCTTCTCATCAGTTGCTTGCTGTTTCTTGCCTTTCAACCGATAGCCTGGAGAGCATCCAATTCTCCTACACCGTGCCCAACAGGGTCAAATTTCAGCGAGGTTATTGATTGTGACTTGACATTTAAGGAACATATGACCACTGTGACATAAACAGCTTTTTACCAGCTCATAAATATTGCTAGGCTGAGACATCCCCTTTCTCATGCTGAAAACTGAAACATTATTTCCTTGTTTCTCTTGTGGCTCAGCATTTTAATACTGTAATTCACAGTTTCCCTAGATTTCCAAACAGCACAGAGATAAATGGTGCTGTGAAGAGTTATTTCAGGTAGCCAGTCCTGGAGCCTCTGCTGGCTGGACTAAACAAAATCAGTCAAATCTTGTTTAGCAAGAATTTCAAAGAGAAGAAGCAATAGATATGTCAATACTTCATGGATTTTTTTAATGAAATCTCTCAGCAACAGAAAAACTTTTTTTGTTGTTGTTTTAGTTATTGTGGTCAGGCTCTGGCTTTTTACTTTCTGGGAGGGATGGAGGGGCTCTGTCAAGAGAAGGTCAGCATCTTGAAGATGTGACTTATTTGTGGTGAAACTGGCCTTTTCAAGGGCAAAACAGTGCTACTATATTCCCCTGATTCGCCTGATTTTAGAACTCCATTTTAGATCAAAAGATAAATCTAATGGTCTGTTTACTGATGTGCTAAACTCTGAATTTCCCAGTGACTTGGAAATTATCTGCCTTCTTAAAAATTAGACCCTAAATGAAAAGAGAAGAAACACGTGAGTTTCACATACTTGTTTTCACTCAAATTCAACTCTCAGACTTTACTCACTAGAAATCCGAGTTGAAGTCCAGGACAACCCCAAAGGTAATGTCCCAAAAGAGGGCAGCACTACTAGACACCTCTTGGCCCCAGCTGTAAGCAGAAGTAAACAGTGATCCTGTGCAAGTTAAAATGGCTTTATATCATTGTTTCTAGAGAGTTTATTAATTACTGCAATATAAGGCAAATATGAGGCTTTGCCACCTCTTTTACACACATCTCATCAAATTAATTCTGGAGCAGAGATCCCTGGACTTAACTGGTTCATTGGCTTGATATTTTTACAGCATGTATTTAAAGGATGTGATTCGGCTATAGTGCATAAAATCAACACTTTTTTGCCACCTGCCTTACCATGATATTGGTATTACTGAAACACAGTAACTTGCCTGTGTATTTTAGATCCTTACAGCTGAAATTCTGTTTTCCTAGAAGAAGTCTTCTCCCTCTCCATTAAAGATCATAAGTTGCATTCTTCTAAGATGCAGTAATAAGAGAGCTGATTAGGACATCAGACATGCTCCTCCATCAGAGAATGGATCTTGTTAAAAAAAAAAAAAATCCACACAAAATCCAATTACATTTCCAAAAGAAAACTGTTGAAAAACATTTTGGCATTCTTGTGGGTTTTTTTTTTTTCAGTTATGATAGAACACGTTATTCCAAGAATGTAAAAGTATTTCATTTTGAGATTATTTTATTTTTCTCTCTGTGTTAGTGTATAGTATGTGTTATGTTCCTTATTCATTGAAAATGTACATATATCAAGCATCTATTCAGTTCTAACATCTCAATATTAAAAAAAATATATTTTAACCTTATAAAAAAAAAGATTCAGTGTCTCAGTCAAGTAGAAACAAAACATTTTGATGTTTCCTATTTGCTGTTTTCACAGAATTCCTTCCCTTGGAAATCTCAAAATTTTTACTTGGGATTGAAATTCAGAGGACTGACCAATTTGAAAAGGTTGCAGTTCCCTGAGGAAGAGAGATTATCTGCTGCATGTGGCTGTAGCTGTAACCTCTGCACAGAAAACTCCAATGCAAGGGATATCTCGCAGCCAGGTAAGAAAACTCATACGACAGGAATGGCGCTTCCCAGAAGCTTGGAGCTTTACATGGACTCTAACCCTGACAGTCAGTGTGTGATCCGCACCACTACTATAAATGGGACGTGTAACCTTTAATCAGTGGTGAGACTTCTGAAATGAGCAAAAAAAAAAAAAAAATTACTCAACCATGAAAATAAGTAAATAAACACCGACCATGAGAAAAACTCAAGGTTACTGCAGCGTTAAATGTTTCTTCTTTATTTTAGCAGTGTAGCTACATGTTAATTATATATATTGCTAAACATTTCACTGTGTGGTAGAGCAAGTGCATGATTCTATTTTAAAAAATATTACTCAGTAAAAGCAGGAGTCTGACTCAGTTGAATTGAAGCAGAGATTTGGAGGGACCTGCAGTGTTATCACTTGAATTAGATGACTTACATACCAGCCAGGTGAGAACTAGCAAGATCTAGATACAGGCAGTCAATTCTGAGACATTTGGTTTCACATAAAAATATAAATATTATTTTCAGATGCTTTTTTTTCGACCCTTTGTAGTTCGTGGGAAACTGGAA
Source organism: Harpia harpyja (assembly GCF_026419915.1). Lineage (NCBI taxonomy): Eukaryota > Metazoa > Chordata > Aves > Accipitriformes > Accipitridae > Harpia > Harpia harpyja. The sequence goes on from NC_068940.1 coordinate 7,011,844, forward strand.
GGACAAGAACTGCCTGAAAGCCAGTAAAGCAGTTTCGTTTCCAGCTCTTCCTTTCGGTCAGAAGACAGAAAAGAATGGATGTCCTCAGCTGCGCCGCCAAGGGCTGGTGGATGGGGCAGCAGCTGAAGCGGAAAGAAAAGTAAAGCTGACCAATACTCAAACTACCCTGACCCTCAAAGCCAGCGAGCTGCTTCATGGGCGATTTCACAACTAAGCCATGAATGATCCAAAAAGCCTTTAAAGATTGTCTCCGACTTGTTTTGCTTGTTCATGAGAATATGTTGCTCCTGGGAAGTGATGTGGCCAGCATGTTGTGAGTCATGAATTGCACTGATTGCAAGCACAGCTGGGAATCCTCTTCAGCCATTCCCAATTGCTTCCTTTCTCTAGCTTATTTTATCATTTGATTTTTTACTGGCAGAAAAAAAAAGTTACATTAAAAATAGGGCTTTGTTGCTTTTTCTGGCCCCAGCACTCCTTGGCAGCTGATTTCACTCTCTCTCTTTCCCTTTCTTTTCCTTTTTTAAAATCTTCATTTCTTTGGAGAGCATCAGACCACCCTTCTCTGTCCAGAAAGTCTCTCTGCTCCTTGCTCGTCTGGCCACTTTCTGTGGCGTTTCTTGTTCGCGGCAGGTTGCCCCTGTATCACACCCCTTTCTCCTTTCCCATTCTGCCTCCTGCCCTGCTCTTGCTTGTCCACCCATTTTGTATAGGGGCTCAGTGCTGGAAATATCTTTAGTTAAGACCTCTTACTGGCTTTCCGACAGAACTGGTAACTGAAACCCTGGCACTGTAACTCAGTAAAACCTTTTTGTGTTCTTCTTTGCTCCTTTTTATACAAAAGCCCAGAAATTTTCTCTGCAGGTTTGTAATTGTGCTGCCATTATAGGATAGCTCTTTTAAGCCAGTCATTTGAAATGCCCATCTTTCTGTGCTCTGCATTATTGTGTGTCAGAAAAAGCGAAACTCCCTCTCCTTGCTGTGCAGACATCCCGCTACAGAAATTAGGCTGTGCAAATCTATGTCCTCAAAATCTAAAATAAGAAATGAGCCTCGCACCAAAGTCAGTGAAAAATCTCACACTGGCTTCAGATGGCTTTGAGTCAGATCGTAAGGATGAAGCTGAGGTCTATGCACCATTCAAGTTGCGCTTTAAACAAATTAATTTATGGGAATAGCTATTATTCATTACCAGGAGGAGAGCAGTAGCAACCTTGGAAGACTTCTCATTCTGGGAACTGCTCTGCACCAAGGGATTTGAACACTGAGCCCCGCTCCCTTCCCCCTCGCGCAGACGTACCCGACAGCCGCCTCTGGCAAAAGGAGTCCTGCACTAAGCACTGCCTTTCAGCTCAACAGTTATTTTGCCTGCAGCCCAAGCAATATTTGACACATATTGTATCCTGTTTCTGCTGCGTCAGCAGTGTTGTGTAAACACGTTAGCTCATCGAGGCATGAAATTCACAATTGTTTTCCCACTTGCAACACAAACCACGTCCAATAAACCCAGGGGACGAGACGGTTATTCAGATTTCTACTAAAGCAGCTCAACACAAGACAAGTGGTTAATACAGTTACTACTCTCCTTTGCAATCCGTCAGCTGCCTCTGATACTATGAAGTATTGCTGACATGGCAGGAATAGATGACATTGCCTTTCAGCAGCCCCAACCTCTTCCCTCTGAGGGGACTAAGCAGGTTGAGAAGACTGATAGGTTGTCTCTTCTGATGGTAGCAGGGGTCTGGTTCCCTTTCTGTTCAGTGCACAGCAGAGGAAATAAAGCACAACAGCACTGCCTACAAACCCTGCTTAGCTGGGACTGACTGCTGCTAACCCTTGCTGGATCCCAGGCTTGGATGCTGGAGGGCTGATTTCATCTGGAGCATCTGGAGGTGAGGTTAGGCAGATAGGTGGAAGTAATCTGGGGAAGGAGTAAAAGATCTCTCAGCTCAGGGAACGTGCACAAAACAAACCCATTAGTTCATGCAGATCTGTTAGCTAGCAGAGCTCGCTCTAGCCAAACTCCCATACATTTCTGAATGTTGAGGGATGGGAAGCAGCAGGAGCAGCCAGGAGATGTATTTACCGCTCTGCTATCTTAGATACACCACAGCAGACACAGCATTTCAAAACACCTTTTAGCCCTGCTGGCAACGAGAGCAGAGAGGCCTGAATTCATCCCACCTACCTGTGGACACTGAACTCTTTCATGGACTTAGGAGGAACGGAGATAGACAGACAGGCATCACTAGAATGCTGTGCAAATGTCGGGCGGGAAGAGGTGCCCTCTGCCAGTGCCTTCCTCTCCACGAATGGACTGAAGTTAGGCAGGGCGTGTCGGAGAGGTTAAGCATGTATTTTGTCCTCTGCACTGGCTTCTTTGCTCCCAAATTCAATTCCAGGTTCTCGTTTTCATTTATCACGTGCGGTCTCACCCAGACTTTATCTAGGGCACTAGCTGAGGCTGGCCAAGGTGCTGACAGCAGCATCCCCTTCGCTGTCCCCAGCTCTCTCACGGTTTGTGGTGAGGCCCCTCCACACACCTTCATATTTTTTTGTAAAACAAAACAAAACAAAACCCTTCCCAAGAGTCTTTATAGTTAAAAGAGATACGGTCTTTGTGCAGATTCACCCAGGCTACACATCACCTGCTTTCCCAGTACTGTCACTTACTAAAAGCCTGGTGCTTCTGAAAGCCTATGGAAAATATTCATCCTATGCTTGGTAGAGTTTAGGATGCATTAATTTGGGTCTTTGTTTTGGGGGAGGAGGAATGCGGAAACTTTTAACCTCTGACATTGTTCCTTTTGCTAAATCTCTTTTTTAATATCAACATATATTCTCTTTTTTATATCAATAAATATCTTCATAGGTGAGCCAAGAATACTGAATTAATACCTCCCACCAAACCAATATGAAATAATAGGTTAATAAGATCCATTGGATCTTTTCCCATTACAATAGTTTAATCTCTGATACTATGAGCCACTGAGTTTTAAACAGCCCGTTTGCTAATTGGTATGTAGGTCCATCATTTAGCCCTGGCCTTGACCCTGCTACCTCAACTGTCTCACATGCTATTGCCTAATAATTCCTCAGGGATGGAGACAGAGGCTGCACCTGGTCGTTCTTTACTATCAAAAAGCACAGCCCTGGGGTCCAGCTGAAAAGGGGAATTACACTGAACTGTGACAATGTTCTGTATAGGCAAGCCATGTTTTTCAGGACCTCTTACTATGCCTTTATCATCCCACAGTAAAATATATGGCACACAGTTTGTAGGCTTAGTGCTCCAAAGATTCAAGGAAAGTATAAAATCAGTTACATCCTGGGGAACAGTTATTTTAGATTCATTCTTGCTTTTATTAGGCATTATTATTTATATGTCTGAATCTGCAAAGTATATCATTCCAAAAGTGGGTAGGTTTTGCACATGCCACAAAGAAATTGATGGCAAATGACTGAAACTCAGAGTAAAATATAAAAGTAAATGAAAATCTTCTCAACACTGAACTTTTCTAAGTTAATCTGTGAAGCTTTACACATGTTGGATGTGCAATAGAACTGGCAGTTCAGGATAACAGAATCATATGTGGCCTGAATTTGACACATTTATAAAATTATTAATTCAACTGCTGCATAGGGCAGCAAAGTCCATCTGAACATGTCATCTTGTCCAGCCAAGGATCATGAACAAGTGGGAAAAAACATGAGGATTCACACTGATTTTAATTAGATTCAGAGTTTAACCCCATGGTTTTTTTGTTCACTGAAAGATACATGTTTTACTTAAATGCCCTTACAATAATGAGTAATAGTTCTCCCAGTGAATCTGCTAAAAATACACCAATGTGATTTTGAAGAAAATAAATGCTATGTTGCCCTGGCACATTCAGTATGTTCTCTTTTCTCCTGTAAAGCAGTTTGAAGTCTGAATGCCTGAAGGGGACTAAAATGGGCCTAAAATGGCTGCTTTAAAGGTTTTTATATAGATGGTGTAAAGATGCTGCAGTGCCGCTAAGAATCAGGTCCCCTACATTTGACAGTCAGATAATTAATAAATAATCTAGGGTGCCTTTTCCTTCTAACCCCTGATTTGGTGACTGAATCCTCCTGGAAAGCCACAGAACAGAATTATCCCATTGCACGAGGTAACTTTTATTTGGGGATCTCAAGGTATGCTTCAGAAATGTCAGGGGGTTGAGCTTCAGGGGTTCAGCCTTTTACAGTGAGCTGCTGGGAAACAGAAACACGTTGCAGTCAAGTGGTAAATCCCAGATAAAGGTGCATGATTCTCTGCGATTCTGGTCTTATTCTTTTAGCCTCAGGATCAACTTTTGCTTTTAGAAACACTAGCAGTTGAAACCTATTGAATCTTGGATGAACATTTACAAGGAGAAGGGAGCATTTGTCCTTAAATACCAAAGGCTTTTGAAAAGCTCTGTCACTTCTTGCAGATGATGGAAAACAGCATTTGTGGAAGAAATGTTATTCTCTAATGAGTGCCTGCTTTAGTCCAGAGCACACCAGAGGCTAAATAAACTGAGTGGGTTTAGCCAAATGTGCATACAGTTCACATAGGCCTTGCTCAGGCTAATGGATCATTGTTATGCCAGGATATAATGGATAAATTGGCAAGTGTCTGTCCCTTGCATGTTTGATGCAGTCTCTGGATGAACGTGTAAGGCCACATTTGCTTGCTTTCTATAGTATTCTTTCTTACAGTCAAAACTTAATTTGTATTCTCAAAATGGCATAAAAAGTTCCAGAAATAATTCAAAGTAATTAAAAATAAAAGGGCAGGAATCCTGTGCCAGGGAGGGGAACGTTTTCTCTTTTAGCCTCTTTTTGTGGATCCCGTTGTGCCAAGACAGAAAACAGTGAGATGTTCAAATATTAATAAAGTGGTAGCACAGCCAAATTAAAATGCCCCAATTCTCATAAGTAATGTTTCCAGCAGAGCACAAAAGAATATTCAAGCCCCCAAACTAGTGAAGGAGAATTTATGACCCACGATCTGAGCTGCCAAGAACTCCCTACATGCCGGCATTGAGGATGGCTTGGAATTGCTCTGCCTTTAAACTTCACCCAACTCTGTGCTATGGAAACAATGCGGCACCAGTCCCGGCCGTGGAAAGTCTTCTGCTAGCTTCTTGAGGCGATCGGTCCCTGCTTAGCACATACCTCCATACCTGCACAAGGACATGCAGCACGGTTTTCTTTAAAGCAGCAACTCTCAGAATATGAGAAGCGACATGAGTTGCATTTAATGTGCAATCCCATGTGATGATTAAGGGAAAACTACCAGGTCCTGGAGAAATCAAAAGTGAAGCTGGACACTGAAATTAGTGCAGCAGTAGGGAAATGGGATTTGGTTTTGCTTTTTGTTTGTTTGTTTTGTTAACAGCAGATTCAAGAGACTGTAAATTTCTTGAAAGTGCTATTTAAGCAAACCAGCCCGGATGAAAGAACTTAGATACTGACCTACGCGTGTTGTATGTACTCATCCCGTATGCTGCAGGCACCTAGGGCACTGCACTATGTCTGGACTGGCCTTTTCCTATCATTCAGGCTACCCTTTAAGTTTATGTGCTGCGGTATCATAAAGCATTTTGTGGGTTGTAGCATGAAGTGAGGAAACAAAACCCCAAACTGCCTTTCTAATACAGCTCTTCTCTGTGCTACTCCTCTCCCCCTTCTACATGTTAGGATATTAAGACAAATTGAGCTAAAAGGCAGACATCATGGTCACCTTATTCCACAACTCTAATGAATTTGAAACATGAGAGTTTTCTTTACATGCTCTTCCTCTGTCATGTATTCTGGTTCACCTCAACTTCTCACAATAGCATACCAAAGTTTTGTTTAAATACCTTTTCTTATTATGTTCACCAGTCAGACAAACCTGTCTCTTTCTGTACTGGTTTTCCAATCTAAAACCTATCCCAGCATACATTTCAGCTGTGATTTTGGCCCAGTCTCTGACTAGATATAGAAATGTTTCCTGTTATCAAGCATCCTAATGAAAATTTTGAAAGGCAGCACCTATCATTTTATCCCTAATCTACCCCTTGACAGACTTTTCTACCAAAGATTTGATCTGTGATCTCTCTATCTAAGGTAGAGTCTCCCTTTTCCCAGAATTTTTCCTAGTGCTCAAGATACATATTATCTGTCATTTTTCACCTTGCATTATTTACACATTTATAATCTGTAGGTCTCTATGCTTCTCTATCTGTTCACATAGAAAAGGAAATTTCAAAGAATCAGAGGAAATGGACCTAAATCAGTTTCTAGAAATGTAGATTTAGATTCTTCTATTCGCTCTTATGAGTCACTGGTAGTGACCATGGAATTAGATGCCTCCCCAGCTGAAAAAGGGTTAATGCAGAAGGGGAACAGATAATTCGCTGGGTCATTCTGATACTCACAATATTGCCAGCCACTGATGTATCCAGCATTCAAACAGTCACAAGTAAGAGACTCTTGAGTGATCTCACACAAATATACCTACTCTCTCCCTCAAGGACTTCCTAGACCTGTAGGAGTGGTCGAGTTCCTCCTCCTCTTGCACATTTGATCCTGCCCCTCTGCTGCTATGAGACCACATTTTTACAAGTAGAGCTTGAAAACAGATAGGTTTGAGAGTGCCTTTCTTTCAGTGTTTAAATGTATAGCTCTTACATGCACCCCTGCCATGGGAAGTAGTAGGAGACTACTACACGCAGTCCCAAGCAGGCTCTCTGCTAACTAAACTGTACGTACCTGCGCTCTCCATGTCAGGTACTTATCTTCTGCTCACCATGCTGGAGTCTACCACAAGCTTCACCATCTCCTACTCTGGTCTCATTATGCTATGTGCCAGTCTTATATAGGTATATGTCACTTGCTGAAAGTCACACATATTTAGTAACCTCCCTGTGTATGTGGTTTTAATGCATCTCTTTGTGATAGGTTCCATGAGTTAAATGTGCACCATGTACAAAAGGAAACAGTTTCAGCCCATACTTCTGTCCCTAGCACATTCAAGGGCAATACTCTATAGAAATAATAGAAGAGGCTTGCTTGCTTTTCGTTCAGTTTACTAGAAAATTTAGCTGATTAAAGCTAGAAAAAGAGAGACTTTAAGAATTAGTTCAGGTTTGCATGTTCCAATTCAGGCAGACAGCCTTGGTACCTTCATGACAGCAAAATCAGTGCTGACACAGCCATACATGGACAACATTTACAGAAATGTAAAAAGAAAGGTTCCTGGCCTAAGATTCCAGCCTGATTGAGCCAAACACAATAAACATGATAATTATTCCTTCTCACAGTGAAGTGAACAATTCAATTTGGAACGAAAGATATGCCATTGCTATTCCCCAGTCCTGCTGTTATTTTCTTTTATACGTACTGTTACTGCTTATCCCAGAGATTTTCTGCATTTAGTTAGGGAATACCTTTGCCAGAGAGTTCAAATTACGGTCTAAACTCGGGTTAATGTGGCTTCTGAGGGCTTGCCTACACGGGGAAGTTAAAGTGCTATAATGGAAGCTGTTAATTTCTGTCACTAAGCCTTTCTGGACACTCTGGCCTGGGCGCAGACCAGCACATGTTGACTCGCTAGAGCTTGAGCTGGCCGGGCTTGAGAGAGCTCTGGTTTGACAGCTGTATATAGCTGCACGAGCGCAGCGCTCCTCCCGAGCTCTGCGAGAAATCTGGCTGCGTCATCCCCGACTTGGCACTCCCAGGCAAGAGACTGTCATCTTCTGGGAGAGCCGGTGGGCCAGCCCTGCCGCACGGACGGCAGTCCCTGCCACCCCTCCAACAGCCTTGGAGGCTGCTGATTCCAGCCTGAAAAACGCACCCGCCTCATCACATCCCCGCTCCCTGGGCAGACAAGCCCACCACACATCAGCATCGTTGCAGAGTTCGCCGGGGAGGCCCCCAAAAGTCTGCCGCCCGACGCCCTTTCCAGATGCTGCTTTTGAATGATTACAACTATTGCAAAAGCAAAAGGTCCCAGTCCAGTGCGCGCGTTTGATGTGGATGGTGCCAGCTCTACCTGCCCAGCTGTCTACAAAGAAGTACCAAACTGGGGGCTGTGTTGCCGCACTGTATTTCTTCACACTACAATGCAGAAGCGCTCCAGCCTAAAAAATACATGTAGTAGTTTATCTACCTCCTCACCTCCACTTAGCTCCAAAGAGTACCACTTCCAAATTTCTTGCAACGTTACACATCAATCACCAGGTTAGAAGAAGGAAAAGGTGGTAAAAGGCTTTTCTCCCACAAGAAATGTAAGCTTTTTTTATTAAAATTTGTACAGTGCTTGCTTACTTCTGTGTCCTGGCCTTTGTTTCTTGCTTCAAAGCAATAGCTCTGTCTATATGGGTCTGAAAAAGTGGCTGCTTATGTGGTTTCTCTCAGGGAGGGTGCTTCCACTTACCTGCTGTCCTCTAGCCTCCCACACACGGGCCAGCCTTGCATGCACTGCTGGAAGGGGGCCAAGCTCAACAGGCAACACACATTCAGGGCTGCTCTGAGGAAAAAAAAAAAAAAACAGAATAAACAATGATGAAAGAAGGCAGATGCACAGAAAATGTTTATCCTATCACCTCAGCACAGAGCGGGCCTGTTGCAAAAGCATGGTGCTTTCTCAAGCACAAGGATGGATCAGCTCTGGTGCCTCCCCTGATGGGAGAGAGTACGCATAGGGCTTTAGCATAGACCAAATATCTTGATACAACATGGACAAGTCAGGCACAGCTGAGCGTACCACAGGCTAGTCCACGAGTAGATATCCTGAACTTCACCTCTCGCAAGCACAGCACAAACCTCAGGTGGATTAAGTGCCATCATTGCAGGTGGAAAGGCCTTTTGAGTGCACAGCTCATTTCACTATACAGAAATACCTGCAGACACCATCTTTTTTGCCCCATTGGGTTTCTTAACTACACTAACTAGGTGGTAAATTTTACATCAAAGGGAAGTTATCACAGAGGTGAGAATGCTACTCACATTTATATTATATCAAAGCTGAATGAAAGAATGTGAGAGTGTTATTAGTGATTAATACTCGACCACCTCCCAGTTTTTGAGGAAGACTGAGATCTGTTGTGGAAGGAAATGACTAAATGAACTGCAGGTGTAGCAAGGTAGTTAAATAAATTGGGCCCAGAAAATTGCAGTTTCTCTAAAGGAAGGTTAATAGTTGGCCTGGAAAACAGGCACTAAAGGAGAATATGTGTGTGCATACATGTGACAGAGGAAAAAAAAGACTGTCTTACAAACCTTTTATATCTCTGCACCAAAATATCTGTGTTGCCTCTCTGATTCAACTACGACAGAAAATTCCACAAAAAGCACAGTAAGTGTCTTCCCAAAAGACTGCTGATCAGTTCTACATCCATGAAACCTTTGCCTTTTGTTTTATAAAGGCAAGGGACAGGAGGAAGCTTCACTTTAAACAGTTGAACTCTTTGAGTGAAAGCGGAGAACCCATGCTAAAAACTGCACGTAGGTTATACCTATGAAGACTGGTTAAAATAAGAATAAATGCTGCCCAAAAGACGGTATAATCCCTTGTTTTATCGCACTAGGGGACCTAGAGTGCGTATAAACACTACACCCATAGGCAATGCCTTCTCTCTTCCTGGAGTCCCTCTTGGCTGTGGCCCAACGTGGGGCTGCTCTCAGCGTGCCTGCCCCCACCCCAAAAGCCTACAGCAAAACTTACACCATCATTGTCATGGACCTTGAGTAAAAGAGGAAAGGAAGGAAATAAGGTTTGGTAATATTCCTACCCAAACCAGACTTAGCGGAGTCCGAGTGCCTGCTGTGTGCAGGAGCCAGCTTCAGTGGTGGAGCTACCTCAGACTATGGATCCCCCGTCCTTGAACCACCTGGGAATCAGGATATACCTCCCTCCTCCAAGGTGGAAACAGCCTCGGCTGTGCTAAACTGCTTTAGTTTTACTCATTCCCTTTTATTTCACGCAAACTTCGGCAGAGGAGATTTAGGTGTTAGCTGTGTATTTATAGTGTAGTTTTATGTATTTTTTTTGTACCTTTGCCATTGAGATAAATTGAGAAGAAATGCAGCATTCAGCATCACAAATGCTTTCTGCTTTGCCTTTTTTTTCTCATAGCTCAGGTGTCCGAGGGCTTCGAGGGATATGCATTTCATATGTCACAAGGAAATACAGGACGTGAACTCGACATCATCAGCTCCATTGTGTTTTGAGCTGATACTGTGCTTGTAGGAAGAAGTCTCTCTGTATGGAATGAGTTTTCATCAAATCTTGTGGAGGTTTTTCTGTTGGTATTCTCATCCCAGACAAATCATACTGCAATCTATCACAATTCATTGAATGCTTAGCATACTTGCCAGGTTGCTTCATAGTTTTACCATGCTTAGAGGTGCTGATGAAAACATATTTTTGTTCTGTTTGCTATTACAGCAATTGCCCTTATTAAGCTATACCTTTTTCACAGTTAGTATGGAAGAAGGCAAAGAAAAAATCCTTCCTTCAGTCACTGACACCTCAGCTGTTTTGACTGCAGCAATTGAATCCAACAGATTTTGCATTTGAAAATGTGAGTGAAAGTTGTGTTTGGCAGAAAAGGGCACAGCCATTTTGAGACATGCGAGATCCATTCTCTTTTAGTCACAAATTCACAAGCTGTGGATGCTCCAATTTTCAAACATGCTTATTACAGTTAGCTCAGATCCCAAGTGCTCTGGCGTATATAATTCCTGAGAAAGCAGTTCTTCTGGCAGATTAAGGGAATAGTTTGCTTTTGCCTCAGGCCATTAACATTTTAATAAAATGGTCGTCAACTGTGATAACAATTTATCTTTAGGGGACTTTATCTATTGTTAACCTTATTAAGTAACAAGTTTATTTTTGCTGACATATAGATTTTCCAATCCTCATCAAGACTGATTCCATTTTTTTCTTTTAATTTCATGTTCCATTATGCTGTGTTCCTTTGCTAAAAGTGTGTTTTGTGAGTTTGGTTTGCTTTTCCACTGATTTTTCAATGCTTTCCATCTTCTCAGAGTTAGGAGAAATACATGATCACATCAGAAGTGGTTAGAAAAAGTCTTTTACTCCTGTTTATCAGTCATTTTTGTATAGGTAAAACTCCAGCTCTTCACATCCTGATTTCTCAGGCACTGGGTTATCTGAAAATTATTTCTGTCCCCTAAAATCAAAATTCAGAGAAGAACTAAAATTTGTTTAGCAGAAGCTATAATTATCCAAGGTTTCAGATCTCTGCCAAGATACCAGGGTTACCATTATTCAGTGTAATTAATGCTTTCACCAATTTAGAAGACTGTACAAACATCATGGCCTCATGCTACTAGACAATGAGTGCTTTCTATGAGATGATAAATGCCTTTGCCTCCTATAGATTTATCAGTATCTTGCAGGTTCAGGATCCATGCTGGTCACGTATAGGAAAGGCTGAACCAGTTAAGAAAAAAAGCAGCTTTCAGCCCCAACTCTCCAATGTGCCAGCTGACTAGAAACCACAGTCTATTACTGGAAGTGAACACAACCCCATTTTTTTTTTTTTTTTTTTTAAGTTTTCAAAGAGTTTAAATAAGGGTTCGCTTCATCCCTTCTTTCTGTATACCCTCACATATCCATGTTATTGCTGAGCTTGCAACAGAACGCTCTGGGAATTTTGCAAGGAAGAAAAGTCCAAATGTATGTTGTGAGCTAAAAATTACTTGCTAAACTTCAGAGTGTTTATCTGCATATACGTCACGTTATTTCTAGCTCATTGACAACTACTGCTTCTAATTGCAGCAAATGTGGAAAAAATGGACCTTGTCTGCGTGTCTGCTGTAATCTCAAATGTGACTGCGGTGTAGGGTGGAGACATTTGATCTAATTTTAAGTTAGTTTGTTTGGGAGGCAGGCTGGCTGCAACTGTGCTGGACTTGGCGTCGGCAGGCTTACCCCCTTCCTTGGCTGGTTTACGGCCAGTTGAATGCACTGCACTGGAGTCATGGCTGCTGCCTGGCAGGCTTGGGTGTCCTGGGTGGAAGTCTACACTGTCCGTAATAGGTCTCTGTGCTCCGTAGTGGAGCCTGTGGTGTAAACCAAGCAGGCCCTCTGTCACGGCAAAAAAGGTAAAAAATCATGAGCTTGTGAACAAAATCCTCTCTCCTATGCCATTTTAAATTTTTAAAACCTATCTAATAGTAATCCATGAATCAACAGCAGTGGAATGAACAAAAACAGTGAACAGGTTCCTCCCCAGGTTATAAATAGAGATCAGTTTGAAAAGATTTATGGAGGATTCTGGGCTTAATAATTCACAATAATAATGATTTGTTATTAAAAAGCCATAAACTGTGACAAATACACAGGAAACTCACTCAAACACATTCCTTTCAAATCACTCTGCATGAATCACTGACTTTGCAGAAGATGGCCTCCTGAGTCAGTAATAAAAGTCTGAAGACTGGGATGGCATTCCTAACTCCACCACAAAATATGTTTCTGGCATTAGTTAAAAATTGCTCTGTGGGCTTCCTCATCCATCAGTGTAGGGTGAATAAAGTCTCTGCCAACACTTTTATAAGAATATTAGTTCATTCATGTCACTAAGACCTGATCTAAAAAGTGATCTCCGAATGAAAAACATTTTTGATAGTCCTAAAAACCCAAATTAAAACCTAAAATCTTTTCCTCTGAAAAGATTCCTGGAATTGTTTAGGTCTGAACATACGCCCATTCCTTCTCAATCTAGCAAGGCAAGCCATGTGTCAGATCCATGTCAGCCATGAACTATGAAGAAATGCAGGTCTATAAGCAAGCTGCATGGGCTATCGAAACTGTCTATTTCAGTTCTATTATAAAATTACCAAAAATGAAGAGTCTTCAGGGTCCTCTGTATGAGGACAATTTAGCTGACAGCCCTTCTCTTGGCAGCGCCGTTCCCTAGGAACGTCCTCGAATGGAAGCTGTTGAGACTTGAGTGCTTGGCCTGCCTCAGGAGAGCGATGAGCGGAAGACCTCCCTGCCAATATGCTTCCAGCCGCAATTGCTAATTGTGTTATTTTCCCTTTAAAATGCAATACCAGTGAAGCTGTCCTCACCACCACAAGCAGGCAGAATCACCCACGCCTAATTTGCCTCCTACTTTACTGCCCATTGAAAGAAATGCAGGTTGCCCAAGTGGCATACAACAGGTGGCTGTGAGACAGCAACCATCCATTTCTACACAGCATACAAGTTTGATCTCGTTTGGCTAATTATCCCATTAACCTGTACCTAAAGATCCAATTACTGCAGCTGTGGGTGACTGAATAAAGGGCAGCAGCAGTGGGCCTGGAGTGTGGGATTTGTGTTAACCTTTTTTGTTTCTGTCTGCCTGAGCCAAATCATCCTGTTAGAGACCGAGCAAAATTTGGATTTTTATTATGATGATGAACAAATAGCATTTTCTCTCTCTCTTTTTTTTTTTTTTAAGCGAAAATTGGATTAGTGTTGAAGAATTCAAAAGGCCTGAATTCAAAACCAGTCACAACTGGTGTGCAAGCATGACCTGAAGGGCTTTGTGGCAGGATCCATTTGCCAATGCAACTGGAAGAGCTCCTGGAGAACCAGAGCTCAAGCTATATAAAACCTGTCAGCATTTGCACTAGGGGCATGTGAATTGACCTCACGCAAGAACACGAGTGTCAAGCCTGTTCCTTTCAACCACACAAACCTTGACTTCTTTCCTACTTGGACAAGCAATGGTGGACACACAGCTTTCAGAATAGCATTGATGCCACTGGTAGAGTAGGTGTTGCTCCAATCACTCAAATAGAGGAACAGGAAGTAAAATACAATAAAACCACCATGTCTTTATTCTCACACCAAGTTCTAAAAGGAAGGTGGAAGGGAACACAGCTGCAAAATACATGCACAGTGATATATAAAAGAGTCATAAACCTAACCAGTACTCAAACCTAACCAGTACAAAAGTTAAGATGAGGAGACAAAGGGACTGTGAAATTAATGATAAGGAGCAATTGTGTTGAACGCTAGAAATTATACAGAAATAAAATAAGAAAAAAAGAACTTATACTAACTAGAATCTTTAAGTTCCTTAGGGAGGGAAAGGTTGATGAACATCCAACATTACCTATAAGGTCCTCTGAACCAGAAAGGAACAGGGCTGGTGGAAATGTACTCTTGGGGAGTGCTTAAAGAAAAGATTTATGATCTTTCAGGAAATATCTTCAAATGAGTAAAGAATATTTTGAGACAAGGAATCCCGTTTCTCCTGACAGTGTTCTCTGTTGCAAAGGAAATTTATGTAATCCATTCAGTCAGAGATTATCACTACCAAAAACTTAACAAGTGATTCTGGGAAGTACAGCATGGGTATTCGGAATTTGGTGGAGATTTCTTATTTGGCAGTCAGCCTACAAAGATCAAATCATTTATCCTGCCCTATTCTTAAAAGCAGAGAATGAAATCCAGACGGAAAGCAGCCTTCTCCATGAGAAATAGTTTCCCTCCTTACACTGGGAAATACTTTATTTTCTGCCTAAATAGGGAACAACAAGAACCCAGAAAGCTACACGCCAGCAAGCAGCTCTTTTAATTAGACTTCTCTTCTGAATATGCTTCTGCATTAGTTTCCAGAAAACTTAGCAGACAGTGTTTTTCATTACTGGTACTCTCCCCATCTGTCCTCATGTACAGCATATCTGTGCATGAAAAGAACTTGCAAGACTGAAGCCAGAGTGGAGCCTGCTCGGAGATCATTATATCGGTGACTGTGGACAAAAGAGTGGTATCATTCCCTTCTATAGGATGAGAGTTATCTGCTGGTTGCCCAGCAACAGTTTGATTGACTGATTTTATTTTTCTTTTGGTAATGTTTGGTGTAATTTGTGGGCGGTGTTTCTAATGTCACATGGTCACAGGTTGGTAATTTTCATTCTTGAGTTTCATTTCTTGTGCCTAGAGGCCACAATGCTGGGCATGTGTTATATTACAAAACAGCTGAGAAACAGGATTCACAAACTAAACCTCACCTGCTATACCTTTCATCTGGGTGCTTTTGTTACATGTGGTTGGGATACACGCCGTGTTTTTGTATCAGCAGCAGTAATACGGCAACCACATACAACCATCATTGCTGTCTGCCAGGGGCTTCCTGCAAACACAGGTATCATATTTTCCACTCTCACACTCACTTTCTGTCCTTTGCTGATGACTGCTCAAGATGTCGGTGATAACCCTGAGTTTTCAGAGCCTGCTGTAGGAAGGACACCACCTTTGTCTATACATCTGCCATTTTCCCCCTCCAGCCTTCGCAGATAACTGCAGTTGAGTAGCGCTCGCTGTCAGTCCCCGGAGCTATCAGGCTCAGAGGCAGTGCTTTCTTAGGCAAGGACTTTTGTCTGGAAACCCTCCCTTTGATACGCCTCTTGATGCACACCTTCCCTGAGCTTCAGTGGGTGATTTAAGAGGAGTTCATTTGGTTTAGATTTGGGTGATTCTGCAGGGACTTCAGTTGTTTGGGTTTTAATTTATCTGAATGTAAAGCTGACAAAAGGGTGACAATTTTAACTGTATCCATTGCAGGTGGTGAGGTTTTGCGCTTTATTATTTTAATGTGAAGCGTTAATACGCAACTAACTGCTATGTCAACAGGCACTCCAAATCCGTAAATAACAATGCAGCAAAATATCCAGGTTTCAAAAGCACCTGTCTCTTTCTGTTTAGAAGACGTTGTTATATTGCACAGTGTACCAGGGAGTATCACATCCTACAATATGACATCATTTGACCTAACATCATAGAAGCTCAGTGGCATCATGCATGAGCCAGCACAAAAAACTATATGGGAAATTCTGAGCAGTGCAGAGGTCCCTGGTCCTGGAAGTATTTAAATATATATATATGATAGGCGATAGATTAGCAAATTTGCCAAGTTACTCAGCTAATGCTTTAAAATGCAACTACTATAGTTTGCCATGTCATTCCTCCTTTATCACTGACAAAAGAAAACATGGTATAGTTTGTAACACAAGCTATTTCCACGCAGGACAAAAGAGAAGCCTTTTTGCTCATGCATTTATATCTGACAGTACCTTGAACTTTGCTGATCTGGGTAAACCAGAAGTGGGAATGATCTTTGGTTTTGTTTCCATCAAACTGTAACCCCTAATTGATACAGTTATGCTGAACTGCAGTTTAGTCTTATTCGTTATCTATATTCTCCCTGGGGCCAAACCATGTCTTTAATATTTTTTTTCCAATTTAATGTTGCTTGCTGGTGCTAGGCATACAATAGCGCTTCCGTGAAACAGCTTATACAATGGTTATGAAAACAATTTACAAGCCCAGAAATATCAACTACAACGGGACAAGCCCTGCTTAAGCTGAAGCTACTGGAAAGGTTGATCTCAGCTAAGAGAAGGTTGCTATTGTGAAGGAGCAAATTCCTGCAGGAAATCAGCATGCCACGTTGTGCCCATGCGCTCCCAATCCTCACCATGGGTGCGCTTCCACACCCAGGTCCCCTCTGTTCTTTGCTAGGATCATGGAAAGGGCTGTGGAAACAAGCTTGGGGGAATAGGGGAAGCCCCACACCTTCCTTTCCCCACGCGCTCCCCAAATACCTTGTTAACTCACACACTTTTTCATCCTTTAATGTCATGGTGCAATCACACAGATTAAGAGTCTCATTCTCATTTACCTGGAGACTTTTTCTAGGCTCCCCAGCCCAAAGCCAAACTGTTGTTTATTTCAAATAATTAAAAACAAAATCCACTTTGATAGAATATGGATTTTGGTTCAAATTGCAAGACATCTTGGGTAAACGTTTGCACTTTCATATCTACCACGTAAAATACCCTTCCACAGTTCACTAATGAAATAACGATATATAGAGTGTTTTAGGAACTGACAACAGACACGCTATTATGCCAGGAGTTGGTACTGAACCATGTAAACAGACACCAGTATGTGCAGCGTCAGACAATTTCCTACTTAATGGTACAGGCAACTGATCTGTTGGACATCTTCAAGTTTTCATCTATTTGGACCCGGGCCATTGGGTTCAGGTAGCCTTGTTAAAAAGGGATTTGCAGGTCTTTGCGATGTTACAGCCCTGCCAAGCTGGAAGCTATAGACAAGGTCAGTGTCTAGGACTCTCTTGTATTAAATGAGCAAGTAAGCTTATATGCATTGCAGATTCCCTGCCCATGAGATCTCTTGTCTAAAGCAATCTGCTGAAAGGTGATAGGGTTGAAGTGTAGGCTAGACAACATGCATATGGCAGAGGGTTTGTAATATTCTAAATAGCATCCACTGTGTTTTCTTGGGTCAACATACAAAGGGTGTTGGTAAATCAATAGTTTAATCCAAGTGTGACAAGACAATTTATCAAACCTCTTACAAAAATTCTTCTGTACAAGACAAAAGCAGGTTTGCAGCACTGCTGGCAGAAGCCATTTTGCACCACATGGCATAACACAGTTATAGCCAGGGAGAGGTGCCTACAGCCTAGCCTTTCTGTGCTGAGGGAAGACGAGCTGGGCAATCCTAGTATTTGTGCTTGGGAAACACTATTAAGCACACAGTGACATCTTGCATTATAATATTATAACACAGAAGGGGTGGAAATAATGACTGTGCGTTCCACCTTAATTACAAGGCAGGATTTGTTTTGCTTTTGGTTGAAGAACAGGAGCTGTTGCTCTACTGGACGTTATAAAGACACAACTTACTGGTCTAAAAGACTTCAGCATGGTTAATGGTTGGACTTGATGATCTTGAAGGTCTTTTCCAACCGAAATGATTCTATGATTCTATGAGTCAAAGCTCTTTCAAAGGCATGGTTAGGATGCTGTTACAAGAAAAGGGAGGGATATTGCTATGTTACGGTGACACCTACAACAGAGAGTAAAAGAACAGGACACTTCATTTTGCCATTTGGTAACTTTGTGTGAACCAAGGGCAGCATTTGCAAAGCCTGGGTTCCTCCAGTTTGGTCCTGAACAGCATATTCAGACATTAAATTCCCTCAGCTTCTGAAATCAAAGGGAACAATAGGTACGTGAACAAATTAGCAAATGTGTGTGATCACAAGTGTAAGGCCTGCAGGTTTGAATGATTCAGGCTGAGACTTTGCAGGCATACATCTCCACACATCAAATAGAGGTGCCCTTCTAAATTCCCAGATTCAAAAATGTGCTTAGAGCCCCACTAGGATACATATATTAAATGTAAAAATTCTTTGACCTAAGGTCTGAATAAAGCAAATGAAATTAAAGCCAAAGGAAAAGAACAGTAGGGGAAAAAAAACCTGTCCCTTCCAAAAATATGTACAGTCAGATAGAAGCCAAAGATTTTATTCTGAAACAAGCCTATGTAATATTATTTAATGAGAATTCTTGAAAACAGTTGTGTGTATATCAAAAAGGGGTTACACCTTGTGTACACATAGGATATTCTTGTTATAAGACAGCTGCTATAACACAGAATACTGAGCAAATTTTTTTGTAAGGCCATTAGAGCCTTACAGCTACTTTAAACCCACGTATAATTGCTCACAGGATAAGAGCCTCTATTCATATTACTCAAATGCCTTGCCTCAGCTGGAGACAGTTGAAATGAGTACAGTGTGCAACAAGATAGAGTGAATGAGCTCTAACCTTTCTTCACTAAAGCAGGTACCAAAAGATACCAGGCTTGTTTCGCTCTGTGGATAATGAACACATTTCAGCCTCCCATTCACTTACGTTCCTCATAGTCCAGGCTATGCATCGTTGTGCAAAGGCTGATTTTTTAATTTTTATTAATTCGTTTTTCACTTTTTCCCTCAGAGAGACTTATGGATGAGAAGGAGGGAACTCCATCTAGGAGAATGCCTTGTTCTTGGCTCCTCCTGGTCCTCCTGGTGTGCTCTTTACCACAGTTACTATCTACATTTTTCTAGCTGGTTAAATCCTAACAACACAATATATAAAAGTTCATAATGGTGAGTCAATTGGGAATGATTAGGAAAAAAAAATCCAGGATGGAAAAAGAAAATATCTTGCTTTAATTTTTTCATTGAAATTGAAACACTCCATGTAGCCAGTTGTGATCATCGTGACTCTATACAGGCCATGGAAATGGAAGCAGAGTCTTAGTCTTTGCCAAAAGGTTATTAAAAACTCTAAAAATAGCTGTTTTCTGCTGCATGTAAAAGTTTTTGCTCTCCCTTTTAGCTCACAGGCTTGGATGGAAATAGCCTCTTATTTATTTCACAATCAAATTCTAGTTGGAAAAGAACTTTCTTTTCCCCATTGCTTGCTAAACTACACAGTTCAGCTTGGAGCAGAGGTCAGCTGATGATCACTTTCATGCTTTTACATATTTCCTCTACAAAACCAATGCAATATTCATGGATAATTCACACAGTAGTGTAGAACAGCATGCAGGAATTGTCCTTTACTGAAATCAACTGGCCAAATATATTCAGTACTTATTTTTGTGCATGTCACATGTCTACCACATTAAAGAAACATCATTCCCCAACAACCTTCCCCCAGAGATATTTCCATTAGGAAACAACTTTATAGGCAATTTCTGATTGTCTCTTAATGAACCTAAATATATAAGCTTGGCCATACTGCATTTAGCGTTCACTGTCTTTGGGGATGTGCAGAAAGAACCCAAATTAAAAGCATCAAGAAATGGACACATTTAATTTTTGTAATTCCTAGCACATTCAATATGATGGAGCAAGTGTTCAAATAGGAAGTTATCGGATTCTCACCCCAGTTGTAAAAATGGAAACAAAAAAATAGGCAGGAGAAAAAGAGAAAAAAGAAATAATGAGAAATGAAAAGGCAGCATGAGCAGATAAAGGAAGGTAAATAGGGAGAGAAGGAAAAAATGTGACACCAAGGGAGCATCCTGTGAAATGACAGGTGGAATTTTACATACCGGCCTCAGACACGAGCAGCTCCCGAGGACATTTCTGGGGTGTGATTCTTCACCACCTCCCTTCTACTGCAGTCGCCTGATAACGCGGTTAGCGCAAGAGTCGATTCCTGTCATTTTTATTTAGTAGTTTTCCAACTCAGTTTGTACGCAGCTGCACCAAAGAACAAAATTGAGTATGAATGGTTTTCTTGAGTCTATGCAAAGGTCATCACTGCAGAAAGGCAGACAGGGTTTTTTAAGGACTTAATTAATTTTATTTAGTTTAACTCTCCATTTTTGGCAATATCTTCCACCCACTGGGTAAGGTTTCCAAAAGAAACCGGAAAGTTTTACACACAGCTGCTAATGCTACTGCATAGCTAACAGAAACAGCACCAGCCACCTAAACAGGTCTTATTCTTGACAAGGAGGTGGTTGGAGAGGAAACTGCACCAAGGTAAACCATTCTGGCATATCACTTCTGAGAAAAAGGGCTGCACCTACGGAGTGGTAAAAACAAGAGCAATGCTCCATCAGTAATGACACAGAGTAAAATGCTTTCAAGAGTGTGTGAAACAGCAGAGAGCAAAAGGGGAGACAAGACAAGTACTGACCTGTGTCCCTCTAATAGCTATGGAGGAGTAGGTCTTTTTTTAAGGAATAAAATAATTCCTGAAAGTATTTTTCCCGCATGAGGTGTCAGTAAACATAAGTAGAAATTCACCAATTTTTCACTGAGCTTGTTAAGCAGGGCAGATATTTTTCCCTCCCTAAGCCCTAAATGCAATGCACAGATTCAGCCCCCATGCCTTCCAGCTCTAGAAGCAGTTATTCTGAGCATGGGATGTGCTAGAAGCCAAGGTCATCAGCAGTGAAAGCCTCCATCTTTGCACTCCCTCATGCGTGTCCCTCTGGCTCCTGCAGTTTCCTTTCCTGGCAGCAGCTGCTCCTGCTCTTCGTCCTGCTTTTAAAAGCAGTAAGGAATGGGAAAGTGAGGGTAATAGCGAGTGAACAGCAACAGCATAATCTTGCAAATGAGCCATCACAGCATGACCAGCTATCATGTTCTGTGTAGCTCCATGTTTGGTATGTCACATCTAACAAATAAACTCAAATACCTAGAAATACCTAGAAACTGCTACTCTTATGTAAAATTTGCTTGAAATGAGCAAAAGTTATTGGAGACAGGGATGCACAGACAGATAGACAGATGGAACATGGTCCTATACATTCTGTTTATACAGAAACGTGAACAAAAAGAGTATTATTATGGAGCTGTTGAAAGGCACTGGCTTTGTTAAAGAAATTCAGCTAGGCAGCCCCAAGTCCAGCTTTCCATACACATCAGTGTGACAGCTTGATCAATGCCAACGTTTCCTTCAGAGGCAGCTCAGCATCCCGTGCAGTTCTTGTCCTCCTAGCTCACCCTGAAAGGGAGCACAAGACATGGCAGGTCTTTCTCCAGTAGGCTACAGTTGAGACAACCTTCCCCACCCTCCAAATTAACCTCATCCCAGACCCTTCAAATGAGTTGAGGGCAACCTGAAGCGGTCCTTCCTAGAGGGCCGAGCTGACCTGAAATCCCCGATGTGTACCTGTATGACCCGCCAGTAATGACTCACCCCACTCCGCTAGTTATAGCTCATGCTTCGCCTCTGGGGAGGAGGTGTTAGAGATAAGGCTGCAGGATAAGATAGGATCTAACTCTGGACTTTTTTCAGCCTAAATAGTGCAGTCTATGCGATGCCCGGTTCTCTACACATACTCCTCAAATCTTTCAAACAAGAGCTCCTACAAAGATACAGCTTTCCTTAGCCTGTACAATACATAGTACACACAGGAGAGTGAGTGAGGAAAAAAAGACTATCTCCATGAGAGTTAAAGCTGTACTGCCAAGTTCCTGGAAGTTATAGCTTAACATCCTGAAGACTATCAAGACGGTGGCTTGGTAGCACTTAGTATAAAATAGAATATTTCCGTTGGAAGAAACCTACAATGATCATCTAGCCCATTTCCTCAGAATGAATTTCATATGAAGAATGCAGTTTCCACAACGCTGAAATTTTTCTAGATTATTTTGTTCTTATTTTTGTTAAAATTTTCTCTCTCTTTTTTTTTTTTTTTCCCCCGTCACAGACATCATCATTAAAGGCTTTCTGTGGCTCAGACTTGTTCCAAATCAGAATTCTTCAGATTGCTGGACTGACCTAAGCCATTCATTCTGCGGCAGTTCCAGCTTAAACCCAATTGCCTTTTAGTGGCACGTTGCCTCCCAGGAGCCCATGCCTCCTGTGATGCCCCACAGTCTCCTCCTTCAGGGAGAGGATTTGCCGTGGGCACTGTGTCCCTACAGATGCATTATGAGAGTTGGAGAGTTGTAGCCCAAACAGGGAATTAGGCGTTTGTGGGAA
Source organism: Harpia harpyja (assembly GCF_026419915.1). Taxonomy (NCBI): domain Eukaryota; kingdom Metazoa; phylum Chordata; class Aves; order Accipitriformes; family Accipitridae; genus Harpia; species Harpia harpyja. Next base: position 7,034,179 of record NC_068940.1, read on the forward strand.
AAGTGGGAGCATAATGCTCCCCATCTTCAACTTCACTGTACCATGATCAGAAAATATGCTTTTCTGGTGACCCAGTGTGTTTTGGATCAGTTTAATTGATCTCTCAGCTTGTTTCATGATGATATAAAAAATGCCACAAAAGCACATTTCCAAGATGATGCTTTTGGACTTTTGATCCCTAAAAAAGTCAATTTCCTAATTTTTTTGTTCTCAATTTTCAACAATCACAAATATTAATATCAGAATTTTCTTGCAGGTTATAAATTCCTTTTTTTCCTGCAACTCTCACTACCTGTAACACTTTCTTGCTATCTTCCTATATATTTGCCTTTCTGTAATTACATACGATAAAACATTTTTCCCACGTGAATTATCACTAGGACCTAATCCCAGATCCCCAAATCCCATAGTAAAGATCTGGTCTCTCCAGGCTGACACAACAGTAGGCAATTCATTGAGCACAGACAGACACATCTTTTCCATGAACGCTTTTAGCATCATTGCTAAAACTGTCTTGCTAGCAATTTCAGCTAATAAGAAAATGAAGTTAGCGCAAAGCTTCTGAAAATAAATCCTGCAGAAGACGTCTCTCTGCTTTAATAGAGATTGAATGCAGTCCATTTCCCTTTCCCCATGTCCCAAACAACACATCAAAACAATGTTTAGCAAGTGAGCTACATTTCACAACACACTTGCATCATAGATGGACGTAAAATAAGTTGCTTGGCAGCGTAAATCCCCTGGAGAGAGGAAAGTTGGTTGGTTTGGGGTTTTTTTCTGTCCAGCCTGGTTTCTCCCAGTACTTTAGGATTGCCCAAGATTATTCCATTATCTCATTTGTGTCTCCGGTGGCTGTTAACCCTCTGCGCTGCTTAAGAAGTGCTGCCACCAGAAGCCTTTTCCCCTGCCCCTTGAATTCACATTGCAGAAGTGTTGGGCAGCACTGCTGTTAATTCCCAGCATATCCCACCTAAGTTAGACTCAAACACCATGAAATCACAGGTGGGAGAGAGGTGCTTTAAAAAACAGGTACTCCAAGTTCTGTTTAACCAAGCAAGGGGAAAAGAGCTGGAGACATCATCCAGAGTGGGTCATCGATTCGCTGATTTTCCCCAATTTTTCAGTCTCAAAGATACTATTTTCGCAAGTGCACTGGTGGCTAAACGGTATGTGGAAAATGTTATATAACTTGAGATTTTCTCTTCAAATTATGTGGCCTCCACAAAGTGGGTCTTGCTAAGTTCTCCCTGTGCTCCTTGGCAGGAGTAAATGTAGGCCAGGTCCCAGCATCTTCAGTATGGCCCGTGGGGATTAATCTCAGAAAATTTGGCCCATAAAACTCCTTCTCAGATTTCCCGACTTCTCCGCCCAAGAATATTAGGAACGTGGCACTTGAAGTCCATTTTCCCGAAACATTTGGTCTAGTCAAGTGCCTTCACACAATGTATGTGGCAAGCAGATGCAATGGGGTCACAAACACTGCTGAGACGAATGCTTAACAATTCGGCAGAGGACGTGTGGTTTTTTTGTTATTGCCTGCTGTTAGACAACTTTGTACACTGCTGGTAATTACTGTATCTGGGGTTTTTTTGTTTGTTTGCTCATGCCTTACCCAGTAGCTTTGTTCATGGCAATAAAAATATTCCAAACAGCTTGGAAAACTTCCTTTGCTCTGACTTGAAAAGGCTGAATTCAGTTCCCAGGGAACTCAGTGGGAGCTGGATTAAGCTCTGTGGCAAAATCCTTTACCTCTTACCGTGCTGCCGCTGCGGCAGGTGCTGAATTTCCTTTTATTGATTGGTTAATTTATCCTTCTGTGGTAGCAATGTACCAAAATCCCCTAATTTTCTTCCCTTATGTAGTGTTTTTCTAAGCTCCTGTGACAGAAGAGACCCAGACCTTCTGCTCCTTCTCCAGCCAGCTGAGAGCCCCAAAGCTTCAGCTTTCCTAGGATTTGTCCTGTACCAGAGTTCTCTGTGCCAGTCAAGGAGATTTGCAATATTTCTTACTCTTTTTTCACATACTCCATCTCTGGAGTACACCTATACATTTATTCTTACTCCAGAGTATCTTGCCTATCCAAATTACAGTTCTGGGTAGAACTGGAAACAAGGACATGCATGTCCTCTTACAGTCTAAGGGGGAAGAAGAGGGACAAGGACTTTACAGGTAAAGTTTTTGTGTGAAATCTAAAAAAGAAATGGTGTATTTACCTTAACTAGTATCCATTCAAAGTTTGATACATAGGTACAATTATCCCCAGGACATAGGTTAGCAGACATCAGTTAAAAAGAAATAGAAGTATAGCCTTTCTTCCTTCATAAGGAGTTCTGCCAGTCTTTGTTTTCCTGTCTGTCTTTGGTGCCCCTCAAACCCATTAGTTTGGTATCTTTGAAGATTTTTAAAAAAACAGCCTTCCATTTTGAAAAAACATGTCAAATTGAGAAGAAGGTAAAGCAACAGGGCTACCCAGAAAGAGAGCACAGTTTCTACAGAAATAACTCTGATTGATGAATTCTACATAAATCACTAAATAAAAATCCTGTAAGATAATTAGAATGCCAAGGAATGGCAGCTCCTCTGCTGAATTTTCAGATCAACCAATACAATTTAATAATTACATCCACATTGAAGATCCCTAACATTCATTTGAAAGATAATCTTCATATGCCATGTGGTGGAGTTCCATAAGACACGCTTGTTAAATGTGCTTGGGTTTGTTATTCTTTTCAGAACGTGGTGGTTAATTTAACTCTTGTTTGATATGTGCTGAAGTACCTACATTCAGGCACACCAACAATTCTGATAATAAGATGTGAGACAAAGCATCATGATATTATTTGCAAATTGCGAAAGGTACAGGTGTCTGATCACACCCAGCAATTGTTATTGAACTGATTTTGATAGGGTTACTCTTGATTTATGCCTGTACATGTTAAGAAAGAAAACCATAATTTTCAGACAAACTTACCGTCAAAAATGGCAATATAGCTTTGAGCAGAGCAGTTAGAATCTGTGTTTTGGGCTTTCTTTGTTTTACAGTACCTTTAATGAATAGCATCTAACCACAGCAGCTGTAGATCTAGTCCTATAAATCATGCCAAAATAATTAAAAGAAAAAAAGAAAAGTGCATATGTTCCCAAGTTTTGCCATTTCCCCACCACTGGAGAAAGAATTTTTAAAACAAGCCTTCCATAATCTTTTCAATGCTGAAATACCACAGGGCTGAAACAGAAGCTGTAAGCAGGCACCATGCCTCACAATAAAATAAAAATGTTCTGTTCAAACTCGAAGAAAAAAAAAACCCAACAAAATAGCAAAGGCACTTTCATTCTGTGTTACTGTAAATTAATTTTAGAGATGGACGCAAACCATAAAACACAGATTCAGACATAAACCTGGGAGCATACGGCTCAAAATAAAGCTGGATCATTGTATCCAGACCACCGTGGTTGCTGGCAAACAGGTAATAACTGATTAGTTAGCAAAGCCCACAGAACATCTATTCCATACACCCCCTATCTCACAGTATATTTCCCAGTACGCTACATCACTTTACATCCTGTACTCGTGCACCACAGACATTTCTAACGCTTTAGGTCCCCGTGACAGGTATAAAAATTTTTTTAAAACAAGAGATATTCTTAAAGAACATAGCTGAGATAAAATTGTCACCCAAAAATTTGAGCCTTGTTTATGGAATCTCCTACAAATCCATCTCATTTAGTGAAAGACAAATTCTAGTTAAAAGTCTAGCAAGAAAGAACATTCAAATAGAGCAACTCACCTAAAATATGGCCCAAATCTGAATCTTTATGTTCACCAATTCCTGGCAGTTCCAGTTTAGTCTGGGCCTAGAAACAGAGGCAGACAAATATATAAATACATGGGACTTTTTCTGAATGCATTCATACTGGACAAAACTGAAGAAATGCAGAAGATATGGTCATGTTTTTCATTTTAAGAAGAAGTAGTTTATTAAAGATAATCATTCAGCTAATCTGATGTGTTGCCAATATTTGTTATTTGATACCAAGGAAATAAAAAGACTCAATAGAGCAACTCAGATGATGGCAAGTAATAGGGAGCTAGGTCCTAGACACCCATATTGCCTCCTAAACCATAACAGTTCCTACATTGTTTAAAATATAAATCACACAAAGTGGTCAAAATCCAGCTTTAATTCTCAGTCTAATGATTACATTGGTTGATTTCCAAGACCACAGCTAAAGGCCATGAGAACTTTTAAAATATTTTCCCACCCATATATATATTGTCCCAAGCACTAAAAAAAAAAAGAAAAAGAGGAGGAAAAAAAAAAAAGGCAAAAAGCAAGCAACCAAGAAAGAAAAAGAACAACAACCATACAGAAAGCACAGTACTGAAATAAAACGTTCAACATGGAGTTACTGATCTGCAAGTGAGCTTTGAAATTACCAGAAGACATGATGATTTTGATTTAGCATCCCACTGAATTCTCAGAACTCTTCTGGAAGGTGGAAGGGGCCACATATAGTGCCTTGGACCTCTTTACTATGGGTTTGAGGAGTTTCCGGTTTCTTTCTTTTCTTTTCTTTTTTTTTTTTTCTTTCCTGTGTGAAACAGATTGTTCACAGAAAATTATTTCGAGAGCTTTCCTTTCACTTTCCTGTGCAGAGATACAACAGACTACTATTAGCAGCTGGTTCTGCATATGCCTAGAAGCCCATTCATTTCAAGCTACTTCCAGAATCAGGGCCTTGACATACAATAATTCCCTACAAATTCTGATATGTATGGTTTTTTCTTAAAATGTACTTTAAATTTCAAAATACCCCCAAATCCCTGCAAGTCTTCTCTCAGGAGGATAACTTTCTGGGGAATCATAACATTCTTCATAGCGTTCTGATAAAGCAGCAGCATGGCAAATACTTAGTCTGATGAAAAAGCTGAATAATATCGAAATAAAAATATGAATACAAATTTACGAGCTGTATCAGTCATAATTAACCAGTCAGGAGAAATGTCAGTGTATACAGATCTGCCATGTGAAAAGTACTGAATATTTTAGCAATTCTTTAGGAAGGTACTGAACTTTTCTTGCAATTAATTATTCATCCATAAAACTTTCCTTTCCTTATTTCCTCCTCAAATTGTTGCAGAACTTTCTTCTCCTCAGTGAGATCAGGAGTGTAATCACATGCATGCATACAGTACACAGACAAAAACACATACCCATAAAAAAAGCTGCAACAGATACCACCCCCAACTTCCCCCAGTTGTACATTTAATGCTTGCTGGTGCCATTAAGCAAACACAAAACAACAGCAAGCGCATTCTGTTGAAATGTTTAGCTAAATGGAACCAAAACAGTCACAGTTCACAATTTCATAAATACATTAATTAGAAGTGTCTCCAAATAGCATGTGATTTTGAATTATTAACATAAAACACTGCATTATAAATGACTGCAAATTGCATTCCTTAGTGCTCTCCATGCTTAATTTATTATGCCGTAGGAAAATTTGCAAATTACTTCACTGTTTTATATTTAATGGATAGTTTTATATGTATATTGTTTCATTAAGATAAAATTAAACCACAGTGTACATATTATATGCCTTTCCAGTGACATAAATGTCACCAGAGACCCTCAGACTTTGTCAGGAGGGGAGCGTGCTTCTGTCATCTCCTAGATTTAATAAAGAAGTGAAGAGCAGGTTTGAGTTTCTGCCCTTTCCGTGCCCATCCATAATCTCTCCTTCCAGCCAGCCCATTTCCGAGGCTTGCGAAGGGCACTGCAGAAAAGTTTCCTGCCCTTTGAAAGTACGGAGAGGGGCGG